>NC_138161.1:124387734-126787734 GCF_964165515.1 Mesoplodon bidens
AATATTAGCGTGTCAAGATAAAAAAAAAATGGTCTTCATGGCCTTCAGGCAATTCTCCATAAAAAGTATTTTCTTCCGCCAAGGATTTTTGTAAGCCTTGAGAAGCCATGAATTTGAGGTTATACTCTCCTGACAAAGACCCAAGGAGCCAAAGGAACAGGATTTTCCCTCACGGACTAATTTTGAGTCAGTGCCAACAGGCACCAGGTTATAGAAAAATGTAGAGCAGCATAGTTAAAAGTGTAGACTTTGGAGCCAGAAAAACCTCCACTGGGAGCCAGCTGTGTAACTCTTGGCTAAATCCCCTCTCCTCTCACTGTTCTCTTGGCATGGCTCTGTCCATCTTATCTGCCAGGAAGTACAGCCAGCGTGAGGACTGAAAGGAAGCTTGCATGGAAGGTCCATTGCATGGAGCCTCAATCAGGCTCAGTTTCTCCCTCATTGTAGGTCAGTTGATTGATAGGGAGGCAAGGGGTTGGGGGAAGAGGAGGAGTATGAAGAACGTAAAGAAAAAGTGGAAATGGGAAATAATAGTATCTAGAACTAAGACTCTTCTTCATGGAAGAAAAACTACCTCAGCAGAAGCAAATGGATTTATGGCTGTGTTTCCCTCGGTTGGATTAATTTTCTTTGGATCAAGGAAGGGATAATCAATACATATACTCCCACACCCCCCTTGCCCTCCCCTTCCAATACCATCCCCCAGACCCACACATTCAACAAAAACACAATGGGAGGAGATGCTTTATGTTTCCAAATGATATTGCCTTCTTTTGTGTGGTCATCAAGGTACTGATATTTGCTACAAAATGTCAGTGGTGGTGGTTTTTTGGGGGGGCGAGAAATATGAAGTGTTTCCTAATCTTATTATGGGTCTTGCATTACATAGCACAGCAGGAGATGTTTAACTGGCAAGTTCTCTCTGAGGTCAGAGTGTGCCACATTTTTTCACGGAAAGCTTCAACTGCTCAACTATGGAATGCGTTTCTTTAACAGGCAAATGAAAAAGAGACTGCCTGGGTGATTCCTTGAAGTATGCTTAATTAATTCCAATCTGTTAATGACGGCCATTTTCTAGCCTCAGATGATAAATGATGGCCCTTCCTGAGAAGCATCTCAAAGTGAAAAGGACCTTATCCCCACCCCCAGGCCTTTTTTTTTTTCCCTTTGTCCTTGGCTACTTCTGTCACTCGCTGCTCAGAATGAGCTCACATCCGTAATAGTTATAAATAATTCACAGAAGTGATTCCTGCCTAATCACTTGGGACTTGGAGTTTTTACGATGTTGCCAGATGTGCCATCAAAGAAACAAACAAACAAACATCCGGTTCAGAAACATGTGATACATTGAGTCAGAATCAGTTAATTCCCTGGAGACAACTGGTTGGTTTGCGTGGGCTTGTGTTGGGGTCCTTGTCCATCTACCCGCCTCTTCTTTCTCTCCCCACATCCGAGCTTACAGTAGACAAGATGAATTCTGTAAGTGTTAGGTTACTGGGAGGTTGTGGGCGTGTATTTGATACCGTAGCATAACTTTTACGTCTCTCTCATAAGTTAAAGGGGCATTTTAGTCCTGTGAATGAGTCAGAGGGGAGAATTTGAAAAGCGCCAGACAGTCTTACTTCTCATATAGACTCTGTCACTCACAGTGCTGGTGCCAACATGGTAATAAATACCCAGACATTGCTTGTGGGATAATACTCTCCTCTTTTCAATGAAAATTCCCCTCAGAATTCATCTTTACTTCCTCTGGACTCTCACAACATGAGTTTTATGTCTCTAATGAAGAATTTTGGTTGTTTACCCTTATAATGTGGTCAGTGGTTTAAACATTTATTCCCTCCCATGAAATTGTCAGCTTGTTGAGGGTAAGACCTACATTGCTGCCAACTTCACTTGGATGATGCCTTTTACCAGGGAGATTCTTCCTGATTTTGTTGAATGAAGGAAAGAATCCAAAAATGGATGACTATGAATTTTTATTCCAAAGCTCATGGGGGAATAAAAGAAAAGATCCATACTGAGCTTTTAAACCACTTTGCTGGATCATGTTACAGTAACTAAAGCTGAGCAGTAACTAAGTAACTTGCATTGGGAAGACACTTTAACTAAGTTTATACCATCTCTGCAAGGACTTGAAACCATACCTCCTGAACCAGGAATTCTGTGTTCCTAAATTACAGTCTCTCAGTGGAGATTAAAATATTTAAAATCCAGGGTAACAAGGCACGGTAGTGCACTTTGATGACAAATTAAATCTTGGGGGCAAAAGTTTCCCATGTTGCCTCTGATTGCATGGTCAAGGAATCCTGTGAATTTGCTGATGTATAGGTTTTCCTTTAATGTAAAGCAGGCAAGGAAGGGAGGGGATGTGGAGAAAAAGAAGGTGGGGGGAGAATGTGGAGTCTCTTAGGGAAAGAGATTGAGTGTTGACACACTACAGAGTCACAGCAGTTATTCTGGAAGAGCAGGAATGACGGTGAACTTTGAATGCTCCAAATCTAATATTTACATAATTCTTCATCTTTGGAACTTATGGAACATAAAGGTGGTATCTTTGCCCAATGGCTTGGTAAATGTCAGAACACGAATTAGAAAAGGTTTTCTTATGATGCTTTAAGTACAACTGAATAACCTCTCATAGTAAAATAACTTATAGACCAAACAAGTGAAGCACTGTAGCCTCTTGGGGCTCCTCATAAGCTAATGATTCTCCAGATTTCCTGCCACCTTTTTAAAAGATTTTGATTGGTAGAAATCAATGTGATTGTTTAAAAACTATTGGTCAATGATTTTATGGAGTAAGCTATGTTTTCAGGGCCTAGTTTTACAATAAATATAGTTAGATATTAGCCATTATGACTTAGATTATTTTTCTCATGTTTATTATTAGATACAATAGACTGCAATTTACTTTAATGAATGCATTTATAGAATAGAAATAGTTCATAAATGTCCCAATATTGAGACATCAGAATGTATCAGAATGTAATTTATCTAACTATAACTCTAGAAAATTAAACTATAGTTATTTTCCTCACTTTTATTTTGGTCTTAGCCCACATGCATACATAATTTTATATAATTATAAAGTAAAATCAATTCTTTTATTGAAGTATAGTTGATTTACAATGTTGTGTTAATTACTGCTGTACAGCAAAGTGATTCAGTTACACATATATATACATTCTTTTTCATATTCTTTTCCGGATATTGAATATAGTTCCCTGTGCCGTACAGTAGGACCTTGGTGTTTATCGATTCTCTATATAAAAGCTTACATGTGCTAATCCCAACCTCCCACTCCATCCCTGCCCAAACCCCCTGCCCCTTGGCAACCACCAGTCTGTTCTCTATGTCTGTGAATCTGTTTCTGTTTTGTAGATAGTTTCATTTGTGTCATATTTTCAATTCCATATATAGTGATGTCGTAAGGTATTTGTCTTTCTCTTTCTGACTTACTTCACTTAGTATGATAATCTCTAGTTGCATCCATGTTGCTGCAAATGGCGTTATTTCCTTCTTTTTATGGCTGAGTAATATTCCATTGTATGTATATACCACATCTTCTTTATTCATTCATCTGTCAAAGGACATTTAGGTTGTTCCCATGTCTTGGCTATTGTGAGTAGTGCTGCTATGAATGTAGGGGGTGCACGTATCTTTTTGAATTATAGTTTTGTCTGGATATATGCCCAGGAATGGGATTGCTGGATCATATGTTAGTTCTATTTTTAGTTTTCTGAGGAACCTCCATACTGTTCTCCATAGTGGCTGCACCAACTTACACTCCCACCAACAGTGCAAGAGGGTTCCCTTTTCTCCACACCCTCTCCAGCATTTGTTATTTGTAGATATTTTAATGATGCCCATTCTAACCGATGTGAGGTGATACCTCACTGTAGTTTTGATTTGCGTTTCTCTAGTTTCTCTAGTAATTAGTGATGTTGAGCATCTTTGCATATGTCTATTGGCCGTCTGTATGTCTTCTTTGGAGAAATGTCTATTTAGGTCTTCTGCCCATTTTTTCCATTGGGTTGTTTGTTGTTGTGTTGCAAAAACGATTTTTAATTATGGTCTCTGGTTTTCTTTACAAAAGGATGGTGTTGTTTGTTGCTCTGTTGGGTGTTGCTGAGGATAGCGCTTGCTCTATTCCACAGTGTTCCTTTATGAGCCATCCCAGGGAAATATGTTTTCTGATTTCTACAGCCCAAATAATGTTCTTAGTGAGAAAAAAAAAGTTTTTTTATCTTACGGCCATGGAGACTCATTTGATGATCACATCTCCCTTTTTTGCACTGGATCCTGGAAGGCTTAGAGTACCTTTGTACTCTGCTTGAAATACAGGATTTACAATGAACATTTTCCAAACATACCTCTCTTCCTGCATCATGGTTTCTTTCTCTCATCCAACTCTACTTTCTTCAGTTTATTGTTTTCTTTCAGTTCACTTTATGTTACATAAAGCACTTAAAATTCTTTCTACAAGAATTTTTTTCTTTTACTATTATAATGTGTCCTTCATAATTATCATTTTAATTTCTGTGTAATATTTTAAAAGTAGAGGTAAATCATCATATGCATGTAGGTGGTTTTTATTTTTTCTACCAGTGCAGAAAATAATAAACAACTTTTACATCCAAGGAATTTTTTTCCCCATTAAAAAAAAATTACTTTCTTTGGATAAATTTTCAAGAATGAAATGACGTGCAGAAGTTCTTCACTGACAACCAGTCTCAGTCCAATTTTGCCCTTTTTTGAAGGTAAGGAAGAGGGTTACTCCATGGTTAATCTGTATTATATTTAGAGGTAGACTAAAGGGTATAATTACTAATGAAAATTTACTTCTCACAAGAAATCATTGAAACTGTGTTCTATTCAATGAATGTAACACTTCTAGGCAAAGTTAGGCCAAAAGGAATGTGAGCTTCAAAAGTCTGAAAATAATGTAAATATTTTCCCTGATTAATGAAAGAGAAATTATTGAAAATAAGATATATCTGCTCAATAAAATACCACATAGACACTAAGAGTGAACTTTTCATATGCCTGTAGTAAGAATTAATACTTTTTTATAAATAACCTATTATGCTTTTTAGTAATTTAATATTTAGTAACTCTCTTTACCAATCTATTTTTTTTTAATATTTATTTATTTATTTGGTCACACCAGGTCTTAGTTGCATCACTCAGGATCTTTCTTGCAGCATGTGGGATCTTTAGTTGTGGCACAGGGGAATTTTTTTTTTTTTAGCTGCAACATGCTAACTCTTAGTTGCAGCATGCATGTGGGATTTAGTTCCCTGACCAGGGATCAAACCCAGGGCCCCTGCATTGGGAGCATGGAGTCTTATCCACTGGACCACCAGAGAAGTCCCTACCCATCTATTTTCTTATCAGTGGTTCTCAACTAAGGGGTAGAACTCTTCCCCAGAAAGCATTTGGAAATATGTAGGAATTTTTTGGTTTATTGTTTGTAACTGAGGGCTGCCACTGGCAACTAATGGGGACCAGCCAAGGATGTTCAACATCTGTATTGCACCAGACAATCCTGTAAAACACACACACACACACACACACACAATCATTCTGCTCAAAATGCCGGTAGCCGCCACTGAGAAACACACGTGTCTCCAGACCTGGTCTTAGTGAACGTGGAGAGTATGTAATTGACTGGGTGCCTGGTGCATTGTACACAAACACTTATTGAGCACCTACTGTGTGCCAGGCACTCTTCTAGGTACTTAGAATATACATCTGTGAATGAAACAAAGAGACAGTTTCTCATGAAACTCACCTTCCAGAAAAAGCCTTTTAATAAATATTGCTTCAGGCCATGTTAGCAAAGAAAGTGATAAAGTGGAAAGCTTCATTTGCCATTTACCTGAATAAATATGCAACAGAAAACTTTGAATTACAGGAATGGGGGCCTCATGTGGTACCTCACATTCTAAGTAATGGGAAAACATTACAGCACTTGTTCCATTAACCCCCTTTTGACCGTGACCCTTTTGGCTTAGTTGTATGTCTCTATTTTCCACTGATCCCAACCTCTCCCAAACCCTTGATTTTACATTCTTCCTAATCCAAAGAAAATTTCTCATAGAATGGAAACCAATTTCCCTTGAGTGTTCTTCAAAGATTGTTCCAGTATAGGGCCTCCCTGGTGGCGCAGTGGTTGAGAGTCCGCCTGCCGATGCAGGGGATACGGGTTCGTGCCCTGGTCCGGGAGGATCCCATATGCCGCGGAGCGGCTGGGCCCGTGAGCCATGGCCGCTGAGCCTGCGCGTCCGGAGCCTGTGCTCCACAACGGGAGAGGCCGCGACAGTGAGAGGCCCGTGTACCGCAAAAAAAAAAAAAAAAAAAAAAAAAAAAGATTGTTCCAGTATAGTAAGAAGTCTTTTAAATTTTAACTTCAAAGCAAAAATAAATCTGTTTGCTCTGGAGTAAAAAGATAGAAACATTAAAACATTAAGACCCTAGAAAGTTTAGAAATCACTGCTCCGTTCCATCAAACCACGAACTGATTGTGCTTTTGTATGTTTCAATTAACTCAATTATAATTGCTTGTCAGCATTTCATTCTCAGCAAAGGTGTGGTGGAAAAGGAAACTAATTTATAGTAAAAGGCAAATGATTAATATAGCTTAGTATCTTACACCTCCCATGGATATTTTATTTTAACAGAACAGAAATTTTAAACAGAAAAATTAAAATGTGACTCTAAAAGAACATGTTTAACATCAGTCAATATTTGGAAGATGAGGGATATTTCTTGATACAAAAGTCTCTGTGGTTCCCATGAAATCAAGTCATATAAACTGTTGACTGTTCTCCCTATAGCTCTTGATACGGGAATTTCTTTTCCACAGATTCACCTGCAGATATTTGTTTCTTTGGAGTCTGCTAATTCCTCACCAACACAGGGCTTATTCTTGAAATCAGATCACTTAAAAGTATGCAGGGTCTTATATGCTCAATTTCTGACACAGTAATTGGTAAAAAGCTTCATTATAGTTATTCATGGGCTACGGGAATAGGTATCAATGTCACTGGATTTGGTTAGCTGGGTTTCAGTAGTAACACGCTAAAGTAATATTTCTTAATATGATTTAAACATTTAAAAAAAGTAGTTGTGGGGCTTCCCTGGTGGTGCAGTGGTTGGGAGTCCGCCTGCTGATGCAGGGGACGCGGGTTCGTGCTCCGGTCCGGGAAGATCCCACATGACGCGGAGCGGCTGGGCCCGTGAGCCATGGCCACTGAGCCTGCGCATCCAGAGCCTGTGCTCTGCAACGGGAGATGCCACAGCAGTGAGAGGCCCACGTAACGCAAAAAAAAAAAAAAGAAAGTAGTTGTGGCATTAGCTTGGTTATCCTTAATATCATATTTAGTTTCTGAATTTATCCCAGATAAATCCATCAAATCTCATTTCTGTTACTGCTTTCTCCATCTTTACCCAATTCCCAGACATTTTCTTAGCACGTTATCAGAATCAGTGAGTTTAAAATGCTTTTTATAGAACAAGGGTGCATTAAAGATTTAACTTCATAGTGAATTTCAGTTTAGTGGGATGTGTATTATACAACTGACTTACTGTAAAATTATAGCTTCATTCCCAGGATGAAAAAAATGGGTGTTAAATCTAAATGAAAATTACAAGTAGGAGGAGCAGCCAAGATGGTGGAGTAGGAAGACCCTGAGCTCACCTTCCTCCATGGGCACAATCAAAATTACAACTATTTACAGAGCAGCTCTTGAGAACACCTGAAGACTAGCAAAAAAAAAAGAGGATAATTACAATTTCAGAGATTCTCTCTGAGGAGCAAGGGGTCTGAGCCCCAAATCGGCTCCCCAGTGCTGGGGTCCTGCACTGTGAGAAGATGAGTCACTAGACTGTCTGGCTTTGAAGGTCAGTGGGGCTTGCATACAAGAGAGCTAGAGGGCTGTGGGATACAGACTCCAGTCTAAAAGGGCACATGCAAAATCCTACATGCTGAGTCCCAGCACAGAGGCAAAAATTTGAAAGGAGCCTGGGTCAGACCCACTTGCTGATCTTGGAGAGTCTCCCAGAGAGGCAAGAGGCAACAGGGACTCCTGCTGGGGACACAGATCCTGAAGGCAGGCATTTTGGGGAGCCCCTTCTACTGCACAAGGACACTGGTACTGGTGAGCTTCATTTTGGAATCCTCCCTCTAACCTGTAAATGGAGACTTACCCCCCTACCAGCCAGTCAACATCAGCCCCAGGACACGCAAAACCAAACAGCCAGCCACCCTGGGACCAAGCCCCACCCACCAGTGGGAAAACCCATACACTATAACCCCTCAGCTCCCTAGCCAGCTACCTTGTGACCTGGCCCCAACCACCAGTAAGTTGCCACCAGACCCAGGACAAGGTCTTACCCACCAGCAGCCAGCAGCCTCCGCACAAGGCAGGGCCTGGCAACCAAACAGGCTAAGGGACGGCCCTGCATACTAGCATGCCCACAGTAGTCAGCCACACCACAACAAAAGGACCCACACAGCCCATGTTGTGAGACACCCCCAGAGCATATAGCTCAGGTGACAAGAAGGGAGTACACTGCTGGGCCCCATCCTCTACAAAAGGCCACTTCTCCAGTATTGAAAAATGTAACCAACCTACCTAATACATAGAAATAAAAACAGGGAAAAGACAGAGAATTAGGTAAAATGAGGCAGCAGAGGTATATGTTCCAAATTAAGGAAGAAAATAAAACCCGAGAAGAAGAACTAAGCAAAGTGGAGACAAGCAATCTACCCAATAAATATTTAAAGTTAGTGATCATAGAGATAACTCAAGAAACTAGGGAGAAGAATGGATGAAAACAGTGAGGAGTTTACAAAAGAGTTAGAAAATATAAAGAAGAACCAAACAGAGTTGAAGAATATAATAACAAATGAAAAGTATACTAGAGGGAAGCAACAGTAGATTAGAGATACAGAAGAACACATTAGCAAACTGGAAGACAGAGTAGTGGAAATCACCCACACTGAACAGAAAAAAGAAAAAAGAATTTTTAAAAATGAGGACAGTTGGAGACAACATCAAGAATACTTACATTCATGTTATAGGGGTCCCAGGAGAAGAGAGAGAGAAAAGGGGCAGGTAATTTATTTAAAGAAATAATAATTGAAAACACCCCTAACCTGGGAAATGAAACAGACATCCACGTCCATGAAACACAAAGAGTCCCAGTAAGGATCAACCCAAAGAGGACCAAGGCACACTGTAATTAAAAGGGCAAAACTTAAAGAGAGAATATTAAAAGCAGCAAATGGAAAGCAATTAGTTATATACAAGGTAACTCCCTTATTAAGATTATCAGCTGACTTTTCAGCAGAAACTTTGGAGGCCAGAAGGGAAATGATATTTTATGTTCAACATGCTAAAAGTATTCTACACCAAGAATACTTTACCCAGCAAGGCTATGATTCAGCATTGAAGGAGAGATAAAGAGTTTTACAAGCAAAAGTTAAGAGTTCAGCACCACTAAACTGGCTTTACAAGAAATGTTAAAGGAAGTTCTGCAAGCAGAAAAGAAAAGGCCACAGCTAGAAATATGAAAATTATGAAAGAAAAAAATCTCATTGAGAAAGGAAAATATACAGTAGAGGTAGTAGATCAAACACTTATAAAGCTAGTAGGAAGGTGAAAAGACAAAAGCAGTAAAATCATCTATATCCACCATAAGTAGTTAAGGGATACAAAAACAAAATGATGTAAAATATGATTTTAAAAACAGCAGTTGGGGGATGGTGTAAAAATGCAGAATTTTTAGAATGCTTTTGAGCTTAAGATAACATCAACTTAAAATAATCATGTGTATATATAGATTGCTATATATAAACCTCATGGTAACCACAAACCAAAAACCAATAATATAAAAGTTTTTTATTTTTTATAATATAAAAAACCTAAAAAGAAAATAATATAAAAAGAACACTAAGATAGTGATCAAATCACAAGGGAAGAGAGCAAAAGAAGAAGAAAGGAATAAAAAGAACTACAAAAACAAGAAAACAGTTGACAAAATGACAATAAATACACACCTATCAATAGTTACTTTAAATGTAAATGAACTAAATGCTCCACTCAGAATGCATAGAGTGGCTGAATGGATTAAAAAACAAAACGCATATATATGCTGCCTACAGGAGACTCACTTCACATCTAAAGACAAAGACAGTAAAAGTGAGGGGATGGAAAAAGGTATTCCATGCAAATGGAAATCAAAAGAAAGCTGGGGTAACAAACTTATATCAGGCAAAATAGATTTTAAAATAAAGACTGTAACAAGAAACAAAGAAAGACAATACATAATGATAAAGAGGTCAATCCAAGATGAAGATAGAACAATTGTAAATATGTATGCACCCAACATAGGAGCACCTAAATACATAAAGCAAATATTAACAAACATAGAGAGAAATTGACAGCAACACCATAATAGTAGGGGACTTTAAACCCCACTTACGTCAGTGGGCATCCAGACAGAAAGTCAATAAGGAAACACAGGTATTAAACAACATATTAGACCGTATGAACTTAATAGATACATATAGAACATTCCATCCTAATGCAACAGAATACAGATTCTTTTCAAGTGGCACATGGAACATTCTCCAGGATAGATCACACACCAGGCCACAAAACAAGTCTCAGTAAATTTAAGAGATGGAAATCATATCAAGCATCTTTTCTGACTACAATGCTATGAGACAAGAAATCAACTACAAAAAAAAAAAAACTGCAAAAAACACAACCACATGGAGGCTAAACAACATGCTACTAAACAACCAATTGATCACTGAAGAAATTAAAAACAACCAATGGATCACTGAAGAAATTAAAGAGGAAATAAAAAAAATACCTGGAGACAAATGAAAATGGAAACACAATGATCCAAAATCTATGAGACCCAGAAAAAACTGTTCTGAAAGGGAAGTTTACTGTGATTCAAGCTTACCTCAGGAAGCAAGAAAAACCTCAAATGAATAACATAAACTTACATCCAAAGGAGCAAAACGAAACAAAACAAAACAAAACCCAAAGTTAGTAGAAGGAAAAGAAATCATAAAGATTAGAGCAGAAATAAATGATATAGAGACTAAATAAACAATAGAAAAGGTCAATGAAACTAATAGCTGGTTCTTTGAAAAGATAAAGTTGATAAATCTTTAGCCAGGGTCATTACCAAAAACAGGGGGAGAGAAGGCCCAAATAAATGAAATCAGACATGAAAAAAGAAAAGTTACAACCAAGAACACAGCAATACAAAGGATTGTAAGATATAACTATGAACAATTGTACACCAATAAAATGGACAAGCTAGAAGAAATTGATAATTCCTAGAAATGTATAGTCTCTCAAGGTTGAATCAGGAAGAAACAGATAATAGGACAGATGATTTCCAGTAATGAAATTAAAGCAGCGATTAAAAAAAAAAAACTCCCAACAAAAGTCCAGCACCAAACAGCTTCACAGATAAAATTCTACAAATATTTAAGGAAGAGTCAACCCCTAGTCTTTTCAAACTTTTCCAAAAAATTAAAGAGAAAGAAATGCTGCCAAACTCATTCTACAAGGTTAGCATAACCCTGATATCAAAACAAGACAAACCCACCACAAAAAAGGAAAATTACAGGCCAACATCCCTGATGAACATACATGCAAAAATTCTCAGCAACATATTAGCTGACTGATTTCAACAATACATTAAAAGGTTCATGCACCATAATCAAGTGGGATTTACCCTACTGATGAAAGGATGCTTCAGTACCCACAAATTAATCAGTGTGATACACCACTTTAACAAACTGGAGAATAAAAATCATATGATCATCTCAATAGATGCAGAAAAAATGTTTGACAAAACTCAACATCCCTTTATGATTAAAAGCTCCCAAAAAAGTGAGTATAGAGGGAACATATCGCAACATAATAAAGACCATATAGGAGAAGCCCACAGCTAACATCATGTTCAATGGTGAAAAACTGAAAGCATTTCTTCTAAGATCAGAAACAAGAGAAGGATGTGCACTCTCACCACTTTTATTCAACAGAGTATTGGAAGCCCTATCCATAGTAATCGGACAAGAAAAAATAGGAATCTGAATTGGAGAGAAATAAGTAAAACCACCACTGTTTGCAGGTGACATGGTACTATAAATAGAAAATCCTAGAAACACCACCAAAAAAACTACTACAGCTCATCAGTGAATTTAGTAAAGTTTCAGGATACAAAATTAACATACAGAAGTCTTGCATTTCTATACATTAACAATGAACTATCAGAAAGAGAAATTAAGAAAACAGTCCCATTTACCAGCTCATTAAAAAGAACAAAATAGCTAAGAATAAATCTAACTAAGGAAGTAGAAGACCTGTACTCAGAAAACTATAAGACACTGATGAAAGAAATTGTAGATGACACAAACAGATGGAAAGATATACTGTGTTCATGGACTGAAAGAATTAATATTGTTTAAATGACCATACTGGCTAATGCAATCTACATATTCAATGCAATTCCTATTAAAATACCAATGGCATTTTTCACAGAACTAGAACAAATAATTCTAAAATTTGTATGGAAACACAAAAGACCCCAAATAGCCAAATCAGTCTTGAGAAAGAAGGACAAAGCTGGAAGTATCATGCTCCCTGATTTCAAACAAACAAAGCTGCAATAATCAAAACAGTATGGTCCTTTACTGAAAACAGATATACAGATCAATGGAACAGAATAGAGAGCTCACAAATAAACCCACATTCATATGGTCAGTTATTCTACGACAAAAGAGGCAAGAATATACAGTGGGGAAAAGACAGCTTCTTCAATAAATGGTGTTAGGAAAACTTGACAGATACATGCAAAAAATCAATCTGGACTACTTGGTCACACCATTTACAAAAATAATCTAACAATGAATTAAAAACTTAAATGTAAGACCTGAAACCATAAAACTTCTAGAAGAACACAGGCAGTATGCTTTTTGACATTGCTCTTAGCAATGTATTTTTGGATATGTCTCCTCAGGCAAAGGGAACAGAAGCAAAAATGAACAAATGGGGCTAGATTAACTAAAAAGCTTTTGCACTGCACAGGAAATCATCAACAAAATGAAAAGGCTGCCTACTGAATGGGAGAAGATATTTGCAAATGATATATCTGATAAGAGATTAATACCAAAAATTTACAAAGAACTCATACAACTCAATATCAAAAAAACAACCTGGTTAAAAAAATGGGAAGAGAACCTGAATAGACATTTTTCCAATGAAGTCATACAGATGGCCAACAGACGTATGAAAAAAATGGTCAACATCGCTAATCATCAGGGAAATGCAAATCAAAACCATGTGAGTTATCACATCACACCCATCAGAATAGCTGTCATCAAAAAAACACCAAATAAAAGTATTGGCAAGGATGTGGAGAAAAATGAGCCCTCATGCACTGCTGGTGGCTATGTAAATAGGTACACAAAAAATATTATGGATGTCCCTCAAAAAACTAAAAATAGAGCTACCATATTCAGCAATTCCACTTCTGGGTATTTTTGTGAAGAAAATGAAAACACTAGATTTGAAAAGATACATGCACCCCTGTTTTCATTGCAGCATTATTTACATTATTTACAATAATGCTGCCAAAATAAAGAAGCAGCTGGTGTGTTCATCAATAGATGAATGGATAAAGAAGATGTGTATGTATATATATATACCCACAATAGAGTATTACTCAGCCATAAAAAAAGAATGAAATCTTGCCATTTGTGACAACATGGATGAACCTAGAGGGTATTATGCTAAGCGAAATAAGTCAGAGAATACAAATACCATATGATTTCACTTATATGTGTAATCTAAAAAACAAAACAAATGAACAAACATGACAAAACACAAACAGACTGATAGATACAGAGAACAAACAGGTGGTTGCCAGAGGGGAAGGGGTTTGGACTACAAGTGAGATAGGTGAGGGAGATGAAGGGGTACAAACTTCCAGTTACAAAGTGAATGAGTCATGGGGGTGAAATGTGCAGCACAATAATATTGTTGATATCTTTGTATAGTGGGAAAAACTTTAAAAATAAAGTAAAAATAACATAAAATTACATGTGGAAATTTTATGAATATAAACATATTTGAAGGAAAAACCATAATGTTCTGATAAAACATTGGTAGTGATATAGTATCAAAATGTACACAACTTCCATAAAATGCCCAAAGCTATATATCTCTCAATTATATAAGATCTGTTAATTTCCTAGAATCGGTATTCGTGGCTCTTTTAAATTAATTGTTTGGTTAGTGAACTAATGCAAACAAGGCTCTTGGGGAACTCTGTGGTTGTATTTGCATTGTTTTCTTGTTCGCTTCAAGTCATTTAAAAATTCGTCATCATGGTCAGCCTCTAGCTGCAGAGTAGGTTATCAGGTGTACCACTGACAGAATTTCAAATTTTCAGAATCTCTTGTATCTATATATAAAATGATGAAATTTTCTACTCAGTGCCCGACTTTCAAGTGGGACAGGCTTATGCCTTACTGTTACTGTATCACTCAAGGGGAGCTATTACAGACCAGAAAAAAGATAAGCATTCCAGATGCATCTATCATTTTCTCAGTTTGGGTTCCCTTAGAAACAGATGTGACAAAGAATTGAGTGCAAATTGTTTTATTAGGAGGTGCTGGAAATTGAGGGAGTGGGGAGTAAGACACATAAGAGAAGGAAGTGATACAGTATACAGCATCACATAAATTACCATGTGAGCAACTGACACTTGGTCCCAAAGGGAGACAGTGTAGAACCTGCACTGAACTATAGTTACCCCACCCAAGGGGCAAACAGCTTGGTTATTTACCTACCAACCCACTGACTGAGGTTCTTCAGGAAGGATGCTAATTTCTAGTACTTTCTGCTGTCACACCACAGTGAGAGCGGGCTCAGTTGGCCAAAGAAAGCCCCCTCGAAAAGAGATGCAAGTCCTGGCAGTTAGGATGCTCTGAAAAGATCAGTGCCCAGGAGATACGGGCTGGTCTCCCCCAGTGACAGCATCTGCTACGGTGGATACTAATTCGTGGCCACCTAGCCTTCTGATCATCAGAGAAATAATCACAATGCCATTTCCCTGTAAGGTGGAATGGACAGTCAACTCACCACAAATATTTTTGAAGCAGGGTAGATACTACCTACCCTCGGGTGCCTTTTCTAGCATATCTCATTGCCTAAATATCTATACTCTACTATAAATCCCAATATTATAGCTAAATGTTTGCCCAACATCAATTTACCAGCCCTGGAAATATTCCATCTTGGACACCTCCATCCCTGGGTCTGTTTGCCCATGCAGTCAGTATAAGACCTCCCTCTAGAATTTAGATAGCTGGTGTCCCTTCCTTATTAAGTTGATATTTTAAGCCTTCTTCGTGTGAAATTTCTAATTCTGAAGAGGAAGTCTCTATCGCTTACTCAAATTTTTACACCTAAATTATTCAGGTCACATTTTAAGCTTCAGATAAAAAGTGTATAAATCGCTGATGCTTTACATTGAAGATTTTGCCGGTTGATCAGGGAATAATGGGGTCATTTGCCTGGGGATATAGTTCCAGCTCAGGGCTCCTAAGTTCGTTTTCATCTATCCACTGCAGATAACTTGTCTTTCTAAGCTTCCTGTGTGCTTAAGGAACCATTTAGGGGACTTCTCTGATGGTCCAGTGGTTACGAATCCACCTTCCAAAGCAGGGGATGTCAGTTCGATCCCTGGTCAGGGAACTAAGATCCCACATGCTGCAGGGCAACTAAGCCCATGGGCCACCACTACTGAGCCCGAGCATTCTGGAGCCCAAGCACCACAACTACAGAGAAGCCCGCACACCACAACGAAGAGCCTGCATGCCAAAATGAAGATCCCAAGTGCCACAACTAAGACCTGACACACCTAAATAAATAAAAATAAATAAAATTTTAAAAAAGAAACCATTTAAAGGAAAGGAAATGAATAGTGTTTGGGTGCCACACAATAGCTCAGTGAGACATGCAAAAATTATGCTGGGATTCATTATAGATTGGAGGTACCCTAGAACTACCTCAATTATTCTTCCTGAAAAAGCTATGTTAGGTTGAACACTGCCACAGTGCCCCTGTGCTGTGGATGCCCAGTCATGCCTGATAGCTTCCAGGAGAGTCCCTATACCCTGGCTTTACTTTTCCTCACCCGCATTTACCACTTACCTAGACTGACCCTGAGTGCTGGAATCAATGTTTAGTGACTTTGCAGTAGTCAGTCCTAGGTGTGTGTCATGGACAGTTCCTGCAGTAAAAGCTACTTGACCAAGTCAAACTGGATTAGTGAATTTCAGGAAAAGGATTTGCCCCCAACACCTTTCTTTTCATGGTTGTTGACTACTCTCTGAATACAGTAAGCTTTCATTCTTAGAATCACAGAATCATGAATCACAGAATCATGAGGTTAAGAAGAGAAGGCACCTTAGAAATAAATTATCGAGTTCAATGCCCTTATCCTACAGATGAGGCACTTGAGATTGTGAGGGGTCGAGTGCTTTGCCCAAGGAAACACAGCAGACCTGAGACATGTGTTCACATGTCCTCTCTCCTCTTTCCTGGTTCCATGTTCTTCTTACATATTCTGCATAATACTAGGCAAAGCACATATCAAACACATAAAAAAGCAACTATTTATTTTTGACAAGTAATAACTAGTCAAATTACAAAACAAAAATAAATAAAAATGGTAATATTCCTTTTTTCCTCCTGCTTCATTTTTTCTATGCTACGTAAACCTTTTAATATATTAAATCATTTACTTATTTATTTTGTCTCTCCTTCTTTACTAGAATGGAAAGTCTAAAAGAGTAAGGATTTTCATCTGTTGTATTCCCTGAGGCACTCCAAGCCCTGAGAACAGCTTCGGGGTGCTCAGTTAGTATTTCTTGAATAAATGAATGAATGCAATCCAAATTCTTCATAGGGAGAGCATGCGTGTTTTATGGTTTTGAATTAGACCCTAAGGATCTAAAGATTTGTGTTTCTATTAGAGGAAGCTAATTTTAGATTAGGAGAAAGCTCCAACTAATCTGAAATTCTGAATTATCAGAATATCAGAATAAATTTCCTTTGGAGATCAGGATTCATCAAAAGGCTCATTCACATATTGGCAGTTAAATACTGATTGCTCAGCTTTATTCCAGTGATTTAGTTAGATTTCTACTGTTGATTTTTCCGGCAAGTCATTTGCTCTCACTTTGCATTTCTTTTCTACATTTAAAAATTAAACACATAATGCCCACCTTATGAGCACTACCACCCCCCAATCTATGATGTAGTCTCGTCCTAAATATCTGCACCATTTTGTCTTTTTTTTGATAGTCACCATGCTCTACATTATTTCCCCAGGACTTGTTTATAACTAGAAGTTTGTATCTTTTGACTACACCTATTCACCCATTTCACCCACCCCCTGCCTCTGGCAACTATCATTCTGTTTTCTGTTTCTGTGAATTGGGGTTTTTGGTTTTTTGGTTATTTTAGATTCCACATACAAGTGAAATCACACAGTATTTGATTTATTTCACTTAGCATAATACCCTCAAGTTCCATCCATGTTTTTGCAAATGGCAGGATTTCCTTCTTTTCTATGACTGAGTCATATTCCACTTTGTATATGTACCACATCTTTATCCATTCATCCATTGATGGACACAGGTTGTTTCCATGTCTTGGCTGTTGTAAATAATGCTGCAGTGAACATGGGAGTGTAGATATCTTTTCAAGTAAGTGATTTTGTTTCCTTTGGATAAATACCCAGGAGTGGAATTGCTAGATAATATGATGTTCTTTTTTTTTTTTTTTTTTTGAGGAACCTCCTCACTGTTCTCCATAGTGGCTGCCCCAATCTACATTCCCACCAACAGTGCAGGAGGGTTCCCTTTTCTCCACACCCTCTCCAGCATTTGTTATTTGTCTTTTTGATGATGGCCATTCTGATGGGTGTGAAGTGCTATCTCATTGTGGGTTTGATTTGCATTTCTCTGATGATTAGTGATGTTGAGCATCTTTTCATGTGCCTGTTGGCCATCTGTAGGTCTTCTGTGGACTATTCAGATACTCTACTCACTTTTTAATTGAATTTTTTTTAGTTGCATGAGTTCTTTATATATTTTGGATATTAGCCCCTTATCAGATATATGATTTGCAAATATTTTCTCCCATCCCTAGATTGCCTTTTCATTTTGTTGGTTTCCTTTGCTGTCTATACAGTACCATTCTGTCTTGGAAATACGTTATTCCCTCTCATTCTTTTTAATTGCTTTGTTCTTCTTTTTTCTTAGAAAAGAGACAAAATGCTCCACTGCGCCATGCATTTGACCTAGCTCTCTGACCGGACATTTTTGTATTCTTTTCCTCATTTGTTTTACAGAAGCAGTGTATTTCCTTTCTCAAACAAAACCGTGGGATCACACAGAGCCCTTCAGATTTGGCTGCAAATGCCCCAAGCCACTTAGCTTGTACCTTCTCTTAACCAGCAAGAGAAGATGACCGGGACGCAGGGCCAGTCATTCTCCCGGGAAGCCCCCAACTACTTTATTGTCCTTGGAGTTCATGAAAAGGTCTTTCCTCTTAAGGAGCAGCTCTTCACTTGCTAAAGTGCCTGCACGCACAATGCGTAAGCAGTGTAGTGCCCTGGGTTCAGTCTAATGTTTGAAAACAAACATGAATCATAGCTCCCTGTAGTGAGAAGAGGCTTTCAGTTAAAAGGGAAACAGGAGGCTGAGGACGTTTCACCTATTCTCACTGTCATTGTGACAAGTGGCCACAAATATGTGTGTCCACAGACCAGTTCAGTGTATACTCAGCTTCAGCTGGAGCTCCACCTGCAGGCAGCAGACACAGGCTGGTTACGCCACGATCTCTGGCCCCAGAGGAAGTTGTTGACTCCTCCGTCTGGTGTTTCCGGCCTTACCATCACTTCATTTAACCTCTGTTTGGAAGCACGAGTGCCTTCTTGGCCGCACAGTCATGCCGTGGGTGGGTGTGGAAGACACTTGGAAGTCGATCCCTAACAGGCATGTATATAGATGTGATGAGGACCCGTCGTCGCGTGGGCTAGGATGAGACCACGCTTCATGTCTGTGCAGTTGCAATTAACCCAGGGATTTGCCAAATTCAGTTCTTTACAGGACTGTGGATAAACCATGGGGTGCCTGGGCGAGAACTGGGAAAGAAAAGACCCTGGAGGCAGGCGGATCCGGGGCTGCACGGTTTGGAGAGTGCATTTCAGCCCCTCTATGCCCCCTTAGCTCGGGCCCCTTCTGCTCGGAGCAGCATGCACAGTGGTGCAGAGTGGACCTGGGATCTTACTTCCCACCTCCAGCCCTGGCTCTCCTGTTCCCACTCACATCCCACTGGAAATCTAAAAACAACTGAGTTCTCAGATTTACAGTGCCGCCCTGTTCAAAACAAACTGAAAACAGCCTCTCCCTCCCCTGTGTTGGAAGACGGTGAGTTTGTCTTCAGAATGTATTTTGGGCCCTATGGTGTGACCAGAAATACTGCCAGGAAGTTTTCGTCTGCCATCTTCCCACAGTCCAGTTTGATTTCGAAGTTAAAATCCAGAAACTGTAATAAATAAGGTAAATTTGATAATCCCATTTATGACATATCATCATAGTCCACATGTTCTTGAAATTAACCCACGGGCTCTCTCAGGTATCTTTTCCCAGCATGTTCCTCCAGGGCTGGTTCTACTTTCTATAAATTTCTTTATTATTTTTTTATTTTTGGTTGCGTTGGGTCTTTGTTGCTGCGCATGGGCTTTCTCTGGTTGTGGCGAGCGGGGGCTACTCTTCGTTGCGGTGCACAGGCTTCTCTTGTTGCAGAGCATGAGCTGTAGGCATGCGGGCTTCAGTAGTTGTGGCACACGGGCTCAGTAGTTGTGGCTCACAGGCTCTAGAGCGCAGGCTCAGTAGTTGCAGTGTGCAGGCTTAGTTGCTCCGTGGCATGTGGGATCTTCCCGGACCAGGGCTCGAACCCGTGTCCCCTGCATTGGCAGGCGGATTCTTAACCACTGCACCACCAGGGAAGTCCCTGGTTCTACTTTCTAGAGATGAGGTTTCAGAATAGGCTCCATAACTTCTCAGGTTATCAGTTTGGGCTGGATCATAATAGAATTAGATCCTAGCTGGCAGATAAGTTTTGTGTGTCAGTAGTTGATTCTAGAGAGAGTTATGTTCACACCTTTCCTCATGCCCATCCAACACACCCACACAGTGATAGGTACACAGAATAATACCATTTGAAGGTTAGTAGGTTTGTCTAGACCAAGGGTTGGCAAATTACAGCTCTGGGCAAAATCTAGTCTGCAGCCTGCTTTTGTAAACAAGATTTCATTGGAACACAGCCATGCCCACTTGCTTACATATTGTCCACAAAAGCAGTCATGCTTTCTTACTACAAGGTCAGAAGTTGCAAAAAGACCTTGTCTGACTCACAAAGCCAAAAATATTTACTATCTGGCCCTTTATAAAAAAAGTTTGCAGACTCTTGCACTAGATCTATCCCATAAAAGACCACTCAATACATACTATTTTTTTAAACATACTGTTTTAAAATATCAATATGAATTCAGTTTCTGGTCCAGACCCCAGTTGTGTAATTTTGGGTAAATTACCTTTTTGCACTAGTTTCCTCATCTTGTCAAAGTGGAGGTAACATTACCTCTCTGACATAGTTGTAAGGATTAATTTAGTTAATAAATGAAAAGCACTCAGAGCTAGGCCTGGGACATAGCTAACACTCAGCAAATGTTAGTCTTATTCATCAAATCAATTGATTTTATTGGTCCTGAGGTTATGGCCCTATTACCAAGGACCAAGACATGTTCAAGGCACTAGACTATATTATTTTATTTTAGCATGGAACATGAAACAGGACAGGATCCTGAAGCTGCCTTGACAACAGAGTGAGTACTGAGCAGAGGGGAGGAATTTTTATAAACCTTCTTCTTGGTTAGCATAAATTTGAGCCATTTCTACAAAAACTTGACAAGGAAGGTTCTCTGAACATATATCATCACAGTGCCTTGGTGATTCATGTCAAAAGCAGTGGAAGGCACACTGCACTGAATGTAGTATACTTTGCAATATATTATAGAAGCCATTGTGGTCTAGTGGAAATTTTTAATAATGATCAATAACATAGGGAAAGATAGCATGAGAACTCAAGCATCAAGGGATAGAATATCTGCCTGGTTCATTTCCCCGCGGTTCAAATCTGAAATCTGAAATGTAAATGTAAATTTTGTCCTTTAAACCAGGGGTTGGCAAACTTTTTCTGTGAAGGGCCAGATAGAAAATATTTTTGGCTTTAGGTATCATATAGTCTCTGCTGCAACTATTCAGCTCTGCTGTTGTAGCACAGAAGTGGTCGTAAACAATCCATAAATGAGTGAGCATGGCTATGTTCCAAAAAAACTTTATTTATAAAAACAGGTGGTGGCCAGATTTGCCCCAGAGTCCATAATTTGCAGACCCAGGATTTAAACAATTACAAGGTATATACAAGGTATATTTTCTTTCTCTTTTTTTTCTCTCTCTCTCATTCTTGTGTATACTACCTATTTCCCCCATAAAATATTCTCATTGGTGAAGCAGAATCACTAAAGCAAACACTGGTTCAGCTCCCCTTTGCCAGGAGCATAAGGTCTATCTGAAGAAAAAGAGGTATATTGTGCTACCTAAATTTCAGTGTGTTTTGTCAAGTATTTCTATTTAATTGGGGGATGGGGAATGAGTATTGCCATGTTCTTCTAATAAGTTGAAATGAGATTGTGAAACGCTAGTGGACAAAAGACCAATAATGGACTGAAGTTAAAGAGTTTATCTGAACTCCATTTCTTATTCTCATATTTTGAGAATAAAACTGAAAGGAAAATGGATACATTACCTAAGTAAGTAAGCACAATGCAAAAATTAATTCAATAATATAGACCATTTATGCTTAATTGAGCATCAATAATTCTGACAACTTATTGTTTAACATTTCCTATGGTATATAAATGGATGTGTATTTTCAAACAATTTTCTTGTGTTATCTTTGACATAAATTTTATATATTTATGATGTACAACTCGTGTTCTCATATTCTTTGTGAAAAGATTACAATCAAGCTAAATGACTTATTCACCACCTACATAGTTACCTGTGTGTGTGTGTGTGTGTGTGTGTGTGTGTGGTGAGATTTGACTTAAAATCTATCTTTTTAGAAAATCTCAAGTATACAACCTAATATTGTTAAGGCTTGTCACCATGCTGTACATTAGATTCACAAACTGTATTCATTCTGCCTAACTGATCCTTTGTACCCTTTGACCAACATCTCCCCATTGCCCCCACCCCCAACCCCTGGCAACCACTATCCTACTCTCTGCTTTTATGAGTTCTGCTTCCTTAGATTGTACATATAAGTGAATCACATGGTGTTCGTCTTTCTGTGTCTGGCCTATTTCACTTACCATAACATCCTCCAGCCTCATCCATGTTGTTAGAAATGGCGGGATTTTCTTCTTCTTTATGGCTGAATAATATTCCACTGTTTATATATACCACCTTTTTAAATTCATTCATCTGTCTATATGGACATTTAGGTTGTTTCCATAACTCACCTGTTGTGAATAGTGCTGCAGTGAACATGGGCATGCAGAAGTCTCTTCGAGATGCTGATTTCATTTCTAAAGAAATGAGTATCTTGTTAAACGTGAAACAGTGTGCTCTCCAGAACATGATGTTACTAAATCTTCATATCATCTATCGAATCACATGTTAGTCTGATGCTATTTCCATGAACATGCCAATTATTTTATTTCCCACTTTTTTATGAATATGGAAGAAAAAGCATATTGAAGACCTCTGAAGCCCATATCCACATGAACTGCAACACCAAAGCCATTTAACTAAGGAAACTCCAGGCAGAGCTATGTAAAGTCTTAATTACAAGAGATTATTTACTGGGGAACCCAAACTAGGGCACAGGAAGGAAGGAAGGGACATCCCCGAGCATCATAACAGCTAATCCTCTTGTTCTTGGCTGCAAAGCGAACCTCTCCAGCTTTCCCCAGAGTTCACGTAGTCTTAATTTAAATTGAATGCTTTGCTTTATTTTTCCTTGCTCACCACAGCTTTTTATTTTTAACTTCTTATGGAAGCATGATACTCATACAGAAAATTATCTATATTCTAAGTAGACAGTTTAGTGAATTCACAGAACCCAGGTGAGAACCAGAGACCCATACCCCATCCTTTCTCCTTCCTGCTGCCATCACTGCCCTGCAAGGGTCACACTGTCTTGATTTCCCCTGGCGTACGTTTGTGGGGCTGTTCTTGCACTCTGCCTGCTACATCCCACAGTCTGGATTCTTCGTGTCTGGCTGCCTCTACTCAATATGTTTGTGGGGGGACTTCCCTGGTGGTCCAGTGGGTAAGACTCCCTGCTCCCAATGCAGGGGGCCTGGGTTCGATCCCTGGTTGGGGAACTAGACCCCACATGCATGCCGCAACTAAGAAGTCTGCATGCCACACACACACACAAAAAAACAAAAGATCCCGCATGCCACAATGAAGATTCCGCATGCAGCAACGGAGACCTGGCACAGCCAAAATAAATAAATAAATAAAAATAAAACTTAAAAATATATATGTTTGTGGGGTCATCCGTATTATCCGGTGGAGCGTCTGTTGGTTCTTTTTCATTTCCGTGCAGTATTCCATTGTGTAAATATACACCACATTTTATTGATCCAGTCTAGGGTCGATGGGACTTTGGGTAGTCTCCAATTTGGGACTATTTCAAACATGGCAGCTGTGAGCTCCCTGATCCATGTGTTTTGGGGACCATACTTGCACATTCCCACTGGGCATGGGTTACAGGGTCTGAGGACGCTTGGCTTCAATATCTTCTACCAAACAGTTTCCCGAAGCTCCAGCAGTTTTTTGTTTGGGGTTTTTATTTTGTTTTGTTTTTTTCTTTTGGCCATGCAGCGTGGCATGTGGGATATTTGTTCCCTGACCAGGGATCAAACCTGCGCCCCCTGCAGTGGAAGTGCAGAGTCCTAACCACTGGACCACCAGGGAAGTCCCTGACAGCAGTTTTTGAACAACAAGTTAAAAGCGGGCCCTGCTAAAGGCAGGCATGCGGGTGGTGACTGTGATGAGCGCTGGCATAACCCATAAGAATGTGACGTTGGACCAGGGTCTCGTCAGCACAGGAGCAGTGCTGGACCACGGCAGAGCGGCTGCGATTATCTCAGCTGTGTAGTCCTTGACTCGCCAAGAATGTCAGACTTCTGTTTGAAATGGAGAGGGAGGACACCTTCGATAACGTCTGTATCATTTTTCGAGTCTCCACCCTGATATTGATAAACTTCTCTTTTTGAAAAAGTTCTTTTTGCATCCCCCCATTGCCCTGCATGATTCATTCATTCTTTTGGTGGATAAATTAATAACTTCTGTGATATATTTCTAGACTGTTGGCTTATCAGACCATAGAAATACTAGTAAACATCATGGCTGCTGACTAATCCAGCGGAGCCAACTCACCAAAACTATGCATACAGAGTGTTTCATGTATTTCTCTGAAGTTGCAATATTTCCATTATAATTTCATAGTCAGAATAGAAGAACTTGAAGTCAAATGTCAAGTGTGGGTTGTCCCAGCATAACAGATGTTCAGAAGTTCGGAACTCAGGCCTGAAGGCACGGGCCGTGACTCGTGGGGGAAGCTGCCTGATGGGGCCCTAGCCTTGGCTTCCTGGGTCTCCCTCCCTCTGTACTGGCAGAGCTCTTGTTGACTTAAGGGCAGAGTCCTGGCCAGGTGAAAGGAGGGCTCCCCCAGGGATTACGGCAAGGTGCAAATGGGCTGCGCTGAAGCGTTTCCCGCCAGGAGGGGCCTTGCTAAGTCGGAAGAGGACAGGTGAGATAATATGTACGTCAGCCACACACAGGGAGACTGAGACTGAGGTGATGGAGTTCAGTGGTTTTTATTTTTTTCCCCATTTAAATTAATATATAAGTAGACATGAATTTAAATATAAGTATGTGATACAAATATTCGTGTAGGTAAGTCCTGTGTCTTTCACACTGAATGATGGGACTGCAGAAGACATATCCCAACTGTAAGATTCCTGAGCATGTGGACGGGTGTCACAAAATGCAGCTGAAAGGGCTTCAGAGCCTCCGTGGGTCTGGCACGAGGCAGCGATGAGAGTCAGAGCCCTAGGTTTTGTGCTCTGACTAGAGGCCAGGTTCTTCCTCAGTCTCTGTGTGTTTCTTATCTGCACAGTAACTTTCAAAGGATCACATTGTTCTTCCTATTTTCTATATGCAAAACAGAGGCCAAGAGAGGCTAAGAGGTCACTTCCCAGTGCCAGGTAGTCAGCAGGTAGTGGAGCTCTGACTTTCATCAGTTCCCTTTCATTACCTGCTCTTACTTCAGGGAGGGTTAGCAGAGATTCCTCCCGGGGATGCATGTAAACCACACACACTACAATAGGCGTGTCTGGGGAAGGAGAGGATGGTGGTCAGAGCATACGTACAGTGAATACTGAATGGGAAATCTGCAAAGAAAAACACCTATCAAGTGCAGCTGATTGATTTCACCTAAACTTGTAAAGACCCAGCCAGTGAGTCTCAATCCCAGTCGTACACAGAATCACCTGGGGTCCAGGCTTTAGTACCTGAGTGTCTGTTTGGTTTCGTTCAGGATGAAGGCCCAGCCGCAGTGTATTTGAAACATTTCTGCAGCCAAGGTTGAAAACCACAGATTGAGATTAAATGCCTTTGTAGACTAAGCAGTTAAATCTAAATTGAAAATGTAATTTTTAAAGAAAGCATGAAAATAAATGCATGTATGTGAAAGAGATGGACAACCTGCAAACTGTTCTACATATAGCACTTTCACGAAGAGATAAATGGAGAAGAAAATTTAGTAGTGTAATTGGACACCTGGTCCACTGGAGCAGCGGAGGAGAGGAGGGAGGAGAGACAGGGCATGTTGAAGGCTACTACAAAGGAGAGGGCTTTCTTGGTGCTGTGATTTGAAGCCAGCCTTTCCTGGTCACTGGTCCATCACATGACCTCTGGCCTCCAGGCTCTGGAAAGGAAACTCAGAGTGAAGAGAGGCCAGCAGGATATGAAGGTGGAGACAGGACAGGCTGCCTGGGTTTCCGAGTCGGCAGAACCAGAACTATTCCCTGGACTGTTCTGCAAATGGAGTGGCTCTATGATTTAAGAAAGTAATTCCCGACATACTTTGGTCTGAGACTCTAGTATTTGTCAAACTGAACTAGAATTCAAAATTTATAAAGAGGACAGAACTTAGAATTTTTGTTTTCAATAAGCCAGGTTTTTAAAGGAATTCTCCCCAGAAGTGCGTTTCACACTCAGAGACAGGGACTCTTCCAGAGCTCAGAGCCCTAAACCACCACATGGGAATACATGCTTGAAGCAAGTCGGAGAGGAGCAGCCATACACACACACATATGTACACATAGACACATGCCCACGTGCACACACAGCGCATACACACACACATAGACACATGCATACATACACATGCATACACATATACACATACATATTACAACACACACTGCAACACACACATACCTACATATACACATGTGCACACATACATATGCATGCACACAATTACACACACATACACCCATACACACAGATACACACATATTCGCATAACACAGTTATATAAAAGCCTGTTATTGTGAAAGTAACACAAATGTGTAGCTTAGTTAATAAAGGAGGACACCTTGTAGCCACCAGCCGTGGAAGGAGCTAGACTTTGCGAAGCGCCCCGGGAGCCCTCCATCTGTCTCTTCCCAAACACAACCCTCTCCCCTACCCACAGGAGGAACCACTACCCCAACTTTCATGGTAATCAACTTTTTACTTTTCTTTATAGTTTTCTCACCCAAACACCAGAGTTATCATTGCCTGTTTTTATCTTTTTTAATATCATTTAGATCTCTTTTCCTCTATAATTCTGTTCCTTCATTTTGTCTTACTCCATTGCTACTTATTTGTTGGAGAAACCAGGTCATCTCTTGTGGAGTTTGCCTCAGCCTGTGTTCACCTTTTGTGCACCCCACCACGTGCTTTCACGTCTGAGTTTGGCCTCTGTGTTTCCAGCAAACTGGCTGTTGACTCCAGAGGCTTAATCACATTCAGATGTGATTGTTTGGGAGACGACGTCTTCTTAGGTGGTGATGTGTTGTTCATCAGGAGATGTTAATACGTTCTATCTCATTTTCTCTCTTTTTGTCTTGGAAATAGCCACTGATTCTCAGTACCTACATCCTTAATCCATTAGGAGTGAATGGTGATATCCGAATTCTTTCATTCTTTCTTCATTTATTTGTTGAAATATTTCTATACAAAGAACCTTCCTCTTTTCTATTATTTGGTTGTCTGGTGGTACAATTTATAGAAGAAAAGCAGGATAAATGCTTGGGTATTTCATTTTATTTACCAGTGTTCAAAATAAAGAAGAAGATGCCTAGCATTCTTCCAAAAACTGGCCAGTTAATGTCTTAAATCATTAGTAACTCATGAATATAAACATATTTGGTTTGTTTCAATCTATCATAGTTCTGATTTATAATCGCTGTTAGGAGAATGTTTTCCTGGCTACAAGTTGTTCAAAGATTCAGGCCCATTAGTGCATGTAGTTATTTTTTTTTCCCACTACTCTTTTTTGTCTTCTAAAGGAACTTTCATTATCGCCATTCAATAAAATGTATTTTCATTCTGTTTGTTTTCTCTTTTTTCTAAGTATTTATTTACTTATTTGGCTGTGCCAGGTCTTAGTTGTGGCATATGGAATCCTAGTCGTGGGCTGCATGCGGGATCTAGTTCCCCGACCAGGGATCGAACTTGGGCCCCCTGCACTGGGAGCGCAGAGTCTCACCCACTAGACCACCAGGGAAGTCCCTATGTTTGTTTTATGAGGAAAGTTAACTGTGTTTTTTTTTAAACACACCAACCAGCTTCTCCAGCTTTTGAAAAGGATGGTCTTAGCTACAGCACTGTGGGCCTCCCAGGAAGAAAACAGGCAGCCACACTTTTACCTAGTTGGAAGGACTCCAACTTCCAGGGAGGGCAGTTTTCTCTGGCTTCATTTCAGAAACGCTGTGACAGTTGTGAGCTCTGCGCCCTCACCCAACACACACACACACACACACACACACACACCTCCTCTCACGTTGCTTTTCAGTTACCCGTCAAGGCTCCTGTAATTACCCAGTGTGCTGGTCTGCATTTCCCCCAGATTGTTCCTTTTCACTTGTGTAGCTCAGACAGCTTAAAAATTGCCATTTATTTTCAAAGAAAAAGAAATTCTCTTCAGGAAAGCTGTAGCTGAAACCAGATGCTGCTAGGTAAATCCCGACCAGTGGTTTACCCAGGCTGGGTGCTCTCTCTCTATCCACCTGTAGGAACTCTGCCACACTGACGTAAAACTTTATCCAACAGCACATTGTTAGTCAACTATGCTCCAATATAAAATAAAGTTTTCTTTAAAAATAAATAAAACTTTATCAACACTTAGATGTTTGTTCATAAAAGAAGTAGGAAGTTGTTGTGAAGGCCTGACATCGCTGTAGGGTTTGACTATGTCTATGCAGAAATGGTCAAGTGTCACTTGCCTCTGACCCCGAGGAGGGCTGGGGACATACTTCTACTCCCATTTTATAAAATAGAAAACTGAGCTCAGAGAGGTGACTCAGGGTCGCTGAGCTGCTAGAGCAGAACTACCACTCCACTGCCCTCACTCCTCACCCCATGGGCTTTCTGCCACCGCACCCCGGGCCTTCACTTATTTCAGGGAAGCATGAGTTCCTACCTTCATGCACTCCTTGCTCCCCTTGTGGGAAGCTCCTGGCCTCTGCACTTGAACTTCCAGCTGATGCAAGCACTTGGATCCTATCACTTTCCCTTTCAGCCAGCCCTAAGCCAACCCTATTCATTCAACTCTAAGTACTTTTTCAGCATCTACAATGTGTCAAGCACTGGGCCCCTGGTTGTAGGGAATAAAACAGTCTCAAGGCGCTTATAGTCAAGTGGAAGAATGATTTATACATACTAATATAATATAATATGTTTATGTCTGACATTTCCTATTAAAATCAACTTTTAACAATCTTCTCTCCTGAAAGGAAATTGATAAGACTATTGTCTCCAGGTTAAAAAATCAATGTGTATCCATGCATCATGTAAAGAGTGAGGAAGTCTCAAGCTACCTACTTGTCATATTCAGCTACTACCATAAGAAAAAGAAGAGAGAGTCCAGGCACAAAGTTGGAGAACAAGCATTTCACAGCTCTGAGTTGTTGGGCCTGAGCCATTTTGTCTTTACACTTTGAAGTAACACTAATGTGTTGTTTGGGGGTATAAAATCAACAATTTACTGTACAGAACCTAATGCATCCCTTGGTGCCCAGACAAGGATCTGCAGGGGTTTGTTGCTTTGTTGTTGTTTTCTGCTCACACTTGCCAGCCGGCTGCACTCTGCCCTCCCCACCTCCCACACCCAAAACCCATTTTATCAGAATCTTCAAATAAAGCACGTTTTTGTTTTCAAAAATGATATTTTCTGGACAGTTGAGTCAGATCATGATCCACAACTTCAAGGCTTCAGGAAGTCCCATTCAGTTTGTCAAAGGCTATACTCCTGAATGGTTTTGGAATGCAGGCTCTTACACGCTCACCCTGCCAGCTCATCCACAGTCTTTAGACTCCTGCAAAGAGAGTCAAGAGTGATCCATGAAATGGAAAAAACTAATCTAGGATCAAAAGTAGAAGTAAATCTACAGAATGCGGCACACATACCTCATCTTAAAACGATTGTTAGTATGCTCAGAGGAAGACATTTGAGAAAAGTGTGTTGATTTGAATTCATTTTTTTTTTCTGTAGACAGTTTTGAGTAGGGATATAGGATTATCTTCAAGAAGGTATCTGTATCATCTTACATAACAAGAAACCCACCATTTAACACGTTTTGTAAAAGTCTCGTGTGTGGCCATTGATTAAATACTGTAATTGAACCGCCTTTGGACTCCTTCACTGTCACTGTCTCGACCAGTCAGTTTGGCAGCTGTATCTCCCAAACTGCATGGTTCAACAGACACCAACCAATAGACAGTTGTCTTCTGTGTATAAGAATTCATTTTGTAGTAGCTGAGCTGCTGTATTTCTAACCACTGTCCAACAGTTATCAAAAGTCTTTTGATCAGTGTTGTGGTTCTTTTGAAGAAAGCACTATACACGAGGAAGAGAACTAACTCATCTTGAGGTTACGAGGCCCAGGTTCCAAAGCTAACTCCACCATTTATTCCCTATGTGATAGTGGACACTCATCTCTCTCTCTTTTTAAATTTATTTATTTATTTTTGGCTGTGTTGGGTCTTCATTGCTGCGTGCAGGCTTTCTCTAGTTGTGGCGAGTGGGGGCTACTCTTGTGGTGCACGGGCTTCTCATTGCGGTGGCTTCTCTTGTTGTGGAGCACGGGCTCTAGGCGCGCGGGCTTCAGTAGTTGTGGCTCACTCACGCACGGGCTTAGTTGCTCCGTGGCATGTGAGATCTTCCCGGACCAGGGCTCAAACCCGTGTCCCCTGCATTGGCAGGTGGATTCTTAACCACTGCGCCACCAGGGAAGCCCCACAGGCAGTCATCTGTTAAATGGAGATGGTCATTCATGTCTTGGCTACCTAATGGGATCACTGATGCAAGTCAAGTGAGATGAAAAAATAGCGCTTGCAAGAGTGTAAAGCAATGACTAATGCAAGAGGGTGTCTTTCTTTAGGTTTTGTTTTTCCGCTTCACACACACACACACACATACACAAACACTCAATGGCTTTGCAAATCTACTCTTTTTTTGTTGTAATTTATGCTCCACTTCCCCCCAACATTTTTGAAGTATCTATATGATACAAGACACAGATATAATAGAATCAAACAAACAAGGATGCATGAACAGCAACCAGATAACAAGGCAAGAGGAATTAGAAGGAACTACTAACATTAAAATTTCCTAAGCTTCCTAGCAGTCAGGACAAACACCCTATTTACATGGTTTTCCCAGTATGATTGAGAGAATCCTTTTTGTCCTTGCAGTATACCTTACTTAAAATAGGCTTCATAGATCATTACCAAATGCTTTTTTAGGAAACTATAATCTTTGTTATCAAAGTGCCTCATTTAAAGTGTTGTTGCTGCACATAAAACTGATTAATTCTTTGTGACTCAGTCTTGCTCAAAGCTATTTTAGAATACTGTGAAATAAAAGCCACCTTTCCAGTGCTCGGTCCACAGTTTGAGTGCACGGAAAAATATCCTTAGGGTTTCACTCCTGTGTTTTCCTAGCATTGTTACATCATGTGAGGTGCACACATATGCCTGCCATGTCTGTATTTGTATATCCAGAAATCACCCTACCTGGGAGTTGTGTTAATAGCTTTTTAACTTTTCGCCTGGATCCTTTAGCAATATCTGGACCTCAGATGTGATAGAGGAAATGGAAAAATGAATTAGATTATTACCAAATTCAAATATATACTTGGGTTCAAGATGAGGAGGAAAGTTTGCTGTATAAACCTATGAAGTCTTAGAGGCTGCATCCTTCAGCCTTATTTTCTAGTCACATAGACAGGAGTTTATTTCCAAGCTTTGCATTTATTGGATGGCCTTAGTAAGGTCACTTGGTAGAGCTGATCCTTAGTTTCTCCGTTTGCAAAATATGAGTCCACCAAATCCAACTTGCAGAGCTGCTCTACTCTTAGAGGTACATTACCTGCCATACAGATGGCAATCAATACACAGCAGTTATTGCAGTTCGACCCCATATCTGCAATTCCAAACCCCCAACTTTCCAGAGTCTAAAAACATTTTTCATAACTCATTTGACAGCAAAATCTTACCTAAAACTCGAGCATAATCTGATCTGAACTGATGTAAGGCTATTTAGAGTCTTTTGACTGTTAAGTGGAATTTTAAAGCAAAAGCAGAAATATATTTATGCCTTTGGCTATGAAGTGCAGCCCCAGACAATGCTGGGGATCCTGCACTGTATACAAATGGTGTATACACTAAATTGTCTTTCTAAACTCTGAAAAATTCTGAATTCAAACACATCCAGCCCCAGTGGTTTTATATAAGGAATTGATGACCTATTTTATCACCAGGGTTACAAATTTCCTTAATATTTAGCTTGTCAGAACATGTACTGAAAAGGGAAATCTCTTCTACTGCATCCCTAATTCACAATAACCTCCCAGGCCCTGCCCATTTGTTCTGAGCTCTTTGGGTTTGGGGGAGGTTGATACTTTGGTAGCAGCCTGGTTCCCCTCTGATAGATCTGATAGTTACAAAGTCCTTCTTTAACCTGAACTGAAATCTGCCTCCCTGTAAACTCTCCTACTCATCCCTGTTCCTTAGAGCTGCGAGAACAGAGGATATATCGCCAGCTCCCTCTTCCAGGTGACTTTCTCAAATATTCGAAAAAAAGATATACTTTCTTAAGTCTACTTCTATTCAGTCAAACAGTAAAAGCCAGTAGCCAGTCTTTAGCTCACCCATTTCCAGGCCTCTTCTAATTGGTCTTTACTGTGTCAGCTTTCCACTTAATATGTATGATCTAGAATCAGAAGTATTATGGTCTTTGTCTTAAAAACTATTTCCAACTCTTGATGAGCAGCTCATCTTCTCTGGCCCCAAACAGTGTCTTCACAGGGACTGAAGTTTTGTACAGTGGATGGTTCAGAGCCAGTCAGATTCTGAGCCATCCATTTACTAGACCTTAGGTGAGTTGTATAAACTCTCAGGCCCTCAGTCTCTCAGGCCCTCAGTCTCCTTATCTGTAAAACAGGGATGATAATGTGAGCTTCGTTGCTGTAAGGTCTAGTAGCTTACCTGACACAAAGTAGGCAGGTAAGAAGTGGTAATGATTATTATTAGAAGTTTAATAAATAATCCTCCTCTTCTACTTTATCAGCATGTTTCCATTGCTTTCTTAGGCTGATACCGGTGCTATCAAAATTCCACACAAGCCTAAGACATCGGTGGGTTTACTGTTAGGTCTAGTCCATATGAAAGTAATCTGTCATTGTGAAGATGCAATTTGTGTAATAAAAAGTTTCTGCCAGCCATTAAAGGGAAATCATAGTACTTCTTCTGCCTCCCCCAACTCTTTTGAACCAAACGCAGCCTCCTCCGGGACAACTTGATTGACAAAAGCACTCAAATCTGTATCTTTCAGGCATCTCTTGAGAGATCTACAGTAGAAATTCGTTTTTCCAGCCTCAAAACCAAGTAGATTCCAGGGTGTCTCGTTTCTCATTTTGAGACTGTGTGAATGTTTCCAAGTATACAGCGTAGAGCCATAAATTATATTTTGATCAGTGCCAAAAACTTGGTGCCAAAGAACATCTTGACATTGCTATTAGTTTATGTTGTATCCTGTAATTAAGTAGAATCGACTTGTAGATGATTCCTTCGGAAGACAGGGCCCTCCTTTCATGGGAGCATAATCAGAATGAGCTATTGCTCTCATTAAGTTACTTGGCAGTACATCACCAGTGTGACCTGTCATTCTAATGATGCATTAGTGTAATTCATCAACAAGGTGAATCCCACTAGTAAGGTGTTACTACAGAAGCAGGCCTATCCAATGCAGAAAGCATCCAGGGGCAGATGTGGGCTGACTGCAACCCAGGGTCCAAGAAGCTCTGTGTAACGGATTCCCCCTACCCTTCTTACTCTTTGAAGTTTAGCTACTTTTAAGTTATCCAAATCAGTGCTCATCTGTCCCCAGACTGTTCTCATTTTTCCTTTCTGACTAACACGGAGTCCTTTAGCTGGTCCAGAAATATCTAACTTTCATTCCTTTGGGTGTGTGATTGATCCACTTGTTTTTTTCCGGAATCACACTTAGAGAAAATTTAGTTTCATAGCCGACATTATCAAAGCACTTCTGGATTTCTATACTATATGATTCATACCCTACATGATTGTAAAGTGGGTACGGTTTTTTTAAAGAGTCATTCAGTAATGCCACTCCAATAAAAAGAAGATAGGGGATAATGATCCTAAAAATCAACGTTTTGCAACTAGTAGATAAATAAGTCCTGAAGATCTAATACTCAGTACAGACATTACAGAGAACAAACTGTATTATAAACATTCAACCTGCTAAGAGACTAGATCTTAATTGTTCTCACCACTAGAAGAAATGATGATTATGTGATGCAGTAGAGGTGTTGACTATTGCTATACGGGCGACCACACTGCAGTATAAATCCATCAAACCAATAGGTTGTTCACCTGAAATTTACACAATGCCAATCAAACCTCCAAAAAGAAAGTACAAGATTCTCTACCAAAAAAAAAAAAAAGAAAAAGAAATCAAGGCTAACATAGCTGGTGCATTTGAGTATTATATTTATCTCTGAGCTTACTGGCAGGACAACCAAAATGGGATGATGGATTGAAAGAATGAAAACTATTTTGTTTGGAAATTTTCTTTCTTATATTAAATTTTAAGAATTTTTACTTTGGATGTATATATCTAAGGAACCTTAAAGAATTTAACCGACTTTGCCTTTAATGGTAATATCACTGAAAATTCTTCATAGTGATTTCTTATTCTCATCCTTTGATAAAGTCAAGGATATATTGTAATTAAAACATATCCATTTAAGGCATTTTCTGTGAAAAGCAAAGCTGATGTGGTACAGGTATATAATTTTCTTTGGGAACAGAATCTGTGGGAATGAATGGGACCATTTCTTTCTACTATTTCCCTCTAAAATCACTTCTCTCCTCTGAACAGTTTTTAAAGAGGTGGGTAATAATTTATGATTTTTTTAGCTTTATGGAGGTATAATTTGCAACCAATAAAATTTACCCTTTGTAAGCATACATTGAGATGAATTTTGGTAACTGTAAATAATCATGTGACTATGATCACAATCAAGACACTGAAGAGTTTTATCATGCTGAAAAGTCCCTCAGGCTCCTGTGCAGTGGGTCTCCTCTCCCGACAACCCCCTTAGGCAACCACTCGTCTCCTTTCTGTCACTCTTAAGTTGCCTTTTCTAGAAATCCATATAAATCAAATATACATGTTGTCTTTTGTGTTTGACTTCTTTTATTCCACCTCTATGTTGTTGTATGTATTCGTGTTTTGTTCATTTTTATTGCTGAGTAGTATTTCATTTGGATTTATTTTCATAAGAAAAAAGCTTAAAGGATATTAAGAACAGTTGCTAGAAAGAATATCCATTTGAATTTAATAAGAAGCATAGAGGTGGCAATGTGTTTTCTTGATAGAACAGAGAGCCAATGCCTTCTATTTCAATAAATTCTTTAATACTTTACCAGGGCGAGCTTGCAAGCTAAGTGATAGAATCCTGTTCTCCAGCTCACCATTATATCATATCTGCAGGATCTAGCCCAGTGCCTGCTTTTCCTAGGTGCTTAATAAGTCATTGTTAAGTAAGTAAGTGAAGACATTAATAGATGCTCATCATCCACCTACAGCAGTCACGTGAAGAGAGCAGTCCCTCAAGATCAGGAGCAGTCAGACTTAACGGGGAAAATTACATTCATTACTACACACTGAGCACTTACCATAGAAGTGCTTGTAAAGTGACTGGATGGGATGCTTTGGACATATTTCAGGTTCCTTATGGACTCATTTTTAGCTCAATCACCTGTGCATTTTGAAAACCTTTGGTATCCTATGTATTTTATCCTGAACTCTCAACTTTGGGATAATCAACTCAGGACATTTGCTATGCCCTGTCCTTTTATTTGCCCTAAAAATATTTCTAAATATTTAGTAATTTTCTGAATCATGTACTACCTTCACTTCTAAGAGTTTTTCTAAACATATAAAAGTCTAACCAAGGAACGATACACTTAGAAACAGAGCACCGTAGAATGTTAACACTTAAAGATGGTTGAGCCTAATGTCCTCGTTTGAAAAGAGGAGGAAACTGACTCTCTAAAATGAGTTGCCCCAGTTCACACATTTGGTGGATGTGTTGTGCAATTGAAGATAAATGTGTTAATAGCCTGTTAATCCCAGTCAGCAAGCAGTTAGTTGGCAGAACTGAACTGAAAGCAAAAGGGAGATCTTTTAGTTTGCTTACCTGTTCATAATCAAACTTTACTCAGGAGAGGGACTTCCCTGGTCCAGTGGTTAAGGCTCTGCACTTCCACTGCAGGGGGCATGGGTTCCATCCCTGGTCGGGGAACTAAGATCCTGCATGCTGTGCAGCGCAGCCAGAAAAAAAGAAAATAAAAATAAAACCTATCCTAAAAAAAAAATTTACTCAGGAGAATTGAGAGTGTGCAGTCTCTATTATATTGAGTGGTATTTTGGAGCATGTCAAGGAAAAAATAACTTTCACAAGGAGAAGCTACATAGCTTGAATTAGAATCCATGTCAAAGCAAGAAAAACAAATAAAAGAAGGCGAAGTTCTATACTGGAGCAAATGGAACCTCAGCTCAACCGGACATCTCAGCAGATGGCAAAATCTATTAATTATCTGCCTTAAACCAAACCTTTATTTGGTCTTTAAGGTGTACTCTCTATGTGAAATCACTAAATATTCCAGAAATTAGGTTGTCAGGTAGAATGTTCATCTGAACTCATAATAGGTTAATTTTGGCTCTTGTCACATACCCTATCTATAAACTTTGACATTCACATGGATTTGGATTCAGCAGATAAAAAACGTTCAGATGCAGGCCTCTGCAATATCCTGAATTTTATAGATCTAATGAACCATTAAGATACAACAGAATTGTGTTGTTTTATAAATCCAGCAAAGTGATACCTGAACCAGCACTTTAGACGTCCCCTTGCCACTAGATAAAACTCTGGCTTGCTCCATCTATCCATCCATCCACTAATGCAAAAATTATTTATCAAATGTTTGTGAAGTCATTAAGTGCTATAACACTTGAATGAGTAAATACTCTGATAGGGCAAAGGGAAGAACAGAGGATCTCAATGTGGGGAGGGAATTAAGGAAGACTTCAGGAGAAGGTGGCTTTTGAGATGGATCCTATATGAAAAGCATTTCAGTAGGGTAACAAGATGAAGGTAATTCCTGGAGCTGCAAAGGAAATATGTGAAAAAGGAAATAGCAGGGTGAATTCTCCCTGGCTTCACTTTGGAAGGACATAATGCTTCCAAAGGGAGATACACATCAGGAAGCCAAATAACTTGGTTATATTTCAACACCAAATAGATGGAACACAGCATCATTTAAGTCCCCATGCTTTCTGGAATCCTTAAATTTCCAATAATATACCGTAAAAAAAACATTGATATCTCTCAAAATGGGATATTGATACTACAGAAAGTCATGATTTGACTTAAAAAAAAACATTACCTGGAACTTTAAAATGCTCAATTAAAAATAAGAAAGAATTTGCAACAGGACAACTCGACACAGATGATATAAACATAGACACACACACACACGTGATGGAGACAACCACACCAAAATTTTCAAATAGTCATTTCTAATCAATAGGTTATTTTAATTTGCTTCAATAGTGTGATGGTATTTTTGATTGAAATTTTAAAAAAGAAAAGCAAGATTTGAACAGCCTAGCGCACCCGTCACAGATTTTTGTGTCGCAAAGTTCTTTGGTCATCTTCCAAATAAAGATGTGTTTATTACCCATAAAACCAGGAAATACATAATAAAAGTAATTTTTAAGTCCTTGATAGTTTAAATGTTTGTAAGATAACTTAATGAATAAAGACAACAGTAGCCTTTTTAGGCAAACTGCCCACAGAAACACTCAACTTTATACGTAAGGGGAGGAGGTTCACTTTTCTAAAAGTTTTGCCATCAGACTTTTTTTTTATGTTTATTTTTAGTTTTTATTTTTATTTGTTTATTTATTTATTTTGGCTGCATTGGGTCTTCGTTGCTGTGTGTGGGTTTTCTCTAGTTGCGGTGAGTGGGGGCTACTCTTTGTTTCGGTGCATGGGCTTCTCATTGTGGTGGCTTCTCTTGTTGCAGAGCGTGGGCTCTAGGTGCGTGGGCTTCAGTAGTTGTGGCACGCAGACTCAGTAGTTGTGGCTCACAGGCTCTAGGGCACAGGCTCTGTAGTTGTGGCGCAGGGGATCAGTAGTTGTGGCTTGCAGGCTCCAGAGCACAGGCTCAGTAGTTGTGGCGCAGGGGCTTAGTTGTTCCTTGGCATGTGGGATCTTCCCAAACCAGGGCTCAAACCCATGACCCCTGCATTGGCAGGCAGATTCTCAACCACTGCGCCATCAGGGAACTCCAGATTTTTTTTAATGTTGCATGTTTTCCTTGTTCACTTAGGTAATCAGTAGAGTTACAAATATCTTCAATTAAAGTTCATGTTCACTCTATAAAAGTTAGGCACTTCTATTACATTATCAAAGTTTATTTTAGTTGGTAGTACAAGAGCCTTTATTAAACAAACAATGGCACTAGATCATAATGACTTTTAAATAGCAGTGAAGTTGCTCTGACTTCAGGATAATTTAGTTTTTCCCCCAAAATAATCTGTTACAATATTTCTCCTAGGAAAAAAAGTACTAGGGTCAATCTCTTTTGAAAGGGAACTTAAAATCATCTTTATGTTGAATTTCCCAATCATTTTATGGAGATCTTTACACAGTTTTCTTATCTTCTCAGAAGAAAACCTGAAAACCTGCCAATCCTTATGTTTTAATATCATCTAGAGTATATCTATGACAGGTGAACAAGGACAACATCTGCTGAGGGACGTGAATTGGATTTGGCATTCAGCTTGTCTCCAAGCAGATTGGCTGCTGTCTGAATTGCTAGTGGAACTCAATCAAAAAAAGTGTCTCCCTTCACTTCTCTGGCAGGTTACCCCAAGCTCCATGCCCCTCCCTATCAGACTGCTCTGTAAATCAAACACAATGAGACACAGTCAAAACTGGTCAGGATGTGACAGGTTCAGGAAGGCCGAGTGCAGGGGCTTTGGAGGGTTATCCATAATTGCACCTCAGGAAGACTTAACGCCATGATTTTTCTCATGAGTCAGACCACGTCACACTGTGGGAGACCTATATATGATAGCCCACATTCAACCTAAGCGTGATTATTGTTGACTGATTTGATTAGGTGTTTTGCTTTCCTTGACAAGCCCAATTAGTCTACTTACTTTTTCAAGCTTTAGTTTTTATTCCAGAAGCTGATGTTTGGACACAGTAAAGATATTGCTTAAAGAGAGTCACAGAACTGAGAGAGCATGTGTGCAGTTTTAAAAAGATGGTCATTGGATAGGTTCATGAGCTCACTGGTCAGCTCTATATGTGTGCTGAAACTATATTTAAAAATTTAAGACTTGAGAGAAATAAATACAAATCTGAGTATTTTACCTTGAATTAAAACAGAAGAAATGTTTTCAGAAGAGTAAGTTATGCAGTAAAATAACTCAAATCGTCAGCATGACAATTTGACTAAGCATGGAAGCTATAACATTTATCCATTCAAAACAGGGATTTATTTGATATTAATTATAAAAGCACTGCAGAAATTTCCTACTGTTCATAAGGGTAAATCAAAGGTTCCTTTTCTTGCCAGCCCTACTCCCCACCCCCCAAAGTTCACAATTAGGATCATACTACATATATACTTCTGTGACTATTCTTCTCACTTCACATAATGCAAATACAGTTGACCTTTCAACAACTCAAGTTTGAACTGCTCAGGTCCACTTACAGGTGGATAGTTTTCAATAGCAAATACTACAGCACAGCACGGACTGCAGTTGTTTGAATCTCTGCATTCGGGGGAACCGCAGATACAGAGGACTGACTGTAAATTATGTTCAGGGTCCAACTGTATCCCCCAAGCTGTTATATGGAAATAACCTCATGAAGTCACCTTTGAATCCTGCATGGAAGATAAATTATGAAAGTGGCTCACTTATATTTCTGCCCATACCCACCACAGCCACATTTTGTTTACTGTATTATATAGATTCGCATTGTAAACATTTGTAGCATTTGCATTCTCTCAGTAATCATAATTTCCATAGTGATTTATCGTTAACTTTCTTCTTAATTCACACGGCATCCATTCTCATGGACCATCCTGTCATTTTGTAGTTTCCTCTCCCTGAGTTGCACGTCCTCTTCACTCATTTCTTGATGGACGACATTCTATTATCAACTAGATTCTTCCAATAGTTCACTTTTGTTTAGAATGACTTTCTTTGTCTTTAAAAGTGACTGAAATCTGGGATAAGTGTATTAGTTGTGTTTTTCTTTTAAAACTCAGTAGACATTGCTTCTGTGCCTTCTGAGAGCATGTGTTGCTATGGAGAAGTCTGAGGCTAGCCTGATTTTTATGTCTTACAGGTGATTTAATACTTTGTCTCAACACTCTCATGTTTCCTCTCTATCCTTACAGTTCAAAAACCTCACCAGAACATATCATGTTACTGATTATTCTATAATTATTTTTATAAAAATTTGCTGTGCTATTGGATCTAGAACTTCCTTTCTCATGGGAAATTTTTCTTCTGTTATGTCTTTGAGAGTTTTCTTTTGTTTGTTTTATTGGTTGCTCATTCGTTCAGTTCTCTATTTTAAGGATATTCTACTGTTCCATACCTAAAATAACTTTCATGGATTTTTAGTTTTCCTTTTCATTTAGAGTTGACCCTTGGACAACACAGATTTGAACTGCCTGGCTCCACTTATATGTGAATTTTTTCAATAAATAAGATGAAACATTTTTTGGAGATTTGCCACAATTTGAAAAAAACTCACAGACCAACCATGTAGCCTAGAAGTAGCAAAAAATTAAGAAAAAGTTAGGTATGTCATTAATTCATAAAATATATGTAGATACTAGTCTTTTTTATTATCTGTTACCGTAAAATATACACAAATCTATCATAAAAAAGTTAAAATTTATCAAATGTATGCACATACTTTCATGGCCCCATTCACAGTCAAGAGAAATGTAAACAAATGTAAAAATGCAGTATTAAATCAAATCATGACTGCATAAAATTAACTGTAGTACATCTTGTACTGCTGTAGTAACTTCAGAGCCACCTCCTGTTGCTATTGTGGTGAGCTCAGTGCTGCCAGTATCCATGTGATGCTCACCTCTGCATGTGAGCAGTTCATCTCACCAGGAGACTACATTTATCAAAGTAGAAAGTGATCTCTTGTGGTCCTCCCATATTTTTTTTATCGTGTTTAGTGCAATACTGTAAACCTTAAATAACACCATGGGACCCACCAAGTGCCACTAGTGATGCTGGAAGTGCTCCCAAGAAGCAGAGAAAAGTCATAACATGACAAGAAAATGTTGAATTGCTTGATGTGTGCTGTAGATTGAGGTCTGTAGCTGTGGTTGCCACCATTTCAAGATAAATGAATCCAGTGTAAGAACCACTAAAAAAAGAAGAGGAAATTTGTGAAGCCATCACCACAGATACACCAGCAGATGCAAAAACCTTGCACTTCTTGTGAAATACTTTTTGATCTCATACTGAAAATGCAACTTTTATGTGGGTGCGGATTGCCATAAGAAAGTCATAACTATAGACTCTAATATGATTTCGAGAACAAGCAGAGTCATTATATGACAACCAAAAGCAAAAGGAAGGTAAAGGATCTAAAGCTGGAGAGTTGAAAGCCAGCATAGGATGGTTTGACAATTTTAGAAAGAGGTTTGGCTTTTAAAATGTCAAGATAACAGGAGAAGCAGCTTCTGCTCACCAAGAGATAGCAGACAAGTTCCCAGATGCCATTAAGAAAATCACTGAGGACAAAGGATATCTGTCTGAACAGGTTTTTTAATGCAGATTTACAAAAAAAGAAAAAAGCCACAAAGGATATTCAGTAGTAAGGAAGAGAAGCAAGCACCAGGATTTAAGCCTGGAGGGATGGGCTAACTCTATTGTTTTGCACAAATGCAGGTGGATTTATGATCAGGACTGCCCTTATCTATAAAGCTGTTGACCCCCGAGCCTTGAAGGGAAAAGATAAACAGCAGCTGCCAGTCTTTTGGTTGTACAACAAGAAGGTCTAGACAACAAGAACTCTTTTTCTGGATAAGTTCCATCGCTGCTTTGTCCCTGAAGTCAGAAGTACCTTGCCAGTAACGGACTGCATTTTAAAGTTCTTTTGATATTGGACAATGCCCCTGGCCACCCAGAACCCCATGAGTTTGCTACTGAAGGCGTCAAAATGGTCTGCTTGCCCCCAAACACAGTGCCTCTAATTCTGCCTCCAGATCAGTGCCAGAAGACGAAATGACATCAGACAGTCCGGCAGAAGGGTTTCGATTGTTCCAAGACTGCTTCTGACATGGACCCTTCTGTAATATGAGCACTGAAACTAAAGCAAATGGTGGCATTAGGATTGGTACCATGTAGAAACAGTTTTAGAGAAATGAAAAAGCAAAAAAGTCAGACAAATGACAGTGTCTTTCTGGAAAGGTCACCAAGTGTGCTTGCTCTCCTGCTTCCCCTTCACTTCCTTCACCTTTTCTGTCTCTGCCACCCCTGAGACTGCAAGACCAACCCTCCTCTCCCATCTCCTCCTCAGCCTTCTCAGCGTGAACACAAGGAGGAAGGCCTTTACGGTGATCCACTTCCACTTAATGAATAACCATCCTGCCCTACAGGAAATCAACTTATCTGTTGGGTAGGTGTGTAAGTGTCTTTGTGTGAAATCTATTAACTGTAGTGCAAGGAGTGTTCGTGTAGAACGTCGTGTACAAGGCTTGTATTGAATAGCCTATCCTTACACAGGTACAAGGTGAGTGATATTTAATATAACATTAATAATGTGTTTGTTTTCTTGCTGTTTTATAACTTTGCTTTGAAAGAATTATAGTACTGTGCAGTATGCCTCTCTCTTGTAATTGGAGAAACTGTGTATCAACCTATCATCACAAGGAAGTGGGTTTTTTAAATTTAACAATGTTTCCAATACTGTATTATGAATATGACTGTAATACTGTATGCCATAAAAATTTTATAATGATTCATTCATTAGTGTACAGACTAGGCTATCATGAAGCAAATGTATGGATTACACTAAACTACCATAAAGCAATCATATTGCTGCTTCTTTGTTAATGTATGAATCAGTACACCTATAAATAATATGAATTTCTTTTTCACATTATCTTTTCATTTTTGATGTTTAGTGTTAGTAATATTTTGTATCATGTAAGACAATATTGATGTAGATAATGACAGATGATTCATCTTATAAACAGATGACTTATACTTAAGGTATCAGTAAATACACTATTGTGAATGTATTTTCTCTTCCTTACGATTTTCTTAATGACATTTACTTTTCTCTAGCTTAATTTATTATAGGAATACAGTATATAATACATATAACATACAAAATATGTGTTAATCAGCTGTTTATGTTTTTTTTAATTTTTTAAAAATTTATTTTATTTATTTATTTTTGGCTGCGTTGGGTCTTCGTTGCTGTGCGTGGGCTTTCTCTAGTTGCGGCGAGTGGGGGCTACCCTTCGTTGCGATGCACGGGCTTCTCATTGCAGTGGCTTCTCTTGTTGCAGAGCACAGGCTCTAGGTACACGGGCTTCAGTAGTTGTGGCATGCGGGTTCAGTAGTTGTGGCTCGTGGGCTTAGTTGCTTCATGGCATGTGGGATCTTCCTGGACCGTGTCCCCTGCGTTGGCAGGCAGATTCTTAACCACTGCGCCACCAGGGAAGCCCTCAATTGTTTATGTTATTGGTAAGGCTTCCAGTCAACAGTAAGCTATTAGTAATTAAGTTTTGAGGGAGTCAAAAGTCACATGCAAATTTTTGACTGCACAGGGGGTTGGTGCCCCTCACCCCTACACTGTTCAGGGGTCACCTGTATGTTATTTTCTTATGCTTATCCTCCATGTGATTGCTTCTATTTTTAGCAGTATCCATTCTACTTCTGGCTCTTTCTGATGTGGTTTCCTTTTATTTAGTAATGGTTTATTGCTTCCTTTAATTTCTTTCCTAAACTTGGCCAGATTACCTTTCATCTCTTTAATTATGTTATCTCTTCTTTCATCTCTCATATTGCTCCTTTGATATTCTCCCCTCCTGCCAAAGATTCCAAGGATCCTTCCATTTTTCTTAAGAGTATAGAGGACTATTCATAGTCTTCCTTGTTTCCAAAGCCATGAAATGTATTGATTGCTTCTTATATACCTTCTTGGCCTTTTTGTGGGGGAGACGGGAGTGTCATGGTATCCACATACAGATGCCCCGTGTTGGTTCCTTGTTGGGTACCAGTCATCTGGGTGTGACTGTGCGCTCACCACTGGTGTAAGTAAAAGCACGCATGTAAGGGAGTGGGTTGAGACTAGCAAGAACATTCACTAATGCACCTTCTGCGATGGAAGAATATTTCTCTTCTATGAGCGCAGATCACTGAGGCAGACATTAGGGCAATTCATAGTGAAGTTTCCTCACCAAATTGCAATTTGTCTCTCTCCATTTTTCCTCATTTCTTCTATGTTCACCTCATCTCCAGTAAGTATTGATATCTCAGCGTTGCAAAGAGCCGGAAGTTTGCAAGGAGGTTTCTTTGTCCTTGATACCCTGTCCACTATGCCAGTCCTCACTCCTTTAGGGGAGGTACTGTTACCCACTAACTCATCTTCAAAATATGTGTGCCCTGCTAGAGAATTTTGCAAGGATCTGTTGGCTTAATTTTTTACTTAATTTGGAACAAATGTCATTGTCTTAGGCAAACTGTCTTCATAGTCTGTGATTTGTGGCTGTAATTGTTTTCTAATTTAATTATGAGCTCTATTTTTGTACCCAATTTTTTTTTTCATGTTGGGGGTAGGAGTTTATTAATTTATTTATTTTTGCTGTGTTGGGTCTTCGTTTCTGTGCGAGGGCTTTCTCTAGCTGTGGCAAGCGGGGCCCACTCTTCATCGCAGTGCGCGGGCCGCTCACTATCGCGGCCTCTCTTGTTGCGGAGCACAGGCTCCAGACGCGCAGGCTCAGTAGTTGTGGCTCATGGGCCTAGTTGCTCCGCGGCATGTGGGATCCTCCCAGCCCAGAGCTCGAACCCGTGTCCCCTGCATTAGCAGGCAGATTCTCAACCACTGCGCCACCAGGGAAGCCCAATTTTTTTATTCCTTTTTTTTGTTTCCATGAATTTCAGGAAAAAGGACACGCAGAACTTTACCTCACTTTTTCTGTATGAGTTTCATGTGGCTTCTTTTTTGTAAATTTATTTATGTATTTATTTTTGTCTGCATTGGGTCTTCGTTGCTACATGCGAGCTTTCTCTAGTTGCGGAGAGCAGGGGCTACTCTTCACTGTGGTGCACCGGCTTCTCACTTCTCATTGTCGTGGCTTCTCTTGTTGTGGAGCTCGGGCTCTAGGCGCACGGGCTTCAGTAGTTGTGGCACGTGGGCTCAGTAGTGTGGCTCACGGGCTCTAGAAAGCAGGCTCAGTAGTTGTGGCACATGGGCTTAGTTGCTCTGCGGCCTGCAGGATCTTCCCAGACCAGGGCTCAAACCCATGTCCCCTGCATTGGCAGGCAGATTCTTAACCACTGCACCACCAGGGAAGTCCTCATGTGACTTCTTAAAAGTGTATAAAATGCAAAGACTCCTAAATTGATTTTGATAAATGTAATAAAGTTGTAAATTCATCTCTCAAATCTCAAATCGGTAGAAAATTATAATTCTCCATAAATTACCATCATTTGCAATGACTATCTACAAATTGGTGTCTTTTACAGATACATGTCCACCTTAATATGTAAGCAAGCATCCTATCCCAGTAATTGCTGGCTATACTGTATAATGGTAAAGATATGTGTGGACCTTTAGTTACTATTTTCCTATCAAAGATAAAGTGATAGATGTATATGTCAGTGAAATTAAGTTCTGTGTTTTAAATGTGTGCATTAAAAAAAAAATGCAACAGACGTTTTTTCCCCCCAGCAGTCATTGTTAGAAAGCATTAAATTGAGCATTCAAGATTAATTCTCTGTCAGGTCAAGAGGAGAACAGCATGTAGCCAATCCTACCTAGTGTTCCTTCTTAATGGCTCCAGCACAGTGTGAAAAAGTAAACAGTTGTGACAAGAGATGTAATGGATGAGTTGGGTGTGACAGGTCACCCCAACTGAAGTTCATCCTCTCTTTAAGTATAGTCTGTAATGAAGTGGACTATAGTTTTTCAGATCATCAAAGGCTTGTATTATAAACCGTATTTCTGGAGTGGGGAAGGATCTTGAGTATATTATGAATGATGGTGCCTAGTGACACCAAAGAAATACAGATCATGAATAAAGTATGCTTATCCTGAAGTGTTAGCCTAGGAACACCTGGTACTAACCCCTTCTCTCTTCTACATCTCTAATGCCATTTTCTCTTATATACAAACACTCTGTTTAAAATGCTTTAATTTCTTAATAAGTATTTGGAGAAGAGTGATTTTGTAATTATCAAGAACAGTAAGCTTATAGCAATTTATTTTGTCCCAAAACCCAGCACACCTTATGCCTTTTCACATAGTGGGAACACACAAATACATAGAAAGGAAGTGAGATATTGGTCCACCTCTCCTTCCCATTCCATGGAATTATAACTACAAATGGGATGCTTTCCCCTTCTCCCACTAATCCCCAAATCTCAGGGAGATAGATTGATAGGAAGAAGTCAAAATAATGCCCTATTCACTAACATAAGTAGTTATTCAAACCTGGAGTAGACAATTTCAAAGAAAAGTTAAATTCCTCAGTTAAATTATATTTGCCTCGTGGTTAGCTTCTAACAATAATTATCATTACAGATTATCTTATCATTAATGTGATAAAAAATTGAATTTTAACTTTTATTTAATTTTAAATTTAAATAGCCACATAGAGCTACCATATTACACCACACAGATCTAGCTGTCTTCTCTAAGATTCATTTTTTTTTCTGTTATGCAGCAGTAGGTAATCAAGGAACTGAACAATAACTATGCTGTCTCTAAAACTCTTGTATCTAAACTCTTATGAAAATAAGAAAATCTTATACAAATATGGAAGCCACCTTATAAGTTTGTTTGGCTCTCAGCTTCTAGCAATACCCCCTCCTTAAACAAATATTTAACACCCAGTATCCAAGAAAAAATTAACAATTTGCTGTTAACATTTTAAGGGTCATTCCAGAGAGACATTTGAAAGTAAGAACTCAGTACTTACAGCATGTGTAACTAAAAGACTGTTCATAAATATACAGGAGAGCAAAGCAGTGCCTGCTTTTCTCAGGAAATAGAAGAATTCCCACCTTCTTTAAAGTTAGCTTATTTAACTTATGACCACGTAGGTCCTTGTAGTTTAAAATCACCATAGGCAAGGTCTTTTCCAATACCAAGTCTCTTCCAGCTCATCTGAAGTCAAACACAAAAATCCCTGTAGAGCTTTAATTTTCCTGTCAGGCAAGCAACACTTAGAAAGCAATCAGTGCCCTGAGACCTTTTACGTTATTCCTCTGAGAAGTCAAAGCTATAACAATAGCTATCAATGTGTGAGAGTTCTAGTTGTCCTACATTTTATCAGCCCCTGGTAATGTCTTTTTTTTTTTATTAACATTAGCCATTCTAGTGTGTAACAGTATGATGTGTGGTCTAAATTTGCATTTCCCAAATGACAAGTGAAGTTGAGCATCTTTTCTCACATTTACTTATCATCCATATATCTTATTGAAGGATCATTTCAACTTTTTTGTGCATTTTTAAATTGGGTTGCTTGCTCTCTTATTGTTGAATTTTAAGAGTTCTTTATATATTCTGCTTATAAGGCCTTTGTTGGAGATATGATTTGCAAATATTTTCTTCCAGTCTGTGACTGGTCTTTTCTTTCTCTTAACACTGTCTTTCACAGAGAAAAACTTATTAATTTTGATGAAGTCCAATTTATCCATTTTTTTTTCTTTTGGTATCATATCCAAGATCTCATTTCCCAACAAAAGTTGCCAAGATTTTCTTCTATATTTTCTTCTAAAAGTCATACAGCTATATGTTTACCATTTAGATCTATGAGTTATTGTTTGAGATTTATTTTTCTTTTGCATATAGATATCAAATTTCCCATGGGCCATTTGTTGTAAAGACTGTCAATTCTTCATTTAACCACCTTTGTTAAAAATTAATTGACCATATTGTGTGGCTCTACTTCTGGACTCTATTCTCTTCCACCAATCTATGTGCTTATCCGTTTACCAATATCACACTGTGTTTATTTCTGTAGCTTTATCATAAGTCTCAAAATTGGATAGTATGGTTGCTCCAATTTTGTTCTTTTTCAAAAATTTGTTTTGGCAATTTTAGTTCCTTTGACGTTTCCAAATAAATGTTAGAATCAGCTTCTTGGTGTCTACAGGATGATGCTCAGTGTGATTCCATTGAACCTGTAGGTCTATTTGGGAAGAACTGACATCTTGACAATATCAAGTCTTTTCATCCATGAACATAGTATATCTCTTCATTTATTTAGGTTTTCTTTGAATTTTTTTGACCAGTGTCTCATAATTTCAGCATACACATCCTGCCAGTATTTTTAAGATTTATGTCTAAGTATTTATTGATGCTATCATAAATGGTACTTCATAAAATTTTGATTCCCAAATATAGGAATACAATTGATTTTTGTGTGTATTGACCTGGTATCCTATGATCTTGCTAATATCACTTATTAGTTCTAGAAGGTGTGTGTGTGTGTGTGTGTGTGTGTATGTGCATGTTTATAAATTCTGTAGGATTTTTCATGTAGGCAATCATCTCTTATGTGAATAGGGACAGTTTTATTTCTTCCCTTCTAATCTGTATGCCTTTTATTTCTTTTACTTGCTTTACCACACTGACTAGGACTTCCAGAGCAATGTTGAATGAGAATAGTGAAGACAGACATACTTGTCCCAGTCCCAATATTAGGATGAAAGCATTAAATCTTTCATCCTAAAATTTAATGTAAGCTGTAAGTTTTTTAGATACCCTTTATCAGGGTAAGGGCATTATTTTTATTCCTGATTTTGCTGAGAGGTTTCTTTATGAATGGTTGTTGAATTTTGTCAAGTGATTTTTCTGTATCTATTTAGAGGATCACATGTTTCTGCTTTAACCTGTTAATACCATGATTAGATTGTTGGTTTTTTTTTTTTCTTTTTGACCACTCCTTGAGGCATGTGGAACCTCCCCAATTAGGGATCAAACCTGTGCGCCCCCGCAGTGGAAGCACAGAGTCCTAGCCACTGGACCACCAGGAAAGTCCTAGATTGATTTTGAAAGTTGAGCCAGCCTTGTTCCCCCAGGATAAACCCCACTTTGTTGTGATGTATTATTCTTTTTATATTGTTCTATATCCAATTTGTTAATATTTTGTTGAGGATTTTGAGGTCTGTTCATAGGGTTATCGGTCTGTAGTTTTCTTGTAATGTCTTTGTCTGGTTTTGCTATCTGGGTGATTCTGGTTTTATAGTATGAGTTGTAAAATATTACTTCCTCTTCTATTTTCTGGAAGAGACTGTGTAAAACTTCTACTATTTCTTTCTTAGATATTTGTTAGAATTCACCAGGGAAACCATCTGGGTTTGGAATTTTCTTTGTTGGAAGGTTTTTATATTACAAATACAATTTCTTTAATATCTATAGGCTATCCAGCTTATATATTTCTTCTTTTCTGTTGTTTAATTATTTATTTACTTATTTATTTATTTTGGCTGCATTGGGTCTTCGTTGCTGCGCGCGGGCTTTCTCTAGTTGAGGCGAGCGGGGGCTACTCTTTGTTGCGATGCACAGTCTTCTCATGCGATGGCTTCTCTTGTTGTGGAGCATGGGCTCTAGGCTTGCAGGTTTCAGTAGTCGCAGCACACGGGCTTAGTAGTTGTGGCACACGGGCTTAGTTGCTCCACAGCACGTGGGATCTTCCTGGACCAGGGCTCGAACCCATGTCCCCTGCATTGGCAGGCAGATTCTTAACTACCATGCCCCCAGGGAAGTCCCAAGTTTCTATAATCTGTCTTTAAAAGAATCGGTGCAGGGCTTCCCTGGTGGCGCAGTGGTTGAGAGTCCGCCTGCCAATGCAGGGGACACGGGTTCATGCCCCGGTCAGGGAAGATCCCACATGCCGCGGAGCGGCTGGGCCCGTGAGCCATGACCACTGAGCCTGCATGTCCGGAGCCTGTGCTCCGCAACAGGAGAGGCCACAACAGTGAGAGGCCCGCGTACTGGAAAATAAATAAATAAATAAATAATCGGTGCATTTCACCTCAGTTTCGCATCTTTAGGATCCATAGTGATATCCCCTCTTTCATTCTTAATATGGGTAATTAGTGTTTCTTCTCTCTTTTTGTTGCTTAGTCTGACTAGATACTTACTACTTTTATTAATCTTTACTAAGAATTAGCTTTTGTCTTTATTAATTTCCTCTATAGATTTTCTGTTTTCAATTTCATCCTATTCTGCTCCTATCTTTACTATTTCTTTTGTGCATAGGGAAAGAAAAAATTCTTTTTCCTATGAACATCCTTGATTCTCTGGCTGGGGCCCTGATAATTGAACTGACCAAAGACAGATTAACAAGAGATAAGCATAAAAATTTATTTAATATAAGTTTTACATGACACAGGAGCCTTCATAAGAAAAGTAATACCTGAGGAAATGGTTAAATCTGAGTCTTTTTATAGTAGGTTTGATGAAAAGTGGAAAGTCAGGGGAAAGCATGACAGGACAAAAGCGTTGGTCTAAGCACAGTAAACTGGAGAAACTTACCAAGGCCTGTTCACTTGGACTGTTCTCTGCACCCCTCCATCTCCAGAGATAAAGATGCTGTGTTCCTTCAGATACAGAGCAGGCACCTCTCACAAGAGGGTGTTATGACCTGCTTCAGGGCAGAAGGGAGAGGTCAGAGAGTCCTTCCAGCACTTTCTATTTCTGTGACCTGCTTCAGGGAAGAAAGGGGAGATCAGAGAGTCCTTCCTCCATTTGCCAATTCTCAAATTCCTTCAGCCTAAAATAGTCAACACACCAAGGGGCCATATTTGGAAATAGCATGTTCTTAACCTGTTATTTCCACCTGTTCCATGTCTGCATGGCTTGGGGGTGAGCCTGGCACTTGTATCTGTTTATAATGTAGAATTAGAAGACCTCCTTCTCAGTCTTCTCTTCCCTGGGATTTTCCCACACTCTCTGGTTCCAGAGGGACCCGTTTTCTTGGTTCCTCTGGCCAGAAAGATGGGTTTCTCCTCATAAAATCTTCCACATTTCTGAGTGACTGCATCTGCCCTTGGGGTAAATCAACAGGAGAAAAGAGGGAGGAAAAAAATTACAGGAATTCCTCCCGCACACTTTGGACCTCAGGGGCCTCTTTCTCTGGTGCCTTTGGCCAGAGACGCAGTTTTTCTTCTTGGAGTCTTGTGCACCCATGCCACTGTGGCCACTGTTACATCTTCATCACATCAGCACGGCTTCATGGCTGGCACTGTCCACAGAGCAGTCCTGGGTGAGGAGAAAAAAGCTCCAGGTATTCTCCCTGTAACTTCTAGCTCACAGGAGCCCCTTTTTCTGGCCAGCAATAGGGTTTCTCTCCATATTCACTCCTCGCGCCTATTGCACAGCTTTGCAGCTCAGGCTGTTGGTCCCACACCAGTAGATTCAGTGGTCATTCTTCAAGTCTCAGCTTTCCTCATGCTCTGCTTGCAGAGTGTTTACTTTTCAGGCCCTCAGATAGTTGCTGTGTTCTGTCTGCACTCTCTTGTTACGATATGTAGAGACAGAGTCTCAGGCAGACTAGCTGTGTCTTGGTGAGTACTGCACAATCTCACCATCAAATATTACAAGCAAGATTTTACTCAGAAGACCAGAGAAGGTTCTGGAAATTGGGCTTACAATGACAGTCGATTCAAAAGTTTAGAGACATTTGAGGTGAGTTAGGATTCTGAACTACAAAAGCAGCATCTTTCTCCTCACCAAAAGAGGTTGGATATGTTTTCAGGGTCCCAGCAAAGCTGAAGGGTATTCACTCTTCATTGTGATTGAAGTTCAACTGCCTTTTTCCTCTGTGTCTGTAATATTCATCATGCTTTTTACTCACTTAAATCACAGACAAAACTTTCCATAGATGTAATAAGCAAGTCTGCTGTTTCACGTGGTCAGCCACTTTTCTATTACTTATTAGAGCTCTTGAGTAAGGTTACAAGACAGTAGGGCAGAGTGAAGAAACACACAGGTATACACGAGGTGGAAATGTTTTGTTACAAAAGCCCTTCTTTGACTATTATTCACTTTTTAATTTGTGCATTAAAATGTAAATAGAAATCTCATTATTTTCCCACAGTACTTGTATCTGTGAATAAACAATGCCAAAAAGTGATCCGATACTTATTCAGACACAAGAGACATTCATCACCTCTGTTTTTCACATTAACATCAACTCTGGGGTCATGAATCAAACATCTCTAGGTGCCTTATAGGATCCTGAACCTCAGGTATAAGTAGCCTGAGAAAAGAGTCCATGTGAACTTTTCAGGGGATCTTAGTTTTTTACTCTATCTTCTGTGGACTTTCTAGATATCCTCTTTGTGTAGTCCTCAGAAATATTCATTTCTGATTTTTATTCATGATGTGGTAATCTCATTGTATAAAGGATTGCCTTATGTATGTAGCTATATGCCTTGCTACATTCATTCAACAAGCATTAATTGTGCCAAGGAAAAATAGAATTAAGCAGAAATAAAAACGATAGATGTGGTGACCAGGTGGATACCCCACTTTATGTTACTCAACAGTGTTTAAGCTCCAGATGATTTCAAAGACAATGATATACTGTTTATTGTTACCTCAAAATACCAGATGGATAATTGCTTGCTTTACATGTCTCTGGCCAAATATTTATTCCACTTTCTTTCTTCTTCTAAAAACTCCTGAACCCTTGAAGCAAAAGCCATGAACAGTATCTAAGTGGCCATTATGTTACTAACAAAAGATAACGGAAGGAAAGGATGGAGCTTAAGAGCCAGTGAAGGAGGGAAGGAAGGAGGAAAGAAAGAGGAGGAGGAGGAGGGAAGGAGGGAGAAGAGGATCGTTTTCCCCTCACTGTGCACTTTAATCAACATGGAAGAGCTGGTGCCACAAACTATTAATATTAATATATGAGTGTAATAGAGAAAATAAATGCTGACTGTTCCATCAGCATCCTTTTGCTGCTGTTTCCATGAAGTAGCATTTCATGTGGAATTTAGTATTTGGTAGAGGGTATAAGGAAGAACAGAGTTCGTCCTCATTCAGTGTATTTTATAAAAAGTGCTAGGACCACTTTTTAATTTAGATATTGTTATTATTTATCTAGAAAACCTTCTATCAATCCTTATGGTTAATATACTTTTTTAGTATTATAATTTTCATTTAAAACCTCAGAGATAACATTTATCTGATAATTGTCTGCTCTCTTATCCTTCTATTTCTCTACCTAAGCACTCCTCTAAACACAAGCTGTAAGCCTTCCAGTATTGAGCTAATCAGACTGTGCACTTCCCACACGTGATATTTTTCTGTACTTTTGGTATCGCTCGAAAGAGAATATCTCATGCTATTATCATAATTGCCATCTTTCCATTTAATAAAGTTCTCTTTTTATCTGAAAAGATTTCCTTTAACAGTTAAAAGCTTTCCTGAATTAATACCTCGCAACAGAACGACTTTTTATCAAACAATATTCAGTATACTTTGAGCAATCCATTTAGAGAATTTGGTTACTAAAGAACTAAAATTTCATAATAATTTGATGTCATTTATTAGATAATCTCTCAGGGTAGCTTCCCTAAACAGCATTCTAAAATGATTTTAAAGTAACCAGAATATTATTTTAATAAATATCCTGTTTCTTTTCCCTTTTGCCACTTATTTTCCTCTTTTCACTTCAACATTTCAAATACCAAATGGCATTTTCCTATAGTACAGTAGATGAAAGACTATACTGTAAACAGTTCTTTGTTTTACATAGGCTGGTAATCTTTGTTCAAAAATTATACTCCAAAAATATAGTGATGTATAAGCTTTTGGTCAGTAACTCAGATAAACTCTTTTTAAATTCACAGCTTTGGGAATTCCCTGGTGGTCCAGTGGTTAGGACTCCGCGCTTTCACTGCTAAGGGTGCAGGTTCGATCCCTGGTTGGGGAACTAAGATCCCAAGATCCTGCAAGCCACGTGGCATGGCCAAAAAATAAATAAATAAAGATTTTAAAAATAAATTAAAAAATAAGTGAAATAAAATAACAGCTTTATTGAGATATAATTCACATATCATACATTTTAAAGTCTACTATACAGTGTGTTTTAGTATATCCACAGAGTTGTACAACCATCACCTATACCTAATTCCAGAACATTTTTATCACCCCAAAAAGAAACCCCGTAACCATTAGCAGTCGCTCTGCATTGCACCTCCCCTCAGTCCCTGGCAATCACTATTCTACTTTCTATCTCTATGGATTTACCTGTGCATATTGATGGGCTACAACATATAATCTTTTGTGACTCGTTTTTTTTTTTTTTACTTACAGTAATGCATTCAAGGTTCATTCATGTGGTAGCATGTATCAGTACTTCATTCCATATAATGACCAAATGATATTCCATTGTACAGATACAAAGTTTTGTGTATCCATTCTTCAGTTGATGGATATTTGGATTGTTTCCATTTGCTGGTTATTATGAATAAAGCTGCTATAAATATTCATGTACAGGTTTTTGTGTGGACACTTATTTTCAGCTCTTTTGGGATTCTAACCTAGGATTAGAATTGTTGGGTCATATCATAGCCCTGTGTTTCACTTTTTGAGGGACAAACTTTCCTAAAACAGCTGCACAATTTTACATTCCCACTAGCGATATATGCTAGGATAACATATTCTAAGGTAAAGTGCTCTGAAATCAGTTATCATCTCGTTCCGTTGGTTGCCATATCATCATGAGACATATAATGACTCACAGCAAGATGGAGTATGATATTAAGAATTTGTCAGGGTTTTCTGATCATTATCCAAAGGAGAGAGATGTGTGTACCTGGTACACGTCATCAAAGGTGTGCCCTTAGTAAGCTGGAGAGGTGTGGAGAAAAGGGAACCCTCCTACACTGTTGGTGGGAATGTAAATTGTTGCAGCCATTGTGGAGAACAGTACAGAGATTCCTTAAAAATCTAAAAATAGAGTTACCATATGATCCAGCAATCCCACTCCTGGACAGATATCCAGAGAAAACAGTAAGTTGAAAAGATACATTCACCCCTATGTTCATAGCAGCACTATTTATAACACCCAAGACATAGAAGCAACCTAAATGTCCATCGACAGAGGAATGGATAAAGAAGATGTGAGATACACACACACACACACACACACACAATGGAACACTACTCAGCCATAAAAAAGAATGAAATAATGCCATTTGCAGCAACATGGATGGACCTAGAGATTATCATACTAAGTGAAGTAAGTCAGACAGAGAAAGACAAATACCACATGATATCACTTATATGTGGAATCCACATTCCACTTATATGTGGAATGATACAAGTGAACTTATTTTCAAAAAAGAAATAGACTCACAGACATAGAAAACAAACTTATGGTTACCAAAGGAGGAAGTGGGGGGAGGGATAAATTAGGGGTTTGGGATTAGCAGATACACACTACTATATATAGAATAGATAATCAACAAGGACCTACTGTATAGCACAAGGAACTATATCTTGTAATAACCTATAATGGAAGAGAACATGAAAAAGAATATGTGTGTGTGTATACATATGTATATAACTGAATCACTTTGCTGTACACCTGAAATTAACAGAATATTGTAAATCAACTCTACTTTAATAAATAAAAAGATACACACTTATTGTGGAATGAAGGTAGTTCATCACACCTTTCTACAGCCTGGATGATAGACTTCAGGAGTACTTCCTCTCCTCTTTGATATCTCTGGTACCCTATACTGAGAAGCAGTTCCACAGAGAACAAGATTAACAACTCAGGACATAGGTGTCTTATGTTAGTAAATGGGCCTCTGTGTGAGTAATAGTTTTTTGATTTTTGAAAGTTTGATGAATATTAGTCAGTCACCTACAGCCTGATCATCTCTGAATGAACTAATGACATCCTACTTCTGCTTTTACAAAAATGCTGAGAAACTGATTGAGGATAATCACACTGGAATAACGCCATCCTTGAGCACCAACCTCAGCAGCCAGCTGGATCCTCCTTCTCTGACAGCTTTCCTGAAATGCATCACCTGAAAGAGGGGCATTGAAAATGTGCTTAAAATGCTTTCCTTCAAGGCAAGGTCTTGCGGGGGCGGGTGGGAGGGTGCTGGATGGCCAAGTGGCTTAGCCACTGGGTGGCTGGGTGAAGAGAGGGAGAATACGAAAAAGGGAGGACTTCCCTGCTGGTCCAGTGGGTAAGATTCCACGCTCCCAATGCAGGGGGCCCGGGTTCGATCCCTGGTCGGGGAACTAGATCCCATATGCGCACCACAACTACGAGTCCACATGCCACAACGAAGATCCCGCGTTCCGCAGCTAAGACCTGGTGCAGCCAAAATAAAAAATAAATCAAAAAAATTAAATCTTTAAAAAAAAAAGGGAGATGGAAGGAAGCAGAAGACAGTGTAGTGTGATGGTGTTTGGAGAGATTCTAGGCTCTGCCACTAACGGACTTTGTGGCCTTGGGCAGTTTGCATGTTTCTGTCACGCTTGGCACTCTCGTTTGTAAACTGGACATGTTAGTCACCACTGAAGTGGTTGACGTGGAACTTTAGGAACATCCAACACCACGCCTGATACCTAGTACATTCTCAGCAAATACTAGCATACTTCTAGTTCTCTGTTGGTCTGACCAGGGGCTGCCCTCAATATTGGTCAAGAGGTCAAGTTTGGTGGCCGTTTTACATTCGGACTTCGCTTTGGATAACAGCCTCGCATTCCTATCACCAGACATGGGCACCCAGTGAAAGCCTGGTGAGTTTTCTCAAATAACTTCGCAGCCACAGTGCATCAAGAAAAATATGAATTTTCTCTGGGGATCAGGACCTGGATATTTAACTTGTTATCAGAACACAGTGTGCATCCTAAGATCTACAGCCCTCTCTGTGGTAGCTAGCAGTGGGCGATCAGAGATCATTCTTTGTGACTAAAACAATTTCTTTCCCTCATACCTTAAACATCATTATGGATTCTTCATGGGACCCTGTTATTATCTACTTTGTGTCGCTTTTGTGAGTTTCCCCCTCTGCCTTCCTCATCCCTCAGAAAGGGTGCAATTACAAATTCACCAAACAATTGAACTGTGAGTTTGAAGCAGCATTTCACCCTTGGCAACCAGAATCCTTAATCATTATGCACCTTGTAAGTGAAAAAATAAAAGCTAGTATTTTATCTTGATGAATAAGAGTCAGTACTCACCATTTAGGGCTCTCACAGAGCTGATAATATGGGTGAAAAAACTGTAATTATAAATTCTGGTTGCAGATAGATTTTATATATATTAGAGTAGTTTATGCAACACAATTTTATTTATTTATCAGTTGAGCTGCTAAAGTCCAAAGACAACTGGAACCTGGTCTTTTAAATATATAACTATTGGCACAAATAAATTTTAAATGATTATTTTATACCTTTGGTCTGCTGGACAAGTAAAGGCCACTGTGTGTTTCTAAATTCATTTATAACATTCATTTCACAAGATTTACTGACTTTTCAGTGAGATTTCCTAAAGGTGAATTTTTCCTTCTAAACTCTGATTTATTTGTGACTATCTTTTGATCTATCGTGTAAATGTATGTCTATAAATATTTCTGTGAGGAATGCTGTTACACATTGGACTCATCTCCAGGACTTTAATTGCTTCAACCAGTGGGTGAAAGTATGTATGCATTTAAACATCAAACTGTGTAGATGTCGTTGTTAATTATTAAAAATTATTCGTGGATACTTGGGTACTTGCCACTCCACTGTGATAGAAGCAGAAGAACCAATATTCTATAGAAAAGATGTGGTCCCTTCCTGCCATCAAAGAAATGCCAGTCTACGTGGGAGATGTGAACAAAACATACATACATGAACAATCTGCAGAACATGCTGTTATCTTTACTTACCTCTCTTTTCTCGTATTGGTCCCTCAGTGTAGAAAATCCATCTCACTTTGTAGTTCCACTCTTATTGACATAATCTCCTCAAATGCAAGAGCAAAAACAGTGAGTAAAACTTGTCTAATTATTAAGGAGGAATGAAAGGAATTAAGAAGAAATTGATTAAAGAGGTATATCCCATCAAGGAGGTGTGGTCCATGTTTTCTTAAAATTTATACAGAAAAAAACCCAAAACATTGTACTGGGAAGTAGCTCATGATCAGACATATAACCATGACTTCAGAATCTTTAAATATTTGAGCAAACGTTAATTAAAATTTATGAACAACAACTCAAAGGACAGTATTCTCAAAAAGGACAGGAGGGGGTCAGAAATAAAATTCTGACCATGTCATCAGTGGAGCAGAAAAGAGAAAGGAAACTGAAGAAACTAATTTGGCTGCCTGTGGAGTTTTCTGATGAACCCAGATATTAAAACGGAAGACGTTAAAATGTGGGGAAAGATAAGAATATCAAGGATGAAAATAAAGAGTGACACAGCCTATTTTTTTTTTTTTTTTTTTTTGCGTTATGCGGGCCTCTCACTGTTGTGGCCTCTCCCCTTGCGGAGCGCAGGCTCCGGACGCACAGGCTCAGCGGCCATGGCTCACGGGCCTAGCCGCTCTGCGGCATGTGGGATCTTCCCAGACCGGGGCACGAACCCGTGTCCCCTGCATCGGCAGGCGGACTCTCAACCACTGCGCCACCAGGGAAGCCCCACAGCCTATTTTTGAGAGGTCTTGGGTGGCAATTTATGGAGTTCTATCTTAGCTTTGTCTATTATACACCATGATCAAGAACTTAGAGGAGGGCTTTGGCTTCATGCTTATAATAATTGTCCAAGACATTATAAAAGAATTCCAAAAGCTCTTGACAGCCTGGAAAAACGGACCAAATCTTACCAAGGGAAATGTAAATTGATCAAAGGAAGATTATACACTCACATTCAAACAACATCTGCCCTAATGGGCTAGAGAATGAGCTTAGCAGCGGCACTGGTAGTGGCTGACAGGAAGTTGAGTGTGACTCAGCCATGTGGTATGTCTGGTTGGTAACATCATTTGATGCTCCAGAGCAGATCAAAGGTTGGGCCAGTGATCCACACTTGGAAGAGCCTGTTCTGTCTGGGGACCACATTTCAAGGGAAAAGTTGACCAGCTGGAATATGTCCTGCATAGGGGACTGTGATGACGATGAAAAGGTGGTTAAAACCATCCTCACAGGAAAACACATATGAAGAGGGCTTTTATCCTGGAGAAGGGGAGACCCTCGTGGAGACCTATGAAAACTGACTTGAGGTTCTGGAAGGGCTGACCTGTGGAAAGGGGATTATGCTTGACCTACATGTCTAGGAGAGTAGAACCAGGGCAGAAGGGTAGGAACCAAAGTGAGGCAGGTTTGCGCTGAGAAGACCTTGATGGCATCTCAAGTTGTCCAGATAGGAAACTGGCTTCCTCAGGAGGTCTGCTCATTAGAGATGCTTAAACTGAAGGCTCTGGCCCCAAGCATGGGCTCTCTTCCTCCACCTCGTCCCAGACGCTTCCTGCCCGCTTCTATTCATCTGTCCCTCTTCCTTCCCTCTTTCCCAAGCCCTCATTCCTTCCTAAATCTCGTAGCCCCCCCATCCCCCAGTTCCTTACAGTAATTATAGTCCACCCCCCCGCAAGCCGTGTCTCATGCTGCCCCTACTACCACCCTAGCTTCTCAGTCTGGAAAACTCAACCTTTCCACCAAAGCACACGTCAGCTGTCTGCTCCGGAAGCTCATTCAGTCTATTCCTCATTTGTATACACGCTCCCCCACTCCATGTGGAGCCACTGAGGTTTCAGGTTTACCTGTTATGGCATCTGTTGTTATCTTAACTGACCCATGAGTCTTCCAGTAAATGCTTCAGTCAGGATGACTTCTCCATACAAGGAATACAGAAGATGGCAAAGCAGTTCTGGTTTTTTTCTTTCTAAGCAAAACCTATTTTTATTTTATGCATGAATCAAAGCTGTCTGTCTCCTTTCTCAGTAGAGTCAGACCTCTTAGCCTTTGTCATTGTTTTCCAGCCAAGTCAGGAGATGGGGGCTCCTCTCCTGGGCAAGTGGAGGGAAGCTTTTCTTTCTCAGGCTTTGTCTCTCATACATCCATGTGGGAGCCAGTCAGTGTGGAGCCAGCTTCTCAGCCTGCCTTTTTCTCTCTTAGGTTTGTTTCTGGAACTCTTTCCCCTTTCTCCTCCACCCATGGTGTGAGTTCGTGTGTGGCTGGTTTTCTTGGGCACAGGCCCAGCTGAGTCTCAGCTTTGTTTGTTGTTTGTACTGACTGAGATCAGCCTCTGATACCCAGAGTTCCCTGGGATAGGGGACCCCAGCTGCATTCTTACAAGCCTGGGCAGAAGACAGCAAATGCAAGAACACCAGAGTTTTGCAAGTCTCGGTTCACAGAGAAGAAAGCTGCAGTATTTTGTGTAGAATAAGAAATACATAAATCTGTGTTTCAGGGGCTTTTATTTTTATATTTTTATTTTTTAATTGAAGTAGAGTTGATTTACAATGTTGTGTTAATTACTGCTGTGCAGCAAAGTGATTCAGTTATTCACATATATATACACATTCTTTTTTTAACATTCTTTTCCATTATGGCTTATCATAGGATATTGAATATCATTCTCTGTGCTATACAGTAGGACCTTGCTGTTTATCCATCCTTTACACAACAGTTTGCATCTGCTAACCCCAAACTCCCAGTCCATCCCTCCTCCACCTCCCCTTCTTCTTGGCAGCCACAAGTCTGTTCTCTATGTCTGTGAGTGTGTTTCTGTTCCATAGATAAGTTCATCTGTGTCATATTTTAGATTCCACATATGAGTGACATCATATGATATTTATCTTTGTCTGACTTACTTCACTTAGTATGATAATCTCTGGTTGCATCTATGTTGCTGCAAATGGCATTATTTCATTCTTTTTGACAGCTGAGTACTATTCCATTGTATGTGTGTGCCACATCTTTATCCATTCATCTGTCGATGGACATTTAGGTTGCTTCCATGTCTTGGCTATTGTGAATAGTGCTGCTATGAACATTGGGGTGCATGTCATAGATATGTTTTTGGAACCTCTGTGTTCTGTTTTAAGCCAATAAAGCATTCCTAATTTAAAGGAGATTTGTCCCAGTTGTTGGCCTACCATTTATACAGAAACTGAACAGACCAAAAAGTTCAGTGTTGGGATTTGTTCACACTCCTTTCAGTAGGAGAAAAGAGTAGCAGACCTCCAAAGGGCAGGGCAGGGTCTCCCACGATCCTGCAGGAGACAGAGACTTGCCAGGCTCTCAAGCAGAAGTCAAGAGGCCACACCCAAGGGGTAAGAACAAACCAGAATGGAACCAAGTCTTAAAAATGGCTACCTATGCCCAACCCAGCTTAATGCTTGATTGGATTGGAGCAGCCCTTCACCTCATCTGCCAGCCAGAGGAAAGGGGAGCTTACATCTTGTGAGAGATGTCATCTAGAGCTTCTCCTTCAAGTTACTGGTGCCCATTCATTCAGCCTGATCTCACCTGTCCAGGCCCACCTCCGAGGCTGGCTGACCTTGAGCAAGTTGGTAAACCTTGCTAATCCTTGATTGCCTGATCTCTTCAGTTAGGATGATGGCGGAACCTACTCACTGGCTTATGTGTCCTTGAAAATCAAGGGAGATGGAGACAGCAGAGCTTAGTGATAAGAACCTGGCCTCTAGGGAATTCCCTAGTGGTCCAGGGGTTAGGACTCGGCACTTTCACTGCTGTGGCCCAGGTTCAATCCCTAGTTGGGGAACTAAGATCCCACAAGTTACATGGGGTGGCCATAGCCTCTAGAGAGTCATCACTTAACTGAGTAATTTGGGGCAAGTTAACCTCTGTTACTATTTCTTTATCTGTAAAATGGGACTAGTAATAGTGTCTACCTCATAGGATTGTTATAGGAATGAAATGAGTTAAAACTTACAAAGCACTTAGAGTAGTTTCTGGTAGGAAATTGTGCTCTATATGTATTAGTTAAATAAAATCATTGCACTTGGCTCAAAGTGAATGCTCAAGAAGTGCTGGTTTCTCTTGTCCTTATAGTTTGATGATGATGATGATGATGATGATGACCACCACCGTCATCACCATCCAGTTATGACCTTCCTAAACCCTGCTCCATTTGACTCTATGTCGCCTTCCTTTCGTGAAACTCTCTATTCCCTTGGCTCCTGGGACACCACTCACGCTAGTTCTCCAGGCTGTTCCCTGCTCATTGCTCCTCCATCTTTTTCATGGACCTCTTACATGCTCTGGTCCCCTATCCACAGCCCACTGTTCTTCTCATTCGTGAGTGATGTCATCCAATCTTACTATTCAAATTATCCCCCACATGCTGATGGCAACTCCCGTTTCCAGATGTCAAACCCATCTCAGCAGTCCAGGCCCGCATAGGTTCCAGAGGTACCCATGTGGCTGTCCACTATGTGTCTCCATCTGGTGACCCCAGATCATTCAAAAAGAAACTCATCGTCTTCCCTCTAAATCAACTTCTCCTCCTCCTCTGTCATGTGAGGGCGCCTTGACCTCCTGTCACCCAAGCTAGAAATGCAGAGGTGGTTCTGGATTCCATCTTCATCCTCATGCCTCACTTCCAAACCATTTTTCTGGCCAATATTTCCCAAATTGGTACTTTCCTTCTCTTCTTACTCCCCACTGCCTTAATTCTGACTCCACCACCTCTCACTTGGACCTCATATGTGGTCTCTTCTTTCTTGGCCTACCCTCCTCAACCTTGCTACCCCAGTAATTTTCCAAAACACAAAAATGACCCTATTATTCCCTGGATTAAAGCCCCTCCGAGGCCCTTTCTCTCATAGGCTAAATATGATGACTCCCTATTACGGAAGCCACAATGTCTATCCAGACTCATTTTCAAACATTCCACTCCTCAAGCTTTGTTCACTGGATCAGTGAAACTAGTCTTCATCCAAAGTGCCCAAAGTCCCCTCACTACAGGTGTCCACTGGTCATCCTCTGACGTTCAGCTCAGCTATGACCCCTCCCAGAAACTCCCCATCTCTATTGCCCCTCTCTCTTCCCACGTAAAAGTTGGATCCTACCTCTGTATCAGTTTTCCAACAAAGTACCACAAATGTAGTGTTGTAAACAATACAGATTTATTCTCTCACAGCTCAGTAGATCTGAAGTCTGATACGGGTCTCACGGACTAAAGTCAAACCTTCAGCAGGGCTCATCCCTCTCTGTAGGCTTCGGGGAGCATCTGTTTCCTTGCCTTTTTCAGGTGCTACACGGCAGCTGCATTCCTTGGCTCGTGGTCCCTCCCTTCAGCTTCAAATCTAGCGATGGCTGGTTGACTTCTCCTCCCGTCACATCCGTCTGACTTACTCTGCTGCTTCCCTCTCCCACTTTTAAGGACCTTCTGTTTACTTTGGACCCACTCAGAAATTTCAAAATAATCTCCCTATTTTAATGTCAGCTGTTTTAACAGCCTTAATTCCTCTTTGACATATATGTAACATATTTATAGGTTCTGGGGGTGAGAACATGGACATCTTTGGACAGGCTGTTATTCTGCCTACCACAATGCCCATTTCTATGTTCCCAGAGAACTCTGTCATTCCACGTGGTAAATACCATCATAGCATTCTGTGGGGTTTTTTTGACTGAGATATAACTGACATATAACATTGTGTAAATTTAAGGTACAACATGTTAATTTGATACATTTATATATTGCTGTAGCAGTTGTATATTTGTCAGTTTCCCTGACTTAACTTTGACCTTCTTTAGCATCTATTCAGTTTTGAATCCCTATATTAAGAACAAATGATAGACCCTCAGTAAACATTTTTGATCATTCAAATACCTAGGGATAACCTAAATTCCCTTTAAGGATCAGCACAGAAGAGGGATCAACCTGTGCCCAGGAATTACAGTTACTCATATCAATAATCCCATTTCTATGAAAACTGGTCAACCAATATGTGATGTTAAGAATATAAATTGCATTACTCTTATCGCTATACTGTCATTTACTTTATTGTTATTATAGGTTAGCCATTGCTCTTAGTGCTTTTCATGTGTTAATTCATTTCGTTTTTACAACAGTCTTCTGATGTAGGTACAATTTCTACTGCCCATTTCATGAATGTGGAAACTGAGGCATGAGACATTACATAGCTTGTGTGATGTCAGCCTGCTTAACATACAGTAACACTGAGTGATCCCCTTTATTCTGCCAACCCAAACAATCCCTTCTGTGGTCAGTCTACATAAATGGGAGGTAGCTGTAGTTAATTCGAAATTTTTGTTTATTTCTCATGAAACCCAATAGCCTTTAGCCTCATGGGTTTAAGGAAAACATTCAGTGAATTAGCTCCATCTGAGATTTTTCAGCCAGGCAACTTCTAAGACTTATACACTATGGGCCTCAAGTGTAAAAACGAGCCATGGATTATCTTTCAAAGCCACCTTGGTCTGTGGGAAAATCCTGGGGCCTAACTGTGAGTCCACACATGACCATTTTGTCAGTTTGATGAGAGTCAGTCCCAGGGGAAGGCCAGTGTGCCCGGGAGGAGAGACGGAAGGAAGGGGTCCATTAAATGTGCGGTTGCTGCCGTTCATGCTGCCTCTGGGGGACATACTGTCGCCTCCTCTCAGTCAGAAATTCTGTGTCCTCTCTGCAGTTCTGGGGGGGGAGCCCTTGAAGGCATTTGCTCTGACACCCTTATTAGACCCCTGGAAAGAAATAGACGCCATCAAAGGCAAGGGGTATCAGGAGCTTGTTTTGTGCAAGGGCAACGGACTTCGTAAGTTTTCAGCAACCCCCTCACTTACTTCAGCAGCTCAGTTAGTGGCAGAGCAGACTCGTCATATGTATTTGTTAGCTTGGGTACAGTTGTTTTGGAGGGTGATTCTGTTTTGTGGCCAACAGCTTGTTTACAAAGCTGATGATATTTTTCACTGAATTCAAAGCTCTTGCTAAACAGTAACCTGATGGATTTAGAATCTGAGGAAGTGGAGGAGAAAGCGTGAAGGACTTTAAGGGGACAGCATCCCCAGGATGCCTCCGAGAACCCTCAGGGGCAAAGGGAAGCTGTTTTTCCTCCACGCTATAACCGTGGTGGGCAAGAGCCACTCTCCTATTTCTCATGAGGGAGAACGGCTAAGGCATGACTTCTTGCCAAAGCTCGAATGATGCCTTGTGGACTCAGTCTTCCTCTTGGTCCTCTGTGGCTGGCATCCTCAAAAAGTCTGCGAGTGCTGAATGAATAACGTATTCACGATGAACTTAGCAAAATTATATATTGCTTTATTCTAGTAATCCAATGTAAGTGTTATTTTATAATGGAAAACTAACATGTTTATTAATTTTTATAAATTTAAGCATTACAAAAACCATATAATTATGTTAGAAACCGGTATTCTCCCATTCTCCCACCTCAAGATAGAGGACTGATTTGACCTTGATTCAGTATTGATTAAGCACCTGCATTTTCCTCTTACTTTATTTACAGAGTACATCATATTAATTTTGAGCATCTATGGTATAATAGGCATTGTAGGGAAACTGTGGCAGCCCAGCCTTCTAACTGTTCAGGCGCTGAAGGCCTCTCTTTAGAGATCAAACGGCGGCCGTGCGGCCCACCCTGGCCTCTAGCGAGTCCCCTCCTCCACCTCCCACTGCCGCTCCCAATTCTCTACACAGGTGATTTCATTGTTTTTATTTTTATTTTTTTATTTTTTGAGAATGTGAGCATTTTCTTTTTTTGATTTTTATTGGAGTATAGTTGATTTACAATGTTGCGTTAGTTTCAGATATACAGCAAAGTGTATCAGTTATACATGTGCATCTATCCACTCTTTTTTTAGATTCTTTTCCCATATAGGTTATTACAGAGTATTGAGTAGAGTTCCCTGTGCTACACAGTAGGTCCTTATTAGTTATCTATTTTATATATAGTCGTGTGTATATAACTATTTCCTAACTCTCCTACCTACTTCTTTGATTTGTCTTCATTTTATCACCTCTTTTTTTTTTTTCTTTTTTTGCGGTACGCGGGCCTCTCACTACTGTGGCCTCTCCCATTGCGGAGCACAGGGTCCGGACGCGCAGGCTCAGCGGCCATGGCTCACGGGCCCAGCCGCTCCGTGGCACGTGGGGTCCCCCCGGACCCGGGCACGAACCTGTGTCCCCTGCATCGGCAGGCGGACTCTCAACTACTGCACCACCAGGGAAGCCCCATTTTATCATCTCTTGTTCAGTTTCTTTTTGTTGTTAGGAATAAAATGCCATCCTTGACAGTGGAGTTTGGAGGCTGGAATCCTACAGAACCCTTACCTTTTCCACATATGACTGAGGTTATTTTTATTCTGTAGAAAATGTGACAGACTCCTTTTGAAAAGAGATTTTTAGTGTTTGAGTATTATTCTGAAATACCGTTATTCACATTTAGGAGTTATCTGAGTGAGAGTTCACTCTGTAAGAACTGAAGGGCTATATAATTTGTAGTTATTCCAGTATCTGGTTAAATATATATTAAAAATCAGACCTTTATATGTAATAATGGCATGGAATTAAGTACTCTCATTTTCCAGTGTTTATGGATTGAGATATTCAGAATTAACTATAGAAATCTAATATGGAAAATTGACAAATGTATACACATAATGCTGAAACGAATATATTTTCTTAATTTTGATAATGTCTCAAGGTTTTTCTCAAATTCTAGAAAGGTTATATTTTTCCTCAATTATCTGTGATTCTAATGTCAAATTTCTTGGAGCATATTATTGAATGGTAAAATTTTTAACAAAATTTTACAATAAAAAAATCTGTACACAGATGAGCTCTCGCACATGAATCATCCTCTTTTATTTTATTTTATTTATGTATTTTAAAATTTTATTTATTTTTGGCTGCATTGGGTCTTCATTGCTGCACGCAGGTTTTCTCTAGTTGTGGTGAGCAGGACTACTCTTCATTGTGGTGCACAGGCTTCTCATTGTGGTGGCTCCTCTTGTTGCAGAGCACCGGCTCTAGGCACACGGGCTTCAGTAGTTGTGGCACACAGGCTCAGTAGTTGTGGCTCGTGGGCTCTAGAGTGCAGGCTCACTAGTTGTGGCACACGGGCTTAGTTGCTCCGCGGAATGTGGGATCTTCCCGGACCAGGGGTCGAGGCTGTGTCCCCTGCATTGGCAGGTGGATTCTTAACCATGGTGCCACCAGGGAAGTCCAATCATCCTCTTTTAATCTTTTAACGTTTATGGACTTCTTTTCCCCTTCTCCATTAGAGAGGATTTGGTGACCATCATTGGTTTTCAGAAAGAGCAAACGTATCCAGCGTTGAAGAGTTCATCATTTGATGTAGAAGAAATGAATCTTAATGTCCCGATTAGTATTTACATGTGCATGGCAATGCCCTAGGAAGTGCCTTACCCACTGGGGAATTCTTTTTTGTTCAGACATTTCTGATTCACGGTCCTCCAGGAAATGGAAAAATAATCCAGTGCTATTTGCTCTTCAAAAGCAAATCTGTCATTTCCATGTCATTTTCCCAGCTCAGATCTTAGATGTGGTATATTTCAGCTCTGGTCCCCAGCTGGGTCACTGCCATTTGATAAACTCCAGTGTTACCATGAAGAATTCAAGAAACAGCAGAGTTAATGAATTTTAGCCCCCCCTTTCATTCTGTTCCACCCACCTTTCCTTCCTCGTTGTGGTACACAAATTCCAAGGATGTTCTTGCCTCAGAGCCTTTGCACTGGTTGTTCCCTTTGTCTGAGATGCTCTCTACCAATTGTTCATTTTCTTGTGTCATTCTGCTCTCTCTCAAATGTCATCTTATCATAGAAGCCTTCCCTGACAGCCCTGTCTAAAATGTCAGACCCTCTTCACACCTTAGAGCCCCTCGTCCTCTTACCTGCTTTATTCTTCTTCCTGGTCCCCAGCATTACTTGATATTGAAGTTTTTATGCAATTGCATGTTCCCTGCCCATCATCCCTGCCTCACCACCAGTTAGAGCAAAGCTTTGTCTGTTTGTATACCTGGAATCTGGAATAGTACCATGCACATGATACTATAATAAAGTAAAGATTTGTAGAATAAATGGGTGAAATGCAAATTTTCTCCTCCAGTATGTAAGGATGCTTAATACCAAAAGTAATTATGACTTACCTTGGTCCCTCGAATAAATTGTCAAGCCAAGACAGTATGGTGTTATGGAATATATTTTTTCAGGTATGTTCCAAAAGACATCTCATCTTTGAGCTATTAAATAATAGCAAACTATAGTCATATTGCTGGATCATTTCAGAAGAACACAGAATAGTCATAGAAATGAGTCCATGAATCTCCTTAAGTATTCTGAAATGAAAGACCACGAGCAGTAACCTGTTATTTATTGTTCCTCTAACATGGAAGTCCTGTAAGGTCAGTGGATCATTGACCAGCAGCCATCACTGAGAGGCAGTAACACGTTGTGGTGAGAACAAAGAATTTGCACCTGACTGCCTCGCTTCAAATCCCACTTCTTTCACTTAATAGCTGCATGGCCTTTGGGCAAGCTAGTTAGCTCCTTTAAGCCTCAGTTTCCCCAGCTTTAAGATGGTAATACTAACAAGACTTGCTTTTTAGAGTAGGTGTGAAGATCCAGTAAGTCAATACATGTGCACCCTGCCTAGAACAGGACTAGTATTCAATCATTTTAAATTAAATAGCAGCAAGAATGATAAGTTATTAAAATAATAGTGATTATAAATAACAATGTGGAGTCATTTAACAGTGACTTTTAAGGACATTATGACTTTGTTGTTAGATCTTAAAACATTTTTTAACAAAATAGATATACTCTCATTGACATTAAGAATGTCATGTTTAAATGGGCAAAGGACTTGAATAAAAATTTCTGCAAAGAAAATATGCAAATGGAAATAAGTATATGAAAGTATGTTCAACATCACCAATCATTAGGGAAATGCAAATCAAAACCAAGTGAGACACCCCTTCATACCCATTAGAATGGCTATTATTCAAAAACAAACAAAGAACAGAGAATAAGTGTTTGTGAGGAGGTAGAGAAATTGGAATCTTTGTGCATGGCTGGTGGGAATGTTAAATGGTGCAGCCACTGTGGAAAACAATGTGTCAGCTCCTCAAAAAATTAAAAATACAATTACCATATGATCTGGCCATTCCACTTCTGAGTATAAACCCAAGGAATTGAAAGCAGGGACTCCAACAGACATTAGTTCACACATGTTCATAGCAGCATTATTTACAATAGCCAAAAGGCAGAAACAAGCCAAAATGTCCATCACAAAACCAGGTTACATGCAGGTCTTGCTGGGAAAGAACGGGCCATGCTATCACTCCCTGATAATTCATACCTGCATAACACTCTCAGTTTACGAAACATATAAACATGCATCACCTTGTGATGTCCTCACAGACCCCCTTGAGGTAATATTGTTCTTATCCCTATTATGCAGATACGAAAAGTGGATCTCAGGAAAATTAAGTGGCATAGTACCCAAGGTTACATTACTGGCAAGTTTGGCATCAGGTCCCCAGCCTTCAGGTACATTCTCCCATGCTCTCTCCTGTAAATCAGCCCAGCCTTTGACCAGATCTTCTTTTCCTCTACTTGTCAGTGAAATAGAAGTAATGCTCATACCCGGGCAGGCAAAGAACCAGAGGTCTCTCATAACCTGTTTTACAATTTGTCAAGTGAAGTTGGTAGAGATACTGCAATCCCCAAGGATGAAGGACTATGAATTAAGTTTATGATCCCTCCATATTCATTAGGGTAAATCAAGAAAAACTGTCAAGCATTTACGAATAAGATAAAATATCAAGATAGAGGTGGCAGGGGTTTGCATTTCTATGGGCATGATATTTTTTGTCCATGAAAATTAAAGTGCTAACCAAAACAACTCACTGTTGGAATGTCATATAGGCTAAGGTACCAACATCCCAAGAATCTCATCTCAAATGCATGGCCTAAAAGAGTGTCTGTTTCCTGAACTGAAAGACGTGATCAGAAAAGTTTAGTCATGTTCCTTGGCCAGAGGTCTGCCTCTGCATTAGGAGAATTTGGTGCTTTTTGTGTTTCTGGGAGAATAAGTTGATATTGGCATTCAAATAACTTGCTTTCGGAAGAGTTGCCACAGAAAGGTTGTCATTAGATGAAACAATAGCTCCATCTATGATATAATTCTTTCAAGCATTTGAGAGCAAGGCAGTTGCTCTGAGACCCTTGCTATGCCTCAAACTCATTCTCATCATACACTTTAACACGCCGAGGCAGGAGTTTTCTCATACAATTCAGTAAATCTTGCTTATAAAGGAAAACCAAATTCACAAATCACTTTTAAAAAAATCAGTGTTACCTGTGCCTTTATTGTCACAAACCACTGTCTGCTAAGGTATTTTTTTTAATGTCCAATCTTGCTAAGCAAGCTAATGACATGTATAGCATGAATCAGCAACAGCACAATTTAAAGTTAAAATATTTATCTTTGTCCTCTACAAAATTTCTGTCATCTACCTGGTTGGGACAGTTCTGAGACCTTCTTTTCATTGTCCAATAGTGGTCACTAGCCGTGTGTGTCTATTTAAATTGAAATATAAAATAAAGTGAAATAAGAGTTAAAATTCAGTTTCTTAGTTATACTTGAAACATTTCGACTACACTGTAGCCATGTGTGGCTGGTAGCAGCATCTTAGACAGTGCAGAGAACACTGCATCTTTGCAGAAAGTTCTATGGACTCTTCTGTGCTTTGCTTTAAAGACTTGTTCATCTTGGGCTGTGTGCCATCTGGTCCCACGGAGGGCCTGGTGGGAGAATTCACCATTGCACCAACTGAAACAAAGCTGGCATCAGCCAGTCAGGGCTCGTAGGTGTGCCACGATCTCCTTCTCTGGGCACCAGTAAGGTGATTTTGCAACTCACCAGTGTCTATTAACAAAAAAGTCTTGAGGTCAAGATAATATTGCTAATTTGATCTCCTCCTCCTCTATAACAGAGGCCTCTGTTGGGCATGGCAGTCGTCTCCAGCAGGTGATGCCCTGCCTTTGAAAACTGGGTTTTCTCCAAGATCACTCAAATACTCTGCTAGGCAGCAATTCTCAACTACAGACTGGAATCACCTGGAGAGCTTCTAAAAATGCACATTCCTAGGTCCCATCCTCAGAGAGCCTTAATTACTCTGATTTGCAGCCAGGATTCTTTAAAAATTCCTCCAGATAATGAACTATGCACCCGGGGCTGAGAACCACGGCCCTAAGACCTGTTCCTAGCACCTCAAGTAGTTTTAGTCCAAGGCATCTCAGCCCCTGGGTCAGCCACAGGTAGCACTAAACAGGGACACAGGAACCCAGGTTCAGTTTCCAGCCCTCCTTCTGACTGGCTGTGGACCTTGGATGAGTCTCTGTCTGCCTGGGCCTCAGGATCTTCCCCTGTTCAGTGAGAGGGATGGTCTACTTCACATCCAGCTTCTATCAGTCTAGGAAATACCAGTTCCTACTAATGTGATCAAATAGAACTCCTCATATTAAATTATGGGGAGAAATCTTTTCTCTTTTGACATCGCAGTTAATTCCTATGCATTTTATATCCACTGTAAGCTGATGCTGTACAAGCCTCCGATAGCCCCAAGCTTACCCAGATAGCCCCCGCTGTCTCCGTGTACTAGGAGGACGGGCCACCAACACAGAGCATTACTATCCACTGTGTAAAGTCCAGCCGAGGGTTCAGTGGCTTCTATGTGGACCCACGTGTTGTATCAAGTACAGAATCATCACTGATGTTTGGACATCTAACAAGGGACTCTGGCTGTCCTCAGCTATTGCGCATGACAAGCTAATGTTTCTTTTTTTGTCCCAAGTCTTTCCTGGTCCTCATTTGTGCAGTCATTTCATTTCCTTCTCCAGAAGTTTCCACAACTAGCCTTTAAAATCATCACCTAATGGGCACTGAGGTGAAAGGTATATTTACATGACATTCTGATCTGGTTATGACTTGAGTTTCTTCCCTCTTGCTTTTCACCAAAGCAGGCTGGCTTCTTAGAGGCTGCCTAATACCTCTTTGAATGGCCCCATCTCTCATGGGCTGTTAGAAGTGACATCTCCCAGCTCATCCCATCAGAGACAGTGATGGGGTAGCACCTTTCAAGGTGACAGTGTGTGTGACGGCAGGCAGAGGGGGGAGTACGTGCTCACTGGCAAATATAAGGGGTGGGTGATCATTCAGGCTGTATGTTTCATCACTGTAACTGCTCATGGCTTCAAATTGCCCATGAATCAACCTGTAAGTGCCTCAGAATAGGAAAGCGGTTGCCAGCCGGCTCTTGACTCGCCTATTACAAATATTTCACTTCCTTAGTATCTGCCCGTCTCCTCGTATAATCTTCCACTGAACGTCCTGCTTTAAGAAAGATCCTTTTCAAGCACCTCTGGGAGATGGCTGCAGCCCTAAGCATGGCTTTCCTGCCTCTGTGCCACCCTCAGTGAATCCTCCACCCTACCTCCCCAACCCTGTGAGCCCTAGCAAGCCGTGTGCTCAGGCTAACCCTCCCTGCCCCCCCGGATGTCTCTCACTCTTTGGTCACATTTTGTTGGCCTGAAAAACCCCACAGCCCAGAGCTGCCCGCTAGACACATACCCTGAGCCATCATTAAACTTTCTCATCACCACGTTAAAAAAAGTAAGAAGCAGGAGAAATTCATGTCAACAATATGTTTTATTTAAACCAGCATGTTCAAAGTACTTTTTCAACATGTAGCCAATATACAAATCATGAATGAAATTGTTTACATTCCCTTTTTCAGACTAAGTCTTCAAAATCCAGTGTGTATTTTGCACTGTAAGACATCTTAGTTTGGACTACACCCATTTCAAGTGCTCGCATGGCTGATGATGGCTATAGGCTATAGGCTGCCCTACTGGACAGGGCAGTTCTGCGCCTTCCCACCCCCTTCACCAGGCTTATCCAGCTCACCTTGGAGGACTCAGATCAGGCACTGCCTTTAGAAAGCCATCTCTGACCTCAGCCCCTGCACCCCGTTGCTCAGTGGTTCTCAACCTTTGCTGCACGTGAGAATCTTCTGGGCAGTTTTTTAAAAGCCTAAAGACCTCTCCACAGATCAGTTTGACCAGGATCTTACTGGGATTCAGGCTTTAGTTTGGGGGGTGAAAGGGGGCTTGTTCAACTCCAGGCGATCCCAGCGTGCCACCGTGGCTGGGGACCACTCTAACCTAGTTGCTCAGTTACTCACCCTACAAAGTAATATCAGCAGGGGAAGAGACAGGAAGTAAATAAATGCATCGTGTGTAAAATGGTTCTCTGTGCTTTAAGGAAAAGTAAAGAGTGACTTGCCAGTGGGGGACTGCCCCTTTATACAGGGTGAGACAGGGATGCTGTGACAATGGGGAAGCAAGGACAAATTTCTGGAGCCTGGCTGTCTGAAAATGGGACCTAAGCCAATCCTGGTGTGTATTTGCTATAGTAATGCTGTGAAGTCTCAATGGTCTAAAACAGTAGGATATTTTCTGCAGTGGGCCAGGCTCTGCAGGGTCTTGAAGGGCATGGTGGGCTTGGGGCTCGGCCCAGGGTGCAGGGTGGGTTCCTCTTTGCTCCTCATTGGCCAGCAGCTGCGTCTTTATCCATTCTTCCCACGGTGGGAGCAGAAGTACAGAGGGGACGAGAGGAAACACTTAAGGCGTCTTAAGGCCGAGGCTTGGGGCGGGCATACTGTCAGCCCTCCCCACTTTCCATTGGCCAAAGCAAGTCAGTGAGCAAGCCCGATTGCAAGGGGGTGAGGAAGTGTCCTGCACCCACACTGACCATGGCAGGGCAGGCAGGGCAGAGAAGGTGTGAGCCGATACTCAACCCCATGTGCCATCTTAGGATAATTAGCGGGGCAGCTTTAGCTTAGAAGCTTAGGAGTGTTTTTTTTAAATAAGACCTAAAGCCTCCCCTGGCCCTGTGCTCTCCTGTGCTCCTTCACTGCCCTCAGGGGTCCTGCACCTTCTCAACCATTGTGCTCACAGGCCCTCCATGCCACACCCTTAAGAGTTCAGAGTGCTAACTCATTCAGTTCTGGACTTTTTAGCACCTGGCTCACTGCCTATAACATCCAGAAGCTCCCCCCTTATGCTGTCAGCCACAGGAGGATGCTATGCTCTGCTGCCTTTGATAATGTGTACCACCCTCAGGATCGTGTGTGTTCAATGTTTTTAATGCCCTGTTGCTTCAGAGCCCCAGGAGGACAGTGATTAAGCCCACTTTGTTCATGGCTGAATCTCCAGTGCCAAGCTCAGGGACTAGCATCATCATGTTTGTTTGATTGAATGAAATGATCCTAAAAGAGGCAGCAAAGTCACAGCCACATAGAGGGTCTCATATGAAACGAGGGCATCCCTAGGTCATTCAGTTTCCTCTTCTGTAAAGTGAAGTTGTAATAGGAAATTTACGTCATGGGGTTGATGTAAAGATTAAATAATTCATGTAAAAGCCCTAAAATACATGTACCTCATAAAAACTCGATAAATAAATTGGTAATCTGTGGAATGGGAATATACGAAACCAAATGAGGTGAAATATAATAGAGGGAATTTCACTAGACTCATTCCACACCTCATTTTCCCTCTATTAATAACTGTGGAACCAGTCAAAGTAATCCCCAGACCATGAACTGCTACTCATAAAGTTTGGGGCAAAAGAAGATATTGGCCATCTAATTTCAAAGAGTGATCATAGAAATGACGGGCTGAACACCCAGCATGGGAAAGGCCTAGGGAAAACAAAGCCAGCTGAAAATCCATTTGCAGATACCTGGAAGAGAGTGGGGTCCTTGGTAGTAAGCCCAATGGCTACATGAATACCCAGTTTTCTCACACCAGTCTCTGTTCCGCATATGACTGGTTGACAGGTCTGGGGATCAAGAGAACTTGACCAGTACAGTATATCTTGACTGCAGTTTGTATAATAGACATTTCATAAACTGGAAACTTATGTCCTAGATCCAGCACTGGTCATCTTTTCTGGTTGAGTTAGACAGAAAAAGAGAAGAGAGGGAAAAAATGAACGGATGGATAAATGAATGAATATTTGCATAGTTGAAAGAGTAGATAAAGGGTATTACTATTCAAGACCAATAATAATAACAACAGCAAAGCCTATATCCATGTGTTACCAGGTAGTTTCCAGAAGTTAGCTGAATACCTGTTTGTTCAAAGAGCAGAGCAGAGGCTCAAAGCTGCAAGGCATAGTTTAAGGTGGAGCCGGTGAGGAAGAATTCAGGCAGGTAACAGAGAATTGGCTGTGATTGTGCTGTGGAGGCCAGTGTAGGTGGAGGGCGGGCAGACTGGAACCGGCTGGTCCACCTAGGAGAGCAGCCTGGGGCATGGGGTCCAGGACTTTCTCAGCCACCCAAAAGCCACCCTACTCCGCTCACTCAGAGAGCCCCAGTGGGTCATGATTAAGTTAAGCTTCTCGCTTGCAGGAGAAATAAAGGGAAAAGATATGCATGAAATCTGTGGATCAGAAACTACAGGGAGAGCTCCTGCCCAGCTGTTTTTTCTACAGATTCCAAAGAGCAGTGGCTCTCAAATAACAAAAGTCTGTGAACCGGGGTTGACCTCGGAAGTGAACACACAGGTAACCGGAACCTAGGTCAAGAAACAGAACATGTCCCGTGCCTCCAAAGATCCCTCCATTCTCCTGCTCCATCACCACTGTCCCCCCAAGCATATCCACTCTCTGACTTCTGACAGCTGGCTTTTGAAATTTGCACAAATGGAAACATGCAGTATTTTCTCTCTTGTGTCTGCCACCTTTCACACACAGGATGTTTGAGAGACTCATCCTTTTGTGCAGCAGGTCCCAGTTGGTTTGTTCTCATTGCTGTGAGGATACAGTGTTACACTCGTGTGTGTTTCTTCATCCTGAGGATGGACATTTAGGTTGTATATGCTCTGGGGCCATTGTGAACATTGTAGCTATTACCCATCTTGTACATGCCTTTGGAGGCACATGTGAACACATTTCTGTGGGGTTACCTTTCCAGGCATCTGTTTCACTAGAGCTAGGAAATGAAATGAGTGATATCAGCCTCACAGGTTTATTGTAACAATTAAATGAGATAATGTATGTGAACCTTTTGCAAACTTTAAATGTGATGCAAATATAAGAGTTGCCACTTTGAGGGAGACCCTAGTCTACCGTTTTTGTTGAACCCATCGAAAAGTCCAACATCTTTCTTGTAGCATTCTCTAACCACTCTCCAAACCCATATATAACATAGGGTTTGCAGGAGCAGTTCTCAACTCTAGGCCAACATACATGGGTACACCAGTGTCTCTACTTGGGGCACTGCCGAATGTCTGTTGATATGTAGATTTTATTTCCACCACAGCTGAAAGTCCACTAGGTCATAATACCCTCTATCAAAGAAATACTGAGCAGGTCATATAAACAGGTGGAAACCAGCATATAGCTTACTCAGAGTAAGGGGAAAGAGAGAGAGAGAAATATCAGGCCAGCCACAAGGGAAATTTACATATTTACCAGATTCTATGTGAACTTGGCCTTACAATCATATGTGAGAACAGAGTTGGGGCTGTGACATTCTGCTCAATCAGAAGCACTAAAGGGGACCACGTGTGAGAGTTAAGAATGTTTTTGTAGATTTAGGAGGACTCTGAGGTATGTGGCTATGGTTTCATTGGGATGGTCCTGGATTATTTTAGTGTTTAGTTTCTTTTAGACCCGCCGAGCATGACACCAGCTTTTAACATTTGAACCCAAAAGGTGGCTCACCAGTGAGGAGGTGCACTTGTGGCCAGTTACTATGTGTTCCTTCTCACACGGTGATCCCAGCAATGCTTTGCCCTCGTACCAGGCTTTAGGATTTCCATTACCCTTCTACACACAGCATTCCCTTGTATCCTCACAGCCACCCTGGGAATGAGTCAGGGAAGGGAATGTTTGTATCCCTGTTTTACCTAAAACTCAGGAAGGTTGCCTGTCCTGTCCATGTGTGCAACATAATCAAGTAGGGGAACCACACCTGGATCTCCTGCCTTCCAACTTCCTCCCACTCACCACATGCCTCTTGGGTGCGTACTCACCTCCCCTGCTATACTATACACACCCTAAAAGCAGAGGGCGCCCCTCATCCCGTGCCGTTTCTCTTCTGCACCCACTCCTGCATCTTAAACAGAGTGGGTGCTAAAGGTGCTTTCTTTCCAGGCCAGTTGCAGCTTAAACAGTTTGCTCTAGGAGCTCAGAATTGCTTGTAGAGAATGAAAGGCATCCTTTTTGATTTTTTAAAGATTTAATTTTATTTATTTATGGCTGCATTGGGTCTTCGTTGCTACGTGCAGTCTTTCTCTAGTTGCAGCGAGCTGGGGCTACTCCTTGTTGTGGTGCACGGGCCTCTCATTGCGGTGGCTTCTCTTGCTGTGGAGCACAGGCTCTAGGCACGTGGGCGGCTTCAGTAGTTGTGGTTCGTGGGCTCTAGAGCGCAAGCTCAGTAGTTGTGGCGCACAGGCTTAGTTGCTCTGCGGCATGTGGGATCTTCCCCAACCAGGGCTTGAACCCGTGTCCCCTGCATTGGCAGGCAGATTCTTATCCACTGCGCCAGCAGGGAAGTCCCTGAAAGGCATTCTTGTTGGAGACAAGACCCTAAGGAAGCTTTTGTCTCTGCCAAGATAGATCCCAGAGCAAATGTAGAGAAGAGACAGATTATTATTGAGCTATGGAACAAGCATTTTTTCCTGGCAACTTGAGAGGAAGGTTGGGACCAGAAGGGAGGAGATGGGAGAGATTAGTGTGGCTCTGAAAAAGACGGTGGGTAGCCAGAGCCCAGAAGGAAATATGGCTAGTGATCCATTCTCTGCGGTGAGGATGGTGGAGTGCTTGTGATAGCTAACATTTACCACCAGGCATACCCCTCTGGACGATTTTGCCCAGAACTCCAGTAAAATCAGATTACACATCCTGTGTCAGTGGTTCTTTAGGAAACGGAGGAAGAGGAGTTAGGTCGGTCTTTGGTCTAAAGAGGGAAGACAAGAGGGAGGTCAAGCGCCCCAGAAGGCAAGACAGGAAGAGAAGGTTGAGAGCTGAGTCAAGAGCAGGAGCTGAGTGGAAGTAACCTGGACGTAAGCCTCCTCAGGAACACTTGGGAATGTTGGGAAGGTCACAAGACACTGCAGAACATGGGCTTTTGGGGGTCAAGTCATTTTAGTTGATATTGAAAAAAACAATGACCCTGGAAAGCTGGAAGTCTTTTTTTCCATAAGTATTTTAATTAATTTATCTTATAAATTTTTTGGTCATTGAATTAAAATAAAATAATGTAAATAATAATGTAATGTTTAAAATTACCTCATTTAAAGTAGACAATTTGGGAATTCCCTGGTGGTCCAGTGGTTAGGACTCTGTGGAAAGCTGGATGGCTTGAAGACAAAGAGGTTACATCAACATTTATTGAACTTTTCAAACCACAATTTGGGTGCTCCGATCTTTGAGAGTTTTATTTTGTATTTTTTCACCTTCCATTTTATTCTTGCTGTTACCCTTTGTTCTTCTTGTACTGGGAGATGACCAGATTTAACATTCTTTGCCTAATTGCCTGCTTGCTTAACAAACCAAGGACATGTGCAAAGCCAAGAATCCTAGTGGTGTGGGATCTTTCTATACTTTGTCCCACCCGGGGTCTCAGAGTTGTGTGTGGGCATGTGTGTGTGTGCGTGTGTGTGTGTGTGTGTGTGTTGTGTAACAGAGAGAACAAGCAGGGTCACAAAAAAGAAGGAAGATTACTTACCAGCTTAGGGATAAACTTGTTTACTCTTAAATATATATTGTTTTCAGAGTCAGCAAAAGCCAGAGCCGTCACGCCTATGAAGCTGCATTTGCATTTATATACAAATAAGAAAAATGAATTCTAGCCAGAGCATGTCCTCAAAGAGATTATAAATCCACTCTGTTGACTGGAGTGCTGGGCAGTACTTTGCTCGGTGTGTGAGGCTGTGCGTTGCAATGGTAAGGTGAGTGAGAAACAGGAAAGGAGCCAGTGGGGATGTCTCACCCTGGAAACAGTATAGTCACAGAGAGCCATCTCTTCTGTTGAAAACTGCTTATACCTGCTACCTTTGTAGACATTTATTCCTCAATCAAGTTTGGCTTATGGTGGGTTAATAATTAGATACTCTTTGTGTGTAGTTCAAGGGAAGGCCACTAGCTATGACTTCACTTTGGCTGGGGTTTCCCTGTAATCCATTTAGCAAATTAAAGAGATTACTTTGATTGGTACCATTATCTCCTCTTCTCTTGCGGGTGAACCACTTAACCTGTGCTTAATTGAAAGAGATAGAGAGGGTACAGTAACAAATACAATCAAAAGGAAGGGGCAATAGGATCTGTAGGCCAAACAAATGATGGCACTGGGCTAACAATAGCAGATAAGAGGTGAGATCAATTAATTACAAGCTATTGTAGGCGTTGGGTGGTTGCCAAGGTTTCTAATAGCCTAAGCCATCATGCCAGCTCTGTTTTGGAGGATTTTAATGACTAGCAGTTGATGTGGCTATTTCAATAATTACTTACTTTTATAATTACTTCATTAGAATACTAAATGTATCCCTTTATTCCCCCACACATCCAGCCATATTGGAGGCTACATCTTCCCACAGAGAAGCCTCCTGTTTGGAAGAGGCAGTGGTTTGGAAATAGCTGTGCTTGCACTGTGTTCAATATTCTATGTAAAGTGCCCGCCCTGTAAGGCCCTGGGTTAGTGCTTGGAGTACAAAGATCATGAGGCCACAGCTTCAGGGTGGGTGCAAATATAATTTCAATGCGATTGCATAAAGGTTAGAATAAAATTGTGCAAAGGATCTGCTTTGTTCACTATCAGAGAGGAAAGAGAGGTCATTTCTAGTTGTTTCAAGCAGAAAGGGATTTAATGTAGGGAATTAAGTTCCAGATCTGGCTTCATCTCCTCCTACCCTCTTCCTCCTTGGCCAGCGTCAGCCACACTGGACTCCTCCCTCCTCCTTGAATTCCCCAGTCACACGCTCACCCAAGAGGCCTTTGTGGTGACAATACTTTCTGTCTAGAATGTTCTTCCATCAGCTACCACATGGACAGCTCCCTCTTCATTCATTTATTTCCTCAAATGCCACCTTTTCAATGATGTTTACCCCAGCTGCCAGATTTAAAATTCTTACTCACTCTCACTTACAGCATTTCTAATTCCCTTTACACTGTAATATCCACAGATAGGATTCTATGTCTCTTGAACACTGATGAGCCCCAAGGGCCTTCAACAGTCGCTGGAATATAGATGGAATATTTGGTGAGTGAGTTAGGTGCCTGTAGCCTGGCTGGAAGAGCTGGTGAAGAGGGAGCCAGGGTGCTGCCTGAGGTGGGGGGGCAGGTGTCACACCACAGTAGCTGCAATCCACAGCTCAGCAAGCTGTTGCTGATATAGGGCTGGGAGGGCTCGCCACCACACCACACCATGCACATCTTTGGGAGCTTCCTTGACAGCCTTTCCTGCCATGGGAGGATGGCCTCTGCTTCCCTTTCTCCTTCAAACCCCTAGGAAGACAATCTGGCAAATGTAGTATTTACATTTTCAATGTCTTCACGTAGAAGGAGGTGTAATGGAGCCTTCGGAAGCCAACCCAACTATCTGCCATAGGACCTTAAGGGCACATGGAGGAGACCACTGTGCTCCCTCTTGGATGGGCAGCCTGAGGCTCAGGGCTGCGTGATTTGCTGTAGGTCTCACAACAAGTACATCTCGGAGCCAGGCTTACCCTGAACATCTCTTCATTCAGAAGCCCTTGCTTCCTGTATGCCAATAAAATGGACAACCTGGAAGAAATGGACAAATTCTTAGAAAAGCACAGCCTTTGGAGAATGAACCAGGAAGAAATAGAAAATACAAACACACCAATCACAAGCACTGAAATTGAGACTGTGATGAAAAATCTTCCAACAAACAAAAGCCCAGGACCACATGGCTTCACAGGCGAATTCTATCAAACACTTAGAGAAGAGCTAACACCTATCCTTCTCAAACTCTTCCAAAATATAGCAGAGGGAGGAACATTCCCCAACTCACTCTACGAGGCAACCATCACCCTGATACCAAAACCAGACAAAGATGACACAAAGAAAGAAAACTACAGGCCAATATCACTGATGAACATAGATGCAAAAGTCCTCAACAAAATACTAGCAAACAGAATCCAACAGCACATTAAAGGGATCATACACCATGTTCAAGTGGGGTTTATCCCAGGAATATAAGGATTCTTCAATATATGTGAATCAATCAACACGATAAACCATATTAATAAATTGAAGGGGAAAAACCATATGATCATCTCAATAGATGCAGGAAAAACTTTTGACAAAATTCAACACTGATTTATGATAAAAACCCTCCAGAAAGTAGGCATAGAGGGAACTTACCTCAACATAATAAAGGCCATATATGACAAACCCACAGCCAACATCATTCTCAATGGTGAAAAACTGAAACCATTTCCTTTAAAATCAGGAACAAGACAAGGTTTTCCACTCTCACCACTATTATTCAACATAGTTTTGGAAGTTTTAGCCACAGCAATCAGAGAAGAAAAGGAAATAAAAGGAATCCAATCAGAAAAGAAGAAGTAAAGCTGTCACTGTTTGCAGATGACATGATACGATACACAGAAAATCCTAAAGATGCTACCAGAAAACCACTAGAGCTAATCAATGATTCTGATAAAGTATCAGGATACAAAATTAATGCACAGAAATCTCTTGCATTCCTATACACTAATGATGAAAAATCTGAAAGAGGAATTAAGGAAACACTCCCATTTACCACTGCAACAAAAAGAATAAAATACCTAGGAATAAACCTACCTAAGGAGACAAAAGACCTGTATGCAGAAAGCTATAAGACACTGATGAAAGAAATTAAAGATGATGCAAACAGATGGAGAGATATGCCATGTTCTTGGATTGGAAGAATCAACGTTGTGAAAATGACTCTACTACCCAAAGCAATCTACAAATTCAATGCAATCACTATCAAACTATACCAATGGCATTTTTCACAGAACTAGAAGAAAAAATTTCACAATTTGTATGGAAACACACAAGACCCCAAATAGCCAAAGCAATCTTGAGAAAGAAAAACAGAGCTAGAGGAATCAGGCTCCTGGACTTCAGGCTATACTCCAAAGCTACAGTAATCCAGACAGGATGGTACTGGCACAAAAACAGAAATATAAATCAATGGAACAGGATAGAAAGCCCAGAGATAAACCCACGCACATATGGTCACCTTATTTTTGATAAAGCAGGCAAGAATATACAATGGAGAAAAGGCAGCCTCTTCAGTAAGTGGTGCTGGGAAAACTGGAGAGCTACATGTAAAAGAATAAAATTAGAACACTCCCTAACACCATACACAAAAACTCAGAATGGATTAAAGACCTAAATGTAAGGCCAGACACTATAAAACTCTTAGAGGAAAATGTAGGCAGAACACTCTGACATAAATCACAGCAAGATCCTTTTTTGATCCACCTCCTAGAGTAATGGAATAAAAACAAAAATAAACAAATGGGACCTAATGAAACTTAAAAGCTTTTGCATAGCAAAGGAAACCATAAACAAGACCAAAAGACAGCCCTCAGAATGGGAGAAAATATTTGCAAATGAAGCAACTGACAAAGGATTAATCTCCAAGATTTACAAGAAGCTCATGCAGCTCAATAACAAAAAAACAAACAACCCAATCCAAAAATGGGCAGAAGACCTAAATAGACATTTCGCCAAAGAAGATATACAGATTGCCAACAAACACATGGAAGAATGCTCAACATCATTAATCATTAGAGAAATGAAAATCAAAACTGCAATGAAATATCATCTCACACCAGTCAGAATGGCCATCATCAAAAAAATCTAGAAACAATAAATGCTGGAGAGGGTGTGGAGAAAAGGGAACACTCTTGCACTGCTGGTGGGAATGTGAATTGGTACAGCCACTATGGAGAACAGTATGGAGGTTCCTTAAAAAATGACAAATAGAACTACCATATGACCCAGCAATCCCACTACTGGGCATATACCCTGAGAAAACCATAATTCAAACAGAGTCATGTACCAAAATGTTCATTGCAGCTCTATTCACAATAGCCCAGAGCTGGAAACAACCTAAGTGTCCATCATCGGATGAATGGATAAAGAAGATGTGGCACATATATACAATGGAATATTACTCAGCCATAAAAAATGAAATTGAGATATTTGTAGTGAGATGGATGGATCTAGAGTCTGTCATACAGAGTGAAGTAAGTCAGAAAGAGAAAAACAAATACCGTATGCTAACACATTTATATGGAATCTAAGGGGGGGAAAAAAGGTCATGAAGAACCTAGGGGTAAGACGGGAATAAAGACACAGACCTACTAGAGAATGGACTTGAGGATATGGGGAGGGGGAAGGGTAAGCTGTGACAAAGTGGGAGAGTGGCATGGACACATATACACTATCAAACGTAAAATAGATAGCTTCCCACTAGATAGCTAGTGGGAAGCAGCCGCATAGCACAGGGAGATCAGCTCGGTGCTTTGTGACCACCTAGAGGGGTGGGATAAGGAGGCTGGGAGGGACACGCAAGAGGGAGGAGATAAGGGGATATATGTACATGTATAGCTGATTCACTTTGTTATAAAGCAGAAACTAACACACAATTGTCAAGCAATTATACTCCAATAAAGATGTTTTTAAAAAAAACAAAGAATATGAAGCCCTTGCTTCACTCCATATCATCTCTGTTGGCAACTCACAGCATGGTGCTAATAAGACCCAAATCAGGAGTTTCAATCCCCAGGGAGGCTTTGCCCTCTCCTAGAATTATGGCAGCAACCCTAACTTTTGCCAGTGTTGGACCAGAGCAGAAAGCAGAGTTAGGCTTATAGAAACCAATCAGAACCTGAGAATAGCGACTCAAAGCACTACCTTTTTTGTGGCAGGTTCTTTGTTATTAGTACCGAGTCCACTTAGGTTGAAGAACATTAAGTGACTTCCTTCTGTTTTGGGCTTGACCCCAAGTACAAATTCTTTGGTCCCTCTGTATCTCAACACTGGTGTCACATCAGTGTGACAGGAGGCCACATAATTGCTGAAATTAAAGCGTAATACCTGACACCTTAGAGGTGGCCCACCGGAGTCTGTGAATATTTATTTAATGGAAATGGAGTAAGCGTGACCTTGCTGGGTCAAATTGACTGTTTCTCTCCCTGACACAGCTTGTGAAGAAACAGAGAAATTTTCAGCTGTAGATCAATAAGGTCATCTGCTGCGGGGCTGCTGTTCTGAGCAGGATTATTCCATCATCGGGAGCAAACACAAGCATTTCTGAGGGCCCAGTGTGTGCACTGGGTTAGGGTCCAGTCGGACAGGATCATGGTCTGGTTGCTAAGTAACCATATCCTTTGGGCATTTGCATGAGTGGGGCAGGTAGCCCTAAAATGACTCTTGATGATCCCCACCTCCTGGTATTCACTCCCGTCTTTAACCCCTTCCTTTTGTGTGTGCACAGTGGTCCCGGTGACTTGCTTCTAAACGAGATATGGCAAAATGGATGGGATGTCTTTTCCACGATGAGGTTATAAAAGGTGTGACTTCCCTCTCTCTTGCTGGCCATCTCTCTCTCTCCCTTATTCCTCAGCATCATGCTTGTTTCGACAAAGCAAGTCGCCATGTTGGGAGGGCCTACATGGCAACAAACTGAGGGTGGACTTCATCCAGTTTCCTTCTAGGAACTGAAGGCCTCCGTCTAACATCTCTCGAGGAACTGAATTCTGAAAAGCTAGGCATGGCCTTGAAGGTGGATCTTTCCCCAGTCGGGCCTAAGACGGCTATAACCCAGTCAATGCCTTGGTTGCAGCCAGTAAGAGACCCTGAAGTAAAGCACCCAGCTAAGCTGTGCCCAGATTCCTGACCAAAAGAAGCCATAAGATTATAAACATTGTTGCTTTGCACCATTAAGCTATGAGTAGTTTTTTACACAGCAGTAGATGATATAATGAGGGCAGCAGAATTCTAAAATATGGGTACTCAGCACTCTGTAGATCCCTGGAGGTGAAAGGAGGGTCTCAAATGCTTAGTAAAACCATTTGGGTGGGCAGTTCGGGAATATTCAGAACTATAAATCAAACCTTGGCACGTGTTGGAATACAAATTACTTTTCCTAAGAGATGTCCTTAGAGCATCTCTGTGAGATCGGTGCCCCAGGACCCATGTATTCGTGTCTTCATTTGTGTATTCACTCCTTTTTTCCCTCGGGCATCCACTGGAGCATCTCCAGGTACTGGGTCAGGGGCACGGAGCTGCCGGGTTAACAGGTGTGAGCAGCAGGGCCTCAAGGACCACAGCCATGAAGGTATCATTAAAACCTGAGCTGTCTCCCAGGGCGACAAAGCTTTCTCCCAATAAAGCGTGTGGTCAGGGCCGGCTTCCCTGGGGAAGTGACATGGCAAAGACTAAAGGATGGGTTAACTAGGTGAATGGGGCAAGGAGAAGTGTTCCCGCCAGAGGGAAGAGGACAGACGGAGGCCATGTGCTGGGAAGGCCCGTCGTTTGATGCCCTCCAGGGCGAGGAGGAAAGATAGGACATGTCAGTGGGGACCAGGCTCTGTAGGGGGTTGTAGGAAACACGATAGAAGCCATTTTAAGAGGGCGCTTGGTGGTGACGTGGTCAGATGGGCACTTTGGAAATGTCACTCTGGCTATAGTGTGGACAGCCAGCTGGAGGGGAAGCTGAGTTGATCCTGGGAGACTAGGTAAGATGCACTTGCAGTCACTCAGGGGAGAGAGGATGGTGCCTGACACCAGGGTGGTGGCTGAGAGCTGTGGAACATTTTCAGAGAGATGTCTCAGGTGAGGTAGATAGGGTGAGTGATGAATTTTGGAGGTGATGCAGAGGAAGTTTCATGTCTACCTCCCTCTTGCAGATGATGCCTCCAAGCTTAGAGAGGGTGACAACTTGCCCAAAGTCAACGGCAGAGCCAAAGAAAGGAGAGAGATTATGGATGCCAAATTCCATCTTAGACAACTGAGCTTGAGACTAGTCTTCCTCTTTCTTCTGTGTCCATCCCTGTGTATCACTGATGCACACGTACAGATACATCTGCACACGCTCAGGCAGGCTCTGTAACATTGATGTCCACACAGATGCACATGAGTGTACTCCTGTGCACACACCCTGTGCACACACAAATGCACACACAAGCTCAAAAATATTTTTAAAACCCACTTTTTCTGCCCTCCCTATTTTGGTTCCTCTAACCCCTCTGTCTCAACCAAGCACCCTTCTCCAGCTGCCCAACCCCGTTCGGTTCATTGCTAACTCCTGACCCTTCTCTGGCAATCTCTTTGGAATACAGCACTGGATTCTCTATTCCCTCTCTACTGCCAGCCCTCTAGCATTTTTTCAGTAACAGTTTCATGTATCTCCTCCTCCCCAGCCTCTTTCTGCCCCAATGTGTCCTCTGCCGCATTGCCGGATTGACTTTCTTCAACCACCTCTTTCGTCATAGCATGCCCTGTTCAGAAGCTTCAGGCGTCCCCAGTACCTAAGCTTAAAGCCCCACCTCCTCACTGTCTCCCTTTCACCCTCCAGATGCAACTCCCCGGTGATTTTTCTCTGTGTGATTCTTGGTTTCGCCACATTTGCTGAATCTTCACCCACACCTAACCAGCCATTTGAATATTTTAATGGCACCTAAGGATGGACAGAGCTCTTTCTCATGTTCAGAACAATGCTACAAGGTTAGCATTTTCACATTTCACAGGGGAGTAAATCAAGACTCCAAGAGATTAGTCACTCATGCTAAGTGGCACCTATAGTATTACTCTTTCAATATGTCTCTTTAAATAAACCTACGTTTTTATTTAAATGCATTTGTTTTATAAGAAACTTTATATTTCATGGCCACACAGGAAAAAAACCCTATCACTTGTGATACTTTCTCTCTTTGTTGAGGAGAGATCAGAGAGGTAAAGACACATTTCAACTATGAAGACCTTCTACTGGCTGGACTCAGAGCACTGGAAGAGGCCATTCATTTCTCGCTGGGTGACTGTTTTCCCATTTCTATTTGTGTGCCTTGTAAATTCAGTCACTTCCTAACAGTGACGCAGGTCTCACATCTTGGGCAGAACTGCACATCACCTTGAGCAGAGTTAAGCGCCCAAGGTGCTCTCCTATAGATCCTGGCGTTCTTCTCTTCCAACCAACGTGAAATCCATCCTCCTTGCTCCACCCAAAGCTCATTCCTGGCATGGCTTTGTTTTTTCCATGTACTCTGTATTCCAAACCACATTTCTTCCTATGTTTCCACTTATAAGAAAAAAAGAAAGAAGCCAAATTTTTGGAATAAGCAGTTTCTCTACAGAGATTCCCAAGGCTGCACTCATATCAAAGCTAAATAACCCCTCATTCTAAGGGATGTTTGTCCCTCAGGCCAGGGCTGAGGTCATTAGCAGGGCAGAAGGGGGAAATGTGGATGGGAAATGCCTTCATCCATCCTGGTCCACACACAGATAGACCCCTCAGCCTCCCTTAGTATCAGGCGAGCAGCCTTCCCCGATATCAGGAGTCACTGCAAATTCCAGCTCCTTTGGTATGAGTTCAAAATTTTTAAAGGGTCTTCCCCTTTATCAGCTAGTGAAATGCACAGAAAACAGTTTGTAAATCACAGAGTTTTCTACATAAATAGAATGTCTACTTTATTTCATATTTTTCACTCTTCAGTTTATTTTGAAAACTAAATTCAGGAAGGATGCAAATAGACATTGTGAGAAATGATTGTAGTTCTGGAGGAGCCATTTCTCTTCCATTTGTTCTCAGCCATCTTCACCTAGAGCTCAATAAAAGCAGATCAGCTGTGATCCCAAACATTCAGGCAGTGCATGTAGGATCACAGATTTATTCATTCAATGTGTACGAAAAGGGGGGAAGGGAAGAAATTTTTCACTATTAAATTATCCACAAAGCTCATGACTTTTAAAAATAAAAATCTATATTCAATAAAAATTAAATAGTGTGTTTATCCAGCTAAAAGTATCAAATTTAACGTTAAAAGTAAGTGGCAAAATATAGTAAAACATTGTCAAAGAAATTCAAGCTGCAGATATATAAAGCAATTACGGGGAATCATCCACGTGGTTTACAGGCAATACTGCACCTAACAGTCAATTATGTTTTTACTGTAGCTTCAGCTTAGAGAGAAAGGAGGGGAACAGCGTAGATGTCTGGAATGTAAAAATAAATAACTAGCAGCAAGATACACGATCTAGAGAGACTTCGGAACTGAGTTCCAATGCAGACTATAGAGCAGCTGATGAGTACTTCTCTACCTAATCATGTCAGGCTGGCAGTGGGAATGAGTGGAAGACGTTCTAAGCTAATGGAAGCAGAGAGGACACAGTCAATGTGCTATTTTCTTTAGTTCAAGTCTTTGGTGTAAAGTATTCTCCATATTTTTGTGGCCACTTGACATCAAATCCCATTTCTGTCCATTCAAATAACCCATGAGCTCAGGAGGTGATGAGGGCCAGTTTGCGTGTGTGAGGGACTGCACCCCAGGTGGTGTCTATTTGGTGAATGATGACCTGGTCACAGACTGCCTTTGTCCCCTGGAGATGCTTCCGTTCCTGACCATCGGCAGCGCTCCCTACACCAGAGACAGTGAAAGACACTCATCCCAGAGCTGCCATCTTTACAGAGAACTTGTCCTGCTTTGGAGCTGTGCTTTTTCTCCTAAAGATTAAATTTCTGCTTTCAGTGGTCCCTGTAGAGATTTGAGACATTGATCTTTACCCCACGTGTCCTCTTCTCCTTAACTCTCTCTTTGATGCAAGTTCCCATTCGATGGTCATTTTCCACCAGGCAGAGGACCAGAACCCTCTATTATTCCTCATTCCTTGTACTTCACCTATATTTGGAGGCCTGAACTTGTAGAATAATAATCCTGTGAGCCAAAGGTGATGTTAACTCAGTTATAATGTTCCACCACTGAGGCCGTGTTTCATGGTGTCCAAGTACATGTAGATGCCTGGACCAGCAGAGAAGCCTGTTCAGATGTGCCTGGTAGTAGGTTAGAGACCAGGTTTAGAGCCGAAGCTGAATTCAAATACTAGCTCTACCTCCCACATGCTGTGGAATCCTAGTCATGTTCCTTAGTGTGTCTGACCCTCCTTCCTCATTCGCCAAAAATGGTAAAGAAGACTTTTCTTACACGGATACTGGGAGGTTGAAATAAGATAAGTGTATAAAGTACCAGGCATGGGACTTCCCTGGCAGCCCATTGGTTAGGACGCTGTGCTTCCACTGCAGGGGGCCCGGGTGTGATCCCTGGTTGGGGAACTAAGATCCCGCATGCCATGTGGTACAGCCAGAAAAACAGAAGTACTGGGCACAGTGTGGACTCTTGGCAAACGCTTGATGAAGACAGCTTCATAAACTATGGATTATCAAAGAGACGATGTATCCATGTTCCCATGACCACCAGCCGCCTCTCAACCACAGAGTTACCTTTCTAAAAGGCCACAGTTGTCCACAGATGTCTTTATTGTGTATTTGTGTATGTAGTCTGACAAAACTGTGCTGCAAGGTGGTTTAGATCAACAGAATGTTATGTCGTTATTTACTAAACTTCAGCAAAAAAGGATTCTGTCCGTCATAACTCACATCCACTTGAAATAATCTCACTTGATTTCATTAAGCTTGAAGAATTGCACCTCTCCTTCACCCCCTCTTCCTCAGACTTACTTAGCCTTTACAGCTCAAAAGATAATTGCTCTATTAACAAATGTTTGTAGCATAATAAAGGAGTAGGAGGGAGGAACAGGATTTCTTTTTTTTTTTTTTTCCTCTGGGCCATTCCCTTCAGTTTCTTGGAAGTATGGGAGAGCAAGGGAATAAGCCATAAATTATTTTTGGAATGGAACCAAAGGATTCATTTTTCAACCACTAGCAAACAGTTCTTAGCCAAAAGACTCCAAGACTTTGTGGGGAACGAGACTACCAGGAATTCCTAGTGGCTGAAAGGATGTCACCACAGCTCTGAGCTGTGAAGAAATCCTGGCTTTACTGGAAATCAGGAACAGGCTCTGGCAGGTACTGGTAGGGCCTGTGGAAATTCCCTCTGGGGCCTGGGTTTGGGGGATTGAGGACAGCCTTCTGCAGAATGCATCCTTCTTCTTCAGGCTGGTGAAGGGTTGGATTCTTCCAATAGAAATCTCTTGTAACTGTGAGTTACGGGTTGGATTGTGTCTGCCCAAGACTCAGATGTTGAAGTCAGATACTCTAGTACCTAGCCATGGGACTGTCTTTGGAGAGAGAGCCTTTAAAGGGATCATCAAGGCTGAATAAAGTCATCAGGGTGGGCCCTACTCCAATCTGACCGGTGTCCTTTATGAGATTAGGACACACACGCACAGGGAGAAGACCGTGTCGAGGAACCCAGAGAAGACGGCCATCAATGGGCCAAGGAGATGGGGCTTAGAAGAAATGATGCCCCAACACCTCGATCTTGGACTCCCAGCCTCCAGACTGCTGTTCAAGGCGCCCAGTCTGTGGCATTTTGTTAGCAGCCTGAGCTGACTAATACACGTGTTAAAGGACACAGACCGCACACCCCAAGACCAGGGAGGAAGGTTCCTTCATGGTGTTCCCCAGACACTCAGAAGGCTTTACAAGGAGCTCCCCTGATCCAGGAGGCTCCAAGTGGGCACATGGTTTAGGTTCAGGGGCAGAAGTGCCCCCACCCATGCCTTCCGCCTCCTTGAAGAGATGGTGCGTCATCAGTTGATACCAGCCTCTCGGGCTGCGTTGACCTCTTTCTCAGACGTCGTTCCCTGTATAAGGGCTGTTGACAGTGAAGCGTGTCCTTAGCTTCCTGCTCACCCCTCTGTTTCTCCCCTCACCAGCCCTCTTCTCTCCCTCTCCCCCAGAACATAAATTGTGGACTGTCTTTGACCCAGGGATAATGTTTTCCTTGAGAATGACATGTGAAATTACCCCATCATCAATATACAGGCCCTCTCCCCACCTCTGACCCCGGAATTTTCTATGGGCCACTCACAAGGTAGGGGAATGATAGCACGAGTATTGGCAGAGACAGCTCTGCTCTGGCACAGACCACCCGAGTCGCGCTGGGCAAATCCCTTCCTTTCCCCCTCTGAGAAACAGAGAGGCGAGGCAAGATGATCTTTAAGATCCCTCCAGAATTAACATGCAGTGATGCTAATCCACCTGCCCCACACAGATATGCACAAAGACACACTGAGACACACCTATGTCTCTCCCATGGGACCATGAAGGCACAGCCATCCTCGAAGATAGAGTGCCAACTTTGAACGCAGTGCCTTCTGCAAAAAATTTAAGCAATGAGCTGCACTTATAGAAACCAGCCATGAATGGTCCCAAATAGGACAATGAACTTTTCTTTGTACGCATGTTTATAAGGGCTATAAGAATGCTTGCCCCGAGTCTTGCATATAAGTCATCATTTCAGAGAGATGTGTGAAAATGCTTGAGCCAGATGTTTGATTATTTTTTTTTTAACACACACAGCTTGTTTGCACCCTGCCTTTTACCCAGTGCTGTGTTTGGCCTTCGAGGGTAACTAAGAAAAACCTCTGAGATTGTCGGAGGGGAGCTTCACCTGCCAGTCTGGGCTGCTGGATCTCTATAGCAACCAAACATAAATCAAGGAAATGGCCCCTTTTGTAAGTTGCTTAATAGGCACAACATGCTTCTTTAGAAAATCCAACCATTCTTTCAATAGACTTTGATTGAAAGTCAGCCTTTTCTTCAGACGCATTCCCATTCACATCTAGTAGCAGCTTGTATGGCTGTCCACAGGCTAATTTATTACCCTTTAAAGATCTGGCAAAGAAAAAATGGCTCTCAGAACAATGTTTACATTCAGAGGTATAAGCACAGAACCACAAAAGAGCATCATCCTTTTGTTCTGAACTTGGAATATTAATCTTTAACCTGGGACTTTAAATTTCCTCCTCTTACGGGGTTCCTCTCATTAAAATGTTACCAATTTAATACGACTTTGTTTCTAATACGTGGGAAGAGGAGGGTAAGCCTTCCTCCCATTGTTCGGCAAACCTTGATAGAGACTAATTATTTCTCAGACTCCCCACTCTTTGCTTGCAGAATACTCTGCTTCAGGGATTGCTGAGGAGGGAAGTTGGTCTCTCGTCCCTAAGAGGGAATTTGGCTAATTAATAAGGCTACAAGGGATGCTCCTCACCCCTCTTTGTGTAGCTGGGGAAGGGCCACCAGCTGGTGAGTTGACCCTCTCACACCCCCATCCCACCAAAATGGGATTTGGAAATGGATCCAAGGAACGCCTGCCTTCAGCCAGTCCTTCCCAATGTCCAGAGTGTAAAGGCAAAGTGGCGACACACCAAGCCCTCCCCTGTGTGGGCTGGGTCACGTCACCACGTCCATGAACATTTTCTCTTAAGGGGGGAGCCAAACACCAGGCCCTGTCTTCCTTTGAGGGAGGGAAAGGAGATGGGGAAAAGCCTGTAGACACAGACCTTTGTAGTTTTATACAGTAGATTATGAGACGAAAAAGTCCTTCTAAAACAAGAGGGAGCTGGCATTGCTCTGTCGAGCTTCACATCACAGATGGAGTTGGGCAGGAGAAGATTTAGATTAATCCCTCCCTCCTTAGCCTTCGCAAATCCTCAGAAACCGAAGTCTTCAGAAACCAGACTCTTCAGGCACTCCTTTCCCTTTGATATGGTCAGCTGTCCCCACTGGCAGGAGGGGGATGAAGGGTTGGTTTCAAAGTGTGCTTGTTTAAACGTGCCCTTTATTTTAGTGGTAGGACTGGGTTATGAGAAAAAGTGGTCCTCGCTATTCAGGGCTGGTCACTTAGAAGTAACTTTTGCCTTAGCATTAGCCTGAAAATGCCTTCAGGGTCCGTGAAACTGAAGGGCCCCCCCAAAATGTAACACAAAATAAGCACAGTGTGTGAGAGGCTCCCTCAAGAACAGAAAAAGATCCCAGATGGTCAGTAAAGGGAGTTGGCCTCCTTGTCACATGGGACCAAAAGGTACTAATGACCCTCGCTGTGTGGTCACGGCCAGGTCAGATGGTGCATGCGTGATTTTCCAGCATACGCCTATGTCCAAGTTGAGACACATCTTGGAGAGTGAGTATGCAGTCAGACTTGTGGGCAAAGGCACCGACCTGTCAGGGTTCAAACCCCAGCTCTGCCCTCACTGGCTCTGTCCCTTTGGGCAAGTAAGTGACTTTACCTCCTCATGCTCAGTTTCCTCATCGTAAGATAGTTACAACAGTACCTCCTTCATCAAGCTGTTAAGAGGATCGGTGTGTTATAATAAACCACTGGAAATAGAGCCTGGCCTATCATAAGCCCTCAAAGCTTAGTTGCTATTAACATTTTTAATGTTTCTGTTGTAGTTGATGTCATGGTATGGATACTGGTGTCTACAGGAGGAATGCACATTAACCAACACACAACAAGACATTTTCCAAGTTTAGATAACACTTTGCAGAACTCCGGACAAAAAGAAAATTATTTCCCAAGGCTGGAGTAACTCCATTAAGAAAATCCAGAGATAGACAACAGCTTGTGTGTGTCTATGGCAATAACTCATCCCATTTGTCTAAAACCATCATCACCTGGTGTGTCCATCCCTGTTCACAATCCTATTTGTATATGATGGAAACATCTCAGACTCAGGAGTTCTAGCTTAAGAAGCTGTATGTGTGTGTGTGTGTGTGTGTCCTTATCCCGTCTGTTCCCTGCCACCAAAATGAAGAACTGGTTCTCCCCACTACCCTTGCCGGTCTCACAGGGCCACAAACTAGTTGCATTTTTGCAATTCAAGCAGAGAACCCTGAGGCCCAGTTTCACATGTGTCACAACCAGAAGTGGCTACTCAGGACTCCATCCTGACCCCAATCATTTATTTGAAGGACTTCGTTCCCTGCAATAAGTCTCCTCACCTTTGGTGACAATATGAGTGTCAAGCAACAATAAATTCAGAGGAGGTAAGGAGATACTCACCGAAGAATTCATCAAGGAAAATGCAGCCTGTTTGCCAGGAAAGAGCCCTGCATCTGTAAGAATTTCATGAACAAATTGGAACTTGCCAAAAGAGTCAGTAGAATTAAAAAACTGTAAGCACGCCATGAAATACAGAAACTGTAAAGGCAAATACTGATAAGTTTGAGTACATAAAAATTTTACATTTCTGTACAATAATGAATATATTTAAAAGGCAAAACAAACTAATAAAAATAATTTCAATGTAAAGAAAATAAAATAAAAAACTGAAGATTAAGATTTTTTAAATTCCAATTCTTATTTTTTAATACATTTATTTATTTATTTATTTTTGGCTGCGTTGGGTCTTCATTGCTGGGCCCGGGCTTTCTCTAGCTGTGGCGAGCGAGGACTGCTCTTGTGGTGCATGGACTTCTTATTTCAGTGGCTTCTCTTGTTGCAGAGCATGGGCTCTAGGCACACGGGCTTTAGTAGTTGTGGCATGCGGGCTTTGTTGCTCCATGGCATGTGGGATCTTCCCAGACCAGGGCTCGAACCCACATCCCCTGCATTGGCAGGCGGATTCTTAACCACTGTGCCACCAGGGAAGTCCTAAGATTTTTTTTAATATATTTTGGTTATTTTGTCATTGGCTAAGAATGAAACTTTAAACTTTGGGTCCTCACTGAGGAGGAACATTTCTAATGGGAAAGGTTTAGGTTTTGTAGAGAGACATTTGGACCACAAGAACTTAACTTCAGTACTTACTGTGTGACCTTAGGCAAGTGTTAGTCTTGAATTCATTCCAGCTGTCCATTGGTCAGCATCCAGTAAGGACAAACAAACACCATTCCAGTTATTTCTCACAGAAGGAATTTAATGTAGGGAATTGGTTGTACAGCTGATAGAAGAGCCGAAAGAGGAACCTCGGAGCTGGGCAACCCAGATGTCAGCTTCCACAGGGGGCTAAAGGGACAATGGGGGGTGCTTCAGAGCCTTGGGACTGGGGCGGATGGTGAGAGCCAAACCCCAGAGGAGGTTCTGTCACCAGGAGAAGCACCTAAGGCAGAGGGTTCTCCCCACGCCTGCCCCTGCTGGCAGAAACTTCCTGGAAGCCAGTTGGCAATGTATTCCACCTTTCCCAGTCTTTTCCCCTCCTGCTTCTGTAAAAAGAGAAGAAAAATTCATAAGCTTTGCAGATTATCTCCCAGATTCATTCCCCAGCCTCCCCCCGCTCTGCTCTTTATTACAGGGTTCCATGGCATAGAGGTCGGTAACCAAGGCCCTGTTAGCCCAGTGCTTCGTGATCAGTCGTGTGCTATAACTTCATGGTACACCAGAAAGTATTTCTGTGCGTTTTCCTCCAAAGACATTCTTAATCTGTTCATTTTCCCAAAAGAACCATATATAACCCTAAGCAGTAGATCTATATGTTACCATTTACCATGAAGCTCTCTTATGCTAGAGGCAGCGTGGGTAGTGTAGTGGTTAAGAACCAGAGCTGTGAAGCCCTTGGATTCAAATTCTGGCTGTACCTGCTGTGTGATGTTGGGTGATTTAACTTCTCTGTTCCTCACTTCTTTCATTGTAAAGTAAGATTAAGAAGAGTCCCAATCTCACAGCATTTTTCAGTTTGATCTGGCTAATGACGCAGGGCTGTGTTCTCCTAAGTTGTAACTGATAATTTTCTCAGGCCCTGCCTAACGTTCTGACATCTCAGTGGCCCACCTTTATTGCTATGGTAAGATAGTAAAATGAGATTTTTTCTGCCTCCACGTTGACTAAGGTACCAGTGCTGATGTTGGATCCAACCTACATGTGAGGCAGATCATCAGAAGCAGAAAGGGCTATGCTGAGAACAGCTTCCATGACCCTCCTCCCCACCACCCCCAGCAACCACCGGAGGGTTCAGAAGTATCAGGAGGTGGAGGCGTGTGTGGAGGAGCCAGAGGAAGGGGAGCTTTGCCTCATACACTAGGGGGTTCTCAAAAGATTGTCTTGTTGACCAATTCAGTAAATGTCCATGGCTATATTTTTTGACCTAGCACTTGTTTTTATTGGAGTATAGTTGATTTACAATATCATGTGAGTTTCAAGTATACAGCAAAGTGATTCAGTTATATATATATGTGTATGTGTATATATGCGTGTGTATATATATATATATATATGTATTTATGTATATGTATACACACACATATATATTCCTTTTCAGATTCTTTTCCCTTATAGGTTATTATAAAATATTGAGTAGAGTTCCCTGTGTGGGTTTTGCTGGAAGCTACCGCTTAAAGGAAAACTGAGATCACCATATCCATGAGAAAAGGTGGATGGCAAATAACTTCACCATTTTCTAGCTTTGGGGCCTCAGGTAAATTATGTCCCTTTGCCTCTGTGTCATCATCTATAAAATTCTGATTTTAACGGTACTTCCTTCTTGACATTGATATGATGTTAAAATGAGTTTGTATGTGAAAGTGCTTAACATGGTACCTGGCAGGTAGTAAATATCCAAAATTCTTAGTTCATTTATTTTAATTATTTGGTGGTAAAGGTTTAGTAAATTATTCAAGGAAGAGAAGGATAAGAATGATCTGGGTCACTGGGGGAAAAAAAACCTTACTCTACCTGGGAGTATCAACTGATTCCCTGTCCAAATTGTTTTACTATTTAATTCAATGATTCTCAGGGTTGATCTCCAGCCTGACCCATGAACTGGTCCATGTCATTGTTACCGGTTGTAATTTGGAAGTCCTGTGACTCTTGTTTTCTGGCCTGAATCCGTACGATTGGTTAAGTGAAGCAGCCATCTCTTCAGTATGCCATCCGCAGCAGTGCTTTACTTCCCACATGATCTGGAGAGGATGTTTCACACAGACAAGGAGATAGTTCTTGGAATATTATGGAAGGAGGTCCTAAGGCCCGTGGACCCAGATGGTTCCCAGAGACTTTGCGTTTGGTATAGGGCTCTCCTTTCCCAAGTGTCTGTGATCTACAGAAAGAGTTAAGTGGCCAGTAAAATCAGCTAAAGACCCAGGCCCTTCATCTGACTTCTCTGGACTTCTGAGACTTGTGAGGATAGACACTATAGGACACCCATGCCCCTGTGTGTTGGGTGGCATGATTGTATGTGCCTGGGTACATCTTTCTTACGAGAGAATTCATTGCTTTCTTCATATTCTCAAATGGTTAAAACTAATAACTGGTTTAGGATACAGTAGGGGAATTAAGGTCTAGCTTTCCCACCAGCAGGATAATCAGACCAATACCTGAAATGTGGTACCCTAGACAAGGAAAGGAATTTGTAATCAGTGCACGTAACCCAGCAACCTCCCAGTCCCCGTCCCCATCCCCAAGATCACGGAGTTGGAAAAAACAGAGAATCCAAAAGCCGCTTTTCTTTTTCCCAACTTACAGTTTACTTTTAATTTTATTTTGGATTTAGACTGGTCAAAGGCTTTCCTGCCTTCTCTACAGAGATGTAATGTAATATGAACTCATAAGCATCATGGTTTGTTTGTTTTCTTGTAATCTGAAGCAGCTTTTATCAGAACCCTAATTCATGAGGAGAAGATAATCATGGGCAGGAAAAAGCAGATCTTCGTGAGGTTTTGTTTTTTTTTTCCCCTTCCTAAGATATCAGGACCATAAAGTATTACTTCTTTCCTTTTGTCTTGTCCCCTGTTAAAAGCAAGAGTTGATCCAGTTTCTTTTTTCCTCGTCCTTCAGTCTAATCTCACGCATGGGATTAATTAGACCAGGACATCTATCTTTATCCAGGAGATTGTTTTCAGAATTTTTTGATGTTGTCCTAGCATATCTACTTTTTTAGCGGCATTTTGTAATGATGGATGGGTTTGACTGTTTTTAACGCCTGGTGAGGCAAGCATTCACTTCTGTGTTGTGTATACATACATATGAGAAACATTAATTTTTAATTTACTCTGTTTTCCTTGAGAAAGTGCCAGTGGATGATTCAGATATTCCAGAGAAAGGGGCTTTTCTTTTGTAACGTAGGACAGAGGACAGCTAAGCCCGCGTGCTCCGCGTGCTGTCTTCAAAGCAGAGGGTCAGACTGAAACGGCAGTAGTATTTATGTGTCCAGCTTACAAAAGGGCTATTTGGATTATGGAAACATTCATACAATTGTACTGAGAGTTGCTACCACGTCTTTTCCTCTAGGGTATGCTTAAGAACTAGGCTTAGATACAGTGATAGAGAACCAGCAAGGGCTGTTCCCACGTTCTCTTAACTCAACAACTCGTGTGTCTGTGGTTGAGAATCAAATCTCAGGCCAGTGATTTGGGCAGTGGTGAGTTTAGGCTGGTCTCTAATTTCCTGTCCCAGGTGTGACACCACATTGGGAATATCCGCAGTCCTCACCTGTCTTGGACTTGGGTGACCCAGGAGGCTGGATGCATGGGGTCTGCAGATTCCAAGAAGGAGCAGAACTTCCCAGCTTCCCTGGGAGGGCTCGGGGATGAAAACTGGAGAATTCCATTGGGCTTTCCAATAACCGCTACGGACAACCTGATTCAGGAGGTCGGAGACCTCTTCAACCCTCCCCAGATCATTCAAATAAACAGGGATTTACTCAGACGGAAGAGGTCAGTCCTGATTCCAAATGCCAGGAGGGAACTGGAGCATCTGAGCAAGAACTAATATTGCAGCCATGCAGGGCCTCATGGCAAGGCTGCCCTGTCTGGTTGTGCTGACGTGCACTGCACAAGGGCAGCACCGTTCACATTGGGGATATCATTGACTTGTGCAGTTATTAAAACTGTTTCCTGGAGGATGGCATTAAGTGACTTACTCTAACACAATCAGTGTATTAGTTCAGTTTTAGGTAACATGAAAACACTTGTTATTATTCACGCAGCTTTTGTTTGTACAACAAATAATTAACATTTAGGGAACATTTCCTGGAGAGTGATGGTTGTTTTCTTTAATGTACGATTTTTTGTTGTTGTTGTTGTTGGGCATGTGAGATCCTACTTCCCCGGCCAGGGATTGAACCTGCACCCCCTGCAGTGGAAGTGCAGAGTCTTTACCATTGGACTGCCAGGGAAGTCCTGATGGTTAATTGCTTTTGATCTCTCCCCTCAGGACAGCCTTCTTAACATAGATTCAGAGGATCTGTCAGCGTTGATAGGGGGAAAAAAAAGTTGTATCTTCATTATCACTCACTCCTAACTGAAATTTAGGATTCTAAATGGAGGGAACCAACCATAATAGTACTGGCGGCACCTGTGACTCTTCTTATATCACATTTAAATTGTTGCAGTATCTCAAAATATTACTCATGCTCATCACTATTTCAAAGTTATGCTAGTTGTTAAGACCTACCACTAATATGTTATATAATGAGTTAATAAAGAGGAATGTCTATTACTCTATCATAAATTTTTAAATGTATATTTAACTGTCTTTTAATAAAACTGGTTTCTTTTGTAATATTATATAGTTTATCTTATGAAACCCTATTCTGAGAAGGGGTTCACAAGCCTCAAAGCCAACTGAAGGGTCGGTGGCACAGAAATCAGGTTAAGAGATTTTGCTTAGCAAGTTCACGACTAGGAAATATTAATTCCTTTCTCTCTCCTTTTTGAGAATCATTCGCCCCCCTCCCCCACTACAACTGACTGTGGAAAAGTCGTAATAATTGTATGAATCCCCATGAAGAGTTTTTACCTCTGTGTCTAATTGCCGTGCAACATAATTACAACTATGCATGGCATTAAATGTGCATCAAATCGATATTTAGTTCATTTGCTTCGATTTCAACACCAAACTCTGTTCATTTCAGCAGACTTCATAGTGTCATAGTTTCTGCCCCAGTGAGAACGTGGTTGAGGAGAAGATGGTGCATGAAGTCAAGTGTGGCTCTAAATTTAACCTGTGCTTCCATTAGTGCTTCCATGGTGTATCTGATAAACACTCTTGTGGGACAAAAGATGACACTATTTTCTACATGATCATGTTCTTGGGTGATCATTTGTTCAGCACAGACATGTGCTCCTCCATGTGGAAAAGGATTAAGATGCTGTAAACTTCTAGACGGCGCTTTTGCAGGGGCAGGAGGCTGATGTGGGCCTGGTGACACTGCTTTCCACAGGGTGCAGGACGCTGTCCTGTGCACACGCAACCTCCTCACCCCATGTGGCCTCCTGGTCTCACTGTTAGCAGAATGACTGAGTCTCAGGATCATTCCCTCCAGATTCTAGAAGGAGGAATATGACTGTCCAGTCTGATGTCCTCCGGGCTCATTCAGGAAGCCAAGGGGACGAGGTCTTATGGTGCAACCATCCTGCAGGGACCCCATACGTGGAGGGCGGCTCTCTGGAAGAATCAAGGGAGGCAAAGCTTTCTGTAATGGGATCATAAAGGCTGAAAATGGAGGGAACATAATGATTCTCGGGGAAGCCCCCCACCTGTGAGTGTTGTCAGGACATCCCCTTGGTGGCTGGTACAGAGACCGGGGCATGAAGACCAAGCTAGCCGTTCTTTGTATTTTCAGATACATATTCAGGGAACATAGGAGGGCCTTTTACATGACTGACTCTGTGTGAGGCAGTTTTTGTTAATTGGAGTATGTATAGCTGATTTACAGTGTTGTGTTAGTTTCAGGTGCACAGCACAGTGATTCAGTTATGCATATATATCTTTTTTTCAGATTCTATTCCCTTACAGGTTATTATGAAATACTGAGTAGAACTCCCTGTGCTGTACAGTAGGTCCTTGTTGGTTACCTGTTTTATATATAGTAGTGTGTGTATCTGTTAATCCCAAACTCCTCATTTATCCCAACCCCCCATTTCCCCTTCGGTATATGTTAGGAAATTTTTGTGTACATCATCTCATTTAATCCTCAGATTTCCTTAAGCTCCACCTGCCAAAATTTCTCTGATGTCAATCTCCTTTATAGGATTCTTTCTAGTCCTCCCCTTTAATGCCAACTTTTTTCAGGAGTCCCCAGCTTCACACACATAAGTTTCCTGGCATCTCCTGTGGGTGTCTCACATGTACTCACCAACTTTGCCCATGTGGGTCATTTTCCTTCTCTTCTGCTTGGCCCTCTTAGATCATGGCTGAGCCCTCTGCTGTTTCTGGGGCCTCTGGAAGGTGTTTCTCCACCTCCATGATTGCAGGGCTGATGCCCATGGTGCTAGCACCTGTGCCAGAGATACCTTCTCTAGCCTGACACTGGTACCGCCTCCACCTGAAGCCATTAACAGTGGGGACAGTGTTAAAGACTCAACAGCTAAGCTGAACAGCATACTGGACTCAAGTGCAGAATAAATCCCTGAGCTAGAAGATAAATAATGAGATAGGAAGTATTAAAAAAAAAAAGGTTAAGAAACCTGAGGACAGATCCATAACTTCCAACATCCATCTAATAAATGGCACAAAAAGAGAAAATAGAAAGCATGAAAAAGAAAAGAAATAGTGGCCATGAATTTTTTAGGACATGAGTTCTCAGATGAAGTTCACTCAAAAGCCAAGCTGAATAAATGTGAGTCATAATCACAGTGAGATCGTACTTCATGGTCACTAAGATGGCTAAAACCAAAAAGTCAACAATAACAAGTGTAAGCAAAAATGTGGAGACACTGAGACCCTTGCACATGGCAGTGGGAATTTTATTTTACGTTATTTTTAAAATAAATTTATTTATGTATTTATTTATGGCTGTGTTGGGTCTTCGTTGCTGCGTGCAGGCTTTCTCTAGTTGTGGCGAGTGGGGGCTACTCTTCATTGTGGTGTGCAGGCTTCTCATTGCGGTGGCTTCTCTTGTTGCGGAGCACAGGCTCTAGGCGCACGGGCTTCGGTAGTTGTGGCACGCAGGCTCAGTAGCTGTGGCTCGCGGGCTCTAGAGCGCAGGCTCGTTAGTTGTGGTGCACGGGCTTAATTGCTCTGTGGCATGTGGGATCTTCCCAGACCAGGACTCGAACCCATGTCACCCGCATTGGCAGGTGGATTCTTAACCACTGCGCCACCAGGGAAGCCCTTGCAGTGGGAATTTTAGATAGTGCAACAGCTTTGGAAAATAGTCTGGCAGTTCTCAAAAGGTTACGACGACGTAGCCAAGAGAATTGAAAATGTGTTCACACAAAAGCTTGAACATGAAAGTTTATGCAGCGTTATTCATCATAGCCAAAATTTAGAAACAACCCAAATGTTTATCACTTGCAAATGGAAAAATGAATGTGGATGAATGGATAAACATAAAATGGAATATTATTCCGCCATAAAAAATAAATTGCTGACACATGCTACAACATAGATGAACCTCGAAAACATTAAGTGAGAGAAGCCACATATTATATGATCCCATTTAGATGAAGTGTCCAAAATAAACAGATACGACAAAAAGTAGATGCGTGGTTGCCAGGGGCTGTGACAGGGCAAAATGGGGAGTTACTGAGTTTTCTTTGGGGGACGATGAAAAAGTTCCCAAATTAGATAATTGTGATGGTCGCACACCCTTGTAAATATACTCACAACCACTGAATTGTATACCTTAAAAGGGTGAACTTTACGTTATGTGAATTATATCTCAATTAAACTGTTAGAACAAAAAAGTGAGTCCTCACCAAAGCTGGGCAGAGGTTAGTTACACTAGGTCCCGTGAGAATAATTCCTCTCACCCCTCACTTGAATGGTTTGGGTCTAAGGTGTACTGTTCTCCAGTCACAGAACATGTGTGTATGTGAGAGAGAGAAAAGTTTGTTAAGCATTTGTTTGCATCCTCCAGCCTCAGGTTCTAGGAGACTGGCCTGGAAGATAATCTGAAGAGCAGCTGGATGCCCTCCTCAGGATGGCTCCAACCTCCATGCCCATCAGAGCCTGCGTTCTTTCCCAGGGGCTCCGTGGTCCCTTCCACATACAGCCCCCTGGCACACACAGTGGTCCAGCCCCCGGAGCCTTGTTCACTCAAAACAACTTGGGGAGGGCTTCCCTGGTGGCGCAGTGGTTGAGAGTCCGCCTGCTGATGCAGGGGACGCGGGTTCGTGCCCCGGTCTGGGAAGATCCCACATGCCACAGAGCGGCTGGGCCCGTGAGCCATGGCCGCTGAGCCTGCGCGTCCAGAGCCTGTGCTCCACAACGGGAGAGGCCACAACAGTGAGAGGCCTGCGTACAGCAAAAAAACAAAAAAACAAAAAAAACAATTTGGGGAGGTATCAGTATCCACATTTGCACATGAGAAAAACCGAGCTCAGAGAGATGGTGGCTCAAGAAGCAAAGAAAACGAACACTGATTTTTATCCTCGTGAGTTTGCCAACCCCCTTTAATCTGATTCTTCAAAGTGCTCTTATTACTCAGCCATTAAAAAGAATGAAATAATGCCATTTGCAGCAACATGGTTGGACCTGGAGATTATCATACTACGTGAAGTAAGTGAGACAGAGAAAGACAAATACCATATGATATCACTTATGTGGGGCATCTAAAGTATGACACAAATGAACTTATCTACAAAGCAGAAACAGACTCACAGACCCAGAGAACAGGCTTGTGGTTGCCAAGGAGGAGGGGGTTGGCGGGCAGGGATGGAGTGGGAGGTTGGGATTAGCAGATGCAAACTATTATATTTATGATGGATAAACAACAAGGTCCTACTGTGCAGCACAGGGAACTATGTTCAATATCCTGTGATAAACCATAATGGAAAAAATATGAAAAAGAACGTATATATGTATAACTGAGTCATTTTGCTGTACAGCAGAAATTAAGCACGACATTGCAAATCGACTATAGCTCAATCAATTTAAAAAAAAAACAACAGTGAACCTTGCTGACTAACTTTGTCACAGGCCTCTGGGTTCAGTAATGACTACAACTGAGCTAAAACATGATCATTGACAATGATAGCAAAGCTGAGCTTCAGTTAATTTTTGTGCTAGCCCAAAGAGTAAGTAAACCAATGGCTCTGATGAGTAAGAGCCCCCAGGGAAGCCCGAGTCCTGTCTGACTTCTGGTTTTCTCTCTCATCCCCCATGACCTCAGCTGGGCAGACACCACAGGCGCCCACCACACGGCTGAAACCTCATCAAGTACAGAAGATGGTGTTTATCATCTCTCTCCCCGTGATAAACGGTTGTTTAGATGCTCAGGTTTCCCTCTTTGTGAAACTCAGATACAATAACAACTTACCACAATCACTGGCAGAATTTCAGTAGAGCTACTTTTGAGCCCCATAGAGCCACTGCCAGTCTGGCAGAATGTTTTTATTTTGTTTTGTTTGGTCTTGGTTTGTTTCTTAATTACAGACTGCAGTGTCCAGGATTCAAGGATGAATTATAACCATGGGTGGCCCACTGGTTTACCAAGGCTTGTGAATACTGCCAGACCATAGCCAAGACAGTCCTGAGGCTTGTGGGTACCTGGTATGGAAAAAAACACAGAGCAGCTCCAAAGTTCCAGAAAACTGGAAACATGGTAGTTCCTCCTAGGTCCACCCCACCTCCCCCACAGGCACCTGGAGACCTGACAGAAGACACATTTAACCCCCTTGAGCACAGTAATATGGGTACATGCATACCTCTCCTTTGCTAACCTTAAAAATAAAATATGCTTCTTAGCAGTATTTTTTTGGATCTGTCATCTAAAGCAAAGGAAATAAAAGCAAAAATAAACAAATGGGACCTAGCTAAACTTAAAATCTTCTGCACAGAAAAGGAAACCACCAACAAAACAAAAAGACAACCTACTGAATAGGAGAAAAATGCTATGACTGATAAGGAGTTAATATCCAAAATATATAAACACCTCATACAACTCAATATAAAAAAAAAACCTGATTGGGCAGAATTTCTGAATAGACATTTTTCCAAAGAAGACATACAGATGGCCAACGGGCACATGAAAAGATCTCAATGTCACTAATCATCAGGGAAATGCAAATCAAAATCATAGTGAGATATCACCTCACACCTGTCAGAACAGCAATCTTCAAAAAGACAACAAAGAACAAACGTTGATGGGGATGTAGAGAGAAGGGAACCCTCATACACTGTTGGTGGGAATGTAAATTGGTGCAGCCACTGTGGAAAACAGTATGGAGGTTCCTCAAAAAACTAAGAATAGAAATACTATATGATCCAGCAGTTTCACTCATAGGTACCTAAGGAAAACAAAAACACTAGTTTAAAATGACACATGTACCCCAAAGTTCACAGCCTCATTATTTATAGTTGCCAAGATATGGAAGCGACCTAAGTGCTCATCAACAGATGAATGGATAAAGATGATGTGGTACATATAGACAATGGAATACTACTCAGCCATAAAAAAGAATGAAATTCTACCATTTGTAGCAACATGGATAGACCTCAAGGGTAGTACTATGCTTAGTAAAATAAGTCAGACAGAGAAGACAAATACTGTATGTTATCACTTATATGTGAAATCTTAAAAGTAAGATGAATGAATATAACAAAACAGAAATAGACTCACAGATACAGAGAACAAACTAGTGGTTACCAGTGGGGAGAGGGAATGGGGGAGGGGCAAGATAGGGGTATGGGATTAAGCGGTACGAACTATTAGGTATAAAATAAATAAGCTATTTATTGTATTGTACAGCACAGGGAATATAGCCAATATATTAGAATAACTATAAATGGAGTATAATCTATAAAAATATTGAATCACTACGTTGTACACCTGAAACTAATATAATATTGTAAATCAACTATACTTCAATTTAAAAGAAACAAAAGATGGAGCCCATAGGCCTTGTGGAAGAATTAGATATTGAGAATAAAGGAAGAAAAGAGTCAAAGATTATTCCAAAGATGGACTGACCAGCTGGAATGGATCAAGGTCAAAGAAAACATCCAGAAGAGTGAATGTGAGCACCAAGCTGAGTAAGGAAGAAAGAAATCATCCTGGGGGTCTGAGGGAGCAATACTAGAGCACCGTAGTTAGGACGGATGGAGCACAGAGGCGGGTGGCTTTGGGGTCATGGGCAAGTGGAGAGGATTTAAAGGACATTCAAGGCAGGAGAAAATGCTTGCGCAAAGCTGTGGGAATGGAACGAACATTGAATGTCAGGGGAAGAAGAGACCCGCAGAATTGGGTAAGGCAGCTTTGCTAGGAAGCAGTGAAAGTGAGGCAGAGAAGTCAGGTGCAGTGGGGATTTGGGAGGCTTGACTACCTGCCCGGTAGTACACTGCGAGTCTAGACACCTGGCTTCTAGGTTCAGCCATGATCTGTGCATCATATAAGAGGCCACTTCCTTTTGTGAACATCAGGAAAGTTGTAAAAATACTGCCAGAGATATGGTATGAAAACTCTCAGATCTTAAAATTAGCAGTGGGCCATCCAAAATTTAAAGATTGGTCACTCATATGAACACTACTTTAACTCCACATGTGGATAGTGGAACTCATCTTTCTGTGCATTTTAATAACCTGAATGAAACTCATTGTGTGCTTTTGGTTATGTAATTTATATAGCAAAACTCTCTTATGCACATGTACCATTTACTATGCGATCTACATTTCTGGGTGCACTAAGCATCTACACTTAATATCCAATAACCATTCAGGGCTACGGGCACAAAGCCACTTACGCTCTACTTCATGGGCAGTTAAAGGATTTATCAAGAGTAACTTTTTCTACTCACAATTTTTTTTTTTTTTTTTTTTTTTTTGCGGTACGTGGGCCTCTCACTGCTGTGGCCTCTCCCCTTGCGGAGCACAGGCTCCGGACGTGCAGGCTCAGCGGCCATGGCTCACGGGCCCAGCCGCTCCGCGGCATGTGGGATCTTCCCAGACCGGGGCACGAACCCGTGTCCCCTGCATCGGCAGGCAGACTCTCAACCACTGCGCCACTAGGGAAGCCCTCTACTCACAATTTTTGCCTTGGGTATTAGAACGTAAGCCTTGAATGAGATGCAAGTTTGCTCCAAGCACTGGTTCACAGTATTGGCTGCACACTGGAATTTAAAGCCAGGGAGCTTTAAAAACTGGTGATACCTGGGTCCTTTCCCCTGAGATTCTGACTTAATTGATCTGGGGTGAGGCCTGGGTGTCAGAATCATTAAAATCTCCTGGGGTGATTCTAATGTACAGCAGAGTTTGAGAACTACTGCTTTAAGTTTATTTTGATTGTTTTAAGATATATATATATATATATATTTTTATTGAAGTATAGTTGATTTATAATATATTAGTTTCAGGTGTACAACATAGTGATTCGATATTTGTATAGATTATACTCCATTTATAGTTATTATAAAATATTGGCTATATTCCCTGTATGGTACAATAATATATCCTTGTAGATTATTTATTTTATACATAGTAGTTTGTATCTCTTAATCTCCTACCCCTATCTTCCCCTCCCCTCTTCCTTCTCCCCACTGGTACCACCAGTTTGTTCTCTATATCTGTTAGCCTGTTTCTGTTTTGTTATATTCATTCGTTTTATTTTTTAGTTTCCACATGTAAGTGATAACATACAGTATTTGTTTTTAATTTATTACACTAAGCATAACAACCTCTAGGTCCATCCATGTTTCTGCAAATGGCAGAATTTCATTCTTTTGTATGTCTGAGTAATATTCCATTGTATACATGTACCACATCTTCTTTATCCATTCATCTATTGATGGACACTTAGGTTGTTTCCATATCTTGGCAGTTGTAGATAGTGCTGCTATGAACATTGGGGTGCATGTATCTTTTCAAATTAATGTTTTTGTTTTCTTAAAATATATACCCAGAAGTGGGATTGCAGAATCATATGGTAGTTCTATTTTTAGTTTTTGGGGAAACTCCATACTGTTTTCCACAGTGGCTGCACCATTTTACATTCCCCCCCAGCAGTGTATGATGGGCCCCTTTTCTCCACATTTTCGCCAGCATTTATTATTTGTAGACTTTTTGATGATGGCCATTCTGACCAGTGTGAGGTAATGCCTCATTATGGTTTTGATTTGCACCTGTGGGCTCCATCTCGCAAGTCCTCCAGAATCTCCCCACTGCTTACCACCCGCACAAGTACAAGGGACCATTTGACGCCACCTTGGTTATTGTAATAATCACCCAATAAGTCTTCCTGCTTCCACTTCTGCCCTTACAGACTGGCTTCCAGAGTGATCCTTTTAGACTGTAATTCCAGGCACGTCCCTCCCCTATTCAAGGTCCTTCAATGGCTCCCACCACCCTTAGGATGAAACTGAAAATTCACCAAGATCTTCTAAAAACACGAGCGATTAAAACTTTCTTCACAGAGTTTGACTTTCCATATTAATAATAACATCTGGCATTGAACAAGTGTTTACACGAGGCACTGTTCTAAGCCTTTTACATGTTTTACCTGGTAAGAAACAGAGGCACAAAGAGGTCAGGAGCCTTTCCCCAAGTACACCGCAGTAAGCCATGAGCTAGGATTTGAACCCATACCAGCCTCTGGACCACCGCCCCTGCCGCTAGACATAGGCCATATACTAAGATGTGTTGCAATCCACGCTGTCAGACCCTCATTGTAATTTCAAATATTTCCGTAAGGAGCCCGACACTATTTGTTTTCTTACATTTGCAAATGCATCAATGTGTGACTTTGTAGGTGGAAAGATTTTAAGGAAGGGGAAAGAGAAAAAACTGGAGCCTGAATTAATTAGGCAAGCCCAATCCCTCAGACAGCAATGCCCCAGAGCCAAGCTGGGAGCCAAGAAATTTGTTTTAAAAATATGATCTCTCCCAAGCCACAGATTACGTCAAATATATGGTGATATACCACCCAAAAGGCAAAACCGCAGCTTGCTTGTTTAAAGGCTGCTTTAGGTTAGCTTAGCTGCCCAGCTGCACCACAAGCCATGGGCTGCAGATTCTAGGCAAAGGTTGAAAAGTCCTCTGGAGAAGAGGCACCGCGGTCCTGCCCTCCCAGAGGCTCTGCGTCTTTGGAAGGAGTGCCCTGGGCTGCTGACGTCAGGCAGGCCAGTGGGCCACTGGCTTTCACCGTAACCACCGCCGGCCAGAAGTGTCCACCACACTCCCTGCCCCGAAAGGAGGGAACAGTCCTGTTTGTTGAGTAGCACAAAGAGCTTGGGCTTCGACCAGCATTCCCTCAGAAAGAGGAAAATGTCCCCCAGTGGTGTGAACAACAGGGATGGGGAAGGGTCTGAGGCATCCCGGGAGCAGGGTCACTGCAGAGTCAGGAGAGGAAGGCAGGTGGCCGGCTGTCTGAAACAGTCACGCAGTTCAGGCGATTAACCCACCGGGTCCCCGTCTTGTCCCGAGGGCCCAAGCTCTTCTGTTGATTCTGCTTTGTGAGTGACACGTGGGTACCCTACCTGGAGCCTGGTCGCACCTGGGGGGAAGGGTTTAGGAGGTTTAGCTGGCCCTCCCCGATGTATCATACAGTTGTCATCTGAAACCATGGAGAACACAGGGAAGGAAAAGCCGTTACACCCCAGGAGGGGCCGTGCCCATTTTTGGCAGGGGGGAGTGAGTGAGCTGGCGTTGGGTTTCTTGATCAGGTCTCCATGGCAGGCCGGCGGCCCCCCAGCAAGGCGTGGTACCCCTGTCCTCTGTGTGAACCTGCCTGAAAGGGATCCAGGAGTTATTGGGTAATCAGGACTTGTCAGCACCTCGGTTATGCAGGATGGTTCAACCCGATAATGTGAATGGAACCTGTAATAGCGCTGATGAAAAGCGCTCCAGTTTCAAAAGGGCCTTGAATGATTTTTTGTTCATTTTCTGTTTACATGTAATGTGTTATTGATGTCACTACCTTATAATACAGCAGCTTGTTTCATAGAAAAAACAGGAATTATTCATTCTTTAAAAAAAAAAAGACTAAGAAGAAGAAAGAAGGGAAGAAAGAAACCCTGTTACGTGAGGAAAATTGCATTCGAATGCTGCAACTGAAACATATTGATTTTCTGGCACCAGACTTTTTAGATTAAAAATGCCAATACTAAATCCTTTCATGACCCATAGTTCATATGAAGTTCGCATGTCATTTACTATTATTCTGTGGGAAAAAAAAAGAAGCTGAATCTTTAATGAAAACAGAGTTGGAAAGAATGTCTGCCGTTTCTACAATTTGCATACCATTAGAATAATGCTTGCTTATGCATGCTGAGTGGGGTGGGTTGAACACTTTCGTTAGTTCAGATCAAAAACCGTGTGTCTATGTTAATCGTCTGCCTGGCTTGGCCTCACCCTGGGTAAGGACCATGGATGGACCATTTTCATCGTCCAAGTCATTCAGGGTGGCATGTCAAGCTGCCCCGTGGTAAGACACGTTCCTTCACGTTCTGTGAGGGTCAGAGACCTATGTCTGGTCTCACCGTGGTCCAGAAAACATCAATGGTACCTATTCGTTGTTAAGAACAACAACAGAGCCACAGAAGTTCCTGGTGTAGTCCTGATTTTGTTGCATAGTTACTGCTGATCTCAGAAGTTCCTGGGCCAACACACCAAAGCCTCCACAGCACCTCTGGTTGCACTTCTATTTTCTTGCAATGTGCCATGAGTTAGTTAGATTGGAAAGTCAAGCAAAAACATCTTTCCTAAAGACCCATGTCCTTTTTCTCTATTCTTCCATGTTTTCAAACCATTATCACAAACTTGTATGCCTTTTTCAGAGCTCACTCTACCTCTTGCTAAGCCAGGGACTATTGGGGTTTCCTTGTCTTTGGACAAAGATGAGCTCATTCTCTAACTTTTCAGTCTTTATTCCTAGAAGGAGGATGATACACTCAGTGTAGATTTCTTGAATAAGCAGCTCCTCTAACCGGAATCCTGCTTAGCGTCCACAGCAGGGGTTGACAAGATCCACAACCAAATCTTAACCTGACACCTGCTTTTGTAAATAAAGTTTTATTGGAACACAACCACATCTGTGTGTTTACATATTGTCTATGGTTCTGCAATAGCAGAGTTGAGTAGTTGCCATTCAGAATGCATGGCCAGCAGAGCCTGAAGTATTTGCTATCTGGTCCTTCTTGGAAAAAATGTGCTAATCCCTGGCCTATAGAGCTGTGTTTCTCTAAAATCTTCTCCTACGTTATGATGTCGAAGAGTAGATACAGCTGCTTCTCAAAGCTTCACTATGAACGCGAACATAAGAGTAGGTTAAATCATGAATTTAAAATCATGGCCTTTCGAGTGAGGTGGAATCTTACAAATCACCTTGTCCTACTTCCCATCTGACTGATGTTTGATTACCGTCAATAACATATTCCGGTGCTGGGACAACTATTAAATCCCCAAACATGCCATTCTGTATTTTGATAGTTCTGTTAGGAACTCTTCCTTGAATCAAGTAAAAATCTATTTCCTTGTTGGTTCTTTCCATTTGTATGTCTGTATGCTTTGCAGGCATATAAACAAGTATGAACCCTCCTCAATGCAGTGATCATTCAGGTATTAAAAACTGTTATTTTCTCCCTGAGTGTTTTCTTCTTCAAGTTAGATTTTCCAGTTTACTTTCCTGGTTCCTTTTATGTTTGAGTCCTGAGGCCTTTACCAATCCAGTCACACTCCCCTGGATGCCTTAATCCATCACCAGGTACTAAGGCAATATTCCAGGTTGTGGTTCCACCAATGTGGAGTTACACAGAGCCATCACCTCCATCATTCTAGAATTAATATTTCTGTTTTTGTAAGCTAAAATTGAATTTGTCTTTGGGGAGACCACATCTCACTGTTGATTCTGACCATGCATGAAATCCACTGTCTCAGTCAGCTCTGGCTGCTACGACAAAATACCATAGACCGGGTGGTTCAAACAGTAGACATGTGTTTCTCATGGTTCTGGAGGCTAGGAATTGTAAGACCAAGGTGCCGGCATATTTGGCTCCTGTGAGAGCCCGCTTCCTGGTTTGTAGACGGCCACCTTCCCACCGTATGCTCGCAGTTCCTTTCCTGGGTTGTGTGCATGTGAAGAGAGAGGTCTCTCTGTCTCTTCATATCAGAACACTAATCCAACCCTCATGGCTTCATCTAAACCTGATCATCTCCCAAAGGCCCCGCTTCTAAATACCATCACATTGGGAGTTAGGGCTGTACCCTGTGAATTTTGGGGGGGTGCAAACATTCAGTCCATAGCATCAACTAAAACCCCTTTTCAGATATATAGAAAGTTATCTTGCTCTTTTTCCTACCTTTGTCCTTTTTCCACTGACCTACCCCCGCCACCATACCTGCCTGAACTGTGTCTCTGATTTTACAAGGGAACCCGATCCCTTAACATCTGATAGTTGCTTCTTAACTGGGAAGGAATAAAACAAAGGTCTCTAATCCTTTCTCCCTTCATCCATCCATGTGAAACATGGCTTCTTCCAAACTACTGACTCTTCTCCCACCTACTTTATCCACCTCCAATGGAAAGAAACCGGCTAAAAGCAAAGACTCCCCACCTTTTGGTAACATGATAGGATTGCCCATGCTGGCTTTCTGTGGCTGAGCATACCATATGATGAAACCTGGCCAATGAATCACAAGCGTGAAAATGATGTGCATCACTTCCAGACCAAGCATGTAACTGCCAGTTCAAAACGCTGGATCTCTCTCCTCTCTCTTTGTTTCTCTCTCTCTCAGTTTCTCTCTCTCTCTCTCTCTCTGGCATGGTGTTCAGCAGCATTCAAGACTGTGGCCATTGTATGAGTCTGGGTCTCAGAATATGGTGGCAGAGAGCAGATCCCCTGCTAAGTCAGGGTGGACATGGAGACTGCGTGAAAAATATTCCTTTGTTTCTGTAAGTGGCTGAGATTTGGGGGTTGTTTTTACAACATAGCCTGGTTTATCTGACTTATATTCACATTTTCTGGACACTCATTCATTCAACATCAGGTAACTCTTTGTTTAGTAGCTACTGTGTGAAAGCACTTGGGCTGTCACAGTGAACAAAACAAAAATCTCTACCCTTGTGGAAATAAAGGGTTTAACATTTAATGTAATGGCCACCTCACACCTGGACTCTTCCAAATACAGTGTGGCAGACAGAAGGTAACACATTCAGGATGAGTGTCTTTAGATGTGTGATTGTCCATGAATACATTAGAGATCATCCAGGCTGGGTGTCGGAGTGCCAGGGTTCAAGTGCTAGTGTTGCCACTTACCTGCTGTATGACTTTAGGCTGACCGCTCTACTCGTCTGGGCCTCTCTTTCCTTTACCCCTTTACATGCATGCTTAATTCCATTCCATGCCATTCATAACCAATGGTTGTCCAGCCTCTACCTGAATACTTCCAGAAACAGGATCCTCACCACTTGCCAAGGCAGTGTTACATTTCTGAGCACCTGTGTCTGCTTGAATGTTTTTCCTCTGAAGCTTTTACACTCCAGAAGCCTGGAGATGCAGCAAATTACATTTTGTGCTGAAATCCCCAAGGCCAGAATTTGCAGGTAAATCAATTTTTTACTGAGTTTCTATTTTGTGCCAAGCACTGCCTTGGACTAGAAGCTCTGGAGCTTAGAGGAGAAGCTTGCACAATGGCCCTGAACTTCACATTCAAGTAGACGGATAAGAGTGGCAGGTAGGCGTTCTTTAAATGGTTATAATAATACTGACTGATTCATTGGAGAGTTGTGGGAATTAAATGAGAAAATATAGGTAAAATGTTCAAAATGCCCAGAGTAGTGTTAGTAAACTTTTAATAAATATAAGTAATATTTCTATTATAGCTAATACATATTATATCATTTTTCTTTTAACTTCTGTTTCTTTTTAAACCCCTTTAATTTGTTTCACACTGGTATTTAACCAGTTATTCTTTGAGAGTCAGGTAGGTCCCAGAAGTGTTTGAATGCCTCATTTCAGGGTGCAATCAGTCGCATGGTTTCATCCCTGCCCTCTGAAAGACTACTCCAGGGTGGAAAAAAAATGTTGGTTATGTACCTGGCTTTTGTGTGTTTTTTTTTTTTTAAATAGCCCTCTGAAGGGAATTATGACAGTGACTGCAAAAAAAAAAAAAAAAAAAAAAAGTGGTAGGTAGGCACCAGGACATGACATATTGTACTAAATTGTGTTTCAGAGTCAGGGGAAAGGTAGAGGTGGTGGGGATGAGGGTGACCAAGGAGGGCTTCATGGAGAGCATGGGAGTTCTGTCCAGCCTGGAAGGATTGTAGACTCCAGGTAGGTGGAGGGCATCAGAGAGCGATCTATCAGACAGGGAGAGCCCCCTTAGGGAAGGCGAAGACAGCGAGTGTGGTGTCCTGTGGAAGCAGGATGGGGCCCCCCTGGTAAGAACAGAGAGCGGGAGTGAGGAGGAGATTCTGACCAGCACTGTGCGGACAGTGACCAGAGGAGCCCACTGGTAGAACTTTGAAAGACAGAATACCAGCCATCCATACTGTCTAGATGTGTAGTAAAGAATGTCTTCATTTTCTTTTCAATCAAAAAGTTCTCCCATAGCTAACAAAAAGAGCTTTGCCTATCTGGGACTTCTCCTTTTGTCACAGATTCTCCGTTCGTTTAGTTTTCATCTAATTAACAATAGCTATCAAACTTTCAAATTACAGATGTTCCTCCCTGGACATCCCTTGTGTTGATGGCAGTTTCTCCACACCAGTGTAAATGGGTCATTTGAAGGCTTCCATGGGGAGGCAGGGGGGAGCTTAAGCCTGTCCTCACGCTATAACAAGACATGTTGGTGGGAATGGAAATTGGTGCAGCCACTAGGGAGAACAGTATGCAGGTTCCTTACAAAACTAAAAATAGAGCTACCATATGACCCAGCAATCCCACTCCTGGGCATATATCCAGAGAAAACCATAATTCAAAAAGATACATGCACCCCAATGTTCATAGCAGCTCTATTTACAATAGCCAAGACATGGAAACAACCTAAATTTCCATCGACAGAGTAATGGATAAAGAAGATGTGGTACATATATACAATGGAATATTACTCAGCCAGAAAAAGGAACGAAATAATGCCATTTGCAACAACATGGATGGACCTAGAGATGGTCATACTAAGACGAGTAAGTCAGACAGAGAAAGACAAATATCATATGATATCACTTATATGTGGAATCTAAAAAAAAAAAAAAAAACGATACACATGAACTTATTTACAAAACCGAAACAGACACACAGATTTAGAGAACAAACTTATGGTTACCAGGGGGTAAGGCTGGGGGTGGGAGGGATAGACTGGGAGTTTGGGATTGACATGTACACACTGCTATATTTAAAATAAAATGCCATTCCATGAAAAAAGAAAAAAAAGACATTTGGAGAAGGGAAATATGGAAAGGAACACAGTTGCCAAATGGGCTTCATCCTTCATCTAAGTGATGGGTTTATTTAGGCTTTCAGTGAGAATGGCTTTCCCCAGGGCACATATGGTACATAGACAGTTCAGGCTCATGACACAAACTCTCAAAAAAAGCAGGGAATGACAGTGGGGGCTGTGGAGACACACTGCAGCCACCCCTCTTTGCCTCTCAGCTGACCTCCTGGGTGTTTCCACCTCCTTGTTCAAGTAAGTGAGTTTCAGGTCCCCACAGAAAAATTCACGTGAGACCCAAGCTCCTTAGTGTGGTACTCAGTTAAAAAGAAAAAAGTAAGAAGATGGGTGAAAACAGAAATCCTGTGTTCCAAATGGAAGTTATTTGGGGAGCAGGTGAGTTGTTTCCTGTGGTATGTGGGGAAGCGGTTAATGAACTCACTGAATCCAAGGCAGTCATTTTGAAATGCCAAGGAGGGTGGGGGAGAGTCAGAGACGGAAGGAAAATTAGTGTGTGATTCTATAAATGGAAAGGTGGGATTTGGGCTAAGTACCTTTCGGAAAGTTAAAGTTATCATTAAAAATAATGCACTGACTTTTCTATAGATCTTGATAGTTTTCAAAACATGTCCAGATCCAGTATTTTATTTGATTCCCCCAGCAACCCTGGGGGGTAGGCAGAGTGGATTTTTTTTTTTTTTTTTGGTGTTCATTTGACAGATGAGAAGTTAGAGGATTCCCTCAAGATTACACAGCTAATGAACAGTAAAGTCAGGCCTTTAGAAACTCAGTCCTAACTCTGGTCTGGTCAAGTATGGAGGAAAAGCAAAACCTGGGAGTTAACAGTGGATTCATAAAATGCAATCCACTTAAGATAGGAGGTGTGGCAATGTAAATAGTTTAGTAGGCAAGGGCTCACTTTGGAGCAGAAATTGCAAATAGAGATCATAATCTACTAGCAGATGACCTTGCACAATTATGACCCAAACAATGTTGACAAAGTTTTTTCAGTTTTTAACAAGATGTAAAATTCAGGACAATTCACAGTGAAATCTAGATGTCTCATCTCTCTTAAAATCAGCATGTCTGGTTCCACTGTCTGGTCCCACACGGCCACAACCAGCAGGAGCTTAGGAGCAGTGTCCCTCTTTAATAGATATGAGTGCTCTAGTTTGCCACAGTCCTCACCATTCCCTGTCGTCCCCAGCCCTGAAGACCAGGGGTCAGTTGATATTCCCCTCACACCCATGCTGTTATTTTTCTCCTACTCATCTGCACCATTCATTGGATTCTGCAGGCATTTTGTTTTCTTTTTTCTTTTTATTTATTGCTGTACGCAGGCCTCTCACTGTTCTGGCCTCTCCCGTTGCAAAGCACAGGCTCCGGACACGCAGGCTCAGTGGCCATGGCTCACGGGCCCAGCCGCTCCGCGGCATGTGGGATCCTCCCGGACTGGGGCACGAACCCGGGTCCCCTGCATCGGCAGGCGGACTCAATCACTGCGCCACCAGGGAAGCCCCTCTGCAGGCATTTGAACTTGTGCCTCCTGGCTCCATCAATTTCTGGCTATGTGAACATGGCAGTCTACTTTCACTCTCAAGGTTTCCACTTCTATTTCCATTCTATAAAATAGGGATGATAATGGTGGCACTATAGTGAGTATTTGGGATTTTTTTGTTATTTTTTCTTTCTTTAATTTTTTTTCTTCTTTTTTTTACACTGAAGTATAGTTGATTTACAATGTTTTAGGTGTATAGCAAAGTGATTCAAATTCAAAGTGAGCAAAATATATATATATTCTTTTTCACATTCTTTTCCATTATGGTTTATTGTAAGATATTTAATATAGTTCCCTGTGCCATATAGTAGGTGCTTGTTGGTTATCTATTTTAGATATAGTGTTGTGTATCTGTTAATGTCAAACTCCTAATTTATCCTCCCCCCTTTCTGCTTTGGTAACCATAAGTTTGTTTTCAATGTCTGTGAGTCTATTTTTGTTTTGTAAATAAGTTCATTTGTACCTTTTTTTAGATATAAATGATATCATATATTTGTCTTTCTCTTTCTGACTTGCTTCACTTAGTATGATAATCTCTAGATTCATCCATGTTGCTGCAAATGGCATTATTTTGTTCTTTTTTTGTGTGTGGTATGCGGGCCTCCCACTGCTGTGGCCCCTCCCGTTGCAGAGCACAGGCTCTGGACGTGCAGGCCCAGCGGCCATGGCTCACGGGCATAGCCGCTCCGCGGCATGTGGGATCTTCCCAGACTGGGGCACGAACCCGGGTCCCCTGCATCGGCAGGCGGACTCTCAACCACTGCAACACCAGGGAAGCCCTATTTTGTTCTTTTTATGGCTGAGTAATACTCCAGTGTATGTACATACCACATCTTTTTTTTTTAATTTTTTTTATTTTTTAATTTTTTGCTTTATAACAAATTTAATCAGTTATACATATAAATATGTGCCCATATCCCCTCCCTTTTGCATCTCCCTCCCACCCTCCCTATCCCACCCCTCCAGGCGGTCACAAAGCACCAAGCTGATCTCCCTGTGCTATGCGGCTGCTTCCCACTAGCTATCTACCTTACGTTTGGTAGTGTATATATGTCCATGCCGCTCTTTCACTTTGTCACAGCTTACCCTTCCCCCTCCCCATATCCTCAAGTCCATTCTCTAGTAGGTCTGTGTCTGTATTCCTGTCTTACCCCTATGTTCTTCATGACATTTTTTTTTCTTAAATTCCATATATATGTGTCAGCATACAGTATTTGTCTTTCTCTTTCTGACTTACTTCACTCTGTATGACAGACTCTAAGTCCATCCACCTCATTACAAATAGCTCAATTTCCTTTCTTTTTATGGCTGAGTAATATTCCATTGTATATATGTGCCACATCTTCTTTACCCATTCATCCGATGATGGACACTTAGGTTGTTTCCATCTCCGGACTATTGTAAATAGGGCTGCTATGAACATTTTGGTACATGTCTCTTTTTGAATTATGGTTTTCTCAGGGTATATGCTCAGTAGTGGGATTGCTGGGTCATATGGTAGTTCTATTTGTAGTTTTTTTTTTTTTGCTGTACGCGGGCCTCTCACTGCTGTGGCCTCTCCCGTTGCGGAGCACAGGCTCCGGACACACAGGCTCCGCGGCCATGGCTCGCGGTCCCAGCCGCTGCGCGGCATGTGGGATCTTCCGGGATAGGGGCACGAACCCGTGTCCCCTGCATCGGCAGGCGGACTCTCAACCACTGCGCCACCAGGGAAGCCCTGTAGTTTTTTAAGGAACCTCCATACCGTTCTCCATAGCGGCTGTACCAATTCACATTCCCACCAGCAGTGCAAGAGTGTTCCTTTTTTTCCACACCCTCTCCAGCATTTATTGTTTGTAGATTTTTTGATGATGGCCATTCTGACTGGTGTGAGATGATACCTCATTGTAGTTTTGATTTGCATTTCTCTAATGAGTAAAGATGTTGAGCATCCTTTCATGTGTTTGTTGGCAGTCTGTATATCTTCTTTGGAGAAATGTCTATTTAGGTCTTCTGCCCATTTTTGGATTGGGTTGTTTGTTTTTTTGTTATTGAGCTGCATGAGCTGCTTATAAATTTTGGAGATTAATCCTTTGTCAGTTGCTTCATTTGCAAATATTTTCTCCCATTCTGAGGGTTGTCTTTTGGTCTTGTTTATGGTTTCCTTTGCTGTGCAAATCTTTTAAGTTTCATTAGGTCCCATTTGTTTATTTTTGTCTTTATTTCCATTTCTCTAGGAGGGGGGTCACAAAGGATCTTGCTGTGATTTATGTCATAGAGTGTTCTGCCTATGTTTTCCTCTAAGAGTTTGATAGTGTCTGGCCTTACATTTAGGTCTTTAATCCATTTTGAGCTTATTTTTGTGTATGGTGTTAGGGAGTGATCTAATCTCATACTTTTACATGTCCCTATCCAGTTTTCCCAGCAACACTTATTGAAGAGACTGTCCTTTCTCCACTGTACATTCCTGCCTCCTTTATCAAAGATAAGGTGACCATATGTCCGTGGGTTTATCTCTGGGCTTTCTATCGTGTTCCATTGATCTATCTTTCTGTTTTTGTGCCAGTACCATACTGTCTTGATTACTGTAGCTTTGTAGTATAGTCTGAAGTCAGGGAGCCTGATTCCTCCAGCTCTATTTTTCGTTCTCAAGATTGCTTTGGCTATTCGGGGTCTTTTGTGTTTCCATACAAATTGTGAAATTTTTTGTTCTAGTTCTGTGAAAAATGCCAGCGGTAGTTTGATAGGGATTGCATTGAATCTGTTGAGTGCTTTGGGTAGTAGAGTCATTTTCACAATGTTGATTCTTCCAATCCAAGAACATGGTACATCTCTCCATCTATTTGTATCATCTTTAATTTCTTTCATCAGTGTCTTATAATTTTCTGCATACAGGTCTTTTGTCTCCTTAGGTAGGCTTATTCCTAGATATTTTATTCTTTTTGTTGCAATGGTAAATGGGAGTGTTTCCTTGATTTCACTTTCAGATTTTTCATCATTAGTATATAGGAATGCCAGAGATTTCTGTGCATTAATTTTGTATCCTGCAACTTTACCAAATTCATTGATTAGCTCTATTAGTTTTCTGGTAGCATCTTTAGGATTCTCTATGTATAGTATCATGTCATCTGCAAACAGTGACAGCTTTACTTCTTCTTTTCCGATTTGGATTCCTTTTATTTCCTTTTCTTCTCTGATTGCTGTGGCTAAAACTTCCAGAGCTAGGTTGAATAAGAGTGGTGATAGTGGGCAACCTTGTCTTGTTCCTGATCTTAGTGGAAATGGTTTCAGTTTTTCACCATTGAGGATGATGCTGGCTGTGGGTTTGTCATATATGGCCTTTATTATGTTGAGGAAAGTTCCCTCTCTGCCTACTTTCTGCAGGGTTTTTATCATGAATGGGTGTTGAATTTTGTCGAAAGCTTTCTCTGCATCTATTGAGATGATCATATGGTTTTTCTCCTTCAATTTGTTAATATGGTGTATCACGTTGATTGATTTGCATATATTGAAGAATCCTTGCATTCCTGGAATAAACCCCACTTGATCATGGTGTATGATCCTTTTAATGTGCTGTTGGATTCTGTTTGCTAGTATTTTGTTGAGGATTTTTGCATCTATGTTCATCAGTGATATTGGCCTGTAGTTTTCTTTCTTTGTGACATCCTTGTCTGGTTTTGGTATCAAGGTGATGGTGGCCTCGTAGAATGAGTTTGGGAGTGTTCCTCCCTCTGCTATATTTTGGAAGAGTTTGAGAAGGATAGGTGTTAGCTCTTCTCTAAATGCTTGATAGAATTCACCTGTGAAGCCATCTGGTCCTGGGCGTTTGTTTGTTGGAAGATTTTTTATCACAGTTTCAATTTCAGTGCTTGTGATTGGTCTGTTCATATTTTCTATTTCTTCCTGATTCAGTCTTGGCAGGTTGTGCATTTCTAAGAATTTGTCCATTTCTTCCAGGTTGTCCATTTTATTGGCATAGAGTTGCTTGTAGTAATCTCTCATGATCTTTTGTATTTCTGCAGTGTCAGTTGTTACTTCTCCTTTTTCATTTCTAATTCTATTGATTTGAGCCTTCTCCCTTTTTTTCTTGATGAGTCTGGCTAATGGTTTATCAATTTTGTTTATCTTCTCAAAGAACCAGCTTTTAGTTCTATTGATCTTAGCTATCGTTTCCTTCATTTCTTTTTCATTTATTTCTGATCTGATTTTTATGATTTCTTTCCTTCTGCTAACTTTGGGGTGTTTTTGTTCTTCTTTCTCTAATTGCTTTAGGTGCAGGGTCAGGTTGTTTATTCGAGATGTTTCCTGTTTCTTAAGGTGGGATTGTATTGCTATAAACTTCCCTCTTAGAACTGCTTTTGCTGCATCCCATAGGTTTTGGGTCGTCGTGTCTCCATTGTCATTTGTTTCTAGGTATTTTTTAATTTCCTCTTTGATTTCTTCAGTGATCACTTCGTTATTGAGTAGTGTATTGTTTAGCCTCCATGTGTTTGTATTTTTTACAGCTCTTTTCCTGTAATTGATATCTAGTCTCATAGTATTGTGGTCGGAAAAGATACTTGATACAATTTCAATTTTCTTAAATTTACCAAGGCTTGATTTGTGACCCAAGATATGATCTATCCTGGAGAATGTTCCATGAGCACTTGAGAAAAATGTGTATTCTGTTGTTTTTGGATGGAATGTCCTATAAATATCAACTAAGTCCATCTTGTTTAATGTATCATTTAAAGCTTGTGTTTCCTTATTTATTTTCATTTTGGATAATCTGTCCATTAGTGAAAATGGGGTGTTAAAGTCCCCTACTATGATTGTGTTACTGTCGATTTCTCCTTTTATGGCTGTTAGTATTTGCCTTATGTATTGAGGTGCTCCTATGTTAGGTGCATAAATATTTACAATTGTTATATCTTCTTCTTGGATCGATCCCTTGATCATTATGTAGTGTCCTTCTTTTTCTCTTCTAGTAGTCTTTATTTTAAAGTCTATTTTGTCTGATATGAGAATTGCTACTCCAGCTTTCTTTTGGTTTCCATTTGCATGGAATATCTTTTTCCATCCCCTTACTTTCAGTCTGTATGTGTCTCTAGGTCTGAAGTGGGTCTCTTGTAGACAGCATATATATGGGTCTTGTTTTTGTATGCATTCAGCCAATCTGTGTCTTTTGGTGGGAGCATTTAGTCCATTTACATTTAAGGTAATTATCGATATGTATGTTCCTATTCCCATTTTCTTAATTGTTTTGGGTTCGTTATTGTAGGTCTTTTCCTTCTGTTGTTTCTTGCCTAGAGAAGTTCCTTTATCATTTGTTGTAAAGCTGGTTTGGTGGTGCTGAACTCTCTCAGCTTTTGCTTGTCAGTGAAGGTTTTAATTTCTCCATCAAATCTGAATGAGATCCTTGCTGGGTAGAGTAATCTTGGTTGCAGGTTTTTCTCCTTCATCACTTTAATTATGTCCTGCCACTCCCTTCTGGCTTGTAGAGTTTCTGCTGAGAGATCAGCTGTTATCCTGATGGGGATTCCCTTGTGTGTTATTTGTTGTTTTTGCCTTGCTGCTTTTAATATGATTTCTTTGTGTTTAATTTTTGACAGTTTGATTAATATGTGTCTTGGCGTATTTCTCCTTGGATTTATTCTGTATGGGACTCTCTGTGCCTCCTGGACTTGATTAACTATTTCCTTTCCCATATTAGGGAAGTTTTGAACTATAATCTCTTCAAATATTTTCTCAGTCCCTTTCTTTTTCTCTTCTTCTTCTGGAACCCCTATAATTCGAATGTTGGTGCGTTTAATGTTGTCCCAGAGGTCTCTGAGACTGTCCTCTGTTCTTTTCATTCTTTTTTCTTTATTTTGCTCCGCAGCATTTATTTCCACTATTTTATCTTCCACCTCACTTATCCGTTCTTCTGCCTCAGTTATTCTGCTATTGATCCCATCTAGAGTATTTTTTATTTCATTGATTGTGTTTTTAATTGATGCTTGATTCATCTATAGTTCTTCTAGGTCCTTGTTAACTGTTTCTTGCATTTTGTCTATTCTATTTCCAAGATTTTGGATCTGGGAAATAGAATCTTGGATCATCTTTACCATCATTATTCTGAATTCTTTTTCAGGTAGACTGCCTATTACCTCTTCATTTGTTAGGTCTGGTGGGTTTTTATCTTGCTCCTTCTCCTGCTGTGTGTTTTTCTGTCTTCTCATTTTGCTTATGTTACTGTGTTTGGGGTCTCCTTTTTGCAGGCTGCAGGTTCGTAGTTCCCGTTGTTTTTGGTGTCTGTCCCCAGTGGCTAAGGTTGGTTTAGTGGGTTGTGTAGGCTTCCTGGTGGAGGGGACTAGTGCCTGTGTTCTGGTGGATGAGGCTGGATCTTGTCTTTCTGGTGAGCAGGTCCACATCTGGTGGTGTGTTTTGGGGTGTCTGTGGACTTTTTATGATTTTAGGCCACCTCTCTGCTAATGGGTGGCGTTGTGTTCCTGTCTTGCTAGTTGTTTGGCATAGGGTGTCCAGCACTGTAGCTTGCTGGTCGTTGAGTGAAGCTGGGCGCTGGTGTTGAGATGGAGATCTCTGGGAGATTTTCGCCGCTTGATGTTATGTGGAGCTGGGAGGTCTCTTGTGGACCAGTGTCCTGAAGTTGGCTCTCCCACCTCAGAGGCACAGCACTGACTCCTGGCTCCTCAATTTGGGATGATTTGTTGTCTATTCATGTATTCCACAGATGCAGGGTACATCAAGTTGATTGTGGAGCTTTAATCCGCTGCTTCTGAGGCTGCTGGGAGAGGTTTCCCTTTCTCTTCTTTGTTCTCACAGCTCCCGGGTCTCAGCTTTGGATTTGGCCCCGCCTCTGCGTGTAGGTCGCTGGAGGGCGTCTGTTCTTTGCTCAGACAGGACAGGGCTAAAGGAGCAGCCTCTTCGGGGACTCTGGCTCACTCAGGCCGGGCGGGAGGGAGGGGCACGGAGTGCGGGGCGAGCCTGCAGCGGCAGAGGTCGGCGTGACGTTGCACCAGCCCGAGGCGCGCCATGCGTTCTCCCAGGGAAGCCGCCCCTGGATCCCGGGACCCCGGCAGTGGCGGGCTGCACAGGCTCCCGGAAGGGCGGTGTGGACAGTGACCTGAGCTCGCACACAGGCCTCCCGGCGGCGGCAGCAGCAGCCCCAGCGTCCCACGCCTGTCACTGGGCTCCGCGCTTTCAGTCGTGACTCGCGCCCGTCTGTGGAGCCCCTTTAAGCAGCGCTCTTAATCCCCTCTCCTCGCGCACCAGGAAACCAAGAGGGAAGAAAAAGTCTCTTGCCTCTTCGGCAGCTCCAGAGTTTTCCCGGACTCCCTGCCGGCTAGCTGTGGCACACCAGCCCCCTTCAGGCTGAGTTCTCGCCGCCAGCCCCAGTCCTCTCCCTGCGCTCTGACCGAAGCCCGAGCCTCAGCTTCCAGCGCCGCCCGCCCCGGTGAGCGAGCAGACAAGCCTCTCGGGCTGGTGAGTGCCGCTCGGCACCGATCCTCTGTGCGGGAATCTCTCCGCTTTGCCCTACCCAGGTATGTGGGGAGTTTCTTGCCTTTTGGGAGGTCTGGGGTCTTCTGCCAGCGTTCAGTCGGTGTTCTGTAGGAGTTGTTCCACGTGTAGCTCTATTTCTGGTGTATCCGTGGGGAGGAAGGTGATCTCTGCGTCTTACTCTTCCGCCATCTTACCCGGAAGTATACCACATCTTCTTTATCCATCTCTCCATCAGTGAATATTTAGGTTGCTTCCCTGTCCTGGCTATTGTAAATAGTGCTGCTATGAACATTGGTTATTTGGGATTTTTTTTTGTTTTTTTTTCTTTCAACATTCTTTCTTTCCTTGTAAGTTCCCGTCTTATGGGTATAAGGAGATTCACATGTTTCCCCTAGCACCTAGGGCAGCACTGGGTGTCCCTGGCTCCTCCAGTCAGATGCAGATGAACCAGACTTAGATCTGACAGCTAGTGACCCACAGGAACATACACGTGCATGGTGCATCTTGCAAGAGCTACATTGCATCTGTGGAAACAGCCATGGCAGGTGCGTCAGTGGTACCATTCAACACCCAGCATCAGTGGGTTGGCGATGTGAGCCAGTATAGGACACGTCTGGGCTCCCTCCATCCCCTGCATGGAGTGAGCCATCATCGCTGGTTGCCTAACTCCCAAGCCCTGTTCTCTGGTCTTCCCAGAGGAACCGTGAGCTCCTTAAGTTCCTGCAGTGCTTGTCTTTTGCCTATTGGGTCTCGGCTCCCTTCCCATCCTTCCCCTCGTCTACTCTATGCTGTACAGGGCAACCACCATAAAATACACTTCCCAAGCTCCTGTGTCAGCAGGTTTGTAAAATTCATGCACTTTGGGGGCCCTCTTTTATAAAAAATAATTCAAAATTATAGAAACAAAATTATGTAAAAAAGGGAATATTTAATGAGAAAAAATCACAACAAATTACAGATCTTAAAAATTTTACGTACAATGAGAAAATAAAAGAACAAATAAAAAATAAAAAGCTGGAAACAAAATTATTTTTGTTGAACTGTGGCAGATGTCTCTCTCCTACTTTTTTCCTAGAATTTTTGACTTTATACTCTTGGATTTTCTCTTCCTATGACAATAATTTTCTATAGAGAAAAGCAGAAATATCATTCAGTCTTTCCTCAGTATGCTGACTGGAATTCACTTTTTTATTATTGACAATTTAGAATAGTTTCCATTATCAACTCATTATTAATGCAGTTATGTAAAATTTTAGGATCATTGTCAATTGTGGGCAAGCCTCTTATCAGCTTGCTTTCATGGTAGAGCTGTGAGATTTTTAAGGTAGTTTAAGTTTCTTATGTTGCACCCAAATGGTTTGTTATCATGTCCTCATGTTAAGGCATCTGAGGTGATAGCCAGGTGAAATGGCACAGCGGACAGTCGTGTTTTACTGCAGGCTATTCTGACACCAGGAAAAACCTTTTTCCCCTATCTGAATGTCTGATGGGACTTTTAAAATGCATGTAAGATGTGGAAAATTCTCAGGGGCGTGGGACAGTCTGATGTCTGCAGGATGTCTCCATACTAAGTGGTGCTAGCAACCCTCAATCCTATGACAGCAACCAGACTCCCTGTTCATTTATCTCAGAAATAAATGTGAACCACAGACATACACCCCACTAGACACCAACTAAATCACCTTCGCCTAGCCAGCCCCTAAAGATGCCCCAGGCCATTTGAATGACAAATTCGAGAGGAAATGTGAGATGGAGTGTGCATAGAGAATTCAAAGAGACAGCAGTGATAGCCATGAGTTCAAATAGCATATTTTTCAAATTGCCTACACAGGACCCTTGTACATAAGTCGCTAGGGCCTTGAAGGGGTCTTCATGGTGAGAGGCCCTTCAGCCTAGGCCTCACTAACTTCCCTCTCAATCCACTTCTTCCAGCCTGGCCTGGTCAAAAGGAGGCACTGGCAAGGGTTGGGGGTTGGGGGGCTCCTGGCTTTTGTTCACCCCACTTCTTCCCTTTCTCCCTCCACCTTCCTGCCTGTGTTAATTTCTATCAGCATCCCTTTCAATTTCCAGCTCTAACAGAACATGTGTGACTATTTACTGTATTAAATTCATTCTACTGGATCACCTAGAATGGGTTTGTTTTTCTAACTGGACTCTGATCCATACTCTTGTTCTGCTTAAAAAAAATAAGCTTGGAAATTTTCATATGTTTCTGAATTTAGCCTAAAGATATTGTATAAATAGATCGCTGTGGTCTTCAGTAAACTTTTTATGTGTGGCAGCAGGCTGAGCCCACAGGTGAATCTGAGGGCCATTATATCCATATATCTGTTTTATATATTTATATAATTTCTAGTCTATCTACTTACTGAGAGACACAGAGTGTCATTTTTCTCCACAATTGCAAATATATGAAAGGTGGCATATTCTATTAAGAGAAAGCCTTAAATATGGGCAAGCGTCATCCAGAACTCCCTTGAAGTACCTTATATAATACAGGTAATAGGACCAAGTTATAAAAATGCCAAAGAATCTAGTGGGATTAGAACTAGGAACAGAAAATGAAATTTTATTTCATTTGGAAAAACATGCCTGGGGGAAATAATATATAATTCAGCTCTATCAATAGAGTAGTAAAACCGGGATGGTGCTGAGACCAAAAGAGGATTAGAATAGTAGTGACAACAAACTTGGGGTCAGCACCATAGTCAGATTGTAATAACTTTAAGAGCATAAACTGGACTGCAAGTTGAGGAGAGAATAGCAAATTTGTTAGTGTGAATGGTAAAAAGAAAAGACCAAAAAGTATAAATGGCATTGCAGAGGACTAACAAATATGACAATGGTGACATTTTGTACTTCTATATTTTGTCATTTTTTTTTATATTGGAGACATTTTCATAAATGGGACAGGTTAAGATAAGGGACAGCAAAAAGTATTCTAATCCTAGAATTTGAGAAGGGATCCTAGAAACTACCTGTTTACCCCGTCATTGTACAGATGAAGAAATGCGAGAATAAATAATTCACAGCAAGGGATTCGGTTAAACAAGGTCCTCCCTTTCCCCTCAGAATCTTCCTTGTGTGTCAACTTACAATTCCGTGTATGTTGACTAAGAGAAAATGCAAAACTAACCATAAGTACTTGATTATTAGAAATGGTGTCAAAAACACAAAAACACACAGCATATTTGCATACGTAAAAGAATAACATAATCATTGAACCTATCTTGTTACAAGGATAGCTGCTCTGTCTGGTCCTTTGTTGCATTCTTAGTGCTCACCTCGTGTCCGACACAGAGTTGCTGGATCATTGATTGGTGAGTGGATGCTTGGATGCTTGGATGATGGAAAAGAGGGAGGGAGACAGTGAGGAAGAGAAGGAGGTTGGGTGGAAAGACAGGTGACTGACCTCCAAGGGGAAATTTGATCTGATCTCCAACTTGCTGAGGAAGAACTGACCTTGGCAATTCTGGGCCATGCTATCTTATATTTAACACAGCAAGGACTTAATTTCAGGTAATATAAAAATCCAGTCTCATTTTCATGATCAGTAGACTTGAGTTTGCCAAGAGACGTGTCCAGGAGTGTCAATAGCAGGGCTAGGAGTCCATTGCCTGAAATTAGCAACAAGACCTCACTATTGATGACTAAGTGGAGGAACACCAAATGAGTGAGGAATCTGAACTGCAGAACACGATTGCATTGCTTTTAGGTACCTACAGGAAAAATGGAATAGGCTAATAAAATATTACCTAAAAAAGATCAGTGGGGAAACCTCTTTTCATTCATTGATAAGAATGTGTATTCATCCTCTCAGTTATGAGTAACAGGATGCCTCCTACAAAATTTCAGGATGGTTTTAGATGGTCCTCTGGTATGAAAACATTCTCCTGGCACTTCTTTCACATTATTAATTACATGTGCACACCTTTTTCTCCACACCACCCAACCTCTGTCTGCCTTTTCACAAATGAATAATTAAGGGAAGTCTGAATTGATAAGGTTTTTCAGGCACCACAATGTGGGAAGCAGCAGACACCCCGTTAAATGGCCACCTGGAGATCTTGAACACGTGTCACTGAGAAAAGGTTTTGTTTGAGTACCTTCCCACAGCAAAGTTTGTCTCTCTCGCTGATTGTGTCATTATTAATCTTATGCATTTTTAAAACTAATGAACAGAAAATGTGAGGAAAGTCTGCCATTTCTTTCCCTCTCTTTTCCCTCTTTCTGTGCAGCTGAGTTCAGTCCCCATCAGCACTCGATTCCATTCAGAGTTCACAGCCATCACAATAGCTGCTGCAGTTTTAGGTTAAGCATATTTTATCCATAAATTGCCATATTTGGTTCTCGAGTTATTATTGCAGTTCCTTGGGGTACATTTAAATCCACCTTATTGTAATAGATTATGGAATATAGGGGCTAATGTGTCTAATGTAAAATAAATGACTCTAATGATTTATGACGTGACACTTCAGTTTTATTGAACATAAGGATCATTGTACTGAAATGGATGGTGTATTGCTGGTTTAGCATAAAATACTGAATAACATATTCAGGAAAATGAATGGCTCGGCCAGTTCATAATATTCTGCCCCTTCAGCTGAGAGGTCTTTAATAAGCAAGAGTGTCATTACACTTGAAAATGTATGTATAGGTAATCCATTATCTAGAACAATGACAGGGGTCTGCTCAAGTGCTTATTAAAGAAGAGGCTCTTTAGGAGAAAATGCAGAGTTCTCTGGTCTTCCTGAAAGGATGATTTCCACCCAAGCACGCGGCGACTCTTAACAGCGCCTAGCAGGATTGTAAGTGGCCCCCACGTTTAAACATTATCACCTTGAGACTCTCATGACCTACTAGACATGGGAATTTCAGGAAGGTTTTGATTTTTCAGCATTGTCCTCGGGCAATATCCTTGATGTCGTTTCCTCTCTGTGTCCATTCACCAACATTTCATTTTAACACTCACAGGGCCCAGCACTCATAGTAACTCGTGATGTGTCTTTCCCTCGAACTCCGTGTCTGTGTTTGATTACTGAATAACAAGGTAGAATTAAGAAGATGTAAAAAAAAAAGAATGTATATATGGGTATAACTGAGTCAGTTTGCTGTATAGCAGAGATTGGCCCAGCATTGTAAATCAACTATACTTCAATTTAAAAAAATTTTTTTAAGTATAGAAAAAGAAGATGGAGAATAAATACCACAAACATTTCTAAAAAAAAAATCTGATTTAGCTGTTAATTTTTATTAACTACAATATGAAAGATGGTTTCCAGTGATCTATTGGATCGATACATTTGTGTTCTTGGGCCTGGGAGATGAAAGGAAATTCTTCTATGACAGATGACAGGTTTAAACTGATGCTGCAGTTCTGTCTTCCAAAAAGGGGTGGGGAGGACAGGAGGGATAAGGGACTTGACGTGAGTATTTTCTGACCCTCTCACCCCTGCAGTCCTGTGATCGCGGCCATCACAGCCCCATGGTCCTCCTGGGATACGGTTTGATGACATAGGCAATTCCCACCTAATCACTAACTCCTCGTGGAATTCTCTTGGTAGCATCCATCTCATTCATGGGGAGGATAACTCATTTTTCTCTTGTGGAGGGTCATGCTGTCCTCAGGGGTGAGTGAACCTGAGGCTTCTGAACCCAGCTGCTGCATCATGTGTGGGACTCTCATAAACCCATCACCCTATTTCCCCTCTCCATGTTCTGAGTCTACACCCGTTTTCCAGCCCTCAGCCCAGACAAGCTCATCGACCAACCAAAACTGAGGAGTGGTCATGTTCCACCCAAGCCGGTGACTGGGGGCCTTTTCCTTACAGTCCCAAGAACCCAGTTCAACATCACGCCATGCATACGTGGCAGTTTTGATTTCCTTCTCCTCAACAGCAGGTTTCACCGCCGCCTGAAGAGGGGTGGGTCCTGATGAGAAAGTAATCTGACGACCAAGTGAACATTGTGTTCATGGAGGGGAGGAGGTTTACATTCCAGAACAGAAAAATCATGTTGATGGTAGAATCTGGGAGCCCTGTTTTTCTAAGTGTTGGTATCTTTGTGGAAATCAGCCTCAATTTAACAGGCAGACCTTCCCGTGTTGGACACGGTGAACCAGGGTGAATTGGGAAACCACTGAGTTGATCAAGGGCAATTATCCCTGAGCTGAACAGGACCGATGCCGTATCTGAAGTTCTGTGTCACATTGAGACTTTGAGAACTTGACTAAAATGACTTTGAAACATATGGAGGAAAGTCATGGGTGTACTTGCACACCGCAGTAATGTATCTGCCTCCTCTAACCCAGAGGTAACTGAATATTTGTATTGTATACTATCTTTTTGACCAAAAAAAGTTAAAATATCTAGAGATAAACTCAACAGAGACAAGTAAAGAAAAAATCTTAAATCTGCCATTAGCCACTGTGCTTCTTGAATAACTACAAAGATACCTTGTTCTTGGGTAGGAGAACTCAGTGTTATAAAGTCGTAACTTCTCTGCAGAATGAACTATGAGTTCAATGGTACGACTTCCAAACTAAAAAAGATGTCTGGGGAGTTTGTGAAGGCAGGCAGTCAGAGGATGGAGGCTAACTTGATGTGATTCTTAAGTTCATCTTGAAAAATTAAAAGATAGTAATCAGGGAAAAAGATGTTTGTCAAAAGAGACAAAGAAGAGAGGATTTCCTTTCCATATAATGAAATGCATCATAAGCAACAGTGATGAAAACAGAGCTACTGATGTAGAAGTAGGAAGATGGGTGGCGCAGCATTTCGTGGAGAGGTCGTCCCAAGTACACAGGGAAAGTCAGCAGATGAGGTGGCCTTCACATCAGTGGTGGAAAGGTGTGCAGTTTAATAAATGATGGGAAGAAAATAAAGCAGGCTTCCTACTTCACTTCTTCCACCAAAAATTTTAAACAATTCTGAGAACCCATAGAGGGATAAATGATTACAATGGGGGGGAAAAAGGTTGTAAAAGAAATCCTCTGTGTATTTTATGCTAAAGAAGGGAGGACCTTTCTAGGAGTGACGTGAAAGGCAGAATATCTTATAGTGTAAGATATTGTTATATCTGACGGAAAACAAAACTAAGCTCTTCTCAAAAGTCAAAGGACAAACAACAAACCAGTATAAGATATTCCCAATACATATTTCAAAGGTCTGATTTTCTTACTGAGCAAAGTGATTCATTCATATATGAATATAAATGTACACCTAAAGATACACATATATAAACATACGTATACCATTTTAATTTCTCCAGCTAGATTCTTAATATTTTTGTGCCCTGGGAGGTACACACCAAAATTTTTGCCATGCCTTTAGGACAATCTTTTATTTAATTTTCTCATCTTATTTTTATAAAAGTACAAGCATGTATTATTTTTATAAACAAAAACTGAAAGCTGTGTTGATACTGTGTTTAACTTTGAATGACCCGTAAATCAGTGGTTCTTGGTCATTTCGGAGACAAAGACTTTTATAAGAATCAGGTGAAAGCTGTGGACTCCACCCCTTGACAAGTGTCTAGAAGTACAGACACCCAAATACTGTATGAGTTGAGTCCCTGAATGGTTCTTCTAAAGGCACACTAATCCAGTGCTGCATAACCGCCCCCAAATGCGGTGACTTAAAACATGAACCATTGGATTGTTCGTGATCCTGTGGGTCAGACATTCAGGCGGGACTCGGCAGGCACAGCTCCTCTCTGCTTCGAGTGTGGTCGCCTGCACGTGACTAGGGTTGCAAGACCCAGGAGGACCTCACTTCCACGTCTGTGGGCTGGGGATCTCGGTACCCCTTGTGCGGCCTCTCTTGGCAGGGCAGCAGCTACACAACCTGGCAGCCGCACAGTGTCCCTGTCACCACCTTCTGTTCCTCAGAGCAAGTCACAGGGCCAACCCAGATCCAAGGTGAGGGGAAACAGACTCACAGTGGGCAGGATGGCATAGGACCCATGGGTTGGCGGGGGAGGGGGTTGCATCTACCACGGTGTGACTCTAAAAACTGTGCCACTTTTAGCCAACAGATGTATTAGTCCATTTGTGTCCCAACATGTGTGTTCAACATAAGTAATCTAGGAGTGGTCATAAGGTATAATAGTCATCTACTCAATGTAAATACCCAAGGTTTTTGTAGTATCCCCCCAAATAAGAACTATGGCTATGTGTGTATGTGTGGAATACATGGGGAAAGTAGATGCCATAACTTTGGCTGATATACTGTATTTCATGCATTTTGAAATAAAATCTTCTGCCCATTACTGGAAGGATCTAGCTTGGAAACTTCAGAACACCCACTATCCTGGATAATGAAGGGTCACACGTTTTGATGCTGGACCTCCAGGCCCACACAAAGAAGAACTGCAGAAAAAGACACAAGGCATGACCCTAAAATGGATTAATGTGGTGATAAGATTTAAAAATTACAGTTAATTGATGATCCCAGGGCCCAAGAGACCTTTCAGTTAAATGTGATAAACTTAACCATAAGTTTGTCTCCCTTCTAAAACACCACTCAGACACTAGTCCCTAACTCTTAAATGACAGCAGATTATCAAGAATTCCCAAGCATAGGAAGGATGCTTCCGGTGTAAAATAATAAACAAAGCAAAAGTAAACAAACAAAAGAGGAACCTAAAGAAAACAGAGAAAATAAAGGAAATGGAAGAAAATTACTAATTTGTGGTCTCAGATAAATTTGAAGATACTGTATGTTAATAAAGATCAGGAAACTGAAGAGAAGAAACAAAAAGAACTCTTGGAAATAAAAATAAAATTTCTAGAGTGAAGCAAGAGGCTAAATGCAGATTTTCTTGCTGTCTCATTTTTAAGTAGATCCAAGATGAGCAGACTGCAGATAACCTGTTTGGTCCACATAAGAGAACATGAGATGGATTTGCATCCCTTGTTGTCATGCATCTTAAGCATATATGAGAGAATGAGATTTATGGAGGGAGAGCAGTAGTGAGAGCTTCTTTAGAGAGAGGTACCAGTGCGTTCTTCATTGCTCACTTCCCCCTAGGGAAAGGAAATTCACTTTTGAAAAAACACTGAAAAACGTTGCCATATGTCTCTGTAAAATTCAGGGGAACAGAATGGTTGGTACCTAACGGCCCCAGCAGGAGAACAAGGAGAAAGGACTGTGGTGAAAGCCCACTGCATACCACTGGTGGTGGAACAAATCTTTGTGCTTCCCATGGGTCATGTGTGGAATCTATGGAAAGGAGCAGAAATAGCATCACCCTGGAAGGGACCCCTAGACAAGCAAGATGTTCCCAATTGTCTCTTGAGACAATTGTCTAATTGAAACTATTTTTAATACCTGGAAGTGACCCAAGTTTCTTTCAAGGGCAGGAAGAAAATATTCAAAATAATATGGTTGACAGACAGACTATGGTATTAAAAAAAAATGATTTCCTGACTTCAGCCTAACAAGTCCAACTGTTTTCCAACAGCCTAGTTCCATTTGTGGTTTCATCTTCTTTTAGCATCTCCTTAGTAGGTCTGTAAGTTTTGTTGTCAGCCTCAGGAGCCTCTCCTGATACTCTGAGACAATCTGAAAAGTCACAATTAACATCTTTTTATAGAAATGAAAATATTTAATAGGTAACTAAATGAGAATATCAAAAAACTTTCCCAAAATGTAGAATAAAAGACAAAGGGAATGTAAAATAAGAGGGAGAAAAAAAAGATTTAGATCAACACAGAAGGTTTAACATTTGACTACCAGTAATTCTGGAAAGAGAGAAAAGACAAAATGGATGGAAGGAAATTTTGAAAAATACAGAATAAAATATAAAGGACAGTTTCCAAGATCTGAAGGACATAGAGTTCCAGAAAGAAAGGGGCACAACAGATGCTTAGGTACAGTAATTGAAAAATCAGTAAAGGGCTTCCCTGGTGGCGCAGTGGTTAAGAACCTGCCTGCCAATGCAGGGGACATAGGTTCAAGCCCTGGTCCGGGAAGATCCCACATGCCTCGGAGCAACTAAGCCCGTGCACCACAACTACTGAGCCTACGAGCCACAACTGTGGAAGCCCGCGTGCCTAGAGCCTGTGCTCCACAACAAGAGAAGCCACCACAATGAGAAGCCCAATGAAGAGTAGCCCCTGCTTGCCACAACTAGAGAAAGCCCGCGTGGAGCAACAAAGACCCAATATAGCCAAAAAATAAATAATTAATTAATTAAATTTATAAAGAAGAAAAATCAGTAAATAAAAATATACACACCAAGGAACACTACTGGGATATTTCAATAACAGATAAAGACTCAGAAAGCATTCCAAAAAGGGGAGCAAGTCATACTCAAAGTAACAGGAACCAAAAAGACATCAGACTTTTTAATAGCCACAATTAGAAGAGAGAGAAACATAAAAGCAGTATTTTTACAATTCTAAGAGGAAAAGGGTTTCAACCTAGAATTTTACACCTGCCTAAATTTTTAATCCAGTGTGAGCACAGAATAAAGCATCTTCAGATATGTGGGGTCTCAGAATATTCCTCTTCCCTGCACGATTTCCTAACCTGATCCTCGAGGTTTGGCTTTAGCCAAATGAGGCAATTAACTCTGAAGTAGAAAGGATCCATAAAATAGAGGATCCAAGACAGAAAATCAGAAATGTAAAGCAATATCCAGATTATGGGAAAGGTAAAGTCCCAGATGACAAACTGTGCCATTAGCCTAGAGGGAAAGGAGTTCAGATTAAAGCAAGAGAATGAAGCATTCTGGGAAGGTGTTCTCCAGGGTGGTGGGAGGGTGAAGGAATTGGTGTATTATCTGGCCGACTTGACCATTGGAACGCATAATGGTTGAAAGAAAATTAAAGATAGATATATGGAAAACTAAGCAAATTTAATAAAAGATGCAATTATGAGGTCATTTGTATAAGAAATGAAAAATAATCATAGTACACTACTTGGCTCTGCAGTAAATAATAGACAGTACTTAATACATTGATGATTTAACAAGAACTTTATTAGGAATTATAGATATTCCTAGTATATCATTAGAAATATATATTCTTAAGTGGGGTGAGAAGGAGAATGCTGTAAAAGCTAGATCCTCATGTCTCATAAAGGATATCTATATACATAGTATAAAATTAATATACTGAGAAATACCTATATAAGAAATTTGGCAATCTGGAGATCAGAATAAATTGCTAAAGGAGATGTAAAAGAAAGAGATGGGGGACTTCCCTGGTGGTCCAGTGGTTAAGAATCCGCCTCCCAATGTAGGGGACACAGGTTCGATTCCTGGTCTGGGAATTAAGATCCCACATGCCCCAGGGCAACTAAACCCGTGCGCTGCAACTACTGAGCACATGGGCCACAACTAAGGAGCCCACGGGCCACAACTACAGAGCTCATGTACTCTGGAGCCCGCGTGCCACAACTAGAGAGAAGCCCGTGCCCCACAAGGAGGAGACCAAGCACCACAGCAGAGGATCCCACATGCCGCAAGGAAGTTCCTGCCTACTGCAACTAAGACCTGACGCAGCCAAAAATAAAAGAAGGAAGGAAAGAAGGGAGGGGAGGGGAGGGAAGGAAGGAAGGAAGGGAGGGAGGGAGGGAGGGAGGGAGGAAGAGAAAAAGAGGTGGGAGTTGGGGGCATGCAGTGGGGAGGGGTGTTTAATTGTTACATTTCTTTTGTCACTATTTTATTTTTCTTAATGATGTATGTTACTTTGACAAAGAAATTAAAAGGAAACAAAAATAAGGATACCCAACATGGTTTGATTCAATTCAAGCCCACGTTATTTGTTGGTCACCTTCTTTTTCCAAATCGGCGTGAGTCGTGGCAGATGTGAAGATACGGCACAACCATGTGCCTTGTGGGGTTACTTAGGGATGGAGAAAGATAGGGCACTGGAGTAGTGAAGGGGAGGGGCTCAAGGTCCACTCTCCACCCACCTGGGTGGCTGACTCTGGGCAACCTCTTGTGCCTCTGTTTCCTCATCTGTAACATGGAAATGGTGATGGAAGAATATTGTGTAGGTTTGTTGGGAGGATTAAGTGAGTGGATGCATATAGAGGATTTCAGTGCTAGAACATACTCAGTGCTCAGTAAGCAGCAATTACCACTGTATTTTAGCTAATAACATACACATCATGAAATAGTTAGTGGATGTGCTAACAAGGTGTCCAAAATGCTTAGGAAGCAAAGCCATGGATTTTTAAAAAATAATTTCCTTGTAAAAATAATTGTTAGTTTCATTTAGTTACAGGGCTCTGATTATGCATGGAAAAGCTATGCAAAAGCGATCCACCATTTGACAGACTTCCCAAGCCCAGCGAGTGGACGTGTGTTTGCTTGGCTTCTGTCTCCTGCATTCTGCACGTCAGGCCAGGTTTGGCACTTCATTCCCTTCCCTCGGCTCCACGGATTCCATCAGTACAGTCACCTCTTAAGGTTTCTGCTCCAGCGTAACTGCTGACAGCATCGCCTATCTTCTGGCTGTCAACCCAAAGGCCACTGACAGTTTACTTCCTGAGGGAACCCTGCTGGAGAACAGAGAGCCCAGTCAGACAGCCAGAATCCCGCATGGTCACTTTTTGCAAGGGCAGACAAGTAAATACTGAGCTTCTGCCTCTGAAGTCCTTATCTGTATGTTCTCTGCTATATTCTTTTCTTGAAATGATAATTTGTCACCTATACGACCAGGGAACAGACCAAAGCAAAGCACAGTAGACAGTGTGAAGCATCCAAATACAGAAATTTTGTTGGAGTATGTAGTAATAGGGCATACATAAAATTTCAGCCTAGTTAATAAACCATTTACTAAATGATTATTATTTTGCCAATAACCAGAGAGTTTTAAAACATGCAGAACATGCTTTGATTTTAAGAGGAAAATAGGAAATAAAATTATGTATTCCATATGATCTTATCTATGTAAGAAGACAGAAAAAAAACACAGCTGGAAGGAAATAAACCAAAATATTAAGAGAGGTCTTTCTGGATTCAAAGATTATGAATAGTTTTCATCTCCTTCCTTACTCCTCTCTTCTTTTTGTTTTTATTTAGGAAGTCTATTATTTTATCATGAGAAAAAAAAATATATGATTTAAAAATAAGTAGTAATAACCTCAAGATAAATAACACAAATTTATTTATAAGTACTCAAGAACATTTGAGTACTTATTTTCCAATACCATGTTAGATGCTTTTAGCATTCAGTGCACTTTGGTAATGAAATTTATTTTATTCATTTAGAATTTAGTTTAATGGTATCTTATTATTACCATTTTCCTCAGTAGATTTTGAACCTCTTGTAGGAAGGAACCAGCTGTTAGACCCCTCTGTAACACTGTTACCAACCAGAGTTCTTGACATCCTTAATCAATAGAAATTGACTGGAGGCCAGACAAGAAATCCAGGCAAGGCTTTATTGGGTCCCCTGCTGCAGCAGAGGGGAGAGAGAACAACCAACAGGTTCCCTTGCTTGCTCCCTGAATGGGGGCTGTGAGCTGGTTCCTTATATGGGGTGAGGGTAGGGGCAGGTCCAGGGGTCAGGCCACAGGGATGGCTTAAGTGGTCTGCCCAGCCCTTAGGTGGTGGTGTGTGCAGGGGGCATGCGCAGTGCCCTGCTTTTGCTCCTGACACCCTGCTTTTGCTCCCGATTCCTGAGAAGTGGCGGTTGGGTATTTGGTCTTTTGGTACCTTGTTGTCCATAATTTGCCCCAACTGTGCGTGCACGCAGCTATTTTTAGTCACTTATAGTTTCTTCGTATTTTGTTGCTGAGGAGACGTTTGTCCAGGTGTGAGCCCTGCAGCACAGACAGGTCCCAGCCTGTCGCACCACTAGTGCCCAGCTCTCTTCTGATGTTAAGTGCTTATAAATATCCCAGCTTTGAAGACACGGGGGGTGTGATGCTACCGCCAATTTAGGATCCTTAGAACAAATCCTCTACAACGACAGGAAGCATTTGGACAAACACGGCCCCCTCTCTCATCACCCAGAAGTCCTCTGAACTGTTCCTAAGTTTAGTGCTATTACCTGAACCAGGTGGATGGGGGCTCCCATGGAATGGCCCTTTCTTTGCACATTATGTTCCAGATGAGGGGGCATGATTGGGAGACCAGAGCGCCCTGGGGTGCTCCTCTCAGACTGGTATCCTGCCCTGTGAGGCTTAACGGAGGAGACAGCAATGACAAGGAAGAGATGAACCTGGGCGGAGTGTGTCCAGGTGTTCAGCGACTATCTGCGAACCACCATGGATGCCATGAATAAACCCCTGTCCTCGTGGAAACTAAATTCTACTAGAGAAACTCCATCAGGTGCCAGTGAGTTGGAGCAGGGTATCACTGAATGGTTAGAGTGTGTGAAGAGAGAGCTCTGGGGCCATGTGTTAAATCAGAAAAGGCAGGAATTAGAAATGCACATTTTGTCCTGTTTTGTATTTAGCCTTAGTCTAGGTATGTCAGCCACTAAACCACCATCCTGCCCCTCCTCTCCCCCACAAAAAATGGAAAAATTAGAACACGTTTGCTATAGAATCACATGGGAAACCATACCAGGGACCAACAATAATAAAGTTTTTGTCTTAGGAGCATGACCGTACAATTCAGCATCCTCATCCCCACCACTGGAGCTATTTTAGGAAGGATTCTGTTCTTCAGAGGGAACTTACAGCATTGATTTGAAAAGTCCTTTCCATCTGCCTGCCAGAAGACTGAGACTTATCAAGAGTGACATTGGTCTTCTCTCCTACACTTGCACCCTCGTTCAGGCCACTCCAGACATTCAGCATCCTTTTTTTTTTAAATTTTTTATTTTATATTGGAGTATAGTTGATTTACAATGTTGTGTTAGTTTCAGGTGTACAACAAAGTGATTCAGTTATATATATCCATCCCTTTTCAAATTCTTTTCCCATTTAGGTTATTACAGAATATTCTGTAGACTTCCTTGTGCTACATAGTAGGTCCTTGTTGGTTATCTATTTTAAATATAGTAGTGTGTGTGTGTCAATCCCAAACTCCCAGTTTATCCCCCCTACCACCACCTTTCCCTTTTGGTAACCATAAGTTTGTTTTCTAAGGCTGTGAGTCTGTTTCTGTTTTGTAAATAAGTTCATTTGTACCATTTTTTTAGATTCAGCATATAAGTGCTATCGTATGGTATTTGTCTTTCTCTGTCTGACTTCACTTAGTATGATAATCTCTAGATCCATCCATGTTGCTGCAAATGGCATTATTTCTTTCTTTTTTATGGCTGAGTAATATTCCATTGTGTATATGTACCACATCTTCTTTATCCATTCATCTGTTGATGGACATTTAGGTTGCTTCCGTGTCTTGGCTATTGTAAATAGTGCTGCAATGAACATTGGGGTGCATGCATCTTTTCTAATTATCATTTTCTCAGGGAATATGCCCAGGAGTGGGATTGCTGGGTCACATGGTAGCTCTATTTTTAGTTTTCTAAGGAACCTGCATACTGCTCTCCATAGTAGCTGTACTAATTTACATTCCCACCAACAGTGTAGGAGGGTTCCCTTTTCTCCGCACCCTCTCCAGCTTTTATTGTTTGTAGATTTTTTTGATGATGGCCATTCTGACTGGTGTGAGGTGATCCCTCATTGTAGCTTTGATTTGTATTTCTCTAATAATTAGTGATGTTAAGCATCTTTTTATGTGACTCTTGGCCATCTGTATATCTTCTCTGGAGAAATGTCTATTTAGGTCTTCTGTCCATTTTTGATTGGGTTGTTTGTTTTCTTGATATTGAGCTATATGAGCTGTTTGTAAATTTTGGAGATTAATCCCTTGTCAGTAGCATTGTTTGCAAATATCTTCTCCCTGGGCATCTTGATGTGACTTGAACACACCAGGATCATTCCACCTCAAGGCTTTTGCTTTGATGGTCCTCTCTGTCTGGAATGGTCTTCTTTCAAATATTTAGAGGTCTCTCCCCTCACTTGTTCAGAGGTCATCTCCTTACAAAGGCCTTCCCTGACCACCCACCCACCAGTTATCCTGCTGAATTTTTCTTTTGAGTACTTACTAGTCCCTGAAATTGTAAGACAAATATTTACTTGTTTATTTACTTATCTGGCTTTTTTCCCTAGAAGGTGACTTCCACGAGTATAGATTTCTTGTTTACTCTCTTCCCTTCTACATCCTTGGAGCCTAAAAAAAGTAGATGATGCAGAATAGAGACAATGAATACTGGTTGAATAAATAAATGAATAAATTTAATTTAATCGAGTTTACCTAGAGATAATAAATTGAAAGCTCCAGAAAATTACATCTAACAATTGTAAGTTACCTCTACAAATAATTAATGCTCTGTCTTTCATTGAATCATTGGCTTTAGAATGAAATCACCATTACTGAGCGTGCATACACACACACACACACACACACACAGAATAAAAGTTTTCTGGGGCCCAGGTGCTACATTTGGGTCCCAGAGGTGATATAACCCATAATTTCTAAACCCACCCAACTTTCAGGTTCAGCCTTCCTTCTTTGCAGCAGGCGTCCCCTGGAAGAGCTGAGCTGGAGATGGCAGCTGGAGGCTGTGTTTACCAAAGGGATGCTCTGGGCTGAGGGCCCCTGGCTATTGCCACACTGTTTGTTTTTCGTGATTGGAATGTGTGGCATTATTTGGAGGTGGGCTAGTGTCTAAATTGAATGGGTGAAGAGAAACAGAGAGACATTCTCCTTGCCACCTTTGTAGAAAGGCGGCTGGGGAATCAGTGTCCCAAATTACCTGCTGTCAATTATTGATAGCCGTGGCGGGAATCATTTACCTACTCCAGTTACTTTGACATTTGGCCAAAAGGCAGTGGCCAGCCTGTTCGGTTCTTCAGCAGCCTCTTATCCATAGGAAAGTTCCCCGGAAAAGACTGAGTTCACCCTTCGAATGTTCTGTAGATTTCTGGAGAACTCAGGAGGACCTGATTCTTCCTTGAGGATAAGTCATTCATCTATTCATTCATCTAATTTTATTCATGAAAGTAAGGCTGATATTCAGCAGTTTGCACCAATACAGCTATACTGGGTATTAAAATGGTGAAATGCAGTTGACCATTGAACAATGCAGGGGCTTAGGGGCCCTGGCCCTGTGCAGTCGGAAATCCACAACTTACAGTTGGCCCTCTGTATCTGCAATTCCACATCTGTGGATTCAGCCAACTGCAGATCACATAGTTCTGTAGTATTTACTGTTCGAAAAAACTCCATGTATAAGTGGACCCGAGCAGTGTTGTTCAAGGGTCCACTATCCTGAGCCTTCCGCAGCACCAGGGTCACCTGGGTTGCTCCACCAGAACCCCTTCACCAGCTCTTCCCAAAATCACCACCCAACAGTCATTGCCTGACACAGCAGGGAGCCTCCTGGAACAGGTCCATTCTGAGTAGCAGCGCCCTTACCTTCCATATGACAAATATTTAAATATCAGGCTGCCTGAGACCGTAAGAGCAATGAAACTTGCATTTGAAAGGTCTATGTCCTTTACTTCATAACAGAGATGGAACTCACATAAGGTGAAAATATTAAGCTGTTTAGAAACATCCTAAAGCAGAAGTCCCCCAGAATCTACTTCTATTGCCTTGCTCTTACTGAAACAAGCCTCACACCCTTTGCCTAATTTGCGAGAATTTCCAAAGAAAGGGTGTTCTGGTTTTAACACGTACTCCCACGAGGGCACAGGGATGTCCCCCGGCTCCTGCACGGCTGCATCAGCTGGGATATATGAGTCAACCGTATTCAATTGCCAGAGAAGGTCCGAGGACTGCATCCAACTAATAACATATACCGCAACGCTTGGCAACCTGCTCATCTTCTGGAAAAGAACTTTGTCCTCGGCAGTCTCCACATAACATTGCTTGAGTCTTACATAACTCTGACCACGGTTTCTGCGCTATGACTTAGACAATTTATCAGAAATAAACTATTAAGCGCCCCACCGTGGAGATGACCGCAAGCTTAAGGCATGCGGAGGGCCTGAGTGGGTTTAAAGCCCCTCATGGGCACATGAAAAAGACCTTCAGTGCACTAACCATGGGTAATGGATGCTTAAAGTGAGAGGGAGCACTCGGGGCAAAGGTCTTTGATATTAAATGCAGAGACCTGCTACCATTTTTCTTCCTCTGAAGAAGAGGGAGGGTGGAGCCATCCTCCTCAGTCTCAATGCCAGGCTGACCCCAGAGGCACCTGAAGGGCCCATGGAAGGAAAGGGAGACTTTGGGTCCTACTGTATTTACCCCGTTGCACTGTTCTAGTGAACTTTTTCCCTTTAGGGGGCTCTCCTGGTGAGTTACTTTTACCTCCACAGGATAATAGTTTAATCTCCCAATTACCTGAGTTCGAGATTTAACCATCCCTCCATTCTGAGCCCCATTTACTTTAAAATCTCAAGTCCACTTTCAGTACACGAGGAATGAGCCACCACCATCAAGCTCTCTTTCGCAGGAAAAAAAAATAGAAATGCATGTTGTTATCAGTATTTATGCCTCTGGTTTTATTTTATAAGCAGCCTGGACATGTGAATCATTGTGTGGTTCTGACCAAGCAAAACATGACTTAGAAAGCACAGGGTACCTTTTTTTTCACTCAAAGTATCTGGCTCCACAAAGCAGGAAAGAAATACTTTGCCTCCATTCAGTTTTGCTGTCCTTGGCAGTTGACTTGGCCAGACAGGTGATAGACAAGAGAGATTTTAGGGGCAAGCTCTGTCTTGGGGAGACAGGCCAAGAAGGAAGTAGATCAAAAGCCAGGCAGAGGATTTGAGGAGAGATCTCCCTTTGGGGAAGCCATCAACAGAGCTTGAAGCAAATGAAAACCAAGTTTTAATTGATTCAGCAAATAATTAGGAAGAATGGAGCCTTAGTGGAACGGCCACTTCAGCTACAGGTTGTCTGAGTGAGTGCAGAATCATTGTCATTCATCATTTGCTACCAGAGTACCATCAGTCAACCTGCGGATATTCTCCCTTCACCATCATAGGTGCTGAATTATGAACCAGATGGGCATTGCCTTTGCTTCTCAATCTGTTTTCATTTGAAGGGACACTTGAGCAGCAGAAAGTACCTGGTTGCACACTGAAGGGTTGCCTGTACCGCTCCTGGGGGAGCAGGAGAGGGAGTTCTCAGAGAGCACAGCTCTTTGCTTATCATAGTCCTACTGTAGCATCTAAGACAGCCCCGCACATAGCAGGCCCTCAAGGCCGGGCTGTGCAGAGGCCAGAAGAAAGGAAGCAGTACACAGGGTGCCATAGAGTCTGGATGCAGAGGTTGAATGTTCATGAGGTCCTCTAGGTCATCTTCGATTGGTGGAAAAGTGGAATAGTACCATCTATGCTTCCAGACCTCAGGGCACCCTGCAGTTGGTGAAACAGTGAGTAGAAAAAGGTCATAACTTAGAGAACAAACTTAGGGTTACCAGGGGAGAACGGGAGGGGGAGGGATAGATTGGGAGTTTGGGATTGACATGTATAAACCGCTATATTTAAAATGGACGGGCTTCCCTGGTGGCTCAGTGGTTGAGAGTCTGCCTGCCGATACAGGGGACGTGGGTTCATGCCCCGGTCCTGGAAGATCCCACATGCCGTGGAGCGGCTGGGCCCGTGAGCCATGGCCACTGAGCCTGTGCGTCCGGAGCCTGTGCTCCACAACGGGAGAGGCCACAACAGTGGGAGGCCCGCATACCACAAAAAATAAAAACAAAAACGCTGTGTGGAGGGGTGGACTTCCCTTGTGGTCCAGTGGTTAGGACTCCACTCTTCCACTGCAGGGACCTGGGCTTACGTCTCATCTAAAACACCAAGTAAATAAAAGAATCTGACGTGGTGAGGCTGTGGCACTGAAAGATTAATGGGGAGTCCAGTCCACGATGCAGAGAGTACAACAAAAGAGGGCTCATGGTTAAAGAGAGAAAAAAACCAAATAGTCGTGATACAAAGTGTACCTGGCTGACTTGCCATTTACATTTTGCTCTCTGTGGCGGCAGGGGCTGGCGGAGGGAGTGACTGGTTAGAAGATGAGAATTTCAGGTGCAGATTGAAAGGTTCTGCGTGGAGGGAAAGACTATAGCATAGAGCGGCTGTCCTACAAAATGTGTACATCTACCTCCTTCTGCTTGTCTAGTTTTCCCCGCTACACTCCGAGGATCTTGAAGATGCGGCCCATGTCCCCCTTTTTTTTTTAACATCTTTATTGGAGTATAATTGCTCTACAGTGGTGTGTTAGTTGCTGCTATATAACAAAGCGAATCAGCTGTACATACACATATGTCCCCATATCCCCTCCCTCTTGCGTCTCCCTCCCATTCTCCCTATCCCACCCCTCTAGGTGGTCACAAGGCACAGAGCTGATCTCCCTGTGCTATGCGGCTGCTTCCCACTAGCTATCTATTTTACATTTGGTAGTGTATATATGTCCATGCCACTCTCTCAGTTCGTCCCAGCTTACCCTTCCCCCTCCCCGTGTCCTCAAGTCCATTCTCTACATCTGCGTCTTTATTCCTGTCCTGCCCTTAGATTCTTCAGAACGATTTTTCCCCCTTTTTTTAGACACAATATATATGTGTTAGCATATGGTATTTGTTTTTCTCTTTCTGACTTATTTCTCTCTGTATGACAGACTGTAGTTCCATCCACCTCACTACAAATAACTCAATTTCATTTCTTTTTATGGTGGAGTAATATTCCATTGTATATATGTGCCACATCTTCTTAATCCATTCATCTGTCGATGGACACTTAGGTTGCTTCCAGGTCCTGGCTATTGTAGATAGAGCTGCAATGAACTCTGTGGTACCTGACACTTTGAATTCTGGTTTTCTCAGAGTATATGCCAGTAGTGGGATTGCGGGGTCTTATGGTAGTTCTATTTTTAGTTTTTTAAGGAACCTCCATATTGTTCTCCATAGTGGCTGTATCAATTTACATTCCCACCAACAGTGCAAGAGGGTTCCCTTTTCTCCACACCCTCTCCAGCATTTATTGGTTGTCGATTTTTTGATGATGGCCATTCTGACTGGTGTGAGGTGATACCTCATTGTAGTTTTGATTTACATTTCTCTAATGATTAGTGATGTTGAGCATTCCTTCATGTGTTTATTGGCAATCTGTATATCTTCTTTGGAGAAATGTCAGTTTAGGTCTTCTGCCCATTTTTGGAGTGGGTTGTTAGTTTTTTTGATATTGAGCTGCATGAGCTGCTTGTAAATCTTGGAGATTAATCCTCTGTCAGTTGCTTCATTTGCAAATATTTTCTCCCATTCTGAGTGTTCTCTTTTCATCTTCTTTATGGTTTCCTTTGCTGTGCAAAAGCTTTTAAGTTTCATTAGGTCACATTTCTTTATTTTTGTTTTTAGTTCCATTTCTCTAGGAGGTGGGTCAAAAAGGAACTTGCTGTGATTTATGTCATACAGTATTCTGCCTATGTTTTCCTCTAAGAGTTTTATAGTGTCCAGTTTTACATTTAGGTCTCTAATCCATTCTGAGTTTATTTTTGTGTATGGTGTTAGGGATTATTCTAATTTCATTCTTTTACATGTAGCTGTCCAGTTTTCCCAGCACCACTTACTGAAAAGACTGTCTTTTCTTCATTGTGTATTCGTGCCTCCTTTATCAAAGATAAGGTGACCATATGTGCATGGGTTTATCTGTGGGCTTTCTATCCTGTTCCATTGATCTATCTTTCTGTTTTTGTGCCAGTAACATACTGCCTTGATTACTGTAGCTTTGTAGTATAGTCTGAAGTCAGGGAGCCTGATTCCTCCAGCTCCGTTTTTCGTTCTCAAGATTGCTTTGGCTATTCAGGGTCTCTTGTGATTCCATACAAATTGTGAAATTTTTTGTTCTAGTTCTGTAAAAAATTCCATTGGTAGTTTGATAGGGATTGCATTGAATGTGTAGATTGCTTTGGGTAGTAGAGTCATTTTCACAATGTTGATTCTTCCAATCCAAGAACATGGTGTATCTCTCCTCCTGTTTGTATCACCTTTAATTTCTTTCATCAGTGTCTTATAGTTTTCTGCATACAGGTCTTTTGTTTCCTTAGGTAGGTTTATTCCTAGGTATTTTATTCTTTTTGTTGCAGTGGTAAATGGGAGTGTTTCCTTAATTTCTCTTTCAGATTTTTCATCGTTAGTGTATAAGAATGCAAGAGATTTCTGTGCATTAATTTTGTATCCTGCTACTTTACCAAATTCATGGATTAGCTCTAGTAGTTTTCTGGTAGCATCTTTAGGATTCTCTATGTATAGTATCATGTCATCTGCAAACAGTGACAGCTTTACTTCTTCTTTACTGATTTGGATTCCTTTTATTTCTTTTTCTTCTCTGATTTCTGTGGCTAAAACTTCTAAAACTATGTTGAGTAATAGTGGTGAGTGGGCAACATTGTCTTGTTCCTCATCTTAGAGGAAATGATTTCAGTTTTTCACCACTGAGAACGATGTTGCCTGTGGGTTTGTCATATATGGCCTTTATTATGTTGAGGTAAGTTCCCTCTATGCCTACTTTCTGGAGTTTTTTTTATCATAAATGGGTGTTGAATTTTGTTGAAAGCTTTTTCTGCATCTATTGAGATGATAATATGGATTTTCTCCTTCAATTTGTTAATATGATATATCACATTGATTGATTTGCATATACTGAAGAATCCTTGCGTACCTGGGATAAACCCCACTTGATCATGGTGTATGATCCTTTTAATGTGCTGTTGGATTCTGTTTGCTAGTATTTTGTTGAGGAATTTTGCATCTATGTTCATCAGTGATATTGGCCTGTAGTTTTCTTTCTTTGTGACATCTTTTTCTGGTTTTGGTATCAGGGTGATGGTGGCCTCATAGAATGAGTTTGGGAGTGATCCTCCCTCTGCTATCTTTTGGAACAGTTTGAGAAGGATAGGTGTTAGCTCTTCTCTAAATGTTTGATAGAATTCACCTGTGAAGCTATCTGGTCTTGGGTTTTGTTCCTTGGAAGACTTTTAATCACAGTTTCAATTTCAGTGCTTCTGACTGGTCTGTTCATATTTTCTGTTTCTTCCTGGTTCAGTCTTGGAAGGTTATACCTTTCTAAGAATTTGTCCCTTTCTTCAGGTTGTCCGTTTTATTGGCATAGAATTGCTTGTAGTAATCTCTCACGATCTTTTGTATTTCTGCAGTGTCAGTTGTTACTTCTTGTTTTTCATTTCTAATTCTATTGATTTGAGTCTTCCCCCTTTTTTTCTTGATGAGTCTGGCTAATGGTTTATCAATTTTGTTTATCTTCTCAAAGAACCAGCTTTTAGTTTTATTCATCTTTGCAAATGTTTCCTTCATTTCTTTTTCATTTATTTCTGATCTGATCTTTATGATTTCTTTCCTTCTGCTAACTTTGGGGATTTTTTTGTTTTTCTTTCTCTAATGCTTTAGGTTAGGTTGTTTATTTGAGATGTTCCTTGTTTCTTGAGGTAGGATTGTATTGCTATAAACTTCCCTCTTAGAACTGCTTTTACTGCATCCCATATCTTTTGGGTCATCGTGTTTTCATTGTCATTTGTTTCTAGGTATTTTTGATTTCCTCTTTGATTTCTTCAGTGACCTCTTGTTTAATTAGTAGTGTATTGTTTAGCCTCCATGTGTTTGTATTTTTTACAGATTTTTTTCCTGTAATTGATATCTAGTCTCATAGCATTGTGGCCGGAAAAGATACTTGATACAATTTCAATTTTCCTAAATTTACCAAGGCTTGATTTGTGACCCAAGATATAATCTATCTTGGAGAATGTTCCATGAGCACTTGAGAAGAAAGTGTATTCTGTTGTTTTTAGATGGAATGTCCTATAAATATCAATTAAGTCCATCTTGTTTAATGTATCATTTAAAGCTTGTGTTTTCTTACTTATTTTTATTTTGGATGATCTGTCCATTTATGAAAGTGGGGTGTTAAAGTCCCCTACTATTATTGTGTTACTCTCAGTTTCCCCTTTTATGGCTGTTAGCATTTGCCTTATGTATTGACGTGCTCCTATGTTGGGTGCATAAATATTTACAATTGCTATATCTTCTTCTTGAATTGATCCCTTGATCATTATGTAGTACCCTTCTTTGTCTCTTGTAATAGTCTTTATTTTAAAGTCTATTTTGTCTGATATGAGAATTGCTACACCAGCTTTCTTTTGATTTCAGTTTGCATGAATATTTTTCCATCCCCTCACTTTTAGTCTGTATGTGTCCCTAGGTCTGAAGTGGGTCTCATGTAGACACTATATATGAGTCTTGTTTTTGTATCCATTCAGCCAGTCTGTGTCTTTTGTTTGGAGCATTTAATCCATTTACATTTAAAGTAATTATCCATATGTATGTTCCTATTACGATTTTCTTAACTGTTTTGGGTTTGTTATCATAGGTCTTTTCCTTATCTTGTGTTTCCTGCCTAGAGAAGTTCCTTTAGCATTTGTTGTAGAGCTGGTTTGGTGGTGTTGAATTCTCTTAGCTTTTGCTTGTCTGTAAAGGTTTTAATTTCTTCATCAAATATGAATGAGATCCTTGCTGGGTAGAGTAATTTTGGTTGTAGGTTTTTCCCTTTCATGACTTTAAGTATGTCCTGCCACTCCCTTCTTGCTTGCAGAGTTTCTGCTGAAAGATCAGCTGTTAACCTTATGGGGATTCCCTTGTACATTAATTGTTGCTTTTCCCTTGCTGCTTTTAATATTTTTTCCTTGTATTTAATTTTTGATACTTTGATTAATATGTGTCTTCATGTGTTTCTCCTGAGATTTAACCTGTATGGGACTCTCTGCACTTCCTGGACTTGATTAACGATTTCCTTTCCCATATTAGGGAGGTTTTCAACTATAATCTCTTCAGATATTTTCTCGGTCCCTTCTCCTTTCTTTTCTTCTTCTGGAACCCCTATAATTCGAATGTTGGTGCGTTTAATGTTGTCCCAGAGGTTTCTGAGACTGTCCTTAATTCTTTTCATTCTTTTTTCTTTATTCTGCTCTGAGGTAGTTATTTCCATTATTTTATCTTCCAGGTCACTTATCCATTCTTCTGCCTCAGTTATTCCACCATTGATTCCTTCTAGAGAATTTTTAATTTCTTTTATTGTGTTATTCATCATTGTTTGTTTGCTCTTTAGTTTTTCTAGGTCCATGTTAAAAGTTTCTTGTACTTTTCTCCATTCTATTTCCAAGATTTTGGATCATCTTTACTACCATTGCTCTGAATTCTTTTTCAGGTAGACTGCCTATTTCCTCTTCATTTGTTTGGTCTGTTGGGTTTTTACCTTGCTCCTTCATCTGCTGTGTGTTTCTTTGTCTTCTCCTTTTGCTTAACTTACTTTGTTTGGGGTCTCTTTTTCTCAGGCTGCACGTTCGTAGTTCCCATTGTTTTTGGTGTCTACCCCCAGTGGGTAAGGTTGGTTCAGTGGTTTGTGTAGGCTTCCTGGTGGAGGGGACTGGTGCCTGTGTTCCGGTGGATCTTGTCTTTCTGGTGGACAGGACTGCGTCTGCTGGTGTGTTTTGGGGTGTCTGTGACCTTATTATGATTTTAGGCAGCCTCTCTGCTAATGGGTGGGCTTGTGTTTCTGTCTTGATAGTTGTTTGGCATGGGGTGTCCAACACTGGAGTTTGCTGGTCGTTGACTGGAGCTGGGTCTTAGCATTGAGATGGAGATCTCTGGGAGAGCTTTCACAGTTTGATATTATGTGGGACCGGGAGGTCTCTGGTGGACCGATATCCTGAACTCAGTTCTTCCACGTCAGAAGCACAGGCCTGACAACTGGCTGGAGTACCAAGACCCTGTCAGCCACACCACTCAGAAGAAAAGGGAGAAAAAAAAAGAAAGAAAAAAGGAAGGAAGGAGGGAAGGAAGGAAGGAAGGAAGAAGATAAAGTTATTAAAATAAAAGAATTTTTTCAATTATTAAAAATTTAAAAAATTTTTAAAGTAATAAAAAGAAAAGAAAAAAAAAGAAAGAAGAGAGCAACCAAACCAAAAAACAAATCCACCAATGATAACAAGTGCTAAAAACTATACATTAAAAAAAAAAGGACAGACCAAACCCTACGACAAATGGTAAAAACAAAGCTATACAGACAAAATCACACAAAGAAGCATACACATACACACTCAGAAGAAGAGAAAAAAGAAAGAAAATATATATCTATATATTTTAAAAAAAGGAAGTGAGCAACCAAATCAGTAAATAAATCTACCAATGATAATAAACTCTATAAATACTAAACTAAGATAAACATAAAACCAGAAACAAATTAGATGCAGAAAGCAAACCCCAAGTGTACAGTTGCTCCCAAAGACCCACCACCTCAATTTGGGATGATTTGTTGTCTTTTCAGGTATTCCACAGATGCAGGGTACATCAAGTTGATTGTGGAGATTTAATCCATTGCTCCTGAGGCTGCTGGGAGAGAGTTCCCTTTCCCTTCTTTGTTCGCACAGCTCCTGGGGTTCAGCTTTGGATTTGGCCCCGCCTCTGTGTGTAGGTCGCCTGAGGGCGTCTGTTCCCTGCTCAGACAGGATGAGGTTAAAGGAGCAGCTGATTTGGGGGCTCTGGCTCACTCAGGCCTGGGGGAAGGAGGGGTATGGTGTGTGGGGTGAGCCTGTGGCCAAAGAGGCTGGCATGACGTTGCAACAGCCTGAGGCGCGCCGTGCATTCTCCCGGGGAAGTTGTCCCTGGATCACGGGACCCTGGGGCAGTGGCGGGCTGCAGAGGCTCCCAGGAGGGGAGGTGTGGTTATTGACCTGTGCTTGCACAGAGGCTTCTTGGTGGCTACAGTAGCAGGCTTAGCATCTCATGCCCGTCTCCTGGGTCCGCGCAGTTAGCCGCGGCTCACACCCGTCTCTGGAGCTCATTTAGGCGGTGCTCTGAATCCCCTCTACTCGCGCACCCCGAAACAATGGTCTCTTGCCTCTTGGGCAGGTCCAGACTTTTTCCAGGACTCCCTCCCGGCTAGCTGTGGCGCGCTAGCCCCCTTCGGGCTGTGTTCACTCAGGCAACCCGTATCCTCTCCCTGGGGTCTGACCTCCAAAGCCTGATCAGGCCTTAGCTTCCAGCCCCCGCCCGCCCCACCGGGTGAGCAGACAAGCCTCTCAGGCTGGTGAGTGCCAGTCGGCACCGATCCTCTGTGTGGGAATCTCTCCACTTTGCCCTCTGCACCCCCGTTGCTGTGCTCTCCTCCGTGGCTCTGAAGCTTCGCCCCCTGCCAACCCACCATCTCCACAGTGAAGGGGCTTCCTAGTGTGTGGAAACTTTTCCTCCTTCACAGCTCCCTCCCTGAGGTCCAGGTACCGTCCCTATTGTTTTTTGTTTTTTGTTTTTTGCGGTATGCGGGCCTCTCACTGTTGTGGCCTCTCCCGTTGAGGAGCACAGGCTCCGGATGCGCAGGCTCAGCGGCCATGGCTCACGGGCCCAGCCGCTCCGCAGCATGTGGTATCTTCCCGGACCGGGGCATGAACCCCTGTCCCCTACATCAACAGGCGGACTCTCAACCACTGTGCCACCAGGGAAACCCCCGTCCCTATTCTTTTGTCTCTGTTTTTTCTTTTTTCTTTTGCCCTACCCAGGTATGTGGGGAGTTCCTTACCTTTTGAGAGTTCTGAGATCTTCTGCCAGCATTCAGTAGGTGTTCTGTAGTGGTAGTTCCACATGTAGATGTATTTCTGATGTATTTGTGGGATGGACGGTGATCTCCACGTCTTACCCCTCCGCCATCTTCAAGGTCTCCTTGAGACCCATGCCCTCTTGCTGTCAGTTTCTCTGGTCCCAGCAGAGTGCCATGCCTATAGGACATTCTCAGTCAATGTTTTCCCAATTGCACACTTACAGTTTTTCTCTTTTTTGGTCTCTAAATTACATAATTGTGAAAGAAAGAGAGAAGTAATGAAAGTCTGGAGGAGGAGGTTAATCTCATTTTTTTCCTCTCATCTCTGCTTTTTCATCTCAAGCAGTAGTTCCTATAGTTTGAATAGAAGACAAAACTCTGAATTAGGGAAAATTCTGAAGAAAAGAAAAAAGCTTTATTCAAGAAAAGAATATCTTGAATTTTGAAAAAGAAATTTTCCCACACCCAATTCTATATTTTTTATTAAAGTATAATTAATTACAGTACTCCTTTAGTTTCAGATGTATAACAAGAACCCTGTTCTTTATAGCTTTTTTTTATGGCTTTATTTTTTTTATTTATTTATTTTTGCCTGCATTGGGTCTTCGCTGCTGTGCAGACTTTCTTTAGTTGTGGTGAGTGGGGGCTACTCTTCATTGTGGTGTGCAGGCTTCTTATTATGGTGGCTTCTTTTGTTGCAGAGCATAGGCTCTAGGCGCACGCGCTTCACTTGTTGTGGCATGCAAGCTCAGTAGTTGTGGCTCATGGGCTCTCGAGCACAGGCTCAGTAGTTGTGGTGCACAGGCTTAGTTGCTCTGTGGCATCTTCCCAGACCAGGGCTCGAACCCGTGTCCCTGGCATTGGCAGGTAGATTCTTAACCACTGCACCACCAGGGAAGTCCAAACCCAGTTCTTTAAATAAGTAGCTTAGGAAATACTGGGTTAAACAGTCACTGCCTTTGATATGCCAGTGTGTGCTGTGTCTTCCCGAGACATTTTGCTACTCTTCAAAACCCTATTTAGAGCAGAAGCAAGAAGAAGTACAATCCTGCTGCCTGTGGAACAAAAACCACATTCACAGAAAGATAGAGAAGATGAAAAGGCAGAGGGCTATGTACCAGATGAAGGAACAAGTTAAAACCCCAGAAAAATAACTAAATGAAGTGGAGATAGACAACCTTCCAGAAAGAGTTCAGAATACTGATAGTGAAGATGATCCAGGACCTCAGATAAAGAATGGAGGCAAAGATCGAGAAGTTGCAAGAAATGTTTAACAAAGATCTAGAAGAATTAAAGAACAAACAGAGATGAAAAATACAATAACTGAAATGAAAACTACACTAGAAGGAATCAATAGCAGAATAACTGAGGCATAAGAATGGATAAGTGACCTGGAAGACAGAATGGTGGAATTCACTGCTGCAGAACAGAATAAAGAAAAAAGAATGAAAAGAAATGAAGACAGCCCAAGAGACCTCTGGGACAATATTAAATGCAAGAACATTCACATGATAAGGGTCCCAGAAGGAGAAGAGAGAGAGTAAGGAGCTGAGAATATATTTGAAGAGATTATAGTTGAAAAATTCCCTAACATGGGAAAGGCAATAGCCACCCAAGTCCAGGAAGTTCAGAGAGTCCTATACAGGGTAAACCTGAGGAAAAACACGCCAAGACACATAGTAATCAACGTGGCAAAATTAAAGACAAAGAAAAATTATTGAAAGCAGCAAGGGAAAAATGACAAATAACATACAAGGGAACTCCCATAAGGTTAACAGCTGATTTCTCAGCAGAAACTCTACAAGCCAGAAGGGAGTGGCATGATATACTTAAAGTGATGAAAGGGAAGAACCTACAACCAAGATTACTCTACCCGGCAAGGATCTCATTCAGATTTGATGGAGAAGTCAAAAGCTTTACAAACAAGCAAAAGCTAAGAGAATTCAGCACCACCAAACCAGCTCTACAAAAAATACTAAAGGAACTTCTCTAAGTGTGAAACACAAGAGAAGAAAAGGACCTACAAAAACAAACTCAAAACAATTAAGAAAATGGTCATAGGAACTTACATATCGATAATTACCTTAAACGTGAATGGATTAAATGCTCCAACCAAAAGACACAGGCTTGCTGAATAGATACAAAAACAAGACCCATATATATGCTGTCTACAAGAGACCCACTTCAGACCTAGGGACACATACAGACTGAAAGTGAGGGGATGGAAAAAGATATTCCATGCCAATGGAAATCAAAATAAAGCTGGAGTAGAAATACTCATATCAGATAAAATAGACTTTAAAATAAAGAATGTTATAAGAGACAAGACAGCACACTACATAATGATCAAGGGATCAATCCAAGAAGAAGATATAACAATTATAAACATATATGCACTCAACATAGGGGCACCTCAATACATAAAGCAACTGCTAACAGCTGTAAAAGAGGAAATCGACAGTAACACAATAATAGTGAGGGACTTTAACACCTCACTTACACCAATGGACAGATCATCCAAACAGAAAATTAATAAGGAAACACAAGGTTTAAATGGCACAATAGACCAGATAGATTTAATTGATATTTATAGGACATTCCATCCAAAAACAGCAGATTAAACTTTCTTCTCAAGTGCACACGGAATATTCTCCATCATAGATCACATCTTGGGTCACAAATCAAGCCTCAGTAAATTTAAGATAATTGAAATCATATGAAGCATCTTTTCTGACCACAACACTATGAGATTAGAAATCAATTACAGGGAAAAAAACATAAAAAACAGAAACACATGGAGGCTAAACAATACATTATGAAATAACCAAGAGATCACTGAACAAATCAAAGAGGAAATCAAAAAATACCTAGAGGCAAATGACAATGAAAACATGATGATTAAAAACCTATGGGTTGTGGCAAAAGCAGTTCTAAGAGGGAAGTTTATAGCAATACAAGTCTACATCAAGAAACAAGGAAAATCTCAAATAAACAATCTAACCTTACACCTAAAGGAACTAGAGAAAGAAGAACAAACAAAAACCAAAGTTAGCAGAAGGAATGAAATCATAAAGATCAGAGCAGAAATAAATGAAAGAGAAACAAAGGAAACAATAGCAAAGATCAATAAAACTAAAAGCTGTTCTTTGAGAAGATAAACAAAATTGATAAACCATTAGCCAGACTCATCAAGAAAAATAGGATAGGACTCATATCAATAAAATTAGAAATGAAAAAGGAGAAGTTACAACAGACACCGCAGAAGTACAAAGCATCCTAAGAGACTACTACAAGCAACTCTGTGCCAATAAAATGGACAACCTGGAAGAAATGGACAAATTCTTAGAAAGGTATAACCTTCCAAGACTGAACCAGGAAGAAATAGGAAATATGAACAGACCAATCACAAGTAATGAAACTGAAACTGTGATTAAAAATCTTCCAGCAAACAAAAGTCCAGGACCAGATGGCTTCACAGGTGAATTTTATTGCACATTTAGAGAAGAGCTAACACCGCTCCTTCTCAAACTATTCCAAAAAATTACAGAGGAAGGAACACTCCCAAAATCATTCTATGAGGCCACCATCACCCTGATACCAAAACCAGACAAAGAAACTCCAAAAAAGGAAAATTACAGAATGATATCACTGATGAATATAGATGCAAAAATCCTCAACAAAGATACTGGCAAACAGAATCCAACAACACATTAAAAGGATCAAACACAATGATCAAGTGGGATTTATACCAGGGATGCAAGGATTCTTCAATATATGCAAATCAATCAATGTGATACACCATATTAACAAATTGAAGAATAAAAACCATATGATCATCTCAATAGATGCAGAAAAAGCTTTTGACAAAATTCAACACAATTTATGGTGAAAACGTTCCAGAAAGTGGGCATAGAGGGAAACTACCTCAACATAATAAAAGCCATATATGACAAACCCATAGCAAACATCATTCTCAATGGTGAAAAACTGAAAGCATTTCCTCTAAGATCAGCAAGAAGACAAGGATGTCCACTCTCACCACTGTTATTCAACATAGTTTTGGAAGTCCTAGCCATAGCAATCAGAGGAGAAAAAGAAATAAAAGGAATACAAATTGGAAAAGAAGAAGTAAAACTGTCACTGTTTGCAGATGACCTGATACTATACATAGAGAATCCTAAGGATGCCACCAGAAAACTACTAGAGCTAATCAATGAATTTGGTAAAGTAGCAGGATACAAAATTAATGCACAGAAATCTCTTGCATTCCTATACACTAATGATGAAAAATCTGAAAGAGAAATTAAGGAAACACTCCCATTTACCACTGCAACAAAAAGAATAAAATACCTAGGAATAAACCTACCTAGGGAGACAAAAGACCTCTATGCAGAAAGCTGTAAGACACTAATGAAAGAAATTAAAGATGATACCAACAGATGGAGAGGTATGCCACGTTCTTGGATTGGAAGAATCAATATTGTGAAAATGCCTATACTACCCAAAGCAATCTACAGATTCAATGCAATCCCTATCAAATTACCAATGTCAGTTTTTATGGAACTAGAACAAAGAATCTTAAAATTTGTATGAAGACCCCGAATAGCCAAAGCAGTCATGAGGGAAAAAGCAGAGCTGGAGGAATCAGACTCCCTGACTTCAGACTATACTACAAAGCTACAGTAATCAAGACAATATGATACTGGCACAAAAACAGAAATATAGATCAATGGAACAAGGTAGAAAGTCCAGAGATAAACCCATGCACCTATGGTCAACTAATCTATGACAAAGGAGGCAATGATATACAATGGAGAAAAGACAGTCTCTTCTATAAGTGGTGCTGGGAAAACTGGACAGCTGCATGTAAAAGAATGAAATTAGAACACTCCCTAACACCATACTCAAAAATAAACTCAGAATGGATTAGAGACCTAAATGTAAAACTGGACACTATAAAACTCTTAGAGGAAAACATAGGCAGAACACTCTTTGACATAAATCACAGCAACATCTTTTTTTATCCACCTCCTAGAGTAATGGAAATAAAAACAAAAATAAACAAATGGAACCTAATGAAACTTAAAAGCTTTTGCATAGCAAAAGAAACCATGAAGAAGACGAAAAGGCAACCCTCAAAATGGGAGAAAATATTTGCAAACACATCAACGGACAAAGGATTAATCTCCAAAATATATAAACAGCTCATGCAGCTCAATATTAAAAAAACAACCCAATCCAAAAATGGGCAGAAGACCTAAATAGACATTTCTCCAAAGAAGACATACAGATGGCCAAGAAGCACATGAAAAGCTGCTCAACATCACTAATTACTAGAGAAATGTAAATCAAAACTACAATGAGGGTGCTTCCCCGGTGGCGCAGTGGTTGAGAGACCGCCTGCCGATGCAGGGGACATGGGTTCGTGCCCCGGTCTGGGAAGATCCCACATGCTGCGGAGCGTCTAGGCCCGTGAGCCATGGCCTCTTAGCCTGCGCGTCCGGAGCCTGTGCTCTGCAACAGGAGAGGCCACAACAGTAAGAGGCCCATGTACTGCAAAAAAAAAAAAAAAAAACTACAATGAGTTATCACCTCACACCAGTTAGAAATGGCATCATCAGAAAATCTACAAACAACAAATGCTGGAGAGGGTGTGGAGCAAAGGGAACCCTCTTGCATGTTTGTGGGAATGTAAATTGATACAGCCACTATGGAGAACAGTATGAAGTTTCCTTAAAAAGCTAAAAATAGAATTACCATATGATCCAGCAATCCCACTACTGGGCGTATACCCAGAGAAAACCATAATTCAAAAAGACACATGCACCCCAGTGTTCATTGCAGCACTATTTACAATAACCAGGTCATGGAAGCAACCTAAATGCCCATCAACAGATGAATGGCTAAAGAAGATGTGCTACATATATGCAATGGAATACTACTCAGCCAGTAAAAGGAATGAAATCGGGTCATTTGTAGAGACGTGGATGGATCTAGAGACTGTCATACAGAGTCAAGTAAGTCAGAAAGAGAAAAACAAATATCGTGTATTAACACATATATGTGGAATGTAGAAAAATGGTACAGATGAACCAGTTTGCAGGGCAGAAATTGAGACACAGATGTAGAGAACAAACACATGGACACCAAGGGGGGAAAGCAGCAGGGGGTGGAGGTGGTGGTGTGATGAATTGGGAGATTGGGATTGACATGCATACACTGATGTGTATAAAATGGATGACTAATAAGAACCTGCTGTATGAAAAATAAATTAAATTTAAAAAATTAAAAAAAAAACCTATTGAATGATGCAACCCAAAAAAAGTTCCAGGGGAAAAAATCATGCGATGATGATTACCCAATCATTTTCTCACTCATGGCAAAGTTTGCGAACTGCTGTTTTACATCATAAGGTTTGTAAAGAGCAAGATAAAGGGAGCATACAGGAAGAAAGGATTCAAAGGACAGAAGAAGGCATTTTGTGAAATGGGATACTCAAGCAGACAGAAAAACAGCAGTTATGAGAGGAAAGCTTGGGTTTTATGCCTGCCATGACAGTCCCTAAATGTGTGGTTTAGCGTGGAGACCAAAGACAGCATGCTAGCAAAGTTTAAAACTTCTCAGCCTAAAGCTAAGCATCAGGAGCCTGGTATTATATTCCAGAAACTTCCTCTGTCACTTGGATCACTTTTCTAAACTGATTGCCTCAGAGGTAATGGGGTAATTAAACCCTTCATTTCTTCTTTCATAAAATCATGTTGGAAATAAGCTAGAAGCTCAAGTTGGTAAAGAACTTTTGAATTATTTCAAGAAGAGTGAAATAACATATGAAAAGACTTGGTACTTTGTGAAAAAACAGTTATGTTTATTCATTTCAGTCAGGTTCTGAGCATCTTGGGCACGTTTTCACATTAACAAGTCCAGAACAATTCATTTCTGAGTAATGTTTATATCATTGAGACTTACACGTGATTGGCTCAATTAACAAAGAAATGAAGTAACTTATCAAAATGCCTCTGCCAGCACCCCAGCTTGGGGTGTCTGACCATCACTGTCAAAGTGGTTAACTGAGTCAGAACTGGGCCCACCATTTGTGTTTCAGAAATGTGCGGTTTGATATCTAGTTACAAATTTTAAAGTTCAAATAAACAAACACATGGTTTTTCCTTTGACTGAATTTGAAAGCATCAAGATGGGGAACCCTAACGCCATAAACATTTACACAGCTTGGCAAGCTCCTCATTATGTAAATACTTTGTGAAAACAACTTTGGTCCATAAAGTATTAATGCTATTTGATAAAAATCAGTTTTTGTTTGGTGTGTCTTTTGAAGCTAGTGTAACTCCTGGTCATTCTATATGATATAAGAGCTCTTTGGAATCAAATCCTAATCCCAGCATGTTTTTCTTGTTCATTTAAACCTCTTATATATATGTTGGAGCCAGAGAGAGTGGAAAGCTTTTAGGGCTTAAGCGTGAATTGTTTGTCATTCTCATGCATGCTTTCTGAAAAGTATTTGGCATGCTTGTGTTTGTAAGTTAAAATATACATTTGTGTTCTTAAGCATTTTCTTTCTTTTTCCCTTTATGCTTGTTCATTTGGTTTACAGAGACCATCTTACCGTGGGAGAGCAGACATACTGAAGTTGGATTGTTTGACTTACCACCTTGTAGAAAATGTCTGTGGGTGTTGATTTGCTAGGTTTGCCCCTGAGTCAAGCTTCTAAAGAGAAAAAAAATTTCTCACCCCAAACTCAATAGTATTAGTACCCCCAGAAGCTTAAAAGACCTAAACAAACACAACTCACCAAAGTTGTCTGTCTAGATCTTTAGGAGTCCAATTTAACCTCTGGAGTATTTCTTTGTTTCGGTTTTGTAGTGAAAAAAGCAACAGAGGTTGCTGAGCAGAAATTCGTGGTACTCTATTTTACCCCTATGGATATTACATCCAATAGCCGATAGGGTTGAGCTGCACAAAATTCATCAAGGACGAAATTGGAACGGACTCAGGAAAAGCTTAAAAAGATTTTTCCATGTGGCAAAGCTGCAGATTGGAGCAAACAAGTATTTGTTTCTCAAGAGGTGATTATGTATGAAATGAAATATAGTTGACCTTCGAACAATGCTGGGGGTTAGGGGTGCCAACCCCTGCACAGTTGAAAATCCACATATAACTTTACAGCCCGCCCTGCTCCAAATCTACCCATCCTCATCCAGGGACTCAACCAACTGCAGATCTGGAGTATGTGTTAAGTGAAAAAAATCCGTGTAAAGTGGACCCATGTAGCTCAAACTGTGTTGTTCAAAGTCAGGGTATATCGATCAGCTTTTGAGGTGTAAGGAGCTTCTCCAGAACTAACCATCATTTAACCAGCTCGTGACTCTACAAGCCTGCCCTTTGGGGTGGGCTCTGAGTAGTGTTTCTTCTGATCCGGAGTTGACCCACCTCAGTGGAGTTCATTTTTGCATCTGTGGTCAGCTGCTGGTTTAGTTGGGGAGTGTCTGGTCAGGGGCAGCGAAAGCAACGACACCTGAGGCCTCTCACCATGGGGCCTTTCAGCCTGGTCCCTTACTCGAATCAAACTTCAATACCTTTTCCATTTATTTTTTCATCTGGCCATGTCTCTAAATTCCTTTTGTAATTTCTTTAATCTGTGTCATATTAGAATATTCCTAAGGGCAACATCCTCTCCTGGTTGCCTGGATTTTCTTGAGACAGGGAGTAGAGAGAAAGCCAACATTTCTTCTGAATTTTCGTAACTTTTAGGCTTATTTTATTTGTGTCTTTGTGTGTGTGTGTGTGTGTGTGGTATGTGGGCCTCTCACTGTTGTGGCCTCTCCCGTTGCGGAGCACAGGCTCTGGACGCGCAGGCCCAGCGGCCATGGCTCACGGGCCCAGCCGCTCCGTGGCATGTGAGATCCTCCCAGACCGGGGCATGAACCCATGTGCCCTGCATCGGCAGGCACACTCTCAACCACTGCGCCACCAGGGAAGCCCCTTTATTTGTGTCTTTTATTGTCATCAGCCCCTAATGCTTTCAGGAAGAAGCCACAATCCAAACAGAACTAATTGATTCATTAATTAAATGGTCAAATGATTAAAAATTGATGGCTAAATGAATTAGCATTTTTATTGAATTTATTGCCTTTAATTTTCACTTCCCGTTTCCTGTACGTCTCAGAGAAGCTCACCAGTCTCTGGCAGTTTTGCCCTTAGAGACTTCATCCCAAGGTCAACATGGACACCACTTACCACCTCCGTAGGCACTGCAGACTGTGCCCCAGTTGTTCCTCACCAGTTAATCAGGAAGCTCGAAGGGACTGATTACAGCTCCATCAACACAGGATGTTTTGACACAGCTGTTTGGACAAGGCTGTTTGAGACCCCCTCCAAGGCTCACTGGTATTTGGAGGGGGACAGGGCCCAAGGGTCAAGGTTTGAAAGCAGCCACTCATCTCTCCTGAGCAGTAAATATTCAAATGCATTTTAGAGCAGCTGCCCCAGGTGAAACCCTCTGGGGGAGTCTATGTGAACAACATTGATGCCGGCTCAGCCCACACGAGGCTCTAGTCAAGTTGGTAAGAGAGCTGTTAGTTATTAATCTTCCACATTGGTCAATACAAGCTATCATGAGTATACTGAAAAGGGAGCATTGAGAATATAGGTTTGAGGACAGGAAAGAAGGTTTATAATTGTGGTGGTTGAGAATGGAGAAGCCGCTGGGCCAGGAAAACATACCGGATTAGCAGGCTCTGAAACGGACACCATGAATCTACAGGATTCTCCTCCTGCAGGGCTCAGCCACCCAGATACAGAACCTAACAAGAAGGATCATTGCATATAGCCAGGGCCAGGTTCATGCAATTAGGAGCTGTTGCTATTACCAGGTACCAGGTACCAGGAGTTGAAAGCATGGGCAGGAACGTTCTGAGCGGGTGAGCTGTGGGATGCACCCTTAATAGTATAAGTGGAAAATGCATGTGCCTCCAGACTGGGTGGCACTCTGGAGCCTGTGAGCTGGCCATCTCTCCTGATCTACAGGGTACCCCACCTGAAGGCAGTCCCTGCCACCCACTTGAAAATGATACTTGATAAGAATGTTCTAAGAAGGGACTTCCCTGGTGGTCCAGTGGTTAAGAATCCACCTTCCAATGCAGGGGACACAGGTTCGATCCCTCGTCGGGGAACTAAGATCCCACACACCATGGGACAACTAAGCCTGCATGCTCTAGAGCCCGCGTGCCACAACCAGACAGAAGCCCACACACCCCAACCAAAGATCCCACATGACGCAGTGAAGACCCCACGTATCGCAACTAAGTCCCGATGCAGCCAAATAAATAAATAAACAAATAAAAGAATGTTTTAAGAAAATCATCAATGATAGGTCACAAAGAGTACTGTCTTTAGGTACACTTAGATTTTTAAATGTTTTATTTTCTCTATATCATTTATTATTACTTTTTCATGAAATTCACTTTGGTGAAACTGATTTTTCCAGGCACAGTGACAAGGGAATCTAAGTTAGCCACCCAAAAGCAGTGAAAAGATGTGGTAATAATGGAAACTTCAGGGTTAGACATTTTGTAAAATCAGCGAAAGGCCTGAAAGCCCATTTAATCCACACCATCCCAAGATTTGTAATTCGTGAAGAAGGGAATCTGTGCGATGCTGTGAAAAAATTATACAATGACTACTCCAATCATTCACACGAGTTCATTCACTGCCTGCAAAACACATGGCAAATCCCATCAACCAGGTGATATCACTGGTGATAGCAGAGGAAACCCTTCTCAGGAACGTTCTACCTTCTCTGGACGTACTGTCAACTAGTCCAGATTCTTTGAGGACACTCTGGCCCTGTCTTCTGAGAATTCCTGCAAGCTCTGTGATGTGATGAACACAAATCTCCAAGCTGGATCCAATCTTGTTCAGCCCACCTGTATCTCCCATCACCACCTTCACAGGCTTCGTAAGCTAAAAAGCCACACGTAGGCTGTCAGTCACCTGATAGCAATAGGTTATGGGATCCAACAGGTGCTCCAGAGTTTAAATCTTTCCCTTAGATTTTTGATATATTTATGTAACTAGGTAAGCCTCAGTTTCCTCATCTGTGAAATGGGGTTGGTTGATTTAGTACTGATTTGAAATAGATAAAAATCACATCTTATATATAAAAAATACACGAAATCCCAAGTGTGACTGTGTCTGTGGAGCAATTTCTGCTAACTTTATGGCATTAATCCTGTCAAGTTTAACCATTTGGGGTATTCCATTTTTATATACCAGACACAGGTACCCATGTGTCACCATTCCCAAAACTGTTTTGTTTGTTTTTTTTCAGTGCTAGTCTTGGTTCTCTTTATTTTTCTTCTACACATCATACTGTATTCCCACCTTACTTGTTTGGCAACGACTAAATACACAATTTTCTTCCTTTCTAAGCTTCTGAATAGTCTAAAAGAAGTATTTGTTCAATGTTTCATCGTGTATGTGGCGTGAGAAAAATCTATAATTGTTCTTGATTTGGACATTTCTCAAGGCAGTCAAACCGCAGAGAGTTTAATCCAAGATAAATGATAGCACGTTCTCCCAAACTGTTTCTATTCTATTTGATATCTTCCACTTACCCTGGATAAGAAACATAACTTGCCTATACTACCTTCAGAATTTATTGTGCATACCTGTACACCTGCTATGAAGAATTCTATTTAAAAGAGCGCAATGGAGTATATCAGTATATCCTATCAATAAAAGGTATTTTAGACTGAGTCCCCGAGATATGCACAGGATGTATACAAATGTACTTCTGTGCTAATATATTTTTATATTCTCAGACCATATAAAATAGATATTTTAAGGAATGACATTAGGTAAACCAAACAACATCTTAAATATTTTAAATTTCATTATATTAAATAAAATTTTATTTGGGTACTCAGCAAGATATTATTTTCAACAATATTTATAGTGAGGACAGTGTCATGGCTCATAAAAGTGTGAGCAGATCATGAGAGTGTGACCTCTGCCCGTTTTCTTATTTGCTTCAGCTTGGCAGTTTCTTTGCAGGAATCCTTTAAGCCAGTTGGCCATTTGAAACAGGTTCGTGAAATTAAAACTAGGTAATATAATTTGCAAATCTGCCATTGGGCACAAGAGTAATATTTTTAAATAGACTGAAAGTGAATGAAGGAGTAATGATAATAATCTCAAATCCTTTGGGTGTGGAAAGTGTCTTATCCCGAATGACACAAGATAAGAATCAAATGAGAACAGAAGAGTCGGTTGCATGTAAATGTTAATAACGTTTCATGTTTCTCCTTTTTAAATTACAAACAAATATAAGTAGAAGTGTTAAGGGTTTATTTCCAGAATTTCAGTACCTGAGTGTGCATCAAAAAGCACCTGGCAGGCTTGTTAAATACTGGGCCCCCCTCCCAGAATCTCTGATTCAGTCAGTCTTGGGTGGGGCCCAAGACTTTGCATTTCTAACAAGTTCCCCAGTGTATTTCTAACAAGTTCCCCAGTGTTGCTGATGCTACTGGTCTTAGGACCACACTTTGAGAATCTCTGCAATAGATCATCTTGATGACCCCTTGGGTTGTATCCTCTCGTGACCTTTGATGTATGTGACACAAATGTAGTTAAGATCAATGCCGTCCAGAAGTGATGTTCCCACTATATCCTGGTTTATAGCACCCGTTCGTGTCCTAAATGGCCTCCCACCCACTCCTCAGCATCCGCTGCCCTTCCCCCGTGATCGAGGTGGAAGGGACCAGAGAACAGGGGAAGGATGGCGCATCCTCTCTGAGAACGCAGCTGACATTTTGCAGCACCCGGTAAAAGCATGGCCTCAGCATGTTTCCCCAGGGTGAATTAATTGCTTTGCTTTTCCTTTTCCTTTGCATAAAGCTAGGCAGATTTGTCCCCTGTTTGGACAAGACTTTGTTGCCAGCACTTTCCGAGGATAGCCAGAAACTGGCTGCTGTCTGAGCTTGATAGTGTTGTCAGGAATTCCAGGGTGGGGTATTGTCACTTGAGTTGGGAAATGCTAACTGAGGTCAACGCTAGTTCAGCTTCCTACCTACAGAATTATGGCAGGACGGAAGTTTGGCCCTCGTGAGATGAATAGGTCAGCAGAAACGTATTCTTGTCTTCCAAATAGCAGACATCTCTATTTTTAAGCTTTAAGTCAGAACATATTTTTCCCCTATATGAGATCCAGTAATTTATGTCCTCAAATGAGGAGGTATTTTAAAATCAAAGGCAAAGACAGCAAAACCAAAAAAAAAACAAAAAAAGTCTAAACCCCACCCCAAATTTCCCAAGCCAAAATTGTGCATAAAAAGTTATTATGTTAGTACCTGAAATTGAATGTCAGTGTTTTGGTTAACTACTGCTGAATAATAAAACTACCCACTAAATGTAGTGAGTTAAAACATCAGCCGTTCTGTTTCTTTGCTCCTGGTTCTGCAGTGTGTGCAGCTCTGGGTGGAGCTGATCTGAGGGAGACGGCAGTGAATTGTTCTGAAGCAGGATCTTAGTTACCTGCCCAGGAATTGAACCTGAGTAGCCTGGGTGAAGACCAGGAATCCTAACCACTAGACCAGCAAGGGCTAGAGGCTAGAAGAAAAGTTGCCCTGGCTCTTGCCCCATTTGAAAGCAAGAATGTTTCAAGGAGGCAAAAACTGGAAAAACAGGTACAAAGTTTATTATTAGAGACACAGCACAACAGGTGAGAGAGCACAGAGAGAAACTGTTTAGTTAAGATAGAAGGAAGGCAGAGACGCACACCCGGAGAGAAAAGGTGTGGGCACCCTCCCTAACGAGGAGGAGCCCAGTAAAGCGGTGATTTAATCACGTATGCAGGGCAGCTCTTTCGGGTCTTTGTTGACTTTGGCCAATTATCTCACTTCTTTTTCCACCCCTGACCTACCCTAGGACCCTCCCCGACATGCATGTGCATCTTTTAGCCCAGATGGATTCTAGCGCAAAGGACTCTGGGAAGGTTGACATCACCTACTATGGGGTGGCACCCCCTCCCTTTTGACCTCCCAGGAGCCTTTCTGCACATGTGTAGTCGGGAAGGTCTCCTTGACCTCGAGAATTAGAAATATGTGGTCTTTTTATCTTCTATCCAAGCAGGTCTCAGCTTCTCCTTGCTCCTGTCATTGTCTTATCTTGGAGTATCTGTCCACAAGGGACAGACTTCAGCTGCTCAGCCTGGGGCCCGTCTATCTCCTGCCTCAGAGCAGCTTGCCCTCCTGCATGCAGGGTCACCTAGGGTGGCTCAACTGGGGCAGGAGGATCTACCCACCTCTCCTGGGGCCTGTATTTTCCTCTATGGGTCTCCCCATAAGACTAGCTTGGACTTCTCACAGCAGGTTGGGTTCAGAATAGGGCCCAGGGTGCAAAAGCAGAAACTACCAGGCCTTCTTAAGGACTCAGGTTAAAAGGAGCTGCCAGGGCTTCCCTGGTGGCGCAGGGGTTGAGAGTCCGCCTGCCGATGCAGGGGACACGGGTTCGTGCCCCGGTCCGGGAAGATCCCACATGCCGCTCTCCGCGGCTGGGCCCGTGAGCCATGGCCGCTGGGCCTGCGCGTCCGGAGCCTGTGCTCCACAACGGGAGAGGCCACGACAGTGAGAGGCCCGCGTACCGCAAAAAAAAAAAAAAAAAAAAGGAGCTGCCAGGCCAGGCCACACTCAAGAGGACGGTCTATACAGGGCGTAAACCCCAGGACATGTGGGGCATTGGGGCCACCACAACCAGAGTCCACCACAGTCACAGTCCATACTGCTTGAGAGCACCTTGCCTCCACACCAGTCAGGCCGATCAGTTGGGTTCTGAGTCCATCTCAGGACGGACATCAGAGCCTCCCAAACATGCAAAAATGGCTTTGACTGTATCTAACAGAGAATTTTCAGAGGACGAGGACGTGTATCTGTTGCAGGGCATCTCTGTTTTTTTTGTTTTATTTTATATTGGATATAGTTGATTAAAAATGTTGTGTTAGTTTCGGGTGTATAGCAAAGTAATTAAGCTATACCTATACATGTATCTATTCTTTTTCAAATTCTTTTCCCATTTAGGTTATTACAGAATATTAAGTAGAGGTCCCTGTGCCATACAGTAGGTCCTTGTTGGTTATCTATCTTATACATAGTAGTGTGTATATGTTAATCCCAAATTCCCAGTTTATCCCTCCCTGTCCCTTTCCCCTTTGGTAACTATAAGTTTGTTTCCTATGTCTGTGAATCTTTTCCTGTTTTGTAAATAAGTTCATTTGTACCATTTTTTTTTAGATTCCACATATAAGTGATATCATATGATATTTGTCTTTCTCTGTCTGACTTCACTTAGTATGGTAATCACTAGGTCCATCCGTGTTGCTGCAAATGGCATTATTTCATTCTTTCTCATGGCTGAGTAATATTCCATCATATATATGGACCACATCTTCTTTATCCATTCATCTGTCGATGGACACGTAGGTTGCTTCCATGTCCTGGCTATTGTAAATAGTGCTGCAGTGAACATTGGGGTGCATGTATCCTTTCAAATTATGGTTTTCTCTGGATATATGCCCAGGACTGGGATTGCTGGATCATATGGCACCTGTATTTTTAGTTTTTTAAGGACCTCCATACTGGGGTCTCTGTTTAACTTCCTGCTGAAAAGTTCCTCTGGTTATGCTCTCCCCTTACTCTGCTCTTTTTCTCCTTCTGAGCACTCACCACCGCCTAACACTGTGTTAAGTGTTGTCTCTATGGTTATTGCCTGTCTCCCCACAATGTAAATGTTCACCAAATGTAAAATGCCCAGGGGAAGGCCCTCAGTTCCTGTGCTCTCTGCTGCACGCTCAGCACCAACAGCAGTGCCTGGCACACAGGCTCTGCAAAGATAGTTATTGAAGGAATGAAAACAGAAATGTCAAGCTTGAGAATATGCCTCCGAGGCAGATGTGGCAACTCGAAAGTACGTTGTCCTGATGTAGGGCTGTGACTGCGTTGGGGTCTCCTCTGCAGGCCCTGGGCAGGGCACCCCCTTGTCACGGATGCTGTGTCTCCTCTGCCGGTTCCCATGGTGTCATTGTCCCAAGGTGTCAATGGACATCAATCATGGGCTTAGAGGGTTTTCTGTGGAGCCTCCAGCTCCTTTATTTGGCCAATTAGGCTTTGTGCTCCTGTTTCCAAATACAGAAGTGGGAGAAACATGAACCTGGCTTTATTGAATGCCTTAGTTAAGGAACGGCTTCCGGTGCAATGCTAGATTATTTCCAATTACACCTCAGATAGCCTCACCCTTGCTAAAACTGGTTAGTGAGCATGAGCTATTCATTCCTAAAAAGAGGCTTAACCAGATAGCTTTTCATTCTGTTCTGCTTTTCATTGCAATGTAGGGAGGGGCTTGCTGTCTTCCTTTCTTCTTTTCTTTCTCTCCCTTTTTTTTGCTTTCTACCAATCTGTATTTTTTTCTCTCTTTGCTTTTTTCCTATAGCATCGCCTTGAAAACTTAGCGTTATAGGTTAGAATCCTCGTTTGTACTCACCCTCCTGTCCATTTGCTCTTTTGACTGTTTATCGATCACAGAAAAACAAATCCGATTTCCTTAATGAATTTTATATGCTTGCATCGGATTTGGTTACAGGTCACCTAGATCTGTCGTTTGGGGGGCCTCTCATCTGGATGCCCAGGCTAGTCCTTACCCATAAAGGATCTTCGTCTGAATCCTTTCCTCCTGGCTTTGTGCACCTGCCTGCATGGAGTGGCCCTCAGTGCTGTGCTTTGCAGCCTTTCTCCCAGCCCAGAGGCATCTGTGTCCTTTCAAATAAGGTTAAGAAATTGCTTTGAGAAAGCATCGTGAATGTTTCTCTTGGACTGAGTCCTGGCTGTTTTCCTCCATGAGTTTTTGTTTACCCTCGTTCCAGCCACCACCCTCAGCCCCATTCCCGTCTCTGCTTGTATCACCAGAGTGTGATGACTCTCTCCACGGGGGCCTCAGCCCAGTCTGGCTGCAAAAAGAGGGCATCTGGCTGCGATGTTCTTCAAAAGCACTAATGGGAGAGTTGTTTCTCTGATGACCTTAAACAAGTTCTTCAGACCTGCTAGAGCTCGATTAGAGTTTTCCGAGGGATTTCAGAGCCTGGGCCTACAGTTCCTAGAATACAATGTGTGTTTCAAATCAAATAAGAGACAATTCGTGTCCTGTGGAGTATGCAAACACCACCCCACACCACTTACTGAAAAACAGCCTTGAGTTTGTAAATCTGGAATTTGGCAATGAAGTGATCCAGATGAGCTCCTAAAAGCAAACCAAGGCAAGGCCATGGGCATGGCAGGACCTCAACATAAGAGAATTTGAGCCCCTATCCCCTTGGGAATCATCCCAGCTTCCTTTCTCTCTCTCTCCATCTGAATATCCATCTTTCCTGGTGTGAACATGTCCTGGACTCTCCAAAACTAGAAGAAAACAACCCCAGACTGTCTTGAATTTGACAATGGCCTTGAAGCCTTGATAACGGAACTCTACTGGATTAAAACCACCTGTTATTTATCTTTTCACCTCACCTGTGGCAAGCAAGTATGTCTGTAGCTTTGCTCGCGTCTGATTTCCGCAGGTTTAACCTGTCCCAGTTTCTAAGGAACTTAATGTTTTCCTTTACTGTCATTTCCTCTCTCCCACCTGATTCCAGTTCAGTCACTATTTAGCTTACTGCTCATTCCTCTCAAATCCGGCCCATTTAATGTCAGCAGGACAAAATTATCAGGCAGCTCTGAACAGGACTAAGTCTAGCTTTACAGACTCTCGTCTTCTGCGATGTACTGCATCCATCTCAGGAGTCTATAAAAATCACTCACCTCCCTGTTGGGCTATAGTGGGAAGAATCCTGGACTGAGAGCTGAAAAGTCCTGGATTCTAGACACGGAGCTGCAGGTATGAACTGTGCTAGCTTTGGACATTTGCTTACGTTTTTTAAGACTGAGTTTTTTCCATCTTCATAATAGGACTGATCATGACCACCCTGCCTGTTATGGAGTCACTGAGCAACCAAGTGAGAAGCAAAAGCTTTCATCTACTCAGCACAGAGCTAACTGAGCACTTACCATGTAACACAAGGCAGTTAGAGCACAGGTTTATTTTTAATTGAAATACAATTGCTTTACAATGTTGTGTTAATTACTGCTTTACAGGAAACTGATTCAGTTATACCTAGATATACATTCTTTATTTAATATATTCTTTTCTGTTATGGTTTATCATAGGATATTGAATATAGTTCCCTGTGCTATACAGTAGGACCTTGTTGTTTATCCGTTCTCTGTATCATAGTTTGCATCTGCTAATCCCAAACTCCCAGTCCACCCCTCCCCCAACCCCCTCCCCCTTGGCCACCACCAGTCTGTTTTCGATGTCCATGATTCTGTGTCTGTTTCATAGATAGGTTCATTTGTGTCATATTTTAGATTCCACATATAAGTGATATCATATAGTATTCGTCTTCTCTTTCTGGCTTACTTCACTTAGTATGATAATCTCTAGGTCCGTCCATGTTGCTGCCCATGGCATTATTTTGTTCTTTTTTATGGCTGAGTGGTATTCTGTTGTACATATGTACCACATCTTCTTTATCCATTCATCTGTCATTGGACATTTAGGTTGTTTCCATGTCTTGGCTATTGTGAATAGTGCTGCAGTGAACATAGGGGTGCATGTATCTTTTTGAATTAGAGTTTTGTCCAGTTATATACCCAGGAGTGGGATTGCTGGGTCATATGGTAGTTCTATTTTAAGTTTTCTTTTTTAAAATATTTATTTATTTATTTGGCTGTGCCAGGTCTTAGTTGCAGCATGCGGGATCTTAGTTGCTGCATGTCAACTCTTAGTTTATCATAGAGTTTTCGCCCCTGGACCACCAGGGAAGTCCCAGTAGTTCTGTTTTTAGTTTTCTGAGGAAACTCCATACTGTTCTCCATAGTAATTTTACCAACTTACATTCCTACCAACAGTGTAGGAGCGTTCCCTATTCTCCACACCCTCTGCAGCATTTGTTATTTATAGACTTTTTGAGGATGGCCATTCTGCCCAGAGTGAGGAGTTACCTCTTTGTAGTTTTTTTTTTTTTTTTTTTTTTTTCTTTTTGCGGTATGTGGGCCTCTCATTGCTGTGGCCTCTCCCGTTGCGGAGCACAGGCTCTGGACGCGCAGGCCCAGCGGCCATGGCTCACGGGCCCAGCCGCTCCGCGGCATATGGGATCCTCCCAGACCGGGGCACGAACCCGTATCCCCTGCATCGGCAGGCGGACTCTCAACCACTGCGCCACCAGGGAGGCCCCTCTTTGTAGTTTTGATTTTCATTTCTCTAGGAATTAGCAATAGAAAACGGCTTTTAAAGGAAGGCTGCTGCTGCCCTTTGGAAGTGGTTCATCATCATCCTCACCATCATCACACAGCCTCACCTGTGGTGTTCACAGTTAGCTCCTGGGCTCGCCCATCTCTTTCACTGATCCGTGAAGATGGTGTTGGTACCCACAGCTCTGAGCTCCCACAGCACTTTATTGTCACTGCTGGACAGGATCTGTTGAATCAGTGGAGTATCCCCATACCATGGAATCTGCCACATCACAGAGTCTCAATGGAAACTTGCTTAAATTAATTCACAGATAAATCATGCATGAGTGAATGTATGATGATGATTTGTTTCCCATGTCAGCCCTATCAATGGGAATTCCTGTGAAGGTCTTATTTTCTATTTGTCCTGTTTTATCTGATTCCAGTTAGTTTTCACTGGAAACTGATTTCCTCTTAACTCATTAAACTTAACTGTAAGATTGATATTCTCTGGAGAAAAACAACTGCTGAGATTTTTTTGTCTTACCCCAAGTAGATTCAGTGGTATTTGTGAAAAAAAAAAAGTAACTGAAACCAAACTTCAGATTATTCCTTGCCTGTCTGATAACTCTTAACCGTAGCTGGGTGTTTGTTTCCCTGCTTTGTGTCCCAGGTGGCTTTAGGGAGAGCAGAGGGCTGCCAGAGTTAAGCACATTGGTCTTGACCCAGTTGCAGCAGTAAGCCCAGCCCCCAAGCAGTTCTATTCTAGCATCTTAAGCTGTCTAGGGAATTCCATTGGGACCCTAATGTATAACATGGTTTCTAACTACAGGGAGTTCAGAGGTTTATGAACCCCATGAAATAAAGCACAGTATAGTATGACAATATGCCCAGGCATTTTCTTGGGGTGTGCTCATACTCCCCAGCTTTCCTCAGACTCTCAAATACTCTCAAAGGGATCCATGATCCTTCCCACTTCCACCACCAAAAAAAAAAAAAGGTTAAGAACACTTGATTGAAAGACTCTAGCCCACTTAAAGAATGTGCTTTCTTATGACTAACATATTTTACTTTTCCCAGAACTGCTATGTAGCAGTAATAAATATGTAACCCTCCAAACTGCCTGGCAGCAGACTTCAAATTAGACAAGTCTATGGTGTGACTCATGGAACTTTCTCATGCTTTTGCATTCATTAATCAGGAAAATCCCGTGTAACTGTTTCACGCTTCTGAAGACAGTAATCAGGAAAATCCTGGAGGAGACTGTGGTTTTAAAGGATGCTAAATCAGGTTACAATCATGTGTACCCTGATAGTATGTTTTTCCTCTCTGGAATTTCCTCCTGGGGGTGGTCTGTGCTTCTCGCTTCCAAAACTTATATCAACATCCTCTTGGACCTGGGAGTGTAAGCCACTAATTTTTATTTTATGTCATTTTGTACAAAGGAGAAAAGGAACCATCATAAGCCATGGAAAATCTTCCCGGGGTACAAGCAGGACCAGATTTTTAGTTCTCACCTTGTGCTGTAAACCTGGAAACTAAACTCGCTGGTTTCCCCTCAGTGCCTGTCTTTGAGATGCTCAGTGTAAACTCAACTATACTTCCCAGCTGCCTATTCCAAGTTAGATGGCCAAGGTAGTTTGTTTTGCCGTGGTTGGGTTTGATTTATTGGTAACAGAGTTGCACACACTTAGGCAACGGTGCAGGTGCTTAAAATACTTTTTTAATACTTAAAGTACAGCCTGTGCTTTGCTGCTACTCAGCTGTGGCAGGACAAAGGATGCTCCCTAAAGTTTCATGAAATGGGAAAAGTAGGAGTTGTTGAATCATATAAATTCATCTGCCATGTCTTTTTTCCATTTCCTTGCAACATAGCACGGTGACCATGAGCACACATTCTGGATTCCAAATGTCTGGGTTTGAACCCCAGCTCTGCCACTTAGGAGTTACACAACTTCGGGCAAATTTTAGGATGTCTACCATCCTCACCTAGAGTAGAGGTATTAACACTGCGAACCTCCCAGGGTTTACAGGAAAATGAGTTATTTGCAAAGTTCTTAGAAGACTGCCTGACATGGACAAATTGTAACATACGTATTCTTTTTTTTTTTTTTTTTTTTTTTTTTTGCGGTATGTGGGCCTCTCACTGTTGTGGCCTCTCCCATTGCGGAGCACAGGCTCCGGACGCACAGGCCCAGCGGCCATGGCTCACGGGCCCAGCCGCTCCGCGGCATGTGGGATCTTCCCAGACCGGGCACGAACCCGTTTCCCCTGCATCGGCAGGCGGACTCTCAACCACTGCGCCACCAGGGAAGCCCTAACATACGTATTCTTAAAGTAAATCTGATTATGGAGAGTAATATTGGCGTTTGCATGGATACATCCAACCAGGGTCAAACCTGAGAAGCCGATTATCACCATTGGACCAGTTGGCGGTGGCAAGTGTTTGTTGCTTTGCTTTTTGGGTTTTGGGTTTTTTTTAATCTTTTCCATCCATCTCTTCTGAGGGCAAGGTTTTCCTTTGCTGGCCTCCCCGTGCTCCAAGGGCTTTCAGATCTGAGATACTCTGAAGGAATCTCTGTGTTTTAACCCCTTTGTCACACACTGAGTCAATTCAATCAGAGCCACTTAGCCTCGTCTTGACAGGCGTTTCTCTGGCTGGAGGGGGTTTTGCTTGTTTGTTTGCCCTGCCGCCACCTGCAGTGGACTTCCACTCCCAAATACTCAGCCCGATCTGACCTTGTTCTTTTAAGTATCATGATTCCACAGGCAGCATCCACAAGTCATTTTTGAGAAGAGCCATTTGTATGTCCCTATAATGCTTCTGATTAAAAATGACTTGAACAAAAAAAAAGAAAGCAAGATACTGTGGACACAATACTTTTCACCCTCATAATTAGATAACATAGTTCTAATGTAAGAATCACAAGATTTCAGTTCAGTCATGCAAATTGTGTCCTAGAAGCTCATGAAATACTCTTGCGCCAGAACACAGAGAGTGATTTTGTTTGCATTGTGATTAGGTCTCTTTTTTATGGGATGCATCTATAGTAGACTTAGCTATTATTAATTGGGAAAAAATGGTAAGCAGGAACTCAGAAAAAGACTCTTTTTAATCAATCCTTACATAGAAAATGGTCAATATCATTCTTGGAAATGTCCTTTTATTTTAGAAAAATACATTCTCTATTTGCAAGTTAATAGAAAGGAGTTGTAGTAAAGATTACTGACTGCAACATTTATTTCTCCCTGATATTTATTCTGATCACATCTAGTTTTAAGCAGAATAAATGGTGTGTCTCCAGAAATGTTAGTGATTGAACAGAGCCACTCTGAGTTTTTCAAAAAGAAGTATTTGAAGAATTTTAGAATTGTCTAACCCAGTTTCTTTATCTTTCGGATGAGAAACTTGAGACCCACAGAGCTTAGTAATTGCACCCAGCTAAGTGAAAGCAGAGTACGAAAGCTAATTTTCAGGGAAACTACACAAGGAGAATTTCTTAAAGTTTACATTTTGACATTTTTTTCTGCATTGTTTACAGTAAGTATGCATAGTGGGGTTTTTTACTGAGGTTTAATTGACATATAACATTATATTGGCTTCAGGTGTACATCATGATTCTATACTGATGTACGTCGTGAAATGATCACCACAATAAGTCTAGTTACCCTCTGTCACCATATAAAGTTAGCTTTCAGGACTTACCCTCTTGGCAGCTTTCAAGTATGCGCTACAATATTATCGACTATAGTCACCGTGCTGTACGTTACATCCCCATGGCTTTTCTATTTTATAAATGTAAGTTTGTACCTTTTGACCCCCGTTACCCATTTCACCCACTTTCCTCCCTCTTCCCCTCTGGCAACCACCATTCTGTTCTTTGCATCTATGATTTTTGTTTTGTTTTGGTTTGTTTGTTCATTTTTTAGATTTGTTTTTAGATTCCATATGTAAGTGAAATTGTACACTATTTGTCTTTTTCTGACTTATTTCACTTAGCATAATTCCCTCAAGTTCTATCCATATTGTTACAAATGGCAAAAGATTTCATTCTTTTTTATGGGTCAGTAGTATTCCATTGGGTATATGTACCACATCTTCTTTATGCATTCCTCCATTGATGGGCACTTAGGTTGTTTCCATATCTTAGTTATTATAAATAATGCAGCACTAAACATAGGGGTACATCTTTTCAATTTGGTGGCTTTGTTTTCTTTGGGTAAATACCCAGGAGTGGAAATCTGGGTCAGATGGTAGTTCTCATTTTAATTTTTTGAGGAATTTCCATACTGTTCTCCATAATGGCTGCACCAATCTACACCCCACCAGCACAAGGATTCCTTTTTCTCCGCATCGTCACCAATACTTACTTCTTGTCTTTTCAGTGATGGCCATCCTGACAGGTGTGAGGTGGTACCTCATTGTGGTTTTGATTTGCATTTCCCTGATGATTAGCATCTTTTCAAGTGTCTGTTTTAAAAATAACCTATTTTAAAGAAAAAAATGGTTGGATATGATTTACGTTAAAGAGAAGATAAAAACAGCCTGGATTTGATGGCAAATGTTGATGAGTAATGAGAAAAGAAATCAAAATTATTACATTCAATTCATCTACAGGTCATAGCAATTGAAATATGAAGGCCTAATGATGAGGAGCTTAAACCAATATTTTGGGAGGCAAAACAAGAGATACAGAGTTGGATAGGATACAATTGGGGAACTTTATTGTCCAGTAAAGAGAATGAGGAAAGTAGGCAGAAAACTATAGTACTATGAAAGATGTAAAAATTTTCACTAGGGAAGTACAGCAAAATGTTTTCGGGGATCAGAGAAGGGATGAAGGCTGTTGGGGATAGCTCTCCTGAATATCTGAAATTGATGGCTCCCAAACGTTTATCCCCAGCTGAACCTTTCCCTGGAGCCCCTGACTCATGCAGCTGCCAACTAGATGGCTTCACTTAGAATCCAAATCAGTGTATCCAAAGCTGAATTCCCAGCTTGCCCCCAACACCTCCATCCCTCCAGCCTTCCCCATCTTGGTGGATGGAACCACCCTTCCAGTCGTCCAGGGCACAGATCTCAGCATCGTCCTTGTGAGGAAGTCCTATCAACTCTGCCTTAGATACACCCAGAATCAGACAACCTCCCCACTCCTGTCACCTGCTCCATCACTGCTTTTCACTTAGATGGTCAACGCAGCCCGCTGGCTTTTGTCCTTGACTCCCTCCTCTCCATACCGTACAGCTTTTTCTCAACACAGACTCCATCATTCATTCCTCAGAATCCTCCTCTGCTCCCACGTCTCTCAAAGTCCCACACGACTGGCAAAGCCTCTGAGCTTCATCTCCCACTACTCTCTCCTTCTGTGACTTTGCTTCCGCCATACGGGCCCCCTCGCTGCTCCTCTTACCTGCAAGTCAGACTCCCACCTCAGGGCCTTTGCACTGGCCTTCCCCCCAGTCTGGAATGCTTTTCTCTCAGATACCCACATGGATCGCTCCTTCACCATCTTCAACAATTTGCTCAAGTGTCATCTTCCTAACAGGGCCTATCTGCCCATTTTATTGAAAATTGAGTTTCTCCCCACTAGCACTTCTGATTCTCCTTACAGGTTCTAATTTTTCCTTAGAACCGATCTTCTAGCATACTGTATGATTTATATATCCAGTTTTTCTTTATTATGTGATTTATTGTCTCTATCCTTCTGCTAGAATAGTACAGTTCCCAGAAGTTCCAAGAAGGTACCATCCCTGTTTGTTTTGTTCACTGCTGCATCCCAAGTGCCTGAAACAGTGCCTGGCAGGTAGTGGGCACTCAGTAAACATTTGCCAATAAGCAAATAAGCGGATTCATAGGGAAATGAGGGTTATTCTGAAAAAAGGGAAAGAGTGAGTAGTTTTTAAACAACCTTGACTCACAACCCTCTCTGTAAGTCTGGTGAATGCTATGGACCTCTTCCCAGAATGACGCGCATATGCAAATTTACACAAAATCCTGCATTCACTTCCGGGAATCTCGCACACATCTTGAGACCCATCCAAGAAACCAAGATCAAGGAGCTGTGTCTTAGGCAGAAAGAATCGCGTAGACAAAGGCTCAGAGGCAGGAATGTGTGCTCGTGTCAGAGGCTCACCAGGAATCATTCGTCTTGAGTATATAATGAAGCAGCAGAGTAGTAACAGGAGATAAGTATGGGTCTGTAGTGTGTAGGGCCCAGAACTCCAGAGAAAGGTTGTTTCTGTTTGATGAGGAGAGGATGGGGAGCCGTGAGGAGCTGTGCCTGGTAATTTTGCCCTATGTTCACCTCCCATTCATTGTGAAACTTTGCACAATGTACTTCTGTCTTCATTTGCCTTTAAACAAGAGAAACTAATAGAATTTTCTAAAGACTTTTATAAGCCTCCCCCCTATTGTAAAAGATAGGTGAGTACTTCATCATTATGCTAATTAAAATGCATCCATGCCCCTATTAAAACTACTGTAGTTTATCCAATTTATATTAACACTTCTGAGACCGTCTCAGTTGCATCATTCTCCTACTATCTGATTATTAATGTTGTCATTTGATTCAGTGAGAACTATGTTTTCAATGATATTGTCCGTCTCATGCTTTGTTTGGGGGGGGTTGCTTTTTGTTGTTGTTGTTGTTTCCTTGATCCTCCCTCCTTCCCTGCAACAAAGCATCCCAACTTCTTCTTTGCTGGAGCTTAGTACTCTGCTGTGGCCCTTGATTCATGCTTTGTTTTGATTGTTATTTGGGGGATAGATATCTAGAAGAAGTTTCTCATTACTCAAAGGCCCTAAAAAAAATGCTCTGAATGTGCGAGCACATAAAATGAGGCCATCTGAGCTCCTAGTTCTTTGACAAGAGTGCCCTCGGTACCTTAAAGAGGGTAATTAGCCATCCAAGTTAGCAGTCTCCCCAAATTGAAAACACATCCTATGTTTTAGTTACAACTGCTGTGTAACAAACCACCCCAAAACTTAGTGACGTAAAGCCTCCATTTATTCTGCTCATAGAGTCTGAGTTGAGAGTATGGGCAGGGCACAACAGCAATGGCTGACCTGGCTCCACGATGCCTAGCATCTTGTTGAAAATATCTGAAGATGAGGAGTAAACTGAAGGCTGGGGGTTGAAATCACACGGAGGATTACTCACTTACACATGTGACACCTGGGCTGGGGTTGTGAGATTTGGGCTTCCTTGCAGCATGGAGACCTCAGGGTAATCAAATTTGTTATGTGGCGACTCCAACAAAACTGAACAAGGTAGAAGCAGCATAGCTTTGTATGACCTACCTTGGAAACCACATTGCAACACTTCTGCCCTATGCTTTATTATTATTTTTTTTTGGCCACACCCTGGGGCATGTAGCATCCTAGTTCCCCAACCAGGGCTCGAACCTGCACCCCCTGCAGTGGAAGCATGGAGTCTCAACTGCTGGACCACCGGGGAAGTTCCCTGCCATATGCTTTAATCACACCGAGCCTCTGTTCAAGGAGAGGGGACAGAGAACCACTGCTGTATGGGAAGGCATCAAAGAATATTGTGGCCATTTCTTTTAAACACCACACTCCTAGAAATGTAAGCATCCTCATGGAGACTGTAGGACAGATTGCATACCACTAACTTTTTCCCCTTAGGTGTGAGACACAGCTAGATTCACCATTTATTCAGTGCCTGTGCAAAAAGGCAACTGAATTCTAATTATGTGAAACAAATGATCAGATTAACAGAAACAACCTGTGTTTTGAGGAGCCGTAGAATTTAGAAAGCACTCAGATTCCTAGAAAACTGATGGAATCAGATCTTTGAAAAGGGAGTGAGGTTAGGCATGAGCTGGGCAACTAAACAGAAATGAAATAATTTACAGAGCACAAATTATTTATGACTCATGGTTTCTAAACACCTGTCAGCCATGCTGCAAAAGTTTACCTTTGTGAGGGGGACTTGTTTTTATTCATCTACATCGAGTTATTATGGAAAAGAATATATATATTGTGGAAAAGAATATATATATACACATATATATGTACATATATATGTGTATATATGAATGAATCACTTTACACCTGAAACTAACACACTGTAAATCAACTGTACTTCAATTTTAAAAAAGAAGCATTATTATGTTGTCTACACATGTTGGCCATCTGTGACTGCAAATGAACTCTGTGGGGCAGAGAAAATAGGTTATTTCAAGTGTCTTGGGTGAGAGCATTTGCTCAATTTTATCCATGCATTTGGAATAGTTCATGGGCTATACTTTACGGCATGAGATAAGCAGATCATTCCCAGAGTGGTGAACATATAGTGAGGCCCAAACTTATCCATTTTTGTTTTTCTGCAGCGGAAGCCTCAGGATTATAGCAACAGACGGAATGTCATTTTAAGATTGAGAGAGAGGAAGGAGAGGTGGACCCTTATATAAGCAAATCTGTCTCGAACCTTCTTTATGCCAAGAGTTCATGCTCCATCATTATCTTTTTTTAAATTTTATTGAAGTATAGTTTGACTTACAATGTTGTGTTAATTTCTTCTGTACAGCAAAGTGACTGTTATACTTATATATGCATTCTTTTTCATATTCTTTTCCAATATGGTTTGTCACAGGATATTGAATATAGTTCCCTGTGCTATACAGTAGGACCTTGTTGTTTATCCATTCCATATGTAATAGCTTGCATCTGCTAATCACAAACCCCCAGTCCTTCCCTCCCCAACCCCCCTTCCCCTTGGCAACCACAAGTCTGTTCTCTTATGTCTGTGAGTCTGTTTCTGTTTTGTAGATAAGTTCATTTGTGTCACACTTTAGATTCCACATATAAGCAATATCATATGGTATCTGTCTTCCTCTGTCTGACTTACTTCACTTAGTATGATAATCTCTAGGCCCATCCATGTTGCTGCACATGACATTATTTCATTCTTTTTTATGGCCGAGTAATATTCCATTGTGTATATCTCCATCATGATCTTCCTGTCAATCTAAACATGTGAAACTAGAGCTCTAAAAAGAGTCTCCAGCATTTCCTCAAGTTGGAATAACCAACAGGAAAAGCAAAAGACAGACATGCTTATTAATATTGACTTGAAAATTGGGTTTTCCACATTGGCAGAGAGGATTATTTTAGAAGGAAGTTCCAGCTGTGGTAGCATTTGAGCAATCTCCTTTGACACCCAGCATAATGGCTTCAGTCACATTTTGTCTTAAGAATTTTTCTCCTATGTTCTGATTTTTGCCAGAAACCCCTCCCCATGAGTGCACATTTACTTACAGGGCAGCATTTCCACTTTTGTATCCTTTGGCAAAGCACCTCCCTCAGGGCTGAGCACATAGTAGGCCCTTAGTAAACGCTGGTGGAATTGCGTCAACCTGCTTGCCCAGCCGAACTGTGACTTTCGTGGATTTCATAGGAAAATTCCAGAAGAATCAAGGGAGTGTTGAAGCAGCCAGGCTGGAAAGGTGGTTTCCGAGCACTGCTTCTGGCACTGGAGCTGGTAGGCAATCAAGTTTTCAGTGCTCCTCTGTGAAATGAGAAAATGTAAGGAAATCTTTTTGTAAGCCTAATTTTTTTTATAAATCTGCTTTCTTCAAGCTGAAAGGCTTCCCTTTATTCTGAGAATAATCTTCTGACTTTTGGGGGGCATGGGGGCCATAAAAATCTTTCCTTTTATGAAGTGATTGCAGTAAATAATAGTTGTTTTTCTTTCTGAATGTCCTTCCTTGGCAAAAACGAAAAGTTGGCAAGCTATAGCAGACCCTAAATTTGTTTACTGGTTTGCTCTTTTAATCATCTGAAATGTGAAGATCTGGGAACTTCTAGACTAGTAGTTGAGAATTTTTCTCTTGCATTTTAGAGAAACTAAAGAATTCTTTAAACAGTGCATTTGGCAACAAACTTGGTAATAAATAGCTCTACCACCTTATTTGAGAAAAAGTTTAGTATTTATCATTCATATGTGACATAATTAGGATGTATACAGCACTTATATGCAAACAGACACCATCAAAGATGTTCATTGTAATACACTGTTTAGATATATACACACTCTCTTTCACACAGCTCAAGACCAAAAAAATATCTCCACACAAATGCAAGAGGTGGCAATGCACTTATAAGGAATTGTATGTGTTTTCACTGGAAACCCACATCATCACAAGCCACTCCTGTTGCCTGAGCTGCTGACAAACAGACCTGGCCCTGATAGATGAGTTCATTATCTCTTTCTAATTGCAAGCAGCAGGTGTGTTCATCACATGTTAAATGAAATCTGCCTAATGTTATGTGGTTCCAGCCCAGGGGTCTGTCAGGAGGGCCCATTGCTCCTTTCCCTTTTCTGGTCTAGGTCTCACCTGTAAATTGTAACAGATCACCTGGACCTCTTTGAGTAATTCTCCACTGTACCACCGACTGTCCACAGGCATGGCTGAGCCACATCATGCGTTTGATTTTGTGCTCTTAAGAGAACAAATAATTATATATTTAAATACTGGATGTGTGAAATCGCTGATTATAATCATTTTCAGTTGGGCAGGGGAGTAGGTGGGGAACATAGTTTCCACTTTTTAGCTACTTAGCACCTAGAAGGTAATCTCAGAGAACTGAAAAGCAGGATACAGAGGTATCGTGCTGAGAATATATTTTCATTAACTCAACAATAAAGAATTTTCGAGCACTTGTTTTGTATGAGACCCTTGTTGGCACTGGGCGTACAAGAAGGAACTAGCCACTAATTCTGCCCAGAGAAGCTTGCATTCTACTAAAACGGAGAAATTGTCATCCATTCTACAGATGTTTGTTGAATGCCCGCTGTGCTCCAGGAGCTATTCTAGGGAGCTGGGCATAAAACAAGAACGGACAAGGTGCTGGTCCTCACGATGCTTCCATTCCATGGATAGCTCAGCTCAAAACCATAAAGCAGGCACTCCCATTCCAGGCCTGTGGGGAAGGAACACTTGGCAGTATTCGCTAAAATTAAAAATGGGTGACCACTCCAGCAATCTGCTTTATAGCCACTGTCAGGAGTGGCCAAAGGGACACTTTAGCTTCATCGACAGTGCTCTTTTTTTAAATTTTGGCTGTGTTGGGTCTTTGTTGCTGCACGGGCTTTCTCTAGTTGCAGTGAGCGGGGGCTACTCTTGGTTGCAGTGCACAGGCTTCTCATTGTGGTGGCTTCTCTTGTTGTGGAGCATGGGCTCTAGGCATGCAGGCTTCAGTAGTTGCAGCATGCAGTCTCAGTAGTTGTGGTGCTCAGGCTTCAGTAGTTGCAGTGCGTGGGCTCATAGTTATGGCTCACGGGCTCTAGAGCGCAGGCTCAGTAGCTGTGGCTTAGTTGCTTTGCAGCACGTGGGATCTTCCTGGACCAGCGATCGAACCTGTGTTCCCTGCATTGGCAGGCGGATTCTTAACCATTGCACCACCAGGGAAGTCCCTCGACAGTGCTCTTTTTAAATGCAACTGTATTCATGAAGTGCTTTATAATTAAAATTCGTTAATACAAGTCCATCATCAAAATACAGTAGCACAAAAATTAGCGTTACAATAAAGATACGTACTCCAAGCTATGGCAGTTCCATAAGGGACTAATTGGCACCACAGCGCAGTAAGGTGCCTGCAGACATGCCTTAAGATGAGAAACCAGGGAAATAGGAAGCAGGCCTTGAAATATGAGTGGGAGTTATCTGGCTTCACTAGGATGGGAAGTAGCTGGAGGAACAGGGCAGACTAAAGGAGCAGCTGAAGCATTAAAGGTGAGTTTTTAGAGAATGTAAATAATCCCATTTGACTCAGGCACGGCTTGTGTGGTGGGAAAAGCCTGGCGTGTAGAAAGCACTTACAGAACCCGGAGAAGAGACAGACAGGAAAGCAGGCAGAGGCCAATGCCAGGAGGTCCCCAAGTGACAGGTGGAGGAATCAGCTGTGTATGGTGGAGGCAGTTGTGTTAGTTTCTGGTGGCTACCATAATATATTACCCCAAACTTGCTGGCTTAAAGCAACAGAAATGTATTCTCTTGCAGTTCTGAAGGCCAGCAGGGTCGTGGTCCCTCTGGGGGCCCAGAGGAGAGCCCTTCCTTGCGTCTTCCAGCTTTTGATGGCTCCAGGCATTCCGTGGCTTGTAGCTGCCTGATTCCCACCTCTGCCCCCATCTTCCCAGGCTGCTTCTCTTCTGTGCATGCCTCTCCCCTACGTGTCTCTTATAAGGACACTAAGTCACTGGATTTAGGGCCCACGTGACTAATCCAGGATGATTTCTTCCGGAGATCTTTCACTTGATGGTATCTGTAAAGCCCCTTTTTCCAAATAAGGTCACATTCACAGGTTCTCAGGGTTAGGATATGGACAAATCCTTTACAGAGGAGGGAGTGGGTCTGGGGGGACATCATCCAGCCCACCAGAATGCTGATGGGGCAAAGTATAGAGAAGGAAACGATCATATTTGATTCCTTGGACAGTGATATTGGCAAGTCAGGTCCAAGGGTGTCTCAAGGACTAGAGACATTTCTCTGTCATTGTTGAGACCAAAGCCCCTTCCATGGTTTCTGACATGCTGCCTATTGAAATAATGCACAAATGAATGAATCTGCAAGCGAACCAGTACAGAAAAGATGGCAAATAGTCAGAGGTGAGGAGAGTGCCTGTCCTATGGGAGGTGTTCATTAAGTGTTTTTGGAACAAATGTTGGTCCTAGAACAAATATCATTCTTGAGGATGCATGGCAGGGTCTGATGTCCATTTAGATCAGGGTTTCTCAGCCTCAGCACTGTTGGCATTTGGGGCCAGACAGTTCTTTGTTTGGGGTGGACAGGGTGCCCTGTGCATAGGAAGAGGTTTACCAGCATTCCTGGCTAGAGCCACTCTCCCCAGCTGTGACAACCAACAGTATCTACAGACATTGCCACACATCCTCTGGGGTACAAAAGCACCCCCAGATGAGAACAACTGGGTTAAATAAAGCACTCTCTGCCTACTATGAGGAGAGTTTTTGGTAAGAGAGGTAATAGTGGAAGGCAAGAGGCCAGTTAGGGGGCTGTGCTGTGCTCCAGGCAAGAGGACATGGTGGTCTCTCGTTGCAGAGAGACAGACATGAGTGAATTTGGAATATGTGTTGGGGGTGGAATCACAGGATTTACTGATGGGTTAGACGTGTGGATGTAAGAGAAAGAGAAGAATCAAAGAAGGTTAGTGGCCTGAGCAACTGGTAATTCATGACGTCTCTTACTGACACGGGGGAGGATGCAGCAGCAAGGTTGGGGGGAGGGCAGAGCGAGGAGGAAGGGCACACGTTCTGAGGTGGTGTGTTTGTTGAAATCTCTAGAGACATCCGTGGAGGAAAGAGGTCAAGCAGGCTTTCAGCGCGACGGTCTGGAGCCCAGGAGAGCGGTCAGGCTAGAGGTACAGTTTTTGAATCGTTGACATGCAGCTGTTTTTGAAAGCTTGGTCAAGATGAGATTTCTGAGGGAGGGAAGGATGGACGGAGGGACAGAGGAGAGAGAATAGGAGAGCAGAGAGCAAAGGGGCCCCAGGTCTGAGCTTGGGGTCCACACGCTGGGAGTTCTGTCAGAGGAGACGTCAACAGAAGAAACCAAGAAAGAGGGCCCGGTGAATGAGGAGGGCCCAGAAAAACAGTGAAGGACATGAGAAGACACAGGAAAGACCTTGCTTTTGTTGTGCTGGAAAGACAAGGAATGAAAAGCAGCTCCCAGAGGTCAGAATAAACCATCTTATTAGTGTTGAGAGATACAAATGTTTTCTCTCCTCTAATCACTTCTAGCTAGAAAGTCCAGTCTGCAGGCCAGGTGCCCAGTGTTCTAAAGCACTTAACTAATTGCTTCATGATCTTAAGATCTGCATTTTGGTACAAATCAAAACCACAGGAGATATCACCTGCACCTGTCAGAATGGCTGTCATCAAAAAGAACACAAATAGCAAGCGCTGGAGAGGGTGTGGAGAAAAGGGAGCCCTCCTACACGGTTGGTGGGAGTGTTAATTGGTGTAGCCACAATGGAGAAGGGTATGGAGGCTCTTTACAAAACTAAAAATAGAGCAACCATATGATCCAGCAACCCCACTCCTGGGCATATATCCAAAGAAAACAAAAACACTAATTAGAAAAGATACATGCACCCCAATGCTCATAGCAGCATTATTTACAATTGCCAAGATACGGAAGCAACCTAAGTGTCCATCAACAGATGAATGGATAAAGAAGACATTTTAGATAGATAGATAGATATAAAATGGAATACTACTCAGCCATTAAAAAGAACAAAATTTTGCCATTTGCAGCAACATGGTTGGACTTGGAGAGGATTATGCTAAGTGAAATAAGTCAGACAGAAAAAGACAAATGCTGTATGATATCATGTATATGTGGAATCTAAAAAATACAACAAACTAGTGAATATAACAAAAAAGAAGCAGACTCACAGATACATAGAACACACTAGTGGTTACCAGTGGGGAGAGGGAAGCGGGGAGGGGCAATATAGGGACAGGGTACAAACTATTAGATCTAAAATAAGCTACAAGGATATATTGTACAACACAGGGAATGTAGCCAATATTTTATAATAACTGTAAATGGAGCATAACCTTTAAAAATTGTGAATCACTATATTGTACTCTGGTAACTTATATAATGTTGTACAGCAACTATACTTCTGTAAAAAAAAAAAAAGAAAATCCAAGATCTGCATTCTGGGTCTGGTTCTCTTCTGGTAATGGAACAAGGGGACTATGGACCCTCTTCTTCTCCCAGGGCAGGGAGTGGACCACGAAAACTCTCACCATCCTTTCTAACTTTGTGCTGATACCCGTCCGTGACTGGAACCATGTCCAGACTAGGGAACCATTTTCCTTTGTCATGGCTTGACATGCTGCCCCGGGCAGTGGACAGACAGGAAAAGAATGAGCTCACAGATGAGAAGCCAGGGCAATACCTGACTGGATAGAGTACGTGGTTGGGAAACCGTGATATATTAAATTACAAAAAGCGTAAAGCAGACTTGAGATCACATTAAGTCCTCAGGTATGTTTTGAAATTTTGAGCCACTGGTAAACAAAGTTCAGTTCAAATGGGAATCCTCCTTAGCCTTCCGAGGCCCCAGCAGGGGTCTGGGCGGGGTGCATGGTTGGAGGAGGAGGGCTGGGGACCTGGTCGGCTCCTGGAGAGCACAGTCACACACGAAGACCCGTCCACGGTGCCGCGCACACCCTGTGCACCAAGGTACAGGGCAAACGGGAAGTGAGGTCTGAGGCCTGGACACAGGGCGGGCAGGTCTCAGGACCAGTGGTCCCAGGACAGGACTTTGCATCAGGTTAAGTTCCCAGCAGGAAAGAGTTTGGCTAGTTGAGGAGAATCTGAAGGTGTGAGTAGGGTGAAGAGTTGCAGAAACATCCTGGCGCTAGGGAAGAACAGGGCTTCCTTCTCGTGCCCAGACCGAAGCGGGAGGGGAGAAAAGGGGGGGGAAGGAGGCAGCTGCTGACACGGAGCTGACAGCAGAGGCCGCTCCTCCCTCCCTCACAAAGCCCCCAACCTGCTGCCCCAACGGGGAGGGAACTGGGGGCGCCCCTTCCATCTGCTAACTGTTCTCCAACCAGAAGCCAGGGCAGATATAGCCTCCTGGGGCACGAAGAGTGGGGAGAAGGCCCATAGGGGCAACTGAATGAATGGGTCCAGCCTAACAGGTATGTTCTCTCCTCAACCTGCCCGAGGTGTCTCTCTTCAGGTATGAATGACTTTAGCAGAAATTTAGCTACACCGGCACTTCTAACCTTGACTTTGCCTAGAAAAGAACTACAGGACCACACCCAGAAAAAGTCCACAGGGAAGGGGCTTCCCTGGTGGCGCAGCGGTTGGGAGTCCTCCTGCCGATGCAGGGGACACGGGTTCGTGCCCCGGTCCGGGAAGATCCCACATGCCGCGGAGCGGCTGGGCCCGTGAGCCATGGCCGCTGATGAGCCTGTGCGTCCGGAGCCTGTGCTCCGCAACGGGAGAGGCCACAACAGTGAGAGGCCCGCGTACTGCAAAAAAAAAAAAGTCCACAGGGAAGACCCAAAGATTATTTTATGTTTCTTCTTTTTCCTGGTATCTTTTCTGAAACCCATACTTTTTATTTAGCGCAGGAAGCGCTGATGATCTTGCAGGCTGGGAATAGACTTTCCTGAAAACTTAAAGCACAGAGAAATAAACCAGGTTGTCAAAAAGCAATGAAAAATCATTACTCCAAAGTGCTAGGCACCAAAGCCATTACAGGGTATCTGCCAAGGAGAAAATAAAGCCTGGAAAATGACCCTCCATCAGCATATTCCACCTCTGAAAAATCATTAGCTTCAAACAAGGCAGTAAATATAGGACCCTACGCATAGTAGGTGAACCAGCGCCTTCTCCATGATAACGATGTATTTCCACCACCCTGTCATTGGAGTTGAATTACCTCCTAATGATAATCTGTTTTCTGTCTAGAGAACCATGGGTGTTGTAGGCAACATCACAGCCATCCATCCTCAACTGTGAGATTTCCTGTACCAATGCCCTGTTTTCATACCAGTGGTTACCACCTCACTCGGAAGCTCCGCAGTTATACGGTGATTGTCGAGTCAAGCAAGGTGGTCAGTTTCTTAGGCCCTTTGGCTCTTACGACTAATTGTTGAGGTTCAGGAAGTACCATTTTACACTTTAGAGTTAAATAATGAACACATTTGTTGGGTGCAAACTTGGATCCTTTGGGGGCCTACATTTTGTTATCCATCAGTTAACAGATGATCACCACCTATTGGGTGAGAGAATCTAAGAATCTCTACAATCCCTTATACCTACCTCTAAACTCTCTGACTCTGTGTGAACATACACATGTATGCTGGGACACATGTACCACAATCAAAATTGAGGTTCTGTTTGTGATCAGCCTCAGTCATTTAGCCATACCATTTTTTTGAGGGAGAATGATTAAAAGCATGGACTCCAAAGTTAGATTCCCAGGATTCAAGTTTCCACCAACCACTTACTAGCTATGTGGCCTTGAAGGACATTACAGAAACTCCCCGTGGGTCAAGTTCTCATCTATGAAATGGGCATATGTTACATCTGCCTCTCCAGAATTAAGGAGGATCAAATGAGTTATTCCATGTAAAGCCCTTAAAACCCCGCATTTATTTTTTTGCAGATCTAACGTATTGCACTGTTTAAGAAAACCTCCTAGACGAGCTATTATGATTTACTTGTGTAGAATCAGCTACATCAAATGGCATTTTTCTCATCTCACTTTGGAGATCTTAACCATTCCTCTACCCACCACAAAACAACCTCCCTCCCTCCCTTCAGGCTTGTGTCAACCACTCAGAAAAGTGTCTGGTGTGTAACACAGGGCAGGGACTCCTCGAATGTTTGTGGGCTACATATAGTCCGATACGACACAATTCCAGTTTGTCTCAAAATGTTATCTTTTGCGCTTCCCTAGTGGCGCAGTGGTTGAGAGTCCACCTGCCAATGCAGGGGACACGGGTTCGTGCCCCGGTCTGGGAAGATCCCACATGCCGCGGAGCGGCTGGGCCCGTGAGCCATGGCCGCTGGGCCTGCGCGTCCGGAGCCTGTGCTCTACAAACGGGAGAGGCTACAACAGTGAGAGGCCCACATACCGCAAAAAAAAAAAAAAAAAAAAAAAAGTTAGCTTTTGTTAGTGTGGAGAATACTGAAGAAAAAGAAATTTTTGCCTCTGTGAGTAATTACCAGCCTTTATGGCCCCAGATACAACCACGTCTTTTTTAAAATTTTTATTTTATATTGGGATACAGTTGATTTACAATGTCGTGTTAGTTTCAGGTGTACAGCAAAGTGATTCAGTTATACATAATCTATTCTTTTTCAAATCCTTTTCCCATTTAGGTTATTACAGACTATTTAGTAGAGTTCCCTGTGCTAAATAATAGGTCCTTGTTGGTTAGTAGGTCTATTTTATATACAGTAGTGTGTATATGTCAATCCCAAACTCCCAGTTTATCCCTCCCCGCACGTTTCCCCGTTGGTAATCATAAGTTTGTTTTCTAAGTCTGTGAGTCTGTTTCTGTTTTGTAAATAAGCTCACTTGTATGCTTTTTTTTCGCTGTGGAATCTACAACCACGTCTTTATGTCACCTTGTAATCCATGCCTTGCCCTGAAACTGAAGTCCTCCTGGGAGGGTCAACAGTACACCTGCTGTTCCTGAGTAGTGGATTTTTTAATTTGGAAACAGGCTTTTGCCGACAGATGTGTAAAAGTGCACCTACCTATGCAATTCCCCATCACCTCGACAGCTGTGGATGGCCAAGAACCCACATGCTCTCTTTTCACTTGGCATTAATGGAGGCTCGGATTTTTCTCCCCAGGTCTACCTGTGTCTGATGCTGTCAGGTGTCCCAAGGACTGTCTGGCTCATTGCATCCATGTGGGTTCCCACACCCCTGGTGGAAGCAATTCCAACAGAAGTATTGAAGACATGCACATCTGAATTTCCATTTCCTTCTGGAGGAAATGAGAGCTACCAGGGTGTCCTTCGTTAGGCGCTCATCCTGTTTCCAACTTCTCATGGCCCCCAGAGCTCACCAACTATACCACGTGGTACCTGGGTGGGCTCATTTCACAATAATGAAAAATGCCTTGTTTTTCTTCTGTGTAATCTTCTTTCAATCCATTATGTTAGCTCTTTTTTTTTTTTCAGTGTTGCTTGAGAAATACTGAGTAAGTGATTAATAACCCGTCTTGGTTTTGCTTTTGCTCAGAAATTATGTGAACTGCAGATGTTTGGACAAATAGTACATTGTGTTAATGACAGATTCTGCTCAGACATGCCCCACGCAATTGAGCTTATCAGCACTCAAAGAACAGGTATTCCTGGACTTTGTCTAGTTGTCCTTTCTTTGCTTTTCTTGTCAGACTAAACACCAACCATATCGAAAAGGGGACTGGACAAAACAGTGTTCAGAGCTGTGCACTGCTTTTGTCCTCTGCAAGGCAGACAGAGGGAGAAACGTGCAGATAGGCCTATGTGGAGGTGGTATCAACAATCCTAACAGAATAGAAGCGTTCTTACATACAAGGCATGTGGATGGCACTGTGTGGGTCAGATATCTCTTAAGATAAATTGCTTTTTAATTTTTACTTAAAGTATGGTAATAGGAAATAAGGTTTCTTAAGCAGATAAAAATTACCAGCCAGAGTTAATTAAGTCATCTTTTATAGTATGTAGTTTCATTAAAATCGGTGATTAATGATAACTGAAACTCCCTGGGCTGGTTTATATAAAACTTTAGTTGGGATTGTAAAGGAAAAGAAAGGGGACATAATTTCCAAATTGTGTCATTCCCTAGATAAGAAAATTCAAACAAGGTTAGAATTAGCTATGAGAGGAATATGGTTAAAATATAGAACCCAGGGGCTTCCCTGGTGGCGCAGTGGTTGAGAGTCCGCCTGCCGATGCAGGGGACACGGGTTCGTGCCCCGGTCCGGGAAGATCCCACATGCCACGGAGCGGCTGGGCCCGTGAGCCATGGCCGCTGAGCCTGTGCGTCCAGAGCCTGTGCCCCGCAACGAGAGGGGCCACAACAGTGAGAGGCCCGTGTACAGAAAAAAAAAAAAAATATATATATATATATATATATATAGAGAGAGAGAGAGAGAGAGAGAGAGAGAGAACCCACATTTTAGAACCGGTAGGGACCTTTGAGTCACGTAATCAACATACCCATTTTACAAAAGGGGAAAAAGAAGTCTGGGGATTCAGTCACATGGCTCTTTGATAGCCGAGCAATAGCCAGAACCCACTTTTTAATCTGAGATTCGTATATTTTTTCCCACCACCTCTTCCTAGTCACAGTTTAAAAATTAAAAAAACTTTTGTTAAGCACATACTAGATGTAGGGACTAGTTCAGGTGAGAAAACAGAACATGAGACTTCATCGCGTCCACCATCAAAGCTATGTTTTCAACTTTGCAAAAGAGAGACAGCTGCAAAGCATTTGATCCTGACAATTAAAAGGAACCTTATTGGAAGTTGCAAAATCACCACGTTGCATTAGCGCAAGACGCCGGTATGCACGCACGAGGGCCCTTTGCAGATGGCTTGCAGAAACTTCGTTTATGTAGGCACTTGAGGGAACAGATGGGACCCGCGGCGTCCCAGGGCAAATGTGGATTTACAGCATCTTTCTCACAAGCCAGAGAGGCTCCCTCTACCTGACGGAAGCCACCCAATGCCTCTGGACTGTGAGTCCCTAAAGAAAACCTGTCCCCAGTGGACCCCTGCAATGCCTTTTTTTTTACTTTTTTTAAAATTGCTTAACAATGATGTGTTAGTTTCTGCTTTATAATAAAATGAATCAGTTATACATATACATATGTTCCCATATCCCCTCCCTCTTGTGTCTCCCTCCCACCCTCCCTATCCCACCCCTCCAGGCGGTCACAAAGCACCGAGCTGATCTCCCTGTGCTATGTGGCTGCTTCCCACTAGCTATCTACCTTATGTTTGGTAGTGTATATATGTCCATGCCTCTCTTTCGCTTTGTCACAGCTTACCCTTCCCCCTCCCCATTTCCTCAAGTTCATTCTCTAGTAGGTCTGTGTATTTATTCCTGTCTTACCCCTATGTTTTTCATGACATTTTTTTTCTTAAATTCCATATATATGTGTCAGCATACAGTATTTGTCTTTCTCTTTCTGACTTACTTCACTCTGTATGACAGACTCTAGGTCCATCCACCTCATAACAAATAGCTCAATTTTGTTTCTTTTTATGGCTGAGTAATATTCCATTGTATATATGTGCCACATCTTCTTTATCCATTCATCCGATGATGGACACTTAGGTTGTTTCCATCTCCGGGCTATTGTAAATAGGGCTGCTATGAACATTTTGGTACATGACTCTTTTTGAATTATGGTTTTCTCAGGGTATATGCCCAGTAGTGGGATTGCTGGGTCATATGGTAGTTCTATTTGTAGTTTTTTAAGGAACCTCCATACCGTTCTCCATAGTGGCTGTACCAATTCACATTCCCACCAGCAGTGCAAGAGTGTTCCCTTTTTTCCACACCCTCTCCAGCATTTATTGTTTGTAGATTTTTTGATGATGGCCATTCTGACTGGTGTGAGGTGATATCTCATTGTAGTTTTGATTTGCATTCATCTAATGATTAAAGATGTTGAGCATCCTTTCATGTGTTTGTTGGCAGTCTGTATATCTTCTTTGGAGAAATGTCTATTTAGGTCTTCTGCCCATTTTTGGATTGGGTTGTTTGTTTTTTTGTTATTGAGCTGCATGAGCTACTTACAAATTTTGGAGATTAATCCTTTGTCAGTTGCTTCATTTGCAAATATTTTCTCCCATTCTAAGGATTGTCTTTTGGTCTTGTTTATGGTTTCCTTTGCTGTGCAAAAGCTTTTAAGTTTCATTAGGTCCCATGTGTTTATTTTTGTCTTTATTTCCATTACTCTAGCAGGTGGGTCCAAAAGGATCTTGCTGTGATTTATGTCATAGAGTGTTCTGCCTATGTCTTCCTCTAAGAGTTTGATAGTGTCTGGCCTTATATTTAGGTCTTTAATCCATTTTGAGCTTATTTTTGTATATGGTGTTAGGGAGTAGTCTAACCTCATACTTTTACATGTCCCTGTCCAGTTTTCCCAGAACCACTTATTGAAGAGACTGTCCTTTCTCCACTGTACATTCCTGCCTCTTTTATCAAAGATAAGGTGACCATATGTGCGTGGGTTTATCTCTGGGCTTTCTAACCTGTTCCATTGATCTATCTTTCTGTTTTTGTGCCAGTACCATACTGTCTTGATTACTGTAGCTTTGTAGTATAGTCTGAAGTCAGGGAGCCTGATTCCTCCAGCTCCATTTTTTCACTCTCAAGATTGCTTTGGCTATTCGGGGTCTTTTGTGTTTCCATACAAATTGCGAATTTTTTTGTTCTAGTTCTGTGAAAAATGCCAGTGGTAGTTTGATAGGGATTGCATTGAATCTGTAGATTGCTTTGGGTAGTAGAATCATTTTCACAAGGTTGATTCTTCCAATCCAAGAACATGGTATATCTCTCCATCTATTTGTATCATCTTTAATTTCTTTCAGCAGTGTCGTATAATTTTCTAAATACAGGTCTTTTGTCTCCTTAGGTAGGTTTATTCCTAGATATTTTATTCTTTTTGTTGCAATGGTAAATGGGAGTGTTTTCTTGATTTCATTTTCAGATTTTTCATCATTAGTACATAGGAATGCCAGAGATTTCTGTGCATTAATTTTGTATCCTGCTGCTTTACCAAATTCATTGATTAGCTCTAGTAGTTTTCTGGTAGCATCTTTAGGATTCTCTATGTATAGTATCATGTCATCTGCAAACAGTGACAGCTTTATTTCTTCTTTTCCGATTTGGATTCCTTTTATTTCCTTTTCTTCTCTGATTGCTGTGGCTAAAACTTCCAAAACTATGTTGAATAAGAGTGGTGAGAGTGGGCAACCTTGTCTTGTTCCTGATCTTAGTGGAAATGGTTTCAGTTTTTCACCATTGAGGATGATGTTGGCTCTGGGTTTGTCATATATGGCCTTTATTATGTTGAGGAAAGTTCCCTCCATGCCTACTTTCTGCAGGGTTTTTATCAAAAATGGGTGTTGAATTTTGTCGAAAGCTTTCTCTGCATCTGTTGAGATGATCATATGGTTTTTCTCCTTCAGTTTGTTAATATGGTGTATCACGTTGATTGATTTGCGTATACTGAAGAATTCTTGCATTCCTGGAATAAACCCACTTGATCATGGTGTATGATCCTTTTAATGTGCTGTTGGATTCTGTTTGCTAGCATTTTGTTGAGGATTTTTGCATCTATGTTCATCAGTGATATTGGCCTGTAGTTTTCTTTCTTTGTGACATCCTTGTCTGGTTTTGGTATCAAGTTGATGGTGGCTTCGTAGAATGAGTTTGGGAGTGTTCCTCCCTCTGCTGTATTTTGGAAGAGTTTGAGAAGGATAGGTGTTAGCTCTTCTCTAAACGTTTGATAGAATTTGCCTGTGAAGCCATCTGGTCCTGGGCTTTTGTTTGTTGGAAGATTTTTAATCACAGTTTCAATTTCAGTGCTTGTGATTGGTCTGTTCATATTTTCTGTTTCTTCCTGATTCAGTCTTGGCAGGTTGTGCATTTCTAAGAATTTGTCCATTTCTTCCAGGTTGTCCATTTTATTGGCATAGAGTTGCTTGTAGTAATCTCTCATGATCTTTTGTATTTCTGCAGTGTCAGTTGTTACTTCTCCTTTTTCATTTCTAATTCTATTGATTTGAGCCTTCTCCCTTTTTTTCTTGATGAGTCTGGCTAATGGTTTATCAATTTTGTTTATCTTCTCAAAGAACCAGCTTTTAGTTTTATTGATCTTTGCTATCGTTTCCGTCATTTCTTTTTCATTTATTTCTGATCTGATTTTTATGATTTCTTTCCTTCTGCTATCTTTGGGGTGTTTTTGTTCTTCTTTCTCTAATTGCTTTAGGTGCAAGGTTAGGTTGTTTATTCGAGATGTTTCCTGTTTCTTAAGGTGGGATTGTATTGCTATAAACTTCCCCCTTAGAACTGCTTTTGCTGCATCCCATAGGTTTTGGGTCGTCGTGTCTCCATTGTCATTTGTTTCTAGGTATTTTTTAATTTCCTCTTTGATTTCTTCAGTGATCACTTCGTTATTAAGTAGTGTATTGTTTAGCCTCCATGTGTTTGTATTTTTTACAGCTCTTTTCCTGTAATTGATATCTAGTCTCATAGCATTATGGTCGGAAAAGATACTTGATACAATTTCAATTTTCTTAAATTTACCAAGGCTTGATTTGTGACCCAAGATATGATCTATCCTGGAGAATGTTCCATGAGCACTTGAGAAAAATGTGTATTCTGTTGTTTTTGGATGGAATGTCCTATAAATATCAATTAAGTCCATCTTGTTTAATGTATCATTTAAAGCTTGTGTTTCCTTATTTATTTTCATTTTGGATGATCTGTCCATTGGTGAAAGTGGGGTGTTAAATTCCCCTACTATGAGTGTGTTACTGTCGATTTCCCCTTTTATGGCTGTTAGTATTTGCTTTATGTATTGAGGTGCTCCTATGTTGGGTGCATAAGTATTTACAATTGTTATATCTTCTTCTTGGATCGATCCCTTGATCATTATGTAGTGTCCTTCTTTGTCTCTTCTAGTAGTCTTTATTTTAAAGTCTATTTTGTCTGATATGAGAATTGCTACTCCAGCTTTCTTTTGGTTTCCATTTGTATGGAATATCTTTTTCCATCCCCTTACTTTCAGCATCTCTAGGTCTGAAGTGGGTCTTTTGTAGACAGCATATATATGGGTCTTATTTTTGTATCCATTCAGCCAATCTGTGTCTTTTGGTGGGAGCATTTAGTCCATTTACATTTAAGGTAATTATCGATATGTATGTTCCTATTCCCATTTTCTTAATTGTTTTGGGTTCGTTATTGTAGGTCTTTTCCTTCTGTTGTGTTTCTTGCCTAGAGAAGTTCCTTTAGCATTTGTTGTAAAGCTGGTTTGGTGGTGCTGAATTCCTTCAGCTTTTGCTTGTCTGTAAAGGTTTTAATTTCTTCATCAAATCTGAATGAGATCTTTGCTGGGTAGAGTAATCTTGGTTGCAGGTTTTTCTCCTTCATCACTTTAATTATGTTCTGCCAGTCCCTTCTGGCTTGCAGAGTTTCTGCTGAAAGATCAGCTGTTAACCTTATGGGGATTCCCTTGTACATTAATTGTTGCTTTTCCCTTGCTGCTTTTAATATGTTTTCTTTGTACTTAATTTTTGACAGTTTGATTAATATGCGTCTTGGCATATTTCTCCTTGCATTTATCCTGTATGGGACTCTCTGTGCCTCCTGGACTTGACTATTTCCTTTCCTATACTAGGGAAGTTTTCAACTATAATCTCTTCAAATATTTTCTCAGTCCCTTTCTTTTTCTCTTCTTCTTCTGGAACCCCTATAATTCGAATGTTGGTGCATTTAATGTTGTCCCAGAGGTCTCTGAGACTGTCCTCAGTTCTTTTCTTTCTTTTTCTTTCTTCTGCTCTGCAGTAGTTATTTCCACTATTTTATCTTCCACGTCACTTATCCATTCTTCTGCCTCAGTTATTCTGCTGTTGATCCCATCTAGAGTATTTTTCATTTCATTTATTGTGTTTTTAATCATTGCTTGATTCATCTTTAGTTCTTCTAGGTCCTTGTTAACTGTTTCTTGCATTTTGTCTATTCTATTTCCAAGATTTTGGATCATCTTTACTATCATTCTGAATTCTTTTTCTGGTAGACTGCCTATTTCCTCTTCATTTGTTAGTTCTGGTGGGTTTTTATCTTGCTCCTTCTCCTGCTGTGTGTTTTTCTGTCTTCTCATTTTGCTTATGTTACTGTGTTTGGGGTCTCCTTTTTGCAGGCTGCAGGTTCGTAGTTCCCGTTGTTTTTGGTGTCTGTCCCCAGTGGCTAAGGTTGTTTCAGGGGGTTGTGTAGGCTTCCTGTTGGGGGACTAGTGCCTGTGTTCTGGTGGATGAGGCTGGATCTTGTCTTTCTGGTGGGCAGGTCCACATCTGGTGGTGTGTTTTGGGGTGTCTGTGGACTTTTCATGATTTTAGGCAGCCTCTCTGCTAATGGGTGGCGTTGTGTTCCTGTCTTGCTAGTTGTTTGGCATAGGGTGTCCAGCACTGTAGCTTGCTGGTCGTTGAGTGAAGCTGGGTGCTGGTGTTGAGATGGAGATCTCTGGAAGATTTTCGCCGTTTGATATTATGTGGAGCTGGGAGGTCTCTTGTGGACCAGTGTCCTGAAGTTGGCTCTCCCACCTCAGAGGCACAGCACTGACTTCTGGCTCCTCAATTTGGGATGATTCGTTGTCTATTCATGTATTCCACAGATGCAGGGTACATCAAGTTGATTGTGGACCTTTAATCCGCTGCTTCTGAGGCTGCTGGGAGAGATTTCCCTTTCTCTTCTTCGTTCTCACAGCTCCCGGGTCTCAGCTTTGGATTTGGCCCCGTCTCTCCGTGTAGGTCGCCGGAGGGCGTCTGTTCTTCGCTCAGACAGGACAGGGTTAAAGGAGCAGCCGCTTTGGGGACTCTGGCTCACTCAGGCTGGGCGGGGGAGGGAGGGGCACGGAGGCGGGGCGAGCGTGCGGCAGCAGAGGCCGGCGTGACGTTGCACCAGCCCGAGGCGCGCCGTGCGTTCTCCCAGGGAAGCCGTCCCTGCATCCCGGGACTCCGGCAGTGACGGGCTGCACAGGCTCCCCGGAAGTGGGGCGTGGACAGTGACCTGCGCTCGCACACAGCCCTCTTGGCGGCGGCAGCAGCAGCCCCAGCGTCCCACGCCCGTCTCTGGGGTCCGCGCTTTTAGCCGTGTCTCGCGTCCGTCTCTGGAGCTCCTTTAAGCAGCGCTCTTAATCCCCTCTCCTCGCGCACCAGGAAACAAAGAGGGAAGAAAAAGTCTCTTGCCTCTTCGGCAGGTCCCGACTTTTTCCCGGACTCCCTCCCGGCTAGCTGTGGCGCATTAGCCCCTTCAGGCTGTGTTCACGCCACCAGCCCCAGTCCTCTCCCTGCGCTCCGACTGAAGCCCGAGCCTCAGCTTCCAGCGCCGCCCGCCCTGGCGGCCGAGCAGACAAGCCTCTCGGGCTGGTGAGTGCCGGTTGGCACCGATCCTCTGTGCGGGAATCTCTCCGCTTTGCCCTACCCAGGTACGTGGGGAGTTTCTTGCCTTTTGGGAGGTCTGGGGTCTTCTGCCAGCGTTCAGTAGGTGTTCTGTAGGAGTTGTTCCACGTGTAGCTGTATTTCTGGTGTATCTGTGGGGAGGAAGGTGATCTCTGCGTATTACTCTTCCGCCATCTTCCCCGGACCTGCAATGCATTTTGTAAATGGTGTTTGATGTCAGCAAAAGACCCATTGTATTTAAACTTTATAAAGGAAAAATAAGCATCACCCAGAAGACTAGAAAGTTAAAGGGAAAACCCACATTTATCTAAATGTTCTCTGCTGTTGTCATAAACCCATTGTAGACAGTTTTTATTTTTCCTCCAACTTCTGTGATTAGTATGTATGGTACCTACCCCCTCCCCTGATTTATCGATCCCCCAAATATTTTAAGTTCTTGCCATTAGAGAATTAAAGGAAAATGCATATAAGGCTGAGCATCATGAAGACTCTGCTAATAGGTAACTTCAGGGTCTTTAGTCTGTAAAACACTGATAAGAATGTGTGTCTTGGTTCCTCATAAAGTAGCATTTCAACATCTCATAAAGAAGCTATCAGAGAAGATAGCTGCTTGGGAGAATAAAATCCACAGGTACTATCAAATAAAAACGATCAATGAGATGAATGCTGAGGCTATTACATGAATGTAGAATATCCGCTCTATGATGGCGTCTTCTGTAATTATTTAAGGTCACTTGTAAAATTGACTTTGTGAAAACACAACCCTCAGCACTGCTTGCCCCTCACAGGCAGCACAAGTTGTTGGGGATTTACTGACCTGTCGCTCCCCTGTGTTACTTCACTGCCACATAACGGTCTGTTTAGACAGTTATGGTGTGTACAAACTCCCTACCAGCAGCTCCCAGCACCGCGCATTGACAGGTACCTGCCACGGAGATAAAATAAGGCGCCTCTTGCCAGAGCACACGGGGGCACAGAAACGGCCCTCGTTCTCTAATCGAAGGCAGGGTTTTCCTCAGGACCCGTGATGGGAAGTGAGGAATCTCTGTACTTTCCACTATTTTCTGAGCGTGGAAAGCAAAAGCTAGACTCAGACGTAGTTTCCACTCCTACTGGTGACTTGACCGTGTGTGTATCAGATCACATCCCTGAGCCTCAGGCTGGTCGCATGTCAGACAGGAGCATTCAGTTTCTGCGGTTCCTGAATTTCTTGGGAAAACTTAAGGACGAAATGGGTATGCAAATTTTATAGTATAGCATACAAATGCTAGCTATGCAGATATTCATGATCAAACTCTCTCTCCTCTCCCTCTCTCCCTCTCTCTCAGTTCAATCAAAATTGTTAGCAAGCTAGCTTGGGAAATACAAAAAGCTATCCTCTGCCTTGGGGGTGAACTAAGAGAAAAGGGTCTGAGGCGCAGTCCTACTAGCAAAGAGCTTACCGTCCTGCAGAGGCGATGCCACATTACATGGACTCTAAGTTTTTATTTGACGTGGTAACATCTCTGGATTGGAGATACATCTCACAACCAGTGATGCAGCATGAATTGGCAGATTCTTTTTTCTTAGTGGCACATGAAATAACGATGCCTGGTTCTTACACTCAGAGGTGTCTTGGATTCAAGGAAGTATAGTACTGTGGCGCCACAGATAACTCTCGTCCAGGATGGAAGGGGCCGAGGGCGGAGGGAGACGGCTCCCCTGAGGGCAGATGCTGAAAGGCTTTGCAGGACAAGTGACTTCGTAAGCTGCGTGGCTGGAAAATTATGCGGAACTGGATAGCAACTAGTTTTGGAGGAAAGATAAATTTTGCAAGCATTCCATTTTAAAATTCAAGAGTTTCCTATGACAGCAAAAGAGAAATGTAAAGAGAAGAATCTGACTGTTGTGGGGAAAAGGTGAATAAAAGTCAACTTCCCTCCCCGCCCCCCATCCCTTGCCCAAGTAATGGAACAACCACCTTCCGGAGTGGCTCCGGAGTGGGGATGCTCCCATGCAGGACTCAGGCCCTCAGACGAGAGCTGACCTCAGCCGTGTTCTTCCCCGCACTGTACCCCTTGGGTGAACCCGGCTCTAATCTAAAACAGAACGTTCAGAGTCTCAGGCTCTGAGACTGGCCTCTGGAGTGACCCCAACTCGATCCCAGGGCAGAGCAAACAGCCTTCATGCAGGTTTAGTTTCTCGTAGGCCTTTGCTCTTAGGAATGCAGCTATGTGGCCATTTCCCTGACCTGGACCCTGTCATAATGAATCCTTCCTTCCCGTTGAATTATTTTCCCCTCTTTCCTCTAAAAGATTTATCCCATATGCCAACCTTTAGTGAAACTTATTTTGCAAAAGAAAAAATAAACAAGCAACCAGGACTTGAGTGGCCAGAGTTGGGACAAAATCAAATGGCGTTTCCTGTATTTAAAAGGTTGCAAAATATGCTACGGATAAAGAAGAATGTTGACATAGCATAAATGCCCAATTATAACAGGAGTTCGAAACCCAGTTTATGGCATTGCTTGTCTCCTCCCCCTCCTAATCTCCCGGCCTCCTTGTTTCCTGTGTTCTCTCCCCTTTACCGGATTTACTCTGAGCTTTTAAATTTCTATTTTCTCAGTGTGACAGCTGCACACTCCAACTTTTCTATCATGTATGTTTAATTCTCAGGACTGTTTCTCCTGTAGAATCCCGATTTCCCATGTTCGATCTACCTCGACCTTTCCATCTGGTTATTTTCACCCTTCTTCCTCTTGCTTTATTATTTTCTCTTTCCTGTTTATTATTTACCTTCCTTCACTCAGGTTTCCATTTTTCTATTCGTGAAGTCATTCTACATCACTTGTAGAATAATTATTGAATCCAGGATACTCCCAAAATGTCAGGCAGGGTATCTGCAAATGAGAACCTGTGCTCTGTTGCAGTTACGAGGTATAAAGATAAACTTGACCAAGGCTACCCTCTGACAGTCTTGAGGCTGTTAGGATTGCATTCAGGGATGCTCCCAAGTGCCCTCTTAAAGGACTGTTGTCATTTGCCCAGGACAAGGACAAAATTGAGAAAGAAAGGGGGTGGGAGGGAGAGGCAGTGTGAATAGGGGTCGCAGCCTCTGGTGCCAAAATTCCTGTGTTCAGACCCCAACTCTACTTCCAGCTTTAGCTGTGTAACCTTAGGAAAGTTACTTCTCTGGGGTACATTTGCCAAGCACAGACAATCATATACTACCCCTCTTATAATATTTTCATGAGAATTAAATGAGTTAATACATTTAGCACTTAAAATTGTGCCTGTAACACAGTAAAGCTATGTATTAACTATTATGATTTGCCTAAGTCACTTGAGTTGGTATCAGGCACAAGAAAATATGCATTTTGGGAAATACACCTCCTCTTGCATGTGTCCATCTGTCCATCTGTGTTCAAGTTTGAGAAGGCTTGAAAGTAGTGATTGTCAAAGTTTAAGCCTTTGGACCAGCAGCAGCATCTAGGAACCTGTCAGAAAGGCAGATTCTCAAGCCTGACCTCTGACCCACCCCCAGCCAACTGAATCAGAACCTCTGAGAGTGAGGCCAGGCAATTCAAGTTTTAACAAGCCCTTCAAGTGATTCTGGTGATGCTAAAGTTTGCATGAGAACCACGGCCCTATGGTGCATATTCTCTTTACTCCAAAGGTGTGTCCAGAATACAAAATAGAGCTGTACCCACCTCACCCCACCACCACTACCACCAGCAACATGGTGAGCCTCTGTGTGCTACATGGCCATGCTCTTTGGAGCAGCTTGGGCCGGGAGCAAGCTGTGGGTGCAAGGTAACAATATTCTACCTAAGGAACATTAGCATCGCCTCTTCCATTGGCCCACAGTGGTGAATTGCTTATTTCTTTTGGTCCGAAGAGTAGGAATCCAAGAGAGTATAGTAGGTGAGGATGGATCAAAACAAAGAGATGTCCTTCACTGTTACAGGTAAGCAAGACTAGTTAGTCCAGACCTTTTTGTGTGTGTATGTGAAGTAGAAAAGAATAGCTTTACTGCTTTGCCAGGCAAAGGAGGACACAGTGGGCTCCTGCCCTGAAAAACTGTGTGTCTCGACCCAGGAGGATTTGGTGAGGAGTTTTATAGCCGTGGTTCAAGGGCGGGCTTGCTGATAAGGATCAGGGTGTGTGTGGGGCCGTGCTCCTCTAAGCTGGCCTCATTCCTGTGGAATGAAGAATGCCAACATCTTCCATTCGTTGGGTGTTTTAGTTAGCGACCGCTGAGTCCAGCAGATTTTCTACTGCAGCTCCAGCCTCTTCTCTCAGTCTTAAATACCAGTGCCCTTCACCTCTCAAAACAATCAAGTCACCTGGCAGTACACATACCGTGACCTCTACTTAATGTTTCTAAGTTGTCCTCTTTGGGGTATGTTTGGGACCTTATGAAGTTGATACTTTAAGGCAAATCACGATGGTTTCCTTCTGGAGCTCCTTGGTGGTTGGAGAATGTGTGTTTTAGGGATATGGACTATGCAGCCCTGTCCATAGTATGACCCATGTGCATTGCTCTGTCCTGTCAGGCCCGGGTGACCCGCCTGCACCTGTGAGACTCTACCAAATGTGGGCGAGGGTTGGGCACACCTCTCTTGTTGATTGCAAAAAGAAACCACAGCTGACCGCTGACGCTGGTGACATCCCAAAGAGACAGCTCAGAGGCCACAGCCTCCCCCAAGGCGGACTTCCCAGGAGTCCTCATAGAGGAACCGGACAGTGAGCACCGCGGTAGAAACCTCACTGTCCACACTGTGACCTTAGAGCCGTCATTCCCGAAGACGTGCTACTGATGCAGTCTCCATGCAAGTACTGGGCTGGCCAAAAAGTTCGTTCGGGAGTTTCTGTGCGATGCTACAGAACAAAGTTTTTGGCCCACCCAATACAAATGTCTGTGTTTAGGGAGGAGGTTACACCTTTATATTCACTTAACCAGCCACGTTGGTTATCTTCAGTTCATTGATGCAGAAGCTTGGGTTCAGAGAGGCTGTAAGAACGAAAGGCGCAGAACTAGGCCTAGAGCTGAGGTGAGAGCCCAGGTCCTCTGACCCCAAGCCAGGCATTTGCTCCTTCACCACGTGGTTTCTCTCTGCAGCCCACGACCTGGGATGGACGGCGGGTCTTCTGCTTGGAGAGGACATGAGGTCTCAGCAGGAAGCCCCTTTCTGAACCTAAGAAATGAAAAGGCAATTTGCTTACTGGATTCAGTGGCCCCTGTGCTGATAGCCGCTGCTGCTCTCCAATAATTTTCCCAGACATCAACTTGGTAGAACCCAGGGCTTGCCCGCGCAAGAGAGGATGACGACCATTAGCTTATAGCAGCGCAGTCCCATAGTCCCAGCCACCTCTGTGCTTAGGGAAATGCTTGTGTCTATACCACCCAATATGGTAGAGGAGGAACTAAATGTTTAATTTCATTTCATTTTTATCAATATAAATTTTAAAAGTCACCTGTAGCAGTGGCTACCATATTAGACCTCACAGGTTTCTAAGGTCATTTTTTAGTTGGCTGTTAGGATAGATTCTCCAAAAATATTATTTAATGGTACAGATGAACTTATTTGCAAAGCAGAAACAGAGTCACAGATGTAGAAAACAAACTTCTGGTTATCAAGGGGGAAGGGAGGGGGAGGGATGAATTGGGAGATTTGGACTGACATGTACACACCACTATGTCTAAAGTAGATAACTAATGAGCACCTAAAAAATAAAATAAAATAAAATACCTTATAAATCACTGAAAAAAAAAACGGAACAACAGCAACCAAAATATCATTTAACTTCTGTCCCCTCAACCTCTGTAAACAAACAACAAAATCCACGTTTACCCCGAATATGCGGCTTGTCTGTCTGAGGTCTGTGTAGCCCCCAGCAGAGCCCCCATCACCTCCCAGCACTTGTTAAATTGTCTGATTGTTTTCTGAAAAGTCAGCACAGGGGCTCCCTCTCTGAACTCAAGCTTTATTTATTGTTGTTATTTCCTATGAACCAACTGGGTGGGGTGAGAGTCAGCGGATGGCCCAACAATGAGAGATTTGTCCTCTGTGTGGGCAGAGCCTTGTGTGAAGAATTATGAACTACCTCAACTCCTGCCTGTAGAAGTGAAAAAGCATAGGTGATGAGGGTCCTACACAGTTGTTTGATGACAGGGTGTTAGAAATTGGGGCAGGGACCTGCGCCTCAGCTGTCTCTCTTCTTTGAAGCCTCAGACCCCGGGCTCTGTAATCACAGCCACCCCCAGGATGGGCTCCCCTTTCTCCAGAATGAGGCTGACCTGAGGCTCTTCACCTGAGGCTGTTCCCTTGTCAGCCGGGAGCTCGCAGCGGCAGGAGGGGGCTGGTGCGTGCTGTGCTCACACCAGCGCGTTGCACGTGATGTCACCTGTCGGCGTCCTCTCCAGAGAAGAGCAGTTCCTGACAGTGCAGCCTTCTCTATGCTCTTAAGGAGAGAAGACCAGCTAGCCAAATTCTTTTCATTCAGAAAGATGAAAAGGGAATAAGAAATAAATTGTTTTCCCAATTAAGTGCACCTCTTTCCTGCATCTGATGATAGTGAAAAAAACGTGTGCAGTGAGCTCGATCCGAATTATTACATAGTGCATAGCATGTACAACCTGTGTTGCCTTATACATCATAAACTTTTACCTAGGAGGTCATCTATGGTATCCATGGCCCTAAGGGATACTTGTAGGCGGAATAAGGCACGCACCCTTACCCCTGTGCTTGTCTGCTACGTACCTTCTCAGCCTTGGGGTTTGCCAGGAACCCCATACACACGCTGCCCTGGCCACACATAAATCCTGGGCATTTCTGGGATGTGCCCTCTCTCCTCCTACAGCAGACACAGACTGGTCCCTTTGTGCCTTGTCCTGACTTCTCCCTTTGCCAAAGATTTGAAGAAAGAGAGCCAGGCTCCAAATACCTACTCATTGGTTCACACTTACGGAGCCGCTGTACGAAGTGTCAGCCACTAAACAAGACACAGACAATGAAGAGGTGACAGGCGAGTTTCCTGTGTCCAAATCGGGCTCTGCCGGCTTCTAGCTGGATAACTCTGAGGGTTAATCAGCCTCACGCGGGAAACCACGGGGGTGCCGCATCCCCTGCAGGTGTGAGCAGTGGGAAACAGGCGACAGCCCTCGGCCTCGCTGCCAGGCCAGCACCTGGCAGGCCACAAAGCTGCTTCCGTCCCCTCTAAAGCTGTCCCTGAATCCCACCTGTTCTGGGGACACATCCTGAGCATATGTAGCTGGACTTCACCTCTTCCTCCCCATCACGCCCAGAGCACGTTGTCTGAACCGAAGGAGCACATACTTCTCTGTGTTTTGTGCCAGTTACTCACATGAACTTGCGCCTCCCTAGCAAGATTTTGAGTTTTACAGGAAATGGTTCGGGTGTCTGTCCTCTCTGTAACCCCCAAATCACTTCTGTTCAGTTCAACCGGTCATTTTCAACTGCCTTCTGCCTGCCAAGCACTGAGTTAGGAACAGGTCAATAAGCCACGACTCCTGCCCCCACGAAAGGCACAGCATGACCAGGAGAATGTGTAGGCGTGACTGGTTTTATCCACTTAGCACCTCTTCCTTCTTTAGGAAATGACCTCACCCTTCCTTTGAAAAATCATTGGGCTCTTTGGGTGGAAGGAAGAGCATGGCACAGGACACAAGGAGGGGGAATCACTGGGATCCCTGGACTCTCCGTCCTCACCCCCCACCCCATATCCCTGCCCTTTGCCTTGTGACTTTGCCATGCTTCCCACCAGAGGCTCGGTGCCCATCCCCAGCCCTGGACTTGGCGCTCAGCCAGACAGAACTGTCTAGAATTCAGTGTGCCACTTCCAAGCCTGGGCCCTGAGATCCACCAAGGACTTCCATTCCCCTCTGCACCCCTGTCACTGCCCTAAGAAGAACTGCCCCGTCAGCCTGGGCACCAGAATGAGGCACGTCGACAGAGCAGGCCTGAATTTAAGCCACCACAAGGAACCTGGCTCAGCCTGACCTGCAGTGCAAAGCAGAGCCGTCAGCGCTACGTTGGTCAACCTCCAGCCAACCTGCAGTGGCACAAAAAATAAATACTTATTGACCTTTCCCACTGAGATTTTGTGCTTGTGGGTTTTGCAACAAGAGATGATCCATGTGTTGGAGCCCGCCCTTCCCCTCCTTCTGTCCTGTGCCAGGCTCTTCCCTCCACCCAAGAGCTTGATATGGGATCTGGATGGGATTGCCATCTTCCTATAATACAGCCTCCCTAAGCCAGAGCCATCATTAGTGGTCTTGGGGCAAGCAGGTGACCCAGGAAGGAGCAACCAGAATTCTTGCTGCAGACCTTTCACATTAGAACCGGGGAAAATGCAAGCTTAAGCCCCTTCTGGCAAAGGACAACAGATCATCGACAGAAAAGAGGAGAGAGAGAGAGACTGAGACAGATGGAGGCAGGGAGCAAAAACGTAGGGACGGGGACTTCCCTGGTGGACCAGCGGTTAAGACTCCATGCTCCCAGTGCAGGGGGCCTGGGGGCGATCCCTGGTCGGGGAACTAGGTCCCATATGCCGCAACTAAAAGATCCCGCACTCGGCAATGAAGATCCCATGTGCCGCAACTGAGACCCAGCGCAGCCAAATAAATAAATATTTTAAAGAAAAAAAAAAGAAACACAGGGGCGAACCAAGACCAGTGTTCAAGGCCCTAATGTAGAATCTGGGGGTCTGGGAGGGACCCTAATTCTGCTGTCCTCGAGCTTGGTTGTTCAGCATTTCCTTCAGTTTTGTGAGCTAATCCAGGGTCCAGCGAGTTTCCTGTTGAGCTTAAGTTGATTCAAGTTTCTGCAACCTTGAAAACTCCAGAGACAAAACGTGAAGAGGGAATGGAGTCTGATAAAGCTATCCCAGAGACACGAAGGAGCACAGAGAGGACGGTCACCAACCCAGTTCAGAGGGTTAGAGAAGGATTTGGGGGCAGGAAACAGCTCAGCTGACACCTAAAGGATGAGCGGGAGTTGGCCAGAAGAGGGACCAAAGATGGAGGAGCCTCTGCAAGGCCTGGAGAAATGCGTGTGGGACGTGAACAAGGGCCAGAGTGGAAGGCCTTGTAGATCAGCCTAAAGCGGTAGGGCTTCTGATGGCAGGTGGGGACCCCTGATGGACTGTAGGGTGTAGCAGCCTTTGAGAAGGCTTCTTTTCTGGCCGCGGGTGGAGAGTGAAGTCAAGAAACCAGTTAGGAGGTTGTGAGAAGCCTCCAGACATGAGATGAAGGTCTGTCTCCTGGATTCGGGCGAAGGCCTTTCACACGGGGCTCCCTCGGAGTCCCTGTGTGGTATTCGCCTGCTGAATTGAAAATTCAGAGCCACTTTCTCCAGTTCCCTTTCAGGGGCTGTACCTTCCACGTGAGCTCACACGGAGCCCTGCTTTGATGAGGGGACCATTGTCAGGCCACTTGCCCCCAATTCTCCTCCTACGGGACTCTTCTGAACACGCACCACTTGGGATGTCTCCGCCCTCAGGCCGCCAACTCCGTCTCATTGTGCAAGATGTGCTGTGTTGCATTTCCCCAGAATAAAATTATTGTCATTTACTTACCTAGCAGCTGTCAAAGCCTGAGATTTCATTCTGTAGGCGTAAGCAGTTTTTCCCCGGTTAAATGTGGCTTCATCTCGAGTTTGTTATCTGCCGGCAACAGTGAACAGAGATGCTGTCGTTGCTCTTCCTTTCTCGTTCGAGTGACAATCAGGGACCAGTTCTGCCTGAGCACAAATGCGTCTGTGAGTGATTGACACCCTTGAGTCACGTGCTCAGGAGCTGCAATAGATTTTCCAGAAGACCTTCAGATGAAGCGGCTTGGGGATACACCACGGAACCCCAACGGGAGAAAACGGTGGCTTCCCTCCTTTTGGAGCTGGTGGGGAAGAATAATTCTGTTTCCTGGGCCGACAAGGGGACACTGGCTTTGGGAGAACTCAGGACCCAACTCTTTATCGAGGAAGGTGAATTCAAAAGGACGACATAAGGAAAAGTTCTTCGATGAGCAAAATTGCATTTCCCTCTGGTTGGCCTCATTCCTATGGCACCTACGGATGCAAAACACATCTCGGCTGGGCTGTGCTCAGAGAGCTACAGTGGGAGGAGGTGAAGCAAGGAGGAAAAAAGAATTGGTCTCTGGATTGTATAGGCGATCATCTGGTTTTTATAGGATTCCCCTCTCGCTGTTGTGTCTCTAGGCATCTCCCTCCAGGCCAGTGTAGGAGGGAACCAGATGTGGCCCCGGGCACCTCCCAGCCAACCTCCTGGCCACAGGAGGGCTTTGGCTTTGACGTCTGCCTGCAGCAGTCCCTGGGGGAGCAGGGGCTCACCACTGGGGCTTCTTCCTGGCCCCTGGGTCTCTTGCCCACACACATAATGAGGTTGCACTTCAGCAATGCCTTTGTTAGACCCCAGTGATGTCCCCACCCTCCTGACAAAGCAGCTTTTGTGTCTTATGTCAAAATAATCACTTACCCAAAATGATGGCCAGGCTCAGAAATAGCCTTGCTTTATCCTTAGGGAATAGGAAAAAAAGAGAGAGAGAGAGAGTGTTAAATGTTTAACCTGGATTGATGAGTTTTGCTGAAACTACTGGATAAAATGAAAACTTTCTTAGAGACATAAATCATGGGGGAGATTTCCCCCCTCTCATTGATTTTTGGATTCGGTTAATGATTCCAGCACTGAGAACATAAGGCTAGGTGGAAGTTAAAGGAATGGAAAGGCCACATTAACCTCTAAATTTTACCTCTATGTTGATTTTTGACAGTGAAATACTATAATTAACCCAGACTGTTTTCCCAAGATTTAATTTTTTGCTGATATTCAAAAGTATTGCAGAAAAGCTGATTCCTGGTTATTACATACAGCGTTGCATAAATTTCTTCCTAATTAAAAAGCCTCTAAATTCTAAATAGTCAACTTACAAAGACATATGGTTTTGAAAAATTAGGCACTTAATTTCTAAAGATTTATTAGTAATTTGTATTATAGCTAATTAATTATGGCTATAATACTACTGCAGTCAGGGTAGAGATTGATGTAATGATACAATTGCAAATTTATTTTGATATGCCTTCTTTAATGTCAGCGTATTACAATATACTTAGTTTTCTAGCCCCTTCTTAATTATGTCTGAAAGCATTAGTTTAATGAAAGATAAGAGTGCTTGATAAGGGTACCATCAGATTTTACTTGAAAAACCATTTTCAACATAAAACAAATAAATTGTTTTTTGCCTTGGCAAAATGAAATTTGCAGTTGGTAATGTGTTAGCAGACAGAAATGCCTTAAAATTAAATAGTATTTGACACAGAATATCCCATTAACCATTGTGACAATTCACGGAGAGCTTGGCATGATGAGAAAGTAGTTAAACTGTACAAAGGAAGCCAGCTGACAAAAAGGAATAGAACTCAACATAAACAATGATGGAGCTGTAAATCTTCACAAACGCAGGAGATAGGTGGGGAGGGTTTTTTCCTATTTCCTTTGTCATGTGAATTTCTAGGCATTAAAAAAAAATCTAGAAAGTGTTTTGGGTGTTAGCAGGTTTGTCTTTGAAGTTGGAGGAGGAGAAAGATTTTTTTGATTTAGTGGTAGAAAATGCCACTGATCTGTTTCACTGAATAGAAACACATGATGTTTCTGAATAAACTGGGGGACAGAAACATCTTGCCGGTTGCAAGAAGAAAGGAAAGGGAAGAGCATGAAAGCTTGGTAGAATGTGGGGAGCGTGGCAGGCGGCGCTCAGAGTGCAGCAGCATGCCGGACTCGGGTTAGCAGAAGGATGCCCGTCCCCGTGGAGGGCCCCAGGAAAGGTTCCTGGGTTGGTGGCAGAAATTCTCCATCCAGACATCTTCCTGACGAAATCCCAGCGTTCAGAGTTGACTGGGCGACGGATCAAGTCTGGCTGCCCTGCTTTCCCTGTTTTACATGGTAACACACTTGGATCTTCTGTTCTGTGGCTTCTTCCGTGATATCCTTGGCTTGGATTGTTTTTGTTACCGCTGTGGCTTCTACCACTTGTTTCACGTTTCTTCCCCTAGTTGTTCCACAGCACAGCCATTGGGCCTCGCTGTGTGACTTGGAGAAAGTCACTAAACATCTCCTAAGGCTCAGTTTGCCCTTCAGTAAAAGGATGCCAGTAATAGAATCAGCTGCGGCGTGTTGTGATGATGGCTGCTAGCCCGTGCTCTGCATGCACCTAGAGGAGAGGACCAGTGCAGAGGACCGGGTGTCGGGTCTATGGTGGGGGACAGTTTTCATTCATTCATGTTACAAATATTTACTGTCCACCCACTCTGTTTTCAGGGGGGCTTCCTTGCTGTGGACACACAAATAAATAGAATGCAGGGTGTCTGCCCTCTCAGAATTCACAATCTAATGGAAAAGAAAATGGTCCCTATAGAAATAATTGAAATAATGGTGTCAAGTGACAAAAATAATACAGTTTAGTAACAAGTTTGATGTCATTTGTTCAAAGGAAAACAGTCCATGGAAGGGGCAGGACAGAGCCTCACAAACAGTGGAGCACCCTTCCGCAGGGTTCCGGGGCACGAATGAGTTTTGCAGGAGTTGGAAGAGGCAAGGTGGGAACAGGAGGTCAGGGACTCCCCTGTAAGGCTGGCAGGTCCTGTCTTCTAGGATAAGGTGGGCCAGCTAAAGCTGAGTTGGAGGATTGGATTGTCACTGGTGTATGTTAGCATTGCTTGGCAGGTGTTTCCTGTAAGTACAGGGGGACTTCGGTTTAGATTCGTGATGTGGGCTGGGCTGCAAGGGTGGCCTCCATTCTATGGGTCCCAACATTTGCATTAACTTCATCAATACTAGTGATGCTTGGGTTGCACGGGGACCCAGAGAGAAGAGTCTTAGGTAGGTTGTAACGTCTAAAAGAGAAGATGATAAATATTTGAGTCTTTTTTTTTCCTCTTAAAATAAAATCTTTGTGGCGATATAATTCACATACCAAACAATTCACCCATTTAAAGTGTACAATTGAATTTTTATCAGCATATATATTTTTATTGAAGTAGAGTTGATTTACAACGTTGTGTTAATTTCTGCTGTACAGCAAAGTGATTCAATTATACACGTATTACATGCTATTTTTATATTCTTTTCCATTACGGTTTATTGTAGGATAGTGAACATAGTTCTCTATGCTGTACAGTAGGACCTGAGGCTTGCACGAAGGCAGATCAGGTGCGGGAGAGGACTGAAGCGGGTAGGAAAGCAAGACCAAAGGTGCCAGGACAGGCATTAAGGAAATACATAGAGACTTGAGCTGGTTGTGGCTGACGAGGTCAAGTGAGGCCGGTGAGCACAGAAGTGTTCGAAGGCTAAGGCCAGGCCCAGGGCTGTGTTATCGGGGAAAGACAACCTGGGGGTGTAAACGTGCCAGCGCACCTGTGTGACTATTAGCAGACACATTCATTTTTCCTCTTCAGAAACTAGCGCAGGCTTTTAAACACGTAGTGGAAATCTACTCCAGACAGAATAACTAAGGGCATATCCTATCATTTGTATCAAGGTTGGGGTTCAGAATAGTAAAAGTCATTATCAAAGGAAGAAATAAGATAGCTTAAAAATTACTCTTTTGGGGTATTTCATTTCATTCCATGTATGATCAACTTTAACAAGCTTCCTTCAGTCAACAAATGTTTATTCAGTTCTTATTATGGGCTGGTGGACGTCCCACCAAGCCTCCTTGAATATATGAGTTTGACTTTTCCTAGTACAGTAAAACATGAATAAATTTGATAACTTTTATATTAGGTTAGCTCCATTCTTAATACTTAAGCTCTCGAATATTGAATTTATTTTAAAAGTATTTATTGAGCATCCCTTCTGTTCCAAAGAAGCATATATATTTGTTCAGCAATCAAGTGTCACATTATCTTAATGTTTTCTGTATCCATGGTCAGGGATTAGAATTAACTGACTTTGGGTAAACAGTTTAATCTCAGGGGGCCTCATTTTCCTCATCTATAAAGTGAGTCCATTACATAGATCTTTTCCAGCTCAAAATTTGTGTGATTTTTTTAAATAAGCAGGCTTTTTTTTCTATTAGGAAAAATATATTTCCTGTCTAGTTCTCAAGGGCTGATGTATATAACATTTAACTGAAAGTTATAGCTTTCTTTTTTTTAAATTGAAGGATAGTTGACTTATAGTGTTGGGCCAATCTCTGCTGTACAGCAGAGTGACTCCATTATATACATATACAGATAATCTTTTCTAATATTCTTTTTCATTATGGTTTATCACAGGATACTGAATATAGTTCCCTGTGCGACACAGTAGGACCTCGTTGTTTATTGAAGGTTATAACTTTCATATTCTCTTTAACTGAAATTCAAGATTATATCAAAATAAACCTTTGGGGTGAAAGTTCTCCTAATGTTGGATTTTGGATATCGTACAATTTTATATGAAATTTGTTGTCATTCCATCTCACTTAATTCATGTGTCCATGCACTGGTTTCTGCCAAAATAAAAGGTAGAAAAGCTCCAAATTTGGGGGCCAGCTGAAAGGCACCTTCCATCCACCCCACCATGAGAGCTTAAATAATTGAGACGGGATCCTGAACTTCAGGCCGTGGCTTCCAGCCTGGTCCATCACCATTAACTACAGAAGCCACATAACCCCCAGATGCTCTAGCATAACTCCCATTATGATCCATGAAAGTTACAGTCTTAGACTGAGGGGAGAGAAAGGCCACAAAAAGGCTTTTAAAAAGCTATTTAATACATCAGCTTTCACAAAGATAGACGGCATCACTAAGACCAAATGGGGAAAGATGTGCCCAACTTCACAAGGTATTGGCACTGTTAATCATATTTTGAAATATTGCTGGCATATATCTTAGAAAACACAGCAGTGTTCTCATATTTCCCGTGGGAGAGATGACAGTTATAATGTTGAGATACACTGATAATTCCAAGCCCTCTTTCCTTCCCAGTATAGAATAAACCCAAGAAGTAGATTAAGCAACCCAGTGGGGTCTAGAAGCTTGAGTACTAATACTGAACTTTGTAAATTCTGCCACATTCCATTATAAGGATATCACAAAATTTCATTAACAAACAGCTGCGTACATGTGTGTATGTGCAGGCTATAATGTGATAAAATTATCTACGTCAACATACACTTTATATATACAAAACGTTAAAATGCTCTAAGTGTATATATACCTATGTAATTTTAGATGGACCTTTAAAAGTTTATGGAAATAATTAGCTAGTTTCTATTTAGACGTCTCCATTTCTAATTTTTAAAAGCCATAAGAGACAAGTAAAATGAGCAGGTCAGTAGATTACAAAACTTTTCCACATTTGTTATTTTGATCTTTCCAATTCTGTGGAGTGGGTAGGACTATTTTCCTGATAAGGACTGTGGAAATATGTTGCCCAAGGTCTCCCAGAGTATATGTGGCAAAAGCAGGGTGTTCTTCTGCCTCTAAGTTCAGTGCTCTTCTCATTACACTGTCACGGTTGTGCAACAGGTGATCCCTTACAGGAAGGTGGGACCAGGGCTCTGACCCAGAAGGATGCTGATCTCTTACTCAAGCTTCCGCACATCACTGTGATGCTCGCTGAGAAATCTAGCCTCCCGGGCTTGCTGGTCCTCGATGAAGTGCCCTCCTCTGACCTCAGTTAAAACTTTAATAACTATGGCAGGCACTGTAGGTTGCTATGGTTCTTTCTTCCTTACTGAAAGAATCTTGATGTCCTTCAGGGTAGCAATGTACCCATCTTCCGGACTCCTTACACTAGGGGTGATGGTGTGACAGAGTCCTGGCCAGCTGGATGTATAGAGAATCCCTGGATAGGGCTTCTGAGAAAGCTATTTATTTACTTGTTTGTTTGTCTGTTTGTTTAATTGAAATATAGTTGATTGACAGAGTTGGGCCAATCTCTGCTGTATAGCACGGTGACTCAGTTATACACGTACATACATTCTTTTTTTGTATTCTTTTCAATTATGGTTTATCCCAGGAGATTGGTTCAGGTTCCCTGTGCTATACAGTAGGACCTTGTTGTTTATCCATTCTATATATAATAGCTTGCATCTGCTAATCCCAACCTCCCACTCCATCCCTCCCCCAACGCCCCATCCCCCTTGGCAACCACAAGTATGTTCTCTGTCTGTGAGTCTGTTTCTGTTTGATAGATAAGTTCATTTGTGTCATATTTTAGATTCCACATATAAGTGATATCATATGATATTTGTCTTTCTCTTTATGACTTACTTCACTCAGATGATAATCTCTAGTTCCATCCACGTTGCTGCAAGTGGCATTATTTCGTTCTTTTTTATGGCTCAATAGTATTCGATTGTATATAGGTACCACATCTTCTTTTTCCATTCCTCTGTGGATGGACATTTAGGTTGCTTCCGTGTCTTGGCTATTGTACATGGTGCTGCTATGAACATTGGGGTGCATGTATCTTTTCAAATTATAGTTTTGTCTGGGTATATACCTAGGAGTGGAATTGCTGGGTCGTATGGTACCTCTGTTTTTAGTTTTCTGAGGAACCTTCATACTGTTCTCCACAGTGGCTGCACCAATTTATATTCCCACCAGCAGTGTAGGAGGGTTGGGAAAGCTATTTAAGTGGGAACAGAATTGTTAGTTTTACTCTATATCTGATCCCCTTTATCCTTCTTCTTCCTGCCTGAAATACACACAGTGCTGATGAGGGAGTAACCAGCTTGCCAGCATGAGGATGAAAGTTACAAATTTACTTAACAGAATCAACACACAGAAAGAGCCTGAATCCTCAGCACATTAGGGAACCACCATAAGGAACCTGACTATAAGGAACCCACCTCCAGACCACTTGTTCCAGGAAAAACAGAGGCCCCTGGCTGGTTAAGCCAGTGTAGCTGCTCTGACTGCACTCAGTCCTGACTGATAGAGTAAAACAAACTAGAAATGAGACGAAAAAAATGGTAGATGGAACCAGAAGAAAATGGCAAGGTTTGTCTCTCAGGCAAAGACTGTTGTATATAATCAGCAAGTCTCCCACCAACTCTCCACCACCGGCTAGGGTCCATCACCAGGAATTACGCAGATTAGGACGAGGGTCCACCACCATGAATAGGGTCTCGATTTACGGTCTCAGCTGCTGTTTCCACAGACGAGAGCATTAGGGTTGGGTTTTATAACTTAGCCACTCTCTGCCTCTGTTTCTTTATTTGTGAAATGGGGGCAATAATAAAACCTACCTCTTAGGATTGTTCTAAAGATTTAATGAGATAATACGTGTAATATGCTTAGAATAATTCCAGGCATACTGGGAAACAATTTATAAATGCTACTCATTATCACTGTGGGCTGGAATCATTACTGATGCTGCACAGACAAGAAGAACCAGCTCCCAGAGACACAGTCTCAGCACTCCTCCCCTTGCCATAAACAGGGTCACTGCCTTACCCCATTCTTTCCCATACAAAACACACTGGAAGTGGGAATTCCCTGGTGGTTCAGTGGTTAGGATTCAGTGCTTTCGCTGCAGGGCCCGGGTTTGATCCCTGGTCAGGGAACTAAGATCCCACAAGCCAAGTGGCACAGCCAAAAATAAAACAAAAAAAACCGAAACACGCTGGAAGTATGGGAATTTGCCCACTGAGTGATTATAGTGAAAAAAAGTAAGCCAGAAATACATGTTGGGTGACTTGGAGGTTCTGGCGTAAGTAGCAGACCTAGTTCTTCTCTTCAAGGGAGCTCCCAGTCTGGTGCGGGGAGGGGGCAGGGCCCAGTGCGTTAACCGCCTCAGGCCTTGTGACACGTCACTCTGCTCCGTGAGGTGCTGATAAGTAGCGTGGGGTCTCAGAGAAAGACGATCTTAATATTTGCCTGAGTCTTTTAGCCAATGTTTATTGGGGGTCTTGCACTAAAATACTAACAGCAAAAAAAGAGGAGGGGAAATGGAATGGAATCAAGTTCACCTTAGAAGAAGCCTGATAGGATGTGAATGCCCCCAGGGTCAGGATATTATCTTATTCATGTAAAAACCGCAGTACAAGTACACTTTCTGGCACATGGAAGGAATTTTCCCAGCCGAGTTCTTGATAGTTTTCTGTCTCTGGGATTTTGCTTTTGCAAAGACCACAGTTATTCAACACTTCTACTCCTGGCTCTGGAAAAGCAGCTTTTAGCAGACCAATGATCCCAGGAAGCACCCATAGAAAAGCCAGAGAAAATGAAAATAAAAAGCTGTTTGAAGGCATCAGAGGTCTGCCAAGGCTTGAGGGGCCAGGCCCTCTGAGAAAGGAAGGCCCCATGCTCTTTCCCCCTCAGTAAGTTTTTCATTCTTAATTGCATAAGGCAAAGGTTAAGAAGTCAAGCAAAGGAAAAGCTGCTAAAAAGCAGAGTGAGGGGCTTCCCTAGTGGCGCAGTGGTTAAGAATCCACCTGTCAATGAGGGGACACGGGTTCGAGCCCTGGTCCGGGAAGATCCCACATTGCCACCGAGCAACTAAGCCCGTGCGCCACAACTACTGAGCCTGTGCTCTAGAGCCCACACGCCACAACTACTGAAGCCCACGCACCTAGAGCCCGTGCTCTGCAACAAGAGAAGCCACCGCAGTGAGAAGCCTGTGCACCGCAACGAAGAGTAGCCCCCTCTCGCCACAACTACAGAAAGCCCACGCGCAGCAACGAAGACCCAACGCAGCCCAAAATTAATTAATTAATTTTTAAAAAACAGAGTGAGGGTTTTAGACTCTCATGGTGCTGGAAAGGCAAAAAAGAGAATTCTGGGGAGAGGCTCTCATAAACAAAGCTCTTCTTGGGACCTCTAGGAAGCAACACCCTAGGGATGGGTGAACTCAAGGTAGACCCAGCCTGAGAAAGGTAAAGCTTTCTCTCAGGTCAACTGAGCCCTTGCTTAGACTGAGGTTAGCTCCCCCTGCTCTAGATGTTGAGATTTACCTTTTACCTTCAGAGAGGGTTGACTTGCTAAAGGAAGATAACATCATCCAGAGCCTCTAAAATTTTCATACACAACGTTCTTCATTCCATCAAAACTTAATAAAAAAGTAAGAAACTAAGAAATAGGACCAAGAATAAACAGATAATAGAAACAGACCTGTAGGTGATCCAGATACTACACTTATCTCTAAAGGTAAGTACAATCTTTATTTTTAAAATAAATGTCATTAGTACATTCAAGAAATAAATGGTAGGATGGAGAATTTCACCAGGAAACTCGACCCTATTAAAAAAGAATCAGTATAGCACAGGAAACTCTACTCAATGCTCTGCGGTGACCTAAATGGTAAGGAAATCAAAAAAAGGAGGGGATATATGTATACGTATGGCTGATTCACCTTGCTGTACAGCAGACACTAACACATTGTAACTATACCCCAATAAAAAGTTTAAAATAAACCAATATTTAAATTTTAAAAAAATTTTTAAAGAATCAAATGGAAATTCTGTGATGAAAAATATACTGACTGAAATGAAGATCTACAACATTGTAAATCAGCTATACTCCAATAAAATTTTTTTAAAAAATGAAGATCTCATTAGGTAAGTTTAATAGCAGCTTGGATGCTGCTGAAGAGAGGATAAGTGACCTGTCAGATAGGTCAGGGAAAAGCATTCAGACTGAAGCAGGGAGAAGACTTCGTTGGGTGGAAAATACAGAAAAGAGACATAGGACACATATTAAAAAGTTTTAACATATATATTTGGATTCCTGGAAGGAGAGAAGAGAGAGAATGGGACAAAGGAATTTTATAGACAAAAAAAGACCATGAATTTTCCAAAATTGGTGGAAGACATCACAGTAGTTTAAAGAACATAATTTGAATCCCAAGTTGGATAAAACCCAATTACTCAAAGCCAATTTCTTTCAACACTTGATTTGTTCACGGTTTAGAAGTAAAACCATGAGAAGCTTCATTGAGTACATGTGATTGAGGCTGGAGAATGAGACACTATTGTTCAACTTGACCTCAACTTTGCCTTTAAACCAGAGTAAACCTAGGCAGATCAGGCTAGGATAAAGTTACCCTGGCTTAACTTTAGAACCAGAACAAAAATAAAAACATCAGCTCTGTGATTTTATTATTTCTTTTTAATCTGCTCTGAAATAAGGAGAGACTATGTCTCAAACAATACTGCCATCCTAATAACTTTTTCAGCTTTTTGATCACTGATATTTTCCTGGAAAATCTTGTCTTCTTTGACATTTGAGTGCTGGTATTTAGCACTTTTATTTCCATTTCTTTTTCGTTTATGAAGTCAGTCATTATCTTTATTTTTTTTTTAAGATGCCAAGTTTTACAAGCTGTGAATCCTTTTTCTTAAAAAAACAAAAAAACCCACTAGATATTTTTTCCCCAGAAGCTTGTAGTTGAAGGGCAAAGCCTCCCTAATAACACTGTACTGAATATTTCAGGGTTTCTGGGTTTTTTTCCTGGACAGCACCCACCTGGAGCCTGTCAGAGGCTGCTGATAAGGCAGGAAGAGCCCTTGAACTGTGTAAACCCGATCTGGAAACTGCTCGCGCTCGTACTGCTTGATTCTGATTTGAGGAAAGCAGGGAGGAGTGAGATGTGTCAACATGTCATTGGCGTCTCCGGGTGTCTGACACTCTCCTGGCCAGTCCCTTACTACTTCATTCTCTGCGGGGGCTCCCCTCACTGATGAGCAGAGCCCGCACAGCCTGCTGGGCTTCCCTCCACATTCACAAGGTGGTGGCTATACTCCGTGTAACATCCCTGCAGGGTTAGCTTAGCTGGCCTGGAGCTCTGTGTAGCCAGCAGAAACGCACTGCCTGGTAGAAAGCTGACTTGCTAACGCTTACCCCCTTTCAATCCCTGGAGGACTGTTTTTTTCCAACAGTTACTGCCTGTTAGACCAAAGGAAGACCTGCTTCCTTACTATCCCCCATGTTTTGGAAGGATAGGGTTCTAGGGACTGGAGAATTGGCCCCGTGTAGAGAGAGGAAGCATAGATATTCCTCAACAGGCTCTCCTGTTCATTCTCCAGCAGGTACTTTCTGAACACCTACTATGGGCAAGGTCCCCAGAGTCGGAGGTGGAGATGGGACGGGGAAAGGAACGTGATCAGCTAGGCATGGCCTCTGTATTTCAAGCATTGCCCGCAGAGAAAGACCCTCTTTGATGGTAGGTCGTCGTGGTGACAGTTTCAGTTACGTGAAACAAGTAAAGTTTTTCAAAGTTTCTGACCTGAAAGACCATCCCGCACTCCTCTTATACCTTCCAGCTGGTGATGGCTTCTCAAAAAACATAATTCACTCACTGCATTTTGTCAGGGATCCTAAAAGGTCTCATGCCCTGCCCACATTTATCCCCTATGTTTTCAGTCTGTGGGAAAGAAAATTGATTCTGTAGGACCCGAGAAAAAAGTACAGGGAGGACAGGCCTGAATCCCACAAGGTAGGCTACAGGCCTGCCTAAGTGGCATTTGCCCGTCTGAGAGGTGAGCCTAGACTTGCTTCTCTGCCCTCTCCACGAGCCCTGAGCCCTTAGAGGCCAAGGCTATGCTTTAGCCATTTTTCGTTCCCCAGAAAGTGGAGCGGAGACCTGGCACTTGGTGGAACTCATGAAAGTCCTTAAAAGGTTTTCCTTTTGAGCCACAGGATTGACAAGTAATCTACTAGACGGATCATCTGAGACAGAATGGCCACCATAGTGGTGTGCTCACAAACGTGTTGTAAGAATCTCTGTGTATCAGGCGCTGGGCTTGGTGATGTGGGGATACAAAGTTACTTAAGAGAGAACCCCTGCTGTCACCTGGCTAACTACGTGGATGGAGAACGGAGGCACGTGTGACATGCAGGACGGGCACAGTGAGCACCGGGTAATGTTAGCCGCTAGCAGCGTGTGGCTATTTCCATTAAAATGGAATTAAGTGTTGTGTTCTTCAGTCGCACCAGCTGCATGTGCAGTACTGCATATCCACATGTGCCCTAATGCCTTCAGCACTGTGGAGCACAGATGTCTTTCCGTCGCGGAGAGATGAGAAAGCATCATCTGTTCTGTGGGTCACGGGAGGTTTCATAGCAGATGTGAGATCAGAGCCAGCCCTTGGTGTTGATGAGAAAGGGGTAGACTGTCCAGAGCAACGGCATAAGCCAGGGGAACCTTTGGAGCCTGTTTGGTGGCAGCGTTAGTAGTGATGATGCCACGGTCACTCTCCTGAGGAGTACTCCTGCTCTTCCTTCTTGGCTCGGCTCCCACCACCTGACCATGAGGGGTAGTGTCTTTGGTCCTCCCTCCTTTTTCATAGGACTGCCGTCTATTCCCACCACTCTAACCTTCACCAGCACGCTCAGGCACCCTCCCCTATCCAGGCCTGGCCACACTCAGGTCACAGAGGCACATGACCACCTACCAGACATGCTTAAACCCTTCTTTGGAAGTCCCACTAAAGAGATAGCTGTGCGTTGGAAGAGCTGTCCTCCTCTCTGTGGGAAGGCACGTGTTCTGAGGAAGCACAAAGCCCTCATCGGGGACTGTGCTGGTCTGCGAGGGCTGCCACAACAAAATACCATGGACTGGCTGGCTTAAACAACAGTCATTTATCGTCTCACAGTGCAGAGGCTGGAAGTCCTGGATCAAGGTGCCCTCAGGGCTGCATTCCTCCGAGGCCTCTCTCCTTGACTTGCAGTCAGCCACCCTCTCACATGGTCACCGCTCTGTGCATGCGTGCCCCCCGGGGTGTCTGCCTCTTAGTGAGATAGTGGGCATGTTGGGTCAGGGCTTCGCCCTAACAACGTGATTTCAACAACCTCAGTCACCTCTCTAAAGACCTTACCTCCCAATCTGGTCACATTCTGGGGCCCTGTGGGCTGAGACTCCAACACATGAATTTGGGGAGAACACAATTCAGCCCGTAACAGGGATGGCTCAAGACAATATCATCTGCCTTGCAGCCAGATCAGCCACAGCAATGAGCAGCAGGGTGACAGTGGCCCTAGCCATGACCGTGACGTCAGACCCTTTCTCTCCAGGACTTTGCGTTGCCCGCTTCAGGGTGACAAGGGCTGGGCTAGCTGGCGCTCACGCCAGGGCACCCTGATGGCAGCTCATCGTCCCCCTCCACCCTTGTTTTCACACCTCCCAGTAACCTGTGCTGCCCTCTTTCTGTCTTCACTGGGGAGCGACTTCTCCCCTTTTTCTCAAGTAAACACTGTCTTTCACAACTATCTTCTTTCCTCTTTCTGCCAGCCACCTTTTCTGACAGTTCCCTAGCCACGGCCTCCACCGTGATCTTTCCAGGCTAGTGTTGACAGCCGCGGCGTGTGCCGGCTTGTGCTCCTTAAATAAAATGCCTTCAGTGATTCCCTGCTGCCTGTAGTCCAATATCTGCAGTGTTTCTCAACAGAACCTAACTTTCTCACTACAGATCAACAGGTGGACATACCAGGCAGTGTAGGAGTCCGAAGAGTACAGTCTTCTGAGTAAAACAGACGTGGATTCAAATGAAAATTACTCACTGGCATTTGAGACTTGTTAAGTGAAACTCGTCTGTAATATGAGAACAGTGACACTTAACTTGAACGTTGCTGGAGAGACAGTTTATAATGGATCCAAGATGCCTCTGTGACCATAGTATGTTCTCAGTTAAAGGCATAATAATTGTTATCATCCCTGACTCTACTTTGCATTTCCTCTTTCTGTACCTTTGAGCACTATTCCACCAGCTGGCTGAGACCTCACCCTTTTTCATGCCTATCTTCTTAGTTCCATTCTCCAAGGTCCATCTTTTTGTATATCTGTGCGTGCACACACGCACACACACACACACAGAAGCACACACGCTGGCAGGAGACTGTCAAGCCCCGTTCATCTCCTTCACGCTCCTCTCTGCACAAACCAGAGGCTGCTTACCTAAGTACCTGCAGTTCTCTGCCTGCAGGCATGTTTCCTGGCCAGCAGAGCATTCTCAGCTCTCCGGCCGTGCAAGCTGGAAGTGTCAGAAAACTAAACAGCCCTCAACAAGGGCCAGCGGGAAGTTGGTGGATAAATCCTCTAGCCTTCTTGCTCTTTTGGGAGGATAACTAACTCTCAAGTGTGTTCTACACTCCCCCCACTCCAAGACCCCCAGCAGGACAGAACTTCACCTGCCCACAGCGGCTTCTCAGTGACACAGCCTGTAACTGTCTGGCCCTTCACCATCTCACTTCCCCACCTGCGGCCGCTGCTTCCTGAGATGCTCCATATACACTACATGCGCTCAAAGCCTTCTCTCAGTATCTGTTTCCGTGGGAACCCAACCTGAGACGCAAACATAACGCGTGTCATCTTTCATCAACTGCGCAGGACACGCTTCCTCACTCACTTCTTGATTCCTCAGTCACACCTGACCTAATGGGTGTGAAGCAATCGGTGCTCACTCCAGACACCAGTCAGGAAGTTATGACTCCTGCGGTGTCTCCAGTGCTACCAGAAGTTCTTTTCCATGAAAGAATGGTTAAGGGATGATTTGCCTGGCCCCAGGCACCAAGCAAAGCAAATGCCACCACGCGTATAAAACATAACAACAACAACGGCAACGACTATGCTATTACATGCTGGAGAACGCGAGCCCCAGTGCAGCAGGTCCTTGGTGATTCTGTCTGACCCTCTGACCACCGTGGCCTCAGCCCACTGCCATGAGCTCTCTGTCCCTCGTTCCTCAACACCGGAAGAAAATGTATAGCTCGTGAATTTCTTCTACTGACACACCAGAAAAATTCTTTCACCTTTATTTTCTGGTTGTTTTCCCAAGAGACCGTACAACTGACTTTGCTTTTGTCATTAAGCATCTGCTCGGAACCTGCCTTCCCCCCATCAGATCACACACCATATGCCATTATCTGCTGGGATTGCACCTTTTCTTGGTTGACAGTCGCCGTAAACTTTCGCGTGTCTGGAACACATTCATCATAAACTCGAGACTTTATTCAAAATTGTGTGAACTCTGCAGTGCCGTGGAGTACAAGGATCTTCTCTGAACAGCATGAATATTCGGGATTCACAGGGAATGCGAAGTCCCAGAGTAACCCTGGTCGTTGGGATCTGCAGGTGTGGGACTACGCTCGAAAGTTCTGAAGACCTGAAAGCACTAAAGGATGCAGAGGGCGAACTGTACGAAGTTCAGCTTCCGTCATTACAAAGGACTCTGGTCGTATCCCCTCTGATATCACTAATACGCACAGTTTAAAGTAGCCAGTAGAACCTGGGGTCCCTCCAAGCCAGCCGAACAATCCCCTGACGTCTGCTCTCCAGAAATTTCACTGTTAATATCCCCATGGGTATCGCAGGTACTTTAATGACTTTTTTTTACAATAAGGCGTTATTTTCAAATCCCAGGAATTCTTCAGTGTTCTTTATTGGGGAGTTGCAGAAACAATGAACATATGGCTGATTTTGGGACTTCCCTGGCGGTCCAGCGGTTAGGTCTTGGTGCTTTCACTGCGGAGGGCCAGGTTCAAGCCCTGGTCAGGGAACCAAGATCCCGCAAGCCGCGCAGCATGGTCAGAAAGAAGAAGAAAAAAAAAGAAGGAAAACATGGCTAATTTTGGTCCTGGACAAATTCAAAATCAGACACACGTGTATTGACATCAGTTTCCCACTGGATATGTATATATATATATATTTATTTATTTATTTACTTATTTATTTATTTATTTATTTTTGGCTGCATTGGGTCTTCATTGCTGTGTGTGGGCTTTCTCTCGTTGTGACGAGCAGGGGCTACTCTTTGTTGCGGTACGCGGGCTTCTCGTTGCGGTGGCTTCTCTTGTTGCAGAGCACGGGCTCTAGGTGCACGGGCTCAGTAGTTGCGGCGTGTGAGCTTAGTTGCTCCACAGCATGTGGGATCTTCCCGGACCAGGGCTCAAACCCGTGTCCCCTGCATTAGCAGGTGGATTCTTAACTACTGTGCCACCGGGGAAGTCCCTCCCATTGGATCTTGATCCCTTTTTCATGTTTGAGCATCATTTACACCAATCCAGTTCTTAATTTCATCTTTTCTCTTAGTTGATACTTCATCCACCATTCATTCCTCTTGTACTCTGGCCAGACACGCCGTGTGGATCCCCCAGTCCTGTAAATGGTAACAGAAGAGCTGAGCGTGAGTTACCCTATCACTCAAGCACTCACAAGAAGCTAAGATACCACCAAGTAGGGCCAGCCTCCTGTCCGTGGATTTCCACTGGCTGGCTGACCAAATGGTCCTTTCCCAGGTGCTGCCCTGAAACAGTTTCACAAATCTGTCTCTAGAGTTTTCTCTAAAGCCAGGGGCAGAATAAACACGAGAAACGTATTGCAGTGTCCTCTAGTCCTCATCTGAACAAGGCAGTTCTTTTTATCCTGGAATTTTAACTGACATCAGCTGACTACATAGAGAACTCGTTCATTCATGCCTGTCTGCATTCCCTTTGAATCTGAGCCTTGTAGTATCTATGTTACTCGTACAAAGTTGTGACTTTTTTCATTTATTTAGTCTTCGCTTAATTTACTTTATGATCCCTGAGCCCTGGTAGACAAAACCTAGAAAAAAATGGGGTGGTGTCTAAGCAGAAAATTGATGACCCAGGGGTCTTCAGGTCCCCTTACTTGTATAAGTTACAGGAGCTCATATTTGGTATCTCTACCCAACCCTCAGTCCAGTGATGTCATGTTAGATGATTCTTGAACTTGGCCATGATCAGAGTATTTACACGGTGGAAATCAGCAAATACTGTGAATCAGGGCTTCTCCCCCACAGAGAGCCAGTTGTTAAATACTTACCAGCACACCACTGGGCAAAGGTCAGCTTATATTTGGCATAAGAAAACAAGATCTTACAAAAGCATTTGAAAAATTTTCAGAGAAATTGGAGCTGTTTCTGTAAATCAGTGGATCCCAGCCCTTTGAAACTCCATATCTCCATTATATACTAAATATTTTAGAAAACATCCTATTCCATTCTGAAATGAATTTCATAGGTGATATAATCTACCTGCACAATACCTTTAAAAAAAGTCAGCATAATATCCCAATGATAATATAAAGGAAAAATGAAATGAAAGTTATTTATAATAGATGAATATATATTTTAATATATAAATGTTTGGTCATGTCTCCACTAGAAGACAAGATAAGGTAGCCTAATGTTCATACCTTTATTTAGAACCACAGAGAAAGCAGCAGCTACAATGCAGATGGATAGAGGTGAGGTTTCAGTGAATTAGTGTAATGTTCTGAAATGATGAACAACTCTTTGTAAAGTTCTGCACAATGTAAAATACACTCTTCCCTCAACCCACAAGGTAATTGCATCTTGAAAGGTCCAGTGCATACTTAAAACCATGCAAAAAATAGTTTGTGTGTTTGTATAAGAAGGAATTTGTTTCTAGGTTCAGGTTATGTACCTGCGTGGATTACCTGCCTTCTAAAGTCACATGGGACATGGGTAGTGCTTCTTTGTGCAGAACCACTGACATCTCTAGCACCACCCACTAAATGCCAGGAGTGCCCTCAGTCAAAGAGGCAACCAAAATATCTCCTAAAGACTCACAAAGCAACCTAGGAATAGTACTGCCCTAGATAAGAACCAGTACTCTACATCAAGGCCAAGGAATGTCCTTCAGAGCCTGGCCTGTACCCCTTTGTCTTGATGAGCTACTATCAAAAAGGAGAATTGATTGGCTGAAAGGACGGTGATCCCTGGGCATCCAGAGAGGAGATGCCAAGAGACCCGAACTCTAAGCAAATCCAAAAGATGCAGGGACGGCTGGAGAGACAGCAGGGGACTCTGAGGAAGAGAGATAGTACAGGAAAGACTCCTTGCCAGCAGGGGCAGTGCAGCGGGAGGTTAGGAACTGGGTGAGGACAGTGTGGAAGCAGCTGACTTTGGGGAAATGGCCAACTGCAAATGGAATCACCATTTGGCTTAAACAATTGTCTGTCATCCAGGAATTATGGGAGGCATGAGGGACAGTCCTCACGGGGCATCACAGAGCTGGGCCCTCCTGGTGAGTCTGTAAGTTATCTAATCACTCTTGGCTTCTACTATTACATTGCGGTCAAGGTGCTTCTTGGTGGGAAATTGATAGCAAACTATTATCTAGAGGAAAATGGATATTTTATTTTTCTTTTGTCCTCTGTCCCTCATTCCTTTCTCCTGTGTTTAATTTCTTAGATATTTATTTAAAAGATAAAAATTACATGCAGATAGGAAGGTATTTCTTTCCTTCAACGCTGTGATCCAACCTGTGACAAATCTGTACTATACACTATGTAAATGGCTAACAAGTCAATTGCAAACCAACTGAAGGTACAAACCTTAGTGCTGGTGCTGAAATCTCTTCAGAATCCTCATCATGATCTCAGAGTTTGTTTCAAAATTTGAAAGCATCAAGTGTCAGTCAAAACTGAAGATGAAACACTAATGAATATTGAATTCTCATGCTTTAGGTATACTTCCTTTTTAGACTTTTTGGTTCTCCACTATTCTTACCGTACTGTTTCATTTAAATTTCCTACATGCTAACTTTGTGTGATTGAAATAAAATAGCAGTATATACATATAAAAAATTATATCCTGATATATTAAGGCTTTGGTGTTTCTTCATTAGATGTTGGTATGAAATAAGAGACCTGATTATGTAGATGCTGACATGAGGTTTCATCAAGATGCTCCTTGTACTTAGAGTTAAATATTCAAGACTGGTTCTGTAGTGACTCCCCGGCTCCCCGCCTCCCTTTCCCTCCAAGTGCTTGACATGCTTGTGGTGAGAGCACCTCACCTTCTCAAGATTGTTTACCAGAGTAGCTGTTCTCAAACTTTTTCAATCCAAGGACCAATTGAGGAGAGTTAAAAAAAAAAAAATCAAAAAAAAATCTGTCAGTCACCTGTCCCATCCACACTTTATTTTTAAGTAAACGCTTTATTGAAATACACATAGCAGTAAAGTGGGAAAATTGTAAGGATACAGTTTGGAATTCTTTTACAACTGACCGTACACATGTCGCCAGCACACAGATCAAGAAACAGAACAGCAAAACCCCTTTCTGCCTCCTTCTGGTCTCTGATCCTGACCCAAGGGTAGCAGGCATCCTAAGTCGTAACAGCATAGATTAATTAGGTCTGTTTTTGAACTTTATAAAAATAGAATCATGGAATTGTACTTTTTTGCGTGTTTCTGGCTTCTTTCACTCAATATTATGATTGTGGCATTCATCCACGTCGTTGCCTGTAGTTAAAGTTCATTCTCTCACATTGCCTAATAGTATGTAATGGTCGAATATGTCATATTTTATTTATTCCTTCTGCTACTGATGGATGTTTGGTTAGTTTTCCATTTGGGGCTGTTATGATTAGTGCTGCTATGGCCATTTTTTACATGTCTTTTATATGAACATATGTATGCATCTCTACTGGGTACATTCCCATCTCTATTGGGTAGATCCCCATCTCTACTGGGTACATATGTAGGAATGCAATCCCCATGTACTAGAGGTTGAAGTATATCAGATTTCAGTTGATATTGGCAAATGGTTTTCCAAGATAGTTGTACAAATTTTGATTTCCATTGGCAATGTGTGAAAAGTCAGATTTCTCCACATCTTTGCACACCCTTTGTATCATTCCTTGTTTGATTGTTTTAATTTTAGCCATGTTAGTAGGTATGCAGTGCTATTATTACATCGTGGTCTTAAATTTCATTCCCGGAAAACCAGTTGAGCACCTTTGCAACTGAGGCTGGTTGGTATTCAGCTGTCACATACTGACATGGCCAGCATTTCTCCTCAAGGGTCAGTGCCTGTACTATACTGAGTGCTAGATATTTTATTAAATACTGTTTTCTAGGACAGCTCTATTTAGGTGTGATTGACATACATTAAACTGCACATATTTAAAGTGTAAAATTGGATAAGTTTTGACATATGTATACACCTGTGAAATCATCACCACAATCAAAATAATATACCTAGCAAAGGAAACCATTAACAAAATGAAAAGGCAGCCTATGGAATGGGAGAAAATATTTGCAAGTCACAAATCTGATAAGGGGTTAATATCCAAAATATGTACAGAAGACATATAACCCAACAGCAAAAAAAAAAAAAAAATCTTATTGATAAATGGGTGGAGAGGATCTGAATAAACATTTTTCCAAAGACGACGTACAGACAGACGGCCAACAGGTACATGAAAAGGTGCTCAACATCACTAATCATCAGAGAAATACAAATCAAAACCACAATGAGATATCACCTCACACCTGTTAGAATAGCTGTCATCAAAAAGATAAGAAATAACAAGTGTTGGTGAGGATGAGGAGAAAAGGGAATCCTTATGCACTGTTGGTGGGAATGTAAATTGGTGCATCCACTATGGAAAACAGTATAGAGGTTCCTCAGAAAATTAAAAAGAGAACTACCACGTGATCCAGAAATCCCACTTCTTAGTAATTATTCAAAGAAAATGAAAGCACTGACTTGAAAAGATATCTGCATCCCCATGTTCAATGCAGAATTATTTACAATAGCTAAGAAATGAAAACAATCTAAGTGTCCATCAATGGATGAATTGGTTTTTTACATGTGATATATATTTATTATTTAGCCATAAACAAGAAGGAAATCTTGCCATTTGTGACAACATGGATGGACATTGAGGGCATCATGCTAAGTGACACAAGTCAGACAGAAAAAAACAAATACCATACGATCTCACTTATATGTGGGATCAAAAAACAAAAATGAAAAAAACTGAACTCATAGATACAGAGAACAGATTGGTGGTTTCCAGAGGTGGGGGCAGGGGGTGGCACTGAGGGGGTGAGGTGCCAACAAAATGAATGAAGGTCCTCAAAAGGTACAACCTTCCAGTTATAAAATAAATAAGTCCTGGGAATGTAATGTACAGCTTGGTGACAATAGCTGATAATACTGCATTGCACATTTGAGTTTCTAAGAGAGCAAAATTTAGAAGTTCTCACCACAAGAAAAAACGAATCTGTAACTATGTATGATGATGAATATTAACTAGACTTACTATAGTGATCATTTTGCAATGTACACAAATATTGAAGTATCCCTGAAACTGATATATAGTTGTATGTCAATTATATCTCAATAATAATAATAATAATAATAATAGTGAACATGCCTACCAGCACCCCGGAAGTATTTCTCCATGTACTTTTCTACTCTTGTCCTCTTGCCCCTCCCTATTCCTCCAGACCTTGTCTTCGGGCAACAAGGGATCTGCTTCCCCTACCGTATATCAGTTTGCGTTTCCTAGAATATCCTTACATAAATGGAACCATACATTAAATACCAGTTTGCGTCTGTCTTCTTTCACTCAGCATACTTATTATGACGTTCATTTATGTCATGTCATGTATCGGTAGTTCATTCCTTTTCATTGCCAAGAGCTTTCCACTGTATGGATACACCAGAGTTCATCAATTCACCCGCTGGTGAAGAGTTGGATTATTTTCAATTTTTGGCTATTACAAATAAAGCTGCTATGAACATTCATGTTATTGAGTAAAAATACGCTTTAACGTCTCTTAAATTAAATGAGTAAATACCTAGGAGTACAGTGGCTAGATGATTTGAAAGGTACATGTTTAACTTTTCAAGAAATTTCCAAACTCTTTTCAAAGTGGTTGTACGGTCTTGCACTTCTAGTAGTAGCGTATGAGAGTTCCAGTTTCTCCACGGCCACAGCAACATTTGGTTGCAGGTTTTGGGTTTTTTTTTTTTAATTTTAGAGGTTTTTGTAGGTGTGTCATGGTAGCTCGTTGTGGTTTTAATTGGCACTTCCCTAATATCTAGTGATGTTGTGCATCTTTTCATGTGTTTGTTTGCCAAGATATTTTGTCTTTGATGACATTTCTATTCAAATAATCTACCCACTAGGGGTGAGGATGGGGTGCTTGCTTTGTTATTATTGAATTTTGAAACTTCTTTATGTATTCTGGATACCTATTCATTTTCTTTTAGCAGAGTCTTTCAAAGGAAAGAAGTTTTTAATTGTGATGAAATCTAAATTATCAGTTCATATTTTTATGTGTCATACTTTGGTGTCACATCTAAAAAGAACCCGTGCACAACCCAAGGTCACAAGATCTCCTATTTTATTCGTCTAAAAGTTTACAGCATTATGTTTTACATTTAGGCCCATGGCCCATGTTGAGTTAAGTTTTGTGTATGCTGTGAACTATGGATCATTGTTTTTTGTTTGTTTGCTTTTTTCAGTGGATATCTAATTGTTCCAGTGCTGTATTTCGGAGAGACTGTCCTTTCTCCTGGTCTGCATATAGGTTCAACGTTTTATCAGTAAATTAAAAGTACAAGGCTAATGCCAAAGATTTCACATTTAAAATGATGTTTTTATTTTATTTTATTTATTTTACATTGGAGCACAGTTGAATAACAGTGTTGTGTTAGTTTCACGTGTACAGCAAAGTGATTAAGTTGTACATACACATGTATCTATTCTTTTTCAAATTATTTTCCCATTTAGGTTATTACAGAACACTGAGCAGAGTTCCCTGTACTATACAGTAGTTCCTTGTTGGTTATCTACTATATTTTTAACATCTTTATTGGAGTATAATTGCTTTACAATGGTGTGTTAGTTTCTGCTGTATAACAAAATGAATCAGCTATACGTATACATATATCCCCATATCCCCTCGCTCTTGCGGCTCCCACCCACCCGCCCTATCCCACGCCTCTAGGTGGTCACAAAGCACCGAGCTGATCTCCCTGTGCTATGCGGCTACTTCCCACTAGCTATCTATTTTACTTTTGGTAGTGTATATATGTCAGTGCCACTCTCTCACTTTGTCCCAGCTTACCCTTCCCCCACCCCGTGTCCTCAAGTCCGTTCTCTATGTCTGCGTCTTTATTCCTGTCCTGTCCCTAGGTTCTTCAGAACTTTTTTTTTTTTTAGATTCCATATACATGTGTTAGCATACAGTATTTGTTTTTCTCTTTCTGACTTACTTCACTCTGTATGACAGACTCTAGGTCCATCCACCTCACTACAAATAACTCAATTTCGTTTCTTTGTATGGCTGAGTAATATTCCATTGTATATATGTGCCACATCTTCTTTATCCATTCATCTGTCAATGGTCACTTAGGTTGCTTGCATGTCCTGGCTATTGTAAATAGAGCTGCAATGAACACTGTGGTACATGACTATTTTTGAATTATAGTTTTCTCAGGGTATATGCCCAGTAGTGGGATTGCTGGGTCATATGGTAGTTCTATTTTTAGTTTTTTAAGGAACCTCCATACTGTTCTCCATAGTGGCTGTATCAATTTACATTCTCGCCAACAGTGCAGGAGGGTTCCCTTTTCTCTGCACCCTCTGCAGCATTTATTGTTTACAGATTTTTTGATGTTGGCCATTCTGACTGCTGTGAGGTGATACCTCAATGTAGTTTTGATTTGCATTTCTCTAATGATTAGTGATGTTGAGCATTCTTTCATGTGTTTGTTGGCAATCTGTATATCTTCTTTGCAGAAATGTCTGTTTAGGTCTTTTGCCCATTTTTGGATTGGGTTGTTTGTTTTTTTGGTATTGAGCTGCATGAGCTGCTTGTGTATTTTGGAGATTAATCCTTTGCCACTTGCTTCGTTTGCAAATACTTTCTCCCATTCTGAGGGTTGTCTTTTCGTCTTGTTTATGGCTTCCTTTGCTGTGCAAAAGCTTTTATTTTCGTTTTTATTTCCAGTTAACTAGGAGGTGGGTCAAAAAGTATCTTGCTGTGATTTATGTCATAGAGTGTTCTGCCTATGTTTTCCTCTAAGTGTTTTATAGTGTCGGGCCTTACATTTAGGTCTTTGATCCATTTTGAGTTTATTTTTGTGTATGGTGTTAGGGAGTGTTCTAGTTTCATTCTTTTCCATGTAGCTGTCCAGTTTTCCCAGCACCACTTATTGAAGAGGCTGTCTTTTCTCCACTGTATATTCTTGCCTCCTTTATCAAAGATAAAGTGACTATATGTGCGTGGGTTTATCTCTGGGCTTTCTACCCTGTTCCATTGATCTATATTTCTGTTTTTGTGCCACTGCCATACTGTGTTGATTACTGTAGCTTTGTAGTATAGTCTGAAGTCCAGGAGCCTCATTCCTCCAGCTCTGTTTTTCTTTCTAGACATTGCTTTGGCTATTTGGGCTCTTTTGTGTTTCCGTACAAATGGGTAGTATAGTCATTTTCCCAATATTGATTCTTCCAATCTAAAAACATGGTATATCTCTCCCTCTGTTTGTATCACCTTTAATTTCTTTCATCAGTGTCTTATAGTTTTCTACATACAGGTCTTTTGTTTCCTTAGGCAGGTTTATTTCTAGGTATTTTATTCTTTTTGTTGCAGTGGTAAATGGGACTGTTTCCTTAATTTCTCTTTCAGATTGTTCATCATTAGTGTATAGGAATGCAAGAGATTTCTGTGAATTAATTTTGTATCCTGCTACTCTACCAAATTCGTTGATTAGCTCTAGTAGTTTTCTGGTAGCATCTTTAGGATTCTCTAAGTATGATATCATGTCATCTGCAAACAGTGACAGTTTTACTTATTCTTTTCTGATTTGGATTTCTTTTATTTCTTTTTCTTCTCTGATTGCTGTGGCTAAAACTTCCAAAACTATGTTGAATAGTATTGGTGAGAGTGGGCGCCCTTGCTTGTTCCTGATCTTAGAGGAAATGGTTTCAGTTTTCACCACTGAGAACGATGTTGGCTGTGGGTTTGTCATATATGGCCTTTATTATGTTGAGGTACGTTCCCTCTATGACTACTTTCTGGAGAGTTTTTATCATAAATCGGTGTTGAATTTTGTTGATAGTTTTTTCTGCATCTATTGAGATTATCATATGCTTTTTATCCTTCAATTTGTTAATATGGTGTATCACATTGATTTGATTTTCATTTATTAAAGAATCCTTGCATTCCTGGGATAAACCCCACTTGATCACGGTGTATGATCGTTTTAATGTGCTGTTGGATTCTGTTTGCTTGTACTTTGTTGAGGATGTTTGCATCTATGCTCATCAGTGATTTTGGTCTGTTGTTTTCTTTTTTTGTGACATCTTTGTCTGGTTTTGGTATCAGGGTGATGGTGGCCTCGTAGAATGAGTTTGGTAGTGTTCCTCCCTCTGTTATATTTTGGAAGAGTTTGAGAAGGATAGGTGTTAGCTCTTTTCTAAATGTTTGATAGAATTCGCCTGTGAAGCATGTGGTTCTGGGCTTTTGTTTGTTGGAAGATTTTTAATCACAGTTTCAATTTCAGTGCTTGTGATTGGTCTGTTTCTATTTCTTCCTGGTTCAGTCTTGGGAGGTTCTGCTTTTATAAGAATTTGTCCATTTCTTCCAGGTTGTCCATTTTATTAGCATAGAGTTGTTTGTAGTAATCACTCATGATCCTTTGTATTTCTGCAGTGTCAGTTATTACTTCTCCTTTTTCATTTATGATTTTCTTGAATCTGAGTCTTCTCCCTTTTTTTCTTGATGAGTCTGGCTAATGGTTTATCAATTTTGTTTACCTTCTCAAAGAACCAGCTTTTAGTTTTATTGATCTTTGCAAATGTTTCCTTCATTTCTTTTTCATTTATTTCTGATCTCATCTTTATCATTTCATTCCTTCTGCTAACTTCGGGGTTTTTTTGTTCCTCTTTCCCTTTAAGTGTAAGCTTAGGTTGTTTATTTGAGATTTTTCTTGAGGTAGGATTGTATTGCAATAAACTTCCCTCTTAGAACTGTTTTTGCTGCATCCCATAGGTTTTGGGTCTTCGTGTTTTCATTGTCATTTGTTTCTACATGTTTTATTTCCTCTTTGATTTCTTCAGTGATCTCTTGGTTATTTAGTAGCGTATTGTTTAGTGTTGTGGTCTGAAAAGATACTTGATACAATTTCAATTTTCTTAAGTTTACCAAGGCTTGATTTGTAACCCAAGATATGATCTATCCTGGGGTGGTGGAGAAGGCAAGCCAAGAGTCCGGGGCAGTGGAGAAAGCAAGATGGTGGTGCCCATGGATGTGGCCGTGTGTACAAACTCAGTGGCCCAGCTGTGGACCTGCGTCATGTCAGCACTTGAGAAGAAAGTGTATTCTGCCATGTCTTGGCTATTGTAAACAGTGCTGCAATGAACACTGGGGTGCATGTATCCTTTCAAACCATATTTTTCTCTGGATATATTCCTAGGAGTTGGATTGCTGGTTCATATGGTAGTTCTATTTTTAGTTTTTTAAGGAACCTCCATACTGTACTCCATATCATATTGTACCCTGTATCAATTTACATTCCCACCAACAGTGTAGGAGGGTTCTCTTTTCTCCACAGCCTCTCCAGCATTTATTGTTTGTAGATTTTTTGATGATGGCCATTCTGACTGGTGTGAAGTGATATCTCGTTGTAGTTTTGATTCTTTTAATAATTAGTCGTAACTTTATTTTACTTACAGTGAGGCCATTCAGATTGCCTTGAGACAGTAGATCATGGTTTCTGCCTCTTTTAAATTTCTACCAAGTTGTACAGAGCAGTATCTTACAAGAAGTGCTTTTTTTTCATTCATTCAACGAATATTTATTGAAGCATTATTATGTGTCATGTACCGTTCTTATTACTGGGGTCATTACAGTGAACTGAATAGAATGGCTGCCCTCAAGAAGATTACTTTCTATTATAGTAGACATACAATAAAGAATAAATGTATGCCAGGTAGTAATAACGTCCATAAATTTTAAAATTTAGTGTCAAGGAACAGACAGTGATGGACATGACCTAGAGCCCTATTTTAAATAGGATCATTAGTGCCTCAGTTAAGGCAATATAGTCATAAAGACCTGAAGAAAGGGATGGAATAAGTCTTATTGATATCCAAGCAAAGAGTATCCAGGCAGAGCAAAAACAAACTCAAAGATGCTGAAGTAGTGTATTTGGCATGCTTAAAAAATAGCTGCAGATGGGGCTTCCCTGGTGGCGCAGTGGTTGAGAGTCCGCCTGCCGATTCAGGGGACATGGGTTCATGCCCCGGTCCAGGAAGATCCCACATGCCGCGGAGCGGCTGGGCCCGTGAGCCATGGCCGCTGAGCCTGCGCGTCCGGAGCCTGTGCTCCACAACGGGAGAGGCCACAACAGTGAGAGGCCTGCGTACAGCAAAAAAAAAAAAAAAAAGAAATAGCTGCAGAGGGTCCTGGGGGTATTTGAATTGAGAATTTTAGATCTTGAAGAAACCCTTGATATTACCCAGTTCCAGGATTGCTGGTAGATATCATCTTCAAAGTCAATTCAAATGAATTGGTGGTGAATGCCCACAGCAGAAGTCAGTAAGTCTTTTCTGTCAAGGTCTAGATCATGCATACTTTCAGCTTTGTGGGACATACTGTTTCTGTTGCAGTCACTCAACTCTGTCATTGGCTGAAAGCAGCCACAGTAATATGTAAACAAATAGGAGAGTGCTGTGCTCCAATACAACTTTATTTTACTGGTGGGCTGGATTTGGCCCTTGAAGTCTGCCAGCATCTAGGCTAGTATGGTGTTGGGCAGTCTTACCTGCGTCTCTCAGAGGGACTCATTAGTCATTCTGTCGTGGGCCCACACGGGGCACCTCAGCCGTGTATTTGCCACTTTGAGTCAGACAGCCTCCTTGTGTTACCCCTTAGACCAGACAAGTTCTCACAAGCTGTTAGTGGGAAGTTAGCTCTCTGGTCTCCTAATTCAGTTTTGTTATACTAGCCTGACCTCACCCCTCCAGATTTGCCATCAATTACTTTACCTGCATGAAAGGTATAGGGCTTTGAGGGATGTGGGTGCAGCCCCCATGGCTAGAGCCCACCTAAGCCTGAATGGAAGCCTTTCCTAGGAAGTGGCCGGTGATTTTCAAAGTTAGAAGTAAGGGTTTCTGCAGAGCTTTGTCATATTGTGTCTTTGCCACACAGAAAAACAAGTGAAAGACTGAAGCTGCAACATGGGTGGGAGTGGACGTCTGCTGTGTCCCCTGCCACTGGCCTGTCCTCAGCAAGAAAGGAAAGCAGACCCTGGTCCAAGTAGGAAAGAAAAGCAGATCTTTAATGTAAGGGAGACCTCACAGGAGGGATACCAAGATAATCATTTTTCTAATTTATAGTTTTAAACATGGCAAAGGAGATTTGAGTAATTAGCATATAGACTAAACTTGATTTCAAAAGAGACCCGAACTATGATGGCATAAATAAGATAGAAGTTAATTTCCCTCATGTGATTGTCTAGAGATAAGTGGTCTAGGCTGGCTGGGTAGCTGTGCTGCAGGTGGACATCCAGGGATTCAGGGTCCCTCCATCACAAGGTTTTGCCGTCCCTGGGCGGCTGCCCTCTTCCCTGCGGTCTGGGCTGGGTCCCACAGCATTTTAGCTGGCAGGAAAGGGAGAAGATAGACAGTGGAAGGCGGGAGAGTACTTTTTCAGGAAGTGACATGGAACTTGCACACAGCACGTTTTGCTGATGAGAACATGATCACATAGCCACACCTGGCTGCACAGGAGTCTGGGAAACATCCTCTCTATCTGGGGAGCCATGTGCTCAGCTAAAAATCTATTAATGTGGATTTTAAAAGGGAACTGTGAATTAAGAGGGAGGCTGGAGTTAGCAGTTCGCCACAGAATTTATACAAGGAGGTGAAAAAATTTTCTGTCTATTTTTACCTAATATATAAATAGTAATGCCTAACATTACATAATACTTTAGAGATTTAGAAAAATTTTTCTCATGCATTATTTCATTTAATTCTTCAACATTATCTTCCCTTGAAGTAAACACTATGATTGGAAGTAGATATTATCTTCATTTATGTGAAGTAAGGCTCAGAAGGAGTGTGAAGGACATAGAGAATAGACTGGTGGTTGCAAAGGGGGAGGGGGCCGGGGGAGGGGATGGAGTGGGAGGTTGGGATTAGCAGATGCAAACTGTTATATATAGAATGGATAAACAACAAGGTCCTACTGTATAGCACAGGAAACTATATTCAATATCCTATGATAGACCGTATGGAAAAGAATATTTAAAGAAAGAATGTATGTATATGTATAACTGAATAATTTTGCTGTACAGCAGAAATTAACACAACATTGTAGGTACTTCGCTGGTGGTCCAGCGGTTAAGACTCAGAGCTCCCAATGCAGGGGGCCCAGGTTCGTTCCCTGATCAGGGAACTACATCCCGCATGTCACAACTAAGAGCCTGCATGCCGCAACTAAAAGATTCCACGTGCTGCAGCAAAGATCTCGCACACGGCAGCGAAGATCCCGCATGCTGCAACTAAGACTGCAGCTATTATTTAGCGCAGTGAAATAAATAAATAAATAAGCACACACATACACACACCCACACACACACACACAAATACAACATTGTAAAGCGACTATACTTGAATTAAAAATTTTTCTAATTAAAAAAGGAGTGTGAGATTACCAAAGCCATACAGCCACTACATACAGAACCCAAACCTCACTCCAGGCTCAGAGCTTTACCATTTGCACTCCTAGAAACTTAACACCTAATCCTCTAAAGGCCTGTGACTTGGTGTTTACCAAGTAGAATGTCCCATCCGATCAGAGGGTCTGACACTTCAGTGTGCAAAGTCCCTGATTACCCCAATCCTAGAAATTTTCATTACGTAGCCTCCGGCGTGAAGCCCTGGAATTGCCATGCTTTGGGAATCACCACAGTGGTCTTACATTTTATTATTGTATTTTGCTTAAACAGAGAGGGGAGATATTTCATATTATTTCTGTCTGTCCTTTCCCTTTTTGCATTCCCATGCTTATCTGTTAAATTTTGGAACTCTTGCCTTCTGAAAAATCCCAGCTAATTTCTTTTGAGGCATCTCTAACTCAAAACAAGAACCACACAATAATAAAATGTCAAAAACTGATTTTGGACGCCACCATATAGCCTCTCACACAGAAGTTTTCAAAGCCCTTGGTTGAGGGGGGTGGCTTTATACCCTATAGTTTGAAAGGAGAGAAAAAATGGTTTTTTCATCAAAAATATTTGTTTTTTCTTATTGTGTGTGTGTGTAATGTACATATATACTTATTGTTTCTCCAGCAGAAATTTCTCAGAGATTTCTAGGTGGCTGTATCTTACCCTCGATTCCCACCCAGTCGCATTGAGCTTTTTATTTGCCTTTTTCTCCGTCACACACCAGGATGAATTTAAACTCCAGTCCCTTGCCAATGGCCTCTCTGATGCATTTGCTCTGTTTTACATTCCCTTTCCCTGTAGAATCAAGTGGAAATTCCTTTGGGGCCTTTGAGTCAGAAACTACTGTGTTGCTAATCGAACTTGGCTTCATTAGCATTTCAAATCCTGCGATGTTCTCAGAGATCAGTGTCAGGTCTGAGGGCTCCCCACCCATGACCTGATTTGCCACACCTGTTTAACAGAAATCAGCAGTGGCCAGTGCCTTTGACCTTATTTCTCCCAGCACACGTCACCGAGAAATCCTTTTCAAGGATTCGAGAGAAAGACGCATGTACAATCTGAGAAGCTTTACTTGTATCCCTCTCCCTACTCTGGATATTGCTGCCAAAAAGCCACACTCCCTCCATCAGCTCCGGTAGTTGGATCCTGGGTGGATGATGGGTAGATGGGTAAGTAGATGGGTAGATGGACCACGTGGTGGCTGTATAACTAGAAGGGTAGATGGATTGGTAGATGGGTAATGGGTAGGTGGGTGGATGGGTGAAGTAGAAGAGTGAGTAGGTGGATAGGATGGATAGACGGATGCATGGATGAATGGACGGGAAGAGAAGATAGATAAATAATGCCCGTCTTCCATTTTGTGCAATATCCTTGCCATTTAATTATCCATAATTGGCCTCACGTTCCTGAGGCTGAATACCACTTTGCAGAAATCAGCATGCCATGTGAGCTACTTTCTGCCTTCCACAAGGAGCATCAGGGTAGGACTTGTCAAATATTTCATTGCTATTCTGACTCAGTGTCTGCTTTGTAAAATAAAAGACACCATCCTTTTTAGAAATATAATATATGTAATAGTGCTTCAGCGCTGTGGAACTTAAACCAGGCACCTACAGCAAAATCTCCTGGGGAAGTTGCCCTAATTGCATATGCCTGGACCTCACAGCCTGAACTGTGCATCCTGGTTGAAAATTACTGCCCTGACAGAAGTGTCTCTGTACCTGGTACCAGAAGTAGTTGAGTAGTGTTGGAGCTCTGTGTTGCTGACGTCACTTTCTCCTTACAGACATTCCACTAACATTTTTAAAAGTACGTATTATATCCCAGGCAATGCTCTAAGTGCTTTTTACTTGTATTACCTCGTTCGATCTTTACCACAATCCTTTAAGGTAGGAGCCATTAATATCTGCATTTACAGGTGAGGGAATTGAGGCGGGTAAGGGTTAAGTAACACAGGACCAGGGTCACACAGCTGGTAAGAGGTGAAGCTGGAGTTGAAACTCAGTCCATGTCCAGACTCCACGGCCCCACCCACCAGGCTACACTGCCTCTCTGATCACTCAGCTCACCTTTTAAGAACTCTGGTCCAATAGAACTTTCTGCAATGACGAAAATGTTCTATATCTGTGCTGTCCTGTTGACATGATAGCCACTAGCCGCATGTGGCTATCAAGCACTTGAATGTGGCCAGTATGACGGAGCAACTAAGTTTTTAATTGTATGGAATTTTAGCTAATTTAAACAGCACGGTTTAAGAGCCACCTAATAGCCTCTGGTCATACAGATGATCTAAAAACATTAAGTGCTGAACGAGGCTTCAGGAAGACATCTCAGCTCTAGACATTAGCCTTTATTAATACTATTAACATGACATAATTACGAAGCACTCTTAGAATCCTTTGTGCTTCTTTCCGCCCCTGAAAGAGTATCACAATTCTTCGAAGCGCCCTGCCAGCTGGGTGGCACGTCTACCCTTAGCTCGTTGGAAGACGTATGGCGATGAGACAGAGCAAATAGTTCAGGCAGAATATAATACAGAAGGGTTGTAGCATGGTGGTGCCCTTGGCATGTATTCTCAGGAGTCATTGTGACGTTGTCCATCTCCCAATTACTTGCCATCCTCTGTTAGGGGAAGTGGGAGTTGATGGAAAGAACTGACTTTAAAGCAGGGTTCGGGGCTTCCCTGGTGGCGCAGTGGTTGAGAGTCCGCCTGCCGATGCAGGGGACGCGGGTTCGTGCCCCGGTCCGGGAGGATCCCACATGCCGCGGAGCGGCTGGGCCCGTGAGCCGTGGCCGCTGAGCCTGCGCGTCCGGAGCCTGTGCTCCGCAACGGGAGAGGCCACAACAGTGAGAGGCCCGCATACCAAAAAAAAAAAAAAAAAAAAAAACAGTGTTCGGGGACTTCCCTGGCGGTCCAGTGGTTACGACTCTGCGTTTCCACTGCAGGGGACACGGGTTCCATCCCTGGTCAGGGAACTAAGATCCCGCATGCCACCCAGCGTTCAGTGGTGGAAAAATTTTTAAAAACAGAAGTGCAGGGGCATCTGTGCTCATTTCAAGGAGACATGCCATCCCACACTCCTTACAGAAGGAAGTGAAGAAAATGAGTAGGAAAGTGGGAAATGATAAGCCAAGAGAGAAATAAAGATGGCTCTGGATGAAGTAATGTAAGAAAAGAGCCATATTATTTTTTGTGTGGTTATACAAGTTGAAATTGGGTGAAGGTTTTAAACGGGAAGGAAAATTAAAGTGTTAAGAAAACCCAAATGTATATGGCTAGGTTTTATAGCAGAGAGACAAGGCAATGTAGAATTTGGTGAAATCATTATATATTGGTTTAGAACAGTGCTGGACAAACTGCAGCCCATGGGTTAACCCAGTCCACTGCTGGTTTTTGTAAATAAACTTTTATTAAGTACACACATGTCCATTCATTTACATGTGGTCTACGACTCCTTTATATTACAGTAGCAGAGCTGAGCAGTTACAACAGGAACTGTATAGCCTGCAAAGCCTAGAACAGTTGCTATGGCCCTACACAGAAAAATGCTTATTGACCTCCATTATAGAACAAAAGGGGAATATATATTAGCATAACTATTTTGGAGTACTATTTTGTGTGGCCATCAAATTTTAAAATGCACATCATCTTTGACCTGGCAACACTGCTACACTGGAACACATACCCACAGCGTTTCTTGAAACACTGGAAAACTGAAAACAACCTAAATGTCCACTAGCTGAGCACCGTTAAATGAATTATACTGCATTCGTGTAAAGGAATACTGTTCAGTTGTTGATGTTGCTTAATTGAAGTGTAGTTGATTTACAATATTATAGTAGTTTCAGGTTTACAGCATAGTGATTCAGCATTTTTATAGATTATACTCCACTAAAAGTTATTACAAAATAATGGCTATATATCCCTTTGCTGTATGATATACCCTTGTTGCTCATCTATTTTATACATAGTAGTTTGTATCTCTTAATCTCCTACCCCTTGTTTGCCCCTTCCCTATTCCTCTCCCCTCTGGTAACCACTAGTTTGTTGTCTATATTTGTGAATCTGTTTCTGTTTTGTTACATTGATTCATTTGTTTTATTTTTTTAGATTGCACATATAAGTGATAACATAGAGTATTTGTCTTTGTCTGACTTATTTCACTAAGCATAATACTCTCTAGGGCCACCCAAGTTGTTGCAAATGGCAGAATTAAATTCTTTTTTATGGCTGATTAATATTCCATTGTATATATGTACCACATCTTCTTTATCCATTTATCTGGTGATGGACACTTGGGTTGCTTCCATGTCTTGGCTATTGCAAATAATGCTGCTATGAACATTGGGGTGCATGCATCTTTTCAAAGCAGCGTTTTCGTTTTTTCTGGGTATACACTCTGGAGTGAAATTGCTGGATCATCCAGATTTCTCCTTTTTGTTTTCTGAGGAAACACCATACTGTTTTCCATAGTGGCTGTACCAATTTACGTTCCCACCAACAGTGTACGGAGGTCCCCTTCTCTCCACATCCTTGCCAACATTTGTTATTTGTTGTCTTTTTGATGATAGCGATTCTGAGAGGTGTGAGGTGATATTGTGATTTTGCTTTGCATGTCTGTAATAATTGAGGACCTTTGTATGTGCCCGTTTGCCATCTGTATGTCTTCTTCGGAAAAATATCTCTGTTCAGGTCTTCCGCCCATTGTTTAATGGGTTGTGGGGTTTTCGGTTTTTTTTTTTAATTGAGCTATTTATTGTTTTTTAATGAGATAGTTCTGTATGTACTATTTATTACTAAATAGAAAAATGTCGCAGAACAGTATGCATTATTTGATTACATTTGTATAAAAGCAACAAACAATCCCCCCAGAAGATACAGGGATATATGCCTGGCACAGGGATACAGGGATATATGCCCGGCACCTGGCACAGGGCTCGGCATTTTAGCAGTGAACACATGGAGAGTTTACACATTACTTTTTCACTTTTTAACTCTAAGTGTTTATGAACATGCTCTACTTTTTAAAAAATCTAAATTAAAACGGGGAAAAAATAAACAAGAGGAAATAGCCACAGGTAGGCCTCCCGGCTCCCGCACACGAGCTGGTGCCAGCAGGGGTGGCCGGGGGGCTGAGGACCCGCTGGAGCCCGTTGCTGGCACTGCGGGGGTCGGGGGCGCTCGGGTGGGGCAGGAGTTTGGTCTCCAGTTGGGACCGGCAGGAACCCGGGGGCAGGAGCCATGCACAGCAAACGCGGGGAATTGCCCAGGAGGCCACTCGGGCCTGGAAAGGGAGGGGGGCGGTGGCCCCGTCCTGGGGACATTGTCCGCAAGTAACGCGTGGGAAGACTTCGTCCAGGAAACTGGGAAAAGCAGGAAGCTACAGAAGAAGGAGCCAAGGGAAGGAAGGACGCAGCGGCCAGCCCTGGAGGTGGAGAGACGTTTCTGAGGAAGAACACATGTTTCCTGGGCTCTGAGAAGACCCCGTGTCTGCGGGGATGCGGGCTCACGTCTGGGATGCAGCTTGCTGCCTGTGGGCCTGAGAATCACGGACACCACCAGTCCCGGCCCCGGAGCCGGGGTTCAGACGGCCAGGCCAGGGCGCTTTCTTCTGTTGATCAGTGTTAGGACTTCCCCTGCTCCCAGCGCGGGAAGCGGCTGAGCCAGGGGGTGCAGTAGCCCCCGGAGCAGCTCAGCCCTTGCCCTGTGCCGGCTACACCCCCCCGCCCTGGCTGCCCTGCCGAAACCCACGCTCCCCTCAGTGCTGCCGTTTGCTTTTTCCGCAGAAGTGTGGCAAGAGGGGTTTACATGAGACTAACAGTATAAAAAAAAAAAAAAGTAAAAGTAAGTAAATAAAAATAAACAAAACCCAAACCATGTAAGAGACAGGTGTGTCTTCTTAAAATACGATCCGTGTCCGCCGCTCTCCGCCCCACCTCCATGTGGCCAGCGCTTTGCGTGACTTGTGCCTGGAATGGATGTCAGCGCCTGTGAGAATCTTTTTATTTAGACATCACGAGGCATGTGATCAGTTTTGAACACGGCCGGGTGCAGTGCTGGTGCACAGAGACGCCTGCTCTTTCTTCACCAAACTCTCCAGTTCAAACATGTCTGCAGAGCATGATTCATGGTGTTTCTTTCTGGATTGTCCAGTGGGTAATTGCTGTACAGAAACCAGAGAAACAGATGTAGACCCTGAACCCTGGCTATAAATTTTTGTTTTATGATTATGGGTTTCAAATGTGCTGTGTCACACTGACAAATACACAGTTACTCTGAAACAAAATGAATTTGGGGCTCAAACTTTTGCTTTTTTGTTTGTTTGTGGTTGGAAATACTTTTATTAGAGTTCCTTTTATCATTGATCAAGCATAAAGAAAACAGGGGCAATGACACATATCAGAATGTTATTTTATGCCTTACTAAGAGGAGATTTGGGAAACGGTTGTTCCAAATTGTTTAATTAATGTTTAAAATAGGTGTCGATAATTTAAACTTCATTATCCACAAATTAACTAGGCCATTTTTCACCTTCTACCTGTTCATTAATCTTTATGGTGCATGGATATGTATTAAGGAACTGGGGCTTCTTTGTGTATTTTTCCCTTATGTTTTTTTAAGATGAAGAAGGTAGACGAAGAATCAAGTTTTCAAGAAGTATAAGAATTAGATTTACTGACGAAGGAATAAGAAACGTGTGGCTAAATTTGGGGGCTGCTTTGTAAGTTAACACTTGGATTAAATAATAACCCTAATAGTTGCTATCCACGTAATCGATTCATGATCAGAAATGATGAACTGACTAGTGAATACTGTCGCACCGTAAGACACCCATAACGTTCCACTCACGAGGATTTAAGCCCTGATCCTTCATTTCAAGGCTCAAGTTTATTTCTCTACAGTTAAGAGAACTGTGTTCCTAGGTGAATAGAAATGTAAAATTTTCTTGTGCAAAGAAAGAAAACACCAATCTCTGAACCCCTACCACACAAAGACACACACACACACACCTCTCTGTTATTGTTTTTGTGCCGTGACAGAGTATTGAGGAGAGAAATTTGGGAGCCGTTGTCCCCCATAAGAACTGAGAGTAAACAGAATTTGGGGGACCCCCTCCGCATGTCCACTTCCTTGTGACCAGTGCACCCTACCCTTTGGAAAGATGTTGAGTGAGCAAGTAAGTGCCATGGGTAACCCGTACACACACCTGGCCACGGTGCCATGTTTCTCATCTCTTAGTTCCTCCTGCTGTACTTTAAATATAGCTCCCTCCTCTCCCTCCTCAAAGAACTTTTCACCCACCTCCATGATCCTGTACAAAACAAGCCCAGTTTCCAAGGCACTCCAAGGACCTTAAATAAGCATTTGGAGCTATAAGTCCCATGGACCACGCAGCAATTGGCAATGTGGTGCTTTGTGTATCTTTACAACTATCTTAATGACAGAGTGTTAAATGTTTTGTAAATTCCTCTGCGCTCCTTGTTTAAAATGTGTGTTTTCTTTGTAGTTAAAGGATTTCTTATAATAAAGCTCTGTTACAAAATGATGACCATATAAAAGAGAGAGAGAGGGGGAGAATAACAAACACATAGTTTCAGCAAAAGCTTACCCCTTTATCGCCCTGGACTTTGCAATCGCAAGAACTGAGCTTGCTGGGCTGAAAATTGTTTGCCTACACCTTCCTGAAAGAGTCTTTGACTTGGTAAGTGTGTGCCATGCATACTTTTCATGTTACACCGTGAGTGCCACTTAGCAACTCTGCTAGCCCAGCAGCACGGGGCAAGTGCCCGACAGGCTTTTAGAAGGCTTGGATGCCAGGACACATTCCAGCCCATTCACAGAAAGGAGACTGCAGCGCGCCCTTCCCTGCGAGGGGCAAGGAAGCCATCCCCCCCCCACCCCTGCCCGCCCACTCGCCCTCCTTGCTTTGTGGGAGAATTATGAGTCAATGGTGGAGGGGCGGTGGAGGACTTAACGTGTTTTAATCCCTCCCCCGGAGCTTCCTTTCTTTGATGTACATTGCAGTTGCATCCTTTAAGCAAGTGGTGCAAAATGGCTGCAGGGTGGATTGGCTCTCCCGTTCACAGCTTTCTGCCTGGGTTGATTTGTAAACTCTGCATCTGTCCTTCTCAGGGATGGCTGAAAAGCTTCAGTGTGAGAGGTACAAAAAATTAGTCCCTTTTCCTTAAAATTACTGTCTTCTAATAAATAGCCAAGTTTGAACAGGGGCTAGTATGGGTGAAAAGTGGCCCTTGGAAATACAGAACTTTCACACTTAACCAGTTCTCAAATCTGTGTTAGTTATGTGGGGGTGGGGTGGGGTGGGGATGTGATGAGAGGGCTCAACCGCGCTCGTCCGCAACAGAAAAGTTATTTCCACGTTGGGCTGCGATTCCAGGGAGCTGGGTTCTAGCCATGATTCTGAGCTGTGGGACCTCAAGCAGCTCTCAGCCTCCCTGGGCTTCTGTTTCCCCAGTTAAAAATAAGAGGATGAGTCACAGCTAACTGGTCTAGGGTGTGTGCTGAGTGCCATGCAAGCACTGTTTCTTTTTGTCCTCACAGCAATCGGTTGAGGTGACCAGTAGCATGCTCCCATTTTTCAGATGAGGAAACTGAGGCTTGGGGGAGGTTAGGTACTTGTCCCAGATCCCATAGCTGCTCAGTGGCTTGGAATCTAGTTCAGTTTGACTTCCACATCCACACTGTTGACCACTGTATTATATTATGAGGTCCTGCATATCTGTGTGATTGTCTGTGTGTGTCTGGGGCAGGAGGAACTACCGATAATTCTCGACTCCTTCGTAGGCTGCGTGTAGACTTCGGAGAATTTTAAGAAGTAAATGAATCCAGAAAGCTGGATTTTTTTTTTTTTTTTTTTTTTTTACTCCCGAGCCAACGCAGTCCCTTCGGCCTGCAAGAGGGACAGACAGAAAAAGACTATCAAATGGAAAGTTTCTGGACCCCAGGCTTCCCCAGGGGCGGCTCTTCTCCGTGCTCCGGTTTAGGGCTTGCTGTGCTTTTGCAGGAGTGGAAAAACACACACGTTGCAAGGCATTTAACAGACAGGAGCACGGAGGAATGTAAAGGCTGGGCCGGGGGCGGGCGAGGGGGCGCGCGGCCGAGCGAAGCCCCGCGAACTGGGGCGCAAAGGGCGGGAGCTGGCGAGCGGCGTCCCGGCCTGCGCGCTCCTCCCGGCGGCTCCGGACCGCGCGCACTCCTCCTCCCTGTGGCTCCGGGCGCCCCGGGCCCCGCGCGCTCGGAGCGGAGACGCGGGGCGGGAGGTGCGCGCGCCCGGGCCGCGGGCCGCCCGCGCGGCGGGGCTGCTGGGAGTGCTCGGCTCTGTGAGAATCCTGGGAGCTGGTGATGTCAGACTCGCTGGGTCATTTGAAGGTTAGCAGCCCGGGAAGGGTTCACCGAAAGTTCACTCGCATATATTAGGCAATTCAATCTTTCATTCTGTGTGACAGAAGTAGTAGGAAGTGAGCTGTTCAGAGCCAGGAGGGTCTATTCTTTGCCAAAGGGGGGACCAGGGTCCCCGCGCGAGCCGCCTGAGGACGGGGATGCCGAGGACGCGCGCGAGCCGGGCAGGGCTGGTCTGGGCACCGTCCGGGTAGGATCAGCACCGCATTCCGAAGGCTTTTTGCAGGCGTCTGCCTAGAAGGAGAACTTGGGCTCTTTCTGGGAACCCCCCGCCCCGGCTGGATTGGCCGAGCAAGCCTGGAAAATGGTAAATGATCATTTGGATCAATTACAGGCTTTTAGCTGGCTTGTCTGTCATAATTCATGATTCGAGGCTGGGAAAAAGACCAACAGCCTACGTGCCAAAAAGGGGGCAGAGTTTGATGGAGTTGGGTGGACTTTTCTATGCCATTTGCCTCCACACCTAGAGGATAAGCACTTTTGCAGACATTCGGTGCAGGGGAGATCATGTTTGACTGTATGGATGTCCTGTCAGTGAGTCCTGGGCAAATCCTGGATTTCTACACTGCGAGCCCGTCTTCCTGCATGCTCCAGGAGAAAGCTCTCAAAGCATGCTTCAGTGGATTGACCCAAACCGAATGGCAGCATCGGCACACTGCGCAATGTAGGTTTATTTTTTCCCTTCTTCTACCAAGAAAAAAATATGAATTGTCTCGCTTGCATGCAATGAAGACATTGGAAACAAATTGCACTGGTAGCCAGACAAAGGATTTAATGACTTAATGCTGAAAGGGTGTGCTATGCTGGTGTGCATATTGATTCCCTCTGCTGAAAATTTCCTGTTAGATGTTTTCTTCCCAAACAACCCCTGCCGACCCCTGCTTCTCTCCTTACCGACCCTACAGTCCCTTGAAAACAGTTTTAGAAAATGTGCGTGGAGGGGGGAAAAAGTAGAGTGACCACAGGACTTTGAAACATTCTTCAAGTGAGTCCATTTGACAACGTTGGTACAGTTTTTACTAAGATATATGCAGAGGGGAATTTAACTTTGCTGTTCTTTGGATTAGCTACTAGTTCTAGGTATATTCCCCCTTGTGTGTTTCAACAGTCTAAAGTAATTAAACTATGACATCTTCCTTGCAAGGAATTTAGCCTAATTAAGGTTGCTGCTGCTCCTGAAGTTCGTAAACGACCAGTTAAAGCTGCCGCCGCCGATGTTTTCCTTGCGGAGGAAAAGGCAATATTTCTTAGCGTTGACCTTGCTGCCACCTTTCCGAGTCACTTTGTTGCTCTAAGAAGTTGCTGTTTTGCTAGAAAACTACTGGCAATGAACACCCCTTGGGCTGAGCCATCCATTATTTCCATATCTTGCAGTTCAGCCGGGAACCTGGATGTTGGTTATTGGAAAGGAAACATAAGTGGGGTAGCCCAGTTTTTCAAAAAAATATTGACTGTTTGGTTATCTGATTCTGAGAGGGTGCCGAGGCACGCACTGGTCAACAGTAGCCTGGCTGCAGGCTTGAGAAATGACCAGCAGTCCCAGAAAATCCCACCTTCAGGTGGCTGTAGTGGGAGCCTGCTGGACGCATCGCTGCCCTGACAGTGATTTAGATAAATGGCTCAGCTATCTATCAAAATGTTTTTAGTACTTTATTTGACAATTCATTGGAGCATTAGCCTGAAAATGACATTTTAAATCTTTGTTTTCAAAGAGGTCAAAGTTTAACTGGAAGAAATTGAGTTTTCCTAATAACATGATGGCTTATCTAAAGAGAGGGAAGAAAAAGGAGAGAGAGGGGACAATGACAAGATTTAAATCGTCCTCTTCTGAAACTTTTTCTTAAGAATAAAGTCTTGCTTCAGGGGTCCAGGAAATCAACAGGTTTGTAGCTGAAAAGTCAATAACCATCTGATGCCAACAGTCTAGCTGTCTGACTTAGTATTTCGTAGAGCCATAACCAGGGTAAAAAGAACATTTTCAGAAGGCGTCCTCATGTTCAGCTGCTCCTCAAATGCTCTTTCTTCCCTGCTGCCTCTTTTCTTTCTGGAGAGCTCAAAGAAACTGTTAGAAAATAATTTTCCAACCCACTAACAGATCTTTTAGACCCTCCTCCTCTCTGTAGCAATTAGAACAGTATGAACAATTTCATTTGGAATCTTAGGGAACTAGGGCTCCCTCAAACTTTTCTTGTGAGAGAAAGTTTTAATGAAACGTTTTTTAACAAAGGAAAAAAGAATGCTCAGGACCCTAGCGTCAAGCTATTAGACCTAGTAGAGGTTTTACAAGTAGACATTCTTCCTTTTGTAATTAACTCTCCAAAAGTGCCTATTAAGTTGCAGAAGTTTGGGGGGGAACTTTGTTTGTTCTTGAACAAGTTAAACAAGGGATTTGCCTTATCTGGGGAGAGGCTAGTGGTGAATGTGTCATTCACCTAGGGCCAGCTGATAAGCAAGAAGTGTTGATAACAGCAAAGTTCAGCTAATCAAAGAAGCTTGCATTAGACAAAGTAAATAAAGGCAAATGACAAAGGGATTTCAGAAATTTCAGTGTCTTATTTTTGTAAGCAGGGCAATTAGTGCTCACTGTGGTCAATTTCACAAGGGTTTGGATCCCACCCCCGGACTCCAGGTTAAATGAATAGTGTGTAAATATCGCTTAGGCCCCTGCGGAGTCGCACAAACTGCTTTAGGACAGGTCAGGTTAGTTGTTCAAGTGGTTTAAGCTTTTAAGCATATATAAAAGTTCTGACACAGCTCTGCCACGCGGTGTTTGGCTCAGGGTGGCACAGCCAGTTAGGGCTTTTGAAGTTAAAGCATATTAGGGCCCTGTTTGTATAAGTACAAACATAAAAACCACAGCCTTTTCCATTTTACTCAATGACTGTTTTGACAAGAAGCAGATCTGTTTGTGCTCTTAACACAGAGGAAACAGTGGGCCAGAAGGGAAAAAAATAGTACTAAATTCTAACCAAAACTATTTTCTGCTTTGAGATCCTACTTATTTTTTTATAGTGGGTGTGTGTCTGTGTGTGTGTGTAGGAATTGGAGTAAACCCTTTGAATGTACAACACACCAGAAGCATTCTTTGAAAGGTGTTAGAATATTCTCTTTATTTTCCCTTTTAATTTTAAGACAGAAAAATGATATGCCAACCAGCTGTCGGTTGAAATAGGGCCTGTGAATTGCCTCTAAAAATTCGAAGTCAGGAGTAGCGAGTTACTAAGGGAACATGGTGTAAATAATATGATTTAAGACGGCCCCTGGAGGTGTCAGAGTCACTAAGTCTCTGTTCAGGTGCCTCGTGGATTACCTTGGGTTTAGGCTGCTCCAGATGTTTTCAGCATTAATTGCTCAGTGAGCATAAGATAAAGCCTAATATTTGTGGTCTAAATATAGTAGTTGCTTTCGGTGAAATGATGAGAGTGACAACTTCTTGGCCCTTTTCCCTGTCTTCACCCTGCTCATAACACATCAAAAGAAAAAAGGAAAAACAGTTTTTCTTTTCTAACGTGGAGAAATAATCTGTTTTTAAAAACAAACAGTATCGATGTTATGATTTAGGAAGGAAAGATGTCTCCTTTCCAAAGCACTGGGACCTGAATTTTAAGTATTAAACAGTATCTAAATCCTCTCCTAGTGAGATATAAATTGGGGTCAAAGTGGCAAAATCAAAGATACCCTCTGAAAGAGAGACTAAATAAAGGCTGACAGCCACCGTATGAACTGAATGGGGTTTTGAATAAATATTTCAGTGAAAAGGCTCAATTGTTTTTCTAAAGTAGGACATAATTTTCTGCTTCTCAGCCACATGACAGTGGTAACTAACACCATCAGAAAGGAGAAGAGAAAAGGGAATTCTACTTAAATCTCAAAGAGTGCAGGATAGGGCCGTTTGAAAACAAGTGGAAGATTCACAAAGTTTTCCTTCCCCATAGGAAAAAATAATTACTAAAATTTTTTCAGTATCCAGGTAACTCGGCACTTTGGGTAGGGAAGCACTGATGTGCAACTTACAAGAAAAAAATGCAGAAGTTTAAATTTTATCACCAGAAAAGGATAGACACCCCAAAAAATAGATCAGAATGCTAGGAGAGGTAGTCATGTGTCCCTTAAGCTTAGGCTGTGGAATGGATGTGGAAACTCTTGGTAGCATTTGATTTCCCAGCCCAAATGCAAAGCCCTCGCATCGGAACTAGGCCTTTCTTCTCTTAGTAGATAAATGACCAGCAGCGCAATTTCTGATAGGTTCGCTGACCTGAACCAGAAGTTTTCTTCTCATTTTTGGAAGCCTGGCTCTGACCATATATAACCAGTCGGTATTGTCACGAACTTTGCTTTAAAGCACAAAAGAAAGTTCTTCTGGAAATCAGGTGCTTATAATTTCCCTTCAACATGTTAAGCCCCAGAGATAGCTAAAAAAAGAAAGAAAACCTCACCGTTTTCTCCTTTCTACATTCTTGTGAAATGTAATGCATAGATAATCTCAGAAGGGAAATACGTGATAAATGATGAAGATTATAAATTCTGCTGTCAAGGAATTTAGAATCTTTAAAATCGAAAAAAAATTTTTTAAAGGCTGCGAATTTTTTAACTAGAAAGTTACTCTCTGCGAGGTAGATGGAAGATGTAAAACCAAGTTGCAAAATAGAAAACTCTTCGAGTCGAACAGGACTTACGAAACAGTGAATGCACTGTTCATTTTAGAACATCTTAAAAAGAATCTTCTATAGAGTTTGAGTTACATGTAAGTGCCAATAAATTTCTCCCTAAATGACATTTTTATACTTTAAATGTTCTAATATAAATTCAGTTAACTATCAATTAACTAGATTATTTCGGAAATGGGAGTTTTTTGATGAAGGTTAATCAGAAAAATCTGGGCTAAAAACCTTTCCAAAAGATATTAATGTAGAATCTTGCCTTTCAAATTACAGGGTAGTTATGGCAATCATACATCTTAGATTTTCTAGAATAACCCACTTTCAAATATACTGCCACAACTCCCACATAAGCCACTGAAATATGCCAGATATTTCAATATTATGACATCTCCTAGGGTTGCCCCTTGCACCCAGGAGTGGCACAGAAAGCCTTTGTTTGGACTTGATGGTCAGTATAACTGGAGCACTCACAGCTTAATTTTTCTGTTATGACTGAAGATCGCCTTGTGCTTCTGGGTCATTCTTCTGAACACGAATTCCTTTTGTGGCAAAATGTAGATCTGTAAATAGAAGGCGTCCCTTGCGATATGGATTTAAGTATTATGACCGTGGCTCTGATGCCAGTGTGTGTGTGTGTGTATTGGGAGCGGGGGAGGGGTGGAATTATACGTTGAATCACTGTGAACAAATCTGTATCAGTTCTTGGCCAGCTTCTTCATAAAAAGTTAGAGCTGGAGGTGATGGAGAGAGGAGCGTTAACTCCAGTTTCAGATTTATCAGTATCCTGTCTGTAAGTGGCTTGGCCCAAGCACCTCTTGTTAAATAGGAGATGAGATAACCTGCCCATCCGTAAGATCTAATAACACAATCTAATCACTCAATATGTCGCCCTGAATGCTCCTCTTTTCCTTCCCACCTCCTTGCTTCATCACTGAGAGGCATGATTCCAGTCCCGTCCCAGCCCAGCCCCCAAACCCCTTCCGATGAATAAAAAATAAAGTTGCAAAAGTTCTCTCCACCTAGGCAGCCATAGAGGGTGAGCCTACAAGTATTCTATTATTTATCTGGAGCTTTCAGAGCTTCTTAGATGGGAATTCAGACAGGCAGTGGAACCGCTGACTTGCTTTTTCTCTGGCCTTGCAGGATGGGGAGCTGAAAGGGGGGCCATTCAGTAAGATAAGACTCCTGGTCCCTAGCACGATAAGGCAGGATAACAGGAACTGACGTCAGGAGGTGACCCAGCCTTGCTGAGCGTTTCCTCTCTCAGAGCACAGGCTCCCCGGCAGCTGATGAAGCGAGCTAGGACGGGGCCGGGGGGAGCTGATTTTAACAAGGCTGATCGTGGGTGACAATGTCCCTCATTCCCGAAAGGAAATTTCTCTAAACGGAACAAAGACTGACTTGGGTGTGGTTTTAATAAAAGCAGATTCTGAGATTACAATTGCAATTTTAGGTTGTCATGTACTAGAGCCTTGTTTCGCAGCTGTCAACAGTTTCCCTCTGATGTCTCAGAAGACAGTCTATCCGGCAGTCAAATATCATCCCCCGTGAACCCTGCTGACTCTCCACACAGAACCAGATGGGCGGAATTCACATTGTCAGAGTTAATCCCTGGGACTCCTGTTTACTTTTCTAAACACCGCGTTCCCACCCCACTGGCATCATCTGACAGCAGGTGAAAGCCACTGCATTTGCCACCAGACCTGAAACCGCCTGGCAGTTTTTCCTTTCCTCTTTCCTTCTTCCTTTTCTCTTAAACTCAGATTTAAAAAAAATTTTTTTTTTTTTTACTATTTCTTGCCTTTACAAGTGTCACCAGTTTGAGGTCTGGAGAAGGAGAAATCCTAATGAAAGGGTCCTATTTTATTTTTTCAAGTTCATGGCTTCACAGTCTACTCTTAAAGATTGCTCTTTGTTTTGTTTTTTTTTAAGTTTGAGTATTGAATAAGGAGTTATTCTCCTGATTCGACTCAGATATAGTGAAATGTTTGTTTTTGTTGTTGATATTAATCAATTACTCTTCGCCACTGATTAAATGTTATCAAATTAGGAAAAAAAAATAGCTAAATTCAAAATACTGTGGTAGAAATGATGCAGATAAGACCAGATAAGATGAGTGTATCAGCTAACCTGAAAACGAAGCTTTGGATCACATTTATCCTAATACTTCCCTAATTTTCAGAGCAAATGAAGACCTCAGTAATAAATACCTCTTCTCAAAAATATTAAAGCTTTGGAGGCTACGGTACCTTTGTCTTATCATCAGAGTTCATGATTATAAAAAGGCTGATGATCTGAAGGCTGTTTCAGCTTCAAAAGATTTTTTAGGGTCTGGCCTATTGGAAACCTTGGGGGTATAATTAACTAAAATGGAAATGGAGGCAAGCAAAATTTAGTTCCTGATGTTTTAATTTAGCTCAGTACTGCCATGTGTTGTTGAAGAGAATTCTTAAAGGCAAACATAATTATTTCATTATGGTCCTCAGAATGCTTTCATTGGCTTTAATGACAAGAAGCTGTGTAAAAAGGCATACATTTTAATTAGTCCTTATATTTACATCAGATAAATATCAAATAATTGATGAAAAACAAGTCTTTGGGATGGATGATTTCACATAGTGCGATGGTTACAGTTTAATGATGAAGCATTTCTCTGTTGCTTTGCATTTTAATTATCCAGACATTACAGTAGTGGTGCTGTGGAGCTAAAATACCGTTGTTGCCATTTTATTTCAAAAAATCACGATTATTGCCTGTGAATCTGAAGCGGGAAAAGGTAGCCTGTGAATCTGAAGCGGGAAAAGGTAGCTAGAAGCGTATCTCAGAGGAAGTAAATTGCCAGTCCCACTAATTTTACTACGTTTGTTAGCATTCATTTTGATCACTTTTATCTTTTACCTTTCATCTTTTTGGATTAAGACAGTCAGTCGGGTTTCAGGTGCGTTTTTATGATCACATCTCCTAAATACCGTTCTTTCTGTCTTGCTGGCTGTGTTGAAGACTTGCCTGAAAGTACCTTGCCAAGTGTGTCCTGGAAACTCAGAGAGCCTTCTCCCACGTGATAGGCGCACTTTACCTTTGATCTTATATGAAAACCCATTTCACATGATTCATCTGTTTTGGTGTACAGAACACTAATTGTTATTATTGATTTTAAATTCTGTGACCATTACAAGTAACCCGGATGACTGGCAGATAAAGGGTAATAATCCATGGAGTTCTGGAACTGTTTCATGTTTGTCTGGAGTACTTTATGTGATCAATATTAACTGCCCCATTGAAACTAACTGCTGTATCAAATAACAGTCAATCAAATGAATGTGCTTAGAGATTATTTATTGAAAGCTTTAATTGTTCACTGGGGCCCTGCTTATCAGAGGAAACAATAGGAGCTAGAGACAGGATGAACGGGTTTGGATTCGCTGAGAAAGTCGGAGGATGCAGATGAAGGCCGGCTTTCTGCTTCCTGGGCCAGAGCTTCCAGAAACCCGTGTTGGGTTTCTAGCGGCACAAGTCCTAAATGGGCTTACGGAGGTTATCCTGCCACCTGTACAAGGAGAGCGCTCTAGGGAGGTAGGGGTAGTGAGTTCCTTGCCCTCAGCCCAGAGGCTGTGGAGTTGTCACTCCGGGAGTTTTACGGCGGCCTCTCTGCCCGCTCACACACATGCATCACCCTGCGAGCATCTCTCCATCTGTGGTCCTCGCGCTGCCCATGGGCTGAGAAATAGCCTGCCTTGACACGGGATCGATGTCTACGGCCATGACATGGGACATTGCAGGATTTGTAATATAATAGCTAATGTAAATGAGGATTCTACTCTGCCCTGAAAACACACAGAGGTCCCCGAGTAGAGCTTCTCTGGTTTCAGCGTGACACTGCGGCTTGCATGCCTTCACTAACAGAGACCGTGTTTGCCGAGTTGGCATCTCTTTCCTCTGTGAAATGGTTCCTCTGACTGTGGCTCATCACCCGGGGGACCATCCTTCCTGTTTGTCACAGTGGGACAGCACTGTGGTCCTGATGCAGTGGCATCCATTTGGAACAAATAATTGGCTTTTACACCTGAGCGTTGTCACCTTCCAGGTGGTCACGGTACACTTTGCCCAGAGATGCTGTCAGGGGCCAGTACATTTCGATTACTCACTGATGGATTCCATCTTGCAGAGTCCTGTTCAACAAACGGCTCTTGGATGTCTGCGGTGTGCCAGGCTCCCTGATGTGTTCAGGGGTTGGAGGGAGGCGGGGGATGGGACGGACACACCAAGATGAAGCCCATGTGGTCCCTGCTCTCTGGACTCAAAATGTACGGGAGACGCCTTTATACACATGTCACTGTGACACAGCCCCCTGTAACACAAACACAATCTCCTCAGGACTTTGAACCTGAGTTTGATTACAGAAAGAACTAAAACCCACTGAGAACCAGAGCTGGTGCATAAGAGGAGGATCACGTAGGTTATGCATTTTTGTCATACGGAGCAGGAAAGAAGTTTTTCTGGGGGTAGCTGCAGAGGTCCATTCTAAGTGCAGTTTACGATGCGGAGTTTTAAACTACGCAGTGGAATAAGTGCATACCTTCTGAACTTGCTTCTTGACGACTTATATGGATGTTTCGAGTGTCTGTTAAATAATGTTCTTTGGGGGTTAGGTCTATTAGATTATATATTTTTTAAAATCAGTTAAAAATTTTATTGGAGTATAGTTGATTTACAGTGTTGTCTTAGTTTCAGGTGTACAGCTAAGTGATTCAGTTATACATATACACATATCCATTCTTTTTCAGATTCTTTTCCCATATAGGTTATTACAGAATATTGAATAGAATTCCGTGTGCTATACAGTAGGTCCTTGCTGGTTACCTGTTTTATACAGTAGTGTGCATATGTTAATCCCAAGCTCCTAATTTATCCCTCCCCACCACGTTTTCCCTTTGGTAACCATAAGTTTGTTTTTGAAATCTGTGAGTCTGTTTCTGATTTGTAAATAAGTTCATTTATGTCATTTTTTAAAACTTAGATTCCACATACAAGTGATATCATGTGGTATTTGTCTTTCTCTTTCTGACTTAACTTCACTTAGTATGATAATCTCTAGGTCCATCCATGTTGCTGCACTATTTCTTTTTTATGGCTGAGTAATATTCCATTGTGTATATATGTACCACATTTTCTTTATCCGTTTGTTTGTTGATGGACATTTAGGTTGCTTCCATGTCTTGGCTGTTGTATCACTTCTTTATGATTGTTTTTGTGACACCTTGCTGTGTAACAAACTGCCCCCAAACGTAGTGGCCTAACAACTTATTATCTCATTATTTTGTGGGTGGACTGGGCTCAGCTGAGCAGATCTTCTCCGCATGATGTCAGATGAGGCTGCAGCTCCCAGGGCTGAAATGGGCTGGAAGTCTGTCACTGCTGGCGCCCAGGGCTGGCAGTGGATGTTGCTTGGTGGCAGAGAGCTCAGCCGGGCTGTCACCTGAGGTAGCTGCGTGTGCTGGCGTGCGGTCACTGTCACCACCTGCTGTTGGGGGAGCGGCATGGGCCAGCTCGCCTTCAATATGGCTACCTGTCCACGGGGAGGGACCAAAAACACGCAGCCGTCTTTGGTCCACACAGCAGTCATCACAACCATGCCCTAGAACACGAAAGAAATGATTGTCTTCTGTAGAGACCAACTTAAAGAGCTGTGGTGGAGTGTTTAGTTTGCTTTCTGGGCTGGTTAAATTTTTAACAAGATTCTGCTCTAATGACTGCACCTATATCCTTATCACAAGCAATCCTGTGAGGCAGGTACGATTTGCCTCTTTTTACGGAAGAGGACCTTGAGGCTCAGAGAAGGTGAGTTTGACAGCAGTTTGACCCTGTCACCTGACAGCTGAGTGAAGACTTCCTGGAAGGTATTTATGCCCCAGTAATACCAAGAAGGGACTTCGGAGTGCTTTGGTTTTGGGAAAAGGTGGGAAAGAGAGAGAGGGGTGAAGAACTGTCCCACAGAATTTCCTCTGATGACATTATTTCTCTCATAGAAGCCACAGCCTTTTAAATTGTGGAAGAAACCAGGAGGCTGTTTACTCTTTTGTTTTCCATCCTGTTTGTTGTTAGTGTCTGCGCTGGCCTGGTCCCTCTACGGCTCACAGAAGGCAGGTCGGGATCAGTCTTGTGTTTGCTGAGGAATTGCAGGGAGGTGAGAGATGAGAAAGAAGGTTTTCTTGTTCTTCTGGTTCACTCAGAACTCTCGTCTGGAGGCGGGCACCAGTGGTGGTACCTCCTAGTCAGCTAGCACTATTGCGTCTTCCATTACTGGAAAAACAGGAAGGAAAAAAAAAGAGAAAAGAAAAGTTTCCAGGAGACACTGAAAAATTGATATTTTGGTATTTGCCACGTAGTTTGTTTAGAGGGTCCCAAGCCTATGAAAACTGACTATTTAATGAAGTTTACATGGATCAAATGATGATGACTAGCCTCTCACGTAATGCTCTTAGTTCAGTGGTTCCAAACACAGTTTGCTCTTCATATCCACAGGTTCCACATCTGCGGATTTGACCAATCTCAGATGGAAAATATTCAGAAAAAAAATTCCAGAAAGTTCCAAAAAGCAAAACTTGAATTTGCGGCACAGCTGGCAACTATTTATACAGTATTTACATTGTATTTGCAACTATTTACATAGCGCCTACATTGTAGTAGGCATTGTAAGTCATCTAGAGATGATTTAACGTATATGGTGGATGTGTAGGTTATATGCAAATAGTACGCCATTTTTTATAAGGGACTTGAGCATCCAGAGATTTTGTTGTTCATGGGGATCCTGAAACCAATGCCCCAAAGATATGAAGGGGTGACTGCTATTTTAAGTGCAATATATTGTTCTGTACTTGGGATTTTTACATACCGTGTTCTACCTGTTTCTTTTGTTTGAAATCTAGTTGTTGAATTATGGATTTTGAGGAGACAGATGGGCTAACTGCAGTGACTATCTACAGGTCATGTAGTGGGTTCCAGGTGGATGCTCCATGCGCTCCTATGTGTATAGCGTGGTACAGTGGAGCTGGCCCTCTTCATGCGCTGCCTTTGCTGTTGCCTCAGTGGTTTCCATCTGTACCATTGGTCCATAACACTTACCTTGCAAACTTACCATAGACTTACATAAGAGAGTTTCTTTAAAGTACCTGAGACCTAATACTCAGTAAATAATTTTCCCCCAATACTTTACTATGAAAAACTTTTTAAATGCAGGAAAGTTGAAAGAACTTTACAGGGAACCCTTGGATACTTACTACCATATTGACCATTAAAGTTACCAGGTTTGTTTTCTGTGTTTCTTCTCATTTCTCCTTTTTAGTGTGTGTTGTTTCATTTTGTTTTATTGATTGGGTTCCCTTACTAACCTGGTAAGTCTTTTGAGGTCAGATACGGTGTCCTTTACCTCTGTCTTCCCAATATGGTCGTATGGTATTAGTACAGCTAGTAAATACCTGGTCAGGACTCAGTTAATCATGGTGGAGTCGATGGATATAGGTGTTCAAGCACACCACCCCTTAAGGTCCCAGATACCGGCACTCTACAGTAGAACTTTCTGCAAGGACGGCAACCATCTGTAATTCTGTGTTGTCCAGTACGGTGATGGCTGGTCATGTGGACCTGTTGAGCACCTGAAATGTGGCCAGTATGTCTGAGGAACTGAATTTTTTATTCTATTTAATTCTAGTTCATTTAACTTTCAATAGCCACATGTGGCTAGTGACTACGGCATTGAACAACACAGCTCTGTGTACCCAGCTATTAATATTTTTTCAATATTTGTGCATTCTCTTTATTTCCCTTTTCCTTTAGCCTCTATTATTCTCTCCTACTGCTGTTCAGAAGCTCTAATTATCTCTTTATGTAGATGGTAAATAGACTGCAGGAGAATGTAAACAGAATACTGGAGGGTTGTGATTTCAGTCATTGTTTAACTTGTTTTCCTTCTGGGTGGAACCCTTTTTCCTGGGGCTTGCCAAATACTTAGCACTTATTTTGCTAACACTTATTTTGCAGAGCTCAACCAGGATTTTCCCAGAATCCCAGTGGGCTGGACTTGAGGTCTGTTTCTTGCAGCAGTCCTATTGTGGGAGAATACAAATTCTAGTCCTGTGCTCCACACCTGCGTGGTTTTCAAATGGATATAGAGTATCTTCCAACCTTTTCCAGCTACTTTCAACTCTACTTAAACATTTTAAACTGCAGGGAGGCAAAGAGGAACGGACCATACTCTGTGGAAGCCTCAGTGTGTGTTCTAGAAAATGCCACGCTTTCTCTCCCCCGAGCACCTTCTGCTCGTATATGTGTTCTCTGCTTAGTAACCCAGTGCCGGGGGCACAGTAGGTGCTCAGGAGATATCTGAGTATAGTTCAGTGAACAAGAACTTGAAATTCAGAACATCTCAAGTGGTCTCTGCTTTTGCTTATCTGTATATTTGGGGGTCGCTCAAAACACCTGAAGTAAACTGGAGGGAGTGGTTAGAACTTGGGAGGCCCACGCTGGCCGTGATGGCAAGCCCTTACAAACGTGTCAGCTGAAAAATTGGCCTGAAAATATGAGAACGTGGTATTTCCTTGGGCTTCTGGCACTCGCTTTGATATCCTTGGAATAGAATCTCTGATGGTACTTCCCGTTCACATTGCCACTCCTCCCTCCCTTCTTTTTTTTGTCCATCCCTAGAAATGGGGTGAAGAAATTAAATAGAAATAGGACCAAATTAACAATCAAGAGAAACTTTTTAAAAAAACTTATTTTATTGCAGTATAGTTGATTTACAATGTTGTGTTAGTTTCTGGTGTACAGCAGAGTGACTCAGTTATACATCTATGTATTCTTTTTCATATTCTTTTCCATTATGGTTTATCACAGGATACTGAATATAGTTCCCTGTGCTGTGCAGTAGGACCTTGTTGTTTATCCATTCTCTATGTAATACTTTGCATCTGCTAATCCCAAACTCCCGATCCTTCCCTCCCCCACCCCCCCTCCCCCTTGGCAACCACAAGTCTATTCAGTCAAAAGAAAGTTTTGAACCAAGGTTTTTTTCCCTCCTGAATAGTTTCAAGTTGTGACTGATTGTTATTAAAATGAAACAACCGCCATCATCATAATTAATATTTATTAAGTGCATATTATCTGCATATTGTACCAAGTGCATAAAATGAATTCTGTCACCTCATTGTCGCAGCAACCTGAAGAGAAAGGCACTGTTATTGCTCCATTTTACAGATGAGAATCCCCAGACACAGAGCAGTTCAGGCGCCCAGATCGGTGGAGTAGGAGAAAGCGGGTCGAAGTCCCCCTCTCAGCTTTGTGTGACGTGGGTTTCCTTCCTTCTGCCAACTCTTCAAAGTAAACGCCCATGTTCCTGGCAGGGAGGGGGAATGAGGAGGTTGGAAGCCCCAGAACCCGCAGTATAATAAAAGGGTTTCCAAGTGAAAGCTGGAAACGATACATTTTTAACAAAATGGGCATTTACTCTAATTGCTGTGCCCCTACTGTTCAATTCCTTTTTATGTCCTAATTCATTAAATTATGTGCACACACAGGCTTATTATTTACAGATGTATGCACTTTAAACGGGCTCATGTGAAACAGATGTTTCTTGAAAGGTAACTGAGAGCTAGTGATCTAAACCCTCCTTTAGTGGGTATCAAGTGAGTATTCTGGCCCATTACTTGCAGGGTTGTTGCTATTATTTTGAATCGCAGTGTCCAGTAAGGGGAGGAGAATTCAATCCGTCCTCTGGAGGAACAAATAAAAACACAACGACCCAATAAGCAGACATCTGCATCTCAAAATAAAAGAGGGCGTGTGCAGGTGACAGGCAGGTGGGTTCGGGGAAATATGAATGAGTTTTATAAGCAATTTGAAGAAAAAAGACCCATTGCATTATAGGAGACTTTTTAATTTTTAAGAGCCTTATTCTGTTATAATATATCTTAATCATCACAGTCTTTGAATTCATAGCTGAGCAACTCTCATGCTCCTTTTTATCCAGAATTTCTTAGTTAATTTTTTTTTTTTTTTTTTTTTTTTTTTTGGCCATGCCGCACGGCTTGCGGGATCTTAGTTCCCCGACCAGGGAACCCAGGGCCCCAGCAGTAGAGGGCCAAGTCCTAACCACTGGACCGCCAGGGAATTCCCTAGTTACTTATTTTTAGATGGAATTACTCCATTGCTCTTGTAACTGGCAGGAATGCATGCAGAGCTTGGACCGTGAATGTGATGTCAAATTACTGTCTCCCAGGTTCTAAAAGAGTCAGGGTGGACTCTTCCCACGGGTTCTTCATGGCTCCAGAGAAATCATCTTCAGTTAACGATAGCTATAGAATTAACTTCAGTTATGTATTGCTATGAAGCAGAGCCACCCAAAACTTAGTGGCTTCAAACACAATTTATTATTCACTTTCAAGTTTCTGTCTCACTTGGACTCTTTCATGTGGCTGCAGTCAGATGGTTCCAGGGCTGAACTCCTCTTAGGGCCAGACGAGGCCGATGTTCACCATGGCTCCTGCGTTCCATGTCCAGTTCCTCGGCTGAGGTTTCTGGAGCAGCTGGAGGCTGCGTGGACCTCTCTCTCTCCACGGCCTCCTCTTGTGACATGGGCTTCCTTACAGGATGGTGGTCCCTGAACTCTTCACATGGCTTCCCCCAGAATGAGCATTCCAAGAAACCCAGATGGAAGCTGCAAGGCCTCTTAGGATCTAGTCCCGTGTGTCACAGTGTTATTTTTGCTACGTCCTTTTGATCAAAAAGCAATCCCAGTAGCAGCCCAGGTTGAAGGGGAAGGGCCTACACAATGGTGTGGCTCCCTGGAGGTGTGGGTCACTGGGCAAGCCATCTTTGGAAACCAACTACATGCTAACTAGAAATACATGCACACCTCTTTTTCGATACAAGGTTAACGTGGCCTAATCAATTCACAGTGCCATAAACTGGGTGGCATGTGTCAGCAAACGCATTTCAATACTTATTCAGAATGTCAGGAAGCAATAACCATCACCCCTCAAAGTCCACAGGGAGATTTCTTGTCTGTGAATTGTCAGGAGTTCTTTAAACAACAACAACAAAAAAATGGAGCAAAAAGATGGCTGAAATGATGTCATTTTGCACGTTGAGAGCTGGAACGCATCGCAAGTGAAAAATAAAATGGGACATGAAATATTAAGTGTCATATCAGGTTTATTGCACATATGACCATGAGAGTGCTTTTTATTTTGTCTTATGGAACTCTAAAAAAAATCCATGTAATGGATTAAAGGTATTAAAACTCCCATATTCTCCCTGGCTCTAGGCCAGGGAACAGGGCATGATAAATAATCCCAATAGACGGAATATGTAGGAAGGAATTTTAAAATGTATTTACTATAGACATATTAACCTCCCTAACTAATAAAAATGTGTACATGAGGTTAGTTTTGAGGGAAATGTGTAGACCTTGCACGTTTATAGTGTATATAAATACTGTATACACTGTAGTGCTTAGCATCCAGAAACTATTTCCCTCATCTCTGTAACATATGGCTATCATATTCTGTCTTTACCCTAGAAGCAAAGAAAAGCATGGATTTTATAGTACATGTACAGTTACTCTAAGAAGGAATAGTTTTAATTTCCTTTGTCTTAAAACAGGGGTCAGGAAACGGAGCCATATCTGGTCTGCAGCCTGTTTTTTTGTAAATAAAGTTTTATTGGAACATGCCACGCCCACTCATTTATGTCTTGTCTGTAGCTGCTCCCCCTACCGCAGCAGAATTGAGTGGCTGTGACAGAGACCATATGGCTCACAAAGCCTAAAATATTTACTGTCTAGTCCTTTACAGAAAGAGTTTCCTGATCTTGTCTTAAAACGTTAAAAAATCAGTAGGACGGCTTCAAATAGAAATGAGTGCTTTGTTTCTCGGTTATAATAATGTAGGTGGATTCAGGAGGCCAGTTCTGGATCAAGCTCTTTCCGAACTCTGTGACCTTGGCCAAGTCCTTTAACTTCTCTAAGCTTCAGTTTCCTCCTATAAATAATGGAGAGTAAAAATTGGATAATGATAATCCCTGCTCTTCACACTTCTGCCCTGAAGGAGCAAGTGAGGGGGTGGGACGAAAACACACCTGGAATTGCTGGAGGCAGATCTGCTGAATTGGCTGACATGGTCATCATGTATTTGATAACGCCTAGGATAACTATGCAAGGATTTCTATGCAGATTTCGTTCTTTCACTCATTTTTCAACCAACATTTATTAAGCACCTGTTGTGTACTTTTACGCACTGAGTATTTAAAGGCAAGTCAGCCGAAGCCTTTGTGTGCTCGTGACGTGCCCGGTCGTGGCAGCCTCGGGCACCATCGGATCCCAGCCTCTAGCTGGGACCATCTTTACTGTCTGGTATTTTTAGTTGTCAGTTTGTGTGGGCGAAGAATGGTGTCTTCTAACTTCTTTTTAACCCAGCATTTAGCACGGTGTCTGGCCTTGCCAGGTGCTCAATAAATACATGTCAGCAGTTGGATGTTGCTGGCTGATAGTCCTGGCCCCGTCCACCCGGCCCCACATTGGTCCATGCAAAGGTTTGCGACTTTGGGTTCCAGCAGCTGTGGAAGAAGGCTCCCAAAGGGGAGAGCGCCGTGGGAAGGCCGAGTTTCAAGAAACTGTTTCTGAGGGGTCTGTGCACATGGATTGGGGATGGGCCACGAGGAGAGGGCTGTGGTGGTCCTTCGGGTGATGCGCAGAGGCTGGGAGGGACGTGACAGCTGAGTGGGAGTGCGCGGGAGCAGAGCGGACACAAAGTGCTCACGTTCGCTTGTGGGGGAATCTTAGCAGGAGGGACAGGCGTTTGGAGAGGGAAAATGGAAGCAAAGGTCAGCAATCAAGACTCAAGACTGCTGCTTAGGAGGTGAATGGGAGGTGAATCGTGTCGAGGTTCGTCAGCACAGGCATGACCCCTGATCCTGTGATGGTGGTAACTCTGCTTGTGCCTCCTGTGCGACAGGCATTGGGCCCAGTGCTTTACAGTGATTCATCATTTAATGCTCACGATGATCCAACGCCGGCTAGGCTGTCATTTTGTACAGGGAGAAATGGACACTCAGAGCCACACAGCTAGTAGGTAGGAGAGTTAGGATTTGAACCCAGGCAGGCAGGCCCCAGAGTTCACACTTCCAACCACATGCTTCAGCTTGTCTTTAAAGATGGGAAGTTCCCTGAAGGAAGGAATATCCAAAAAGACCTGAGCCTTGGGGCCTGCTCACAGGTGATAAAAATGTCTTTGAATTATTTTTTCAAGTTTTCCTTAGCAATTTCTTTTTTTTTAATTTTTTATCTTTAAACAGCTTTATTGAGATTTAATTTATATATCATTCAGTCCACCCTTATGAAGTGTACAATTTAGTGGATTTTAGTATATTCACAGAGTTGTGCGACCACTACCACTATCTAATTTCAGAACACTTTCATCCCCCCAAAGAGAAACTTGTAATGGTGAATTTTATGTATCAACTTGCCTGAGCCATGGGGTGCCCGGACATTTGGTCAGACATTATCCTGAGTGTTTCTGTGAGGGTGTTTTATTTTGTTTTGTTTGTTTGTTTGTTTTTTATTTTATTGGAGTATAGTTGATTTACAGTGTTGTGTTCATTTCAGGTGTACAGCAAAGTGAATCAGTTATTCATGTACACCTATCCACTCTTTTTTAGATTCTTTTCCCATTTAGGTTATTACAGGGTATTGAATATAGTTCCCTGTGCTATACAGTAGGCCCTTGTTGGTTATCTATTTTATGTATAGTCGTGTGGGTGTGTTCATCCCAAGCTCCTGATTTATCCCTCCCACCAGCGTTTCACCCTTTGGTAACCATCAGTTTGTTTAGCAGTTTCTTTTTTAAGAACTAAAATGAAAGCACTTTGACACTGTCATCCTTCTCACATCAGGAAATAGTGAGAAATTACTGTTATGAAGGAAGAAAAAAAATCCACCGTGTTAGAGCATTTCTGTCTATAATCTGAACAATTCCATGTAGACAATTAAGAATCTTTTGCACTAAAATATCCCCAGTGGGTCCTTTTGAGCTGGTGTGTGATGCTCATCTCCAGCACTAACGCAGTTGTCATGTTAGTCCACCAGAAGGTTCGGTGGGGATGCTTCTGGTTGCCCCCCATACCCTGGTCCTCTTGGGAGGGAGTGATCCAGGTCTTCCTGAGGCATCCCAACCCTGCAGACTGGGACAGAAGAGCCAGCGCACAACTTCGGGTTGCGTTCTTGTGCCAGATACATTCTAGTTGAGGGAGTGTAAGTGGCCCACTGGTGAAAGCTGGAGAAGCAGCCCGGGGAGGGGGACCCGAGCCCTCCTCTCGCCGCCCAGCAAAGCCCCGACTGGCGGTGGGGCGGGCCACGTGTGGCCTGAGTTACCCGCACCGCCTGACAGCGTGGAGTTACACGCCCTTGGGCCGCCGCCAGAGGCCCTTGGAACCTGGTCTGAGCTGCTGCCGCCCGGCCCGCTGGGGCTGCTTTCTCGGCAGGGAAGGTGCGGGAGGGCTTCGTGGGCCAGGGGTGTGTGCCTCCTCATTCCTGCGTTTGCCTCTGGGGACTTTCCTACTTTATTGCTTTGACTGGAAAGAAGAAAGGGCATTCTTTCTGTCCCTTTAGCTTCTTTCCTTTTTAGTTTTCCAGTTTTACTTTTGCTCCTTATGACAGGATGACTGCGTGGGTCTGCTTGATGTGGTCTGTACTTTCTCAGACTTGCTGCCAGGGACTCTACCAGCTTCTTGCCAGAGAAGTTGTGCAGGATCACAAGACAGGATGTCATCCCCGGGGTCACACCCATTCTCTTGAGCCCAAGACCACGAGCGTGCCAATTCCTGCTTATCTGCTCCCCTCTGGATGGCCTCGAGCCAGTTCCCTCACCAGCCTGTGCCTCCAGTTTCTTGCCTGGAAGTATTTTTTAGCGATACTAAGACAAGGTCTCTCATAGGGCTGTTATGGGGGTCAAATGAATTAATATATGTCAAACGCTTAGAACAGAATGGGGGTGGCAGCTAGCCCACGGTAGATGCCCCGTGATTGTCGCTGTTAATACTGTTGTCGTATTCTTCTTGTTTCTTAAATTAATTAATTTATTTAATTTATTTTTGGCTGCGTTGGGTCTTCGTTGCTGCACGCAGGCTTTCTCTAGTTGCGGCGGGCGGGGGCTGCTCTTTGTTGCGGTGTGCGGGCTTCTCATTGCGGTGGCTTCTCTTGTTGCGGAGCACGGGCTCTAGGCACACGGGCTTCAGTAGTTGTGGCTCGTGGGCTCTAGAGCGCAGGCTTAGTAGTTGTGGCTCACGGGCTTAGTTGCTCCACGGCATGTGGGATCTTCCCCGACCAGAGCTCGAACCCATGTCCCCTGCTTGGGCAGGCGGATTCTTAACCACTGTGCCGCCAGGGAAGTCCTTGTCCTATTGTTTTTGTTTGACTTGACTCTATAGAATTTCCCATCATCTTCTAAGGCATTAGTCACATCAAGATATGGCTCACCCACCTGTTCCCAAATAACAAACAAGTCCTCGAATATAGAGTTGTGTCGTTTATAGTGTGTAAACCCTGCAGTGTGGCACACACACTTGTCATCCCGATTTCTCAGGTTAGGAAACTGAGGCTCAGGAAGGTGAAGTGACCGTAGTAAGAGGCAGCGTCAGGCACTGAGCTCCCGCCTCTGTCTCCCATGCTCCAAGAAGTTGTTTTTTTGTCCTAAAGTCTTCCCACAAGTAGTCTCCTTACCCTAGAGCAGGGTTTTTCAACCTCAGCACTGTTTCTAATTTGGGCCAGACAGTTCATCATTGTTGTCTGGGGAGGGGGAGGGAGCTGTCCTGTGCACTGTGGGATGTTTTTTGTTTGTTTTTGCTTAATTTTTATTGGCGTATAGTTGATTTACAGTGTTGTTAGTTTCAGGTATACAGCCAAGTGAATCAGTTTTACATACACATATATCTGTTCTTTACCATATTCTTTTCCATTATGGTTTATTACAGGATATTGAATATAGTTCCCTGCGCTATACAGGACAACCTTGTTGTTTATTTTATATTATTTTGTTTTATTTTTTAATTTTTATTGGTGTATAGTTGATTTACAATGTTGTGGTAATTTCAGGTGTACAGCAAAATGAATCAGTTATACATATACATATAGCCATTCTTGTTTTTTTTTCCATTTTTAAAGTCTTTATTGAATTTGTTACAATGTTGCTTCTGTTTTGTGTTTTGGTTTTTTGGCTGCAAGGCATGTGGGATCTTAGCTCCCCAACCAGGGATTGAACCCACACCCCCTGCATGGGAAGACAAAGTCCCAACCACTGGACCGCCAGGGAAGTCCCCATATATCCATTCTTTTTTAGGTTATTTTCCTGTATAGGTCATTATAGAGTATTGAGTAGAGTTCCCTGTGCTATTCAGTAGGTCCTTATTAATTATCTGTCTTATATATAGTAGTGTGTATATGTCAATCCCAGTCTCCCAGTTTATCCCTCCAGCCCTTTCCCTCTCGGTAACCATAAGTTTGTTTTCTACATCTGTGACTCTCTCTCTGTTTTGTAAATAGGTTCATTTGTACCAGTTTTTTAGATTTCACATGTATGTCATACAAAATTTCTCTTTCTCTAAGTTACTTCACTCTGTATGACAGTCTCTAGATGCATCCACGTCTCTACAAATGACCCAAGTTCGTCCCTTTTTATGGCTGAGTAGTATTCCATTGTATATATGTACCACATCTTCTTTATCCATTCATCTGCTGATGGACATTTAGGTTGCTTCCATGTCCTGGCTACTGTGAATAGTGCTTGCAGTGAACATTGGGGTACACTGTGGGATGTTTAGTAGCATCGTTGGCCTCTACCCACTAAATGTCAGTAGTTGCCCCCAGTTACGACAGCTAGAATCTCTCCAGACATTGCCAGATGTCTCTTGGGGGGCAAAATCAGTGTTGGTTAAGAGCCACTGTCCAAGATTAAGGAAGGTGGAAGGGAAATGTGGGAGGATGGGGGTTCTGGGTTGACCATCACTTACGAAACATCGTGTGCCAGGCAAGTTGCAAACAATGTCTCTCGTTCACCAACAGGAATTCTAGGATCGTCTGCATTGTCGTAGGAGACACTAGGACTCAGAGAAGGAGCAAAAACTCTATGGTCACTAACATAGTAAGTGTCAGAAGAGGGATTCAAATCCAGGTCCATCTGGAGCAAAGCCCATGCCGTCCCATCACTTCCTCACACAGTTTTCTGCAGGTTCAGGACATTTTAGTTCTTTTTAGGAACAAAGGAAACTCACACAATGAGGATTAACTTGGTTTCAGAGCTTTTTGAGGCCACTAGTGTGAGTGTCTACCTGTAAAATATCAACCAAATAAAACAAAAAACACTTCTTTGCAGCAAAGTATAACTGAATAAGTAGAACATTACTTTGTTGCGAAAGAGGTTACATTCTGGTGTCTTTACCCTTGAACTTTCTCAGATCTCAGAAGAATGGCAAAAATTCCCATGTGACAAAGAGTAATTTCATCATCTTTTAAAAATATTCCACCACAGTATCCCCCCTGGTTTCTGTAAGGACTGGTACCAATGTGATTTTCAAATATATTTACAGTATATAAGCAAAGAATTGTGTATCTGAGATGATAAACATTTTAGTGCTCCTGTTTTAATCCACTATAGGTGCAGGAAATTTGAACAGATAATAGAATGTCACTTGTTAGTGCAATAATTGCTTTTTAAGAATTTTGGAAATCCTGATTGGAAGTGGAATATGGGACTGAATCATTTGGTGTGGAGATAAGCTCGTCAGGGACCTTGGTATTGCGATGTAATTAGCTTCATCTGCACGCGACTCCTGAGGCGGGTTACAGCATTTGTTCACTTAACGCCTTCCATTTCGGATGCCTCTCAGTTCACATCATTAATAAGTAGTTAGATGTGTCAGCCCATTAAGTGATTTTAAGGGAGAATTTATTTGAACCTGTCATAAGCTATCTTAGTATGTCCTAGAAAATTGTGATCTAAAGCCTCGTCTGTTACAAACGTCACCTAAAACAACCTATGACATAATTTTCGACCATGTTCCTTGGAGCAAGAAAGCATATTATAAAAATGAAATGTAGGTGTTGAACGTGTCATGGTCCCTTAGGAAAATATGACAGCACTTCCTATGGTAAAAGTCAGCCTCAGGAATAATTTCTGCTGCTGGCCGAGAGCCCAGACAGGTGTAGCCGCAATACAGAGTGATTAGTGGGTCCTCAGCCTCCCTGTCTCTCTTTTGAAGGCCCAAACTATCCTGTCAAATTTAACCATGTCTTGAATCAAATCAGTGTTTGGAAAATTATAACCGTGAATTAAAAGAAAGGGAGATACACAATCCTGCAGTTCTCAAATATGAGTAAATAGGCCCGACCGGACCACCCCCAGTGATTTACTTCCTAAGGAGGTGGAAGATGAGAAGTTAAAAAGCTGTGGGTTTGAGTGAAGTAAAAGTAATATATATTCAGCAATTTAAATCTCTTTTAATAAAATAGACCACTAATAAGAGCCTGCTGTATAGCACAGGGAACTCCACTTCGCTGGAACAGTGGAAACTAACACGACATTGTAAAACAACGCCACCCCAGTTAAAAAATAAATAAATTTCTTTCTCAAAGGCTGCGAGTAGTGTGTTGTTTAAATTTCCCAGTTCTAAGGTGCGGGGTTCCCCAGCCCCGCTGTCCCCTTCGGTTCTGGGGAAGAGTCAGTGAGTTCACGGTGTCAATACTAAGCCTTTGGCGCAGTCCTGGGCAGTTACTAAGTGCTCAGTAAATGGTAGCTGCTGTTAGTTCAGCTCTTCCGGTGCAACCCTGACCCCTTCTGCCAACTAAAATCCACTGCCGAAATTCCATGGGAGCGGACGCAGGCTTCTGGGGAGCATAAACACCGCGCAGCCTGGAGCTCTTAAGGTATTAAGTGCTCAACAAGGAGCGCATTTAGTGAGGACCTGAGCAAAGGGGGGAGGCCGACAGAGTCAACGGTGCCAAACTGACTCAGCAGATTGGGGTTCCGGGGAGGTTAGGAGAGCAACAAGACATTTTTATGTCAAGGTGTCTCGAATGTTGCTAGTGTGCATGGGAATTATCTGCGGATTTTGTTAAGATGCCTGTTGGGATTCGGCGGCCATTTCTGGGGGGTGGAGGGGAGTGGGAGCCTGCGTTTGACCCGGTTCTCAGGTGGTGCTGATGGTGCGAGCCCGGGACCGCACTTTGGAAAGCAAGGCTTTCTTGAAGGACTTAAAAAGCAGTCTTCCTGGCCCTTCTTTTGTCCCCTGCCTGTCCTCAGCACCTGTTGCATGTGTGGTCAGAATAGCAGGGATTCTCATAACCCGGCCCCAGCCCTCGGCCAGGATCCCGGGTGACCCGGGCAAACACACACTCCTTCAGGGTCACGGGCAGGTTACTGAGTCAAGACTGCCAGAGCCCGCCACGCCGTTTTCCTCCCCTCCCCCAGACCCGGGACTAATCTTGGAGCTTCTCAGTAATAACAAAGCCAGCAGCAGAGTGAGTCAAGACCATTTCAAAGCAGAGTTTTTCTTTGGCAATTACCTAATTTCAAAATGCGATTCACAGATTTGCAAAATCCCCTGTGTGTGGAAACAAACCGCTTCTCCTGAAAGATGATTAAAAGCAAGATTCCCCCCCGCCCCGCAAAACACACACACACACACGCACACACACTGGAGGAGACTGGAGGAGACTGGAAAATTAAATGAGCGGCAGTACGGAGGTCCCTAGTCCCACGCTCACGGTTGGAGGCATGTAAATGATATTTCAATAAAGGTCCACGTGCGCGCGCGCGCGCATGCGCACACGCCCGCAGCGGAGAATCTGGTTCTAATTACTTGTACTTTGGTTGAACTTTGGCGTTTCCTTTGACTTTCTCCCTAACGTATGAGAGCTGTGGGCCTTGCGATCCTGCAGTGAATCCGCAGAAAAAGTGGGGGGGAAATCCAGACCGGCTCTCCTCCGTGCCAACAAAAATGAAACCCAACTAAATGTTGTGACCAAATGCAACACTTTGCTAGTCTCCGTTAATTAGCTGAAATTACTCCCTCCCACCGGGTCCCGGAGCTCAGGGCTCAAAATTCCCCCGGGGCCGTGCAGGAAATGCCTTTTGCTTTACAACTCCTTTTTCTTTTAAGGCTCTTTTACCCAGAGAGTGCATTAAAATGCTGTCTTAATCATCGAAAGTTCTAGCGAAAAGGCAGGGCTTTCATTATGCAGGATGCCTGCCTGACCGCCTCTAAAATCCTGAAGTCTGTCAGCATGGCTTAGCCCGCCATAAATTAGTTCTCACAAAGAAAAACATAGTATACTGGGCCTTCTCTTAAAAATGTTATCTGCTACTTAATCTAACCTTTAGAAAAATGCCAAGCATGTTAGGAATTGTGAAGGGCGCTATTGTTAGAGGCTTTCCGTGTGTTTAAGTGACACTCAGGTGTGTTGTAACAACAAGAACATTTATACTGTGTTTTCTCAGGTGAGTTAATTTGCAAGTGCCAAGTCTTCTTAACAGGCAACAACATTATTATTATTATTATTATTTTGCTTTTATTTTGGGAGTGAATTAAACCCCCAGAGTTGTGGCAGTGTTTAAGAAGGCTGTGTCACTTGGGAGTGCCGGTATTCTGCTTTTGTGCGGTGTCTCGGTCGGTGGAGAGTTCCTCTGGTTTGCTTTTGTTTTGTCTGCAAACAGCCTTCGAGTTTATAGAGTCCTTCAGAGCAGTGCTTCTCAGAGTGCCAGCTGCGGCCCCGGCCAGTTGCTCTGCGGCCCACTGCCAGTACTCGAGGAGATAGGGCAGCCGTGAGAGCCAGTGCTTAGAAACTTGTACAGAAATTTGGCAGAGGAATTTTACGTCTATAAGATCCTTTTTTTTCCCTCCTTAAGTTGTAGCTTGTGTTTTGAGCATCTTTTTCTTAATTCCTTTTTTCTGGAGATTCATTTTGAGTGTCTTAGTGATTTGTTTTTATTGATTTTATCAATCTATGAGAAAAAAAAAAAAGGTCCTTTACCATAGATAGTCTGAAAACCACTAATTTAAAGCAAATGGCTTCCTCCCTACCCCGGAATTCTGCTGCTGGTTGCTGGTCTGGACCACACTTTGAGGAGCATTAGTTTAAAGGCAAACAAGACCTGTAATGAATTTTTCGGCAAGGAAGGTGATTCTAGCTTTGGGTGCCCTAGTGACAGCCACCTTTGAGTTGCGGGGTTGGAGAGGTTTAAAATATGGGCTGGAAGCTTCTGTCAGTGCAGGTTTTGGATCGCTGTCTCCTTTGGCCAGTGGGCAGCCCAGAGAAGCCCCCTCAGCGCTTCTGGTGCTGACTCTCCTCTGGGCAGGAACCCATGGAGCCGAACATCTATCTCGCCCGGGCAACAGAAGTTCCTGTCTTGGCCATTCCCTGACAAACGAGGCAGTGCATCTGGTTAGCAGTTTGGATGCCACCTTGGAGGTTGCTGCTTGTTGGGGATGCAGTCACTAAACAAAACTCAATAAGACAATAAGTAAGCAAGGAAATAAATAAATGCAGGAGGCAAAAAGCAGATCTGAATTAGTCCTCAAAGACTGCTTTTCCCTGAACTGAAATCACGACAGGATGGCTGGAGTGCGGTTGTTTTCTTAAATGACACAAGCCTCTTTTCCCCCCTGGGAAGTCTAAAAACTGCTTTCTTGGCCTGCCTGAGATCGCTGAATGAGCTAATACAGGACACGTTGTCTGCTGGGCCTGCAGGGTTTTTGAGCAAAAAATTCATCATTCCATAGACTGATTGTGCTTGCCTGGAATAAGGCACAAAATGTTTGACGTCTCTCAAGGGTATTTGATGAATCTAACTCTCATTTAAAGGGACTAATAGATTATTGATTTAAGCAGGATGACAGCGAACAGACCAACGGCAGGCACTCTGTAGCTGTCTTTATTGCCAGAACTGACTCGCGAAGGGGGCCCTGGGCTATCCCCCTGCCTTGTTTCCCACTGTCTTTGGGGAGGCAGTGACGGGAGCACCAAAGGGCAAGAGGAGCACTAATAAACTTGGCCAAAGTATGTTTTTGCTACATTACCAAAAAGGCCAGAGGTTGCATTGAAGTTCAAATCTGCTTTTCTACTGATGCCATATCCTGGTTGTAATCCTAGAACTTGTGTTGGCATGTTTGCTTAAAGCTAGCTTTGGCAATCTGACGGTACCACGGAGATTTTTCTTGTTTGCTTTGCATTGTTCTCAGCGTCACGGGCCACACAGAGGAAATGAAGGGCCAACGATGATCTATTTTGAGGGGATATTTGAATATATATAGTCAAATAGTTAATGCTTTACCACCAATGGGAAAATTTTTCCAAAGATGATTATTTCTTGTCATATATGTTTGTCTGGGATGCACATGTGGCATTTGTAGGATTCGCGTTACAAACCACAAGAGACGGAATCAATTCATCCTTCAAAACACAGCCTGGTCACCTCCTCTGGGAAGATTCCCTTGACTTCTCTGAGCTGAATAAGGCTTATAGCCCTCTCTGTCAAATCTTATCATATCCGTGTTTCCCAAACTGCTGCAATTTGGATTCACCTGGGAATACGTTTTTAAAAACACTGATGCCTGGCTCCCACTCCCAGGCATTCTGCCATAATAGGTCTAAGATACAATCTAAGCATTAGGATGTTTAAAAGCTCCCCAGGGGGCTTCCCTGGTGGCGCAGTGATTGAGAGTCCGCCTGCCGATGCAGGGGACGCGGGTTCATGCCCTGGTCCGGGAGGATCCCTCATGCCGCAGAGCAGCTGGGCCTGTGAGCCATGGCCGCTGAGCCTGCATGTCCGGAGCCTGTGCTCCGCCACGGGAGATGCCACAACAGTGAGAGGCCCGCGTACTGCAAAAAAAAAAAAAAAAAAAAAAGCTCCCCAGGTAGTTCTAACATACAGCCAAGTTTGAGAACCAGTGTATTATATTCTAATTGTTGGTTTACTCTCTATTAGGCCAAACTTGATAAGGCTAAGGGAGTATACCACGTACTGTCCATAGGGTGTAACACACACTTGGTATATTATAGTCAGGGAATTAAATCTTTTAACACACCGGGCTTCCCTGGTGGCGCAGTGGTTAAGAATCCGCCTGCCAATGCAGGGGACACTGAGCCCTGGTCCGGGAAGATCCCACATGCCGTGGAGCAACTAATCCCGTGTGCCACAACTACTGAGCCTGCGCTCTAGAGCCTGCGCACCGCAACTACTGAGCCCGCGTGCCACAACTACTGAAGCCCGTGCACCTAGAGCCAGTGCTCCGCAACGAGAGAAGCCACCGCAATGAGAAGCCCGTGCACCGCAACGAAGAGTAGCCCCCGCTCGCGGCAACTAGAGAAAGCCCGCGCACAGCAATGAAGACCCAACGCAGCCAAAACAAATAAATAAATAAATAAGTTTATAAGAAAAAAAAAGATTGAACATACCAACATCCATTGTACAAATATGGGAAAGCACTACTAGTGAAATAACCACAGCCTTAATAAAAGTCCAGAGCCCTCGCTATTGATTGCTTCCAAATAGAACATTTTCATCCGTACACCTGTTGAGTTTTCTGATTCACTCCTTGGTTATAAGTGACTCTCATCTATAGAAAAAGGCTTTCGATTCTGAGGTCTCCCCGCTTGCATGTGTTTTGCCTCAGTTTCTCGGGGATGAGATTGCCTGCAGTTCAGTTTCCTCTCTTTGGGAGGGGGAGATGCTGGACCCCCTCAGTGCATGGATTTGAAGCTGCATATTTATGGAAATTACCACCCACGTTTGAAATTGAGGGCATAGCTCTGACGGCTGAATCCAGACCTAACAGAATTCTATTTACAACCTTCCTAGACAAGCCAGATTAGCTGTTGTACACGAGCCAGTAGAACATGAAAATACACTCTCCCCACATTGCACACAATGCGGGATTGCTCCTTGTGGTGACAGCACAGCTCGGTCCCTAGGGGGGAGGTAGAGGCACCAAATCAGAAAGTTCTGGGAGGCGTTTAGGGGAGAACTCACTGGTGCTGATATTAGGAGCGTAGATTGACACAGCCTTTCTAGAACTCACAATGTATTCTTAAATAGCCATAACTTTTGAACTAATAATTCCACTTCTGAGAACTTAGCCTAAGGAAATAGTCAGAGATGTGCTGAGATTAGCTACAAAGATATTCATCATAATGGAATGTTTTGCGGGAAAAATATTCATTGACAAGGAAACAAACTCATGACACAGTAAGTTAAACAAAGTCCCAGAGTCTACAGTATAATTCCACTTTTTAAGGTAAACAAACCGACCAAAAACATTTATACGCATAGTAAAATGTTTTGAAGGGTAGATGCCAAGATAACAGTAATTTTCTCTGAATGAGAGGATTGTGAGTAATTCTGCGTGTGTTTTCTTAGTTTTTTTAATGCTCCAGAAGCATTTAATTTTTTAACATCTCTGAAATCAGGCTGTGTCTCACAAGCATTGATGGGTCATAATTTAATTGGCAGTACTTTTTTGTCTTTCTTAATGATACATAGAATAACATGCATTTTATAACCTATGGTGACTCAGGATCAGTGACACCCAGTAATAACAATAGTCACAACAGCAGTAGCAGCATCTTAGATTTTTTTATTGCAATATAGTTGATGTACAATATTATATAAGTTACAGGTGACAATATAGTGCTTTATAATTTTTAAAGGTTATACTCCATTCATAGTTATTATAAAATATTGTCTCTATTCCCCGTGTTGTATCCTTTTAGCTTATTTTATATTGTTTTCTTAGATTTTTAACAAAGAGCAATGTATTGTTTTGTACTGCTTTCTTATCGATGCCATTAAGACTCATTTGCTTTCAGTGAAGCTGATTGGTTTAGGGGGAGGCATGCTTTTGCTTTTGTAGCTTGATAGCTGATCTGATGAGCTCTCGTGACATCTTCGATGCCCACCTTCCTGTACAGCCCTTGCCACAATTGTGCTGAGCTACCCAGTCAAGACAGTACTAGATTTATCTACTAGACCTGCCCAACTCTAATGAATTCATTCCAAGATTCTTCTGAATTATGACAATAATAATTATAGTTGATTCTATTCCAAAGGGATAATTAATTAATTTTAAAGGAAGCCAGTGAGTATGTGAAAGCTAGTTGGTTTCTAATTTTACCATTTAACAACTTAGAAGGGCACTTAGGGCTTGGAATGAAGACAAATAGGGAAAAGGGGAAAAGCTCATGTATTAATTCAACAAATATTTATTGATTCTCCACCTACTATGTGTCACCGCCTCTTCTAGGCCTGGAACAGAGTTGTAAACAATTCATCTGAGTTCCTTGGTTTTACAAGACCCATACTTGGCGGGGAGTAGCACAGGTAGAATATAAAATTGTACACAAACAGACTTTCTAAATTTAGACACTAGTTAGGGTATTATAGAAAATAAAATAAAATGAGATATAGTGACCAGAAATGGGAAGGGGCCTTTTATTTAGAAAAGTCACCCATGAGGAGGTGACATTTGCTCTAAGATCTAAGAGAGAAAAGGGACTAGACGTGTGAAGGTCTGAGAATTTCCAGGTAGGGAGAATGGTCAGCACAATACCCGTAAGTTGGTACGAGAGCTTGGCCTGTTCAAGAGATGGAACAGAAACCAAGCGTTTAGAAGTCAATAAATGAGGAGAGTCGTTGAAGTCAGTGATGTTACCGAAGGCCCATATCCTGAAGAGCCGTGCGGGGCACAGCAAGGAGCCTGACTTTGCTCTCATTGGTGACTGCTGGAGCGTGTGAGGGCTCTGGGCAGGGGTAAGGGAGAGCGATTTTAACTTTGGAGCAGTTATCTGACTGTGCATGTGCAGAGGGGACCCTAGGCCAGAAGGCTGGGCACCAGGGGGCCAGTGCAGGAGCTTCTGCAGTAACTGAGGTGAGAGATGCTGCCGGGTTTCTGGGCTGGCCTGGCAGCAAGATCTCAGACAAGGATGGATTGACAGTACGTGTATGGGGTAGAGCTGACTCGCTGAAAGTTTAGCTATCGAACAATCCAGTGGGTAGAGTAGCTAATCTGGGAGATGGTGAACAGTGGAACAACTGGAAATTTTATACTCTGGGAAATATACTGTGTATTGTAAAGTGATTGGAGGTTGGAAGATTCTGGAACATTATTTGACCACTTTCAGCCCCTCCCTTCCCCACTTCCTCATCCTTTATGGGCAGTTTTGCCTGTTACAGGAATAGGGCCAGGTCTTGCTTTGACATTGAGCATAAATCTGGAGAGTAGGGATCAGAGAATACCTGGATCTTAAGTTCTATCAATTCCTATTCCTCTTGGATTTTGGGTGGTTAAATAATGAGATGGGGGGTCGCGTATCTGTGAGTCTAGAATGAAGAGCAACGTCAGGCTGTGCCATCATTAATGTAATGCAGTGCTTCTCAAACATTAAGTGTACATTCAGTCACCTGGGGGTTTGGTTAAGATGTAGATCTGACTCCTTGGACTTGAGCTGGGGCCTGATACCGCGTTTTCTAATAAGCTCTGACGTGGTACTGGTGCTCCTGGTCCAAGGGGGGCTCTGAGGAGCAAAGGTCTCGCCTCCACTGCTGTTAGTGAAGCTCAGCTCTGGCCGTGTGCTGACGGCCCTTTCCGTGTCCTTGTTGAATGGCTGCTTTGGGCATTTTCTTCCTTCGTCCTAAGGAAAGTTCCTTTTGGTTAAGTGAGAGACAGAGGTCAAGCAGGTCATTTCAGAGACTCTAATGGAACTGGAAGCTGGGGGGGAGCAAGAGTCGAAAGAGCTCTGGGTGTGCAGTGAACGTCTGACTTTGTGTCTTGGCTTTACCATGCCCAGCTGGTCTTGGACAAGTCACTGCACTCCTTGAGTTTCTGTTTCTCTTGAGGGTAAAATGGTGATAAAATCATCTCCCTCACGGTGCCACGGTGCTCTGCAAACGAGAGAGGCATACGGGATTGCTTTGTAAACTGTCAATACCACGTTAGAGTCAGGGTCGCCCTGCAGTGCCTACACTGGCAGCTCTTTTTGTGGGCCTATCCTTGCTATGTTATTGCTGAATTGGGGGCAGAGGCCTATGAACTCACTGGTGAAAAAGCAACGAACTGAAATACGCTTTCTCTTTTTCCTCCCCCTTCCCATCTCCACCGCAGCGATTGAAACACAGAGCACCAGCTCCGAGGAACTGGTCCCGAGCCCTCCGTCTCCACTTCCTCCCCCTCGGGTGTACAAGCCCTGCTTCGTCTGCCAGGACAAGTCATCGGGGTACCACTATGGGGTCAGCGCCTGCGAGGGGTGTAAGGTGAGTGCCCAGCTCCAGGACTGGGCTGCTTTGATATCTTGTCACGTCACCTCCAATCGGTGTGGTGCTCTGGGTTGTGTGTGATGGTTTTGTTTCTTCCTTAGAGCTCGTTAGTTAGTTCAGAAACTTCTGCAAATGTCTGATGGGAGCCAAATGTTCCAGGGCCCTTAAAATAACCCGTAACAGTTCTTTTCAGGTCGCAAGAGCCTTTTGAAGGCGTCCTGAAAAGCATCCCCTATTTCTCTTTAGAACATGCCGTCTGGTGTCTTTGTAGTTTTATTTCATTTTTAAATATGACTGACAATCCCCTGAATCAACTTGCAGAGAATCCAAAGTTGAAATGGGGATTTATCTTCTGGCTGTTTCCTCAGCCCTGTGGCCTTTGAATTACAGTTTGATTTTCAGCCTGTGGGGACTTGCTACTGTGTGTGCGTGCGTCATAAATTCAGGGGAGCTGGATTTAAAATTCCAGCCTGCAGAGTCGTGGAGGCTGAACATGTGTCAGAGAGTCTATGTGGCTGCTTTGAATCAAACTAGACGATCGTAATCGAGTCCAACAGGCTTAATTAAGTGAAAGAGCTTCTTATTTTTTTTAAAGAGAGAAAAGAAACAAAGAATGACTTCACAGGCAAATCCAACTCATCCACAGACAATCTTTCAAAGGATCTGTGGCTGTCTTGAGCCAGCCCTTCCCTAAATAACACGGCTTCTCTCTGTTCCTGCCGATGGCAGTTCAGGTGTGCTGTTTTTTGGGTTTTTTTTTCCAGGTGTGCTGTTTATGCATCAAAACTGCATGATGCATTGATCACTGCAGACACGTTGGAGCATTACAGCCTCCTTCCCCACCCCCAGCTGCTCCAAGGCAATTTGTATTTAGCTGGGCAGAGTTAGCACTTACTGTGTGCATGGGTCAGGAGCTAGTCCTCAAAAGGAATGGCTTGAAACCACAGCCTTTTTATTTTATTGTTTTTAACTTTTTATTTTATATCGGAGTACAGTTGATTCACAACATCGTGTTCGTTGCAGGTGTACAGCAAAGTGGTTCAGTTATATGTATACACACATCTATTCTCTCTCAGATTCTTTTTCCATTTAGGTGGTTACATCATACTGAGCAGAGTTCCCTGTGCTGTACAGGAGGTCCTTGTTGTTGAAACCACAACTGTTAATCTGGCTTACAACTCATGGGCCGGTGCTCTCGGCCAGATTCCTCTGGGGGTTTCGTGTGGTCCTAGCCATGCTCCACACGGGCCAGGTCCGCCGCAGGTTAGCTGGTGGGCTCTGCTTCTGAGGGTGCTGCAGGTTGGTGGGGGGCCTCTCATCCTGTCGGGCTGGCCCCAGTTATTTGCAGGCAGGGTTCCAAAAGAGAGAGTCGGGCTACACAAGTCCTCCGGAGGCTCGGAAGGGACACACTCTTGCTTCTGACACATTCCAAAGCAGGTCAGAAGGCCAGTCCGTACTCAACAGGCGAGAACATAAACTCAACTTCTTAGCAGGAGGAGCTACGAAGTCCCAAGAGGCGGGAACACAGGGGGGGGACAGATGGGGCCGTTTTTGCATTCGGTCTCCCGCCCAGCACGTCTGATGGCCTGGGAACACAGAGTGGACCAGGACCTGGGACCCGGGACCCCAGCTGCACCTCACACAGAGCCTGGCACATCCTGGGTGCTGAAAGATACAGCTTGAAGAACCGCCTGAGTGTCAGCCCCTGAAAGAAATTATGCGAGGTTTCCTTCCATTTCGAATCATTTGAATACACATGAATTTGTTTACAGGGTGAGGCCGGTTTCGAGAAGTTCACACAGCCTTAGGAATACCTCTTCCTCCGGGGTTGTGTTGGTTTGAAAGGAATGCCCCTTCTTCCAGTAGCCTCAGATATGGTGGTCAAGGAAGAGAACACGGCAACCGGTTGGCAGCTGGATAAAAAGCAAAGCATCTGTGCATCTAATTAGTGCTTTATTATTGGTAACCCCTCGCTGAACCTACTTAAATTTATCCTGAGATCTGGGAAGGTTTCAGCAGAATCCCAGTTCACTCCATCCGTTTGTTGTGCAATCTATAAATAAATGATTTTCTAGTGCTCATTTGGAAGTTAAATGAAAAGACACTCCTTTATTTCAAAAAACTTTGTCATCTCATGACCAGAAACCTTAATGAGGGATGTTATAACTCAGTTTACCTGCTCCTTTTATGTCCTGGGAAAAGAAATTATCCAGCGTGTCTTCTCGTGCCAGATCCTAAGCCCTACCTACATATTAAGCAGTTTCACACTCTGTAAAGTACAAACTGGTTTAATCACCTCTTAGTCAGCTAATTCCCTGACCTCTTGTTTTAATGTGGGATTCTGTCTCTTTTTAGGAAAAACCCTAACAAAAACAAAACTCGGAGCAGCACAAGCAACTTTGATGAACTTGGTAAAGCTGTTCAGAGTCCTATTGTGGTGTACCTTTTTAATAAAGAACTATAAGCCCAGTAAAGTCAGATGAGCCTGCCAACCAGTTGTTCCAACTAAAGGGTTTTTGAACTATGGGTGGGTCTCTGAAAACGTGGACTGGGTTTCCCCCTGGTTCTTGAGAAAGACTGGTCTGCATTTTGGCTTGCTGGGAAAACGTGACAAAATTCATAGAACTGAAAAACATGAGAAAACAAAAGTATAATGTGACAGCCAAAGGAAAAAATATATAACTTTAAAAAAATTAAATATAACTTTTGTTATCATTTTAATAATTACCAACACAATGCAGAATTTATTGTATAAAAAAATAGAACATTAAAATAACCATAGTTCTAGCCTGGGAGAAAAACCCCTGTTAAACCTGTTTTTCTATTAGCATGTGCATATTGTTATTTTTGGTGTTTTTTTACAAGGATAGAATTCTATGTTGTATACTGGTTTTAACTTTCTTTTTAAATTTAATAATCTTTCATGACCAAAATTTAAACAACTGCATAGTTTTTATGGCTATGCCATTAATGTTGTGGTTTATGGTTATATCATAATATATTTCATGAATCCCCTGTTGTATAATTGAGGTGTTCTCAGTGTTTCTCTACTATAAATAATGCTTTAATAAATAGCCTTTATGTTTATCTCTGATAATTTACTTAGGATAAATTAGTAGAAGTGGAATTTCTAAGTCAATGGCTCTGTACATTTTTAAGGCTTAAACAAAGTGCCAGGATGCCCTCTAAAAGAGGTATATCAATGTAAGCTCTGTTAGTCTGTAAGGAGTTAGTATTATTGAAGACTATCTGTTAGAACTCTCTCCCTGTGATTATGAGGTAACAAATCAAGAAACAACTTCTCTTCAGGAATTCTGCCTACCTTTAGTTTGGTTGTTTATAATGGGCCCCAGGCATGATACCGTTTTGGGCTACCAGCAGATACACCATGGGCCCCCAGTTGACCTATAAGGGCTGGCCCATCCTTTGGCTGGAGATCAAAGATCACTTCTCTGGGCTGGGAGCCCCTGCTGTAAAGTAGGATTCCCAAACAGAACCCAATTTACATCTTTAAAAAGGAGCATCCACAGTAGCTTCCGCCTGTCCTGACCAGAATGACCGTATTGACTATTGTTTGGGGAAGAGAATGTTCTATCTCCCTAGGGACCAAGCTGCAGTATCAGCCTCAGAATTTAATGAATGGGTTGTGGGCTACCTCTGGGAATGGCCAGTGGCTGCTGTGTTGACACAGCATCACCATGGCATCATAACCACTAGCTGTACCATAGTGATGTCCTGCTAGGGGATTTCCAGCTAAACAGGACAAATGGCAAATTTTTATAGGGGACAAAGGGTACATAAAATGAACACATGGTGTAGTTAGCTAAGAAGGTTTAATGATACAAAGTAATAAAGCTGATTTTCAGGTGTCTTTAAGAGACAATCTCCTTGCTCATAGCTAGAATTTATGCACAGTTTTGGCCTTTATCCTATTTACATTTCCATTTTTGTAGCTTTCAAAGAGTATGGAATCTAGAGTGAGAATACCAGGATTTGAATCCTAGCTAGGCTACTTGCTAGTTTTGTGACCTTGGGCAAGCATCTTTCATTCTCTGTGTCGCTCTCTTTTCTCAGTTGGAAAAATGGAGATAATAATACCACCTACCATCTAATATTGTTGTGAGGATAAAATGAGTTACTATAGAGCATATACTTAGCACATAGTAAGTGGTATATCTGCTTAGTTATTGTTTGTACTGTCATGAACTTATTATAATTACTTTTGCACACAGTCATGTAACATTGGTTATAATCTCGGTATTCCTTCTTGTAATGTTCTTTCAGCAACTCCCTATTGCTTTGTGCCCAAATCAACACTGCCTCTTTCCTTCAAGACTCAGGTTAAGACCCAGCCATTGCGTGGAACCTCCCCTGATTACCTAGTACAGGAGTTGTTACAAATTGATTCTGTAAAGAGCCAGACAGTAAATAGTTTAGGCTTCAAAGGCCATATGGTTACTGTTACAGCTACTCAACTCTGCCATTGCTGCATGAAAGGAGCCATAGACAGTATGTAAATGAATAGGCATGGCTATGTTCCAATAAAACTTTATTTATAAAAACAAGCAGTGGACCATGTTTGGCCCTTGGGCCTAGTTTCCTGACCTCTGCAAAAGTACATGGGGATATGTCCTGTTTTTAGTTTCTAAAACTCAGAAGCTGATGGCCCAAAGCATTCACGCCAAAGGTGGCAGCAGCTGTTTCTGGTGGACGGTGGGCCTAGGACGGCTGCTCGCCATCCCTGCCTGCCCGGGCTCCATGGCAACAGCTTCAGGACCACTCTCCCTCTCAGTTGTTCCTCCAACTCTCATTCCTGCTCAGCTCCCACCTCCTTGTCATCCAAAGCCAGAGATTAGCAATTTCCTTATACGTGAGCTACTTCCGGAAACACCTGGCACCTTACTTTGGAGGGGTTTGTGGGATGTATTTTATGATCTTCCATATCAGTTAGCTTTTCCTGCCTAACAAAAAGCTCTAATGCTTGTTGACTTAAAACAAATGGCACTTATTACTTGTTACAATTCTGCACAGAGCTTCTTGTCTGGGCTGGCTTGGCTTGGGCCAGGTGGGCCTAGGATGGCCTCACACACATGACCAGGGCCTTGACAGGATGGCTGGACCCTCTCCCCATGTTGCGGCTCCTCAGCCGTGAACCTAGCCTGCATTTGTTCATGTGGTGGTGGGCAGGTTCCCATCAGTAAGACAGGACAAGCACCAGTGTGCAAACCTTTGGTTGCATCACATTTGCTAATGTCCCATTGGCCCAGCGTGGTTAAGCCTGGATTCAGTGGGTAGAGAAGTGAACACCACCTCTTATGGGGAAAAGTGTCAGAGTCACCCTACAAAAGGGTGAGGATGCCAGAGCCGACATTTGATGACATACCTTCTTGTGTTATGCCCTGGTTTTGTGCAGAATTCTCTTCCAAAAACTGTATTCCAGGGCCACAGTGCTGGGTGCCAGAGATACAGCAGTGGATGTGTCAGATAGGTTCCTTCTGGAACAAGGGCAGAAGACAGGCAAACAATTTAGAGTTGGAAGAAAATGAATAGGATGGTCTGGTAAAGAACAGTGGAGGGGAACCTGATTTGATAGGGAGGCAGGAGAGAGCTCATGGCTGCGAAGGAGCCGGCTGTGTAATGGGGTATGTTAGGTCCGAAACTGAACTTGGATTCTAGGGCCGTTTCTTCCCTTCTTTGTTGTGTCCATTAACTTCTCTGGGCTTCAACAAATCTGTGAAACGAAAGCAAATCCACAAGTTTGAACCCCGTCCTACGCCAAATGCAAACACTACAACAGTGAACCCAGTAAGTGCACTGATTTCTTGTTAGGAATAGCTTGTGTGGCGTGGGAGTCCCTGGTGTTTACAAGTCCGGGGTGAGTGGTGGGGGGGGGAGGAAAACACTGCTTTTGTTGGATACCTCCTCTGTACCAGGCATGGGGACATTTTATACTCATATTTCATTTAATTCTCACAACAGCCCTCCAGGGGGTTAGGCTTTCTGACCACCACTTAAAACATGAGAAAACTGAGGTTCAGAGAGGTTAAGGAACTTGGCCAAGGTCACACAGCTGGATTTCAATCCTAGTCTGTTTGGAAAATTCCTCCCTGCTTCAGCCACACTGAAACAGTGGGTAGGAAGCAGTGGTGTGTTGTGTTCCAGTTTGGGGGTTTCATGGGGCAACAGATGAAAAACAAAAACAGGTGGGAGTGTACTTCAAAAGAGAAACAACCCTATCGTCTTGATCATTTCATAAAAGAAATGACATTTTACATCAATAAGTAAAAGAAGGAAGAGCTTGCAAGGCAGTCTTTCCCAAGGAGGGACAGTTAACACGCGGGCTCCACCCATGGGCACACTCCCAAATGGTGCTGAGTCCTTGTTCTCTCCACTTTGCCCTTGGTGGGTGGAAACTTCCCATCTCTGAGCCAGCGCCCAGCCCACGTGGGGAGCCCATGAGGCACAGAGGGATGCTTGATCGTGGTCACGCTGGTAGCCTGCTATTTAAAGCAGCCTTGAAGAGTGTAAACTCCACCAGCCCCCTCAGTCCCTCAGGGCTCATTTCATCCATTTTCTTATCCGCCTTTGTTTTCCTTGCCTCTGAAGAAGGAGGCTCTCATCTCCAGGACAGCATTCGGCCGCTGGGCTGGTTTGGGGTTTTTTTCCTGGCAGACAGCAAGTAGTATGCTCAGTACAAAGAGTTTTGCAATCAGGAAGATGGATGTCTGCACTTAATTTTAGAACTCCTATTAAATACTATAAACGTGCTCAGTGATTTTATTTGACCGAGGCCATTTAAGATGACATTGTTTTTTTGTTTTTAATCAGCATCCGTAAACATGAACATGATGCTCTGTTTGGAGACCATTCTGGGCCCTGCCCGCCCTTCACAGTTGCTTCTGCTTAGGGGTTTGCCGCAAGATCCAGTCCCAAGAACAATATAACACACTAAAGACAGTAACAAAAACAGGACCCTGTCTGCATGCTGCAGTAGCTAAAGCTGAATTATGAAACCTGCCATCAAGTTCATTATTTCAGTCCTTGAACCAAAAAGAGTAGGTCCCCTCATAGGCCCAAAGAACTGTCCTCCTTTATAAAACTGGCCAACAACGGAGAACTTATTTATTCTCTCATTGATCAGACACTTACTAAACACCTTCAATGAGACAAGCTCTAGGTACAGAAATTAAAAGTTTTTATGTATTTTGTTCCCAGTGTTGTGTCCCAGTGTTTAGAAAGTACATGGAACAGTGCCTGTTAAATAATAGGTACATAGTAGATATTTACTGAGTGAGAGGATGAGTGTATGTACGGGCAAGGAGAAGACAGTGCATGTGCCGTGACGGGTGCAGAGAAGGAGACTCGCATCCCTCTGACACTTCCAGGGAAGGCTTTACAGAAGAGGTGGTTTTATGGATGTGTGAGCATTTTCCAGATGAGGCAGGGGAGAGGAGCGTTCCAGGAAAACATTAAAGACTAATCTGAAAACAAGGGAACTTGGGATAGTCCGTGAAGAATTGCATGGAAATGTGGAAACTTATCCCTTCTCTTAAGGTTGGTTTTGCACAGCCCTGTGTAGGCATCTGGGGATCAGCGGGCATGAGAGATGCTCAGAAGGGCTCGCTGCTGTGTTTCCTCAGAGCAGCCTTCTTTGGCACCCTCATTAGGCCTTCTCTTTCACGTGTTCTGTTGTTCTCCTTTGTAGCACTTAACCCAGCTGTAGTTAACTTATTTTTTAATTAATTTTTATTGGAGTATGGTTGATTTACAATGTTGTGTTAGTTTCTGCTGTTCAGCAAAGTGAATCAGTTATACATATACACATATCTGCTCTTTTTTAGATTCTTTCCCCATAGAGGCCATTACAGAGTACTGAGTAGGGTTCCCTGTGCTGTACGGTAGGTCCTTGTTAGTTATCTATTTTATACATAGTAGTGTGTATATGTCAGTCCCAGTCTCCCAATTTACCCCTCCCCTCCCTTGCTCCTTGGTGACTGTAAGTTTGTTTTCTACATCTCTGACTCTGTTTCTGTTTTGGTTTTTTTGTTTTTTTTAATAAACTTATTTATTTTTGGCTGTGTTGGGTCTTCGTTTCTGTGCGAGGGCTTTTACTAGTTGCGGCGAGCGGGGGCCACTCTTCATCGCAGTGCGCGGGCCTCTCACTGTCGCGGCCTCTCCCGTTGCGGAGCACAGGCTCCAGACACACAGGCTCAGTGGCCATGGCTCACGGGCCCAGCCCCTCCGCGGCAATGTGGGATCCTCCTGGACCAGGGCTCGAACCCGTGTCCCCTGCATTGGTAGGCGGACTCTCAACCACTGCACCACCAGGGAAGCCCCTCTGTTTATGTTTTGTAAATAAGTTCACTTGTATCATTTTTTTTAGGTTCCACATATAATCGATATCATATGATACTTGTCTTTCTCTGACTTAGTTCACTCAGTATGACAGTCTCTAGGTCCATCCATGTCACTGCAAATGGCATTATTTCGTTCTTTTTTATGGCTGAGTCATGTGATTAACGTATTATTACGGAGCTGTTTGTTTGCTCCCAGCCTCCTCTGTCACACTGTAAACTGCAGGAAGACTGGGGCTGGTCTCTTGTCCGAGCTTTATTACCAATGCCTAGCATAGTGCTCTGTGCATAGTAGGGCCTGAATAAGTGTTTTTAATCATAAATTAGATCTAATTCTATAGTAATTAATATAGTAATAAGTGACATGTAATAAATCAGATTTAATTCTATGGTAATGCACATAGTGGTATAATTTTTTGTATTCTATCTAATTATATAATGAATTGCATCCAAATATATAGGGTTTGTGATTATATATTCATGAACATTTTAATGAAATTTGTGAACAGGACAAGGCCTTGGGTGGCCAAAATCCAGCTCATTTCCTTAGTAATTTCTGCTTTTCGCCTCAAGGTTAGCCCTTCACTGCAAATGATATGTTCTTTTTGATACCGTCTTGAAGCGAACTCTTAAGGATTATCAACTAGATCGATATACTCAAAAATACCGTGGGCTGTTAGTGCTTTAAAAAAAATAAGAATCTCAGCATCTACAATCTACCTTCATATCTAGAAACATCAAGACAGCTGAAATGACAGTCTGGCTATTTCTAGTTTTAGTTCCTACAGAAGGAGAAAACACTTCTGCTGCTGGACAAATGTTGTTCTAACTTGAGAAATCATTTTGGATTGAAAAAGCAGGAAAAATCTGTCTTTTTTTTCCTTCTGATATAGGAATAAACAGGAAGTGGAGGGTGAATTCTGAATTCTCCTGCAGTCCTGTATTTTTTTCCCCATGTTGGCTGAGTGAGAATAGTTTATTTAATTTGGTAGCTTTACGTGGTTTATAAATTTTTTAACAGTTACAAGTTCATAAATGCTTGTTTAAATTACTTTGCCTGCTTGTTGTTTAAAAATATCTAGAACACTCTCATTTGCTGTTTTTTTTAAACAAGCCTCAAGTCTGTAATTTTTGGTACCGCTTTCTCCCTTTGTCATACAGTAGAGAAACAAGCTCCGATATTCATAATTAACCTGTTGACTTGAAAATGGCTTACTCCCAATGATGTCCCAAGTGTATGTTTCAAGGAGTTTTTAGCAAAAAGTCAACAATGTTTCTGACTTAAAGCAAGTGTGGAGCCACCAGGGTTTGGGGGGCATGAAATAAGTTACTTTTACAAAATTCCTGGAGACCATCATCTAAAAATGAATTGTGACAATGTATTACAATTTCACCAAACAAAAACAAGAATGTATTTTTCTCAGAGAAATAAAAGTATATGGCTTGGGGTTTCCTGAGAGTGATAGAAATTATGACAGAAAATCATTTCTGTTTAAATAGATTTTACACCATCATAAGTTATGGTTTAGTTACTTTGGGGAGATGAGTGTTTCTGCCATCTCCCTAAGCCTTTACTGGAGAGGTTAAATAGGGAGATTTCAATTCTGTATTTCCTTCTCCTGGTTGAAGTCTTGGAAAGAAGTCATGACGAGTGGAATCACCTGGCAGGGCACTCCTGTTTTGTTTTGTTTTTTAATTGAATTTTTATTTTATATTGGGGTATAGTTGATTTACAATGTTGTGTTAGTTTCAGGTGTTCAGCAAAGTCATTCAGTTATACATATACAAGTATCTATTCTTTTTCAGCTTCTTTTCCCATATAAATTATTACAGAATACTGAGCAGAGTTCCCTGTGCTCTATAGCAGGTCCTTGCTGGTTATCTATATATCGTAGTGTGTGTATGTTAATCCCCAACTCCTATTTTATCCCCTCTCCACCTATCCCCTTTGGTAACAAGGGCGCTTCTGTTTTGCCAGCCCCTGTATTGCTCTTCCCGAGGCCAAGGCTATGCATCCCTTGTCGGCCCTCTCTGTATGGTTGCCTCCCTCCTCACCTGCAGACCTGTATAAAATTACAGAAACAGGAAAAATACCTCACACTTATACTGCCTCTAAGTGTTTCTAAAGCACTTTCACTTTATGGAATTCAATTCAGCTGAGCTTTGCTGCAGTTAGGAAAAAGCCCTCCAAAATGTGCCATGTTTGGTACAGAATTTCTTCGTCAGGTAACCGTTCAAGGCCTGTGTCCCCGGCTGGTCCCTCCTCTCTTGCACACAGTGAGTAGGAAGGCAGGCTGCTGCCTAGCATCCACTAGGCCCTTAGCTGCATCTGATTCCTGCTGGCAGACTGGGAAGGAGAGCACAGGGGAGGGCAGGGGAAAGCCAGTCCTGGGGGGGCGCACAGAGCACTGTCAGGACCCAGTCGCAGCACCAAGCCAGCTGCAGGAGATGGAGTCTAGCCATGAGCTTGGGGACAGACCAATGGTTAGCGATGGGAAAGCAATAGTGAATTTAGTGGAGAGCTGAGCGTTCCTGCCTTAGGTGTTTTATTTGATCCTCATAAAAATTAGAGAAGTAGGTGGAAGAGGTTTTTTTTAACTTCCATTTCACAGGTGAGAAAAACGCACCAATCTACCATTCACGTCCTTGATTTGGAATCTGTTGCTGATCCTGACACGGTTACTGTGGAAACCAGCAAGGGCTCATTATACAATTGTTCCCGTAATTTTCCCTGAATCTCATCAAACTATCTTTTCAAGTCTATGATCCTAAACATCTTCATTCCCTAGTATGTTCGGTTTTGACATTTTGAGAGACCGCGAAGGCCTTCCCCAGTAGAGGGAGGCCTTTATCAGGGGTTCGACTGCAGTGTCAGCCCACAAGGCAGAAATCACACGTAGCCAGAATGACCCCAGAAAACCCCTTCGGCAAGCAGACGGCTGGAGATGGACACACGGCTCCCACGAAGGCAACAAAGCCACTTCTCCCTCCAGCTTTGGAAGATTGCTAGCCCTTCTGTGGAGCACCGTGTGAGATAGCTTTCTGTTTTCGTGTTGTACCAAAAACATGCGTCCTTAAGCACAAGAGTTATACGAGCACAACACAATGCTCGCAGCACGGAAATCACACATCTCTCTAGCCATTTCCTTGTTTCTGAGTTTCTTTCATCATAATAGTTTCCTTGGGATTGGAATTTCTCTTGTGCCTTTTATGAGCTGTGTCTTTTTTTTTTTTTTTTTTGGTTCAGTATTTTTCCGCTTCAGAAGGGTGGCTAGATATGTCCAATGGATAAGCAATGCCAGAATGGGGGAAAGTTGTGTTTTCTGGACCCTAGAACTCATCCCTGAAAAATATCTAGAAAGGGGGATAAAAATCGGCGTGCATCTCCTGCCCGCACAATGCTCGCATTGTCTGGGGTGCAGGGGAAAGGCTGGGTTCTGGCAGCCCTGCCCCATTAGAGCCTTGTTCCTTGTCCCATATTGAAAAGATGACATTCCTTTGCTAGCAACGTCCTGCCCGGATTTCTGGCACCAGTTCTGTGGCCGGCACTGTCGCCTGGGGCATTTTTGTTTGGGTTGGTTTTGTTTTATTTGAAAAGCAGCAAAGTGCAGGCTGCATAAGTGTACAAGGTGGAACTGTTTTTATAGAGCTTGTCGTCCGACTTCTCAGTACAGTCAAGGTGGCCTGTCTGCCAGGGTGTCTGCTTCCTATTCACTAGTGTCAAAATGTGAGAAGGCACATACAGTAAATTTAACTTATTAGCTTGTTCTCAGGTGTTGCTGAGACAGCCCTTGGGTTTTAATGTGGGCCCCCTCCTCCCTCTCGGGATTTCATGTAATGCTCCATTTATAACAGAGATCAGTGGATATGCAGAGTAAATATTCCAATAAAGAAAAGCAAAATCTTCAGTGACCCTCTCAGTTCTGCCTCCATGGAGGCTTTTTCTGTGCCTAGAAAAAAAAAAATAATAATCCTTTATATCGGCTGCAGCTCTGAACTGGAGCATGTAAAATGTACTTCTCAGGGTCTGTGAGCCTTAAAATAATGAGCGCTGGAAAAATGTGAGGTAGGTCAGTGAGGGGGAGAAAACTTTGGTTTTATAAAGGATTTTCATGGTTAAACAAATTTGGAGAAACTAGAATGATCAAACAACCTGAGTTCTCCTCTGCGCTTTTGAATCTGAAAATAGCAGCATTCTCAGTACACAACACCACCATTCATACGGGCTGGAAAGTCCCCAAATCATGAAAATTATCCTGATTAGTCAAACCCAGCAGGGATCATCTGACTGCTCCTTAGGGAAATGATAAGTTCAGCGTGGATCTCACTTCTGCATTTTGTACTCAGACTGTAGACAAGCTCTGCTGCATCTGGGGACTTTGGCATGTGGGCACACTTTCAGCCAAGAAATACTTTTGAAGGCTGCTGCCCTTGTTTACATTACTCCTCATTAACATAAAGAATTCGTCTCAGAATAATAGAATTTTGAGGAGGGCATTTTTTTTTTTTGATATTTATTGGTTTCCACAGGCACGTCCTGCTGTGTTAGATGCTCCTTCAACTGGTTGGTCCCCTAAGTTAGAAAATGTATAGACCCAGTACTCCATGAGATGTCTTTTGATGGCTTCTATTCCACTTGAATGCACAATATATCATGTTTACGATCTCATCAAAAACACTATGCTAAAATGCTTGAATAGCTCTTAGTACGTTTGTTGAATTGAACTGTGACAGAAAAACTATGACAGTTATTAGTCCAATGCCAGAAATTATGGGAGAGGGTGTTAGAAAGCGATTCCACTAATTCTGGTTATTTGCCCCAAAATGGAATCAAATGTAAAATTCCTCATCCATTTGTATTTTGGTCTTAAATTATTTCCTGCTTTAAGAGTTAGGTGGGAAATATGTTCTGTTTAAATGAGTATTTGGTGCTAATTCTTGCCTGTTGACCAAAAATTTGAGCCTCATGTATATATTATACATACAGATATAGAACTTATTTCTGTAAATATTTGTGGCAGGTAGGATTCTGCACAAAATTGTGAATTATATCAAAGCCTAAAAGGGTCTAATTGTCACCACTAGATATATTTGGTTTTAAACCCAAATAATGAAGTTATTTCTTTCACTACACCACGTATGGGATGTTTGCACAGGGTTAATATCATGGACCCGGTGGTTTAAGAAACCCAAAAGAGAATGTTTTAATTAGTAAATCTAGGTCAGCATCCCTTTACTCTTTGATTCTGTCCCATCCATCTTATTCTTTATGAGCCCTGGGCCACAGAAATAGTATTCCTGGGACTTCCCTGGCGGTCCAGTGGTTAGGACTCTGCGCTTCCACTGCAGGGGGCCCGGGTTTGATCCCTGGTTGGGGAACTGAGATCCTGCAAGCCACGTGGCACAGCCAGAAAAAAAGAAGAAAGAAAGAAATAGTATTCCTGTTCTCTACAGTGCACACTATTAGAAATAAGAGCATTGGAGGAGAGATGAGGATGGTGACCTCCGGGGAGCTCACCTGTGCCTATGTTGCGCCCAGGTGGGTGGGCCACTGTCAGTTACTTTAGCCACGCCCCCGTAACACAGGTAGAAACTAAAGGAGAGTGATGTTTATGTATTTTAGCAACTTATTTTGTTTTACGTATTTATTTTTAAATATTTTTAATTATTAATTTTTTTGGCTGCGTTGGGTCTTCGTTGCTGCACACGGGCTTTCTCTAGTTGCGGCGAGTGGGGGCTACTCTTTGTTGTGATGCACAGGCTTCTCATTGTGGTGGCTTCTCTTGTTGCAGAGCACGGGCTCTAGGTGCACAGGATTCAGTAGCCGCAGCACGCGGGCTCAGTAGTTGTGGCTCGCGAGCTCTAGAGCGCAGGCTCAGTAGTTGTGGAGCACGGGCCTAGTTGCTCTGCGGCATGTGGGGTCTTCCCGGACCAGGGCTCGAACCTGTGTCCCCTGCATTGTCAGGCAGATTCTTAACCACTGTGCCACCAGGGAAGCCCCTAGCAACTTACTGTAAAATATTAAAGCTGAAATTCCTACAAGGACATATAAAAATAATGTAAATAAAATAGAAAAAAATGATTTAGGTACATTTGTGAAACTTCCTATGTTTGTAACACTTGTTTCTTTTTCTTCAAGCCTCCTGGGAGCAGGAAGCATTGTGGGTAGATGTGGTTCTGAGGCCCTGCTGGGATGCAGACCGCCTGTCTTCTCCCATCACGAAGGTCCTCTGTCTTATGGCCCTCCCAAATCCAGTGGAAGGAAATGCAGCCCTGTTATGTGTCCAGGAGAAGGGAGGGTGAGCAGTGTTGGTAGCATCGCTAGTGTTCACCCCTCAGCTTTGAGAACTGCCACCACCGTTTCTTTTCCGTAGTTGTGTGGTTCTCAGTGTGGTTACCTCATACATATGGTTGGTATGTCTGGCTGTGTTCCCACGCAGTGGAGGATGCGTTCCCTGCCCATCCGTATCACACACTACTGGGCCCTTGGGAAGGGGTTTGTGTAAAACCCCTTGGGTAAAAACACTCCATCTTGTCTGTGCCTTCTATTTTTTTAATGCCATTCTTCTCTGCCAAAAATGTTTCCAAGTCCCTTAAGCATACTTCCCAGGACAGATTTAGGAACAAATTTATGTCTCACCCAAAGTTGCCTCTCTCTGGACTGCATTTGCTTATACCATATCTGTCATTTTATTTTTCAGTAAGCTCCCCTGCCTCTCTGGGAAACTCCCCACATTGAAAGGCAGATGCTCTCCCTGTCTTTATATGAGAGACCCAGTCCTGGGCCTACAGCTGTCCCTTTTCTGTGGAATCGTCATGCCTTCCGTGTGGCGTGTTGAGTCTTGGTTGAGTTGAAGCAGTGGCAGCCATCCTGACATGCCAGGGTTGCTGTAGTGGAACAGAGCTCCCTCTGTAGCACTTACTACTATTTGAGATTATTTCATTCATTGTCCACTTATTCACTGGTCTTCTCTTCCATTACTGTATAAATACCCTGAGACAGGGACTTTGTAAGTCTTGTCCTCTTGTGTATTTCCAGTGCCTACGACAGAGCTTGGCACGATGCAGGCACTCTGTAGATGTTCGTTGAATGATTCTATAATAAACAAAATTGGAAGCGGGAAAGAAAAACCAACCAGACTTAGAGCACAATTGTGCCCCGTGGTTGTGTTAGCCCCTGCCCTGTAATAACTTGGACCGAAGGGGCACAGGGCGGAACAGAGGTTTCGGGTGATGCTGACTGAGTGTGTCCTAGCAGACAGGAAAGGAAGAGTGACCGTTTCAGGAGGTACCCTCACCCGTTGCGTTTTCATTTTCGGGAAGAGCGTTCTCCCCTGAGCACTCAAGACCGTGCAGGGGTGTCCACCCCACTGTCCTGCTGTCTGTGCCTTGCCACCCTCTCCCACCCTGCTCCTGGCCTGGAACAGATGATGTAAGATCAACACTTGGGCTTAGATTCCCACCCCATGAGATAGATGGTGTGTTCGTGTCTGCCAAGGGTGACTGTTTTCTTATCAATTATTAAGGTCGCTTCTTAGCCTCGCGTTGAACTGGTTTTGAATTTCAAATATTGGTCATTTCCCATTCGTCATATACACCAGTAAGATAACAGATGCCTTCCTTTCATTATGAAAAATCCTGTAATTACTAACAAGTACGGGGCATACCACAGTGAGGATTTATGAATACAGTATCTCCTTCCTTTATAGAACACATTTATTGTGTAGGTAAGACAGAGAGGGGAGAATCCCTTCTTCCTTAGGGTTTAATTTCTAAAATAAGTGCATGCAGTAAAAATTGCATAGGGTTAAAGTGACCCTTAATCATCCAAACAGTATGTTCCAGTTACCAGTGCTACACAGCAAGCCATCGCACATGTGAGAGGCATAAAACGACATTTCTTGTTTTGCTCACAGACTTTGTGAGTCAGGAATGTAGCCAGGACACGGTGGGGATGGTTTGTCTGGGCCTCCACTGAGAAGACAGCGTCTTCAGTGCCTGAGGTCTGGGATTTGGAACCCTTTGAAGGCAGCTTCAGTTTTACATCTGGTGGTTGGTGCTGCTTGTTGCCTAGGACCTCGGCCGGGGCTCTGGCCCAGGGCCCTGACACGGAGCTTCTCAGTGTGGCTTGAGCTTCCTCACAAGACGGTGATCTCAGAGTAGTCAGACGTATTACATGGTGGCTCAGAGGTCCCGAAGACAAGGGGGAAGCCCAGCGGCCTTTTATTCCTACTCTTGGAAGTCCCAAGTGTCCCTTCTGTCAAATTCTTCTGGTTATAGCAGTCACAAACCCACCGAGATTCAGGGGACGGAACATAACACCCTCCTCTCGTGGCAGTAGAGCCCAGGTCAGTTGAGAAGAGCATCTGGGATGAAGGTAATCCCCTGTGGCCATCCTGGGGAAATCCAGCCTGCTGCAACCTGGGGTCTGGTCTGAACCACAGTTAGATGGCTCTCTCTCCGGTTGAAGAAGCCAGGTGAAGTGGGTGGCTTGTTCTTAGGAGCCTGTTGTAGGAAAAGGATGCCTCTTTATGCACTAGGAAGACTCATGGCTGACTTTGAAAAGGGGGACCCCAGAGAGACTAGGGCCCCGTGGGGTCCATCACCAGTCTTGCACTTCAGGGCATGCACCCCCTGAGCTCAACGGCAGGTTGGTGTTTGGCTACCACCCACCTTGAAGCTGCTGTGAGTGGGTTCTTACTTCACAGGTAACTAAGAAAAATGATGTACACTTAGGGTGTACATAATGCCTGTGTCAACAGAGAGGGGACAAAAGTAAATCCAGAAGGTCCAAGTGAGACCCAGCCTCGCCAGCTTCCTAGAAACAGGCTGCCTGCTCACCGCCCTGCCCTCTCGGGCTGTGTCAAGTCGTACGATTATTATCTTATTGATTCTAGGCGACTGAATGAATTTTGCTTTTATAAATGTGGGCTCTAATGTGAGATGTTCTCGTCCCTGTGCTTCCCGAGTTCCCTGCCAAGAGAGTTATTTATTCCTCGCTGGGCGTGCTATGCCTGTGCATGGTCAGGGTGCTGAACTCCCATTGACTTCGGCTGAAATTCTCTTGGCCTCAGTTTGGAAGTTGTCTATGGGCCTTTAATTACACCCTCTGGCAAAGGAGAAGGAGCGCTTGAAACATGCATAAATTCTGTACATATTTCCAAGGCTGGGCTGTTTAAAAAATGCTGTCTGTCTTTCTTCTTCTTCTTCTTTTTTTTTTTTTTCTCTTTGAACTTGGACATGAATTTTTATAAAGTACAGCATGTCAAGGGAAGGGCAGTGAGAAAATATGCAGGGGTATTTACTTAAAAATTACTCGGCGTGTCTGTCCATCATGGTGTGTTCACTGGTTTTAGGGTGGTATACCGTATCATGAGATGAGAGGTGTTTTACTTTATTTTAAATGGCTGCTTTTAAAAATCTCAGCTTTGCTGTGCATAGTCTTATGCAACCCATGCCCCTCTCTGACCATAGTTTTTATTTTCCTTTTTCATATTTCCCGATAGATTAAATTTGTTCCTATTTCAAATTTAAACACAAAACTGTGAAATATGCTGAATTTTGTTTGAATCCTTATAAGTAACTGAGTACTCACAGTGACTTTTTAAAGTATCAGATGTCATGGGTTTTAAGGAGATCTGTAGAATGCTGAACTGTTTCTGATGGCTTTTAACTGTGAAGCAGAATTGTGAGATCTTGGAAATCTGCAGGTCCCTTACTTGGCTTCATGGGGTTACCACCTACCAAGCCTGAGCTATCTCTGTAAAGGAGGCTGGACTATCCCTGACTGCAGAATTCACAGGCTGTGTTAATTGCACTGTATGTTTCCACCCCTGCACTGCTGGACATTTTAAAGAAGCCACATGGAAGTGACATAGACTGATCTGACTTCCTCTCCCTACCCCCTTCATGCATTACCAGCAGTGCAGCGACCAGGGAGCTGGTAAAGAACTTTAAAGGCCCACATACTGACCATATTCCTGAATCGCAAATGGTTGGTTGTATTCTTTGGAAAAGAGAGATTTGTATACTTCACAGCAAGCTCAGTCTTGGTGAGATGGAATATTGCAGTCCTGTGGTTCCTGCATCCCCTCAGCCTGAGCTAGTGATTTCCTCTGGCCTGGGAGTCATATCACCCAATTTGCAGGTTCCTCTTTGTAGAAAAAGGAAAATAACATCTGAGTGTTAGGATTATTTGAGAAACATACACTGTCATGTGTACCCTGTGTTTCTTTAGTGAGAAAAGCACTTACCCTGTGCTGGACACATATTTTAACTCAGCTAACCCTCACCACGGCTCTCTTTGCAGGTGAGGCCCCAGCTTGCTTCACTTTCTCTTTACCTCTGATTCTCCACCAGTGACATGAGCCAGGTTAGATCCAAATGGGAGTTGAGGTCACTGACTTTCATCTTGAATATTTTCTGATTCATATTCCTTGAGAGGCAAGGATGCTTTTTGGTCATGTTTCATATCATTCTAGAGGTAAAAGTCACTACGTATTCCACTCTGTTTCATTGAGTTTAGGGTAAAAGGATGCCAGATCATTTTCTGCAAAAATTAACCCCATTAAGAAATTGTATGTACTTTTTCTTACTGGAGTTCGTTTTGCTATTGGAGTTGAGAATTTGGATGCCTTATGAGGAGGCAAGGAAGTGAATGATGCAGACTAATTTGGGACAATAGAGAGTGGGGGGGAGCCAGCAGCTGTCTTCTCATTGATTGCACCCCTGTATCAATGGTGTTCGAGCTGTAGCATGGACCGGACGGCTTGTTAATCCATAGATCGCTGAGACCTGCCCTCAGAGTCTCAGGTTCAGGTGGTCTGGGTGGCCCTGAGAGTCTGCATTTCTAACACACTCCTGGGTCATGTAGGGTGCTGGTCCAGGGACCACATTTCGAGAGTCACTGCCCTATGGGAATGGGGGACCAGCATTGCCTGGTTTTCTAGTATTTCAAGTGACTCTCTATTCCTTGAGGACTGTGGCTTTTTCAAGGTCTTTTCTGGTTCTCCTGACATTTCGCTACTGAAAAACACGCTCAGACCAGGAGAGGATTAGGCAAGAAAATATTAGGCAGAAACATCAAATCAATTTCTTTTGTAATTGAAATCTCCCACTTTTTAAATGTTGGCAACGAATGTGAAAGTTTTTAAACGACTGTGCTGACCACCACTGACCAAAATAAACATATCTGTTGGCTCAATTCAGCGTACAGATGAGTAGTTTGCAAGTTCTGCTTTAGATGCTAAGAAGATACAATGGATGAGAAAGAAAGAATTCAGGTTTTTGAATGTCTTCTCTGCAGTTAAAAATATCATGAAAGGGCTTCCCTGGTGGCACAGTGGTTGAGAGTCCGCCTGCCGATGCAGGGGACACGCGCCCGTGCCCCGGTCCGGGAAGATGCCACATGCCGTGGAGCCGGTGTGCCCGTGAGCCATGGCCGCTGAGCCTGCGCGTCCGGAGCCTGTGCTCCGCAACGGGAGAGGCCACAACAGTGAGAGGCCCGTGTACCACAAAAAACAAACAAACAAACAAAAAATCATGAAAAACTTTAGCAGAGGAAAAGAAAAGCTAGTCAAGAAACCTACTTTTATAACTGTCCTTTCCTTTTATAACTGGAAGGGAAAATCCATAAGCTGTTAAAATTATCAGATAGTTCCCTTGGTTAGGTGGATGCAGCCTGTGAGCCATGGTCCCTGTTGAAGCCTATTGGCCAGGGACAGGCCTAGTTCCTGTAAAGATCCTAGCAGGGCAATGTTGCTCTCATCCTCACCTCATCGTACTTGTGGTACCTCGCAGGCATTTTTCTGCATCTCTCCACCCACATCCAACTTACTTTCTTTCCTGGCCTCGCCTCACTTTTTGTTTCGGCTTCACTTGCACCTTTTGCCACTTCCAGTTGCGTTGTGAAATAATAATAATAGCAGCTATGGGCTCCCCTGGTGGCGCAGTGGTTAAGAATCCACCTGCGCAGGTGACACGGGTTCGATCCCTGGCCCGGAAGGATCCCACATGCTGCGGAGCAACTAAGCCCGTGCGCCACAACTACTGAGCCTGAGCTCTAGAGCCCGCGAGCCACAACTACTGAGCCTGTGCTCTAGAGCCCGCAAGCCACAACTACTGATGCCTGTACCCCTGGAGCCCGTGGTCCACAACAAGAGTAGCCACCGCAACGAGAAGCCTGTGCACCACAACAAAGAGTAGCCCCCGCTCACCGCAACTAGAGAAAGCCCGCGTGCAGCAACGAAGACCCAAAGCAGCCTAAATAAATAAATAAATAAATAAATTTAAAGATATATATATAATAATAATAGCAGCTAATGTTTTTAAGCATTCATGCTGTTTTAGGCTCTTAACACATATTAGCTCATTCATTTTCCTAGCAACCCCCTGAGATAGAAAACATTACTATCCCCATTGTAAGGTAAGAAAACGTAGCACAGAGAGGTTGTGACTTGTCCAAGATGAACCACACAGTTACTATCAGGCAGAGATGGGACTTGAACCCAGGCCACTCAGCAACAAGACCCAAGCCCACAACCACTAGACTGACTCTACGCTAAGGCTCCCAAGCCCTCGTGCTCCCTGTAGGACTTGGTCCAATGGGGAGGCTGAGCCCTACAACTCACAGAATCATTTCCACTTGCCCTCTATCTCCACATGAATGTGTGGCTCATCAAACCTTTATCTCAATAGAAATATGATTATGCACGGCACAAGGCCAGGTTTACTGCTCTTTGAAATGTCTGGAGTTGCCTGATGGGCCTCCTGCAGGATTGGTTAGATCAAAAGCTTTACTTGATACAGTCTTTTGATAATAATCATTTTGGTCAATCACAGAGCATGTACTCAACCAAAAATCCCAGGCATCATTGTATTCAGGACTTATTGGGCTGGCCAAAACGTGCCTTTGGTTTTTTTAAGTAAGAATAAAAGACACATTTTTCATTTTCACCAAGAACTTTATTGAGCAAAGTATTCACCCTTTTGTTCCACTACCTTCTGCCATTTTTCAGGCAACTTCATAATTCCATCTTCCCAAAACTTGTTATCTTTTTGAGCAAAGAACTGTTCCAGGTGCCTTTTACAGTCTTCCGGGGAATTGAAATTTTTTCCATTAAGAGAATTTTGTAAAGACTGAAATCAATGGAAATCCGAAGGTGCAATGTCTGGTGAATATGAAGGATGAATCAGAACTTCCCAGCCAAGCTGTATCAGTTTTTGCCTGGTCATCAAAGAAACATGCGGTCTTGCGTTATCCTGATGGAAGATTATGCGTTTTCTTTTGACTAATTCGGGACGTTTTTCGTTGAGTGCTGCTTTCAGTTGGTCTAATTGGGAGCAGTACTTGTTGGAACTAATCAGTTGGTTTTCCGGAAGGAGCTCATAATAGAGGACTCCCTTCCAATCCCACCATATACTCAACATCACCTTCTTTGGATGAAGACTGGCCTTTGGTGTGGTTGGTCGTGGTTCATTTCACTTGCCCCACGATCCCTTCCTTTCCACATTATTGTACAGTATCCACTTTTCATCGCCCGTCACAGTTTGTTTTATTATTATTTTTTTTAATTAATTAATTTTATTTTTGGCTGTTTTGGGTCTTCATTGCTGTGCACGGGCTTTCTCTAGTTGCAGCAAGCGGGGGCTACTCTTCGTTGTGATGCACAGGCTTCTCACTATGGTGGCTTCTCTTGCTGTGGAGCACGGGCTCTAGGCGCATGGACTTCAGTAATTGTGGCACGCCGGCTCACTAGTTGTGGCGCACAGGCTTAGTTGTTCCGCACCATGTGGGATCTTCCCGGACCAGGGATCAAACCCATGTCCCTTGCATTGGCAGGTGGATTCTTAACCACTGTGCCACCAGGGAAGTCCCCACAATTTGTTTTAAATACGGAATGTTTTCATTATGTTTCAGTAGAGAATCCCATGTGGAAATATGGTCAAGAACGTTTTTTCACTTAGCTTAGGTGGAACCCAAACATCAAAGCGATTAACATAACCAAGCGAGTGCAAATGATTTTCACCTCTTGATTTGGATATTTTGAGTATGTCGACTATCTCCCGCGTGGTATAACATTGATTCTTCTCAATTAATGTCTCGATTTTATCGCTATTGATTTCAGCTGGTCTGCCTGACCATGGAGCATCGTCCGGCAAGAAATCTCCAGCACGAAACTTCACAAACCACTTTTGACACATTCGATCAGTCACAGCACCTTTTCCATACACTGCATAAATCTTTCTGTGCATTTCAGTTGCGTTTTTACTTTCTTGAAATAATAAATCATAATATGCCAAAAAACTTGCTTTTTTTCTTCCATCTTCAATATCAAAATGGCTACACAAAAATTCACCAATTTTGATAAGTCGCTTTTAAAATGCAGGCTGATATGACAGCTGTCAGGTACAGTCTAACGAAATTGTTCTGAATGAAGTTGAAGACAACTAAGTGCTACTAGAGCCATCTTATGGGAAAAACTGAACGAACCTTTTGGCCAACCCAGTACTAGACAAGCGCCATCCGATAAGAATGTGATGCTAGCCACAATTCGCGCTAGATGTGTCACGTAAAGTGTCCTGGTAGCCATGTTTTCAAAAAGTAGAAAGAAGCAAGTGAAGTTAATTTCAAGAATATATGCTATCTAACTCCGTATCCAAAATATTATCATTTCAAAAGAACCATTGAAAGACTTTACATTATTTTTCATACTTAAGTCTTCCAAACTTGAAGTTACTTTAACACTTAGAACAATCTCAGTTTGGACCAGCCGCATTTCAAGTGCTTGGTAGCCACGTGCAGCCAGTGGCTTCGGTGGTAGATAGGACAGCACTGGGCCAAGGAGGTGTGGGAGCTACACACAAAGCCAGAAACTGTGTGAGAGAACCCTGAAATGCCAAGTGCAGCTGGGGGAGGGGCACAAGGCAGAAAAGAGTCAAGAAAGTATCTGGATACAGTTATTTTAAAGAAGTGACTTTGAAGGAAGGTAATGGGAAACTTTGGGGGAATTTTACTAATTGGTGGAAAGTCTAGTTGAGAAAAAAAATATGCATATATATCCAGTCTTTACTGATTTATTTAATGAAGTTCATTTTTATTTGAAGCTAGGAAAAAAAGCGCACATACCACAGCTGAGGATGTCAGATCATAATGAGAAAGAACTTCAGAAAGAATTATCTGAGGACCAGAGTTTTTCCATTTGAGTGACTTAAAGCTTCTTGACCTCTAGACCCCTTTCAGTTTTCTAGATCAGAGGAGCATAATAAATTTTTAAAGCCTATTTCTTTCTTTTCTCGTAGCAAAAGAGTGTGGCTTCAGCTCTCATAGAGGTTCGGATGGTGCAAAGGAAGCATTGCCTTTCTGAGGCTTGTTTTGGCAGTATGGGAAAAAAAAAAACCCAAACCCAGAGATAAGGGCCAGGGAGACTGGAGGATGTGATTACCAGTAAAACTTCTCTGGATGCATCATGTCAGCAACACAAACTGTTCTCATTCTCCGTGTTAGTTAGTGGCTAATCTAGAGATTGTACTGCCATTTGCTGATAGAGCACAGTTTAAAATATTTTATCATTAATGTGACAGGGAGTTGGATAAAGAAAATGAAGCGTGATTATAAAATGCTAATTATCATTCTCAAGTGCATATTCGGCACTCACAAATATTTGCAGCATAATTTGCTTTATTTATTATTTCAGTTTGGTTATAAATGTTAATTCAATTGCAGATGGTATGTTGGCAATTTACAGAGCCATAAAGTTATTTGGAAATCCTAATATTTTCAACCAAAATGTTCTGTTAGTGACTGATGGGCTAAATTAAAAAGCCCCTGCTCTTTGGAGTTAAATACATTAATTGTCAAGTAGGCTGTAGGGATTTCCAGATTCCTGCTAGCTCCATTAACTCCTTCAAGGAGTAGAGGGCATGATTTGTAACTTAGGGTGGGAATTTTCTTTATGAGAAAGGACTGGAGGAAGGAGGTCTCTTTTGCCTACCACCCTCGTAATGTTTCAAGGCTGAGATATTTTTCACGTCTGGTTCATAGCACTAAAGACACATGCTTGAAGCCATATTTTCCCTGGACCACATCAGTGGTTTCAGAGACCCTGGTGTTGATAATTAGGTGGATTTGTGTGTGACTGTCTATTCGTGTGCGTCTGTGTGAGAGAGAGACAGAGATTGCATTTTCTCAGACCTCACTGATTACTTTAAAATAGACGTTACTTTTAGACCAGAGGTTGTCAAACTACAGGCCACAGGCTAAAGCTGGTCCACTGCCTGTTTTGGTACAGCTGAGAGCTAAGAATAGCTTTTGCATTTGAAAAAAATTGTAAAAGAATATTTTATGACACATGAAAATGATATGAAATTCAGATTCAGTGTTCATGAATAAAGTTTTCTCGGAACACAGCCGTGCTGGCTCATTGATGAATTGTTTGTGCTGCTTTCAGTCAGCCATGGCTGGCCTGAGTTTTTGTAGCAGACACTGTATGGTTCACAGCCTAAAAAGTTTATATCTGGCCCTTTACGGAAGGACTCTGCCAACCCCTAGATTAGACTATCTAAGGGGTAGTTTCCAAAATAAAGCCTAAACCTTGTTTTTTTAAAAAAAAAAAAAAACCTCGGTTACAGAATTTATGAAACCATAAGAACTTTAGGAAGCAAATAGTTTAAAAACACAGCTCTTCATTTTTGAACGCTGGAGATTCTAAATGTGAGCCCCAGCTTCCTTCTTTTGTCTTGATGTTGGTAATTAAAAGAAGTGACATTATATTACTAATGTAAATAATTTTGTGCTTTACATATACGCCATATGCTCAAAACATTCTCTTTGCCCCCCAAATAAGGATAAAAGTAAAGATTGTTTTCTTTTATTACCAAATTAAAAACATAAATTAAGCCATGTTCCCGGATCATTCAATTTTTGTTAACAATTCAGGATGGTACATGGAAGCACAGTAATATCAGGAAATATGGTTCCCTTGTATTACTCGTTCGGGGAAATGTCATTCTTTACTAAGAAATACTGTGCTTAATTAATTCTTGCTCCTAGGAGGTCAACTTGGGGCACTCATTATGCCCTTAATTGGTGGTATAAATCCTGAGAGCCCGGAGGAAAACATATTGCGTCGTGAGCGGTCTCTGGCCCTTCGACGAGCGTGCACCAGTGCCGGCCCATCTCGGAGAGCGACGGTTTCTGGTTTGATGGCTTCGGGTCTGGCTGGACTGATATTAGGTTGAAGGGTGAATGTGCAATAAGAGAAGAAATGCAATGACTTGTACCGGTGTTTTGCATTACACGGGAGACAACCCACTTTCTGACTTGGAAAAATGTGTTTCTTTGAACTCGGGTTTTTTGTATTAAATTATAGTCATTGTACGGCCCATCTGGAATCTCCTGCCAGGCCAAAAAATCATCTTACAGACATTAGCAAAAGGAAGTTAAATGTGATTTTTTTTAATTGTCTACTTTTCATTTCCATTTATTTTTTCCCTTTTATTGGAGAAAACAGATGGAAAGGAAGGCAGGAGCCTCTCCCTCTCCTGGTCCCTTTCGGGGCAGAGGTAAAACATTCCTGGCCTCTCTGCTCCCCTGGCATGCTGACTCGAGGTGATGACGGGCTGTCGAGATTCCAGGGATAACTGCTGGGAATGGGAAAGGCAAGAGCGCATTCTGAAGCTCCCACCGGATTGGAGCGGTGGGTTTGGAGGGTATGAACCGTGTGGGACCGACTTTGGGCTTTCAGCGAAGTGGTTCTTTTTGACAGTACGGACACGAAACTCACCAGCATCACACATGCTGCAGCTCATTTTTGCATCCTACTGTGGACTTGGTTAGCTTTCTGGGAGTTGTCTTTTTTGCTGGATATTGACTTAGTGCGAAAAAGACCCATGTCTGGGAGATGCTGGATCTCTTCATGTTTTTGCATCTTACCAAACCAGACCTATCCCACAAAAGGCATGGACCTGAGCTCATACAGGGGGACTCTCGGACCTGTGTTTCCTCATTCAGACTCCTGGAAATCTCAAACATCGGCGGTGGAAGACGCATAGAGATGATTTCAGATGTGTGAAGTGGAACCGCAAGACTCGCTCAGCAGTTTGCTCGGGTCCCAAAGTCAGTGAGAGGCAGAGTGGAAACTCCTCGTAGCCTGCCTCCTGGTGCTTTTTCTCTCAGCCATCCCTCTGCTCCGGCAGAGGTCGTTTTGTTACCTCCCAGGGTTCTTGGCCTCCTTAATCAGTAGAAGTTGACTAGAGGCCAGACAAGAAATTCAGGCAAGGCTTTATTGGGGCCCCTGCTGCAGCAGAGGGGAGTAAGAACAAGCAACAGGTTCCCTTGCTCACTCCCCAAGGGCGTCGAGCTGGTTCCTTATATGGGGTGAGGGTTGGGGTGTGTCTGGGGGTGGGGCCAGAGGTGTGGCTTAGGTGGTCTGCCCACCCTTTGGTGGTGTGTTGTGTGCAGGGGGCATGCGCAGTGCCCTGCTTTTGCTCCCGGCTCTTCAGAAGTGGCATTTGGGCTTTTGGTCTTTTTGTATCTTGTTGTCCATAATTTGCCCCCACTGTGCATGCACGCAGTTAGTTTTAGTCCATTATGGTTTCTTTGTATTTTGTTTCTCAAGGAGACGTTTGTCCAGGTGCAAGCACTGCAGCAAAGGGTCCTAGGTCCCGGCTGCTGTCAGTTTGGCAAACTGAGTCATTGCCCCCATGCAACCCTGCATCCATCCAGATGAGCAAATGTTTCCCAGAAGCCAGGTCAGGCACTGGATGGGGTGCTGAGGATACACAAGAGTTGTAACAAGTCTTTCACTTAATAAACAACATCGGAATGTTTCTATAGTCAGTATCTGTGGATTCGCCCAAACAAATTCCTGAGTTGCTGTGTTTGGAAGAGATATGTTAAATTCAGATAACGGTGAGACACTTTTTGACCACATACCGACGTATCCAGTACCCGTGGGCATTTCCTGATGACGGTCTTGGGGGTCGAAAGGGAGGAGAGGGATTAGGGCTCATTTTGAATGTCTAGTAATAAATCCTTGTGTGCAGTCTGTGTGCAGTCTTACTTCAATCAGGTTCCAGTCACAGATTTGTAAGTGTGTTATCTAAATATATTTTCGTTGCTCTATCTGTTTTCTTCAGGTTAGGACAAGGTCTTCAAGCCTACCTAGCAATGATCTCATCTGATGCTTCTCATCTTAGGTCACACCTGAGATTTGGTGGAGGAGGTGGGGGAATGGGCGGGCCCCTTCTCACTCACATGTGATGGCTGCCTGTGTGTGGTTGGTGACATGTCACTGTTCCCTCAGCCGAGAGCTTCTTTAAGGAACCAGGCTCTGTCCTGCTCTCATTCGTGTCCGACATGGTCACAGACACATTACAGACGAAAAGAGCTACTCCACGTTGCCCATCCTTAGCAGCGTGTTAAACGTATGTTAAACGTACATCCACTAAGTGGGTTATCTTGGCTTTAAGTGATAGACCTCATTGCCTCTCTGGTCCTCGGCATGAGAGACGGTGTCACCTACCACTCTCCACTTTCAGCCGAGCAGATGAGGTATCAGCACAATTAAAAGTGAAAAATAATCGGTCTGCTTTGCCGGTAGTGAATGCTTACAGAACACACACTGATACAATAGATTTTAAATAATTCAGGTTCGGCACTTTTTTCCCCAGTGTGTAAATGAGGACACCTAATGAGGAAGGGCGGCAGGACACTCTATCCTCCCCCCATTAAGATAACAAGATGAGGGGCCATGATTCAGGTCGGGATGTTTGTGGAACATCGTGCGGATAAAAACTAAAAGAGGTGACGCTCTGAAATGCTTCGGGTAAGCAAACTTGTAAAAGCCACTTGGAAACCTGAAATTACAGATTAATTCACAATCTCCTTCTGAGGGGCTCCTGAAAGTCCTCTCCATTTTTCTGGCAGGATGAAAGCACCACTTTTGTGCCATTGGCTGGTGTTTTCACAAGGTCCGGTCTAATGCCCACCGAGGTGTAATGCTCAGTCCTAATGTGCCTCTCGAAGCTTTGGGTGAGCCAAGCAAACTTCAGGTGATATTAAAACAAATAGGTGGACTTCCCTGGTGGTCCAGTGGTTAAGAATCTGCCTTCCAGTGCAAGGGATGTGGGTTTGATCCCTGGTCGGGGAACTAAGATCCCACATGCCACGGGGCACTAAGCCGCGCACCGCAACTACTGAGCCCGCATGGGAGCCTGTGTGCCACAACTAGAGAAGCCTGCATGCCTCAGCAAAAAGATCCCATGTGCCACAACTAAGACCCGTTGCAGCCAAATAAATAAAAATAAAATAAAGTAAAAAATTAAAAAAATAAAACAAAAAGAAACAGGAATTACTATATAACGTCTTATCGTCTTGCCCCCATAGACATGTTAAATGTCAAATTACCAGGATCACGTGATTCACAGCAGCTTTTCCAGCCCTGAGGGGTGGCTGGTCCAATCCTGAAGGACTTCTCCCATAGCTCTAACTCCCACTGCCCCACAAATCCCTGAAGTCTAGCGACAGTGCAGTCCCGCAGAAACAGAACTGCTAAACTGTTAACAAAAAGTCATTCAGTCCTTCTGTGGTTACAGGTCAGTTGGTCATGATTTATGGGGGCCCAGCTCTTTTTCCTACTCCTGCCTGCATACATCTCCTAATTATTCATTTGAGAAAACTCTGGATAAAAATATCAATCCTGAGAACGTGTGTGTTCCAGGGAAGAAGGCCAGCCGTGGCCAAGGGAATGCTCAGTCCTGTTAGATCTAAGGAAAATAATTCCCAAATTCCGTATAGAGGCAGCTGCTTAAGAGAGACTGGAGTTCTTTCAGATGAGTTCCAAATTAACACACCCATCCAAGTTATCTTCTTTGTCCTCCTGGAAAAAATTGGAAGGGTAAATGAAATTCCACCGAATGATTGTCCAAAGAGAGCAGAGTTGGGTGAAGCACCCCAGAGCTCCCAGGGATGCCTCGCTGGCGGGGAGCGTGGGACCCAACACCCATCCCCTGGGGCAGAGACCGCGCCACAAGCCCGCCCCAGACAGCAGAGCGTTGGGAGGCCAAGCGGAAAGTAGCCACTGAGGAGAAAAATGTCATTTTGATACAGGATATAGGAGAACATACAGCTTTCCACTCAAGCTGTGTGTTTCTTCAGTCTAAAGCCAGCAATTTTGGAAAATGAAGCTAAGAGTTTAAAAATAAGGGCTCTGTCAGGAAAAAATAAAATGTGTCCCCCTACATCCATTAGCTGCCTTTAATTGAAAACTGGAGAACAGATGAACTAATTGGCAGCTACCTCTTTTCTGACCGGGACTGATATTCCCCTTCTCCCCCGTGTAGTCAGAAGGCTGCTCCTCCGTTTGTCAACTCAGGTCAGGGATGAGACAGAAAAGCAGAGAAGTAACACTTAAAAAGTGAATCGTGTGTGTTTTGCCGAATTCCCCTCATCAGATAGGCACAGAACGCACACAAGTTAGGGCTCCGAGAGCAGCCGCTTCAGAAGCATGCTTTTACAACATGGGGTGCTTGGGTGGGAGCCGTTATGTGCTTGCTGATTGCAGGCAAGTTTGTGCCGTTTAAGAGACCTTTACCTCTTGCACTGGGGACCTGCTCAATTTCAGATCTTGGCACCTGCTGACAAAATATTGCAACTTTAATTTTAAAGATCAAGAAAGAGGAGCTGGGGGTGAAATTTGAGCTGCTTTCTTACTAATTTGGAATAAGAAGGAAAGGAGGTTGGGATAAATCGTGAAGTTGGTATTGCTGTCTGAATTTATGATCCTGGAGTTTCACTGTTGAAAATATAACATCCTTTTTCCTTTTCCTTATGCTTAAAAAATTTTGACGGTTGTTATATTTATTGAATTTAAGTTTCCATGCTGATCTTTCTTTTCCTCCCTTTCCTTCTACATGGAATCGCCATATGATACATAAAAAGCAAAATAACTTGCACCATGTTATTTTTTTATTGAAGTAGAGTTGATTTACAATGTTGTGCTAATTTCTGCTGTACACCATAGTGACTCAGTTATACATATATATATATGCCTTCTTTTTTATGTTCTTTTCCATTGTGGTTTATCCCAGGATATTGGGTGTAGTTCCCTGTGCTCTACAGTAGGACCTTGTTGTTTATCCATCCTTTACATAGCAGTTTGCATCTACTAATGCCAAACTCCCACTCCATCCCTCCCCCATCTCCCCTCCCCCTTGGCAGCCACAAGTCTGTTCTCTATGTCTGTGGGTCTGTTTCTTTTTCACAGATAAGTTAATTTGTGTGTCATATTTTAGATTCCACATATAAGTGATATCATATGGTCTTTGCTTTTCTCTGTCTGACTTACTTTACCTAGTATGATAATCTCTAGTTGCATCCGAGTTGCTGCCAATGGCATTATTTCATTCTTTTTATGGCTGAGTAATATTCCATTGTATACATGTGCCACATCTTCTTAATCCATTCATCTGTCGATGGCCATTTAGGTTGTTTCCATGTCCTGGCTATTGTAAATAGATCTGCTATGAACATTGGGTGCACCACATTATTTTTTAATTAGAAAAGTTGCTTATGCTCCATCACAAAGATAATTAAGGTACTGCCTACAAAGGATTCTGTTTTGAGGAAGAAAGACGTGAAGATCCATCACTGCAGTACTGTGGAGTGAGTGTTGCCATAGGGTGTGCTGCTGTGTAGTAGGGGATTCATAGGTGCCTGACCCTCTCGGGGGCTGTATCATGAACTAAAGGGCAAGGCAGGGAAAGGACTTCTGAGTCATAGGGAACAGCATGAGTGAAGGCTTGGAGGAGAAAGAGGATGGTCTAGGTGTGGAGGCCTGGACAAAGGACACAGGCAACTTGGGGGCAGGCGGGCTCCAGACCGTTTCATTGATGAGCTCAGAGTTGAGAGGGTGGCTTTGCGACAAGGTGTGTATCAGGCCTCAGCCTAGAGTCACCATGGCTTTTCTGTCTAAGGACAGAATCCATTTTGAGAGCTGGAGCTTAAGCAGTATCTTCTCCCCACCCTGTTAGTGAGATCATTGCTCTGTTAGCAGCGTCTGTGGTGAAGAGAAGCAGAAGGCTACAGCCAATAAATGCCCGTTATTTTAACAGTTATCAGACTCTTGATGACTTACATGTGAAGGCCTGACCGACTTCCCTTCTCCTGCTTCCACGTCCTCTATGATTTCTTCCTTTTCACGTCAGATTCAGGACATAACCACATACAAAATAAGTGAGAAAAATTCCAGTAGAAGATCCCTGAATGGCCCTAAAATTAAATTAACTTGGAAAAAGTACACGAAATTTTGGTCCAGCATCTGTTTTCTTTTCTAATTTAGGTACCTCTTCGCATCACAGAACAAAACCAGTACATTCTAATTATTGGCGTCTGTGAAAGGCCTTTGAATTAGGTGATACCCAGAGTTGCTGAGAGATGTACATTGTCACCAGCCAGCATGTCATGGAGGAGCGAGTCCTGGCTTTGTCGATGGTGACGTGCTGCACACCAGACTTCTAAAAGTGATTTCAAAAATTCATCCTCCTCTGCAAAGAGCTTAAATATATTTGAGCGTGTTTTGGCTCGGTCTCCTTCTGCTTACCTTTCCCCCCCTCTTCAGTACAGATGAAGATCTTGAATTTGAGTCCAGATGAGATTTAGAAATTAATGTGCAAAGCAGCTGGGGTCTGCTAACTCCCAGGCTGTAGCTGAGGAGCTATTTTGGTGCATTTTTCTCAGTGAAAGAATTGAGAATTAAAAAACTTAAACTGCATTGGCTTCTTGCCCTGTTATATTTAGAGTAATCCTGATGATAAATCGGTAACTATGGGTTTCATGGTGGAAGGGCACAAAATAACTGACCCAAGTAATCTAGAAAACAGATGTCTTTGGTTGGTTTAATGTAAACTCTCAAAACCAGATTTAAAGAAAGCTATGTGGAGCCCAGTGAAATCGTCCATTTTAGAGGGTTTTTTTCTCTCCTTCAGACTTTCTTTCTACCCTGTCTCAACTCAGATTCTTGAGAAGCAGGGAGGTGGTCCCCAAGATACTATATTTGTGATATTTATTTATCCTGCTATACAGAAATTCTTTGGGTAACAGATTAACTGTTTGACCTCATATTCCTCACCTTCTTTCTACTTTACTCTTTATTTTGGTGGCTCCCAAGGGGGAGTGAGAAACATCTAGGACACATATGGCTGAGCTTCTGGATTCCCTCCTGAGATTGCACCTAAATATATGTGCTATTTGGAAGGAAATTTTATCCAATTATGGAAAAGTTCTTGGTATTCTTCCTACTCCTCCCAGCGCCCTCCAAAGTCCCTTATCCAAGTGGGAAATAAAGCCCATTGTTGAACATCAAATACGTCCCGAATGGTTTTCCCTTCTGGCTCTTTCTGGAACCATCGAATTGCTCAAAACATCCCGAGGAGATCCTGGGGAGACTAAGTGTGATGGTGGTGGACTTGCTTAATTCTGTCTGACCAGCAATCTTACAACTAGCCTTCAGGTCAGCCAGAGGAAAAGAGAGGCTACCTAAGACTTCCAGGTCCTCACGGAGGAAGAAGGTTGGAAGCCTTTGCTGGAGATGGTATTCTGGAACCAGAGCTGGCTGCTTCATTTTCAGGACCCAGTACAAAACGAAAACTCTCACCTCTTGTTCAACAATGATTCAGAATTTCAAGACAACGACAGCAGGGCAGTAAACCTAGTACCCTTTTAGAACCGGGCTCTGTGTGACTACCCAGGCCACACGCTTGGGAAGCCAGCCCAGAGCAGATCCCTTCACTTTTTGAAAAACAGCCAGTTTAACCGGTAGTGTTTACTTGCCTTGTGAAACTCTCTCCTCCCAAATTTTGTTTGTGATTATTGGCCCCCAAACCTGATTGATCGGCTGCCTACCAGTCAGAATGGGGTTATAATAATCAGAGCTATATGATAGCTGGGCACTTTCAAAAACTCTTATTTTATCCAAGGTCATGTTTCGGAAATATAAAAAGTCAGTTTTTCACCTAAATTAAAAGACATTTGTACCAATTAATCTCTTCTTATTTGTTGGTTCCCAGTTTATATTACCTGGTGGCATTTCTTCCCCAGATCATGTTCCTCTAAAATAAAGAACACTGTGGACTGAATGCAGTGGCCCCGTGCCCTTCCTGGGACATGGAAGACTTTGGAGATTTAAACCTTGATCTCTGGTGTTGTGAGTTCAGGTTCACAGTTAAGAACACGGGCTGCCTTTGCCTTGGTATTCCCGGGGAGTTTTAATTAACTGGGGATTAGAAGGATTGAGAGCATTGGCCTCTGGGTCTAACAGGGGTTGAGCCCTCAGGGGTTCACCTGACAAAGTCCAGGAAAAGACCTTAATCACCCTCTTCTGGAAAGACTCATTCCCACAGAGATGATATTTTTGCTAAATCTGTAGTCTTCACCTTCTTTAGAGATGAACCATATTTCTAGGCATCTCCCAAAATAAAGGCTCGCCTTTCTAACCTGGGCAGGAGTAAATGTGCTCAGGAAACTTCCAGTCCCAGGGCGTTGAAAGGAGAGAGTTAGGGCTGAAATGCATGGTCAGGCGGAAGGACAGAAGGGACCCTTTCCCAGGGAGCAGGCAAGAGGCGCCGGGGAGTAAGGGACCTTATAGAAGCCGAGGCTATCAGACCTTGGCGCTGTCCACCTTCACCACTGTCACCCGTTCATCTTTACTAAATTTCCAAAAGTGGGACCTTCCCCTGGCGGGGATTTTATTTTTCTTTTAACAAAAAATAACTCTAAGCCTCTACCCTTTGGGACAACTTGACTTTCTAGTTTGGAGTAGGAATCTTACGTTGTTTTCCTTTCGTGGCTCAGAGCGCCCCCCCCCCCGGCTCTACTGTCCAGTGTTCACCATGTCACATGCGTGCCCACCCTCCTTGCTGGGGAGGAAGCTCTCTGTCATCAAAATAGTGGGCTGTTTTTTTACTTTCTCCCTCTCACCATTGTCTTTCAGTGGGGTGAAAAGGTCTTCACTTTTCTCTTTCTTCCCCCAAATCTGGCTATTAATAACTTTTCAGACGTTGTCACGCATAGACTTCCACTCACTCGGGAGGGTGTTTTTTGTTTGTTTAAGGCAACGTGTTTCCTGGTCTGAAAGCCGTGTTTCCCAAAGTTGCTGTGATGGGATTATTCCACACTCACCTCCTCCTACTGGCAGCATCTCTGCTTCTGGCTGGAAATGGGAATTGCAGCTCTGCGCTGGCCTGGCCAGGACCTCGCCGTGCCGGCCTGGCTGGCCCGGGGCATGCCTCCCTGGGGTGGCCACCTGCGTATTACTCTTTGATTGAGATGGGGTTGAGATATAGTCTTCTTAATGATCGAGGAAAAACGACTAAGTAACACTCCTCACTTTTCTCTCTCTTCTCTCACTCAGGAAGGAGAAATTACCCTTTTGAACTTTGCGTGGGATAGAAATTAGCTCTGCAAAAGCCCAGTGCAAACAGATGTGCTTCCCACACTAGTTTTGGGGTGAATTTCTCCTGACCCGATGCTTTTTATGACAAATAAAGGGCCAAGTTGCCTTTTTTTAAAAAGGAAAAAAGTTTTTACTTAGTGCCTTTCTTCAAAGGATCTTGATCTGAACTTGTTCAGCCCGTAAATGGCTCTAAGGCAGCAAAGCAACTTCCATCCAAAACACCATGGTGTGAATTCTCAAAAGCAGCTTTAGTTTGACAGTTGCGCTGTCATTTCAGAAATCAAGGCTTCCTGGGCTCCATTCCTGCTCAGGCCTGAGGGCAGGCTCTGGGTTTTAGGGATCTGTGTTGATACCCAGAGTTCACTGTCTGCTTCAGTATGCATGCAATTAATGCACGATGAAATCAGTGATGCACAGCTTCCTGAACCATCTGGGCAGAGTCTACCTCCGACCCGAGTCCTCTCCTGCACAGGAGAGCGAGTACTTTCCCAGCAAGCGCCTGGCGTGGCCTTCTTCATCTTCCCCCGTCTGCACGTCAGCCACGGTCCCAACTGTGTCACACACACATCCATCACTCACGACTCTACCGGCCCTGACCACTGGCCGTTCCCTGTCCTTTCTAACCCCAGCCTCTGCTCACCCATGATGCTCCTTGGGGGGAAATATTTTCTTTTAATTTTACTGGAGTATAATTGATTTACAGTGTTGTGTTTCAGATGCACAGCAGTGATTCAGTTATACATACACATATATCCACCTTTTCCAGATTCTTTTCTCATATAGGTTATTACAGAGTATTGAGTAGAGTTCCCTGTGCTCTACGGTAGGTCCTTGTTGGTTGTCTTGCTGTTCAAATCCTACCCCTTCGTTAGCGCTGGGATCACGTGTTGACTCCTTTCTCACTCCTTTGAATACCTACGGCCTTCACTCAGTAAATAACTGCCGTGTGCCTACTATGTGCCAGGCACTGTACTGGGCCCTTTTTCACTCTCTGCTTCCACACTGCTGGGTTCACTTGACTTAATGCTCCTGGTAGATTGAGGAGGGGCAGGACCAGGCCTTATCCATCTTTGTACACCCCGGGAGAGCCCACCCCGGTTAATTGGCATTGAGTGAATGGATCAATATATGAATGAGTCTTTGGAATCATGAGGTTGTCTGCCCACAATAGCCCATGTTGTTCAGAGATTCAGAACAGTGTTCTGTCCTAGTTGGGAATCTTTATTTTAAACACAAAATGTATATTGGAAATTGTCCAGAAGAAAGCTTTGGAAAAAGATGTTTTGCCAGTAACTAAAGCTGCCATTCATGGGGCCCTTGCTATGTGCTGGTCATTGTGCTGACACTTTATATGTGTTCCCTGATTGAGTGCACTGAGTGATCCTATGAAGTAGGTACTTTATTATCCCCATTTTACGGATAAGGAAACTGAGGCCTTAGTGTAACTTGCTCAATATCACATAGTTAAGTGGCCGAGTCAGTGTTTAAATCCACGTGTACCCGAGCTACAGCCTATTCTTTTTTTTTTTTTTTTTAATAAGCAACAGACATTTATTTCTCACAGTTCAGGAGGCTGTGAAGTCCAAGATCAAGGCACTTGGCAGATTCAGAGTTTTGTGAAGGCCCGCTTCCTGGACATCTGTCTTTTCCCTTTACCTTCACATGGGGGAGGAAGGGCCAAGCTAGCTCTCTGGGGTCTCTTTTATAAGGGCTCCACCCTCATAGCCCAAGTGCTTCCCAACGGCCCCACCTCCTCATACCATCACATTGGGCAACAGGCTTCAATGTAGGAATTTCGGGGGATACATTCAGTCTACAGCAGGGGAATTGCTCTGCATTGTAGGATATCTAACACCATCTCCAGCCTCTGTTCAGTAGGTGCCAGCAGCATACAGTATGATGTAAATATCACCTAGGGGGCAAAATCAGAGCCCGAAACAGTGTATTCCTACCTTACCAATTAGGGAACCCTCCTACACTGTGGGTGGGGTGTAAGTTGGTATAGCCACTAAGGAGAACAGTGTGAAGGTTCCTTAAAAAACTAAAAATAGAGCTACCATATGATCCAGCAATCCCACTCCTGGGCATATATCCAGAGAAAACCATAATTCAAAAAGATACATGCACCCCTATGTTCATAGCAGCACTATTTACAATAGCCAAGACATGGAAGCGACCAAAATGTCCATTGACAGATGAATGGATAAAGAAAATGTGGTACATATATACAGTGGAATAGTACTCAGCCATAAAAAAGAACGAAAGAATGCCATTTGTAGCCACTTGGATGGACCTAGAGATTATCATACTAAGTGAAATAAGTCAGACAGAGAAAGACAAATATCATACGATATTTATATGTGGAATCTAAAGAAAGGATACAAATGAACTTACTTACAAAACAAATAGAGTCACAGATATAGAAAACAAACTTAAGGTTACCAGTGGGAGAGATAAATTGGGAGATTGGGATTGACATATACATACTACTATATATAAAACAGATAACTAATAAGGACCTACTGTATAGCACAGGGAACTCTACTCAATACTCTGTAATAACCTATATGGGAAAGGAATCTAAAAAAGAGTGGATATATGTATATGTATAACTGATTCACTTTGCTGTACACCTGAAACTAACACAACATTGTAAATCAACTATACTCCAATAAAAATGAATTTAAAAAATCTCAGCCCCACTCCATTTCTGTAAGGCAAGACATTATATATAATTATACATAATACACAAACTACAGGCAATTTTTTTTTTTTTTTTTTTTTTTTTTGCCGTGTGGCTTGAAGGATCTTGGTTCCCTGACCAGGGATCAGACCTGTGCCCCCTGCAGTGGAAGCACAGAGTCTTAACCACTGGACCGCCAGGGAAGTCCCCAGGCAATTATTTTTCACAAAAATATTTTAAAGCCTAATTCTTAACCACTAGCCCACTATCTGAACCAACCAAAAAATCACCCCCTTTGGGAGAGGGTGAAAGATATTATATGTGATGATATCTGAAAACTAGATGGTGAAACAGGGCCCATGAATGGGAGAAAAAATGATGAGAATCGGAGCAATGATTTGAGAGTATGAGAGGAGAGAAAGAGGCCCAACTTAATGTCATATCAAAATATGAAGAAGGAGTGAGATGAGTCACTTTTCTCCATGTCCTGTTTAGATTTGGGACATCTGACTAGTCCATCAAGGGAATTACGAATTGTAAGTAGTTAGGTATAGGAGGATATTTAGGTTTACAAGAGACATACCGTTCCTTCTGATTTAGGATTGTTTCTGTCCCATAGAGAGTACGTTAGTTAGAACAATGGCACCTCATATCCCCAAGGGGAGACAGAAGAAATCTGAGCAGGATGTGGGCATTCCATGGTTATTGCTATGATGTGAAGCAAATGTTTCGCAAATGGCTGTAAGGCCTATGTGGCCTTCTCCACCAAGTGACTATTTTTTTTTCTTTTTGGCTGGACCCCAGTTCTTTGATAGCAAGAGTAGAAGAGCCTGTGAGATAAGAGAGGTTGAAAAATCCGTGGTTAGAAAACACTCGACCCAGTTTGTGATGCAGGCCTAGCTTCTTGATCTAGGTAGTTAGAGCATTAATTGTGTCACTTGCTTTGGAGATCTCCAACAATAGAAGTCACGCTTAAGCCGCAGAAGCCATGATTAGGCAGCAGAAGGCAGGTTTCACCAAGTTAGCAGTTAACCAACAAAAGTTAATTAACAGATTAACCAACACAAATCATAGCTAACCAACAGAAGTCCTGACTGACTAACCTGATTACAACTCAGATCAGTGGGTCTTCTCCTAACCTCAGGGAAATCTGGATGCTTCCTTCCCTAAGTACACATATATCATCCTCAAGCAATACATTATCACTGAGGAATATTTTGTGGAATCAAGGTGTAGCTCATCCAGGACTATCGCTCTGGCTCTGTTTATAGCTGAGGATGTCCATTGTTCGTTCGTTCAGTTGACAGCTGTTTGTTGGATATCTGCCATGTGTCAGGTTCTGTCCCGGTCCTGGGGATATGCAGTTGATTTGTACCAATCCATTTGTACCAGGTGTTGAAATACTGAACTGTGTTCCTACCAGTTGTTGACTAACCATTGCCTTCAGTCTTTGTCTCCTTCCACCCAAGTCCACTGTGGTGAGTCCAGGGAAGACACATGAAGTCACCGTGGAGTCCCCATCTTGTCCACCCTAGTTCTGTGGAGCCGTCCCCCAAGCCCTTCCTTGTCCCCTGTCAGGGAGGCTGGAATCCCAGCAAGAAAGATGTCACACTTGGTGGTGCTTCTGTGACACCCAGTGGTGGAAATCTCTGAAGCCCATGGAACTCCTGAGGCTGTGACTGCTGGCCACAGACTGGACTTCCCCCACGATGGCCATGTAACCTCTGAAGTAGATGGTACTATTGATTAATATTTTAACTATCATACTCAGATAGGTGTGATGTAGAAGGAAAAGCAAAAGCCCAATGTTATCTAGAAGAGGAAGCATTCATGTGTGCTTGGATCAGTCAGAGAAGGCTTCCTGGGTGAGGTGACATAACATCTTCAAAACCTGTTAGAAGTTTTCTGTGTTTACTGGGAAAAAAGGATGTTTCTGGAAAGTGAAAGAGGAAACTCGTGGCACCAGCAACCCTAGGCTTGGTGTCAGAAAACCAGGCCCTCAGACTTCCTGATGACCAGCAACCATGAGCCAGGATTGACACTCCAGCCTCCATCCGGTCACAGATACCTGCCCCAGGTCCCCACAGAGGTGTGGTGAGGTCTCCGCTCCAAGATAAAGGTGACACCATCTGAAAGCCCTCTTGTTGGTGTCTTTTAAGCCCCAGGCTAGTCCCAACAAATCGCAGTTTTTTTTTAAAATTTTTTTATTGAAGTAGAGTTGATTTACAACGTTGTGTGTTAATTTCTGCTGTACAGCAAAGTGATTCAGTTATACACATATATACATTCTTTTTCATATTCCTTTCCATGATGGTTTATCCCAGGATATTGAATACAGCTCCCGGTGCTGTACAGTAGGACCTTGTTTTTTATCCAGTCCATACATAATAGCTTCCATCTGCTAATCCTCAGCCTCCCACTCCATCCCTCCCCCAACCCCCTCCCCCTTGGCAACCGCCAGCCTGATCTCTGTGTCTGTGAGTCTGAAGAAATCGCAGTTGTCACCCCTACAGGTGGACGGTCGCTCCTTCCTTCGTCTTCAAACCTCCTCCTTGGCCATTTTCTTTGCCCACAGAAGCCCCCTCATCCTCACTCTCAAGCCATCCCAACTTGTCACTCCCTGGCGCGAGGACACACTTGGATTCCAGAAAGGTACAGCTGGGAAGGGTCTTGGAAGTAAGCCTCCAGCCCCTCCCTCAGGAGATAGTGCGTGAGTGCGCCTAGCCCTGAGGCTGTGACTCTCCAAGCCTGCCCCTCTCCTTCCCTGCCAGGACTCTCCCACTGCACCCTCCTGCCCCCTCTCTGCCGTGGGGCTGCTCCTCCAAAGAGGACCAAATCCTTCATCTGTACTTGCTCAGCTTTTCAGTCTTTCCTCCTGCAGATGTGTCTCTACCCATCTCCTGGCTGCAAGAACTATCACACTTGAACTCGGTACTTTGCTTTGATGGAAAACTTTTTTTTTTTCCACTTAAAAATTTTTTTAACTTTATTTTTATTTTATATTGGAGTTAGTTTCAGGTATACAGCGCAGTGATTCAGTTATACATATACATACATCCATTCTTTTTCAGATTCTGTTCCCATGTAGGTTATTACGGAATATTGAGTAGCGTTCCCTGTGCTATACAGTAGGTCCTTGCTGGTTATCTATTTTATATATAGTGGTGTGTATATGTTAATCCCAAACTCCCAATTTACCCCTCCCTCCCCTCTTTCCCCTTTGGTAACCAGAAGTTTATTTTCAAAGTCTGTGAGTCTGTTTCTGTTTGAACTCAGTACGTCTAAAGCTCATTTTACATGTAACAACTTTGGGATACAGTTTTGATTCCCAAATTATGAGGCTCCCAACTTTAGGTGGGACAGATTCATGGCATTAAACCTCATTGAATCACATAGTGAGAAACATGTTTATTTTCTCTGAATTCCTCAAGAGAAGCTTCAAAAAAAAAAAAAAAAAAAAAAAAGAGAAGCCTCAAGTCAGTGCTGATCTGTAGCTAGGTCTTGCTCCATTCCCTTTCACCCAGGAGTGAGGGTTAGCAGAAGCAGGATCCAGCGAGAGTGAAATCGCATCTGATTATTGTTTTGCTCGACTTCATTTTATTTATTTTATGAATGCCTTCTCATATTGACGGTGTTGGTATTCAAATTGAGCCAGAGGTTAAAGGTTTCCATTTTAAATAATGTTAAAGATAAAGGAAGAGAGGGCTTCCCTGGTGGCGCAGTGGTTGAGAGTCCACCTGCCGATGCAGGGGACATGGGTTCGTGCCCCGATCCGGGAAGATCCCACATGCCGCGGAGCAGCTGGGCCCGTGAGCCATGGCCACTGAGCCTGCGCGTCCGGAGCCTGTGCTCCGCAATGGGAGAGGCCACAGCAGTGAGAGGCCCAAGTACCGCAAAAAAATAATAATAATAAATAAATAAAAATAAAGGAAGAGGGACTTCCCTGGCAGTCCAGTGGTTGGGACTTTGCCTTCCATTGTAGGGGGTGCAGGTTTGATCCCTGGTTGGGGAGCTAGGATCCCGCATGCCTCGGGGCCAAAAAACCAAAACATAAAACTGAAGCAGTATTGTTAACAGATTCAATAAAGACTTTTAAAAAATGGTCCACATCAAAACAAATCTTTAACAAAAAATAAAGAAGAATCAACCTAAATAAAACATTAAGTAGATAAAATTTTGGTGACACGGGCTATGGTGCCGCACGCACGCACGCACACACGAGGTCCTCCAAGCAGTGGAAATGAGGTTTACAGAACGGTTCACAGTATCTACTGTGGAGGAAAGGGGTTTGGACAATGCAAACCTCTCTTTGGCCTCAGAGGGCATTTCTGTTTACCCAGCCCATGAATAAAAATACCTCACAGCATACATTTTAGTCAGCAAGTATTCTACCCTGGTGGAAATGATTTACTGAAACTTAGACCTCCTCCTGAAATCCAGCCCAAGCTCTGATTGGGAAAACCAAGAAGTCCTATTTAGTTTCTGCTGTCATTGCTCCTGAACCACGCTGACTGCATAATTAGTAACATATAAAGTTCTTAATTCTCTCTTCGTCTTTCCTCCGGGTGTCAGGAGATTGGTTTCCGCTCCTTTGTGCTCACTCACTAAGAATTTGCTGAACTGATTATTCAGTTTGTAATAAGTGGAGGAGGTCACCTTGGTCCATACCTCACTTGCTTCACACCTGCAAAAAGACCGGATCTTCCATGTGTCAGTGTAACTTGACGGGAGAGCAGTGAAGTTTCTGTCAATTGAGTTTGTACATCTGGCAGCCGAGAGTGTCCTGTAGGTATTCTTTGCAGGAAAAAATATGTTTGAGGTGACCACAGTGCACAGATTCTCTTAGAGCTTCAGAGTATTTATAACCTGTTATTTTAGATTCTGAGCATATTTGTAGCTCCAGAGGTACAAAAATAAACTACGTTTTCTTGGAAAATGTGTGTGTCTGGGATGTGAGAGGAGTTGCAACCTTAAACAAGATTTCCAGGCGTTTACAGTCGAACGATGCCAGTAAAAATATGTTTTTTTAGATGTTAAAATCCTAGGGTGCCCACGTAAATATCCTAAGCAATGTGTGTTACGTGACCTTCCTTTGCTGATGTGCTTTAGCTTTGAAGGTCTTTAGTTCTGGCTCCTGGGGTGTTAATGTACTACAGGGAAAGTTGAAGTCAGATGGCACGTCTTGTTTGCTGTTCAACACAGTGGATGGTGTGCTTCCCACATTCAAGAGAATTGTTACTAACGGAGGTAAAATTCACATCACAATTGATGCGGTGTAACTCCTTGCTCGTGATACCCCTAGCAGCGTAGAGGTTTTTGTTGGGCGATTAGAAAAGACAGCAGGTTTACCCGTCACTCACTCTTCTATCATCTCTGTCTTAACAAGCGCCACTTAATTTTTCGTTCTCTGCAAAGCTGTGTGGGGAGATGGGTACACAGAGAGGAGAAGCTGGGGGGAGACCCTGTGCTCATGGAGCCTGAAGTGTGATTTGTTTCATCAGTGTTTCCAAAAAAATCAGGATAAATTGCTTCTTCAGTCAAAATATAACTTTCCAAAAGTTAAAAAACAATACTTATTCAAATATGCATTAAGCACATGTTGAAGACTTATTTCACTCATTAATGAGGGAAACAGTCAGATGACAAAGCTGGTTCAAAGAAGGATATGAAAAAAATAGGAAGGGAGGGAGGTAGGCAGACAGACAGATAGAGTGATTGGAAAAAAGAAGGCTGGAATAAGGTGGCAAAGTTAGACCCAACTGCTTAATGTGCTACAAGGCAATAAAACAATAATCTTTGGTTATATTTCAACCAGGCAGGAATCTTTGCACCTATACTAGGCACATATGATTTATAAGTTACCAGTCTTCTACAATCTTTACAGAGTCAAGGTTCAGTCAGTAATAAACAGTAAGTCAAAGGAAGTTACATTTCCCGAGACCGTTAGATGACTCGGGTAAGTTTGGCAGTCAGTGTGGCGTACGCATTGCCCTAGGGAACTTCCTGCAATTATGGAAATATTCTGTACATGTGCTGCCCAGTGTGGTAGCCCCTGCACATGTGTGGCTGTTGAGTACTTGAAGGGATTAATCTCCAGAGTTTACAAGCAGCTCATGAAGGTCAATATCAAAAAAAAAAAAAAAACACAAACAACCCAGTCAAAAATTGGGCACCATTGTAAAGCAATTATACTCCAATAAAGATGTTAAAAAAAAAAAAAGAAAGAAAGAAAAAGTGGGCAGAAGACCTACATAGAGATTTCTCCAAAGAAGACATACAGTGGCCAAAGAGGCCCATGAAAAGATGCTCAACATCACTAGTTATTAGAGAAATGCAAATCAAATTACAATGAGGTATCACCTCACATAGATCAGAATGGCCATCATCAAAAAGTCTACCAATAGTAAATGCTGCAGAGGGTGTGGAGAAAAGGGAACCCTCCTGCACTGTTGGTGGGAATGTAAATTGGTGCAGCCACTATGGAGAACAGTATGGAGGTTCCTGAAAAAAAAAAAACCTAAAAATAGAGCTGCCATATGATCCAGCAATCCCACTCCTGGGCGTATATCTGGAGAAAAACATGGTTTGAAAGGATACGTGCACCCCAGTGTTCATTGCAGCACTGTTTACAGTAGACAAGACATGGAAGCAACCTAAATGTCCATCCACAGGTGAATGGATAAAGACGATATGGTACATACATACAGTGCAATATTAGCCATTAAAGAATGAAATAATGCCATTTGCAGCAACATGGATGGACCTGGAGATTAGCATACTAATTTTATTTAATTTTCATTAATTTTGATTTAAATAGCCACACGTGATTCGTAGCTACCATATTGGACATCACAGCTCTCACATGCCATTAAATGAGCAGACAATCATTTTTCTGCCTTGTTTCCAATCTTGGATAATATTTTTCTAAACACTTCGCAAATTAAATCGCGTTTTAAATATTATCACGAGAGCTAAATATGTAAGAGCATTTGGAGAAGACTCCTTTGGAAAGACCTTATTCTTTCACGAAGCGTATAATTTCTTGTGCAAGTGGAATGCTTCTTCTATGGGCTTTCTTGACAGTGGACTCACCTGATATCGTTCTGGCCAGCAAGGGAGCCACTTAGGAAGTTAAGCCTGTTTGGAGTGAACCCAACTCTGCATTATGTTTTCCAAGTGAATTCTTGGTATTCATTTTCTTTTAGCAGGATAATAACGGTCCAGTTTTGATTAAAAGGGACTTTCTGGTTTGCAGCAAAGGGAGAGGACTGACTATTCATATCTCACAAGGATTTTAAGGCTTCAATCAGTTAACTTTTCTGCTGCCGTCACGTCATTACTCAGAACGAACCGTCAATGCGTTGATAAGGTTGACTGTGACTTCTCATGAAGCTCCGTAGTTTCGCTTAATTTTCTCATCTTCTTGGTTGCTTGCAGGGGTTTTTCCGCAGAAGTATTCAGAAGAACATGATCTACACTTGTCACCGAGATAAGAACTGTGTTATTAATAAAGTCACCAGGAATCGATGCCAGTACTGTCGACTCCAGAAGTGCTTTGCAGTGGGAATGTCCAAAGAATGTAAGTGGAGTCTCAAAACTCTGTTTTCTCTTTGCCTTATCTATGAATACGGTTGCTCAGCCTCCAAAATCAGGTCGTGGAGGATGTCAGCGAGTGGAATTCAGACGTGACACGAATGATAGTTTGCCAAGGGTAGGTGTCAACAGAGATGACATGGAAATAGAACAACTGTGGGGGTTTTCAGGTACAACTTGAGTGGCAGTTGGTGAAAAGGCAGGCGCTGGGTGTCGTGGACAGCAGACTTGTATTCCAGAGCGGTTACTAACCAGCTCTGTGTCTCTGAGCCACTGGTAACTGGTCCTAGAGCCACATAGAGACTCTGTTTCCCCATCTCGACAGTAGGAATGAAGAGCTTTGCCTGTGTTGATGAGAATAAAACGAGGCGAGAGGCATGTGGTGTTAATGGACCCTTTTTCAGAGGGTCCATCAACCGTGCTAATAATGGACCCTTTTTCAGAGGGGAGGGAGTGTAAAACTTTTGCTGGCAAAGAAACATTTAGAAACTTGGCACGTTGGCATTTTTCCAAACTCGATTCAGCCCCACTCCTCCAAACAATTACACACTTGATTAATTCAGAAGAGAACATTTGAATAGATTAAAAATGAGTGGTCCATAATCATCTGCTTGTGGGGCTTTGAATTATACATGCAGAGTACATATACAGGCAGAGTACATACAGCACCAAAAAATCACGAAGGGAACAAGAACATGCCAGGCGCGTGGCCGGGCTCAGGCAGGTGTAAAAAAGATGCAGGGATGTGTGCCTGGTTGGGCGCTCGGTGGAATCGCTGCCCACCTGCCCCCCCTGCGTCCCGACACTTGAGCATCTGAGTGGGGCACTGGGCGGGGCGCTCTGAGGGGCCCTGGAGATGCTAAGCCACGCCCACTGACCCCTACGAGAGTGGGACGAAAAACCACAGTCCGACAGCGGGGTTTGAAGGCTTTATGTCGGTTAGAAGCTCTTGGATTTTGGAACTGGGACGTGTGGCCATAGGAGCGAGGCCCCTGGAGCCGGCCAGGGCTTCCCTGAGAGTGCACAGCTGGCGACGGGAGCTCTGCTGGGAGCTCTGACTTGGGACGTTTCTTGGTGGCCTGCCAGTGTCTTTCCTGCCCCTCACCTTTCCTAACTCTGCCCAGAGTTTACATAGGCTTTTCTACATCTTGGGTTTCTACTCCTCAGGGAAGACATCAGGGTTGGATCCATTCATTTGACTCAGCCAGTCAGTATAACCTGCCCCAGCCACAGTCATTGGTTCATGGCGAACATGTAACCTAGGCTGGTCCAGTGAGAATGGGTTCAAGACTCATGCTCGTGACCCATAAAAGGAAAAAAATGGTAAATCAGACTTCATTAAAATCAGGAAATGTCTGCTGTTCAAATGACACTGTGAAATTAATGACAAGCCAAGCCACAGACGAGGAGAAAATACTCACAAATCACATATCTGCTAAGGACTTATATGTAGAATATGGAAAACCTCTGAAAATTCAATAATAAGAAAGGAAATAACCCAATTAAAAAAACTAAACTAAACTGAAATTCAAAATTGCCGAGATTATGAAAGACAGACAGACTAAGACATGACAGCTAAGTGCAAGACATGATCCTGATGACCCTGCAGTGGAGGAAAGCTACCTATAAAGGGCATTATTGGGACAGTTATTGAAATTTGAACATAGGTTGTCAATTAGAATATCACATTCAATCAACTTTGCGTGTCCTGACTTTGATCATTGTGCTATTGTTATATAAGAGAATGTTCTTATTCTTGATATATGCCACTAACTCTCCATGGTCCAAAAGGGCTGTGTGTGTGTGTGTGTGTGTGTGTGTGTGTGGAGAGAGAGAGAGAGAGAGAGAATGAAAGAGAGGAAGAAAATGTGGCAAGATATTAAGACTTATGAATCTGAGTGAAGGGATACACAGTGAAGGAGTTCCTTGTACTATTCTTGCAACTTTTGAGCAAATTTGAAATTGTATCAAAATAAAATTACCAAAACAAAAAACTCATGCTTAGAATATTGGGGCAGAAGTGTCCTGCCTTCTGACGCATGTGAACAAGGAGACGCAAGTGTTCTCCAGCCCCAAGGGAGGTCAGCTATAGAACAGAGCAGGCTCTGTGGATGGAAGAGTGGAAAGACAGAATGGTAAATATTCATGGTGTGTGAAAAAGCATGATACCTAACTGTATGATCTTAATTACATAAAAATGGATGCTTAGTTGTGTAAATACAGAAACAAGACCTAGAAGGACACATCAAATGGTAAACTGCTCGGGATTACGGATGACTTTGTTTTTTGCTTCTTGTGTTTTTTGGTTTCCTATTATGCACATGTTAACTTTTAAGAAATAAATGTTATTTTAAAAGCCTTTTTAAAAAAATCAATGAATGTGGGGCTTCCCTGGTGGCGCAGTGGTTGGGAGTCCGCCTGCAGATGCGGGGGACGCGGGTTCGTGCCCTGGTCCGGGAGGATCCCACATGCCGCGGAGCGGCTGGGCCCGTGAGCCATGGCCGCTGAGCCTGTGCGTCCGGAGCCTGCGCTCCGCAGGGGGAGGGGCCACAACAGTGAGAGGCCCGCATAACACAAAAAAAAAAAAAAAAAAAAAAAAAATCAATGAATGTGAAGCTTTGAAGCTAATCTTTACTTAGCTCAGTCCCCAAACCCTAGCACTAATGAGAAAAGCATGATATTGCCCTGAAATAGGCAAATTATTTATATGTATAAGCGAGACTCACAGGATGATCCCCCTAACTCCCCATTTTTGGTCTGACATTCTGTAGATGTGGATGTTACACTGCAGTTCTGTGGGAGAATTTCAGTTCAGGCTAAAATTATAAATGAGTAAGCCAGATGTGGACTCAGGGTAAATCAGTACTTTTGCATTTATTTTGCGTGGGCTGGAGACCCATTTCCTGCTTACATTACTTAAAACCCATATCCTGCTTCTCTGTAAAAACTCGAAGGTTGGTTGCCAATTAAAAAAAATAATGTTTACACCCACAGGAGAACTCTAGTTTCAGCCCTCAAGGAACTTATCACCTTAATTAGATTTAAAAATATAGAAATGGGAAGAAAATGGGATCATTATGCCCAAGTAAACAAAAATAAATATATTTTCTTCAGAAGGAAATTGAAGGGGAAGAAATACACACTTGGAGTATAGTGACTGAGAGTCTAATAGAAAAATTTTAAAGTTGAAACAGAAGGAAGCAGGAAAATATGAGAATCACTCATCAATTATACCACAGTACCCACCACTGAAACAAACCCAGGAATAACAGAGACTCATAGGATGGTGGAGCTGAAAACGGATCTTAGAGATTGATTTTCACTCACCTCTCTCCTTTGACATACGAGTACACCAGGACCCAGAAAGATGAAACACTTTTCCCAGCAAATCCCCAACTGGCTAAAGACAGAACCAAGCTTACAGCTCACATCTGCCACCTCTGCTTGCCATGCTTCCTTTGCAGCACCAAGATTAGCAAGGTTTGCACTCCACTGGGGCCAGAGGTCATGTCACTTCACGAGTATGTATCAGAACCCTTTGGACGCAAGGGACAGAAAACCCAGCTCCAACCTGACATAAGCTAAAAAATCAACACATGTAACTGGATTACACGACTGGATCCAAAGGCTCACATTTGTTTTAGGGGCATTCTCATCGTTCCTCTTCATTTCTCAGGGCTGGGTTTTTGTTTTTGTTCTTGTTTTTTTTTTTTTGCTGTGTTGGTTTTGTTTCTGGAAAGGTTTTCCAAATGGCTAATAAAGATGGCCAACCAATAGCCTACCCGGCAGAAAGAGGGAGCCTCAGATCCTCTGTGAATTGCAGGACTTTGGTGTGTTAGGGGCTAAATACGGTGATTGGCTAGTTTTGGATTGTGTGCCCAGCCCCGGACCCACCCAAAGCACAAGAGCCAAGGGTGTGGAAGAAGTGTTTCTCAGTGGGAAACCAGAAAGTCAGGAGGCAGAAACGACTTCATGTTCCCCACGAAATATCGTCTCATAGCGCTGTTCCCAGTACGTTCTTATTCTTTATGCTGCGGGGGAAAAGAAAGAAACCTGAGAATCATCCCATGGTAGCAGCTAACATAGACGCGGTGTTTTCTATGGGCCAGGCACTGCATTAGCCTCTTGTAATACTTCATACCATTTGATCCTCATAACAACCCTGTAAGGTAGGTTAGTTATAATTCCTCTCTCCCTCCTTTCCAGCAAGATGTGGAAGCGGAGGCACAGAGAGGTTAACTTCCTCAAGCGAACCCGGTTGGTAAGGCGCAGCCCTGGGATCTGGGCCCAGGGAGCAATGTATACTGCATGCCATAAAAAGCAGCCTTGAAAACTCTGGGTTTTTTGGACAGTGGTTAATAAAACAATAATTACACTCCTTGCCACATATTAGAGATGTACGCCCTGGAAAATCATGTGTAAATTTAATTTTCACAGATCACATTTGGTTTTAAAAGTATAAGGGGATGTACCTGCAAAAGAAATCCTTTATTGTATGTCCCATCAACAAAGCATGATTATTTCTTCATTTTTCTGTTCTATAAATGCTGGTGGGTGTGCCTTATATTTTCCAAGGGCTTTGTACAGTAGGGGAACCTTTTTTGTGCAGGAGTAGCTCTTTGTCAGACCACGGAATTTGAAAGTGGTAACAGTAAGGGGAAAAAGATCGATTTTCAGCTGCATTCTAAAAGCAGTACAAAAATTTATGAAGAACTTGGGGAGGAAGCAAAGGAAGTAACACGACTCCCAAGTTGAGTGATGAGCTTCTGCTGGCGGGTGGGAGGCTTGTAACCGTGTCAGGCAAGGAAAGTGTGTAGCAAAGCCCTAAAGTAGGAACAAGGAAAAAAGGATCAACAGTAAATGAAGACACAAAATTTGGGATTGTCAGTGAGCTATGCAGACAAGCTTATGTCCGTGATGGGGAGGGAGCCGGGTGAGACCACGCTGCTTGGAGACCACAGGAGCTGACCACACACATTTGAGTCAGTTACGGAAATCCCAGCGATAGTTCAAGTCTTTCAGCCAGCGATCCTCAGACTTTTAAAAAAGGGTCAAATAGAAAATGTTTCGGCTTTGTGGACCGTATGATCTCTGTCTCAGTTCCTTAAATCTGCCATGGTAGCACAAACGCAGCAATAGAAAATACATGGACAAAGAGGATCTGGCTGTGTCCCAGTACATCTTTATTTACAAAAGCAGGTGTAGGGCTGGGTTTGGCCCGAGGCTTGCAGGGGCTCCCCCACTGGTGACCTCACCCCCAGCTCGCCCCCGCCCACCATCCCCAGCTTTCCTCCGACGGACTGTCACCCAGCTTCCAGCTGCCCTGGAGCCTGAGGACCCGTGAGCCTCACACCTGCCCGCTCTGGCAAAGGCTGTGCCCTGGGGCTGGGTTTCCACTCGTTTGTCCGAGCAACTGCAGGAGCCTGCTGAGATGCCATTTGCTCTTGGAAGCCGCCCTCGGACCCCACCCCACACTCCCGCAGAGTTAGGCACTCTTCCCCCTGCGCTCCCGTGGGGCTCTGGACATACGTCCAGGAACCACAAGCTTATAGCATGAGGCTCCCTGGCTTGATTATAAACTCCTGAACGGCAAGCATCCTGTCTTCCTTACCGTGTAGGACGAGAAGCTAGTACGATGGTTTCCTCAGCAAAGTCAGAGTGGCCAAGTGGTTTGTTTACTTATTTATTTTTTATTGGAGAATGATTGATTTACCATGTTGTGTGAGTTTCAGGTGTACAGCAAAGTGACTCAGTTATACATATACACATGTCCACTCTTTTTTAAGACTCTTTTCCCATATGGGCCATTACAGAGTGGAGTATTGGTTCCCTGTGCTATACAGTAGGTCCTTATTAGTTATCTATTTTATATATAGTAGTGTGTATATGTCAGTCCCAGTCTCCCAATTTATCCCTCCCCCAACGCTTACCCCGCCCCCCGTAACCATAAGTTTATTTTCTACATCTGTCACTCTATTTCTGTTATGTAAATAAGTTCATTTGTACCGTTTTTTAGATTCCACATATAAGGGATGGGTGGTATTTGTCTTTCTCTGTCTGACTGACTTCACTCAGTATGATAATCTCTAGGTCCTTCCATGTCACTGCAAATGGCATTATTTCGTTCTTTTTTATGGCTGAGTAATATTCCAGTGTATATATGTACCACATCTTCTTTATCCATTCCTCTGTGGATGGACATTTAGGTTGCTTCCATGTCTTGGCTGCTGTAAACAGTGCTGCAGTGAACATTGGGGTGCGTGTATATTTTCGAATTGTAGTTTTATCTGGGTATATGCCCAGCAGTGGGATTGCTGGATCATATGGTAGCTCTATTTTCAGCTTTTTAAGGAACCTCCGTGCTGCTCTCCATAGTGGCTGCACCAATTTACATTCCCACCAGCAGTTTACAAGGGTTCCCTTTTCTTCACACCCTCTCCGGCATTTACTGTTCGTAGACTTTGTGATGGTGGCCATTCTGACTGGTGGGAGGTAAGATACTTCATTGTAGTTTGTTTGTTTGTTTGTTTTGCGGTACACGGGCCTCTCACTGTTGTGGCCTCTCCCATTGCGGAGCACAGGCTCCAGACGCGCAGGCTCTGCGACCATGGCTTACGGGCCCAGCCACTCCACGGCATGTGGGATCCTCCCAGACCGGGGCATGAACCCATGTCCCCTGCATCGGCAGGCGGACTCTCAACCACTGCGCCACCAGGGAAGCCCTGTAGTTTTGATTTGTATTTCTCAAATACATAGTGATGTGGCTGTATTAAGAGATGACCAAACCCAGCATCTCCCTAGCTTTACATCGTGAAAAGTTGTCAGCCACAGAGCCTTTCTTGGTATAGCTATTCATCTGTCACTCACTCACTTCTCTGCTCTGGGCCCAGAACAAGTTATGCACCTTCCCTGGGGCTGTGTTTTCTACCTGGATGCGAGGAGCATTACTGTTGACTGACAGCCTGGGCGTGATGTGAGAATTGATGCTTTTCATCCTGTTTAGACAACAGTGTTTCGTCAGTCAGCTGCCTCTTGCCAGTTGCCTCTCCTGGAAGACGTCAGACCTTCTAGTGTGTTTGCTGGGCAGACTGTTCAGCTGAGCAGGCATCCTGTGTGACTGCACGAAAGGCCCAGTGAAGGTGGAGAGGCTGAGATGGACAGGGGGTGGCCGTGGGATTGCAGCTCCCTTTTGCCAAACCTTGGTGATACTGACCAAGGTTCTTGGCCTCCTCAATCAGTAGAAATTTACTAGAGGCCAGACAAGAAATCCAGACAAGGCTTTATTGGGGCCCCTGCTGCAGCAGAGGGGAGTGAGAACAAGCGAGAACACGCTCACTTGCCCCCTGAGTGGGGGGGCGAGCTGGTTCCTTATATGGGGTGAGGGTAGGGGCGGGGCCAGGGGCGGGGCCAGAGGTGTGGCTTAGGTGGTTTGCCCACCCCCTTTGGTGGTGCTGAGTGCAGGGGGCATGCGCAGTGCCCTGCTCTCGCTCCCGGCTCTTCAGAAGTGGCAGCTGGGTTTTTGGTCTTTTTGTATCTTGTGCATAATTTTGCCCCAGCTGTGCATGCACACAGCTATTTTTAGTCCCTTATAATTTCTTTGTATTTTGTTGCTGGAGCAGAGTTTGTCCAGGTGCAAGCACTGCAGCAAAGGGTCCCAGGTCCCAGGTCCCAGCCTGTCTCATTGTCAGTGAAGTTGCTCACAGACAGAAGGCAGAGGTACAGGGACAGGCTGGACTTGGGGGAGGAGAGCGGGAGATGAGAACTAGCCTGAACCACGACTCGTGAGCTGTGATGAAGGGGGAATTGTGGTCCCTGGTGCCTCTAACCTATGCCAGGTTCCGTGAGCCTCTGGCCTTCAAGTTGGGCGCCCTCCACCCGTGCCTGTAACAAAAGATGTTAGGGAAGGTACTGAGGCTGTCACCCGCTTCTATTTCTTCTTTCCTTTCTCACAATCGCTGGCTTTTAATTGACAAAGGACCCTCTTTTACATTCTCTTGGAGCTTATATTTATGTAGTCCATGCCTTTGAGGGGTAGGCAAAACACGTCTTTGATTTTGTGTGAGAATGCTGTTCGGGGTTTATTTCACAGCATTTTTTTTTTACTATGACAGTTTCCTAAGTGTTTTTATAGAATAGAGCAATTGAATAATCTCTGAATTTAAGAGTCCCTAAGCACTCATTGACAACTTCTCATTTGGGGCATATTGAGCTTAAAAACAGCTTTTTATAAAGTCTCTAAATTCCAATTTATACTTTAGATGTGAATGTCCCCATGGGTGGGTTGGATGCCATAAATGTGCTTGTACGGACACTTAGATATTTCCACGAGAGGCTTTTGTTGTTCTCTGTTTCTCTCATTTCCCCTTTAGTGTTAAACGTACATTAAAACAAACCTTTTGGATTAAAGGCACTTAACCTCAGTTAAAATCACTTTTCTTGGTGCACAAATTATATTGATGTGCTCGTTGGTTCTATGGCTGGATTTTACTGGCTTAATAACGAGGAGATTCATATTGTCGGTTGCCTTGTGTACTTGGCAAATTACATAAAAATCATCATCAGGTCACGTAATGTCTTTCTCATTTCAGTTTATTTCTTCATTTGTTCCCACGTCGTAGCCCATTACTGTGTTTCTGAGGCTCACTGTGATCCTTTGGCTCTGTTCAGCAGAGATGCAGCATTAACCCTGCCTCCTCCCCGCCGCACACAAATCCCCCAAAAGCCCCTCCCCCTCAGCCCCGAATTAAATGAAAGACTAGAAACTTTATATTTTTATACCTAAAAGCGCCATGGAAGCTGGAAAATAAAAATCTGCTGCCCCATTCCACTGACCACATGTTCCACTGACCGCATCTGTCCAAGAGATTAAAAACAAAAACAAAACCCCCACCAACAACAGATTGCCTTTGGGCACCTGCAGGCGGTGATGTCCGCGCCGCCGCGGGGCTTGCAGCCCCTTAGCACTCAGGCTGCAAAGGAAGTATTCAGATTCCTGCAGCTTTACGAACACATCATCTCCCCACAGCCTGGAAGGGGGACGCTGGGCACGTTCTCACCTTAGAAAAAGGAGACATTTCCATTACGCAGCAGGACAGAGCAGAGGAAGGAAGGAACAAAGGGCTTTGAAGGGAGCCTGAGCTGGGTTCGAATCCGACCCTGCTCTCGAGCTGTCTCGTCTTGGGCAGGACGCGTGCTTTTGCTGCAGGGCCCGAGCTGAGCCCCAGCGTGGGCAGCCTTGCTGGCGGGTCTCGTGCCTCGGACCGTGCCTGGCACATGGTCGGTTCTACATAAAGGACCCCTGTTCTCTCGGGTTCTTCCTCTGCTGTTGACACAGGCTCTGTTCTCTGCTGTCGCTGCCACAGCTGGTTGTTATTTTAATAACTACCGCCTTGGTCCTCCTTCAAGAGGCAAGTGAAGGGCGGAGGCTCTGTTCGTGTTGAATTGTTTATGATGCTGCGGTTTAGATGTACGGCCCCGAATATTATGTCACAGCATTAAGGAGAAAGCTTGCAGACATAGCTTCTAAAATAAATATCCGCCTTCCCTGGCTACTGTAAACTTCGAGGCAGGTGGCTCATCTGCCCGGAGATGCTGGGACGTGTAATCAGAGAACGGGACAGGATCCTGGCGTCATGGAACCCTACTCCATGGGGAAAGCTGAACTAGGGTGTTAGAAAGGATGCCTTCCTGCATCGTCAGCTCAAGGTGAGGCCTTGCGGTCTCTGGGGAGGTGCTGAACCCAAGCCAAATTGCCCCCGAGGCAAAGCCCCCTTCCTCCCAGCATCCTCCTTTTTTTGCCCACATGGCACCTTCCATCTCTCTGCATTCTTTTTTTAAGATTTTTTTGATGTGCACCATTTTTAAAGTCTTCATTGAATTTGTTACAATATTGCTTCTGTTTTATGTTTTGGGTTTTGGGACACCGCGAGGCATGTGGGTTCTTAGCTCCCCGATCAGGGATCAAACCCGCACCCCCTACATTGGAAGGCGAAGTCTTAACCACTGGACCGCCAGGGACGTCCCTCTCCAAATCCTCTGTTTGGGACTCTGTGGCCTGCCTTTCCCCTGGATCCATCATCTCCTTTCTCCCAACCAAATCTTACCACCTTTCGGCCTCTACCCTGGCACTGCCTTTGCCGTCAGCCATGTGGGTGATACGAGCACAAAGTGCTTTACCAACATCAGGGTCTCCCAAGACTGAGGGTCATCCCGTGTGCTGGGCGGGGCAGGAATAGTATTCTGATCCTCAGTGTTCCTGAGATTCAGAGAGGCTGATCCCTGCCTAAGTCACGGTGCTGGCTGCAGCCCACGGGCCCAGTTCCAGCCCCTGGATCTTTTCAAGCTTCACTTCGCTTCTCTAACAGTAAAGTTCTTACGTACATTTAATGTTACAAAGTTTTCTGTATCTTCACCCATCTTTGTTCCCAAGGCACATATTCTATCGTTTACATATACGATTTGATTTGATGTATGTACTGGTTTAATACAGTATTTCCCCTGGTGTAAACTCTGCCCACAGTGATGTGAAACATAATTTAGGGAGAGCTGAATAATATCAAATCATACGGTGGTAACGTTATTCCCTTTTCAGTCAATATGCATACAGTCTTTTTATTGCCAGGGAGAAATTCCGAGTTTGTTGCTGGTACACCCTTAGTTAATACCTCATGAACCTTTGCTCCCTACTGTTGTTGTTGTTTTTTTTCTGCGGCACACGGGCCTCTCATTGTTGTGGCCTCTCCCGTTGCGGTGCACAGGCTCCGGACGTGCAGGCTCAGCGGCCATGGCTCACGGGCCCAGCCGCTCGGCGGCATGTGGGATCTTCCCGGACCGGGGCACGAACCCGTGTCCCCTGCATCGGCAGGCAGACTCTCAACCACTGCGCCACCAGGGAAGCCCCCCACTGTTTTTAATAGAGAGGACAGGCAACTGTCCCTAGTGAGAAGTTGTATTTATTTCAGAGGTGTGTGAATTTTCTTAAGTGTCCAGATCGGACATATTTTAGGCTCTGCAGGCCACTGGGTATCAGTTGCCCCGATTGCAGCGTGGAAGTTTTATGAAGGAGCATGGCTTTGTTCCAGTAAAACTTTATTTAGTGAAACTTTATTTACAAACAGAGGCAGTTGACCTGAAAATGCCGTCTGTGTTTTACTCTTACCTCCTATTTATTTATGGCCAATGCTACTAGTTTCCCCTGTGTAGTAGTAAAATCAAGTTCTCTAAAATTTATCTAACCAAAAATTAATTTAGGCAGAAATCATCAGAGGGTACTGGCCTGTGAGCATGTGAAAAACCGTGAAGGTAGGCGTGGACTGAAGTTGGAGAAACGGTGCTTTTCTGTGTCAGCTGGTCAAGTGTTCTTGCACCTCGACAGGAACAGAACAGCATCTGGGCAGCTTTTGCCCCTCCAGGGCCCTGGGCCTTGCTAGTTGGTCTGGATCCCCCTGACCTGCCTCTGTCCAGCCCTCTCCCCACCCCGAGCTGCTCCCCTGCTGAGTGGAGGGTATGGGCCCTGCTTTACTTGCATCCTTGGGTTCGTCCTGTCCTGGTGCAAGGAGGGGTCGGTAATGGGTGGATCCCGGCGGTGGGATTTCAAGCATCCGGACCACCTGGAGGGGCAGCGGGAGACGCCAGGGAGGCCTCCAGGGCAGTTTACTCGCGTCCCTGCCTCTGAAGAGCAGCCTCGTGGTGGGAGAACTGACCCGAGGGGCAGCTGTGGTTCGAGCCTCAGCCCAGCCCTTGCTTAGCTCTGTGCCATCTCGGGCAGGTTATCTCACATCTCTGTGCCTGCGCTTCCCGGTCTGTAACACAGAGACAATCATAGCACCTCCCTCAGATGGCTACTGTGAGGACAAATGGATTCATCTGTGTCCAGGACTAAAGACATTCCTCAGCTAAGTGTTGGCCCTTGGTACTCCCACCCTGCTACGGTAATGACCCAGCCCGGCCCCCGGAGAGCAGCCCGTGTGATCATCAGTACGGCCCTCAGTGTCTGTACAGGACAGCTGACACTCCTCCCAGCCCAGCGGTTCATTTACTCAGAGCAAGGGGCACCCTTCAATGCGACATCTGTCCTTGCTGCTCAGAGCCGGCCCCCATAAAGCAGAGCGCTGGCACCGAGCCCGGTGATCCTGTGCCAGGAGCCACGGCCCTTCGCCACCTGCAGAATCAGCTCCATGTGAATCGGCGTGGGCGACACCGTACACACAGCCACTCAGCCTGCCCGCCTGCCCCGTGCTGGCCTCTTGTCCTGCTCCCCAAAGACCCCCACGTGAGCTGCCTGGGTGGTACTGTCCCCGCCTTCCTCCCCCTCTGTGCTAACCCACCTCCCTCCTAAGTGTGCCCGTACGCTCCTCCAACAGCAGGGGCAGGTGGGGGGCATTCTCACCTCCCCACAGTGTGACATGCTGGCAGCACCTCTGTTGGGTGACTTTCAATGTCAAACTTGTTTTGAGTTCAGGAGGTAGGTGTGTGTGTGTGTGTGTGTGTGTGAGAGAGAGAGAGAGAGAGAGGGGGGAGGAAAGAGAGAACAACAGGTGTTCCCTACACGGGCTGGGAGCATCCTGAGGACAGGCACAGAGTCTTATTCTTATTTGGGTCCTCAACTTAATGCCTTGTATTTAATAGCTAGTTCTGGAATGGATTAGAAGCAAAGGGTACTTGAGAAGTGGAGATTCTGAATCAGGAACTTTGATCTTCCCAAGAGCTAGAGATTTGAATCACTATACAGATATATTGAGCCTGGTTTCCCATTTTGTTTTGCCCCCTCCTCTAATTCGCACCCCATAAATACTAGCCTACTGGCCCCTTGCATGACACGAAGTCTTGATGTCGTATGTTCCGCGGTAGATGCAACCAGATAGGGTTTGTAAATAGGTCCTAACAGAGAAGATTTGCTTTCTCTCAAAACTGTACACACCTAGACACCATATTTCATCCGATCTATAATTTGTTAAGGTGCACTATAATTTTATGTACCGCTAAAAGGAAAACAGCACTAATTAAACTAAGACACAGCAAAGATTGTGAGACAGGTGGCAATTTCAGAGAGAGAGAGAAAGAGAGGGAGAAACCAGATCTCAGCCCTGTAAGAAAAGGAAGCGTCTCACATTCTAGGCTGGAAGTATCCAATGTTTTCATCTGGAGCTATTTTTCACTCTGCTTTAAATAGATATCGATGGTACAACCTCAGAGCCCAAAGACAATCCCCAGTGCAGAGAGCTGGCTGAGTAAATATGCAAGTACTTCTAAAATAGCCAGCAGAGAGCCCTTTGTTTGGAAACAAATGTCTCTGTGAAAATAGCAACCCGAGATTCGCCTGCAGCCCCCGTGTTCTGGGTGATGAGAGTGGCCCTTTAAGTGTCCTCTCCCCGTGACAGCAATTCTCTGGAGGGTGGCCATCTAAATTGCTCCATAAATCCACGCACACAGTTCAGTCTGGAATTTGCTCTTCCTGGAGTGGGATTGAGCACTTCAACCAGTCTGCCATCACAGAGTATTAACTATCACAGTTAGGTTATTTCTCCCTTTAATACTGGAAAACAAAGAGTTGCTTTGATCTGATTGACTGGATTGATAGAGACAGGTGTCTTTTTAGTGCCGGCACCAAGGAGAGGGCACTCTGTTTCCTCAGAGAAGGGATGTCTTTGCCCCACATTCACACTTGACTGTTCTAACACTTGACTTCACCAATATAATGTACCTCCATGTTTAAAAAAAAAATTCTGATTGTTTTATTTTCAAAATGATTGTAGGACAGAAATGTCCTGCTTTGACGTTGGAGGATGCAAGTCCCCCCTTTTCTTGGCTTGTTTCTTGTGGAGGTGTTCAACAACATCGCGGGGTCAGACTTATAAACAGTATTTTGATTCAGCAACATAGTTTAAATCCTAAAATAGAACAGAGGAATTTCACTGGTGTTTCAAAATAGACACACTCAGAGGGCAGTCATGATACAGTGCTTCCAAAGGAAAAGATAAAAGTTGCTTCTAGGACTTCCCTGGTGGCGCAGTGGTTTAAGAGTCCGCCTGCCAATGCAGGGGACATGGGTTCAAGCCCTGGCCCGGGAAGATCCCACATGCCGCGGAGCAACTAAGCCTGTGCGCCACAACTACTGAGCCTGTGCTCTAGAACCCGTGAGCCATAACTACTGAGCCTGCGAGCCACAACTACTGAGCCCGCGAGCCACAACTACTGAAGCCCACGCACCTAGAGCCCGTGCTCCGCAACAAGAGAAGCCACCGCAGTGAGAAGCCCACGCGCCACAACGAAGAGTAGCCCCCACTCGCCGCAACTAGAGAAAGCCCGCGTGCAGCAACGAAGACCCAACGCAGCCAAAAATAAATAAATTAAATAAATAAATTTTTTTAAAAAAGTTGCTTCTAGTAAACACTGTCAACTCCGGGATTTAATGAGGACAGGCAGAGAATCAAGTGCAAACTGTAATGCTTGAAGGATTCCCACTCTGTGTCCTGGAAGTGGGGGGACAAAGCGCCAGAGCAACTTTGAATGGAAACTTGTCTGTGGCACCCTTGGACTTTGAGCTTTCAGAAATGTGAAAATACGCAGCTCCGAGTGTACTCCTGCCCCCAGGAAGGGGGCATCAGGACCTCCTCCTGTCTCCTGGGCCTGAGGCAGCACTTGGAGATGGCCTTACCCATGTCCCCAGGTTGATGACAGGATCCGGGGCTACAGAACGCAAACTCCAGTGTGTTTTTGCAAACAGTGCATTTTTTGTGGCTCTGTGTTCCCGAATAATAGAATTTTATGTCCATCAAATTGAGCAGTGGTGCTTTACTCCACCAGGAAGGCTTGCACTCCACCGTTCATTGCAACACTTGCAGCACCATTCATTGCAGCGTAGCCAAGACATGGAAGCAACTTAAATATCCATCGACAGATGAATGGATAAAGAAGATGTGGTACATATATACAATGGAATACTATTCAGCCATTCAAAAGAATGAAATAGGGCTTCCCTGGTGGCGCAGTGGTTGGGAGTCCGCCTGCCGATGCAGGGGACACGGGTTCGTGCCCCGGTCCGGGAGGATCCCACGTGCCGCGGAGCGGCTGGGCCCGTGAGCCATGGCCGCTGGGCCTGCGCGTCCGGAGCCTGTGCTCCGCAACGGGAGAGGCCGCAGCGGTGAGAGGCCCGCGTACCGCAAAAACAAAACAAAACAAAACAAAAGAATGAAATAATGCCATTTGCAGCAACATGGATGGACCTAGAGATTGTCATACTGAGTGAAGTAAGCTGGACAGAGAAAGACAAATATCATATATCGCATATATGTGGAATGTAAAAAATGGTACAAATGAACTTATTTACATAACAGAAATAGAGTGACAGATGTAGAAAATGAACTTATGGTTGCCGGGGGGTAAGAGTGGGGGAGAGATAAATTGGGAGATTGGGACTGACATATACACATCACTATATATAAAATAGATAACTAATAAGGACCTACTGTATAGCACAGGGAACTCTACTCAGTACTCTGTAATGACCTCTATGGGAAAAGAATCTAAAAAAAAGAGTGGATAGATGTATATGTGTAACTGAGCCACTTTGCTGTACACCTGAAATGAACACAACATTGTAAATCAACTATACTCCAATAGTAATAATAAAAATAAATAAATAAAAAGGATTAACAATACCAAGTATTGGCGAGATGTGAAGCAGCTGAACTCTCATACGGGGCTGGTGGAAGTAAAAGTCAAGCCAAAGTTTGGAAAACTGTTTGTCAGTATCTACTAATGGTAAACATACTGGTGTGACCCAGGGATCCCACTCCTGGGAAGAGCCTCAGGAGAAGTGAGTGCACAGCCTCCCAAAATACACATACGAATGTTCACAGTGGCTTCATGCATGAGTGCCCCAAGCTGGAAACAGCCCCTGTGTTCATCAGCAGTAGAATGTGTAAATAAATTGTGACCTATTCAAATAATGGAAGATGCATAGCAATAAAAAAAGGAACTAATTACTAGTAAATGAGACAGCATGGGTGAATCTCATGGACACAATGTTGAATAAAAGAACTCAGAATAAAAGAGAATATTCTGGATAATTCCATTTGGATAAAGATTTTAAATGAACCAAATTAATCCAGGTGCTAGAGATGACAGTGGTGGTTACCCCAGGACTCTTGTGGATGCTCGATGTCCTAAACATTGATTGGGTGTGTACATAGCTGTACGTGTATGTCTTACCTCCATCACAAAGAAAAAAAGACTGAAATGGGGAAGTAGGGTTGGAGAGGGCCCTGGATGGCCAATCCTTCCTGTGCATAGAGACATTATCGCAGATGAGAAGTGTAACGTCCTCTTCTTAGAAGCAACCTACGTGTCCATCGACAGAGGAGTGGATAAAGAAGATGTGGGGGCTTCCCTGGTGGCGCAGTGGTTGAGAGTCTGCCTGCCGATGCAGGGGACACGGGTTCGTGCCCCGGTCTGGGAAGATCCCACATTCCGCGGAGCGGCTGGGCCCGTGAGCCATGGCCGCTGAGCTTGCGCGTCCGGAGCCTGTGCTCCGCAACGGGAGAGGCCAGAACAGTGAGAGGCCCGCATACTGCAAAAAAAAAAAAAAAAAAAAAAATGTTTCCCTAATAAAATTGCTATTGCTATAAAAAAAAAAAAAAAGAAGATGTGGTATCAGTACATATACACAATGGAATATTACTCAGCCATAAAAAGAATGAAATCATGACATTTACAGCAACATGAATGAACCTAGAGACTATCATACTGAGTGAAGTAAGTCAGAGAAAGACAAATATCATATGATATCACTCACATGGAATCTAATTTTGTAAAAATGACGTAAATGAACTTATTTACAAAACAGAAACAGACTCACAGATTTCAAAAACAAACTTATGGGTTACCAAAGGGGAAACGTGGTAGGGGGAGGGATAAATGAGGAATTTGGGATTAACATATACACAATAATAAATATAAAATAGATAACCAACAAGGACCTACTGTATAGCACAGGGAACTCTGCTTGATATTCTGTATTAACCTATATGGGGAAAGAATCAGAAAAAGAATGGATATATGTATATGTATAACTGAATCACTTATCTGTACACCTGAAACTAACACAACATTATAAATCAACTCCAAGATGAAATAAAAAACAAGAAGGAGAAGAAGAATCCTCCGCCCTATAAGACACTAACGTTTCTTCAGGAGTTGTGTAGGCCTCTCTGCCTTTGCCTTTTCCTCCGATTTGGGACCTTTTTCACTTGCAGCTCTGAACACTTCTGGAGCACCAGAGGTGGGATGTTATCCCTGATTTACTCTCAGTCCTCTGAGGATGGTTATGTAACACCTCTAATCTCATCAACCCAGCTAACCAGCTTTTCCCTTTGGTGCCATGCACTGAAAATTAATAGCCCATGGATCCATTTACAGCTTGTTGTGTTTTGGAAAACTATTTCAGCCATCAGATAATAAACAGCTTAAGAAGAATTGTTATTTTTTTAATGTTAAATTATCAGTAGTGTCCAGTAAATTCCTCTCAGGAATGTAATGTAATCCAAATATGATTTATGAACCCTTGCTATCCCTTTTTTCCGTAATAAAAAAAAATCAAAAGATGTCTTTTCATTTTGATTCATCCACTAAAGGCAAATGTCACTTTAAATGCGTAGGTGATCAGATTGACATTGGTTTACAGGAGTTAACAAGAAGGTGTGGCTGGTAGAATAGACAACCTACAGGGTTTTTTATGGCCACCAGAGTAGTTTCTCTGTGAGGCTGTTCACATTTAAAGAAAAAGTTCTGGATTTACAGAAAGCCCATCTTAATTTCCTTGTCCTTTTTATTATTTTTTTAACTGTTTAATATATATTAATGACAGAAGAGAAAATAGTAAAAATGGCAAATCCTGTCCTAATACCAGTTGGCAGAATATGAAGAATTAATTCAGCTTCTGAAATTTAAACATAAAGAGATAGACTTTGTGGTCTAGTATGTTGGCGTATTAAAAATTTGATTTAGGATATGGAATATCACATATCAAAACTAATGGAAGTTTTAAGTCGCCCCAACCCTTTTTATAGATATATACTTCTCTCTCAATGCCATCTTCGAAGAATGCAAGGGAGTTTACAAAAGTATTGTTAAAAAAAAGATTACAACTCAACAGTAAAAAGACAACGTAATTGAAAAGAGGACAGTGGATTTGAATAGACGTTTCACCAAAGAAGATACACAAATGGCCAATAAGCACACAAAATGACACTCAGTATGTTTATTAGTCATCTGGGAAATGCAAATCAAAATCAGTGAGTTACCACTTCACACCCACATCAAAACGATAAACAGTAACAAGTGCTGTCAAAGATATGCAGAAATTTGAACCTTTACACATGGCTGGTGGGACTGTAAAATGACGCAGCCACTTCGGAAAATAGTTTGGCAGTTCCCAAAAAATTAAACGTAGAATTACTGTGTCACCCATCATTTCTATTCCAGATATGTACTTGGGTAAAATGAAAACATGTGCCCCGCAAAGACTTGACAGAAATGTTCATTGCAGCATTATTCATAAAAGCCCAAAAGTGAAAACAACCCAAATGTCTGCCAATTGATGAAGAGACAAAAAAACTGTGGTCTCTCCATACAATGGAATGTTAATCAGGAATGTTAAATGCAATGAAGTACTGACACACGGTACAACATGGATGGCCCTTGGAAATATTATGCTAAGTGAAAGAAGCCAGACACAAAGGCTACATAACGTATGAATTCACCTAGGTAAAATGTCCAGAATAGGAAATCCATAGAGACAGGAGGAAAGAATAGATATTTGTATAACTGAATTACTTGCTGTACATCTGAAACTATTATAACATAACACTGTAAATCAACTATACTTGAATTTTAAAAAAATTTTTAAATTAAAAATTGAAACATAGAGACAGAAGGTATATGAGGAGTGGCCAGAGGCTGGAGCGATGGGGGAATGGGAAGTGGGGGCTAATGGGTTTCTTTTTAGGGTTTGTAGTATTACAACTTTGTGGATGTATCAAAAATCACTGACTCACACACTTTAAAGGTTAGTTTTATAGTATGTGAATTATATATCAATTTATTTTAATGACAGGAATTTTTTTTTTTTTTTTTTTTTTTTGCGGTACGCGGGCCTCTCACTGTTGTGGCCTCTCCCGTTGCGGAGCACAGGCTCCGGACGCGCAGGCCCAGCGGCCATGGCTCACGGGCCCGGCCGCTCCGCGGCATGTGGGATCCTCCCGGACCGGGGCACGAACCCATGTCCCCTGCATCAGCAGGCGGACTCTAACCACTGCGCCACCAGGGAAGCCCTAAATGACAGGATCTTTTAAATGCTACGCAGACTGACTTAAGGGAAAATAGGAGAAACCTTGGAGTCAGATTAGTGCAGTGAGGTGCGTGCAGCCTAGACAAGGGTTCTGGTGACCCTAGTTCTAGTGACCCTAGTGGAGCAATAAAGGGATGCAGTCAGTGGCAAGGTCCTCGGCATCCACGAGATGAAAACAGCCTCATTGTTCAGCAGAATCTCAGGTTTTCCAGATAGTGATGTTGGAGATGAATGTCTCCCAGGGGTTCTTCTAAAGAGGGTCCTGGGAGGTGTCATTTAGGATGTCCTTGACATTTTTCGTTGTTTTTCCTTGGGACATCCCTCCATGTAGTTAAAGCTCATCTGTTTTCCAAATTGGAATCAAAAGGGCATAGAAGAGCAAGGCAATCTTTATGACCCTAGACCCCAAAAGAAATTACTGGACACGAAATTGAAGGGAGCAAGATAAAGACTGTCACACAAAACACAAAGCAAGGGTCAGCTCGTCCCCTCGTTCCCTGTCAGATTTTATCATTTAAAACTCTCTCCTTCAAATCCTGCCTTTCTGGATGTCTCCTCAGTTTTGTTTGACTTCCCTTTCTCAGGAGAAAATCAACTATATTTTAGAATGTTTTTCTCTTTATTAAGGTATAATATACATATCTTAATGGTACAGATCTTACGTACTATGTAATAAGTTTTGATAAAGGTAAACATCCTCTACCCACCTTCCAAGTCAAGATACTAGAAAGGGACTGTGTGGACTTTCTGGGGTTGGAACATTCCGTATCTTGATGTGGGTGCTGGTTACACTTAACGTAACTGTTCTGACGTCTGTCACCCACCGGAGGTGAGTTTTGCTTGTTGAACTTCCTATGCGTGGAATCATACAGTCTGCACTCTTCGTGTCTGGTGTCCTTCATTCATCATTATGTTTGCAGGATTTTTCCATGTTGGTGCATGTGTTGGTTATTTGCTCCTTATTTTGCTGAATGGGATTCCATTTGCTAGATTGGCAGTTCTCACCTTAATGGGTATTTGGGTTGCTTCGAGTTTGGGGCTACTATGAATAAAACTGCCATGAGCCATCCTTGTACATGCTTTGTGGGGGACATAGACACTTACTTCTGTTAGGTAAATACTCAAGAGTAGAATTAGTGGGTCATAAGGATACACGTGTTCAATTTTGTAAAAAGTGGCCAGTTTTCCAAGGTGGTTTTACCTACAATTTCACACTCCATCAGCGATGTATTCTTACCAAGCCTTGATATTTCAGTCTTTTTAATTTTAGACATCTATTGGGTATGAAGTGATATCTCATTGTGGTTTTAGTTTGCATTTTCATGATCACTAATGATATTACATTGCTTTTTAATTTAGCAAAAGCTCAATCTGTTGTTGTTGTTTTAATTTTTAAAATTTATTTATTTATTATTCTTGGCTGCATTGGGTCTTCGTTGTGGTGCACGGGCTTCTCATTGTGGTGGCTTCTCTTATGGAGCACAGGCTCTAGGCACGCGGGCTTCAGTAGTTGTGGCACACGGGCTCTGTAGTTGTGGTTCGCAGGCTCTAGAGCACGGGCTCAGTACTTGTGGCGCACAGGCTTAGCTGCTCTGCAGCATGTGGGATCTTCCCAGACCAGGGCTTGAACCCGTGTCCCCTGCATTGGCAGGCAGATTCTTAAACACTGTGCCACCAGGGAAGTCCCAATCTGTTGTTAAGTTATAAAATATAAGACAAAATTATGCACATTTTGATCTCATAGTTGTTAAAACAAAGTTTGGAAGATATTGCTCAAAATGTTAAAAGCTATTGTTATATTCTTGTTTGAACTTATCTGTATTTTTATTTTATTGTGTGATGTCAGTGTACATTTGTTAGTCATGTGATAGGAAAAGAAGAAAAGCTTGTTTTTTAAATTCTTATTTTACATCAGAGCATAATTGATTAACAATGTTGTGTTAGTTTCAGGTGTACAGCTAAGTGATTCAGTTATACATGTATCTATTCTTTTTCAAATTCTTTTCCCATTTCGGTTATTAACAAAATACTGAGCAGAGTTCCCTGTGCTATACCGTAGGTCCTTGTTAGTTATCTATTTTAGAAGAAAGGCTTTTTTCTTTGAAAAAAAAGAAGAGGTTAATTCTTTGACCGAGGTAGAACTTCCGTTTTCCTAATTGTCTAATACTTCAAGCAGAGTAACATTGGGTATTGACAATGCTTTAGGTGGAAATGGTTGAGAAGATAGATGTAGATGCGAATACAGTTTTGCATTTGTCTGTTTCCCCAGGGAGAAATAAACCCATTCCTGGACATTTAGACATCTTGATATCTAAGGATTACATTCATATTTCCCTCAGTTTAATAGACCACAAACCTAGGGGTCAGCAAACTTAAGCCTGTGAGTCGAATCTGGCCTGCTGCCTGTTTTTATCAATAAAGTTTTATTGGAACACAGCCACATATATTCATTTACATATCATCTACGGCTTCTTCCTTGCTGTAACAGCAGAGTTGAGTAGTTGCGACGGAGACCATGTAGCCCATGAAGCCTAAAGTACATACTGTCTGGCCCTTTATGGAAGGAGTTTGCCAGCCCCTGCCATAATCCATTCACTCTTCCTATGTTTTCTATTTTAATTCAAACACTAGTCATGAGAGTTTAGTTCCATGCCAAACATATGTGCTATTTGTAACTGCACCTTCCTTTCGATCCAATTCGTGTAAGCTACTCAGCGGTTATGTGCCTTACAATCATGTCTTGATAATTCGATAAGGACCACATCTAATTTCAACTTCAGACTGAAAATTCATAAACAACTCCTCTCCCAGCAGCACCCCGAAAATCCTTTCATGTTAGGCGCAGGAGAAATACAAGGGTTTTGTCCTGGATAGAAATGCAGCTGACTATAAAGTTGTGTAATTTTTTTAAGCACACACAGATGAGAACGTTAGCATCCAACTGATAACTCTTCTTTATCTAAAAGAGAATTATCCAAAAGAAGTAGTGACTGTGAATAATGAATGAGCTTGATTTTCTTGTCTAGGAATTGGCTCTGAAAGCAGTTCTAGAAGAAGAGAGAGAAAATGGTTGTAAGTAGTGGCTCCAAAGCTGGAACGGGTAGCATCCTGGGATTACTGCTCTTTGTCTGAATGGTCATATGTTGTATTAAACCTCATACGTTATAAAGAGTGAAATGCTTTAACATTTATATCAACTCAAGACAAACTTACTACCCTTCACCATTGATAAACCACCAAAGGGGAACTTAAAACAAATACAGGTCAATAAACTAGCGTGGTGTCCTGGACCATTTTAAAGATGCACCCAAGGCAGAAGAACACCACTGCGTCTATTTTTGTATCTCGTAATATGAAGATATTCATTCCCATCCTTTCCACGTCTAAGAGAGTTTGTGAGACCAAAATATCGGGAGTACAAAAAAACTGTGAAAGTGCCTTGACAAATCAAAATGCTTCAGAAGCAGAAGATGTAAGTGTGGTTAATTTTACTGGCCCAAGGCCGCAGAAGAACCTTTGTCTGGGACTCTCCACATCAGGGGACAGGGCATTACTTTTCTCCTGGAATCCACATCTCCCACGACACCCCATCTGCACAACGCACAGCCCGCCTCCTGCGGAGAAATGACCTCTGTGTGTATTCCTGTCTCAGAAGAACTTCCCTGACCTACTTCGCTTTCAGACTTTGCTCCTCTGAAAGATACAACCATCTTCCTCAGAGTTTCCTCCTGGAATCGAATTATACAAACCCAGGGGTGCACCAAACCTCCCTCACCTGCAGACTCATCACCGAGCTTTGTGCGTCAGGGGTGGATCTGCACGTGCACTTTGCTGCTGCAGGGAGCTGATGCTGCTTCTCCACTATGCCTGGTGCCTCTGACAGTTTCTAGGATGTCTGAGGGAAAAAAAAAAACAAGAAATGAGAGCCACAGGGGCTTTGGTTCCTCTGGACTGTAATTCATGAATGAATGGAGAAGAGAGCCACGCAGCAGGCCAGCCTCTGGGTTCCCTGGTCGAGTGTAATAGCCATCTGTTAACACACCCAGAATCCCATAGGTAAGACCTAGGGGCCGGCCACGCTCCTCACTAGGTGGGGGACCTGCGCAGCTCACCTGCCCTCTCTAGGTGTCACACATCCGCCAAACACGGGCGTGGAAGCAGCGATTAGTAGCATCCCTTCCAGGCATCCCACGAGCTGAGACAAGAGGCTTGTAACGTGCCTTTCATTAGAGTCGGCAAGACCTTGTCATGGAAAATCATATTTACTTCCAGGACACAATTACAGTGAAGCCTCATTCGGACTGTGCTCGGCTCCTAATGAAGTAGACAGACAGTTGTTAAAGTGGTTTAATGACGTGCCGGGATTGACTTTTTCTCTCTGCGATTTCTTTGTGTGTCACCTTTCTGGGGGGGTCTCTGAACGTTCCTATCATGGCGTGTTCTGAAAGCGTCTCATCGTTGGAGAGATGGACTCCCTAGACACAAAGAGGTTAATTACCTTGTCTAAGAAAATACGCCATACAAAATACTTCAAGCAGACGTGGTCCAGAGAAGGAGCTATCTGCTTGGCGTGGGAAATGAGAGAGGTGAAGCTGTAATTGTGCCCTCCTCAATGTCTAGGGATCTAGCATGAACATGTAGATTTAAAAATCCATGAGATGTGTACTTGCTCCATCCCTACCCGTCCCTAGACTGTAGGTGGGAGGGGAGAAGCAGAGAGAACGGGGGCAAACAAGCTCCCGGTGGGGACAGGGCGCCCGGTACATCTGTGAGTGGGTGCACTGCACACCCATCCCTACACCCCAAGTCCCAAGCAAAGACCGCTCTTCACTGACTTCCCATCCTTACATGTAAAGGGTTCTTCACTTCACTGTAAGGTTTTCTTTATAGTCCCATGCGTATAGGAGTTCCCGGGGAAAGGTGGCATTTTAAATCACTTTTTGATACTTTGGAGGAAGTAAGTGTTGGCTCCCATCAAACTTGGCAGAGGGAGGAGAGGAGAAGGTGTGTGGGTGCTTTGGGGCAGGAGCGAAGGTGGAGAACACTGGGAGGGTCTGGCCCAGCATCAGCCGTGGCACAGAATTCCCATCTGGAAAGGCAGCCCTGGGGAAGTGAGAGGTCTGCAGTCCTCCCAGAGACCCCACCCCAGCGTTTTCACTCCTGAGGCGCCCCTGTCCTGCCCCTGTCACCCACGCCTGTAGGGGACTCTGAGATGCGTCGGGTATTATGGGTTATGGCCCTAGATTCTGGGCTCCACCTCTGTCCATAGAGCAGGGGACCCAAGCTGGTTGGTCTCCAAGTTCCCATCCAGGGCACAGCCCCAGTAAGCCCTGGGTTAGGAACCCATGAACACGTGGTCAGAATCCGGTTCACATGTTCTACATTTTTATGGTGGTGTCTAGAAAGTTCTCATGTTCACCAGAGCTCATATTTAAGACAAGGAAGTGTTTCAGTTGCTGACAGCTTTGCTGAAAAATCCAGTACGTAACACAGGGCTATCACAATAAACATGTACCTGAATGTATTGAGAATAGTTTCCGGTAGGTTCTGCAGACGTATCAGAAGCATTATCTCTTTCAAGCGGAAGTGGTCCAGAGAAGGAGCTATCCGCTTGGCGTGGGAAATGAGAGAAGTGAAGCTGTAATTGTGCCCTCCTCAATGTCTAGGGATCTAGCATGAACGTGTAGATTTAAAAATCCATGAGATGTGTACTTGCTCCATCCCTACCCGTCCCTAGACTGTAGGTGGGAGGGGAGAAACAGAGAGAACGGGGGCAAACAAGCCCCCGGTGGGGACAGGGCACCTGGCACATCGGTGAGTGGTTGAGGGAATGAGAAGTTGAGGGAACGTCTGCATAAGGGCATCATTCTCTGTCCTTGTTTCTACTTGATTTCTTGATTTCTGGCCTTTTGCAGGATAAGTCCTTATACATAGGAAGACTTTTTTTCCCCAGATGTAGAGTGGGATAATCGCTGTTTAAATGAAGTGTGGGGTAAGTTTTTTTCTAAAGTGAGTGATCCTTTTATAACACAAGGAATCACCTTCAGGTAGTTGGATCTTGGCAAGTGTCATGTGAAACAGTAAGGGAGAGACTGAAAGCTCCTGTTTAATGACTCAGGAATATAAGATTTGTACAACTGAAATGACTTGTCCAGTGTCAATGGCTTATCATGGTTGTGCCAGAAGTAGAACCCGGGTGTCCTGATTCTGAGGGGAGGGCCCTTATTACCATAGCATCCTTCTCTTGGGAGAGCATTTTCACCAGTTGAGCTGAACAAACTACAGATTAGGAGCTTCTAGAAGTCAGGGGCCATGTCTACCCCATGCATAGTATGTAGTGCCCTCAAAAAATGCTTAACAAGTGCTTTTTGAAAATGATGAGAAAACAGCTGACCTACCACTTCCCTATTTGAATAGAGCATCAGCCCTCACTCACTTTCAGAATGAAAAGGGGGAAAGAATAACACTAAAACTTCTGCAGTGATTTTCACAAACTCTTTTTCTTTTGTACAGGACCTATTAATAACACTGCATAATTTTTAAAATGAGCCGTTTTTAGCAGTAGCAGTTAGGGGGGAAGAAAATGTCTTATTCCAATTCCCATAAAATGTACAGTTTGAAACCTGCCTCTTAAAGAGTTCTAGCGTTCCATCCTACCGGCAGTGCCTTAGGCTGGTGCGCATTTAATATTCTGTGGGGTTTCGCTGCTGTGCCCTCAATACAGAAGACGTCGTTCATTGCAGCTAGGAGGGAATGTGTTTAAAAAGTCAAGGGAAGTCTTTTGAGGCATCTGAGAAGCATCTTGCAGTCAGAGCTAAACTGCCGCCTTTCCCTTCTCACTGCGCGGCTGATGCGAACACTGCTTTCGGGCGAGTGTGAGGTGGGGTGTGAGGAGGGATGCTCGCCTGACTTTTCTGCTGGAGTCAGGTGCACAACCAAAGCCGGGTGACCTACTTCTGTTACCACGGTACCCAGCATAAACGCTCATTTTAAACGAGCTCCTTGAAAAAGCAGGTTGCACAAAAGGTAAAATGCATTCGTAGTTTTAAGGTCTCTTTAGTCAAGGTGTTGGCCCGAAAAAGAAGATCAAAGGATAATTTAATCAGAACTTTTTTCCTGTAGGAATTAGGGTTAGATTTGAAACGTACCAGCAGCCACGCTATTTCCACCATCTTTTCCATCTTGGTTGGGATAAAGATGAGTCTCCTAAGGAATGTAGTACAAGCTTTTTTCATCTCATAAAAGTAAAGATTAAACCCACAGACTAACAAATACCTTCAAAAGAAGGCTTTTCTCTCTCTGTCTCTCTCTCCATTTTGAAAAGGTTTGCTTTTATGGCTCTGGGAATACAATCGGAAATTATACTTGATGTGGAAGGTTTTTTAATTTTCAGTTCATATCACAACTTGATAAAGGGTTCTGACAAAGCACTACACTATTTTACACACGTACTTGCAGTGTTAAATGGATGGGGGAACAAAGGAGGGGAAAAAAACACTCAAAGATCTTTCTATCGTGAGAATAAAATTCCCAGGATGCTGGGTTATCCTGTTCGCCTTGGAGCAAAATGCCCAATATTCGCTTGAAGGCAAAAACAAGATAAACACAATTAAAGCCTCGTTTCATTTTGAGGTGCGAGGCAGAGGACAGAAAGGGCAGAGAGCTGGCGTGGAGGTGGAGAGAGGATGCAGATTGGAGGCTAAGTGTCACCAGGCTGCCCTGTCCCGTGTCCTCAGTAGCAAGCTCCTTGAGGTCGGGAATTTTACCTTCACTGCCTTCATAGACCCCTCAGTAAGTACAGTTTCTGGTTCGTGCCTTCATGAGCTCACTCAATTATTCACGTATTTCCTGATATTTACCATTTGGTCTTTCAACAACAAATACTTATTGCGTGCCTCCCATCTGCCAGATGCGGTTTCAGGCACCGAGTGTCCACACTGAGGACAGTCCCTGACGTCATGGAGCATTCTTTGGTGGAGGCGGGGAGAGGGTAGACAGAAGGAAGTGATTAGCAGGCTGACGGAATGTGCTGGGTGGTCCCCACTGCTTAGAACTGTGTTGTGTGATACATATGGCTGCCGAGCACTTGAAATGTAAAGAAAGACGTAAAGCAGAGGGTTATGTGGCTGGCGGGGGTTATTTGATAAAGGACAGTCAGGGAACGTCTGTGTGGCAAGAGAACGTTTGGGCAGGGATATAAAGGAAGTAAGAAAGTGAGGCAGGTGGATGTCAGGACAAGACTGTTCCAGGCAGAGGAGCGGCAGGTGCCAGGCTCTGTGCCACCTGCTGAGAGTTGAGTGGTAAACGAAACACAGTCATGGTCCATGCTCTTAGAGCTTTCAGTCTACGGGTCAGGTAGACATGAAACTAGGTAGCCCAAAATGCATATATATAGTTGAAAATCAAGCTATGATAGAAAATAAGTAGGAAAAGGGCCTTAGAATTGGATGATGAGAGAAGACCTCAGTGAGGAGGTGTGAAGTCTGAGAAGGAGCTGACCGTGCATATGGTGGGCAGGATGGGGGGGTGGTACAGACTGTGGGAACAGCGTGGGAGAAGGTCTTGAGGCTGGAATAAGTCTGTCTTCTGGGAACCCAGATGACCGCTGGGGCTGGGCATAGCGATTAAGGGGAGGAGTGGTCCAGCATGCCATCTGAGAGGAAGCCAGGGGCCAGATTGGCAGGCTCTTGTAGCCCACCTGAGGGAGTTTGATTTCGTTCTCAGTGTCCTGAGGCCCCCCTGGTAAGTGATCCACGTGGAATGACATGGTCACATTTCTGGTTTTAAAATATCGACTGCTTGGTCTCCTGTGTGGGAACTGGGTGGGGAGGGGCTGGGAAGGAAAGTGAGGAGACTAGCTAAGCATAGGTGAGAGGATGATTTGGAATGAGATGGTGACAGTGGAGATAAAAGTGAAAAATAAAATTTGAAAATAAAGAGAAGTGTGTGGATTTTGATAAATAAATTGGGTATAGAACCAACATGACAGCCCATAAAAGGCACATGGGGAATGTTAGATGAACTAGATGGGTGGAAGGCTGGCTGGCTGGCTGGATGAGTAGGTGGGTGGAAGGATGGGGGGAGTGGATGAACAGATGGATGGATGGATGGATGGATGGACGGATGGATGGATAGGTGAGGGGGTGGGTGGAAGCATGGGGGGGGATAGATGGATGGAATGCTAATTCTCTGGCCTCCAGTACAGTTCTGGCAGACCAATCTCAATCTTTAACAGGGTGATATCTAAGCTGGTTCCTAGAAATGTTCTCCTTCCTCAGGTGGGTGCCTAGTTTCCTATGATTCCTCACTCATGCTTTTAGTGATGGAGTTCTGCTGGTGAAGGAATTGCATCATTTATCAATGATCTGATCAGAAAACCCTGTTTGTGGTTAAGCAGGCAACTGGTGGTGGTCCTGTGTGTGTAATAACCTAGGAGCAAGGTGTGGAGGCTTGCACTGGGCCAGGCAGTGTGCTGATGTTCTCATACGATACTTCAGTTAGTCCTCAGGACTGCCCTATGAGGGTGACACCACCCAGCCCCCTGTACAGATGGATTTGGAACCTAAAGCTTAGAGAAGACAGGTCACTTGCTTGAGGTCACAGTGGGTCAGTGGCAGGCATGATTTCCTCCCAGATGCAGATGTGCAGTTGAGAACGTTCCAACCAGCCAGCCCTCCAAATTCTGGGTCTCTGTGGTGAGGTAATGGCCACAGTTTTGCACCTCAGCTCTAAACACTCACTATTCGAGCATCATTCCTCAGTGAGGCAAAGGCTCTGGAGATTCCCTGGGAGGCACCTGCCTGTGTAAACCCAGTGGTGGACCCTTGGTTGTGACTTGATGTGCTCCCAGAAAGACTAGCTGGGAAGACTTTGATTGAGAAGCACTGAAAACAGTAGTGAAAAATCAGTGTGTTTCAAATAAGCCAGTTCCCTTTAAGATGGAGGTCAGCCGTGGGCTCCATTCCAACTCCAGGCTGTCTGTGGACTGGAGTTTCCTTAAGTACAACGTGAAGCTAAGGCGACCTCAGGGGTGTGTAGTGAGAGGGTTAGCTTGTACAGGAAGCATTTAGTCCAGAACCTTGCAAGCGCAGGGTAAGTGGAAGAAAGGACAACCCTGTTGCCAGCCAGGGTTTTTGGCCTCCTTAATCAATAGAAACTGATCAGAGGCCAGACAAGAAATTCAGGCAAGGCTTTATTGGGGCCCCTGCTGCAGCAGAGGGGAGCGAGAACAAGTACCAAGTTCCCTTGCTCACTCCCCAAGTTGGCAGGGAAGGCGAGCTGGTTCCTTATATGGGGTGAGGGGAGGGGTGTGTCCAGGGCTCAGGCCAGAGGTGTGGCTTAGGTGGTCTGCCCACCCCCTTTGGTGGTGCTGAGTGCGGGAGGCATGCTCAGTGCCCTGCTTTTGCTCCTGACACCCTGCTTTTGCTCCAGGCTCTTCAGAGGTGGCAGTTAGGCTCTTTGGTCTTTTTGTATCTTGTTGTCTGTAGTTTTGCCCCAACTGTGCATGCACGCAGTTACTTTTAGTCCCTTATAGTTTCTTTGTATTCTGTAGCTGGAGGAGATGTTTGTCCAGGTGCAAGCCCTGCAGCAAAGGGGCCCAGGTCCCAGGTCCCAGCCTGTCTCATTACCCTTATGTCTCAAGGCAAGGGGAGCTTTTTTGAAGGTAGCTAGATGTTCTTGGCATTCCTTGAACAAACCAAAAGGTGATGATTGCTCCTTGAGGGAGTAAAAATTAACTGCAGGTCATTAGCTTGGCCTCCACAGAACTTCAGAGGAAAAACAACCAGTTCACTCCATAAACCTCAGGAGAAGAGCCTTTCCCCCCAGATTTCTCGCTCTTGTTTCCTTCCCTCCGTCTTCCCCATTCAAAGCCTCGTGCGGGCTGCCACAGCTGCAGCTCCAAGTCCCCTCACCAAGCCAGGCGGGAGGCCTGCAGAGGAGATGCCCACGGGCTGAGCCAGAAGCCTCAGGAAAATGCTTGCCAAACACTGAAGTTTGGGGGCTTCCCTGGTGGCGCAGTGGTTAAGAATCCGCCTGCCAATGCAGGGGACACGGGTTCGAGTCCTGGTCCAGGAAGATCCCACATGCCGTGGAGCAACTAAGCCCGTGCGCCACAACTACTGAGCCTGTGCTCTAGAGCCCACGAGCCACAACTGCTGAACGCCTAGACCCCGTGCTCCGCAACAAGAGAAGCCACCGCAATGAGAAGTGTGCGCAGCAACGAAGACCCAACGCAGCCAAAAATAAATTAATAAATTAATAAATTTTTTAAAAAAAGAATGAGCTGCTGAGCTTATTGCAAATTCTAAAAATTAAAAAAATAAACAGTGATGTTTGACTAATCGGTCACATCCGGGGCGTTGACACCAGGAAAGAAGAAAGTAAAGAGGCTGGTGGATGTGGAGAAAGGAGGGGTTGGGCCTGAGCGAGGCATGGAGGTCCTGGAGGAAGGGCCTGGCCGACGTGGGGCTCAGGGTGTTGTTCAGATTGCTTTGAACTGGTCCACTGACACCCCGAGGTCTAGGGGGCCGTGCCCGGGTCCCGGAGTCAGCTTGGGGTGAGGTGGGGACTGGACTGCAAGGCAGGCTCCTTCCAGCTTAGTTCTGTCTGGAGAAGGACTGGGGGAGGGGCGGGCTGGCTCCCTGCCCCCTGGTTCCGCCCTGGCCACCCCAGTCCATCAGACAGACCTGTCTCTCCCTGTCCTCCTCCTGTGAGCGCCCCTCACCTCTGGGCCTTCATCTCCCCCTGCTGGGGAGGCGGGGGTCCTGCCACGTAGAATAACCTGGCCCAACCCCTCCCAAAGGGAGCCAGCAACTCTTGGAAGGTAGGCTTTCTTCTTAAAAGGGACACATGAAGACGCCCCTCATTAGCTATGATCTAATCTCTTCACCGTAGAGTTTTCTGTCCTTCACGTTTGTCAGCCGCGTCGTTCTGTTGTGTTGTCTCTTGGTCACCGTGGTCTTTCTGAAGCCAAAACACAAGTCACTCATGACTCTCCTGCTGAAAATGGTGCCACAGGATGATGAGACGAGAAGTAATTGGAATATTATTCACAGGAGGGGGACTGGCTGCAACACATTTAAAAATGAATTTAGGATTATTTGGTTAAGTGGCATCTGCTTAATCACAGATTAAGGATATTGGGATATCTGAGACCCAGTAACAATTCTCTCTCTGTATGTATGTAAATACCTAGTGTGTGTATATATATGTTTCCTACTACAAAAATGTGTATAAGAATGTTCTTAGCAATGCTATTCAAAATAGCAAAATGGGCGGGGAGGGATAAATTTAGAGTTTGAGGTTAACATACACACACTACTATGTATAAAATACATAAACAACAAGGTCCTACTGTGTAGCACAGGGAATTACACTCAATATCTTGTAATAACCTATAAGGGAAGAGAATCTGAAGAAGATATGTATGTACGTGTGTGTGTATATATATAGATATAGATATAGATATAAAACTGAATCACTTTGCTGTACACCTGAAACTAACATGATATTGTCAATCAGCTGTACGTCAGTAGAAAATAATAGCAAAATGCTGGAAACAATTCAGATTTCAACAACAGTAGAACACATAAATAACGACAATGAAATTGTCTAGTTGAGAATACGGATGCATCTCAGGTTTTATCCTCACATAAGATTAAGTCACCAAAAATATATGAACGTTTTCATTTATATACATTTCAAAACATGCAAGCCGAAACAACCTTTTCCTTATGGATGGAAATGTGGTAAAATTTAAAAAGAAACCAAGGAAATGATAAGCACACAATGTAGAGTAGGGTTATTTCTGAAGGATGAGGAGATGGGAACAGAATGGAGGGGTCACCCAAGAGGCTCCCAGGGTGTCCTTGAGCTTAGAAGTACGTGATGGAAATTTGGGGGGAGGACGGTGGAACTATTCGATATCTTGATCTTAGATGGTGTTTACATGACTATGCGTTTGTGTAAAAATGTGTAGTCATTCATGTAAAAAAAACGGTGAATTTTGGAGTATATAAGCTATAGCTCAATTGAAAACCACTTGTTAAAAAAAGTGTACAGTAGGCACACAGGTGTGTTTATTATATTGTGATTTCTTCATACTTTATATGTAATTCGTTTCCTTTCTTAGCTACTCAATCTACTGAAAAAAGCAGTTTTTAAAACCTCTCAGTGGCTTGCCATTCTCCTCGGGTGAGCGGCAGACCTTCCGCGGGACGACGGTGCTTCGTGTCCTGCCCCCTGCCTGCCCCCGCCCACCCCGTCCTGGGCTCACAGCCCCTGCTGCCTGTCCTCCTCTTCCACATGCTGGCTTTGCTGAACTGTGCTCATCTGTCGGCTGCTCTGTATCACCCTGGGCTGGAAGCGGCCTACGTTCCAACACGTGGTCTGGTACTTCATAGAAGTTCAGCAAAGATTTGTGCAGTTTTGTTGAGGTACAGGCATCCTCTTTGATTCTGTAGGACGACGAGTAATGGGGAGAAAGGCACTGGGGATGAAGTTCCCTCAGAACATGCCCTGGAGGCTCCATGTCTGAAATGGGTCTCGCTGGGCTCCAGTCAGGGTGCTTGGCAGGGCTTTCTCCTTCTGCAGTCTCTGAGAGAGAATACACTTCCCAGTTGTTTCCAGCTCCGAGAGGCTGCCTGCATTCCTTGACTCCTGGCCCTTTTCTTCCTTCAAAGCCAGCAGTGGTTGGTCACGTCTTTCTCATGTCGTCCCTGTGATTCTAGCTCTTCCGCCCCTCTTCCTCATTTAAAGGACCCTGGTGATCACATTGGTCCACCTGGATAATCCAGGCTAGCCTCAGTGTTTGAAGGTCCGTTGATTAGCAGCCTGAATTCCCCCGTGTAATTTAACATATTCACACATTCTGGGGATTAGCATGTAGACATTTTGGGGAGGTGGGTCAGGAGCATGATTCTTCCTACCACACAGGGCAAAGAACGAATAAAATTCTCCACTGCAGTTTAACAGAATGACAGCAAATGCTTCCTCCTGTTTTCAGGATCTCATCAGGTGGACTGTTGTCTTCGTTTGTGCACAGACCCTGACACGCGTCGCACGAGAAGCAGACCCTGATTTGAGTGCATACAGTGTTTTTGTTTTTTTGGATAATCTCTGGAAACACCGGCGGGAAGTGGAGGGAGATAGGGAAGAGAAATACAGCAATAAGAGCGTGTCATCAAGGTAGCTGCTCTGTGTGCCAATGGAATCCATGCTGGGGACTAGAAAACATGAACCTCAGAGTCCTCCCCCAACAAGTGTTAGTCTTTGGGTGAGGGTTGCCCTTGGGGGAACTTAATTCCCAGGACCTGTGTACATGTGCACTCCGGGGCCAAGGAAAGCCGTCATTCAGAGAGATGCAAGTGTTGGCGGTTGGAGGTTGGGTCAGAATACACTGAAAAAGTCAAGGCCAAGGGGGTACATATACATACATGGGGCACCAACAGTTGTCGGTTATAACTTGCGTTGGTTTCTAGAAATCTGAATGTAGTGAAGTCATGGTACTGAGTAACTAAGGACCATGGTACTGGTCCTTTAGTGATAGTTCAGGAACTTTCCAACATGTTTTCTGAAGGATTCTACAGAGAAACCCCAAGGCTCCTTGCGGGACAGTCCCCATCCATCCCTACTTCAACCAGACTCACTCAACTTTCTGTTTTCGACTTTGATAGATTTTTATAAGAAGAAGAAAAAGGTACAGACACAAAGAAAAATAGAAAACCACTTTCTTGACCTACAAATTATAAAAATTGTATGTCAGGAATCTTCTGCCAGGTAGGAATTCGAGAGAGCAGAGGAGAGCTCAGTGTCCTTTCCCTCAGGGTCTTGCCGGAGGGACTGGAGCAAAATCTGCATTTAGTGTTGTTGGTAAAAATAATCTTCCCACCCAGAAAAATGTAGAAAGCTACATTGTTTGGGATCTTTGGACTTAAATTCGTTTCCACACAGGCTGGAAGGTAGGAGTGGGGAGGGGAGATTTTGAGCTGTTTTGTTCTAATGAAGTGTTTAAGGCTGAAATAATGGTTCTACATAGCTTTCGACATAATTTATTCTATTCTGTGTCAATTTGCCTGAAGAGTGTAATGCTGTTTGGGGGGAGAGCAGCAAAGGGCTCTCACCAAGGCATGGGCTGTAATTTACATCTAGAAAGTCTACATATTCCATAATTTTGGTGTGCTATGAATTAATGGAGTAATATTGAATATCTCCAACCCCCTTATTATGGCTTCTCACTTGAAATATGTTTTCAATATACATTTATTCAGCAGTGCTTAAACATGGTAAGTCATCAACACATGCTTTTTAAATCATGTGGCTTCATTTTTTTCCTGCTTAAATGTCAGGTCAGATGGTTATTAACAGCAGAGGCAGGGGTGCGGTGGGTAACAAGGAAAGAGGAGCCATTCAAAAACAAGGAGTATTTTTTATTTTAAAAGAAATGTCCTCTATTTATGATACTGTTTCCCTAAAGTGAAAGAGGAGAGAACATTTAGAGGCTTGTGGTAGTTTCTCTGGTGACAATTTATTTTATGTGTGTAGCACATTGCCTCCCAAGAGCAATGTGTGTTTGAAATCTGCCATATACTATGTGAATACACTTAAGCAACTGATTTGGTTAGTAGATGCTCTTGGGCTAAGATCCAGCTCTCAGATAATTAAGAACATGGTCCAAATGGCTGGAGCCCTAAGAGGCTTCCTATAACTGTCTCCAAAGTGAGAATTTACCTTCATTCTTGGTGGCAAGTGGCCCAGGCACTGAGCCACAAGATGAGGGAATTCCTCCCAGGGAATGTGATGAAGTGTTTTGCAAAGAGAAGCTTTGCTCTCCAGGACACTTAAAGTTCACTCTCAAGGCCAGCCTCTCCATGTCTAGTGCTGAACCTTCCTGAGTCCTGTGCTTGCAATTTCAGCATGCTGACACCAGGTGGCAGGCAGTACTGAGGTCCCGCCAGATTTCCTTTCATACACAGCCAGGGTTCCCTTCAGTGCAGCTAATGAGTTGACAGGTATTGAGGAATCAAAAGAGATTCTCTATGAAAGAATAATACTTGCTAAAAATGCTACAGAGGCTACCTCCACTTTTAAATCTAATGTATTCATTGCAAAGCCCACGTCAGTGTACACTAACAAAAAGCTTTATCTATTTTTATAAATATTGACGTATTGAACATAATTATAATGTGGTTTTCTAGGGGGGAACATTATTGTGTTTACATAAACATAATATGCTCTAGACCACAACTCAATAAGATGTATCAAGTTCTGGATACATAGTTGTTTTACTAACCTTGAATAAGAAATCTCCACAGATAAAGTAAATAATATATTGGTATCAGGAAATAATGGAAAGATTATAATAGTAAAGTAAATCTAAAAGATTAAGATAATGGGCCAAACTTAATGCCTAATGCGCTGCCTGGCTTGTGGCTTGTTATTTCACGAGAGGATAGAATAGTTTCTTATTTTACATCCTGTGCTTTTGGTTTTCCATGAGAAGTCGAAGGACATGGAGGGCTTCCCTGGTGGGGCAGTGGTTAAGAATCCACCTGCCAATGCAGGGGACACGGGTTCAAGCCCTGGCCTGGGAAGATCCCACATGCCGCGGAGCAGCTAAGCCCATATGCCACAACTACTGAGCTGCGCTCTAGAGCCCACGAGCCACAACTGCTGAGCCTGTGTGCCACAACTACTGAAGCCTGCATGCCTAGAGCCCATGCTCTGCAACAAGAGAAGCCACAGCAATGAGAAGCCTGTGCACCACAATGAAGAGTAACCCCCGCTCACCGCAACTAGAGAAAGCCGGCACGTAGCAACGAAGACCCAACGCGGCTATAAATAAATAAATAAATAAAAATTTTTATTAAAAAAAAAGGACATGGAATACAGGGTAATGTTTGGATATATTTTATTGGTAAGCAGGGGGAGGGGAGATTGCATTTTATATGCCAGCAAATAAAGCAAGTACTTCCTTTGCAAATGATATATCTAGGTTTCTCCTTTGTTGGTTCGACTCTGCTCACTCATTAGCAGAAATCATAAAATGATCTGATAGAAGGAGCAAAGAGTAACCTGTGGGACTCTAGTAGACAGTGCTAAAGGGATAAGAACACCAGTTACAAAGTTTGAGTTAAAAGCAGGAACTGTCGGGCCTCCCTGGTGGCGCAGTGGTTGAGAGTCCGCCTGCCGATGCAGGGGATACGGGTTCGTGCCCCGGTCCGGGAGGATCCCATATGCCGCGGAGCGGCTGGGACCGTGAGCCATGGCCGCTGAGCCTGCGCATCCGGAGCCTGTACTCCGCAACGGGAGAGGCCACAACAGTGAGAGGCCCGCATACGGCAAAAAAAAAAAAAAAAAAAAAAAAAAAACAAACAAAAAAAAAAGCAGGAACTGTCTAATTTGAAAGTTATTAAGTTATATAATTGAGAGCACAATTTAAAGAAATATGAACTCCTGGGCAAAATTAAATGCCTTCCTTTCTAACACTTTACCTCTTCTGAATTGATCTCAAATTAAGCCCTGGCTTCCTCTCTCATGGTGGTGACACTGACTCTGCTGAGTCCTCCATGCTCTTCTGGGGCTTCTCAGAATTCCTCCATGGAATCAAACTTAAGTCCTTCCTCGTGTCTCCCGTGTATCCAAATTTAATAAATGCTTTCGCTGTGTGCCACCTGAAGAAACCCCCAGATTATGTTTCATTAACTCATCTCTAACTTCTTACAGTATTAAGGGTTCAGTTTATCCTTTCATAACCAATCATCAAAAAGAAAGATTCAAGGCTTCCCTGGTGGCGCAGTGGTTGAGAGTTCGCCTGCCGATGCAGGGGACACGGGTTCGTGCCCCGGTCTGGGAAGGTCCCACATGCCGCGGAGCGGCAGGGCCCATGAGCCATGGCCGCTGAGCCTGCGCGTCCGGAGCCTGTGCTCCGCAACGGGAGAGGCCACAGCAGTGAGAGGCCCGCGTACCGCAAAAAAAAAAAAAAGAAAGAAAAGAAAGATTCACTCCATATGAGGTGGAAACCCAGCTTCCCCATTTGCTGGCCGTGAAACCTTGAGCATTTGTAAAATTAGAGTACAATAATACCTACCTTGAAGGTCAGGAAAGATGGATGGGAATCTATGTGCAGCGCTTAGGTTCTGTGTACCTGGTTCATTGTAAGTAATCAACTCAATAAGTGTTAGTTATTATCAATAGCACTATTATTATTAATAATGGGTCTTCAGTTACCCTTTCTAAATTTGAGGAGTACTCAGGTTCTTAAACTTGGGTTTTTTTCTCTCTTTTCTTAACTGAAGTATAGTTGATTTACAGTGTTTCAGGTGTACAACAAAGTGATTCATTTATATATATATTCATTTCATTATAGGTTATTATAAGATATGGAATATAGTTCCCTGTGCTATACAGCAGGTCCTTGTTGCTTATCTATTTTACATATAGTAGTGAGTATCTGTTAATCCCAAACTCCTAGTTTATCCTCCCCCTTTCCCTTTGGGTAACCATAGGTTTGTTTTCAATGTCTGTAAGTCTATTTCTGTTTTGAAAATAAGTTCATTTGTATTATTTTTTGAGATTCCACATACAAGTGATATATGGTATTTGTCTTTCTCTGAGTTACTTCACTTAGCATGATAATCTCTAGGTCCATCCATCTTGCTGCAAATGACATTATTTCATTCTTTTTTATGGCTGAGTAATATTCCATTGTATGTATGTACCACATCTTCTTCATCCATTCCTCTGTGGATAGACATTTAGGTTGCTTCCATGTCTTGGCTATTGTAAATAGTGCTGCAGTGAACGTAGGGGTGCATGTATCTTTTTGAATTAGAGTTTTCTCTGGATATATATATGCCCAGGAGTGGGATTGCAGGATAATATGGTAACTTTTCAGTTCTTTAAGGATCTTATACTTGTTTTTATACTGTAAGTAAAAGCAGAGAAAGGTCCCTGCTTCACAGATCCTATGGGATCACCACACTTTCCCCTTCCACTCAGTGTCTGGGTGTCAGCACACACCCAGGGGCCCTTAGCAGTGGCTTTCCTGGGCCCCCTTGGCACGGTGTTTGCCGAGCACACCTGCTTGGATGCAGACTTTTTCTTGTCAGAGACCATATTTCTTTTCAAAGAAAATGTTATAAACAAACACGTTAACCATGGTTCAGGTTTGTGTTTTGTTTTCTGTAAACAGTCCTTACGTGAAGAGGTTCCTGCTTCTGTCTCTAGGCGGGGTCAGGGGTGCCCAGTTAGTCCTGCAAAGACCCCTCCTTCAGGATGCAGCACCATTCCTCGGGAGCCTAAGCCATCTTCTGAACGCTTGCCAAAAACATGGAAGAAACGGCCCAGCATCCAAGTGGCTCTGGAAGCTTGGGATGATGGCAGAGAGGCCGCCATTGTCTGCTGTGAGGACAACCTCTGGCTGTGACCTTGGGCAGATAAGCTCTCCATGCCTCTGCGTGCTTGTCTGTAAAATGGGAGAATAGGAATTCCGACCTCACTAGGTTGCTGTGCAAAAGAAATGAGTTATGTATAGAAGTCCTTAAAGAGGCGCCAGAGCAGCTGGCCAGCAGTGTCAGCCAAGGGAGAAGGCTCCTGAAAATGCTGACAGGGACCCCAGGGCCCCGGGGCATCCACGCTCCCCACTCATGACACAAAGCTATCTTTTTCTCCTACATGCTGTTTAACCCAAGTGTTAGGGTTGATGGGAGCACGAAAAAGCATCTAATCTCATTTTAGAGTGGTTGTGTCTTTGCTGCAGTCACACAACTGGTCAGGACAAAAGCAGGCCGGCAGCTGTGGCTGCAGAATCCAGGTCTAGAGCTCCTGACACCTGCCCTGCGACATCCCCGGGGAACAGGGAATTCCAAAGTGTAAATGCCCAGGACGGCTTGGCAGGTCCAGTCTCTTCCACCTGGGAGCTTCAGTGGAAGTTAGGTGATGCCAGTTCATTCCAACCACATGGCGGGTTTATAGCAAAGCCCCCGACGGGGTAAAAGACAAAATGGAATTGAGACATTTGTAGGATGGAAAAATGTTCCAAGTCAAACCCTTCCTCACAAAGGCGAGTGCAAAACTAGTTAATAACATTTGTGATTTCAAAACAAAAATAATCAAAGGTTTTTTTAATCTCTGGGCTCTGGCCCAGCGCATGGGGAATTTAGTTTGGTATAGCTAAACTGCAAAGAAAAATAAAATGCTGAAGTGTTGCTGTTCTGAACAAATGTGGCTGGGTATTTCGGGAAGAAGTAGTATCTCCGAAACTGATTGGTGGATGAGGTGTAAGGGGTGAGGTTTGTGAGGTAATGGGGAGTTACCATCCGAGTTTTATGAGCCGCTGGGGGAGAGGGGAAGAGCATGACCAGGAAACAAGAACTTTAGAAGCCCCAGAAAAAGAAAGTTGGGAAGTTTTCCAGTGAAATTTTGGATTGAGAAAGAAAATAAACCCATGTTGTACTGAACAAGATGGCAGATCCAGTTCAGAAAATTGAGTAAGAGACTACATTCCCAGAATCAAGAGAAAAACTCCTCAAGGGCTTCCTCAGGGAGCCCCCGGAGGGAAGCGCTGACTCAGGACCCTCTGCAGCCTGCTGGGGAGGGGCTGCTGCCATTGGAGGTTGGAGGGGTGGCCTGGAACCAAGTCAGGAAGAGACCCCAAACCCTCAGGGGCAGAGGGAGTGGAGTGTGCGGCTTGGCCCTAGTGGAAAGGAGAGAGGCCTGTTAACAGAAGAGCGGCTGAAAGCAAGAAGCATCTGGAAAGGCCATTGAGTGCTTTAAACTCATGCCAAGCTAATTGAGTAATGTGACTGTATGTTCTTGTAAATTATTTCAACTGTGTGTAGTTCTTCCCCTGAGATTGGCTTCCCCTGAAGGTCAAGTTTGGTCGTGTGCTTGCAGAGGCTCTGAGTGGGCTGGAAGTGTGTGTGTGTGTGTGTGTGTGTGTGTGTGTGTGTGTGGGTGTGTGGGTGTGTGGGTGTGTGTGTCGGGGTGGGTGTGGGTGTGTGTGAGCACACACGTGGGTTATTGATCACAGTCTGCATTCCCAGTACTATGCATGGACTGATCCGATGTTCACAGTTTATTCCTTTACGTGGCAGATGTTATAATCCCGTATTGCAGATGTAGACACAAGGCTCTTTTGGGCTGTTTGGCTGTAGCACTGTTCATTCCTAACCTCATGCTACCATGTCATGCAGATGCTCATGAATGAGAGAACTGTGGGCCAGTGTGTGTTTCTGGGCTCTTTGGGGGTTTTTTTGAGCTATAACTCCCCATCCTCTGCATTTATTTATTTATTTATTTGGCCACAGGGCATGCGGGATCTTAGTTCCCGACCGGGGATCAAACCCGTGCCCCTTTCTGTTGAAGCTCAGAGTCTTAACTCCTGGGCTGCCAGGGAAGTCCCTGTTTCTGAGCTCTTTTATCAAGAGGGCCTCTTCTGTTGGCCCAGGCTTGAACGGTGATGTCATTTGACTTACGAAGCCCTTCTTGAAACCCTAAAACAGACCCTTTCAGCTCACGAAGTGGGGATGAAAGTCATAACCATGATCAGAAGGAACCCTCTTGCAGTTCTTCGAGTGGGACTTGCCCCCAACCCTGGTCTCCCACCCCTTCGCTCTCACGGACGGCTCCCGAGATTACAACTTGCCAATTCTGTTTCTGCATGGAAGTCAGAGAATCTAGGTCAGTTTATCCAAGTAGAAAGTGTTGTTTTATTGAGTTAACTCTGTGCAAACTGTTGCCTCAGTGCTTTATAGAAACAACGTCCCTTGTGTCTGGGGCATGTTCTCAGACAGTTTTCAGGGGCCTCCAGGTAATCGCTTAGATTGAAAATCAACAACGAAAACCCTTCTTTTTTTTTTTTTTTTTTTTTTTTTTTTGTAGAAATGGTGGTTCCCGGTAGAAAATGTCTGTCCTTTTAACTGTTTTGTCAGACACTAAATGAATCCAGCCCCTTTGGTCGTGAAAGGACGTGAAGTGAGATTGCAGTGCCGCTGCATCAACGTCCAGGAAAGCTGGAGTGTGCCTGACAGAAAGGGGGGCCCCAGACCCCCTTCCTGATTGCAGAATTTCCTTATTATTCCCATCATCTGGCCCAGTAAAGATCATCAAACCCGAACTGATTATCAAAAGAGAAAGGGATCCATTTGGTTGCTAAACACCATTATCTTCTCATCAAGGTTTTAGACGTGTTATCATTGTGATGTTTTACTGTTTTCACATTACAGTAATGCCGCTTTAGAATAATACTTTTTAACATTTTAGAGTTACTCAAAGTCTGGTCTGGGGACCAGAGCTGGCCGATGAACTGTAACCAGATGGGAAAGGTAGGTATGAACAGAAGTGAGGAACAGACTGCACAGCACAGGGGACTACATTCAATCTCCTGGGATAAACCATCATGGAAAAGAATATGAAAAGGAATGTATATATATGTGTATAACTGAATCACTTTGCTGTGCAGCAGAGATTAACACAACATTGTAAATCAACTCTACTTCAATAAAGTTAAAAAGTGAGGAACAGACATTGAGAAACTCTGAGCAATTTGATACTGCTGTAACACCCAAGCAGCCTTTCATTTTTCTAGTGATTCATCTGTATTGTATTTTATACAAGTGTTTGTCTCTTATGGATTAGAAGTGGACAAAACAAACAAAAATCCTGGTCCTTTCCCACAGATAGGTTGGGAAAAACTGTTGTTACAGCATCCATCAGCCCATTTCATGCTGTCCCCAGTTCTGTGAGGGACACAGGGATTACGTATTAAGCCCCATTTTACAGGTAGATACACCCAGGCTCAGAGAGGTGAAGACACCTGGCCTGTCGCCTGTGTCTCCATCTACTGCTTCTTACCTGAAGTCAGCCGTTCTCTAAGACACCACTCTGCTAACCACAGAGCAAGCTCAGCTGCAGATATTCTTGCCTAAGGTTTTTTTTTTTTAAGGAAGGATCTCTGTGGACAATCAGCCTTGAATGATCTATGAACAGATGCCCTTGGATAACATCTGAGTTCTCCTAATTCAGAAAACCATTGAGACCCCAACAGATGGGCCAGTTCCCTGTGTTTTCCAAAGCAATCAAAGGATCATAGCTGCACAGAAGCTTAAGGTTTGGAAGAGACCCCAGGGGGCCGTGTAGCCCTTGGCATTGACCTGCCCAGTGGGCAGCCCGTCTACCGTGGGAGGGATGCATCGTGGCGGACAGCATTCTGCTTGGGAGTCAGCAGCGGCCGTTAGAAAGTCCTTCTTCATGTCAGGCCCACCTCTCTCTCGCTAAGTCTTACCTGTTGGCCTCAGGTCTACTCCTTCATCCTACTAAGTCCCAGGATTTGGTCATAGGCACTGTGCTACTTCTGAATCTTCTTCCTGGTGTGATCTGGCTTCCAAATCCCACCCTCAGTCTTCCTGTCCTGCTCACCTCCACTCTCTGCATTCTTTAGTCAGGGTCCCCCCAAAATGATCCTGGCACTCCAAAAGCGGTCTGTCCAGGATATAGGAAAATGACCATCTCCCTCAGTCCACACACTGTATCTCTTATCATACCAACTAAGACCGTATTACTGATTTTGTGGCCGTATCTCATTGCTTTCTTGTACTAGATAAAAATGCTATGTCTCTTTAATGTAACACCTTCATTTGGGAAGTTGTTCTATACATTGACCCACTAATTTATTCATTCACTGATTCCTTCTTTCACCCACCATCCAACCAAGCGTCCATCCAGCCAACCAGGGGAATTCTGTCCTAGCTGCTTCAGGATTTTAATCCTGTCATTTATTTCAGAAGAAATCATACTCAGTGGAAGGAAAGCGGTTTAGGCTTTTCATCATCCCAGTTAATTTGCTCTGGAGGTTCAGTGTCTGGGCACCAGCTGTCCGGTCCACACCTCAGGGTAAGGTTAGCCAGTTAACCAGGTCCCAGCTAGCTGGGGACTGGAGAATCGGAGGCTATGAGCGAGCTCCACAGGTGGATGCTTCGTTGGTTTTAGCTGCGTCCCTAATCCTCCTTCCCTGTAAGAGGTGTTGATCAAGGAGGTCTCTTTGCTGTGACCTTTGTGACCATGCAGATGCCGTGCAGATGGCACATCTGATTATCCCCACATCCCAGCCTCTGACGGTGTGGCCACTGTGTCCTAGAACCACAGCAGACATCGTATGAGGGTAGCCTGAGAGGGCCGGGATGGAAGTGGAGTGGGGGACAGTCATTCACATGATCGGTTCACATGTGATGATAAACACGTCTGCACATCTGCAATTAAGAGCAGTAGTAATAGAAAAGTTTAAAGAGAGAAGAAAGAAATCACCCCTCCTCATATGTTGGCTGGAGTTGAGTTCCTCATAGAACCCACCTCCTCTGGGGATGCCTGACTCACGACCCCCTCACTTCCGGACGACTCGCATCCTGGCCTCTCCCCCAGCCACCCTACAGACAGAAGAAAAACCTCTTCTTCCAGGTTGATGAATGACCTGATTCAGAGGTCAGCAAACTGCAGCCAGTGGGCCAAATCCAGTGGGTCACCTGGATTTATACATTAAGTTTTATTGGAACAGCTGCACCCATTTGTTTCTGCTGATTGTCTGTGGCTGCTTTCCCAAATCAACCACAGACCTGAGTCATTGTCACAGAGACTAGGTGGCCCCAAACCCTGAAATATTTACCCTCTGGTTCTTTACAGAAAGCAGTTTGCTGACCCTGCCCTGTGTTAATAAATCCATGGATCTGGCCCCCACTGGTCCTGAGTCCCTGCCTATTCTCCTCACCTCTCGGCCGCTTCCACCTCTCACGACCACCCCTCATGGCGATGTCTTCCCTCACCCCGTACAGCGAATCCGCACTGTCCTCTCATGCTCCCTCTGGCCACGCTTCCAGCTTCCATGCTGACCCCGCTACAACTGGAAGCATGCACAGGGGCGTAGGTTTCCATCTTTTGGGTCACTGCTGTCCCCGCGGTGCCTGGAACAGTGCTTGGCACATGTGTGGTGGATGCATGAGCGCGTCTAGCTCTGTCTAGAGGCACATTCGACCAGAGCTCACCTTGTGGAAAAGTCCTATTTGGACCTCACAGGTGAACAGGTGGATCCCAGAGGCAGTCACGGAGGAAGGCTTAGCTTGGAATCACCAACATATCCCCTTACACGGCCGAGACCCTGGAACTTCAGGGAGTTGCTTTCCATTTCATTGGCCCCAAATCTGAGCCCTTATTCTTACTATGGCCATGATGCTTCTGTAAATCTCCTCTACTCATCTAATTTGTCCCAGTCTCCTGGACCACACAAAGGACAGTAGCTGAGACCCTGGTAAGGGTCACAGGAAGAGTGTGGAACAAACAAGCAGGCCACAAAATGGTTGTCTGGCCCCTTCCTCCACAGACGCCTGGGCCCCTCTTTGTCCGGCACCAGGTACCAGACAGGGGCTCTGCCGTCCGCTTGGGGGAAGGTGGCAGTTTCTCCTCCAGTCTTTTCGTTTCTGACTTAGCTCATGTTTGTCAAATAAATTATCATCTGAAGAAGGAAGGAAGAAAGAAAGGAAGAGAGGAAAGAGAGGGAGGGAAAAAGAAATACAACTTAAGCCTTTTATCATCAAGGTCAGGGCTGGCAAGGAGGTTTTATTTTCTATGCTAAGGCTGATCAGTAGGCAGTGGCTGCTGGGATCTGCTTGGGTCACTGGGTTGAGAAGGATTCTGAGGCCGTATTCAGGTTCAGTTCAGTGAGAAAAAGAGCCATAATCCATTAGCGACATCTGCCGTGGGCGTGAAAGAAGAGGGTTGTGGCCTGCAGGCCGTGTTTTCCTTCTCACTTTTAGACTATTAAAACAATGGCTACAAAACCTTTTTCAAACTCATTACGTGGACGGGACATTGGGCTGCCTGCTTTGCTGCCACCATCTTCCTTTTTGTAGTGTCGTTGAAGCCTGCTGCCTTCTCCTTTAAACTACCAGGATTTGGTCTTTAATCCGTGGAACAAAGCATTTTGCCACAGGAACTGAGGGTATTTATAATGGCCAAAGATATACGTGGTCATCGACTAGTTAGTGGTAATCTTTAATCATTAAGCTACATTCACTGAATACAGAGGCATAAAATGCCAGAACAAGGGGTTTTGTGTTGGGGCCAAAGAAATAGAAGATGTTTCTCTAAGAGAGTCTTAGCTGGTACAGGGTGAAACTTCCATGCTTCCAAGTTAGACACTCGCTTTTGACATGGGCTGGACCCAGATGTGCACCTGTGAAGTCAAAGCAGGGCTTTTCTTTGATGATGATGATGATTAGGCTGCACCGCGCAGCTTCTGGGATTTTAGTTCCCTGACCAGGGATCAAAAGTGGGCCGTCGGCAGTGAGAGTGGTGGTGGGGGGGGGTCCTAACCACTGGACCGCCAGGGAGGTCCCAAAGCAGGGCTTTTCTGATGGTACCCGATGCCTCTCTGCAAGGTAGCACGTAAGGGACCTTTCATCCAGATTCAGCCAGATTCATCCGTTTATTCATTCCACGAGCATTTGTTAGCTGCCTGCTGTGTGTCACACAACTTTCCAGGCACTGGGCATCCAGACAGAAATCCCTGCCCTCAGAGAGATGGCTTTCTAGTGGGAGGAGACAGACAGTACATAGATAAATAAAGTCTATGCTAAATAAATTAATGAGAAATGCTAGTGAGGAAAATCAAAGAGGCACAGGAAAAAGGGAACCTCGAGCAGGCACTGGGGGTTGGAGTGTTTGCTGGTTTAGGTGGCGTAGGGAGGAGAGTAACACCTGCGGATATCTTCGGAAAGGGCGTCCCAGGTGTGAGAACCTGCAAGTGCAGAGGCCCCGTTGTGGTCAGGGACCAGCAAAAAGGCCAGTGCATCTGGAACAGGGTGAGTCACAGGGACAGGGGCAGGGAGGAGACGGGGTCAGAGACGTAACAGGAGGACAGAGAGGACAAAGATGCTGCTGAAATCATTACATTTCTGTTCCTGCGCCGAGAAAAAATATATGTAATCTTGGAAATTTTGACCCTCTGTCCGTTGACTGGAAACTTAATCTTTAGAGAGACAACAAATGTCACCATCGATGGAGAGAATAGTGATTGCTGTTCTGGATGAGCAGATGCCTGCATTCCGTGAGCGTGGGGTCTGAGATGACACGTTAGCAATAATAGGAGTTTTCTTTATAATTCTTTTTTCTCTCCCGTGATCTGTTTGCATTTAGACCAGCTAAGAATGGCTCTCCTGTTTTTCCCTAACTCTTTCACCTTGACTATTTCCCCAGTTTTCTTTTTTTCTCCCCAGAATTTTCTGCAGGTATCCATCAGTCAGGGTTGTTTGGTTACAAGAAACCGACTTGGCCAACTTAAGCAAAGAGGAATTAATTAGAAACCTACTGGGGGCCCCCAGAATAGACTGGAGGCTGGAGAACCAGGTTTGGAAAGGATCCGGAACCGAGGGGCCCTGGGAGGCTGGAAGGAGGCCTCCTTGTGGACCGTTTGCCCAGAAAGCCACCGCCAGAAAGACCGAACCCTGGTCAGGGAACTAGATCCCACATGCATGGCACAACTGAGGAGCCTGCCTGCCGCAACTAAGACCCAGCACAACCAAATTAATTAATTAATTAATTAACTTAAAATGTCTTAAAAAATAGGTATAAAAAATTAATTCACACCCATAGGCAGGAACATTATGCCACCATTGAAAGCAGTTTTTTCACGATGTGGGGAAATATCCACACTGTTAAATATAAATGAAAAACAAGATTAGAAAATTTGGATATTCTATGATCTATAATAAAAAATATATCTACATATATAAATGCATGAAAGGAGCAGAGAAAAATAAAATATTAACAGGGCTTGTTTCTGGGACATGGGTTAATTATAATTTGTATTTTCTTCTTTGCAGAGTTCATTATTTTTCAAATTCTGTGCAGTGAGCCTATGTGGCTTTTTTTAAAAAAGATACTCTTTTTTTTTTCTTTCAAAAGAAAGTAGCTTTAAAAAAAAAAAGAATGTAGCTTTTTCTCTTTATTAAGATTCTCATATTGTATGGACACTCTGGGAAACTAGTTGACCAATACCTAATTTAGCAGCTGTCTTCACCGAAAACCAGTGGTTACCTGGAAGATTAAGGAAGTTAGTTCCTCTAGTGCCTTAGGCTCCTGTTCGCACTCAGAGATGTTTAGTTGAAAACCAAAGAGCTCTCCCCTCCCCCTTCCCCTCCCCCCTCCCCCCTCTTCCCCCGCTTCTCCCTCCCCCTCCTGGTAAACTGCATAAGTGCGTACCTAGAATTTGCGAAGCAGAGGAAGTTAGTTGCCTGACTTGTTTGATGTGATCATCCCCAAACTGCTGCTTCAGTGATTATACATTTTGGGCAGTGTCTCCAAGGTGCTGCTACCTTGCCTGAGCATTGCCAAATGCCGTTCTTTATGGCCTCTCTCTGCAACATTTAGATTTTTGTCCTAAACTGAACAGCAGCCTGTGGCAGAATCTGCGGTTGTCATAGCTGTATTCAATTCACCTGAACTGATGGTTTCAAAAACTAGGGTCTGAGAGTTTAGGGAATTCTTCTAATTCTCTGTACATCTCCCAGCGGACATACCTCCACACTTTGCTCTTAAGGAGGAATGCAGGGATGGCTCGCCTAAACACCAAGGGAACCTTCTTTTGTCTGCTTACTCCCTGTCACCTCTAAAGATGCCCCAAGAGGCTTGGCCTCTGCTAGGGCCAGGCCTCTTCCCTGCCATGGTTTGCTCTTGTGTCCTCTCCCGAAGCAGATGCTGCAGGAGAACTGGGTTAAGGGGGGTTTAATACCCTGTGATTGGAATGCACGATTCTCCGCAGGCCCAGCCAGTGCTCAGATGCTCACACGGCCTCACCCTCACCCCTCCTGGGCCTGTGCACATTTGGCATCGTTCCGAGTAGCTGGTGAAGATGGGGAAGCAGTGCAGCCCTGGGGTCAGGGCTTTCTTATTGAACAGGTGCCCCTCACCGCTAGCACAGCTCCAACACAGGTATCTGTGAGCCCACCTACCAGGGGCAGTGCCTGTCACCCCTGTCCAGCACTCAGCCCCCCTTCCAGAACCTTCATCAGCAACAAAGACTTGTCCCAGGCTCTGGATGCCCCGGCAGTGTTCTGGGTGGTGGTGATTGCATGTGAAGAATTCCTAAAATCCCTGCCCTCCAGGAGTTTACATTCTTTGGGGAGAGAAAGATAATTTAAAAGACAAATAAAGGGGCTTCCCTGGTGGCGCAGTGGTTGAGAGTCTGCCTGCCGATGCAGGGGACACGGGTTCGTGCCCCGGTCTGGGAAGATCCTACATGCCGCAGAGCGGCTGGGCCCGTGAGCCATGGCCGCTGAGCCTGCGCGTCTGGAGCCTGTGCTCCGCAATGGGAGAGACCACAGTGGTGAGAGGCCCGCGTACTGCAAAAAAAAAAAGAAAAAAAAAAAAAGGAGACTGAACTGGGACAGGGACTAGGAGTGTTGGAGATCAGGGCTGCAGTTTTTGATGAAGTAGTCAGGGCAGGCCTCGTGAGAACGTGACGTTTCAATAAAGACTGGAAGGAAGTGAGGGAGAGAGCAGCCAGGGTATCTGGAGGAGAGGGTCCAGGCGGAGGGAACAGCTCATGCAAAGGCCCTGAGGTGGGGCATTCCCCAGTGTGTTTGAGGGCCAAGAAGGAAGCCAGTTGTCAAGAGGGGCATAAATAGGGATTTTCCTGGCAGTCCAGTGGTTTAGACTCCGTGTTTCCGATGCACGGGGTGCGGGTTCAGTCCCTGGTCAGGGAACTAACATTCCACATGCCACACAGCACGGCCAAGAAATAAAGAAAAAAAAAAAAAAAAAGGGGGCATAAACAAGCAGGCATAAGAGAGGAGATGGAATCAGAGAGGCCCAGGGGCTTTGTCCAGACTTCTGCTCTCACTCCAAGTTTGATAGGAGGCTGTCAAGTGTTCGGGCAGAAAGGGGACATACTTGGGTTTTAATAGGTCCAAGATGGTTGTTCTGTTCAGACTATACTATCGGGCGTCAGGGCAGAAGCAGAGAGAGCTCAGGAGGCCTCAGAAGGGAACCAGGTGAGAGACGGTACCGCTCTGACCGGTGGGAGTGGTGAGGCAGTGCTGTTGGTGATGGGAGTTTGCAGTAATCAGTTGACAAGTAGCTGCAGGAATTAGAAGAAGATCACCATGTCAGTAACATGTTCTGAGAGTCGCCTTACAGTCCGAGAACCTTCTTAGTGTTAGGGAAAAGCTACTTTCCTCTGAAAAGTAAAAACAGAACAACTACATTTTAAAAAGTAATGGAGGCAACAGTAGCTCATTGCAGATGATTTGGAAAGGACTGGAATTTATAAAGAAGATCTAAATCACAATGACTCTCATGTCCCAGATATAAGTCCTATGAATATTTTGATTTATTTCATTCTGCTCTTTTTTCAATATGTGGGTATTCCAGTTTTTCTGACTTTCTTTTTTTAGTTAAGTTTACCGTCGTGAATATTTTACCATGTCATTAAATAGTCTTTGAAGAGATGCTTTTTGATAGCAGTGTGATGTCCTTTCCTATGGGTATGAATTAATTTTTAGAGCCATTTGCTTACTGGAAGATGCAACTTGCTGTGTGCAGCCTTGGTGGTTCATGGCTTGCTGAACTTCACCCCCGAATCACATGAGCTTCCCTGCCGCGTCCCGGGCACCATTGATACCCGAAGGCCTCCTCCCAGACAGAACCCCCCCGAGAGCTTCCACGGTGTGGAGAGCAGGGCAGGTGCCCTTTTCTGCAGCAAGGTGGGCAGGTGGGCAGAGGCAGAGAAGGCCCAGAAGGGCTTCTGCTCCGAAGACGCACTAAGACAGGTCCCTCCTCCTGGGAAAACAAGAAGGAGACGTGGGGAGAAAACCGAGGGTCACTGCCCAGCCACCTGCTCAGGAAACCCAGGGCCCGGGAGCGGAGGGCCCCCCACCCCTGAGGACTTAGGGAGTGATGGATGTCAAGTTCTGCGTCATGGCAAACGCTCAATAAATGTCATCTTCCCCCTTCCCCTACCATTGCCAGGAAAATACCAATATTCCGTAAAGTCAGTATTCACGTGTGCCATTCTCGGGGGCCAAGATGAGTTAGTGGACAGTCGTTCCACAGTACGGAATGTCGGGTCAGCTCAGGAAGTTCCCCTTAGATGTCACCTCAGTAGCCCTCGTCCTCACCTTGTACCATGTGAATGTCCTCAAGAGAGAAAGAGTCTCCAGCTGGCCAGTCTCCTGGCCACCTCAGTTGGAATTCAGTAATTGTCGATTGATGGACCAATGTGTTAAGAGATGGGTGGATGGGAGAAAGGAAAGAAAGAAGGACTGTGGGAAGGGTGGAAGGAGGGGTAAATTAACGGTTGTACCTTTTTTTCTTTCTTTCTCTGAAAAGATGTGAGCAGAATCATGTTTTTTACATAAGCCAGAATCTTTTCCTCTTTTTTCTCAGGTGAAATAAAAACCCAATATGGAGATTCCTAATTTCCATTGGAAGAAAGTAAAGAGCCATGTGTGATCTAAGTAGCATATTTTATCTGTCTGAGCTGAAGATGGGTGATTTTCTAGCTTGAGTGACATATATCTGTGCCCCGCCCCTGGAAATATGTTGTCCTTGCTGCGATTCATTTAGCTTTTTTTTTAAAGTGGACTCTAGTTTGTGTGCAGTGGATGAAGTAATTGGAGTGAGTGCTTCTCCCAAGAGACAGAATCAATCAGCATCGTAGAAGATGGTGACATTTTAGAAAGAAACTCTGAGGAAAATGTCAGGCTTAAAAAATTAAACACACTGACTCCAGATTGATTTTTATTACACTCAGATGGATACCCTGATTGACTATCAGTCTTACAAATGTTTAGCACAGTTCTCACTTCTCTGATAATCAGAATAATCTAATTTTTAATGTCATTTAATGTACTCTATTCAAGGTTATAATAGATCATGTTTCTAATAAAACCCAGCAATTATGGAATGAATAATACAGGAAGACTGGCATTCAGATTCCCTGGATTATAAGCAGCACCGAGAGAAAGTCTTAGGCACGCCCATTCCTTTATTTTTTATTTTTTGATTTAATAGGAAAACATTTTTTATTGTAAATGGGATCTTTTTTTTTTTTTTTTTTTTTTTTTTTTGCCGTACGCGGGCCTCTCACTGTTGTGGCCTCTCCCGTTGCGGAGCACAGGCTCCGGACGCGCAGGCTCAGCGGCCATGGCTCACGGGCCCAGCCGCTCCGCGGCATATGGGATCCTCCCAGACCGGGGCACGAACCCGTATCCCCTGCATTGGCAGGCGGACTCTCAACCACTGCGCCACCAGGGAGGCCCGAGATCTTTTTTTAATATTCATTTTTATTGGAGTATAGTTGATTTACAATGTTGTGTTAGTTTCAGGTGTACAGCAAAGTGATTCAGTTATACATATACATATATCCACTCTTCGTTAGACTCTTTTCCCATATAGAGTATTACAGAGTACTGAGTAGAGTTCCCTGTGCTACACAGTAGGTCCTTGTTGGTTATCTATCTTATATATAGTAGAGTGTGTGTATGTCAATCCCAGTCTCCCAATTTATCCCTCCCCCGCTTTCCCCCTTGGTAACCATAAGTTTGTTTTCTACATCTGTGAAGCCCATTCCTTTAAATGTGAGGTACACTCTGAATCACTGACTGCATTATATAGGTTATTTTTTTTCCTGCCCATGATCTGAATGGAACTTCACCAGACTTGGCCGGAAAAAAAAAAAAAGAAAATTCTTGGGAGGAAACAGCAAGATTTGAATCCTTCTAATGTATGCTATTAGTGCACCTGGAGAAAAGTGACAGGTAGCCAGGTTATTTATTGAGTTTCTCTAGTGATTGCTGCTTTCTCTCCATTTTTGATATACACCCCCTGGAGAAATACCATACTTTAGTTCTAAATATTTTTCCAATATCCACTGAAGCAGCAGCTGACATTATGGATGTTTCAGGGTGAGCCACAGGGTATCTAATTTGGAGGAGGTTTGACTCTGTATTTAGAGCCTCATACTTACCTGACTATGTTTCCTTTGGTTTCTTTTTTTTCTTTTTCCTTTTTTTTTTTTAAGGCCTACTCACTTCTTTAGGAATAAGTTGTGCTCTTTGTATTTGTGTCTTGTAACCAACTGCAGTCATGTTGGCATCTGGGTAGGGATGGTGGGTCCCTCTGCTACGGCTTGGGGTTTGGTCGGATGGTCTGGCGTGCGTGACGTGCTGTCACACCTGGCCACCCAACAAGCAGTGGCACCTCTGGGGTCTCCCCTTTCATGCTGGGCTCTCTGTGAGGGGTCCCAGGTAGGGCAGAGGAGGCCACAGGGGCTGTCAGGCTTCAAGAAGTTTAAACTAAAGGGAGAGACCTTAGACAGAAGGCTCCCCCCCGCCCCCAGAATTGGTCCTGGAGGTGAACCTGGCAGAATGAGAACTTCAGAAGGGCTGAGGCTTCCTGCAGATCCTCAAGAGAGCAGATGACGGGCGGGTCCAGACGAGATGCCCTCCACAGAGGTGAAGGGTCCTGAGGCAGTGCCGTGAGGACGCAGTGCCGTGAGGTCGCAGAGCCGTGAGGACGCAGTGCCGTGAGGTCGCAGAGCCGTGAGGACGCAGAGTCGTGAGGACGCAGTGCCGTGAGGTCGCAGTGCCGTGAGGTCGCAGAGCCGTGAGGTCGCAGGGGGAGGAGGGCTGGGCAGACAGCGCGGAGGGGCGAAGGCCACAGGCGCGCCTTCCTCCTAAGATCTTGGGTGAATCAGATCCCGGAAGACCACCAGAGCTCTCTGTGTTTGTGGCCGGTCAGAGCACATCTTGGAACATGATTGTTTTTTGTTCTGCGCACCTCATTTTCAGAGGGAAGTCATCTAGAACAGAACATTATCCAAAGCCGGTTGAGAGGGATGATGTGGAATCCAGCTGTCCCACTATGAGATATGACGGAACACGCCGGAAATTCAGAGGGTGGAGAAATTCAGCCGTAGGGAGAAGATAATTGCTCTGAACTGTGTGAGGGGCCATGAGCAAGAAAGAAAGTCACAAAGTGTGCTACCATTAATCGAGCACTGAACCTTTTCATAGCCTCTGTTAGATGAGCACCATTCCTTACTGGTCACGGTAACTGACACTGAGAGAGGCCAGGGAAATTGCCCGGATTTACGCAACTCCTGAGCCAGAGTCGAGATGTAACCCAGCTCTCCCCCAGCGCTTGTGACCTATGCCATAAGCAAGAGCTCCAGAGACTGATTCTAGGTGATCAGTAAGGTCCCTTTGCAGCTGTAAACCTCCTAGGCCTCCACTCAGGACACATGTTCAAAGTCATTTCCTGATATTCAGAAATATTCCAGGCATAGGGAGGGGGTCCTCTCTCACAGTACCCCAAATAAGGTGGGGTTAGTCTGGGAGCACTTGCTGCTTAAATCAGGTGGTTTGAGAGACCAAGGGCCCCTTTTCAGTTAAGGTCATTGGCAGTAAAAGCTGTGTACACGGTTGCAAATGGCTGGCTTACCATCCTGCACTTTCCTGGAGCCTCAGGAAAGGGAGTGAGACTATGTGCGTATGTTGTGTGTGTGTGTCTGTCTGTCTGTGTGTCTGTCTTAGGGGGTTGAGGAGGTCATGGCCTGAAAAATTAATGAGAAAAATCATCATCGAAGGCTTTAGGGACAGGGTCTTAGCGGGGTACTGAGGGTGAAAGGAGAGACCTTCAATGATGTGCCGTAGCGAGAACCTAAGGTTCCCTGAGCACTTCACTGAATGTTTTAGCCAGCGAGAGAGAATGAGTCAGGAGACCTCTGCGGAAACAGACAGGCTGTTTCAGCTCTAACAGTGCTATTTCTCCTTTACTTTTTATTGTATGATAGTGTATTTGCCTACCTTTCGCAGATGAGCCGTTGTCTGCAAAACATCATTCACAGAGAGGACGCGGGCAGACAGAGCTGATCTTGGCGGGTACACAGGATGAGGGAGAGGGAAGGACAGGCCTGCCTCTGTCACTGGGAGAGGGCCCCTGGGTGGGTGGTGGGTCCAGTCGCTGAGCTGGCCATGTAAGGGCAGCTGGAGGGGCCCCTCTTAGGAGAGGATCAGTGTGAGGGGTGGAGAGGTGTCTTGTGGGCAGTGCGGTGTGCACGTCTGATGCTTAGGGGAAGTCAGGGCCAGAGGTGGGAACTTGACCCTCCTGGATGTACGTACTTGGTGGTGGAGGGCTTGGGCCCGGATCTCAGGAGACGTGAAGAGTGAGAAGAAGGCTAGGGGTGCTCCCAGGCGTAGGGAGTCCTTTCAATGGGCTTCCAGAGGGACCTCGTGGGGATCCCAGGATGCAGCTGCCTCAAGTTCAAACAGGCCCTCCGTCTCCTCATTATAAATCTGGGAGTCGGCAGTAGTTCTCAGGGAAGAGAAGCCCAGTCCACATTCACCAGCATTTCTCTTTTTGAAGTTAGTTAGCTCAAGGCACTTTTTAATACCACGTTTCATAATTGTGGCTATTTTTTTTAAGTCCGGACACATCTTAAGAAAGTGCCATAACTTACGGGCCTTTCCCTGTTTTTAAATAAAGTGGCTACCAGCGAGAGCCCTGGGATGAGAGGGTCAAGCTGACAATCATAGGTGACCAAGGGCCCCTGTGCAGTTAAGGTGCCTGGTAGCAAAAAGTCCATGTGATTAAAAATGGCAGTTCCCGGAGCAGCCCAATCATTGTACAATTTCCTGAACTCAGTCAAAAGATGACGGGGTAAGTGGGGGAACAGGCCAGGCAGGGGATCCGGTGGAATTAATAAAAAGAATATGACTTTAGAGTCCAGCATTCCTTTCCAGCTTAGGGTCCGGTCCACCTCATCTGTGTGCAAAGTTATGCCACATGTGTCTCAAGACAGTGGAAATGTCTGGGGTCGGGGCGTGGCTTAGGTGGGAGGACTGCCGGCCCTGCTGGAAGGGACCTGGTCGTCAGTGGAAAGGAGGAGGGGGCATCCTTGTCTCGGTGGCTGGTTAGGGCTGCTTAGGCCAGGGTGACCCCCCTGCTCGTGTTCTGGACATTTCCAGGCCGGCTGGCTCTGCTTTGAGTACAGGAGGGTCACCGTCTCACTCAGCGTGGTCCAGCTGACAGGTTTTCAGGTCCCTTCTCACCCTTGACTTCTCTCCCTGCTAAAATCTGCAAGAAGGAGACAGAACCTCGCCCCTCTAAACTGAAGCAAGGGTGTGAGAAAAAGTTATGGAAAAAAGGAGCTGGAAATGTTTACAGGTGGAAGAACGTGACTCCCTTTTTGACACCTTCCAAAGAAGCAGCGGGGAATGCAATGACTTTGGAGAAACTTTAAATACATATGTGTTAAGGAAGAATAAGGACTTTGGAAGGAGAACCCCTCTTCCCCCCCACCCCCCAGAGTCATCTGCGGTGTTACTTCACCAGATTCTGGAGCAGCGAATACACCACGTTTATCACGTCTCGTGTGTCTGTGCTCCCTCCCCGGACAAACGTCTGCATCCGCCTTTGCAGCACTGCCTGCTGAATGCACTTCTAGGCATGGTCGTTGGCTGTCACTACACCCTGGCGGGTTTCCAGGCCAAGCTTTGTTAAGATGTCTTGTGAGAAGCGGAACTCCCATCACATCCCTACAACACCTCAGAACACCACGACCTCGAGTCCCTGAGGCTTTCTGCCCCCACGATCTTTGTTCTCGCTTCCCCAAAGCCTGGAATGTTCTCCTAGTTCAGTGCTATCCGCTCCGATGTTCCTTCCGCGGGGAGGGTTTTCCCCGGCCACCTTCCCTCTCCTGCCTCTGCTCCACTGTCCCCCGCTGCTCTCAGGGTGACGGCCCTTTATTCTGTGTGCGGTCTAGGAGACCCTCTAGCTCTCCACCAGGGTCTGGACATACTGCAGGCCACAGTCAGGGGCGGGGGTGGAGGAGTCCCTGGAAGAAAATCTGTTGGAGGGGGCAGGGCTTTGGTGCTGGGCAGAAAAAACAACTGATGTCCAGTCTGTTGCCTGATCACTGAAATAAGAGGGAAGAACAAACACAGGAGAGTGGGTGTTAAGTCAGTTCCTTTTTGTTAAGAAGACTTTCTTCCTGGGAATTCCCTGGCGGTCCACTGGTTAGGACCTGGCGCTTTCACTGCCGAGGGCCCGGGTTCAATCCCTGGTTGGGGAACCAGGATCCCGCGAGCCGTGCAGCGTGGCCAAAAAAACCCAAAAAAACAACCAAAAAATACTTTCTTCCCTAATTTGGATTTACTCTACAAACAACTTCTTACAGATCAAGGACATTTTTTAGAGCACGAGTCTGCAGACTACAGCCTGTGGGCCAAGTCCAGACACAGCCTGTTTTGGTGAAGTTCTGCTGGAACACAACCATGCCCTTCCGTGCACAGAGCCTCTTTTGCCCCGTGATGGCACAGTGGTGGCCACAGAGACTGTGAGTCCTGCAAGATCTATGATATTTACTGTCTGGCGTTTTGCAAGTGAGTCAGCACATAGCTCATCTAGCTTGTGTCTTTAATTTAGGAGAAGCTCTTTTGCCCCAATATATGCGATCCTTTCTGCCCCCAGTTCTTTAGAGGACCTGCTCCATCACCGCTTCCAGCTCCCTCCCCAAAATCCCCCCATCACAGAGACCTTGCTGCGTGCCCGGTGCCCTGCGTGCTGTTCCTCTCCCCCGCATGCCCTTTCTCATAACACCGTCATTATCCGATGGTACACTGTACATGGATTTGGTCATTGTCCACCTTTCCCAAGAAGAAAAGAAACTCCCAGAAGCCGGGGACATCGCTTTACACACTGTTACCTCCCCAGCACCTAGAACAGTGCCCGCGACAGAATGGGAGCTCAGGACGTGCTCTAAAGTTCAAGATCACCCTTAGGGTTGCTCGCAGGCAGCCGCAACTTCCCTGCATGTCCTCTGATGTGTCTTGGACGTCTGAGTTGGGACCCTGCACCACTTTCTCTTCCAGGCCCTGCTTTCCTCTCCCCCGGGTCCCGAGGCTGCTGCCTCTACCCGGAAAGCATTCTTGGGTGGCTTTTTTATGAAAAGGAGAGGAGAGCACGCTGTCGGGCGTGGGTTAGAGGAGAGAGACGGGAGGGCAGGGGGAGCGGAGTGGGGCGGCAGGAACGGTGTGTGGTACTTCCTGGGCTTGTTGTGGGTTTTTTTGATTCCTTAGCTGAAGCTTCCCAGGGATAGAAACTCAGTTCTCTGTTTGCGTCAAATATCGAGTATGTGGCTCTGAGCCGTGCCGGGAATGGTGACGATGCTTTCTTTTCCAGATGAGTCGCTGCAGAAATAAATACCTGAGAATTAAAGTGTTGTAGGCCAGGAGGAGGATTTTTGTGAACTCAGTAGGATTTCAGCAGTCCTTCCCAGACGAAGACAATTTGGGCTGATCTGTTTGTATTGAGACACTGTTCACTCGGGGAGGGTGAAGCTGGCCACGATTCCGGCCACCACTTCACACACTGAGGTGGATGAGGCGGGCAGGGGGGGTTAGTTCTGCTGTTTCATTTTTCACATTTTCTTTTAATCACACGTGTGGCCTGCGAGTCACCCCTCAATGGCATTCAGGGAAGCCAAGGCCAAGGAGAAAAATTCCTTAATTATAGTCCTCGTTGCATTCTTGTTATTAACACTAATCTTTTCTTTAAAGGAAGCCGTTTCGAGAATTCTTTGATGAGCAGCGTGTAGTTTGGAGCTAGAACTGGGTTTGAGTTCTGGCAGCTGTGTGGCATTTAGCTTCTGTTTCCTCCTGTGCAGATTGGGGACTCATAGTATCTCTTTCCAGTTAGGGTGACAGATAATGCATGTCTAGCACTTGACGCAGCCCGGGGAAGACACCCTCCCTCCCAGACGGGATGGGGCTGGCTGTGACCGTGATAGTTCCTGTTAAAGAGAAGACACCAGCTTACAGGCCGCGGCCCCCGATTTGGGCAGCTGGTCTGTGACCAGAAGATTTTGAGTCGGAATTTTCACACTGGGTTGGAATTTCTCCCACCTTTGCATTTCAAAGGCAAGGGCAAGGAGCAGTGGATATTTTCTCACTGAGCCTTTCTGATACCCAGGGTCGACCAGTCCTGATTCGGGCGCGTCCCGGGAAGGCGTGCAGGGTGGGGCCTGCAGTACACGTGTGGAGTCAGTTCCCCCCTGTGCGCTTTGCCCCCTCACCGTGGTCTTGCAACCTCACCCAACTATCCCGTGGACTCGGGGACTCTGGTTCCCTGTGGCATCCCCGGTACCTGGATCAGGGCCTGACACCCAGAGCTGGTGGTCACGGCTCAGGAACTGTCAGTAGTAGCAGGAGTCCGGATGTGTCGAGTTCCAGATTGCTGCGTGTGCTTCAGATTCAGCTGATTCCCGGACGTCAGGAAGGGGAAGAAAGAAGCCCAGAGGGGTCAGGGGCTCGCCGTCCCCTCCCACGGCCACCGTTCCCATCAGCAAACTTGCCCTGAGAGCCTGTCTCCACACGCTCACGCCTCCTGGGCCAGGGCCCAGAGAGCCAGCTGCCCGCCGCACGCTGCACCGTGCCCTGGGGGCACAGGCCCTCCCCCATCGCGCAGCTCGGCCCTGCCCGCTGCCCGGCACCCTGGACCCCTCACATGGGCCCTCCCCATGGCCCCTCTTCTCTCGCTGGGAACTCCTGGCAACCACGTGAGTGATGTCTCCACCCAGTCATTTCTTCCCCGTGGACAGAGCTGCTCTTCTAAAAGGCAGCTGTGGTCCTGTTGCTGCCACTGCGCCCCTGGTGAACCTAAACCCCAAGTCTCCTTGGCAAGGTTCGCCGGCCACAGGAGCCGCGGTCCAGCCTGAGCCTGGAACTCAGCCCCGGCCCTATTCTCTGCGGAACTTCAAAGCTGCCCTGTTGCTTCCACGCAGGGTTTCACACCTGCCCTGTCTTCTGCCGGGAAAGCCCTCCCCGCTTCCCACCTGTGGCCACCTGAAGCCTCCTCCTGCGCCTGCGTGGGTCTCCACGTAGACAGTTCCTGCGTGAGTGTGTTAGCCTTCCGGGGAGCCCTCGACAAGGGACAAGGGACAGTTGCAGACTCTCTGGGAAATCCACGCAGCCTTTTTCTGTTTGTAGGCAGGGGTGGTTTCCCGGATGTCTCTAACAGGTTTGATTCTAGAAAGACAAGTTTTCCAGTGCCTGGACCCAAGTTTATTTCCTGGGTTGGGTTTTTTTGTTTGTTTGTTTTTTGTTTTTGCGGTACGCGGGCCTCTCACTATGGCGGCCTCTCCCGTTGCGGAGCACAGGCTCCGGAAGCGCAGGCTCAGCGGCCATGGCTCACGGGCCCAGCTGCTCCGCGGCATGTGGGATCTTCCCAGACCGGGGCACGAACCCGTGTCCCCTGCATTGTCAGGCGGACTCTCAACCACGGCGCCACCAGGGAAGCCCCCTGGGTTGGGTTTTGAAGGGCTTTCCCTGACCGCCTCTTAACCCTCCCCGCCCTCTGACGGGGCTTCCATCCTATATTGCTCTGCTATAAACGTTCTCTTGAAAGTCACCGCTTCCTCAGTCGCCAGACCGTGAACTTTGCTCCCTGTCCGTTCTCTCTGACTCTCGGCGCCATTGGACACTCGGCCAGGCTTCTGCTGCTTCTCCGAATCCTTGTCTCCGTTGGTCACTGTGACTGTGTCACCCCAGCTTTCCTGCCCTCTGTCCCTCTGCTCCGTCACAGCCTCCCGCCCCCCTTCCCGCCAGCGACAGCCCACACCCAGAGAGCAGTGCCGGCTCCGCCTTACTCTCCTCTCTCAGCCTCCCCTGCTCGTCCCGGCTCCTGACCCCGACAGGCATCTGGGAGGTTCTGATTCCTGAGCCTCTGCAGCCTCTGGGATGGCTGTCTGATTCCTCACTCACCTGCCCTTAAGCCAAGCTCATCGTTTTCCTGCCCAGTGCTCGATTCCCTATTCCATCCAAGCTACCTTACTTCTCTCCTCTCTGCCATACCGTCGTCATCCCGGAGCCACAGTGCAAATCTCCCCGTGACCTCTAGGAGTCCCCTTCTCCCCTTTCTCCAGCCATGACCAGGTCCTGCGATTTCCCTCCCAGCGCCCCCCTGCATATCCCACCTTCTTTCTCTTTCCGTGTATCAACCAGTCTTCGCTCCCCACCTGTCCCCAGTCTCCAGTTTTCCCTCTGGTCACACCAGCCGTCCTGCTCTCCTACAGACATGAGGTGGTCATTCCTGGAAGGATGTCCTCATGTCCCCCACATGAAGAAGGTTCTTCCCACCCTTTAAAGGCCATTGCAGAGCTAACTTCCTCGCGCGGCTGTGTCGGGTCCAACCCTGAGGCCTTGGTCCACACCGTTCTCTTCATCTGGATTGTCTCCCTAACCCTCCAAGTCCTGTCCATATGGACTATTTGTTGAGCATCGGACACCCGGGTGACTGAGCCTCACTCACACTCCTGGGGGGCGCGCAGCTCCAGAACCCTCCCTGGAGGGGTTGTCATGACGCCCACACGCTGAGTCGTCAGCTCCTGCATCTGTGGGACTAAGTACCGTCTTAAAACCTACTCCTTAGATTTTGTATTCCTGTTGTTTAAACGTCTCTCTTCTGGCATCTAGCTCACTGAATGATAACTTTTGTTTAGGTGACTGTATCTTTTACTAGAATGTGAGTCTTTTGAAATGATACCCTTTCACTCTTGTTTCTTGAACATCTATCACAGTGTCAGGTACAGTGTAAGTACTCAATAACTATTTGAACAGATAGAGAAATAAATGAATGGATGGATGAATGGACAGATAAATTGATGAAATAATAGATGGATAAATGGATGGATAGGCCAATGGACAGATCAGTGGAGGAAGATGGGACATATGGATGGATGGACAGAAGGGTGGACAGATGGATGGATGTAGAAAACAGCCTGCCGTGAAGACTGAAATGGTTAGCTTCACACCCAGTATAACAATTCCTTTAAAAATAACCTTGAGGGCTAAGCCAGCCTTTAAAACACTAACAGTGAGTTTAAATTTATCTGTAATTATTAGGAAAGGAGGTTATGGTTAATTGACTAATCATACCCAATAGTGGGCTAGCATACATCTTATATACGGACCGCTGATTCTCTAAAAGTTAAAATTAATAGAATGCATTTAGAACAAAAGTACTGAACACTGCACTTCCTTTGTGATTCTGAAAACCCTTAGAAACCTTAGTGTTTGCAGGACCCCAGTGAGAGTCACTGAGGGGAGTGCAGGCTGACATAAACCGTTTAAAGGCCTTAAAGTCTGAGTTTTTCATTTAAACTAATATGTAAATCAGCACCCACACATTCACATGTGGACCATTTCTGTAATGATGTGGATTTCTAAAATGTATTTGACGATATGCAGGAGCTTCTCTACATTAAAAGCCTAAATATGGTATTTGGCCAACATCAGGCAGACTCGCAGACCATTTGTCTGTCTCTCAGACAAGATTCATCAAGTGTGGCAAGCAATATCTAAAAAGCTGGATCCCAAGGAAGCGAACATGGTCACGTCTGTTTGCTAAGCCAACTTCACGTGGAAAGTCCTGCCATAAGAAATGAAACCACTGAATGTTTAACAGCTGTCCAGTTTACCTCTCTCCATTTTCCCCTAATCACTAGTGATGTAGCCCCAGGTGGAGCACTGATCTTGCCGTGGATAAAAATTCTTTTTTCTCCCTCATTTTCTCCCTCCTTCCCCTACTTTTTTCCTTCTTTGCTTTATTCCTGTCTACTTATCCTGCTGTTGTAGCATTTCATATTTCAAAGCAGTCCATGTACAGCAAACCCTTAGAATCTTCATTACCTATCATGTATTATTTATTGAGGGAGAAACCATGCTTTATTTGACTCAGAATCTTCAGTAGCTACAGGACTCAATAAATGTTTGGTGAATAAGCAAATCAGTGTAGGACTCCCACTGGTTTCGTACCATTACATTGTGTTGCACTTATTTACATGTCTAAATATATATTACGAATCCTGTGTATGATGGAAAAATTCATTTCTCCATTTTTCAGATGGGAAACTGAGGCTCAGGAACATTAAGAGACCACCCTGAGATTGCACAGTTAGTAAATGATGGGCTGAAATTTGGGCCTTTGGAATTTTACCCCAATGTCATCCCACTTTTCCAGGGTACCTTTCATGTTATTTAAGACCCGTGGGGAACATGGGTCTTCATTAATTCCATACTTTATGTGCGTTGTCAATAGCAAAGCCATGGAAACAACCTAAGTGTCCATCAACATAGGAATGGATAAAGAAGATGTGGTACATATATATAATGGAATATTACTCAGCCATAAAAAAGAATGAAATAATGTCATGTGCAGCAACATGGATGGACCTAGAGATTATCATACTAAGTGAAGTAAGTCAGAAAGAGAAAGACAAATACCATATGACATATGTGGAATATAAAATGTGATACAAATGAACCTATCTATGAAGTGGAAACAGAATCATGGACATGGAGAACAGACCTGTGGCTGCCAAGGCGGAGGGGGCGTGGGGGAGGGATAGATTGGGAGCTTGGGATTAGCAGATGCAAACTATTATATATAGGATGGATAAACAACAAGGTCCTACTGTATAGCACAGGGAACTATATTCAGTATCCTGGGATAAACCATAATGGAAAACAATATTTAAAAAAAGAAAAAAGAAAAAAATATATATATAACTGAATCACTTTGCTGTATAGCAGTAATTAACACAACATTGTAAATCAACTATACTTCAATTAAAAATACATAAATGATTTGTTTTAAAAAAGAAATTACAATCTTGTAAAGTTTTAGTTCAGTATCAAGAATATCCACAATTATTTGCTAAGTCTATTAAAATACACCTCCCTTTTCTTTCATATTCCATGAAAAGAACATATTACAAGAGACTAAATGCAGAGGCAGATACGAAAACCTAGCTGACTTCTAGTAAACTAAAAATTAGGGAGAAAAAAAAATTATGTGTGTTGTAATAGATGCGGGCAGGATTTTGAACCTTGAATTGAAGGAATGACAAATTGTTTTCTTTTTTGCCTTAATTGCTGAATAAACACAACCACTGATTCGGATATATCATGTGTGAAAGAGCATGTGGGCGTGTGCTACTGCTGTGTAACCCATCCTTTACACAGACTGTATCTGTTAGCTATCGCTGTGTAACAAACCACCCCAAAGCTCAGTGGCTTGAAACAGTAAGCATTTATAATAATAAATGCCCACAAAACCATGGATCAGCAGGGTGGAACTCCTGGGCTCACTGGGCCCTCTCATAAGTCTGTGGTCAGCTGCAGCATGGGTGGCAGCACTGCCCATCTTGCCTGAGTGCTCTCCAAGGTTCGGGGCTAGGCTGGCTCTAAGTTGATTTAGGAACATCTTGGCTGGGCTGCTGGTCTCTCCTCCTCCAGCAGGCTAGCCCGGGCTTGTTCCCACACAGGGGTGATGCTCTAAGAGGGACCAGCACAGGATCTCTCTGGGCCTAGGCTGGCACAACATGACTACCACTGGTTTCTGTGGGTGAGAGTGCATCACAGGCCAGCCCAGATACAGGGGTTGAGGAGCAGTCTCCACCTTTGGACGGAGGAGCTGGGGCATCACAGTGCAGAGGGCGTCCACAGGTGGAGCACTGGGGCATCATTTTTTTTTAACATCTTTATCGGAGTATAATTGCTTTACAGTGGTGTGTTAGTTTCTGCTGTACAACAAAGTGAATCAACTATACACATACATATATCCCCATATTCCCTCCCTCTTGCGTCTCCCTCCCACCCTCCCTATCCCACCCCTCTAGGTGGTCACAAAGCACCGAGCTGATCTCCCTGTGCTATGCAGCTGCTTCCCACTAGCTATCTATTTTACAGCTGGTAGTGTATATATGTCCATGCCACTCTCTCACTTCGTGCCAGCTTACCCTTCCCCCTCCCCGTGTCCTCAAGTCCATTCTCTACATCTGCGTCTTTATTCCTGTCCTGCCCCTAGGTTCTTCAGAACCTTTTTTTTTTTTTGGATTCCATATGTATGTGTTAGCATATGGTGTTTGTTTTTCTCTTTCTGACTTACTTCACTCTGTATGACAGACTCTAGGTCCATCCACCTCACTACAAAGAACTCAATTTCGGTTCTTTTTCAGGCTGAGTAATATTCCATTGTATATATGTGCCACATCTTCTTTATCCATTCATCTGTCAGTGGACACTTAGGTTGCTTCCATGTCCTGGCTATTGTAAATAGAGCTGCAATGAACATTGTGGTGCGTGACTGTTTTTGATTTATGGTTTTCTCAGGGTATATGCCCAGTAGTAGGATTACTGGGTCATATGGTAGTTCTATTTTTAGTTTTTTAAGGAACCTCCATACTGTTCTCCATAGTGGCTGCATCCGTTTACATTCCCACCAGCAGTGCAAGAGGGTTCCCTTTTCTCCACACTCTCTCCGCACTGGGGCATCTTTAGGTGAGCAGCCCTTCCTGGCACTGCACTCCTGCTGCCCAGTTCTGAGGGCTTGTCAAGGGGTCCTGTGTCCCCAGGGGAATCACTGAGGCCGTGTCTCAGAACTTTCTCCAAGCAAAGTGCCTCATTTCTATTTTTTTAAATTAATTAATTAATTAGTTTTATTTATTTATTTTTGGCCACGTTAGGTCTTCTTTGCTGTGTGCGGGCTTTCTCTAGTTGTGGCGAGCGGGGGCTACTCTTCATTGCAGTGCACGGGCTTCTCATTGTGGTGGCTTCTCTTGTTGCAGAGCACGGGCTCTAGGCATGTGGGCTTCAGGAGTTGTGGCACGTGGGCTCAGTAGTTGTAGCTCTCAGGCTCTAGAGCACAGGCTTAGTAGTTGTGGCACACCGGCTTAGTTGCTCAACAGCATGTGGGATCTTACCAGACCAGGGCTCGAACCTGTCTCCCCTGCATTGGCAGGCAGATTCTTAACCACTGCGCCACCAGGGAAGTCCCCTCATTTCTATTTTAAGAAATGTTTTAAAAGGGAAAATAGGAGAATGCCAACCAGAACTGAAATTCATTTTCTGAAAATTAATTGGGTTTAGAGGACCATAGGAGTGAAAACTTTGGCTGCTAGAATTGATCTTTTTTTTTTATTGGAGTATAATTGATTTACAGTGTTGTGTTAGTTTCTGCTCTACAGCAAAGTGAATCCATTATACATATACATATATCCACTCTTTTAAAATTCTATTCCCATATAGGTCATTACATAGTATTGAGTAGTTCCCTGTGCTGTACAGTAGGTCCTTATTACTTATCTATTTTATATATAGTAATGTGTATATGTCAATCCCAGTCTCCCAATTTATCCCTCCCCCTCCCTTATCCCCTGGTAACCATAGTTTGTTTTCTACATCTGTGACTCTGTTTCTGTTTTATAAATAAGTGCATTTTTACCCTTTTTTTAGATTGCGCATATAAGCGATATAATGATATTTTTCTTTCTGTGTCTGACTTACTTCACTTAGTATGACAATCTCTAGGTCCATCCATGTTGCTGCAAATGGCATTATTTCATTCTTTTTTATGGCTGAGTATTATTCCATTGTATATATGTACCACATCTTCTTTATCCATTCCTCTGTGGATGGACATTTAGGTTGCTTCCATGTCCTGGCTGTTGTAAATAGTGCTGCAGTGAACATTGGGTGCGTGTATTTTTTTCAGTTATGGTTTTCTCTGGGTATATGCCCCTGAGTAGGATTGCTGGATCATATGGTAGTTCTATTTTTAGTTTTCAAAGGAACCTCCATACTGTTCTCCATAGTGGCTGCACCAATTTACATTCCCACCAATAGTGTAGGAGGGTTCCCTTTTCTCCACACCCTCTGCAGCATTTATTGTTTGTAGGTTTTTTTTTTTGTTTTTGTCTTTTTTCGGTACATGGGCCTCTCACTGTTGTGGCCTCTCCCGTTGCGGAGCACAGGCTCCGGACATGCAGGCTCAGCAGCCGTGGCTCACAGGCCCAGCCACTCCGCGGCATGTGGGATCTTCCCGGACCGGGGCACAAACCCGTGTCCCCTGCATCGGCAGGCGGACTCTCAACCACTGCGCCACCAGGGAAGCCCTGTTTGTAGTTTTTTTGATGATGGCCATTCTGACCCAAGTGAGGTGATACCTCATTGTAGTTTTGATTTGCATTTCTGTAATAATTAGTGATGTTGAGCATCTTTTTGTGTGCTTTTTGGCCATTTGTATGTCTTCTTTGGAGAAATGTCTATTCAGATCTTCCACCCATTTTTGATTGGGTTATTTGTTTTGTTTTTGATATTGAGCTGCATGAGCTGTTAGTATTTTTTATATGTTGGAGATTAATCCCTTGTTGGTTGCTTCATTTGCAAATATTTTCTCCCATTCTGAGGGTTGTCTTTTTATTTTGTTTATGATTTCCTTTGCTATGCAAAAGCTTTTAAGTTTAATTAGATCCCATTTGTTTATTTTTGTTTTTATTTTCATTACTCTAGGAGATGGGTCAAAAAAGATCTTGCTGCAATTTATGTCAAAGAGTGTTCTGCCTATGTTTTTCTCTTAGAATTTTATAGTATCCAGCCTTTCATTTAGGTCTTTAATCCATTTTGAGTTTGTTTTTGTGTATGGTGTTAAGGAGTGTTCTAATTTCATTCTTTTACATGTAGCTGTCCAATTTTCCCAGCACCACTTATTGAAGGGGCTGTCTTTTCTCCATTGTATACTCTTGCCTCCTTTATCAAAGATAAGGTGACCATAGGTGCTTGGGTTTATCTTTGGGCTTTCTATCCTGTCCCATTGTTCTACATTTCTGTTTTTGTGCCAGTACCATACTGTCTTGATTACTATAGCTTTGTAGTATAGTCTGAAGTCCCAGAGTCTGATTCTACCAGCTCCGTTTTTCTTTCTCAAGATTGCTTTGGCTGTTCGGGGTCTTTTGTGTTTCCATACAAATCTTGATGGAGATTGTTGTTTAAGATATGACAGCCTGTAACTTACTATGAAGAATGTATGTGACACAGAGCAGGATACAGGCTCATCTGAAACAGTCTGCTGGGAAATTTCTTTTTGTTATGTGGAGCCCCCCGCCCCACCTCACCATCAGATACTGCTTTGAATGAAGTCTTTGTCTTCATGAAAAGAATCTAAAGGGTTATACCAACACCTCTGCTCAGTCATGTCACTCTGGATACATGGCCCTTATTTTAAGACTCTAGATTCCTGACTCTCAGACTGCCTGCAGTTTTACCGAGTCAAAAAAACCCGCTAAACAGCCTCTCCTACACACGAGGGCAGGTTGAGCTCTGCAGAGCGAACTTCAGCTTATATAATAAAGCATGTCCTGCCCATGAAAATGGTTTATGGCAGTGGGGACTGAACTGTCCTTTTCTAAGCTGGCGGTTTTTACAGACAAGGTGAGTTGATCATGCAGTGGGTGTGAGTTTACTCCTGATTAAAAAGCAAATGGGGGACTTCCCTGGTGGCACAGTGGTTAAGGCTCCGCACTCCCGATGCAGGGGGCCTGGGTTCGATCCCTGGTCAGGGAACTAGATCCTACATGCATGCCGCAACTAAGGAGCCGGGGAGCCACAACTAAGGAGCCTGCCGGCCGCAACTAAGGAGCACACCTGCTGCAACCAAGACCCGGTGCAACCAAATAAATAAAATAAATAAAAAAAATAAATATTAAAGCAGAAAGGCAAAGGACCACAGCCTCGGTGTCTTCAGTTTCCATTTTTTAGCATCTAGTTTTATAGCATCAGTAAAGTCCTTCATCTCAGCCCTGATCATGCTGGATGACTCTGCCACAGACAGAGCCAGGGAAACACCACCACCAGTGGACAGATTTTGTGAGAGCCATCCTTTGCCAGGGCCCCTTGCTGCCAGAGGCAATGAGCAGAGAAGGACCACGGGTGGTGGAGGAAGGCATCCAGAGGCCGCCTGTACTTTCTCGACTGCTCATGACCAAGTGCTTACTTTTATGCATAAGGCAGGAGTGTTTGTCTCCAGAGTTAAACTTAGGATATTTCCTATAGTTCATCCAAGACTCTTCTCCAAAGGAAAGGATTTGCTCCTTATAGCAGAGCCTCTAAACTCCAAGTCTCCCTGCAAGAATGCCCACCACCCTGGGCCTGCTGAAGATAAATGCGGCCGCACCAGGCTGCCCCCGCCAGCCCCGACAGAGGAGGAAAGTGTTTGGGATTATGCGACAGAAGGAATGCAGTTCCCTCGAGAGGAGATCACATCTCCATAAGTAAAAGCAACCAGTGAGAGGAAAGTGTATTTAAAATCATTTGGAAAGTTTTGTTAGTAGAATATACCACTTTAACTAAAAGAAGGATTTGGCCTTTGTACATTCTGATATTTGGGGAGTTTCTGTAAGTGCTTGGGCTGAGCTAGGCTGGTTGATCCTGGTTAAACTCTCAGCATGCTGTGTCCAGACTATTCCCCCCAAGACTTGCATATTTAATATTCTCTAAAAATTCTAAGTATGCTCCCTTGCTCCGTCACCACGAGCGCCATGCCGTTCCTTATGCTTTGCGTTTGTGCTGGGCCCACATCACTCTCTGAAATCCCTGCACATAGGCTGCCACGTGGCAGACTAGAGCAGTCCCTGGAGGATGCTATTTTGACCTCCATTTCAAAACCCCAAAATCAAGGTCCAAGCACAGGGGCTGAATTCATTTAACAGACTCTCATGGGTGCCCTGCCCTCAGCCTGGTCCAGAAGGCGTGTGTCTTGGTAGCAGTGGAGAAAACTTAGCTGCAACCTCACTCACTAACCTCCTTTCTCTGTGTATTTGTTCAAATTTCTACGAGCGCCTCCGTGACTATTGCTGAATCGGGAGAAAGACACAGTCTCCACCGTGCAGGGGATTCTGACATTAGGACTGTTGCACTCACCCCAACCCACGCAAGGTCACAGTGGGACCTGCTCTGTTAATTGCTTGAGTCCCAACCGCAAATCCTGAAATTATGGGAAAGTATTTCTCTACTAGTTACAGATCCACCTGCCTTCAAGTTCACGTGTATAATTAGTTCAGAAAATGATGTTTAAACTAAGATGAAACTACATCTGTATGTTAGTTAGAGACCCTCCCCTACTCACGGCAAGCCGATAGCTCTCATCACCGACTGTGGTCCATTATTCTTACAGTTAGTAAGGAGGTGAAAAGTCAAGTTGAAGGAATTCCAGACTTTAATATTCAAACGAGAATAAATAGACCATTATGCTTCCTTTGCTAGACTGACTATAGAGAATTTTAATGGACAAAATCACTGTTGATTGTATTTTCCTTTCCTTTTTTTTTTGATGTAAAAGAATTTCTCGTGAAGCGTTGTTTCATCTCTTCCTGAATCCAAGTGAAGTTTCTGAATTCCACATGTTTCCTGCATTACGTTTTTATTGTGTGCATAGGAATCAGTATTCCAGATACGTGCACAAGCGCACACATTGAAATGAACATGACTTCATTTATTTTCATGATTAGACATTCAAAAAAAAGTGCTTGGGTGTCTGCTTTCTTATTCATAGGTCGAGATCTGTACATCAGAGGTATTTGTATAAGTGGCACTTTTATTACGTTCATTTCATTTGCAATATGATAGTGGATCATAAATATGTTACTTTTATGCCACCATATCTGATTTGTGGCACTTAGCCCTCACAAGGAGAATACTTGATATCTTCTGAAGCACCTTTCGTCCAAGAAGCACTTTGCAGATACGGGGCCGGGCTCTACCAGGTGTGTCAATTACACTCGTGAGCCTTTGCACGCCTCCCGCTTTATCGGCTGCACTGTTGGGGCCGAGAGTGGCCATGAGTCCCTTGCAGGCCTGGAGCTGATGATGAGACCTTTAATTTCTGGAAGAAAGAGGCTCAGGTGAGCTCTGCATTGCTGCACCCAGGCCCTGATGGCCGACAGAGCTCCGCATCTGCCACATGCTCACCCTTCACCATGGGCCAGACGATGTATCAAGCCCTGGGGACGCAGACATAAGTAAAATATGGCCCTTGCCTTCCTGATGCTCACAGACTAGGAGGGGAGGGCCATGTGGAAGAGTAATTGCCCACCTCCACCGTGATGGGGCGCTGATGCAGAGGTGACAGTTGGTGCCCTCCTCCTGCCCGCCCAACCCCCGGCCCTCCCAGGGATGCACCGTGCCTGAAAGCAGTTGCCAAACCCCCAGGCACGTCGCAGGACTGGACACGTGCCAGCCAGTTGCAGTCGGGCTGAGAGAAGAGACCACCCCTCACACATTGCAGGCGGCCTTCAGGGCTGAGCACCGCCCACCCCAGACTTGCAGAGAAGAGCATCGTGGGCTCCCCACCTACCAGCCCATCCCTCCATCCCTCCCCCATCCCCCCCTCCCCTTTCTCCAGCATCAGTTCCCGATCCTGGACCACCCGCTGCCCCCCTACACACACAACACACACACACGCACACGTGCACACACACGCACACACACGTGCACACACGCAGTGCTCCTGCAGCCTCCTCCACGACACTCACTGCATCGTGGCGTCACATATGAGTGCGACAGATACGGCTGAGGGCCCCGGAGCCAGGTTTTCTGAGTTCAGAGTTCACGCCACATCACTTAACAGGAGGGGGCAGGTTACTTACTTTTCTGTGCCTCAGTTTTCTCTTGTGCAAAATGGGCATAATAACGATACTTCCTTGTCAGGCGGCTGTGAACGTTGAATGACCTAATATGAATAAATGGCTTCACCGAGCGCCCAGAGCTGCTGGGAAGCTGTATTAACCTTTTCAGTCTTATCATAATTAACACTTTAGGGAATTCCCTGGAGGTCCAGTGGTTAGGACTCAGAGCTTTCACTGCCATGGCACGGGTTCAATCCCTGGTTGGGAAAGTAAGATCCAGCAGGCCGTGCAGCATAGCCAAAACAAAACAAAACAAAGAACCCACAAAAAAAAAAAAAACACCCTAGTACTAGAGTCTCAGTATCTGTAGTGATAGTGAGGCCAACAGTCCTATCAGTGTCACTGCTATCACATGATTCATGACTGTCTCCCACCCTGAGTGAGCCCCGAGGCAACAGGAGCCAGCTGTGTGGTCACCACTCCGTCCCCACGGCAGATGGCACGGAGTGGAGGCTCACAAAGCATTTGGTGACTGAATGAACGGACAAAGCAGTGGTGCACCTGCTCACGTGCCGCCGCTACCAGCCGCCTTCTCTGAAAGCATCATTGCCACTTACAGCCACGGGCCCACAGTGCTGCCCACAGGTCCACCCACGTCCACGTGGAAGGGCTTCCATCCTCCTTCCTGTGTGACTAGCACACAGAAGCTTCACAGGAGACTCACCCTTCCCACCCAGCCCACCATGCATCGAGGAGAGAGGCTGTAAGAGGGGCCGGCAACTCCGGGGTGGGGAGTGGTCAGATCCCCGGACCCTGCAGCAACTGTGAGTGGCCCCCCTGCCCCGCACTAGAGCCCCGCACAGGGGTGAGCTCCTGCCCCGCCCTGGCAGCTGCTGACATGAGTCCCCCGAGACAGGACGGAGACGCCTCCCCAGCCCTGCACCGCTTCGTCCCTGGCACAGGGAGGGCCCTGTGATGGTCTCCTCTCTGACCTGGATGCCGCAGCCCAGCAGGCAGGCAGCAGAGCCACTACCCAGGAGTTTGGCCTGGCCCCACCGTCTCAGCTCCAGGCTCACCCCTGCCTTTCCTTTGCCATGCTGAGTAGTACAGTGATCAAGCCTCCATGTGCCAGGGTCCCATCCCGGCTCCATCCTTTCTGTTTGTGTGACCTTGGGCAGGTTCTTAACCATTTTGTGACTCAGTGTTCTCATCTGTACAATGGGGATAATGGTACCTACCCCATAGGTTCTTCATGAGGGTTAAATGAGTTTATTTATAAAAAAGCATTTAGAATAGTGACTGGATATAGAAGGCATCCCTTATTCTGGACATTCTGGCAGCCTTCCATCCGCCTGGCCCAGATACCACATCTGTGCTCCACAGCAGTTCAAAACCATTGAGCAAAGCGAAATGCTGAAGCCAATGTTTAGAGAATCCATCCATCAACTTAGGAGCCTCTACATAATTGGGGTGTTATCGTGCACGGGGTGGCTGCAATTTGCAGTTGCTGAGGAGTCTGCGATAGTCCCAGGAATCCTTTGGTGATGGACACAGTTAGGGGCTGGGGATTTTGCTTTGGGAGGGCAGGAGCCATCTGGCAGGCAGCATGAGGTTATGCACTAGTCCTCTGGCAACCAGTCAGCCGCTGAGAGTGCCCCAAGCTTGGGCCCCGGAGCACAACAGATGGAGCTCTGGCTTTGCAAATGAGGAGTGCCCCCGACCCGGTGCCCTGCGGCACTCTCCGAGGTCCCCTTCCCACCTCACCTCTGCTTTCTGCCTGGGTGCAGATGCTCAGTGGTGGCAGCTCACAGAGCATAACCCTCTAGAGCGGTGGTTGCTCCTCTGAGTTTAATTTTCCAGGGGGCCATGGGTGGGCTGTGTGGCAGTGGATGATGCTTAGGCGTGCTGGGGACGGACTGCAGGTACTGTGTGTGCCCCCTATCTTTGCTTTTGTGTGTCTTCCACTGAAATCTTGACGAGTTTCAAACAGAGTGATCTTGGGCCTCGGGTTTCTAGAGTGTAGACATGGAATTATAATGCCCACCACTCCTGGTTCACTGTGGAATTTAGTGAGCAAGAATTCTTTAGTTACGTGAAGGAGGGGCTGGCCCTCGCTGAGAGATCGGTGAGCAGCATTGCTGCCGCGGGTGAGTCAAGCGGTCCAGGTGCCATCGTGGTCAAAGCAGGTCCAAGTGTTGGTGTGGCCTCCCACCGGGGCTTTGAGTTTTTGTGGTGGTTCTTGTTGTTTTAAGATACAATTCACATAGCATAATACTAATCCCTTTAAAGTATACAGTCCAGTGGTTTGTAATATATTCACACAGTTGTACGGCCATTACCGCTGTCTAATTCTGGAATATTTTCATCTCCCCAGAAGGAACCCTGGGCCCAACTGGAGTCACTTTCCATCCCCTCACTCCCACCCCAGCCTTTGGCAACCACCGACCTGCTTTCTACCTATGAATTAGCTTGTCGTGAACATCTCATAAGAATAGAACCATACAATATGTGGCCTTTTGTGACTTGCTTTTTTCACTGACATCATGTTTTCAAGGTTCATCCATGTTGTAACATGTATCTGAATTTCATTCCTTTTTGTGGCCAATAATATTCCACTGTCTGGATAGACCAGTTTTGTTCCTCTGTTCATCAGTGGATGGGCATGTGGGCTGTTTCCACTTCTGGGCTGTTGGGAATCACGCTGCTCTGAACGTTTGTGTGCAGGTATGCATGGATCGTACGCTTAAGTTTGTGAGGACCTGCCAAACTGTTCTCCTCGGGACTCTTGTTTCAGAAGGACCATCTTGCTCAGACAGGACTTTAGTGTTAGCTGAAGGAGAGGGTTCTCAGCAGGGCCAGGAGGGGGCCGGGGGGCTGGCAACCTGCCCTCAGAGCCACGGTGCTCACAAGGCCTCGGGCCGTGGCCTCCCCGTCGAACGCAGATGCCCACTGCCTTGGGCTTGTCTCCCCTGTGCTGACCGTGTTCTCTGCATTCTCCCCACTTTATTTTTTTTTATTTATCTTATTGAAGTATAGTTGATTTACACTGTTGTTACTTTCTGCTGTACAGCAAAGTGATTCATATATATATATATATATATATATATATATATATATATATTCTTTTTTATATTCTTTTCCATTATGGTTTATCACAGGATATTGAATATAGTTCCCTGTGCTATACAGTAGGACCTTGTTGTTTTTCCATCCTGTATATAATGCTTTGCATCTGCTAATCCCAACCTCCCAATCCATCCCTCCCCCACCCCTCCTTCCCCTTGGCAACCACCAGTCTGTTCTCTATGTCCATGAGTCCACTTGTGTTTTGTAGATAGGTTCATTTGTGGTATATTTTAGATTCCACATATATGTGATATCATATGGTATTTGTCTTTCTCTGACTTACTTCACTCAGTATGATAATCTCTAAGTCCATCCATGTTGCTGCAAATGGCATTATTTCATTCTTTTTATGGCTGAGTAATATTCCATTGTATATATGTGCCACATCTTCTTTATCCGTTCCTCTGTCGATGGACATTTAGGTTGCTTCCATGTCTTGGCTATTGTAAATAGTGCGTCTGTGAACAAAGGGGTGCATGTATCTTTTTGAACTAGTTTTCTCCGAATATATTCCCAGGAGTAGGATTGCTGGATCATATGGCAACACTATTTTTAGTTTTTTGAGAAACCTCCATCCTGTTTTCCATGGTGGCTGTACGACTTTACATTCCCGCCAACAGCATTAGAGGGTTCCCTTTTCTGCACACCCTCTCCAGCATTTGTAATTTGTAGACTTTTTGATGATGTATAAGTCTGATTAGGTCCCATTTGTTTATTTTTGCTTTTATTTCTATTGCCTTGGAAGACTGAACTAAGAAAACATTGGTTTAGTTTATGTCAGAGAATATTTTGCCTATGTTTTCTTCTAGGAGTTTTATGATGTCCTGTCTTATGTTTAAGTCTTTAAGCCATTTTTTATTTTTTGCAATATATGTTTTATTTATTTATTTTTGGCTGCATTGGATCTTTGTTGCTGTGTGCAGGCTTTCTCTAGTCACAGTGAGCGGGGTCTACTCTTCATTGCAGTGCGCAGGCTTCTCATTGCGGTGGCTTCTCTTGTTATGGAACACGGGCTCTAGGCACACAGGCTTCAGTAGTTGTGGTGCATGGGCTTAGTTGCTCTGCGGCATGTGGGATCTTCCTGGACCGGGGCTCGAATCCATGTCCCCTGCATTGGTACACGGATTCTTAACCACTGTGCCACCAAGGAAGTCCCCTTTAAGCCATTTTGAATTTATTTTCGTGTATGGTGTGAGGGTGTCTTCTAACTTCATTGATTTACATGCGGCTGTCCAACTTTCCCAGCACCACTTGCTGAAGAGACTGTCTTTTCTCCACTGTACACTGTACACTGTACAACAAAGTGCCTCCTTTGTTGAAGATTAATTGTCCATAGGTGTGTGGGTTTATTTCTAGGCTGTCTATTCTGTTCCATTGATCCATATATCTGTTTTGGTGCCAATACCACACTGTTTTGATTAATGTAACTTTGTAGTATTGTCTGAAGTCTGGGAGGGTTATGCCTCCTGCTTTGTTCTTTTTCCTCAGGACTGCATTGGCGATTCTGGGTCTTCTGTGGCTCCATATAAATTTTAGGATTATTCTAGTTCTGTGAAAAAGGTCATGGGTAATTTGATAGGGATCACATTAAATCTGTAGATTGCTTTGGGTGGTATGGCCATTTTAACAATATTAATTCTTCCAATCCAAGAGCATGGGATATATTTCCATTTCTTTGAATCATCTTCAATTTCCTTTATTAATGGTTTATAGTTCTCAGTATATAAGTCTTTCACCACCTTGGTCAGGTTTATTCCTAAGTATTTTTTTTTAATTTTTTTGATGTGATTTCAAAAGGGATTTTTTTTTTTTTTTTTTTTTACTTTTGCATTTTTCCTGCTTTAAACCATGCTGCCCTCACCTGTGTCCTGCACCTGCGGGAGTGGTTTGGGCACACAGCTAGCCTTCCTGTGAGGCTGAGATACCTCAAACTGTCTTTATGCACTTGTCCTAGTCCTGGAAATGTTCTGAGCCAAAGAACAGTGTCATTTCAGAGTCCTGGAGAAGAAAATCACCTGCACAGGTTTTCTTCTCAAATGCGTCCACTTGGTTACAAACAAGCAAGTGGACACAAGGAAGGGTCGTGTAAGCTGTGTAGTCATGGGCACATCCCTTAGCCTCTCTGAGGCTTCATTTCTTTGTCTGTAAAATGGGTTTAAAATTGCCTACCTGGGAAGGGGATGAAGTGAGGCACTGTAGACACGGCTCCCAGTACGATGCTGAAGATACTCAGAAATACCCTCCCCACTGCAGGTGTGAGGCGCTTATACGGACCATGGGGTTTTTCAGTACCACTCACCCCCCTCCCTTTTCCCTCCCTCCCTACCTCTTTCTTTTCACCTTTTCTCCTCTCCCTGAGCTTGTGCCTTGCTTTTACTCTGCCCTCAGCTCCTGCCCCAGGCGGCCTTGTGGTCCTCACGGTGTGGGCCCAGACCCAGGAATCTGCCAGCTCTCAGATCGCCCGGGGCTCTCAGGAAGGACCAGGCCAAATCCTCTTAGAGCAGATCAGATCATGCCCTGGGTCGTTTGCAGCACAGACTCCCAGGTCAGGGTGGTGGCAGACACAGCAGGCAGTGTCCATCCTGGCAACTCTGGGTCCCCGGGCAGTGTGGATTGCATGACCTAGTTTTATCTGTCAGCCTCCCTGGGTCCCAGGTTCCTTCCCCAGGAGACCCTTGCCAGAGCCAGAGCTCTGAGTGCCCTCAAATCTGGGTCATCTGAGAGGCTGTGCTGTGGGATGACCACCCAGCATGGAGGCCAATACCATGCCCATGAGGTCCAGGGCCAGACAAAGTGTGGGGATGAGGGCTGCAGGCAGATAAAGGATGAATGAATGAACAGCTTTCCAGGCTGAGGGCTCATGATGCATAGATTATTACTTTTTAAAACTGTAAGTAATAAAAGACTGTATGACTAATACAGAAAGTTTAAGAAGCAGAAAAACATGAAGGGACAGCACCCCAAACCCCGTCCCCTTGGAGATGAATTTCTTCGAAAGTGTCAGTTAAGGGAATTCCCTGGCGGTCCAGTGATTAGGACTCTGTGCTCTCACTGCTGAGGGCCCAGGTTCGATCCCTGGTGGGGGAACTAAGATCCCACAAGCTGGGGCCAAAAATAAAAAATAAAAAGGTGCCAGTTAATTCAGAAAACTGAAAAGCAAAAAAATGAACCAAAAGGCCCAGCTAGGAATCCCTGGCTCCATTCTGGGACGTGTCTCCCAGGAAAAAGGGGTTTCCCTGGAGCGCCTTTCAGGCCATCCCCTCTGGAACTGCGGAGAACCTGCCCGGAAAAATTCTTCCAGGAACGAGTCCAGATAGGAAGTTCCCTCCGAACAAACAGGCTCTAGGCCCTCTGGGTGAGCTGAGCTCTCCTTAGGAACCGGCTGGCGGCTGCAGCGCAGACAGACAAGTCCCCCGGCAGCCACACCCTCGCCTCGGGAGATGTGCTGGTCGGATCTCCTCCCGCCGACCCCCATCCCTTCCCAGGCAGCATCGGGTAGCGCAGCCCTCGCCACGAGTGACCCTGGTGTGTCTGCTCTCTTGTCTGCAGCGGTCAGGAATGACAGAAACAAGAAAAAGAAGGAGCCTTCGAAGCAGGAATGCACGGAAAGCTACGAAATGACGGCCGAGTTGGACGATCTCACGGAGAAGATCAGGAAAGCCCACCAGGAAACCTTCCCCTCGCTCTGCCAGCTGGGCAAGTACACCACGGTGAGAAGCCCCGCCCACCCCGCCCCGCCGCGCACTCGCACGCAGACGCGCACGCAGACGCACGTGCGCACGCTCCCCGCCCCGAGCTTGGCAGGCCCGGGCAGAGTAAGGAGACGCCGCGGCCGGCCCTCCGGGCCGGGGTTGCAGCAGCCGCTGAGTAGGGTGGGCATTTCCTCCCGCTCGGTCAGGACGCACAGGTTGGGCACATGCGAGGCTCCGGGCCAGGGTGAGTGAGACGCTGCTGCTCGCGGGGACCCACAGCCGCGTGAAGGGGCCGAGGAGGGCTAGGGAGGCGGCCGGGAGTCCCGGCGGCGGACGCCGGTGCAGAGCCCAGCGGGGACGGAGAGCCGGGCTGAGCCCTTCACGGGCCCCGCTCCAGCTGGAAGAGCCCGCCTGGGGGACTGGGCCTCACCCGCCCAGGGTCTGGCTCCACAGAAGGTCTGGGGGAGGGGGGGCTGGGAAAGCGAAGGGGGACCGAGCTGGGAGGTCCCCCTCTGCTCCCTGTGCTCCCCTGGGAATGGCCTCGCTGAGGGAGAAGTGAAGAGAAGGGGGTGGGGGACAGGTGAGGTCACAAGGCAGGATGCTTTGTCGGCTGGTCTGGATGTGCTGATGGAGATGTCTTTAGATACTTGAATTTTTTAGTGGCTTTTGCATGTGTTTTGTGCGTTGACGTGTATTCCTAGCATGTGGCGCTCAATAATATTTGTCGACTGAATGAGTGAGTGCAACTAGAATGTTGTTCTGGCCTCTTCAGTGGCTCACGTTGCCCGCCCAAGATGCTGGTAGACACGCTTTTTAAAAATCAAAGTATTGCAGTGTTTGCTGGTCTGATTGACTGAGACGTGCTAGAAAAAGAATAGTAGGGAAGGTCATGGGGATAAAAAGGTGAAATGATGATGCGGGCGGGGGCGAAAAACAGCAAGTGGGGCACCGAGGCTGCACGGTGAGTGGCACCAGCTTCTAAAGAGCTGGCGCTGGACTTAGCCGCAAGTCCCCTGGCTGAGCTGCCCAGAGAAGAAGAACCTAGAGCTTGCTCCCCAGTCCTCCGCCAGCTTACAAAGCACCTGGCAGCTATTAAAATGCAGGTTCTGGTTCAGCAGGTGTGGGCGGGCGTTGCTCATAGACTCCCAGGTGCTGCTGGTCTGCAAACCACACTCTGAGTAGCAAAGGCCACGAGCGTACTTCGAGTAGCGAGGCCCAGGGCGATTTTCTGGGCCCCCAGGCCTTGGTGTCAGGGACAAGGAGAGACGCTGGCCAGTCTGTGAAGCTGCTGACCTGGCCTGCTGTTGACTCAGCGGACGAGTCCCCCTTGCGCGCAGGGGCGCCATCCAGCCCAGAGCAGACGCAGGACGGGGCGGCATCGGGAGCCTTGAGGTCGGCCTGCGAGGGAAGGCAGGCCTGGAGACCTGGGTGACGGGTGACGCCATGAGTCAGGAGCAGGGGTGCTAGGAATGAATGTGGTTTAAATCCTGCTCTGCCGCCAACCAGCCGTGCGACCGTGTGCACGTTACTTCACTTCCCTCGGCCTCGTTGAATTTCAGTCCGAAGTGGTGGAGAGAAGTCGGCAGTTTTGATCAGGAGTCTTTATTGTTGTTACGGTCATCATTATTACAGCCAGTACTCGCTGAGCGTTTCCTCCGTACCAGGGGCCGCGCTACGTACTCTCTCTCTCGCTGTGTGAATTCTTTTACTCCTTACGGAGCCAGCGCGAGGCGGGTGCAGCGCTCCGTATGACAGAGGGATAAGTCACTTTCCCCACGCCCCGTAGCCAGTGGGTGTCCTTGGATGTGGGCAGTCTGACTCCGGGGCAGCTCTTCTAACCCCACACGGCACACCGTGTCTCAGGAGGGTGGGTGACAAGGCAGGGTGGAGATGGGGGACACCAGGAGTCTAGCTAGGAGGACAGGGCTGTTACCCAGGGATAAATCAACTTTCCCTCCAGAAGACAGAGTAAAAGAGAACAGTCCCAGCAGGGAGGGCTTCCTGGAGGTGGAAACTTGTAAGCCAGGTCCCGCGGTGAGAGACAACCCGTGGGGTCATTTGCTGCCCCCCTGGGGCCCCGGCCCTCTTCCCCGGGTTGGGGCGTCAGGGTGGCCTCGTCCGTGCCCCAGACTCTGCCTCACCTGGTCACCAGGTGAAGTGGCCGCCACTCTGGTCTGGAGGAGGGCAGGGCAAACACAAGTACACACGCCCTGGTGCAGCCTAGGACCAAAGCGCCCCCTCGGGACCGTCGTCCCTCTGCGGGTCAGCACAGCCAGGGACTCTCCCCCAGGCCTCCTGGCGGAATCCGAGAGCCTCTTTGTGCCCGAGGTCTGATTTTACCTGCTTCCAGGCCAGTGGGGCCGCTGCCAGCATCCGGCGTCCCGCATCCCTGTGGCTCATTCTGCAGCCCCACGACGCTGCCTCGAGGCTTTTTGTGCCTGTGGGGCAGCGTGCTTCACACAGGGGGCAGAGTGGGGCGGGGTCGACACTCCTGGGAGCAGCCCTGGCCCGAGGGCTCCCAAAGCTCTCCAACAAGGTGGAGCCCGGTGCCCACGGCCCTTCCACTCCTCTCCCAGTGCTTCCCAGGACCTCTGCCCACATAAGCTGCTCGCGTTGGAATCCTAGTCTCAGGGTCTGCTCCCAGCCCCAGGCCAGGGCTTCCCCGAGAGCCACCAGCGCCCCTTCCCTGCCCCCTCGGTCCCCAGTGAGGGCCCTTAGTCCTAAGCGCTTTGCAGGGGCTTTCTGCGCCTCTTTGGATCCAGCAGGGAAAGTGGCCATACCCGTCCCGTCTCCAGGGGACGATCCCTAACCGCGGGGCGGCCTGACGCCCTGCAGGCGCTGCTGCTTCCTCCAACCCTTGTCTCTGTGCACAGATCTATCTCTGTTTTTATTGTAAGCAACTCGCAGTCCTTTCGGGAAGTAGGCACAGGTGTAAATGAAGAGCAGCCGCCATGACGCGTCCTTTGCAGGCACTTCGGCCACGGGGCGAGCGCTTTCCATAAGGAGCTTGTCGAACGGGCAGCTGCTTCCACTGTGAGGGGACTTTGGTGCCTTTGCCCAGCTGGCTTCCCTGTCAGGTGGCCTTGGAATAAGTGGGCAGGGAAGAATTAGAAAGGCAGCTAGCTGCCAGCCTACAGATCATTGAAAGAGTAGCTCCTTTTTCTTCCTGATTAGGGTCGATTTGGGACCCTGGTCAGGACCCAGCAATGGGAGGGGAGGGCAGGAAGCTAGCGCCCACCCTCCACACCTGGGCCTGGACAGGGTGCTCACCTGCAGGCTCAGCGCCGGGCTCCTTGGCGAGCCTTCTGACCAGTGACCTTCCTGAAAAGCAAGGGGGCAAGGGGGGACTCTGGGGACCAGGGTGGGGCTGTGGACGATGCACTCTCCAGAGAGTACACGGCCCAGCTCTGGGGGTGTATGCTCTGCTTCCTCGGCGACCGTGACGCTGGCATCCAGGCTTTAGGGCTTCCTAGGCCCAGGTTCACGTCTTGCCTGTGCTGCTTGGGTGTTCCATGACCTTGGAGTCGTCGTTGGAGCCCCGCTCCTCATCCGTGTAACGGGAGTCAGAGCTGTGACTCGCTCTTGGGGCTGCCGGGGAGGGTAGATGAGGGAAGCATACCGGTGCACCCTGTACCATTTCTGGCCCAGAGACATACAGAACGGACCGGTCTCCTCCTCCTGACTCTGTATGAATGCTTTGTCATTTTTTGGAGCCACATGCCCAGTCCTGGCAGCGTAAGTGTGGCTGGGACAGCAAGGCAGTCTCCCGGGGGCGCGGCCCAGCCTGGGCTGTCTGCTCCTGCTTCCCGCCGTGTGCAGCTGTGCACCCCCTCACAGGCCCTGAGGGACACGGGCTGCCCTCCGAGGGCTTGGGAGGTGGGGCTGTGGAGACGTGAGGAGCCCTTAATCCACCCACAGGATCACGAAGCCACCCCGAATCTAGCATGTGGAACGCTGGACACCCTCCATCTTGCAGCTGGTTCCCTCAGGCCACACCCTGCCCTCCACCAAGGCCCCTGCATTCTGAGACCACCTGGCTGTCCAGAGGGGCCCCTCCAGCCTCCTGGCCTGGCCCAGGCATCTTGCGGGGGGAGGGGTCCAGGAGCACCCCTGAAACATTAGCTTCAGGGAAGTCCTGCACTGTCTCCCTCGCTTCTAGCCAGAGGTCCAGGAAACACTTGGGGGCCCTCAGAGCCCCGCCCCTGCCCCATCCCTGTGTCTCCCGCTCAGTGGCAGGGCGGTTGCCACATGGTTAGAAGCGTCCGGGTCTCAGTACCACGTGGCGTGTGTGTTGGGGCCTCTGTGTGTTGTCCTCCTGCGGATGGACATGCCCAGCTGGCAGTTGGTGTGTGTCTGTGGACCGTGGACGCCGGCCACGCATCACGTCCTCGTCCTGGCAATACCGAGCGTCTTTCAGCCTCTGGGGTTTCTCACCAGGGAACAGGCTTCCGGAGACAAAGTTCATTCAGGCCGTGTGGTGCCCCGAGAGGGTGGGCCCAGGGCCGCAGCACGAGCTGCCTCTGCGCTGGCCGGTGGGCACTGACGCAGCTGCCAGGTGAGGGTGTCCTGAGAACTAGAGGAAGTTCATCATAAAGCGCTTAGAACAGGGCCTGGCTCCCAGTGAGCCCCGGGGGAGGGCTTGTTCCACGAGAAGCATGCCCAGTGGACAAGTGGGCCGTGGACCCCGGGAGCATCCTACAGGTGGAGCTTGAAAGGACATCAGCTTCTCAGGACGGTCGTGGGGCAGAGACTCTGGACCCGGGCCCCCGGGTATTCCAGCCACCTCTGGGAACCTTAGCTCCTCGTTCCTTTTAAGACTTTCTGTGTTTCCTCCTTGGCTGAGGAGGAGGACAAGCAGCCCTGGCTGAAGCACTGTAGTGCCTGCAGCTGCCCCAGATGGGCTTAAAGACACCGTGATTCCACCTCCATTCATGGGCCTCGTTCTGAAAGTACCGCCAGTCAGAGAAGCAGCAGAGAAGCACATGGCAGCGGGAAAGGGTCTGTTTGCTTGACCAAAATGGCCCTTTAACTGGATCTCATGGTGGGGTTGGGCTTCACCGCTGCTCAGAGGGGCCGGGGGGCAGCGGCTGCCTCTGCCCCTCTGCTGTGGTTCCGCTCCCCTGAGCTGTCGGCGAGGCTCCTCCCAGCCCGGGCCTTTCCCTTTCTCCCCCTCCCCTGGTTTTGGGATCGGCCCCCACCCAGGGCGCCCCTAACCGCCTTCACTCCCCCCGGACGGGCCGAGCTCTGCCCTTCTGTGCTGGAGGATAGCATATAAGCCATTTTAAAGCTCGTGCCGTGTGAGTCCAGCAACTGGAACGATAAGACGCCAGGTTATTCTGTGTTTTCTCAACTGCCTCTTCCCTTCGGTTTGCATGGTGCTGAGTTAGATTCACATGCCGTTAAGACGCCTTGTGCGTTACTTTTAACAGAAGGGTGGCGGGCCCGGTGCGTCATGAAGCCTCCTCGTACGAGGCTGACGGAGGCCCCGTTCACACGTGCTGGGCCGGGCAGTGGATGGGCGCTGCGGTGACATGACTTCCTGCTGTCCGCTCACCTCTGTGCCCCTCCCCTCCCGCGTCATCTTCCCACAAACCAGGCGAGCCGACGATTACGTTGAATTACAGACCCAGTGGCCACACGCTTGGGCTCAAGCTCCTCCAGGTGCGCCGTGTCCTCAGGTCCTTGGGGACGGATGGGGTGAAGTCACGGGCAGGACGCTGGCCCTTCCCACAGGAGTGCCGTGGGGCGGCCAGCCTCCACTTGTTTTAGGGCCTCTGTGCCACCCCGTATGCAAACTTCCCTTTCCAGGTTCCCCGCCAACCTTAAAAACACAGCTCATTTTATAGACTCCGTGGATGTGTCCCCGGGTGTCAGGGGCCCAAGCACCAGCCTCGTCCTTGCGTGGTGGTTGCCCTGAGACATCCTACACGAGCGTGGACTCATGGAAGCCTCATTCACTCACTCATTCACTCAACAAACGTTTTGAGCCCCTGCCGTGTACGGGGTGCTGTTCTGGACGCTGAGGACGCGGCAGTGACAGTGAGGCAGGAAGTAAACGAGAGTGTGCGTCGGGGGCTGAGGGCTGGGACCGCAGAGCAGGTATGGAGGCCACAGAGTAGTCGGGCGGGGGCTCAAGTTTGCCCAGCCGGGAAGGAATGAGGGGTGTGTCTGCGGGCAGAGCAGGCCGTGGGGAGGGGCGTGCCCGCCGGTCCGGGTACAGCAGGGCCCTGTGGAGCCGGGGGAGACGCGAGAGAGCGGACCCGCCTTGCAGGCCGTGGAGAGGACTTGGCCTTTCCGTCTGAGTGAGGTGAGAGATCACTGCAGATTTTGAGCAGCGCAGTGACTTGCTCTGACTTGTGTTTTTGAAGGATCCCTTTCTTCCTCTGGTGAAAGAACGGACCGTGCAGAGGTCAGGGTGTAGAGTGAGGGCGACCCGTGAGGAGCTGTGGCAGTAATCCGGGCGGGAGGCGTTGGTGGCCGTGGAGGTGGGCCCCCTTCTCTACGCCGTGACCGCTCTTTGGGTGGAGAACATGGAGCTCTCCCACCTAAACCATCTCAAGCTGTGACTGAACGTTAGTTAGAATTCTTCCTGTTGCAGGTGATAGAAACCAGACTCAAACCGACTTAGACTAAACACTAAACTCCTGGTGTGGGTCCGGCATGGTTGGATGCAGCGTCTCGGGAAGGGCCTCTCCTCCCACGGTTCGCCTCGGCCCTCCTGAAGCGGCAGAGCCACTAGTCCGTCCAGGTCACAGGTGGTGGCTCCTCCTCCCGTTCACTTCATTTACTAGCTGCAGTGATCGCCGAACAGAGGTTCCCACATCTGTTACTTGATTATCCAGCGGCACAGGGATAAGATTTTGAGCATTTTTTTAAAATGACGCTAGCCTACAAGGTCAACCCTCCCCCACCTTCCGGAGCCTCCCTGTGGAGAGTGAATTGTCAGCACGGTCGATGGGAAGCGTGTTCGGTCCCCTGCCTTCCGCTTGGCTTCCCACAACTACCCCTGATGGTGTTTTCTCTCCTTCATAGAATTCCAGTGCCGACCATCGAGTCCGACTGGATCTGGGCCTCTGGGACAAATTCAGTGAACTGGCTACCAAGTGCATTATTAAGATCGTGGAGTTTGCTAAACGTCTGCCAGGCTTCACCGGCTTGACCATCGCAGACCAAATCACCCTGCTGAAGGCGGCCTGTTTGGACATCCTGGTATGTGGCCTGAGCCCGCCATCGGGGTGGGCAGTGGGGAGGGGTTGAGGCGCTCTGGATCCCTAGCCTCTCCTTCTGCTGCCCGATGGCCAGAGGCGTCCCCGGAGCTGGAAAGAAACTTCGTATTCTCTCCCCAGTGTGGGCGCCCCTCTGCATGGCCTGGGAAAGGGCCCCAAAGCCCTTCAGTGCCACACTGTGGCTCCAGGGCCCTGGAGGGGTGAGGCCCGGCCCAGCCCGGCCTCTGCAGGCCTCGGCCCCAGTGCCAGTGTCATCGGGCAGGGAAGCACTAGAGGTGGCAGGGGCGTGTCCCGCCTGGGGAAGTGTGTGCTGGGCCTCTGGAGGAGGTGGGGGGCAGCCCCCAGGGATGCGTCAGAACGTAGGGAAGGCAAGATGAGCTTCTGAGGTGCTTTAAAAGCATAGGTTTTTCTTTTTATTACGTCTTTCATAGCTTTGGGTGTAAACAGTTCTGCAAAGCAAATACAGTAACTGTAATTAGAGACACGCACACACGCCTCCCACAGTCCCTCTTGGGAGGAGAGGGGACTCAGGATGGGGCTGTTGTGCAGGAAGCGTGAATGTTTGTGTGTCTTCACCGGGAGCCGGATCTTAGGAGGAGTGGTAACGGTTACTCTGTGACCTACAGGGGCCGGGGGTCACAAGGGTATCTAGTATACTTTTCTTCTCATGAAATCAGAGGGTCTTGGATGGACCTAGGAACATTCAGAAAAAATGGAACATCAGAGGAGCATTAATCTCTCACATACTGGGACTGCCCTGGCGGTCCAGTGGTTAGGACTCTGCGCTTCCACTGCAGGGGGCACGGGGTTCCATCCCTGCTTGGGGAGCTAACATCCTGCAAGCCACACAGCCAAAAAAACCCCAAAAAAACAAAATCTATCACATGCCCACACGCTGTCGAGTTTGCAAACCTCAGCTCATCTGAGCCACACGTGACAGAGTGGGCTGGGGGTGGAGACCCAGCCCGTTTTACAGGAGGAGCTGCAGACCAGGTGAGTCACCTGAGTGCTGGGTCGCACGCCAGTGGCGTGAGAGGCATTGCAGCTCTGAGGCCCTAGAAGCACAAGCGGGGGCTGGGCCTGGGGAAGAGCCCGCCCGGCCCCCAGGGTGAGGGGCAGCTTGCCTGTGGGTCACGATGTAGGGATGAGTTCTGGGAGCAGTGAACAACGGGGCGCTGGCGTGTCCTCACGAGTGCCGAACGCGAGGCGCTCAGCCCAGCTTCACCTGAGCCGCTGGACGCTGCCACGCGGCGGCACCGCAACCATGGGGTCCTGACCCTGTGCCGCATGGCCACTGCGGGGCCTGGGACCTCCCGACGCTCTGGCTTTGGCCTGTGCCTGCTTCTTGGTCCTCCTTTTGTCTGGTTGCCAGGTGGCGGCCGTTTGTGATTCCCTCTCCTGCTGCCCTTCGGGAAAGGGCGGGTGAGAGGATGCTTTGAGGTCCTCGGGTTGGGGAGTTTGTTGCCACAGCGGCAGGTGCTCAGGGCCCCACCCGGTCCCCAGCAGCCATCTCCCCACGTCTCACGCTGACTCGGAAGCTGGCAGCTCTCCTCCCTTTGCCCTCGGGGGACTTGGGAAGGATAGGAGCCACTTTCTGTGACCCCTCCTGGCCTCAGTGTACCCGTGTGTAAGATAGGAGTGCGAGTCAACCAGAGGAGGCCCTTTTTTGCAGGCTCACGCGGCCCTGGTGGAGCATGGATCAGGTGGGGGGCTCGGCAGTGAAAGCAGGGACGGGGTCGGCAGGGCACGCAGGGTGGAGTCCAGACTCTGGGCCGGGAGACCTTTCCACTGCTCCCACTGGCCTCTCGGGGTGCAGTGTGGGGTTGGCGTGCAGAGGGGAGAAGCCCTAGTGGGGGGGCAGGGCAGGATCTCCAGTCAGATGAGACAGGCAGAAGGAATACTTATTTGGCCCCAGACAAGTTCATGTCCAAAAATTTCTAGCAAAGGCACAAGATCCTGAAAACCGCACAACGTCAGAGAGCATCTCTTGAGTGTGGATATCAACTGGCTGACGGTGGAGGCAGCTTCTCAGCGAAGCCACTGGCGTGTGGCGGGAGTGGGCCCGCGAGGCGCGAGGATGGGCACACATGGGCTGCAGCTGTTCTCAGCCCCTAGGAAGGAGAGTCCCGGGGCACCAGGCTTGGCCACGTGCTGCCCCCGTGGCCACCAGTGCCTGTGCTGTCTCTCCTGCAGGACAGGCCGAGGAGGCCTGGGCGGGGGCGGGTCTGCTTGACAGTCCCGAGGGGTCCACCCGCCTTCCCCTCCGCCATCCACCCGCGCCTCGCTCCTGGCCCCGCGGCGGTGACTGCCCTGCCTGGCTTCCAGCACCATCTGTGGCTCTGGGGCCCCGCTAGGGAGGGCTGTTCCTGCGTGAACCTGTCCCCCCAGGGACTGGGTGGAGACAGGACCCCGGCCTGAGAGGGGCCAGCTCTGCTCTCGGAGGCCCAGCCGCCTGTGCTGTTGCAGGATCCAGGGTCCCTGTGAGAAAAGCCACAGCCTGCCAGCCTCGGGGCACTGAGCGGTCCCTGCAAGGTGGGCGTGCTGGGACCGGACTCGCGGGCTCACACCCCGGCTCTGCCCCTCCGAGCAGCCCCGCTGAGGTGGGTGTGACGGTAGCTCCTCCCCAGTAAGGGACAGTGGATGGGGTTAGTGCACGGGAAGCACTTGGCTCAGTATCTGGCACTCAGGAAGAGCTCCTGTGCCGTAGCCGTCATCCTCCTCACCACCACTGTCATCGCCGCTAAGCCCAGAGCGTCTCTGTGCACGTTCATGGACACACGTGCCTGCACGTGTAAGTGTGTACACAGACGCCCACACACCGCTGTCTGGAGCTGTGCTGGAGTGTAGCCGGTCTGAGTGCTGTGGTGTTAAAGGAAGTACATGGTTTCAGACTTCGTGTTTAATAATACGAAATATCTCCTTGATGATTCTTTATGTTCTTAAAACAGTAGGTTGGATCTGTTAGGTTAATTAAAATATATTAAATTTTTTTTTAATTTATTTATTTATTTATTTATTTTTTGTGGTACACGAGCCTCTCACTGCTGTGGCCTCTCCCGTTGCAGAGCCCAGGCTCCGGACGTGCAGGCTCAGTGGCCATGGCTCACGGGCCCACCGCCCCGCGGCATGTGGGATCTTCCCGGACGGGGCAGGAACCCGTGTCCCCTGCATCGGCAGGCGGACTCCCAACCACTGTGCCACCAGGGAAGCCCTTAAATTATTTTTTGATTTTTTATTTTATATTGGAGTACAGTTGATTTACCGTGTGTTAGTTTCAGGTGTCCAGCAAAGTGAGTCAGTTATACATGTACATCTATCCACTCTTTCTCAGATTCTTTTCCCATATAGGTCATTACAGAATACTGAGTAGAATTCCCTGTGCTATACAGTAGGTCCTTGTTGATTATCTATTTTATATACAGTAGTGTGTGTATGTTAATCCCAAACTCCTACTAATTTATCCTTTCCCCCACCTTTCCCCTTTGGTAACCATAAGTTTGTTTTCGAAGTCTGTGAGTCTTGTTTCTGTTTTGTAAATAGGTTCATTTGTATCATTTTTTTTAGATTCCATATATAAGTGATATCATATGATATTTGTCTTTCTCTGTGTGACTTGCTTCATTTAGTAAGTATAGTCTATAATCTCTAGGTGCATCATGTTGCTGCAAATGGCATTATTTCATTCCTTTTTCTGCTGAGTAGTATTCCGTTGTATGTATATACCACATCTTCTTTATCTGTTCCTCTGTCGATGGACATTTAGGTTGTTTGCATGTGTTGGCTATTGTAAATGGTGCTGCTGTGAACACGGGGGCACATGCATCTTTTAGAACGATAGTTTTCTGAGGATATATACCTCGGAGTGGGGTTGCTGGATCATATGGCAGCTCTATTTTTAGTTTTTTAAGGAACCGCCATACTGTTCTCCATAGTGGCTGTATCAGTTTACATTCCCACCAACAGTGTAGGAGGGTTCCCTTTTCTCCGCACCCTCTCCAGCATTTATTGTTTGTAGACTTTTTGATGATGGCCATTCTTACCGGTGTGAGGTGATACCTCATTGTAATTTGATGTGCATTTCTCTAATACTTAGCGATGTTGAGCATCTTTTCATGTGCTTTTTGGCCACCTGTATGTCTTTTTGAAGAAATATCTATTTAGGTTTTCTCATTTTTTTATTCTGTTGTTGTTTTTTTGATATTGAGCTGCATGCGCTGTTTGTATATTTTGCAGATTAACCCCTTGTTGGTCACTTTGATTGCAAATATTTTCTCCCATTCTGTGGGAGAAAATGAATTTTTTTTGTTTTGTTTATGGTTTCCTTTGCTGTGCAAAAGCTTTTAAATTTAGTTAGGTTCCATTTGTTTATTTATTTTTTATTAGTTTCTGCTTTATAACAAAGTGAATCAGTTATACATATACATCTGTTCCCATGTCCCTTCCCTCTTGTGTCTCCCTCCCTCCCAACCTCCCTATCCCACCCCTCCAGGTAGTCACAAAGCACCGAGCTGATCTCGATGTGCTATGCGGCTGCTTCCCACTAGCTATCTATTTTACATTTGTTAGTGTATATATGTCCATGCCACTCTCTCACTTTATCACAGCTTACCCTTCCCCCTCCCCATATCCTCAAGTCCATTCTCAAGTAGGTGTGTGTCTTTATTCCTGTTTTACCCCTAGGATCTTCATGACTTTTTTTTTCTTAAATTCCATATATATGTGTTAGCATACGGTATTTGTCTTTCTCTTTCTGACTTACTTCACTCTGTATGACAGACTCTAGGTCTATCCACCTCATTACAAATAGCTCAATTTCATTTCTTTTTATGGCTGAGTAATATTCCATTGTATATATGTGCCACATCTTCTTTATCCATTCATCCGATGATGGACACTTCGGTTGTTTCCATCTCCGGGCTACTGTGAATAGAGCTGCAATGAACATTTTGGTACATGTCCTTTTTGAATTATGGTTTTCTCAGAGTATATGCCTAGTAGTGGGATTGCTGGGTCATATGGAAGTTCTATTTGTAGTTTTTTAAGGAACCTCCATACTGTTCTCCATAGTGGCTGTACCAATTCACATTCCCACCAGCAGTGCAAGAGTGTTCCCTTTTCTCCACACCCTCTCCAGCATTTATTGTTTCTAGATTTTTTGATGATGGCCATTCTGACTGGTGTGAGATGATATCTCATTGTAGTTTTGATTTGCATTTCTCTAATGATTAATGATGTTGAGCATTCTTTCATGTGTTTGTTGGCAGTCTGTATATCTTCTTTGGAGAAATGTGTATTTATATCTTCTGCCCATTTTTGGATTGGGTTGTTTGTTTTTTTGCTTTTGAGCTGCATGAGCTGCTTATAAATTTTGGAGATTAATCCTTTGTCAGTTGCTTCATTTGCAAATATTTTCTCCCATTCTGAGGGTTCTCTTTTGGTCTTGTTTATGGTTTCCTTTGCTGTGCAAAAGCTTTGAAGTTTCATTAGGTCCCATTTGTTTATTTTTGGTTTTATTTCCATTTCTCTAGGAGGTGGGTCCAAAAGGATCTTGCTGTGATTTATGTCATAGAGTGTTCTGCCTATGTTTTCCTCTAAGAGTTTGATAGTTTCTGGCCTTACATTTAGGTCTTTAATCCATTTTGAGCTTATTTTTGTGTATGGTGTTAGGGAATGATCTAATCTCATACTTTTACATGTCCCTGTCCAGTTTTCCCAGCACCACTTATTGAAGAGGCTGTCCTTTCTCCACTGTACATTCCTGCCTCCTTTATCAAAGATAAGGTGACCATATGTGCGTGGGTTTATCTCTGGGCTTTCTATCCTGTTCCATTGATCTATCTTTCTGTTTTTGATTACTGTAGCTTTGTAGTATAGTCTGAAGTCAGGGAGCCTGATTCTTGCAGCTCCATTTTCCGTTCTCAAGATTGCTTTGGCTATTCGGGGTCTTTTGTGTTTCCATACAAATTGTGAAATTTTTTGTTCTAGTTCTGTGAAAAATGCCAGTGGTAGTTTGATAAGGATTGCATTGAATCTGTAGATTGCTTTGGGTAGTAGAGTCATTTTCACAATGTTGATTCTTCCAATCAAAGAACATGGTATATCTCTCCACCTATTTGTATCATCTTTAATTTCTTTCATCAGTGTCTTATAATTTCCTAAATACAGGTCTTTTGTCTCCTTAAGTAGGTTTATTCCTAGATATTTTATTCTTTTTGTTGCAGTGGTAAATGGGAGTGTTTACTTGATTTCACTTTCAGATTTCTCATCATTAGTATGTAGGAATGCCAGAGATTTCTGTGCATTAATTTTGTATCCTGCTACTTTACCAGATTCATTGATTAGCTCTAATAGTTTTCTGGTAGCATCTTTAGGATTCTCTATGTATAGTATCATGTCATCTGCAAACAGTGACAGCTTTACTTCTTCTTTTCCAATTTGGATTCCTTTTATTTCCTTTTCTTCTCTGATTGCTGTGGCTAAAACTTCCAAAACTAAGTTGAATAAGAGTGGTGAGAGTGGGCAGCCTTGTCTTGTTCCTGATCTTAGTGGAAATGGTTTCAGTTTTTCACCGTTGAGGACGATGTTGGCTGTGGGTTTGTCATATATAGCCTTTATTATGTTGAGGAAAGTTCCCTCCATGCCTACTTTCTGCAGAGTTTTTATCATAAATGGGTGTTGAATTTTGTCGAAAGCTTTCTCTGCATCTATTGAGATGATCATATGGTTTTCCTCCTTCAATTTGTTAATATGGTGTATCACGTTGATTGATTTGCATATATTGAAGAATTCTTGCATTCCTGGAGTAAACCCCACTTGATCATGGTGTATGATCCTTTTAATGTGCTGTTGGATTCTGTTTGCTAGTATTTTGTTGAGGACTTTTGCATCTATGTTCATCAGTGATACTGGCCTGTACTTTTCATTCTTTGTGACATCCTTGTCTGGTTTTGGTATCAAGGTGATGGTGGCCTCGTAGAATGAGTTTGGGAGTGTTCCTCCCTCTGCTATATTTTGGAAGAGTTTGAGAAGGATAGGTGTTAGCTCTTCTCTAAATGTTTGATAGAATTGGCCTGTGAAGCCATCTGGTCCTGGGCTTTTGTTGGAAGATTTTTAATCACAGTTTCAATTTCAGTGCTTGTGATTGGTCTATTCATATTTTCTATTTCTTCCTGATTCAGTCTTCGCAGGGTGCATTTCTAAGAATTTGTCCATTTCTTCCAGGTTGTCCATTTTATTGGCATACAGTTGCTTGTAATCTCTCACGATCTTTTGTAGTTCTGCAGTGTCAGTTGTTACTTCTCCTTTTTCATTTCTAATTCTATTGATTTGAGTTTTCTCCCTTTTTTTCTTGATGAGTCTGGCTAATGGTTTATCCATTTTGTTTATCTTAAAGAACCAGCTTTTAGTTTTATTGATCTTTGCTGTCGTTTCCTTCTTTTCTTTTTCATTTATTTCTGATGTGTTCTTTATGATTTCTTTCCTTCTTCTAACTTTGGGGGTTTTTTGCTCTTTCTCTAATTGCTTTAGGTACAGGGTCAGGTTGTTTACTCGAGATATTTCCTGTTTCTTAAGGTGGGATTGTATTGCTATAAACTTCCCCCTTAGAACTGCTTTTGCTGCGTCCCATAGGTTTTGGGTCGTCGTGTCTCCATTGTCATTTGTTTCTAGGTATTTTTTAATTTCCTCTTTGATTTCTTCAGTGATCACTTCATTATTAAGTAGTGTATTGTTTTGCCTTCATGTGTTTGTATTTTTTACACATCTTTTCCTGTGATTGATATCTAGTCTCATAGCATTGTGGTCGGAAAAGATACTTGACACAATTTCAATTTTCTTAAATTTACCGAGGCTTGATTTGTGACCCAAGATATGATCTATCCTGGAGAATGTTCCATGAGCACTTGAGAAAAATGTGTATTCTGTTGTTTTTGGATGGAATGTCCTATAAATATCAATTAAGGCCATCTTGTTTAATGTATCATTTAAAGCTTGTGTTTCCTTATTTATTTTCATTTTGGATGATCTGTCCATTGGTGAAAGTGGGGTGTTAAAGTCCCCTACTCTGAGTGTGTTACTGTCGATTTCTCCTTTCATGGCTGTTAGTATTTGCCTTATGTATTGAGGTGCTCCATGTTGGGTGCATAAATATTTACAATTGTTATATCTTCTTCTTGGATCGATCCCTTGATCATTATGTAGTGTCCTTCTTTGTCCCTTCTAATAGTCTTTAATTTAAAGTCTATTTTGTCTGATATAAGAATTGCTACTCCAGCTTTCTTTTGATTTCCATTTGCATGGAATATCTTTTTTCGTCCCCTTACTTTCAATCTGTATGTGTCTCTAGGTCTGAAGTGGGTCTCTTGTCGACAGCATATATATGGGTCTTGTTTTTGTATCCATTCAGCCAAACTGTGTCTTTTTTTTTTTTTTTTTTTTTTGCGGTACGCGGGCCTCTCACTGTTGTGGCCTCTCCCGTTGCGGAGCACAGGCTCCGGACGCGCATGCTCAGCGGCCATGGCTCACGGGCCCAGCCGCTCCGCAGCACGTGGGATCCTCCCAGACCGGGGCACGAACCCGCGTCCCCTGCATCGGCAGGCGGACTCTCAACCACTGCGCCACCAGGGAAGCCCTAATCTGTGTCTTTTGTTGGGAGCATTTAGTCCATTTACATTTAAGGTAATTATTGATATGTGTGTTCCTGTTCCCATTTTCTTAATTGTTTTGGTTTCGTTATTGTAGGTCTTTTCCTTCTGTTGTGTTTCTTGCCTAGAGAAGTTCCTTTAGCATTTGTTGTAAAGCTGGTTTGGTGGTGCTGAACTCTCTCAGCTTTTGCTTGTCTGTAAAGGCTTTAATTTCTCCATCAAATCTGAATGGGATTCTTGCTGGGTAGAGTAATCTTGGTTGCAGGTTTTTCTCCTTCATCACTTTAAATATGTCCTGCCACTCCCTTCTGGCTTGTAGAGTTTCTGCTGAGAGATCAGCTGTTAACCTGATGGGGATTCCCTTGTGTGTTATTTGTTGTTTTTGCCTTGCTGCTTTTAATATGATTTCTTTGTGTTTAATTTTTGACAGTTTGATTAATATGTGTCTTGGCGTATTTCTCCTTGAATTTATTCTGTATGGGACTCTCTGTGCCTCCTGGACTTGATTAACTATTTCCTTTCCCGTATTAGAGAAGTTTTCAACTATAATCTATTCAAATATTTTCTCAGTCCCTTTCTTTTTCTTTTCTTCTTCTGGAACCCCTATAATTCGAATGTTGGTGCGTTTAATTGTTGTCCTAGAGGTCTCTGAGACTGTCCTCAGTTCTTTTCATTCTTTTTTCTTTATTCTGCTCTGCAGCAGTTATTTCCACTATTTTATCCTCCATGGCACTTATCCATTCTTCTGCCTCAGTTATTCTGCTATTGATCCCATCTAGAGTATTTTTTATTTCATTTATTGTGTTTCTAATCGTTGCTTGATTCGTCTTTAGTCTTCTAGGTCCTTGTTAACTGTTTTCTTGCATTTTGTCTATTCTATTTCCAAGATTTTGGATCATCTTTACTATCATTATTCTGAATTCTTTTTCGGGTAGACTGCCTATTTCCTCTTCATTTGTTAGGTCTGGTAGGTTTTTATCTTGCTCCTTCACCTGCTGTGTGTTTTTCTGTCTTCTGATTTTGCTTATCTTCCTGTGTTTGGGGTCTCCTTTTTGCAGGCTGCAGGTTCGTGGTTCCCGTTGTTTTTGGTGTCTGTCCCCAGTGGCTAAGGTTGTTTCAGTGGGTTGTGTAGGCTTCCTGTTGGAGGGGACTAGTGCCTGTGTTCTGGTGGTTGAGGCTCGATCTTGTCTTTCTGGTGGACAGGTCCACGTCTGGTGGTGTGTTTTGGGGTGCCTGTGGCCTTATTATGTTTTTAGGCAGCCTCTCTGCTAATGGGTGGCGTTGTGTTCCTGTCTTGCTAGTTGCTTGGCATAGGGTGTCCAGTACTGTAGCTTGCTGGTCGCTGAGTGAAGCTGGGTGCTGGTGTTGAGATGGAGATCTCTGGGAGATTTTCGCCATTTGATATTATGTGGGGCTGGGTGGTCTCTTGTGGACCAGTGTCCTGAAGTTGGCTCTCCCACCTCAGAGGCACAGCACTGACTCCTGGCTGCAGCACCAAGAGCCTTTCATCTACCCAGCTCAGAATAAAAGGGAGAAAAAGTAGAAAGAAAGAATTAGTAGAAGTAGAAAGAAAGAAAGAAGGAAAAGAAAGGAGGGAGGGAGGGAGGAAGGAGGGAAGGTAGAAAAAAGAGAAAGAAGGTAAAATAAACTAGAATAAAGTATGATAAAATATAATAGCGTTATTAAAATTAAAAAATAATTATTTAAAAAAACGGACGGATAGAACCCTGGGACAAATGGTGGAAGCAAAGCTATACAGACAAAATCTCACACAGAAGCATACACATACACACTCACAAAAAGAGGAAAAGGGGAAGAAGTCGTAAATCTTGCTCTCAAAGTCCACCTCCTTAATTTGGTATGATTCGTTGTCTATTCATGTATTCCACAGATGCAGGGTACATCAACTTGATTGTGGAGCTTTAATCCGCTGCTTCTGAGACTGCTGGGAGAGATTTCCCTTTCTCTTCTTTATTCTCACAGCTCCCGGGTCTCAGCTTTGGCTTTGGCCCCACCTCTGCGTGTAGGTCGCGGGAGGGCGTCTGTTCTTCACTCAGACAGGACGGGGTTAAAGGAGCAGCTGCTTCGGGGACTCTGGCTCACTCAGGCCGGGGGGAGGGAGGGGTACGGATGTGGAGCGAGCCTGCGCGGCAGACGCCGGTGTGACGTTGCACCAGCCCGAGGCGCGCCGTGCGCTCTCCCGGGGAAGCCGTCCCTGGATCCCGGGACCCTGGCAGTGGCGGGCTGCACAGGCTCCCCGGAAAGGGGGCGTGGACAGTGACCTGCGCTCGCACACAGGCCTCTTGGAGGCGGTGGCAGCAGCCCCAGCGTCCCACGCCCGTCTCCGGGGTCCGCGCTTTTAGCCACGGCTCGCGCCCCTCTCTGGAGCTCCTTTAAGCAGCGCTCTTAATCCCCTCTCCTCGTGCACCAGGAAACAAAGAGGGAAGAAAAAGTCTCTTGCCTCTTCGGCAGGTCCCGACTTTTTCCCGGACTCCCTCCCGGCTAGCTGTGGTGCACTAACCCCTTCAGGCTGTGTTCACGCCGCCAACCCCAATCCTCTCCCTGCGCTCGGACCAAAACCCGATACCCGAGCCTCAGCTCCCAGCCCCACCCACCCCGGCAGCCGATCAGACAAGCCTCTCGGGCTGGTGAGTCCCGGACGGCACCGAGCCTCTGTGCGGGAGTCTCTCTGCTTTGCCCTCCGCACCCCTGTTGCTGTGCTCTCCTCCGTGGCTCCGAAGCTCCCCCCTCCGCCACCTGCAGTCTCTGCCCGTGAATGGGCTTCCTAGTGTGTGGAAACCTTTCCTCTCATGGCTCCCTCCCACTGGTGCAGGTCCCGTCCCTATTCTTTTGTCTCTGTTTATTCTTTTTTCTTTTGCCCTACCCAGGTATGTGGGGAGTTGCTTGCCTATTGGGGTGTCTGAGGTCTTCTGCCAGCGTTCAGTAGGTGTTCTGTAGGAGATGTTCCACGTGTAGATGTATTTCTGATGTATCTGTGGGGAGGAAGGTGATCGCCACGTCTTACTCTTCCACCATCTTCCCTCCCTTTGTTTATTTGTTTTTATTTTCATTACACTAGGAAGTGGATCCAAAAGATATTGCTGTGATTTATGTCCAAGCGTGTTCTTCCTATGTTTTCCTCTAAGAGTTTTATAGTATCTGGTCTTACATTAGGTCTTTAATCCATTTTGAGTTTATGTTTGTGTATGGTGTTAGGGAGTGTTCTAATTTCATTCTTTGACGTGTAGCTGTTCAGTTTTCCCAGCACCACTTATTGAAGAGACTGTCTTTTCTCCATCATATAGTCTTGCCTCCTTTGTCATAGATTAATTGACCATAGGAGCATGGGTTGATTTCTGTGCTTTCTATCCTGTTCCATTGATCTATATTGCTGTTTTTGTTCCATTACCATATTGTCTTGATTACTGTAGCTTTGTAGTACAGTCTGAGGACAGGGAGCTTGATTCTTCCAGCTCCATTTTTCTTTCTCAGGATTGCTTTGGCCATTCGGGGTCTTATGTATTTCCATACAAATTTTAAGGTTTTTTTGTTGTTGTTCTAGTTCTGTGAAACATGCCATTGGTAATTTAATAGGGATTGGGTTGAATCTGTAGATTGCTTTGGATAGTATATTCATTTTGACAATATTGATTCTTCCAATCCAAGAACATGGTGTATGTATCTTTCCACCTGTTTGTGTCATCTTCAGTTTTGTTCATCTGTGTCTTATAGTTTACAGGTCTTTTGCCTCCTTAGGTAGGTTTATTTGTAGGTATTTTATTCTTTTTTATTGCAATGATAAGTGGGATTGTTTCCTTAATTTCTCTTTCTGATCTTCCATTCTTAAGAAATGCAAGAGATTTCTGTGTATTAATTTTGTATCCTGCAACTTTACCAGATTCATTGATGGGCTCTAGGAGTTTTCTGGTAACCTCTTTAGGATTTTTTATGTATAGTATCATGTCATCAGCAAACAGTGACAGTTTAACTTTCTTTTCCAATGTGGATTCCTTTTATTTCTTTTTCTTCTGTGATAGCCTTGGCTAGGACTTCCAAAACTGTGTTGAATAAAAGTGGTGAGAGTGGACAGCCTTGTCTTGTTCCTGCTCTTAGAGGAAATGCTGTCAACTTTTCACCACTGAGAGTGATGTTTGCTGTGGTTTTGTCATATATGACCTTTATTATGTTGAGGTGGGCTCCCTCTCTGCCCACTTTCTGGAGAGTTTTTATCATAAATGGGTGTTGAACTTTGTCAAAAGCTTTTTCTGCATCTGTTAAGATGATCATATGGATTTTATTCTTCAGTTTGTTTTTATGGTGTATCACATTGATTGATTTGTGGATATTGAAGAATCATTGCATCCTTGAGATAAATCCCACTTGATCATGGTGTATGGTTTGGTAGTATTTTGTTAAGGATTTTTGCATCTATGTTTATTAGTGACGCTGGCCTGTAGTTTTCTTCTTTTGGTGGTATCTTTGGTTTTGGTATCAGGGTGATGGTGGCCTCATAGAATGAGTTGGGGAGTGTTCCTTCCTCTGCAATTTTTTGGAACAGTTTCAGAAGGGTAGGTGTTAACTCTGCTCTGAATGTTTGGTAGAATTCACTGTGCAGCCATCTGGTCCTGGACTGTTGTTTTTTGGGAGTTTTTAAATCACAGTTTCAATTTCAGTACTTTTGATTGGTCTGTTCATATTTTCTATTTCTTCCTGGTTCAGTCTTGAGAGATTGAACCTTTATAAGAATTTGTCCATTTCTTCCAGGTTGTCCACTTTATTGGCATACAGTTGGTTTGCAGTAGTCTCTTACGATCCTTTGTATTTCTGTGGTGTCCGTTGTTACTTCTCCTTTTTCATTTCTAATTTTATTGATTTGAACCCTCTCCCTTTTTGATGAGACTGGCTATAGGTTTATCAATTTTGTTTATCTTTTCAGATAACCAGCTTTTAGCTTCACTGATCTTTTCTGTTGTTTTCTTCATCTCTATTTCATTTATTTCTGCTCTGATTTTTATGATTTCTTTCCATCTACTAACTTTGGGTTTTGTTTGTTCTTTATTTTCTCTAATTGCTGTAGGTGTAGGGTTACGTTTTCATTTGAAATTTTTCTTATTTCCTGAGGTAAGATTATATTGCTATAAAATTCCCTCTTAGAACTGCTTTTGTTGCATCTCATAGGTTTTGGATTGTTGTGCTTTTGTTTTCATTTGTCTCTAGATATTTTTGATTTTCTCTTTCATTTCTTCAGTGATCAATTGGTTGTTTAATAGCATGTTGTTTAGTCTCCATGTGTTTGTGTTTTTTACAGTTCTTTTTCTTGGAGTTGATTTCTAGTCTCATAGCATTGTGCTTGGAAAAGATGCTTTATACAATTCCAGTTATCTTAAATTCACTGAGGCTTGCTTTGTGGCCCAGCATGTGGTCAGTCCTGAAGAATGTTCCATGTGCACATGAGAAAAATGTGTATTCTGCTGCTTTGGGATGGAATGCTCTCTAAATATAAATTAAGTCCATCTGGTCTAATGTGTTATTTAAGGCCTGTGTTCCTCATTGCTTTTCTGTCTATATGATCTGTCCATTGCTGAAACTGGGGTGTTAAGGTCTCCCACTATTATTGTGTTACTGTCAGTTTCTCCTTTTATGGGGGTTAGCCTTATATATTGAGGTGCTCTTATGTTTGGTGCATATATATTTACAATTGTTATATCGTCTGTCTTCTTGGATTGATCCCTTGATCATTACGTGGTGTCCTTTTTTGTCTCTTGTAACATTCTTTTTTTTATATAAGTTTATTTATTTATTTATTTATTTTTGGCTGCGTTGGGTCTTCGTTGTTGCGTGCAGGCATTCTCTAGTTGTGGCGAGCAGGGGCTACTCTTCGTTGTGGTGTGCAGGCTTCTCATTGCGGTGGCTTTGTCTTGTTGCAGAGCACAGGCTCTAGGTGCACGGGCTTCAGTAGTTGCAGCAGGTGAGTTAGTAGTTGTGGCTTGCGGGCTCTAGAGTGCAGGCTCAGTAGTTGTGGTGCACAGGCTTAGTTGCTCCGTGGCACGTGGGATCTTCCAAGACCAGAGCTCGAACCCATGTCCCCTGCATCGCCAGGCGGACTCTTAACCACTCCACCACCAGGGAAGTCCTTCTCATAACAGTCTTTTTTTTTTTTTTTTTTTTTTGCGGTACGCGGGCCTCTCACCGTTGCGGCCTCTCCCGCTTCGGAGCACAGGCTCCGGACGCGCAGGCTCAGCGGCCATGGCTCATGAGCCCAGCCGCTCCGCGGCATGTGGGATCCTCCCGGACTGGGGCACGAACCCGTGTCCCCTGAATCGGCAGGCGGACTCTCAACCACTGCGCCACCAGGGAAGCCCCAACAGTCTTTATTTTAAAGTCTGTTTTATCTGATACGAGTATTGCTACTCCAGCTCTCTCTTTTTTTTTTTTTTTTTGCGGTACGCGGGCCTCTCACTGCTGTGGCTTCTCCTGTTGCGGAGCACAGGCTCCGGACGCGCAGGCTCAGCGGCCATGGCTCATGGGCCTAGCCATTCCGCGGCATGTGGGATCTTCCCGGACCGGGACACGAACCTGTGTCCCCTGCACCGGCAGGCGGACTCTCAACCACTGCGCCACCAGGGAAGCTCCCAGCTCTCTTTTGATTTCCATTTTTATGGAACACCTTATTCCATTCCCTCACTTTCAGTCTGTATGTGTCCCTAGATCTGAAGTGGACCTTTTGTAGACAGCATTATATGGGTCTTGTTTTTGTAACCATTCAGCCAGTCTGTGTCTTTTGGTTGGAGCATTTAATCCATTTATGTTTAAGGTAATTAACAATATGTATGTTCTTTTTGCTACTTTGTTACTTGTTCTGGATTTGTTTTTGTATGTCTTTTTTTCTTCCCTTCCTCTTTGTTCTCTTTTCTTGTGATTTGATGACTAACTTTAGTGTTGTGTTTGGATTTGTTTTTCTTTTTTGTGTGTGTATCTATTGTAGATTTTCGGTTTGCAGTTATCATGAGGTTTTAATATAGCAGTCTATATATAAACAAGATTGTTTCTTTTTGTTTTGTTTTGTTTGTGGTACGCGGGCCTCTCACTGTTGTGACCTCTCCCGTTGCAGAGCACAGGCTCCGGACGCGCAGGCTTAGTGGCCATGGCTCACGGGCCCAGCCGCTCCGCGGCATGTGGGATCTTCCCAGACTGGGGCACGAACCTGTGTCCCCTGCATCAGCAGGTGGACTCTCAACTGCTGCGCCACCAGGGAAGCCCATAAAGTATTCTTGATTGTAGGTTTTTCCCTTTCATCACTTTAAATATATCGTGCCCCCCCCGCCCCCCTTGTGGCCTGCACAGTTTCTGCTGGAAAGTCAGGTGATAACCTTATGGGGATTCCCTTGTATGTTATTTGTTGTTTTTCCCTTGTTGCTTTTCATATTTTCTCTTTGTCGTTAATTTTTGTTAGTTTGATTAGTATGTGTCTCGGTGTGTTCCTACTTGGGTTTATCCTGCCTGGGACTCTCTGTGCTTTCTGGACTTGAGTGAGTGTTTCCTTTCTCATGTTAGGGAAGTTTTCAGGTATTACCTCTTCAGATATCTTTTCAGGCCCTTCTCTCTCTCTTCTCCTTCTGAGACCCCTATAATGTGAATGTTGGCACATTTAAAGTTGTCCCAGATGTCACTTAGACTGTCCTCATTTCTTTGCATTCTTTTTTCTTTATTCTGTTCCACGGCAGTGATTTCCACCATTCTGTCTTCCAGGTCACTTATTCATTCTTCTGCTTCAGTTATTCTGCTATTGGTTCATCTTAGTGTGTTTTTCATTTCAGTATTGTACTGTTCATCTTTGTTTTTTAAATTTTCTGGTTCTTTGTAAACATTTCTTGTATCTCACCAGTCTGTGTCTCCGTTTTTTTTGTTTTTTTTGTTTTTTTTTGGTTTTTTGGGGGGTTTTTTGTTTTTTTTTGCGGTACGCAGGCCTCTCACTGCTGTGGCCTCTCCCGTTGTGGAGCACAGGCTCTGGACGCACAGGCCCGGCGGCCATGGCTCACAGGCCCAGCCGCTCCGCGGCACGCGGGATCCTCCCGGACCGGGACACGAACCGGCATCCCCTGCATTGGCAGGCGGACTCTCAACCACTGCGCCACAAGGGAAGCCCTGTGTCTCCGTTTTTTTTTCTGAGATCTTGGATCATCTTTTCCGTCATTACTCTGAATTCTTTTTCAGGAAGATTGGCTATCTCTACCTCACTTAGTCGTTCTTCTGGGGTTTTATCTTGTTCCATTGTCTGGGACATATTCCTCTGCCATCTCATTTTGTCTAACTTTCTGTGTTTGTTCTCCGTTTCTCAGGCTGCAGGATAGTAGTTCCTCCTGCTTCTACTGTCTGCCCCCTGGTGGCTAAGTTTGGTCCAGGGGCTTGTGCAGGCTTGCTGGTGGGAGGGACTGGTGCCTGCACTCTGGTGGGCAGGGCCCTGTCAAGGGGCATGTCTAGAGGCGTCTGTGGGCTCAGAGTGACTTTAGGCAGCCTATCTGCTAATGGGTGGGGCTCTGTTCCTGTTTTGCTTGTTGTTTGGCCTGAGGCATCCCAGCACCGGAGCCTGCAGGCTGTTGGGTGGGGCCAGGTCTCTGCCAAAATGGCGGCCTCCAGGAGAGCTCACACTGATGAATATTCCCAGTACCTCTGTCACCAGTGTCCTTTTCCCCACATTGAGCCACACCCAACCCCCTCCTCCCCAAGACACCCTCCAAAACCTGCAGGTTGGTCTGATCCAGGCTCTTATGGAGGCACTGCTTTGCCCTGGGTCCCAGTGCACGTGAAGCCTTGTGTGTCCCCTCCAAGAGCAGATTCTCTGTTTCCCCCAGTCCTGTGGAGCTCCTGCACTCAAGCCCCGCTGGCCTTCAAAGCCAAATGCTCTGGGAGCTCCTCCTCCTGATGCGAGACCTCCAGGCTGGGGAGCCTGACATGGGGCTCAGAAGTCTCACTCCTCTGGGAGAGCCTCTGCGATACAATTATCTTCCGGTTTGTGTGTCACCCACCACCAGCAGTTACGGGAGTCGATTATATCGTGAAAGTGCCCCTCCTGCTGTCTCGTGGGGCTTCTTCTGTCTCTGGGTGTGGAATACCTTTCTTTGGTAGTTTCCACTCTGTTTGGTCAATGGGTTTGTAACTGGTTGTTCAGCGGTTAGTTGTGATTTTGGAGTTTTAGTGAGAGGAGGTGAGTGCAGGTCCTTCTGCTCCACCATTTTGTCTCCAGCCAACTCTTTTTTTTTTATTTTTTTATTTTTATTAGTCTCTGCTGTACAACAAAGTGAATCAGTCATACATATACATCTGTTCCCACATCCCCTCCCTCCTGCGTCTCCCTCCCTCCCACCCTCCACATCCCACCCCTCCAGGCGGCCACAAAGCACCAAGCCGATCCCCCCACGCCACGCGGCCACAACCCACCATCCATCCACCCCACGCCCGGCACTGTATACACGTCCATGCCTCTCCCCCGCCCCGTCAAAGCCCCCCCCAATATCCCCAAGCCCACCCCCAGTAGGTCTGTGTCTCTATTCCGGTTTTACCCCTAAGTTCTTCATGACATTTTTTTTCCTTAAATTCCATATATATGTGTTAGCATACGGTATTTGTCTTTCTCTTTCTGACTTACTTCACTCTGTATGACAGACTCTAGGTCTATCCACCTCATTACAAATAGCTCAGTTTCGTTTCTTTTTATGGCTGAGTAATATTCCACTGTATATATGTGCCACATCTTCTTTATCCATTCATCCGATGATGGACACTTCGGTTGTTTCTATCTCCGGTCTCTTGTGAATAGAGCTGCAATGAACATTTTGGTACATGTCTCTTTTTGAATTATGGTTTTCTCAGGGTATATGCCTAGTAGTGGGATTGCTGAGTCATATGGTAGTTCTATTTGTAGTTTTTTAAGGAACCTCCATACTGTTCTCCATAGCGGCTGTACTAATTCACATTCCCAGCAGCAGTGCAAGAGTGTTCCCTTTTCTCCACACCCTCTCCAGCATTTATTGTTTCTAGATTTTTAGATGATGGCCATTCTGACTGGTGTGAGATGATATCTCATTGTAGTTTTGATTTGCATTTCTCTAATGATTAATGATGTTGAGCATTCTTTCATGTGTTTGTTGGCAGTCTGTATATCTTCTTTGGAGAAATGTCTATTTAAGTCTTCTGCCCATTTTTGGATTGGGTTGTTTGTTTTTTTGCTTTTGAGCTGCATGAGCTGCTTATAAATTTTGGAGATTAATCCTTTGTCAGTTGCTTCATTTGCAAATATTTTCTCCCATTCTGAGGGTTGTCTTTTGGTCTTGTTTATGGTTTCCTTTGCTGTGCAAAAGCTTTGAAGTTTCATTAGGTCCCATTTGTTTATTTTTGGTTTTATTTCCATTTCTCTAGGAGGTGGGTCCAAAAGGATCTTGCTGTGATTTATGTCATAAAGTGTTCTGCCTATGTTTTCCTCTAAGAGTTTGATAGTTTCTGGCCTTACATTTAGGTCTTTAATCCATTTTGAGCTTATTTTTGTGTATGGTGTTAGGGAATGATCTAATCTCATACTTTTACATGTCCCTGTCCAGTTTTCCCATCACCACTTATTGAAGAGGCTGTCCTTTCTCCACTGTACCTTCCTGCCTCCTTTATCAAAGATAAGTTGACCATATGTGCGTGGGTTTGTCTCTGGGCTTTCTATCCTGTTCCATTGATCTATCTTTCTGTTTTTGTGCCAGTACCACACTGTCTTGATTACTGTAGCTTTGTAGTATAGTCTGAAGTCAGGGAGCCTGATTCTTGCAGCTCCGTTTTCCGTTCTCAAGATTGCTTTGGCTATTCGGGGTCTTTTGTTTTTCCAAACAAATTTTGAAATTTTTTGTTCTAGTTCTGTGAAAAATGCCAGTGGTAGTTTGATAGGGATTGCATTAAATCTGTAGATTGCTTTGGGTAGTAGAGTCATTTTCACAATATTGATTCTTCAAATCCAGGAGCATGGTATATCTCTCCATCTATTTGTATCATCTTTAATATCTTTCAGCAGTGTCTTATAATTTTCTGCATACAGGTCTTTTGTCTCCTTAAGTAGGTTTATTCCTAGATATTTTACTCTTTTTGTTGCAATGGTAAATGGGAGTGTTTTCCTGATTTCATTTTCAGATTTTTCATCATTAGTGTACAGGAATGCCAGAGATTTCTGTGCATTAATTTTGTATCCTGCTACTTTACCAAATTCATTGATTAGCTCTAGTAGTTTTCTGGTAGCATCTTTAGGATTCTCTATGTATAGTATCATATCATCTGCAAACAGTGATAGCTTTACTTCTTCTTTTCCAATTTGGATTCCTTTTATTTCCTTTTCTTCTCTGATTGCTGTGGCTAAAACTTCCAAAACTAGGTTGAATAAGAGTGGTGAGAGTGGGCAGCCTTGTCTTGTTCCTGATCTTAGTGGAAATGGTTTCAGTTTTTCACCATTGAGGACGATGTTGGCTGTGGCTTTGTCATATATGGCCTTTATTATGTTGAGGAAAGTTCCCTCCATGCCTACTTTCTGCAGAGTTTTTATCATAAATGGGTGTTGAATTTTGTCGAAAGCTTTCTCTGCATCTATTGAGATGATCATATGGTTTTTCTCCTTCAATTTGTTAATATGGTGTATCACGTTGATTGATTTGCATATATTGAAGAATTCTTGCATTCCTGGAGTAAACCCCACTTGATCATGGTGTATGATCCTTTTAATGTGCTGTTGGATTCTGTTTGCTAGTATTTTGTTGAGGACTTTTGCATCTATGTTCATCAGTGATACTGGCCTGTACTTTTCATTCTTTGTGACATCCTTGTCTGGTTTTGGTATCAAGGTGATGGTGGCCTCGTAGAATGAGTTTGGGAGTGTTCCTCCCTCTGCTATATTTTGGAAGAGTTTGAGAAGGATAGGTGTTAGCTCTTCTCTAAATGTTTGATAGAATTGGCCTGTGAAGCCATCTGGTCCTGGGCTTTTGTTGGAAGATTTTTAATCACAGTTTCAATTTCAGTGCTTGTGATTGCTCTATTCATATTTTCTATTTCTTCCTGATTCAGTCTTGGCAGGGTGCATTTCTAGGAATTTGTCCATTTCTTCCAGGTTGTCCATTTTATTGGCATAGAGTTGCTTGTAGTAATCTCTCATGATCTTTTGTATTTCTGCAGTGTCAGTTGTTACTTCTCCTTTTTCATTTCTAATTCTGTTGATTTGAGTCTTCTCCCTTTTTTTCGATGAGTCTGGCTAATGGTTTATCAATTTTGTTTATCTTCTCAAAGAACCAGCTTTTAGTTTTATTGATCTTAGCTATCGTTTCCTTCATTTCTTTTTCATTTATTTCTGATCTGATCTTTATGATTTCTTTCCTTCTGCTAACTTTGGGGGTTTTTTGTTCTTCTTTCTCTAATTGCTTTAGGTACAGGGTCAGGTTGTTTACTCGAGATGTTTCCTGTTTCTTAAGGTGGGATTGTATTGCTATAAACTTCCCTCTTAGAACTGCTTTTGCTGCGTCCCATAGGTTTTGGGTCGTCGTGTCTCCATTGTCAGTTGTTTCTAGGTATTTTTTTATTTCCTCTGATTTCTTCAGTGATCACTTCGTTATTAAGTAGTGTATTGTTTGGCCTCCATGTGTTTGTATTTTTTACACATCTTTTCCTGTAATTGATGTCTAGTCTCATAGCATTGTGGTCAGAAAAGATACTTGATACAATTTCAATTTTCTTAAATTTACCAAGGCTTGATTTGTGACCCAAGATATGATCTATCCTGGAGAACATTCCATGAGCACTTGAGAAAAATGTGTATTCTGTTGTTTTTGGATGGAATGTCCTATAAATATCAATTAAGTCCATCTTGTTTAATGTATCATTTAAAGCTTGTGTTTCCTTATTTATTTTCATTTTGGATAATCTGTCCATTGGTGAAAGTGGGGTGTTAAAGTCCCCTACTCTGAGTGTGTTACTGTCAATTTCCCCTTATATGGCTGTTAGTATTTGCCTTATGTATTGAGGTGCTCCTATGTTGGGTGCATAAATATTTACAATTGTTATATCTTCTTCTTGGATCGATCCCTTGATCATTATGTAGTGTCCTTCTTTGTCTCTTCTAATAGTCTTTATTTTAAAGTCTATTTTGTCTGATACAAGAATTGCTACTCCAGCTTTTTTTTGATTTCCATTTGCATGGAATATCTTTTTCCGTCCCCTTACTTTCAATCTGTATGTGTCTCTAGGTCTGAAATGGGTCTCTTGTAGACAGCATATATATGGGTCTTGTTTTTGTATCCATTCAGCCATTCTGTGTGTTTTGGTGGGAGCATTTAGTCCATTTACATTTAAGGTAAGTATTGATATGTATGTTCCTATTCCCATTTCCTTAATTGTTTTGGGTTCGTTATTGTAGGTCTTTTCCTTCTGTTGTGTTTCTTGCCTAGAGAAGTTCCTTTAGCATTTGTTGTAAAGCTGGTTTGGTGGTGCTGAACTCTCTCAGCTTTTGCTTGTCTGTAAAGGTTTTAATTTCTCCATCAAATCTGAATGAGATCCTTGCTGGGTAGAGTAATCTTGGTTGCAGGTTTTTCTCCTTCATCACTTTAAATATGTCCTGCCACTCCCTTCTGGCTTGTAGAGTTTCTGCTGAGAGATCAGCTGTTAACCTGATGGGGATTCCCTTGTGTGTTATTTGTTGTTTTTCCCTTGCTGCTTTTAATATGATTTCTTTGTGTTTAATTTTTGACAGTTTGATTAATATGTGTGTTGGCCTATTTCTCCTTGGATTTATTCTGTATGGGACTCTCTGTGCCTCCTGGACTTGATTAACTATTTCCTTTCCCATATTAGAGAAGTTTTCAACTATAATCTCTTCAAATATTTTCTCAGTCCCTTTCTTTTTCTCTTCTTCTTCTGGAACCCCTATAATTCGAATGTTGGTACGTTTAATTGTTGTCCCAGAGATCTCTGAGACTGTCTTCTGTTCTTTTCATTCTTTTTTCTTTATTTTGCTCCGCAGCAGTTATTTCCACTATTTTATCTTCCACCTCACTTATCCCTTCTTCTGCTTCAGTTATTCTGCTATTGATCCCATCTAGAGTATTTTCATTTCATTTATTGTGTTTTTAATCAATGCTTGATTCATCTTTAGTTCTTCTAGGTCCTTGTTAACTGTTTCTTGCATTTTGTCTATTCTATTTCCAAGATTTTGGATCATGGAAATAGAATCTTGGATCATCTTTACTATCATTATTCTGAATTCTTTTTCAGGTAGACTGCCTATTACCTCTTCATTTGTTAGGTCTGGTAGGTTTTTATCTTGCTCCTTCACCTGCTGTGTGTTTTTCTGTCTTCTGATTTTGCTTATCTTCCTGTGTTTGGGGTCTCCTTTTTGCAGGCTGCAGGTTCGTGGTTCCCGTTGTTTTTGGTGTCTGTCCCCAGTGGCTAAGGTTGTTTCAGTGGGTTGTGTAGGCTTCCTGTTGGAGGGGACTAGTGCCTGTGTTCTGGTGGATGAGGCTCAATTTTGTCTTCCTGGTGGACAGGTCCACGTCTGGTGGTGTGTTTTGGGGTGCCTGTGGCCTTATTATGTTTTTAGGCAGCCTCTCTGCTAATGGGTGGGGTTGTGTTCCTGTCTTGCTAGTTGCTTGGCATAGGGTGTCCAGTACTGTAGCTTGCTGGTCGCTGAGTGAAGCTGGGTGCTGGTGTTGAGATGGAGATCTCTGGGAGATTTTCGCCATTTGATATTATGTGGGGCTGGGTGGTCTCTTGTGGACCAGTGTCCTGAAGTTGGCTCTCCCACCTCAGAGGCACAGCACTGACTCCTGGCTGCAGCACCAAGAGCCTTTCATCTACCCAGCTCAGAATAAAAGGGAGAAAAAGTAGAAAGAAAGAATTAGTAGAAGAAAGAAAGAGAGAAAGGAAGAAGGAAAGAAAGGAAGGAAGGAAGAAAGAAAGAAAGGGAGGGAGGGAAGGAGGACGGAAAGAAAGAAAGGGAGGGAGGGAGGAAAGAAAGAAAGGAGGGCGGGAGGGAGGAAGGAAAGACGGGAGGGAGGGAGGGAGGAAGGAAAGGTAGGAAAAAAGAAAGAGAAGATGAAGTAAAATAGAATAAAGTATAAAATATAGTAGCGTTATTAAAAATAAAAAAGTAATTATTGAAGAAAAAACGGACAGGTAGAACCCTGGGACCTATGGTGGAAGCAAAGCTATACAGAGAAAATCTCACACAGAAGGATACACGTACACATTCACAAAAAGAGAACAGGGGGAAAAAAATCGAAAATCTTGCTCTCAAAGCCTACCTCCTCAATTTGGGATAATTCGTTGTAAAAAGAGGAAAAGGGGGAAAAGTCTGAAATCTTGCTCTCAAAGCCCACCTCCTCAATTTGGGATAATTCGTTGTAAAAAGAGGAAAAGGGGGAAAAGTCTGAAATCTTGCTCTCAAAGTCCACCGCCTTAATTTGGGATAATTTGTTGTAAAAAGAGGAAAAGGGGGAAAAGTCTGAAATCTTGTCCTCAAAGTCCACCTTCTCAATTTGGGATGATTCGCTGTCCATTCATGCACTCCACAGACGCAGGGCACATCAAGTGGACCGTGGAGCTTTAATCCGCTGCCTCCGAGGCTGCACAGAGAGATTTCCCTGTCTCTTCTCTGCTCTCACAGCTCCCGGGTCTCAGCCTTGGACCTGGCCCCGCCTCTGCGCGTAGGTCGCCGGAGGGTGTCCGTTCTTCGCTCAGACAGGACTGGTTTAAAGGAGCCGCTGATTCGCGGGCTCTGATTCACTCAGGCAGAGGGGAGGGAGGGGCACGCAGTACGGGGCGGGCCTGCGGCGGCAGAGGCCGGCGTGACGTTGCACCAGACCGAGGCGCTGCGTGCGCTTTCCCGGGGAAGCCGTCCCTGGGTCCCGGGACCCCGGCGGTGGCGGGCTGCACAGGCTCCCCGGAAGGTGGGGTGGACAGTGACCTACGCTCGCACACAGGCCTTGTGGCGGCGACAGCAGCAGCCCCAGCGTCCCACGCCCGTCTCCGGGGTCCGCGCCTTCAGCCGCGGCTCGCGCCTGTCTCTGGAGCTCCTTTAAGCAGCGCTCTTAATGCCCTCTCCTCGCGCACCAGGAAACAAAAGGGAAGAAAAAGTCTCTTGCCTCTTCGGCAGCTCCAGACTTTTTCCCCGGACTCCCTCCGGGCTAGCCGCGGCGCACCAACCCCCTTCAGGCTCTCTTCCTGCCGCCAGCCCCAGTCCTCTCCCTGCGCTCCGACTGAAAGCCGATACCCGAGCCTCAGCTCCCAGCCCCGCCTGCCCTGGCGGCCAAGCAGACAAGCCTCTCGGGCTGGTGTGTGCCTGAGGGCACCAATCCTCTGTGCCGGAATCTCTCCGCTTTGCCCTCCACACCCCTGTTGCTGTGCTCTCCTCCGCTACTCCGAAGCTTTCCCCCTCCGCCACCTGCAGTCTCCGCCCGCGAAGGGGCTTCTAGTGTGTGGAAACCTTTCCTCCTTCACGGCTCCCTCCCACTGGTGCAGGTCCCGTCCCTATCCTTTTGTCTCTGTTTATTCTTTTTTCTTTTGCCCTACCCAGGTATGTGGGGAGTTTCTTGCCTTTTGGGGGGTCTGAGGTCTTCTGTCAGCGTTCAGTAGGTGTTCTGTAGGAGTTGTTCCACGTGTAGATGAATTTCTGATGTATCTGTGGGGAAGAAGGTGATCTCTGCATCTTACTCTTCCGCCATCTTCCTCCGGATCTCCAGCCAACTCTTAAGTAACTACTCAGGCACGGTAGGCAGGCGGGGAGCTGCAGGGCCAAGCCAGTGGCCAGGAACCCGGGCTCTAGCAGTGTATTTATTATTAAATTTAAGTCAGCATACTTCCTGTAACATTTAAGCAGTGGCTCCCTGAGCAGTGACCTCAGAAGCCACACAGTGCGGAGACGTGTGCTCCCAGCACGTGGGTTTCCTTCTCAGGAATGGCAGGCTGGTGGCACGTCCCCTGGGGAGACACTTTGTTCCCATGTGGTCATCACTGCACGTTCACATACTGCCAGGGAAGACGACCAGGCACAGCTCTGTGTATTTGTTATCATTATGGCGCATCAACATTCCCACAAGCACTGGAGGATAAACAGTCAAATTAGATGAGGACCTGCCCCCAAATTGCCAAACACAATTAGTAAAGAGAACAAGATCGGTGAGCAACTGGAGTTTTCTCCTTTGCTGAAGTATTTAGAAATCCCTGGATTTTGTAAACCTGTTTCAGGGGATTTCCTTAATAACTGGATAAGTATTCATTCATCACCTGCTGTGTGGACCACCCTGCCTTAGGTGCCAAGGAAACAGCAAGGGGCAGGACAGATAAAGAGCAGTGTCCTACTAGAAGCTCATCTCCTGGGGGGATAAGCTCAGAGAGCAAAGCTGCTATGAAGAAGGTAAAGCAGGGCAAGGGGTCGGTTGTGGAATATCACACAGCAATGAAAAAGGTGCCTGCCCCACGAGCCAGCACGGGGAATCTCCCAGCCACCACGTGGAGGGAACAGAAGCCAGACTAGACTGCGATTCCATTCACCCAAAGTTCAAATTCAGGCGGAACTAACTGATAGGAACAAAAGTCAAGATAATGGTGCCTCTTGGGGAGGGGGGTTCATCGGGAAAGGCCAAGGGTGCCTGTGGACGACAGAACCGTGGGGGCCGTGATCTGGTGGTGCTCACGCAGGCACGCCCACTTGGGGAATGCATCCAGCTGTGTGTGCGCCAGGCTGTGCACACGACCCCACAGTAAGTATGTTGTGTTATTGTTAGTGACCTATTGCCATGTAGCAGGCTGCCCCAAACTGAGCCGCTTAAAACAATAAGTGTTACACAGTCCCTGCTGGCCACGAGCCGGGTGGGTCTGCCAGGGGCTTTCTGAGGTTGCCGTGACGACATTGCGGGCTGCCTCATCTGAAGGCCTGACTGGGGCTAGATGGGCCGCTTCTGGGCGGGCTCAGCACACCTGCCCGGCAGGCTGGTGCCACTGTTGACCGGAGGGCCAGGCTCCTGGCCGCATGGACTTCCCTGGGGGCTACGTGCACATCCCGGTGACACGTCCGCCAGCCTCCCCAGGACAGGAGATTGGGGAGAGCAGGCACGGGAGGCCATGCCTCCGGTGGCCTTGTGACACGCCCTCACTGCGCTGCATCCTGCCTGCGGGTCAAGTGCTGGTCCAGCCCCCTCTCCAGGGGAGGGGACTGAAGCTTTGCTCCGCAGAGGGGGTAGGAGCAGAGAGTGTTTTAAAACCACCACGCGTGTTGTGCCTCAACTTTTAAACCAGTGTGTTTCCTATTGCGAAGAAAAGGGGGTGGAGTAATTGATACAAAGTAATGGTTTTTAGGACACGTGTTCCCTGCTCCCTGACGAGGTGACGTTGAGCTGAGCCCTGAATAGAAGAGTCCTCTGCGTGCAGGCCAGCGGAGAAGCGTGAAAGGCGAGGGAGCAGCCCGCGCACAGGCTTTGGTGCGGGCGGGGGCGGGGCCGCGGGGAGAAGGGGCGGTGCGGGGCCTGGAGAGGACCGCACGCCCGGGGGATGGCTGCGAGGCCGGGGCGCCCTGATGACCGTGCTGAGCAGTGGCTCCGGCTGCAGAGGCGGAAGGACAGAAGCGGACGGGTCTGCTGCGCCCCGTGCTCCGTGGCCCCGGCAGGCAGTGGGCGACCCTCGGCGTCCCTGGGGGTGGGGGAGGGGCGTCGTGCCCTGAGGAGGGTCAGCCTTGCCCGTCAGCGGGCTCTGTGTGTCTGCCACGCCCCTCCTTTGGACGGTCGACCTGACTGGGCCTGTTTTTACGCATCTCGTGGGGCCCACGTGCTCCACCTCCCAGACCAAACCCCCTCCTTTCAAACGAAGGGCCATTTTTCCTGGAGCAGCGCTTGGCGGCGGCTGCTGGCGTTTGCCTTTAGTGTGACAAGCCGGAGCTCCGGGGTTTGTCCCCGGGGCGGCCTGGCCCAGCCCCAGGCCCTCCCCGCTGTACGCCCGTTTATGCCTGGTTTCGCCTTTGAACTTTGTAGGGCTAGGGGCAAGGACTTTCGGCTTTGAACTTTGTAGGGCAACAGGACGGGGTTTCACTGCTTCATCAGAGTCCACGTATTTTGCAGCTTGTGAGGAGGAAAGCCCTGCCACGTGGAATGGGCGCCACGTGCGCTCCCATCTGGGCTTGGGTTTCGGGGGAGCCATGGGCGGCCCCCAGACCCAGCTCTTCCACCCCGGCGGGCGCGGCGCTCGTGCACGAAACTGCAGAGGCTTGCTGCCTGTTTGATCCAACCTGGAAGCGTGTGTAGAGGTTCCAAGCTCCCCAACACCGAGCACGCGGTGACTCCCGCCAAGGCCATGCTCCTGGCGCCTCTCCACGCGCTGAGGGATCTTGGGCTGGGGGTTGGGAGTCTTTGCCGGCACCGTCACGCATGTGGTCACACGTGTGCTCCGGGGCCTCCTAGGGAGTGAAGGCTTGTGCCCGACGACGTCCAGGTCCCTCTGCTGTTCTGACACTGGCGTGGCTTCAGGCCCTGTTGGCCACCAAGGTGAAGGGCCACAGGCCGGCCAGAGGGACCCAGAGGGAACGGCTGAGCCCGGGGGCGGGGGGCGTCCCTGGACAAGTGTCCGAGAGGTGCAGGTGGTCCCCTCCAGGGAAGGAGTCTCTGTGGTGCTTTGATAACCACGCGCATTCACGCCTGGGCTGCCACGGGCTCCGCGCTGGGCACGCAACGCCTGAGCGCAGCCCCTGGGTCCGCCCAAGCCCCTCCCGCGGAACGTGAAGGCTGTGCGATGTTCTCTCTCCAGGCCACTGGACGCGCGCCACTGCGAGCCAGGTAGGTCCTGTGAAGAGCCGCCCAGGCTGGGAGCTGCAGAAGGCCCTCGGCAGGGCCAGTGGTCACCTCCCCGAGAGGGACACCTGGGCTTGGGTGGTGGCCTGAGGAGCCCCGAGGCTGGCTGCCGGGAGCAGAGGTGGAGAGCACAGGCCCGAAGCAAGCCACGCCTCCTGGGACCCACGTGACCCAGGACAAGGTGCTGGGGTCTGTGCCCTGCCTGTAGGATGGGGCGACAGTAGCGTCTGCCTCGTGGGTCGATACAGAAGTTAAGTTGCGGTTAGAAGCACCAGGCGGGGGCCCCGTGTGGTCGGCGATCCGCCCTGCATCAGCTGCTGCTGCGCTAGGTGGGGCGTGCTCACGGCCGTCTGCTGCTCTCAGACGTCTTCGGACTGGGAAGGCGCGGCAGCAGACCTCATCAGCAGGGCCGCCACGGCCTCCCTCCACAGGGTGTCCACGCTGGAGTCCTGCCTGTCTGCGTCTTCCTGGGGACTGGGGGGACACAGCCATGGTGCGGAGCATCAGGCCCTTCCCTGCAGCGGCCCGGCCCCTCCCTGGTTGCTGTGGTCCAGTGGCTGTGAGGCTCCTGCACCTACAATGCCCATCAGATTGGAAGGGCTTCCCCGCTGGAAGCGTCCTTGCCCCAAACCCCCGGCACTTCCCTGAGACGATGCAAGATTCGGCAGAAGTTCTTCTTTCGGGAGCCCTGGTGGGATCACGGAGAGCGGGCGGGGCTTTCTCAGGGGGCCGGCCGGCCCTCTGCCACGCCATGGGACAGGAAGGTCCCCGGACCCCCTGGTGGCAGTGTCCTCTAGGCTGGCGGCCGTGGGGACCACACCCAGTCACATGAGCATCTGGGAGAAATTCTCAGCTCCCCCAGCCTGCTGGGTCCAGGCGGGGTGAACTTGTCCAGCAGCTCTGAGGCCTCCTCCGAGGGAGGGTCCAGTGTGAAGGCCCGGCTGGTGCAGCGCTGCGGCTATGAGCGGAACAGCGCCGCGGGTGCGCAGAGCCCTGACGGGCACTGGGGGTTGAGCAGGCGGTGCGGTGACCACGGGCCGCAGGGTTACAGACCGAGGGCGTGTCGGGCGGGGCTGGCAGATGTGGCAGGAGGCCCAGGCCGCTTTTCCAGAGAAGCCCACCAGACGTCCGGGCTGAGCTGATGGCCACCTCCTGTCCATGGGCCTGCCCGTGGCCTCCTGCCGGCTGTGCCCAAGCTCCGCCTCTGCTGGCACCCTGGCACCTTGCTTGCTCCGCTCCTGCTCCGTGGGTCACGGTCGTCTGGGGCTGCGTGATCGGGGCATCCCAGTGGGAATCCCACTTGGAATACATCAGTCAGCCACGTCTTAGCTGTGTGGCGCTGGGCACCCGGCTTAGCCTTTCTGAGCCTCCGGCCCCTCATCTATAAAATAAGAAACATATTCACCTCACCGAGTTCTTCACAAGATTGAATGGAGAGCACGTGTAATGCTTGATGTACACCAGGCATTTAATAAGTGGTAAATAGTGGCCTTCTTTTTTGGTAGACTGTAAGCTCTTTAAAAAAAAAAAGAATCTTCTCTTTTTATAAGTACCTGGCACAGTGCCTGGGACATAAGTAGGTACTCAGTAAATGTTTATTTGAGTCAGATGAATTACTTTTAGCATAAACAGATATTCTCAAATTCTGTGTCCTATTTATTATCCCCTAAAGAACTTTAGCCATGTTTTGACTTCTGTGGTCTTTTGAGGGAAGAGCTGGAACACACGTTCACCCCTGAAGTGGGGGGTGGGCAGAGACTCATGTGCAGCCAGAGCTCCTCGGAAATCTTCCTGTGATTTCCTGTCCTGATCCGATGGAGGCCGCCGGGCCAGGCTCGCTTTGATGATGCAAACGTGGTTGTTTTCTTCCAGATTCTGAGAATCTGCACCAGGTATACCCCAGAGCAAGACACCATGACGTTTTCGGACGGCCTGACCCTGAATCGAACCCAGATGCACAACGCCGGGTTCGGCCCCCTGACCGACCTCGTGTTCACCTTCGCCAGCCAGCTTCTGCCTCTGGAGATGGACGACACGGAGACAGGCCTTCTCAGCGCCATCTGCTTGATCTGTGGAGGTACCACCACCTAGAAAACCCTCGTGAGAGTCCGTGAAGAGCAACTCACACTTGTAATTTATGGGAAATTCCTCATCTCCACTTTGGAGTTATTTTGCATGGAAAAGGACATGTGGATAAAGCCAGGCATGCATGCTTAGAGTTTGTTGCATTTTTCCATATTTATATAAGTTAAATAAAGGCATTTGGGGTTTTCCTGCTCTGAAATCCCAAAATACTATTTCTCCAGTTACCACAGGTGCTTTTTTAAAGGTAGGATCAGACTGTTGTAACATAAATTGCCCCAGGACATTTTTAGGATGAGCCAAGGAACTTGCATGTGCCGTTTGCTCTTCAGGGGCTGAGATTACAAGTCATTGTGTTGGCCCCCTACCATCCTTGGGAGGTCGGGGGTGAAATGTGGTTCTTCTTTGTAGTGACCCCTCCTGGCTCACGGGAGGCCGAATCAGGTGTGGTTAACGGGTTAACTGGCATCACGTAGGGGGCTGATGGACCTTTTGCCTTTTTAACCATCCTGCTCAAGGTTTCCTTTAATCCAGTTCAGTAGTGACACCTCCTGGTCATGAGAAGTAATTCTCTGCTGGGGACAAAGGCAACCAGCCTTCAAAATGTGGACAATCATTTTCAAGTATCACTACTTAAGGCAGTTGCACACATCTTCAGATTTGTTTATGTGATTGAATCATCAAATTAATAAGGTTACGATATAGTGGAACCAAGGAGGGAGGGGAACTGGGCAGAAACTCCAGCCTGCAAATGCGTAACTCTTTCTGTCCTGATGCTGATTGTTTAATACCTTACTCCTGGAATCTAGACCGTCAGGACCTTGAGGAACCAACAAAAGTAGATAAGCTACAAGAACCATTGCTGGAAGCACTAAAAATTTATATCAGAAAGAGACGACCCAGCAAGCCTCACATGTTTCCAAAGATCCTCATGAAAATCACAGATCTCCGCAGCATCAGTGCTAAAGGTATGTCCGCCACGCTGCACTCACCCACCGGGTGGACTTGCGGTCCTGACCACATTGTATTGCTTTTTAAAACCCTGTGTTTTAATTGAGGGTGTTTGATAGTAGCTGCCTTTTTGCTATTATTCTGGAATTCATTTCTCATTGGAATCAAAAGGAATTAAGTAGTACCTGCCCTTAAAAACAGTAAAACCTCCAGTCTTACCCTACTGAGTGACCTCAGTAGATTAGGAGAGCTTTAAAATTCAGACGACTAAGTGAGTGATTAGAAAAACCGTTTCCAAGAGAGCATACTATATGACCGGCATTTTATTTTCTCGTTTTGTACATTTCGTTCCAGCTTTCCATACGTGCTCTGGTTTGTGTAAACTTGATTCCAGTTTTTCCTGAGCACCCAAACCTCAAGAAAAAATGAGTAGTGCTTAGGGTGACCGTGACTGGTTACGCATCTCTCTCCACCAGTCTAGCCGTTGTTCTCTCGGTGTGTAGGCAGGTTTAACTTCTGCACCTCTAAGCAAAGGGATTCTTGCCTTCCGGAGAGGTGTAACTATTTTTTGCCTAGTGATTTCCAGTTAATATGGCAACTGGAGCAATTACACAAGTGCCTGGAGCCACGTGGCAGCTGCGTGTGAGAGCAGGGCTTTCCTACCGAGAAGGCTCAGCAGCGTCCCTGGAACAGACGTGCTGTTGCCACTGTCCTTCCCTGAAGGCCTGGTGAGCCAGGGAACAAACTGGACATGTCAGGAAGTGCCTAGAAGCACAGTGAACGTGTTTGACAAGGAGTTTCAGTTCCTGAGCTCCTTCTAAGAGTCAGTGAGACCCTGAGTCCATGCCTAGCCTGGGATTAAGTGTAGAAGTCACCAGTCTTGACCACTGTCAGTCACTGTGACGTCTCAGATTTTATTTTTTAACATCTTTATTGGAGTATAATTGCTTTACAGTGGTGTGTTAGTTGCTGCTGTATAACAAACTGAATCAGCTCTACGTATACAAATATCTCCATATCCCCTCCGTCTCTGATTTTAAATGCGCGAGGCTGTGGAACTTCATACCGCCCCTCCCTGTACCTAGCTGGACAGTGCTAACAGAGCGGACACGTTCTGTAACCCGCATCGTCCAGTGGCCACCAGCCACACGTGGCTCTTAGGCCCTTGAGATGGGGCTGATGCGGCCGAGGCACGCCTTTCCTTCGGGAGTTAAGCTAGCAGGTGTAAACACTCGCGTGTACATAGCGGCCACCCTTCTGGGTAGCGCAGTGCTACATCGAGTGGGTGATCCCGTTCGCCACACGTGTGTTTCTTAAGTCCCTGCCTGCACTTGTGGGGAACTGCTCTCCGTTCACTGTCTCTCTTCAAGATTACCAGGAGCTTCTCTTTGCAAATCTGTCGAGTAAATATACACTGATACTGTTTCCTAAAACTGACAGAGGTGTGGAGTTGTCACATTTATGTATGTCATCCTATCTCTGCTGCTCTTCTACAGATGAAGTGGAAATGTTTTAATGGTGTCAAATTAGGAGAGCCTCTGGGAGGCCCTGGTAGCACGGTTTTCACCCACCCTTGTTAAAGTAGATGAAAGTTGATCCCTGGTTATCACCTTGACTCCGTATCTCTACCAGATTTCTCTGATCTCTTTCGAAAAGGTGCAGAACGTGTAATTACCTTGAAAATGGAAATTCCTGGCTCGATGCCCCCTCTCATTCAGGAAATGCTGGAGAATTCTGAAGGACATGAACCCTTGACCCCAAGCTCGAGTGGGAACACAGCAGAGCACAGTCCCAGCACCTCGCCCAGCTCCGTGGAGAACAGCGGTGTTGGTCAGTCACCACTGCTGCAATAAGACACTTTCTAGCCACTTCCAACATTCCCCAGTACCTTCACTCCTGGGATTTAAAATGCAAGGAAAAAACATTTTTACTGCTGCTTAGTTTTTGGACTGAAAATATATTCAAACTCAAGAAGGACCAAGAAGTTTTCATATGTATCAATATATACCCCTCACTGTCTAACTTACCTAGAAGTACAAACTTTTTAAATTCTAAAAATCAATCAGCCATTTCATGCAACCGAAAACCAGTTAAAAGCTAGTCTCCTCTGTGAACACTCAAGATTGCATGGCAAAGACCCAGTCAAAATGATTTACCCCTGGTTAAGTTTCTGAAGACTCTGTACATACAGAAGTATGGCTCTGTTCTTTCTCTCCTATACGTTCGGTGCTTTCCTTTTGTCTTGTATACTCCAAATAACCAAGACACCAAGGTTATGGAACAGATTACTACTGTACGTGTCCAGTTAAGAAAGGGTCAAAAAGATAACTGTCTTGCCTTCACAGATCAAGACATGGAGGTAAGGAAACGGGACTGTCGTACAGTGTGGCAAGGTAAGGCTAAAGGTGTCCTACTTCGGTTAGTGTAGAAGCTTGTCCTTGCTCTCTGGATGCTCTCAGACCGCATCTTTTCTTTCATGTTGCCCAATGAAGTATACTACAAATTCACTGCACTAGCAGAAGAGAATTCTGTGTCAGTGTAAACTGCCAGTTCAGGTATCAAATGTCATTTGTTCAATTGTGGATGTCACTTTAAATTAAAAGTGGTTTATTACTTGTTTAATGACATAACTACACAATTTTTTTAAAAAGATACATTTTTACAGTAATGATAGCCTCCAAGGCAGAAACACTTTTCAGTGTTAATAAAAGTTTTTGTTTACCTATTCACAAGCCATTAGGGAGGTTTCATGGGATAATGACGGGCTGGTCTCTCACCTGCACCGTGTAACTAACTCTGTATCCTTCCTGATTCCCGCTTGATACTGGGGGGATTTGCGTTGCCTCCCAAAGTCACCGGCAGAGAATCTGCATCCTCTGGCCTGGTTCAGTCACTACGAACAGAGTGGAGGCTGGGGGTGGAGTGGTTAACAGACCCAAGTGTCTGTCAGTTTCTTAGTTCTCATTTAAGCTAGTGGAATTTTTTTTTTGATATATTAGCAAGTCTGTGATGTACTTTCACTGGCTGTTTGTACATTGAAATTGTTTAACAATGCTTCTTTCTATGTTCATATACTGTTTACCTTTTTCCATGGAGTCTCCTGGCAAAGAATAAAATATATTTATTTTAAAGGTGTATGAGAGCTTTTACTGCACATTCATCTTCAGTAAAGAGACGGAGAACACAGTTCCATTTTTAATGTTTAAATTTCATTTCAAAAAGCAGGTCTGTAGTCTGCAATCAATCATGACAGTTAAAATCTGTGCTAATGCACAACAGTCTATAACAATTCTACAAGCCAATCAGACAGTAAGTACATGACATTTCAATGAGTAAAAAAGAGCATAAAACTGTATGTGTAAGAACAAAATGTTAAAAGGCCTACCACAATAATAAAAAACCATCAATTACATCATCACATTAAAATAAGCCAGATGTACAAAAGTCTGAGACAGAAAAGACAAAAGGGACAACACAAGTTATCTGCTGAAAATTGTTTTCTGTGCTCTGTGGGCACCTAATTAAACATCGCAAAATCGACATCTTCTTCTTCATCAGACTCTGCAAAATATTTTACTTCTTTCCTAGCCCGACCAGTCCGTGGCAGAGAAGGTGGTTCAGAAGTGAAGTCTGATGGGAAGATGTCCACATCTGAATCCTGATCGAAAGATGTTTTCTTCGGTTTCTAGACATTTTTTTAAAAGAGATTTAAAACCCCAAAGTTAAGGGAAAAAAAGGACTAGTGTTAAAAAGAATTATTATTCCTTACACTTCACTTATATTTGGGAAATACTAGCAACAGTGGTTCTTTTAAAAGCAGAACTGTAATGCTAACTTAAGTGTGAAGCCAGTTACCTAATCATTTTCATGAAGGGAAGAGGAGGATTAAGTATAATTTGCCACCTTGGTGATCTCATAATACCACCATTACTTATTTCTGTCTGAACTTATGTTATCCAGCAAATCTGCACAATGCAAACAGATGAGTTAAAATTCAAGCTGTCTTATTGGTAAGTACCTATCAATTCATAAGAGGAAAATAAGACTTATGGACACTAGGTAGTACAGGCAGTAAGCGTCTATAAAAGGCAGAGGAGAGTCGCCAGGATGGGCCACAGTCACGGCAGATGACTGGATGGAAAACCTCGGTGTGGAGAGCACCACAGAGCTAAAGTCATCTGTTGGTGTTTTTTAAGTTTTAAAAGGAAGGGGGAGAGAGAGAAAAGGGTGGTATTTGATGTTATTAGTTTACCTTAAAGAGATACTGTACTGCTGGAGAAGGGTCAGACGAATTGGGAAAATTAGCCACAGTCAAATGAATTCAAGTTAAAAATCAAATCAGTCCTGGGCAAATAAATTTGAGTTCAAAAGAAATAGCCTTTATTTGGCCTGGAAAGTAATATTTTAGGGTAGCATGTAACTTCTGCCACTGCCACTGCAGGCCGTGGAAGACTCAAGCAGGCTAATTTATGCCACCCTTTATCCAAGAGGTGGTCCTGCTTATATAAATTTTACACGTGGATAATTTTTTAACCATATACAAGCCCCCTATGGATAAGAGATGCTAGGTTTAAATCTGTTACAAGACATTACAGTAACAAGAGAACTAAGCCAGTTACATAACATTCTTAAAACTGTGCATTATTAAAAAGATGCTCCTAATTACCTTGCTTGTTGTTCTAGAGGTTTTCCTGCCAGGGTTATAATCACCTTCGTTTTCAGAGCCAGATGCTTTCCTCTTCTTTGCCCCTCGGCCTTTACCTTAAAATGATACAAAGGGGTTTTTCTCCCAAGGTTAATAAGTGCAATATAAAAAGTGTCAAAGCATTATACTTTTACTTCTTTGGCATGCCCAGTTAGTACTGCAATCCTGATCTCTTACTATAATTAACATAGAAACAGTGTGTCAGCACCATTTCAGTTCTGGGGTTGACAGGACTAACGAGTATTTCACCAATACATTTAAATTAGTCGGAAAGTGCTGGTGACAAACTTTAATGACCAAACCCCTAATGCATAAAAGAAACCTTGGCATTTTGCACAGGTGGTACTTGGCCTGAAAAAAATGTCTTAGAAGAGAATTTGTTAAATTGTATGCGATGAAAAAAATTAGTTTCTAATTTGTCACAGACCAATACTTCTAAAAATATAGCATGAATTACTAGAAAAGCAAGACATACTTCCTTATTAGCACAGATTGTAGAGGTCTGGATGCTTCTCCTGCCACACAGCAGCAACAGCCAGCCGCATGTCCCACTTTAAGTAGCACAACAGCCCTAAACTAAATTCCCCAGTATTAATCATGAGATCATCCGTCAAATCCATATTCCTTCTCAGACTAGAATCACCCCATGCAGCCTATTTTTTTTTCATCCAACTAATCTCGCATGCTCAGCATCGGAGGAGCAGGGGAGAAGGTAACATATAAATGGTCACCAAACATCCTCCATCCTACAATGATGCCAGAGAAAGAGAAAAAGGAAGTAAGCGGCAATTCTACATTTTTTTAACTTTAAGAGCTATGACTAACTGATTGTACTAGTAAGAAAAGATAGCCTAAATGGTCTTGGAATATCATACTTGATGAAATGAATCAATGAGATGGCACTAGTGAATTTACAAAGGTTTCAAACCACGCACAGCCTAAGTACCAACCTCCCTAGTCACTATGTTTCTTTTCTGCCCCTTCGGTTCCCTGTAGGTCTGTATCTCCTTATCCCAACCACCGCTTTAAGAAATAAACACGTTGATGATAGTATCTATCAGTTGAACGAGAGACTGAACAGCTACCCTTAGAGAAATCATGTCTTACATATTTTTTTAAGCATCTTTAAGGACTTCGTAGATTCCGGAGGCAAAGAGAAGACAGCAGGGAGAGGAACTGGTGCTGTGCCCTTGCGGGGGCCCTGAGGACAGCTGTTTCAGCTCCCAGATGAGGACAAGGCTCTGGTCTAAGAGTTCCCACTCCGGCCTCAGCCAAGGAGTCTCACGCTTTAATGAGGACCCCCCCCCCACTGCCTTTTATAACCACTTCCAGGGAGTCCGCTGCAGGGAGTCTCTGAACCATTCTTTGGTACGCAAGTTGCTGACTTACTTGACCTCTTTGAGTCTCAGTTTCTTGATTTGTAAACAAAGTGGACTAAATTGCTGTATTTCCTTTGGACTCTAATTCAGCACTGATTCTTAGAACACTGCTTACTGAGGAGTGAAGCAAGTTAAAATAGGTACCCAGTCTCTCTAAATTCAGTGAGTAGAAGAGACTAAACACTTGCCACATGGAATATGCTAGAGGGTTATTCAAAGATAATCCTCACCTTTGGGTGCTGTTGTCTTCTTTGGAACGCCAAATTCGGAATCCGAGTCAGAGTTTACAGTCTCTACTTTCTTCTGTTTGGGAGTTCTCTTGGGCTTAGGGGCTGTATCTAAAGATGGTTTTCCTATTAAGCAAATTTCCATTTCATAGATCAATGTAATATTCTTACCAACGATTCAAGCTGGAGTGAGTCCTATAACGATGGAATTTCTTACTGCTGATATGAAATTGAGTAGCTTTAAATAATAAAATGATTTCTTTCCATTTGGTGCCAGTGTAAAGGCAAACAACTGCTCATAGGTGACAAAATGCTTTTTTTTTTTTTTTTTTTTTTTGCGGTACGCGGGCCTCTCACTGCTGTGGCTTCTCCCGCTGCGGAGCACAGGCTCCGGATGTGCAGGCTCAGCGGCCATGGCTCACGGGCCCAGCCGCTCCGCGGCATGTGGGATCTTCCCAGACCGGGGCACAAACCCGTGTCCCCTGCATCGGCAGGCGGACTCTTAACCACTGAGCCACCAGGGAAACCCAACAAAATGCTTTTTAGCATAATTTGCCTTTTGTTAATTCAACTGAGGTATTTTAAATTAACAAGGGCCATTAAAATGAGTTAAGCAATAACTTTTAAAAAGCAGTAGTAAAAAGACATATTAATGATAATGCAAGTATAACCACGTTAAGTTCTAGCTTTTAAAATGTTTTAGAGAAAAAAAAAATTATGGGACCCTCAAATACCATGAATAGAAACTTCACTTCATTCAGAGGTTGAAATCCAGACTTGGTACTTTTATGTGAAAATAAATATGAAAATTCTAGGTACGTGGATAATAGACCCAAAGGCCTTTATTTTGATGAATTTTGTTTTTAAAGACCTTGCTTCATTTTCAGTCTATGGAAATTGATAAATCAGCCTTTACTTGTGTGATTAGTAAAACCTAATTTGAAAAAAAAATGTACTGAATTAACCACACACTTTTCTATTAAAGAAAAACACCCACGCTCCTTCTATGGAAAACGTGATCATGATCCAATACACGGCGCTCGAGGTAAGGCCCCTTGTTGGAACAGCAGGAGAGGCCCGCAGGCTCTGTGGGCTTTCCTACCGCTAGAGCCACGGGGCAGCCCCCAGCAGGAGTGCGGGCTCCACATGCGGGGTGGTGCAGTGACGACCCTTTCTCCTGGGACGTTTCCAGGCCTGCAGTGTTAGGTGGCACTGGCGACGCTACTGGGCGGGTGTAGGTCGGGTGAGTCCTCTGAGCCAGTCTGCTGTGAAGGGACTGGAGCCACAGGACGGGAGTGGCTGCGCATGCTGGCCTTTCAGTTAATGCTAAGCTAACTCGTTAGGTCCAATGGGGGTGAACAGCCTGATGAAGGAAACGGGCTGACATGTTCAGAGAGGAAAAGGGCTCCCCAGTTTTCAGGGTGGTTGTAAGATGCTCATATCAAGATGATAAAAAGATGCTTAAAGGGAAATTACAGGGCCCGTCTCAGTTTGCGTTCTCCAGAAGCAGACCCCACCTGATCCTAACGCAAAGACTCGAGTTAGGAGTGCCCGCTTGGGAGGTACAGGAAGACAGTGCAGAATGAGACAGTGAAGAGAGGGCTGGGTAATGGGAGGGTGTTGAGCTGTCGTCACTCTGGAAGCTTCAGCACGTGAGGAAGCGGAGAGCTGGCATGAAACCCGAGCGAGCTAACCTGAGGGGCACGAACCCTGAGAGACGTGCAGACCAGCTTTCCTCAGTCACGGGTAAAGGGTGGCGGGCACAGCATCAGAGAAAGTCCTCAGTAAAGAAAGACAGACTATGGCCAGGGCGGGGCTAGAGGCTGGAGGGCCAACCAATTTCTCACCACCGCCCCAGTGTGTTCAGAATAGCAGGGGCTTTTACTGTTGTAGACACGTGTCTACAATGGTGGGTGTCTGTTGTGCGCTTCTAAGATCCTGAAGGGACATTCCATACTGTTTATTTACTTGCTGGGTAAGTGGTGATTATCTTTTAAACCCAAAGCACTAACACTGACCTCCTTCAAGGTATGTGCCTCAGTACCAGTAACATTCATGAATCAACTCCAATCAACTTATTCATAAACAATCTAAGGTTACGGAAAAGAAAGCTGCATGACTCACAAACAACAAGAGGCCCAGGCTGAGCTGAGCAATGGCTCCCAGGAGGAGGTAAGGCATGGCCTGCACAGCTGAGGCGGCCAACTGCTATCAGCACAAGCTCTCAGCCTACTTCACAACCCAACAACTAACCAGCACAGCTTTACCAGAAAGCTGTCTTTCCATATCAATGCATGGGATTATTTTATAATTGCAGCAGCTTTAAAATGAAGTCTTACAGACATCTGAATAATTACCTCACATGGTTAGAAAACAAGAGGGATTTTCCTCATACACATTTATACTTTATACCTATTTTCTATTGAAGTCCTAGTGCAAATAGTTTCAAATAACATTAAATTTCCTTTAACCATCTCTATACGTTTTATGTGCTGCTTAACAAAATCAAATATAAGTACATACCCTTTTTAGCAGCTACTGTTTTACTTGGAACTTTTTCTGTTTGTTTCAGACCAAATGATGGTGAAAAGACAGAAGCAGAATCTTCTTCATTACTGTCAAATTTAGCTGAATCTAAAAATTACAGGTTTTTTTCAGTAAAGAGATTCTATAAGGACCACTTAGTAGACTGATTCTTTTTACTGATGACATCTCTTCAGCTAGATAATAGATCTTGTAAGTTTCTATTTTGTGGTCATATAATCCACAGTATACAAACAGCGGAAAATAAAAAATATAACAATGTTATATTTCAAAAAAGTTAACTCTGTTGTAGAACAACACAGAAATGCATACAGTAATAAAAATTCCTAATAGTCCCAAAGGCTAATCATTTAAAACATAACTAATTCAAAAATACTGACATTTTAAAATGAGACATTAAAAAGTTCTCACTGTGATTATTTTAGCATCTACACATCTAATTTACCATTTCAGGAATATCAGTAATAACGTTCATCAACTTTACATCATTAAAGGTTAATTGAAAAGGCATGTAGGCTTACCTTCAGTTTACTTTTACACTCAATTAACCAATTCCTCCCTCCATCCTTCCCCCACTCAAACCAAAACAGGGACCTTAAAATGGCAACTTGGATGTGAAAAGCTTTATATAGCTGTTTTGACATGCTTTCAAAAATGCACATCTATCAGTACATACAGAACCTGTACCAGATCTGTCTATCTACATGTATGTGTCTATTTAAAAAATGGAAAACAGTAATTCAAATGTAACTAGGTGGTTCTGACCTGAGAAGTTCCACACAGAAATGTAGGCAATAAAAAAGTATGCACATTGATTAAATGTGCTTCTATGCAGGTTCCAGTCTTTCAGCCTCTAGGGTTCAGTAAAACAAATCTGCATATTGGTACATTTGTAGCTTTAAAAAAAGCTGTCATATATCCATTCACATTGCCATGAAAATTAAATTTTGATCTTCCAGAATTTCTGTCTATACTTTTTTCTCTCCTTAAAACTCACACTCCCCCCCACTCCACACACACACACACACACACACACGTTTGCATCTGCTGCTCCACCTCAATGCTTCCATAATGCTGATTTTGACCAGTTGGGAATCACCTCAGGAAAACTAAATAAACCTTATTACATTGGGGAAAATGTAAAAAGAAGGTAGGTTTTTTACTCATAAAAAAAATCCATAGCAATAATACGTAAGTAACCAACAAAAAGACTAAATGAGCATACCATCTTCTGACTTCTGAGAGTATGAAGGAAATGAGAAGAGATTCCCGTAATCCTGACCTTTGTCATGGGAAGACTTTCTAATAGAAAGAAAAATTAAACACAACAATATAATGTAAATATCTGGTTTCAACTTTGACAATTCATATATAATATGTACTGCAGGATTATAATTACAGAACAAAATTTTAGTTCTTTCATTTGTTTCTCTTTGCTAAAGACAGGGCAACCAAACTCCTTTCTTCTCTCTCATAAGCGTAAGTGTGCATGCATACACACAGAGACACCAGACAAACCAATGATTTAACAGAAAAGCAAAACTTTAAAGTTACTCAAAATATCACTGAATTTTATGGTTGACAGAACCTCTTCAGAATTTAACATCAGTAAATTATTGGCAAAAACCCAAGAAGAAAGAATCTCCATCAGAAGAGGCAATAACCTGACTTCTAATACTTGACTGCTTGTGGTTAAAATACTTCCTTAAAAATCTGAAATAGTTCACAGACTTCACATCCTACATATTATGTGTTCACACTCACCAGAGGCAAGAAAAAAATCAAGGCCAAAGCTAGGGAGGAAAATTAAACCTTCTCAATTCTAAAGATTTAATAACTTCTCTGAACCAGGGGTTGTCAAGCTATGTCCTGTATGCCTGCTGCCTAATTTTGTAAACAACATTTTACTGGAACACAGCTACGCTCGTTCATTTACATATCATTTATGGCTGCTTTCCTGCTACAAGGGCAGCACTGAGTAGTTGCAACAGAGACCATATGGCCTGCAAAGCCTAAAATATTTACTATCCAGCCCTTTATGGAAAAAATCTGCCAATCCGTGCTCTAAACTATAGCAACGGTTATGTAAACAGCTGCGATATTAAGCAGATATATTACTTCATGAGAAGGACCTGACCTAGGATGGAGCTTACTATAAGATTGCTGCAGCTGCCCAGACACCTAGCTGCACCATATAGCTGAACAGCAGTTGCTGTGTTACTTACTCTGGACTAGCTTTGGATTTGCCTGGTGAAAACGTATATTCATCTTTATCTAGGCCATCTGAAGGGACAAATTCATCATCTCCATCATTTGTTATGGGAGATGCTTTAACCTTCAATTCCTCTAAATCATTATTGTCATCGTCATCATCGGCATCATCATCCTCTTCTTCTGAGAAATCAAATGTGTACTTAGGCCTTTCAGCTAGGACAAAAATAAGAGTGAGTGTTAAACTCAAACCCAGCTTTATCAACATGAAATACTATTCCAAACAATGCACTTGAAATATATTCCAGCTGTCTCTTAAAATATACAAGAAAAAAAAAAGAAAAAGACAAGCGTTAGAGAACAGAAGTCGACCACTCTGCCTCAGTTACGCTGATGGTGCTGACATCTGTCCTGTACTCCCTGGAGGCCCTGGGGCAATGCTGCATGTCTCGGGAGAGGGTAAGCTGATGAGGCCACTAGGATGCTGCTTGTCATGCTTAAATCTTACTCAAAACAGTGAGGAAAGGAGTCATTATGGCCACTGTGAAAGTGACTGCTAATATGAGATTTCCCATTTCTACAATTACGAAAGACAACTCTTACAGGTCTTTAGAAAGTGCTGCACTTTCTCTTAACCACTTCCATAAAAACTCCTATCTTCTCTTCACAGTAGTTTTACTATGAAATAACATAAACAGTCATTTTTCAAATGAATAGTATAAATAGAGATAAGACCTCAATATATTAGCAAAACAATATAATGCATAAAAAGGTACCAACTATGGAGAAAGGCACACTGGTATAATGCAAGTTAAGTTTTACTATAATTTCTAGCATATACTATGGAATAAAGTTTTAAAGTCATTTGGATGCTATGCAATTTTACACTTCATTTTAATGTATGGAAAAAGCCTAAATACAATTTGAAAGCATTTAATAAATTAATTTTCAGGTAACTTGTTACTGTGTTAAAAATTCACCTCTCAACTACTGCAACATTGTAAATCAACTATAATAAAAAAAATTTTTTTAATTCACCTCTATTATACAACCTATGCACATTAGGAAAAGAAATTCAATCACTTAGTGACTGAAGGCCTGAGATATAATTTTAAAAGTATCTCCCAGAGATAAAACAATCATAATATTTTATTATTCATTTTATGTAAATTAGGACTTAACACAATTTGAGAAGAATCTATAAAATAGGACACATCAGTTTTTAATTATTTGAAGACTTCAAATTAATGAATCAGAAAGGATCAAATCACATGCTTAACAGCAATATATATTAGCAAAATGGGATTCTGCAAGCCTAACTCTAACACTGTAATTATCTAAATTATGCTGTGTGCATATGGAACCAGACTCCTAATGTAGGGGAAATTCTTCATGATACAAGGGGTAGAAGACGAAAAGAACACTACATAGCAGTTCTATGGATCCATCGCTGCTGGTATACTACACCAAGGTATGTTTTTTTTTTCACCAAACATCTTCCAACTATGGAGGGAATACAACCCAAACTTTGTAACAAAAATCAATAAGAAAACATGATTCACTTTAGAGAAATTCAGTCCAACTTTGCTAGAAAATAGCATTTTGTAAAGGTTTTTTTGTCTTCATGAACTATAACTTCTGAAATACTAACGGTTTAGTACTTCAGAAACACTGATGATACTAATAATACCAACTTATGAGTAATACTAACTTTGTCAAACCATAATATATAATAAAGTATAAAATATATCAGAATACCAGCCGCTCTCCTAAGTAAAGAATCTCGTGGAATAACCACAGGTTCTGTTTCTTCCAAGTCACTTTCTGACTTGGATTCATCGTCTGACCAAGGATTCCGTTTCTTCACTTTCTTTGCACTGGGTTTACCAGATGATGTAGGTGCTTTTCTCACTCTGGTACCTAAAAACAAATGAGCAACAATAAGATATGTATCCATACTTATCCAAACGTCATTAGTAAAAATAAAACTATTGTAATGAAAACTTCATGATAAAATAACAAATGTTTGTGAAAGCTGAAGACATTACTTCAACTACTAGAAAAAAAGTACAATCAAAAGAATCTAGTAATATCCTGAACATACAGATTTTCTGACACAATAAAACTCTTTAACAATTCCTCACCAGGCTCCTTCTTCTCCCGTTTGGGTTTGGGACCTTTACTTATAGGAGTTGACGGGATCAATGCCTCTTCTCCTGCACCTTCTACTTGTGCTCCACTGAATTCTTCATCAAATTCCACTTTCACTGCTGTGGTATCGAGATCACCCTACACATTGAAAAGAAAACCAAACCATTAAGTAAAAATAGAAGTTAAATTAACACCATATACTTTAGAGAGACACTTCCAGCCAAGAGATCGTTTTTTCTTATGAGTAAAAAAACAATATAAAGTGTGATTCTATTGAGGTCCTAAGAAATGACTTTGATCAGACCCTGCTTTACTTTATCTCATGCAGCTGTAGAAGATGACACTGCTTATCACTCTAATCTTGTAGTACCTTCTATGAGATGACAGCTACTTAAAACCAACTATGAAAAATAAGAAGGCAGCTTTTGATTATCAAAGGGACTTTCAGACTCATAGCTAAGTATACCAAAAGGTACCTGAAAAAAATACATTCCCATAGCTCATGCCTCTATATACTAGAAAAAAATCTTCAGATTACTGAATGAAAATAAGCAATCCATGTCCTATAATGCCTGGCAGTACATAATGAAGTCCCCTGACCCTGAGACGGAGGGAGGCCTAGGGCAGGGTCAGAGCAGACACCACGGAGAAGGGAGCCTTTCCGACTGGGCTTTAAAGAATCAGGTAGATTCGCCTGGTGAGGAGAAGGAAGGAGGGAAGCGTGCCCCAGGCACAAGATAAAGACTCCTGTCTGCTAGGACTCAATGAAAGGTGAGGGGAAAGGGCAGCCAGATGGAAGCAGGCAGGCGTGCGGGTGCTAAATCACTGTGCACCAGGAATCACCTATAACAACAGGCTCGTTGTTTGGAAACATCACTCTGGTGGTGAGAGACAAGACTGAGAGGACTGAAGTGAAGAAGGCAGAAGTCGTGACTGGATGACTAGAGATAGGATCACTGGAGCCACACAGCTCACCTTAAATTAGCTCAGGGAAAATACCAAATTCTAAGACAATGTCGGTGTGGACCAAGATAAGAGGGTGGTATCTGGAACTTTCATAGACAGTAGGACTGAGTTACAGACTAAATGAGAACACTCCCAGGTTTTCGGCCTATGTTAGTGACAGCTGGTAGTGCCAGGAACTGAGATCAGGCGCAGAGGTGGGAGGGCAGTTTCGAAACCCAGATAATGGGTCCCTGCAGGCATGCTGAGTCTGAGGGGCGTTGGGCGTTCTGGTGGCTGTATTAGCCTGGCCCTCCTGGAAACATTACAGCTTCAGGACATCGATTAAAGAGTCACCAGTGTAAGTGATAAAAGCTCTGGGCACAAACGAGGTCACTTGGGGAGACCATGAAAGGTGAAGAGAAGTGTGCTGAAAACGGATCCTGGCTAAGACCTTCAGAAAAGGAGAGAAACATTTTCCTAAAGAGAGAGCAAGTTCTATGTGCAGGGGAACCTGTGAGACCTCCGGTTATCAGAACCGTGGAAGAGAGAGATCTCCCTGGTAGCACAGTGCCCCCAGGCTTCAACTGTATGGACCACCGCTCTCAGGCTCACCTTCCAAGCTCTACTTAGACTGTGGGATGCATCGACCTATATATCCCCTGGGCTCTAAATCAACTTGCCTAGAAAAATCAGACTCTCTCCCTGAGACCGTCAGGCCCCTGCTTCTCGGCTCTGAGCAGCCTTCTCGACACTGCCTTCCTCTGGCTAACTGTTCCCATCCTGCTGGAGGGTAGGTAGATCTCACACTTTTAAATCCCCTCTAACTCTCATCAATGCCAATGATAGATGCGGTGTTTGATGACTTTTTAACTAAAGGTAAAAACAAATAAATAGTAAAAGTTGACAGCTTACTTTGAAAGCCAAACAGACTCTTTTCATAAGACTTCCTTAATTGCTCATGATATAGAACTAAAGTTTATATTTTAAAGTTGATCAACTTCTTGTTGTGTTGTTCCATGATTTTAGTTTAGAATGCTGAGTAGAGTATTCCTCTCTCTCGTTTTAGAAATGGAATCAAGTGAGTAGGTCTTTACACATATGTGGGTCCTTGACTAATATGTCTTCATTCTATGTATGGATCAACTGCTCTCAGAACAAGTGACTTCCAATCACAGTGAAACATATTAGAAACAAAAAATAAAGCATGACTGAAGTACACAGTAAAATTAAAATACCTACATACATCATTATGGAGGTGGAGTCCACCAACGAGCTAAAACAAGAGACATGTACCTTCTTCTTCTTCAGCAACTTCTTACTGGCATCTGCCTTCATGGCAGTAATTTCAGGAACTATTCTTCTCCCGAAAGGCGAGGGCATTGTCTCTTCCAGTTGAAGCTTCTTCACCTTAGGTTTGCCAACTTTCCCTTTTATTGCTTTTCCAGCCATCCCAGCCATAACATCTTCTCGTTCTTGCACTTCCACTTTCTGGAGTGTAATGATTAATGATGGGGAACAGGGTGGGGGCATAAACAACTCATTAGAAAAGAGAGTTACTACTGCATAAGAAGTCAAATCTAACTTTATTCATTCAGTAAGGAACAAAGGTTTCCTTTCAGGTGATATAATCTAAGGAAAAACCAAATAATTCTAAGTCAGAAGACCTGGGCTGGGGACTTCCCTGGTGGTCCAGTGGTTAAGAATCCACCTTCCAATGCAGGGGACACGGGTGTGATCCCTGGTCAGGAAACTAAGATCCCACATGCCATGGGGAAACTAAGCCCACGCGCTCAACTACTGAGCCCGTGTGCTCTGGAGCCCATGCACCACAACTAGAGAGAAGCCCGCGTGCCACACCTAAGGCCCGACACAGCCAAATAAATAAATAAAATAATTAAATATTTAAAAAAAAAAGAAGACCTGGGCTGTAGTCCCAGTTCTATCTAACTAGCTTCTCATTTGCAATACAAGGGGGTAGTAACTAAATGACCTATATGGTCCCTTCCAATTCTAGGATCCTACAATGTATTATGGGATCAAGACTTTTGATGAATCAAAACTACAATGAGATATCATCTCACACCAGTCAGAATGGCCATCATCAAAAAATCTAGAAACAATAAATGCTGGAGAGGGTGTGGAAAAAAGGGAACACTCTTGCACTGCTGGTGGGAATGTGAATTGGTACAGCCGCTATGGAGAACGGTATGGAGGTTCCTTAAAAAACTACAAATAGAACTACCATATGACCCAGCAATCCCACTAGTAGGCATATACCCTGAGAAAACCATAATTCAAAAAGAGACATGTACCAAAATGTTCATAGCAGCCCTATTTACAATAGCCCGGAGATGGAAACAACCTAAGTGTCCATCATCGGATGAATGGATAAAGAATATGTGGCACATATATACAATGGAATATTACTCAGCCATAAAAAGAAATGAAATTGAGCTATTTGTAATGAGGTGGATAGACCTAGAGTCTGTCATACAGAGTGAAGTAAGTCAGAAAGAGAAAGACAAATACTGTATGCTAACACATATATATGGAATTTAAGAAAAAAAAATGTCATAAAGAACATAGGGGTAAGACAGGAATAAAGACACAGACCTACTAGAGAATGGACTTGAGGATATGGGGAGGGGGAAGGGTAAGCTGTGACAAAGTGAAAGAGCGGCATGGACATATATACACTACCAAATGTAAGGTAGATAGATAGTGGGAAGCAGCCGCATAGCACAGGGAGATCAGCTCGGTGCTTTGTGACCGCCTGGAGGGGTGGGATAGGGAGGGTGGGAGGGAGACGCAAAAGGGAGGGGATATGGAAACATATGTATATGTATAACTGATTAAATTTGTTATAAAGCAAAAAATAAAAAAAGAGGAAAAAAAAAAAAAAGACTTTTGATGACCTGGTATCATCAGAATCCCAGCAAATCACACAAAAAGGCAGTTCTGTTAACAAATATGAAGCTATCCTTTACTATTGTTTTAGTTTGCTTCATTTTTAATGGATATTAATTTTTAAATGCGTAAGTCAGCAGTAAAAAAAAAAGGGTCTGCAATTTTTAAAAAATCTAACTCATAACAATATAAGTATAAATCAAGGCATAATTACATTGTGGCACTTGAAAGATCATTAAGGGAACCCAGAACAATAGGATCTAAACAATTCCAGAAATTTTATTAGGCAACTAATACACCACACTCATTCTTAAGAGTTCGAATTCTGACTTGGGCCATAAAAATAAAATTAGAACATGTGGACAGTAATCAATGAAACAACTAAAAAGTAATGAATATAAGTAATATCATATGAGTAATAATAAATAGTAATTTACCTTGTGCTACTCAAAATCAGATGATCATACTGCTACTGTGAATTTAATTCTAAGATTTTAAGTGAGTTAATTGCTTAAAAACAAATTAGGCAATTTTAGAAAAAGTTTATAGTTTATTTACATCTTTCTCTACATTTTTCTTTTATTTTTAAAATTGGAATTCTACCTGGAGAAAACTAAGCTATAACAAAAAATATTAAAATTTCTTGATTAAAAGTCTCAGGAGAGGGCTTCCCTGGTGGCTCAGTGGTTGAGCGTCCGCCTGCCAATGCAGGGGACACGGGTTCGTGCCCCAGTCCGGGAAGATCCCACATGCCGCGGAGCGGCTGGGCCCGTGAGCCACGGCTGCTGAGTCTGCACATCCGGAGCCTGTGCTCCGCAACGGGAGAGGCCACAACAGTGAAAGGCCCACGTACCACAAAACAAAACAAACAAACAAAAAAAAAGTCTAAGGAGACTATCATTCTCCTTTTTAAAAATCAAAGTACCTATATTTAATCATATATATTGCTCTTACCTCTTTGGGGGAAAACATTAAAATTGAATCAATAAGCTAATTTGAAGTCAGTTAAGAAATTTTAACTAGCAGAGAGTATTAGAATTTAATTTATTCTAAATTTCAACTCCATAGCTTTTATTCATCTGCATCAGATATAACTTTTCTTTATGGTTTCACAGAGCTAGAAGCTTAATCCTCTACAGCTTATAAACATATTAACTTTTGTACAGTTAAAGGAAACCCTGAGATAATTTAATTTAAAAAATTTTCATTCTTGTTTCGTAAACATTACTTTTCCAAATATATTTTAATGGAGACTTAACCTACATCCAGTTCTTCAACAAAAGCTGCTAAATCTTCTTTCCAAAGATCTGAAGGAGATTTTCTTTTAAGATCACTGACCTCTCGCCCCTATAATAAAAAAGTAGTACAATTCAAACATTCAATTTTAAATGTATAATTTTCAAATGTATACATAAAGGCCAAATAAAACTTTATTTCTGGAAAAGAAAAATAAAGATATGGATAGCACTTAAAGTTTCAAATTATTTAACCCACAAAAGTTCATACTTTTCCATCTCTCTGTTTAATCAGTTCTTCAACTTTTTCTTTAGTAAGAGACCATAGAGACATATTTAAAATATAATTAAAATCAGGGCCTGAAGGAGTTCCTGAATCAGAGGAACTATCATCATGCTGGTTTTGTGTTTCTTCCTCTTCTGCTGCCTGTAAAAAATAATAAACTTTATATTAAAGTCCTATATAATATCAAATCAATGTTGAATTTTATTGAATACTGAGTTTAAAATTCCATAATGCTATACTCTTAAAGCTACATCTTCAGGGTGGTGGGTTTATTTTAGATTATCTGCGAGATTATCTATGAAAATATATTTCCTATAAAAAGTTTAAATTTTCTAAAAATGCACAATAAAATCATCAAAAGGAATGGTATATTCAGCCTCTATCCAGGAATCTGGTGAAAAATTAACTGCTTGAGAAGACACCACATCTTAAAATTAATAGAGCAGAACTAATGTTTTATCATGCATCTTGTCAGATCTTTATATTGGTGAGTGAACAATCTGAAACCTAAAATAAATATCACTTATGAAGAATGTTTTACAGTTATAATAAATATGCTAAGGTAGACAGTCACTATGGATGAATTCTTGATAAAGATTCCCTCAAGTAAGAACATTCATTCAAGGACTAAGCTGAAGCTCACTCCAGCATTTAACAGCTGGTGAGTCAGAGTCACAAGGGCTATTCTCAAAGTTTATCTATAAGGCCTTCTTTCATAGGAGCAGTTGCAATAAAAAATCTTATGCTAATATTAAATTTCAAAGTCCAATGAATTTAATAGAAGTTATTATAGGTGACATCTTTAAAATTTTTTAAATAACAACAGCTGTTAAATAAAATTGCATCTCAATTTTTGAAGGCACTCAGATAATTAAAAATGACTGAGTTAGCCATGATACTCCATAAAACAAAAGTTCACTTCTAGCAATCAAAAGAGAAAAAAAAAAGCTTTACAATTTAATTTAAAATTTTCAGTAAAATAATGTGTATATACAAAGTAAACGTTAGGTGTATTTTAGAAGTAAAGGAATAAAAATAAAAATTGCAAAGCAAGATGCTTCATTACATAAACAAAAGTATAAACTCAATTAAGTAACATTAGCCAAATAAAGAATGCTGTTGTTGGGTTGATAATAGATTATTAAGTACCTAGATAATTTATGACAAATTAATACAGTCTACAGTTTTTAAAATTTCTTCATGAAATAGTGTGTTGCTATGGAATTTTAGGTTGCTACACTACTATTAAAATATTATTAGGGTGTCATAAAATCCTATTTAGACCCACACTTCAGAAGTCTATTTGCTCTAGGTTTTGATGACACACCAAGTATTGTTAATGAGTGCTCCATGAATATGTGTATCTATCATTGTTATGAAGATGACTAAGGATACTTTCAGGGAAAAAAAACAAAAACTAAGAAACTTTTCAAGTTCCAACAACAATTCTACCATGTTTTTGATCTTCTAATTATCGGCTTTATAATTATCTCTTCTCCAACTCTACACAACAGGACACTCTTTTAAGAGTAGTTCCTTTTGTTTCTTGAACCCCCAAAGTGAACACATGGCCAAGATGCTGGGAACATTTTGAGGGTAACAATGAAATTACTGAAGCCAAGCACTAGCTTTTACCCATGAAGTCTACTTCCGCCAGAAGGGCATTCTCAAACCCTAAACACCTTTATTTTTTTAAACTAAACATTAAATTCATTAGCTTACTAGCTTTTCTTTTTTTTTAAGATATAATTTAAACCAACAATGATACAGAAGGGCAAGTAGTGTATAAACCATAATTTGGGGTTTAAGAATGCAACAAAACACATTGAAAGGAATGCAACATGCTTGAGTCATCTTAATTTTGAATACTCCCCCAACTTGTCCTACCCAATTTTCCTCAAACAATGAATAAACCTATTCTCTTAACATGTAATTGCTAAATATGTAATTTATTCTAATTTTACTCACTCTAACATATGGCAATCTATTGACAGTTCAAAATTTAAAAAAAAAAACAATGTAAATGAAAACACTATTTCAATGGAGTTTGATGAAAAATATGAAAAACATTATGGTTGAGAACTCATGAATGTTGGGAAGTTTAAAGTTTCAGTTCAAATTACATCACATAATCATAACTATTTTTTAAAGATGTGAACTTTATCAGTATTACATATATATAAAATATTCTAATTAAGTATCTGAAAATTAATCATTTCCAACTTTCTTCCTTTTGTACATGTGTTCTCAATCACAATGCTGTACTGCCTTTTCAATTTTTTTTAAATTGTCCACAACAGCAAGAAGCTATTCTTGAGAAGAATCTCAACGTTTCAATATCCCATTTACTGAATATTAGTACTCTATGATCTAAAATGGACAATTTAATAAAACATCAGACTTTTAATCTGAAGTTCCAGGGTTTAAGATCTCCAGCTAAAGACCTAAGCATAGGTCAGAGCACATACTTGGTGCTCGATAAATACTGATAAGTATTGACCATTCTCTGTCTCTAGTCTCCCCAGCGTACACCAAAACCAGATCAAGTGAGTGGTGAGTGGATTCCACATTGTGGCCACAAATTGCCCAGGGGGAAATTATTTCTGTGTTACCAGTGTAGTTCCCAGATAGTGACATGAACCTCACAAAACCACCACCACCACCGTCCTTTAACGGCAGGCTCAGAAAGAAGGCTGAGGAGACTAAGCAACCTTCTCCAACCAGAATCATTTCTCCAGGCCCTGGCTGAGCCACACTGGCAAAGTGCTTGGCAGTGGGTGTGCACTGCAAGTTCCTGCACCCTATCTGTTTTGTGGATACACAGAAGACTTCAGTCTCCAAACAGACTACTCAGCACCTTTAGCAGTACTAAATTCAAAATTTAGGGGTTGGGGTTTTTGTTTGCTTTGGAAGTTGCTTTCAAAAGCTTCTCTGAATGTCTCGTTCTGCAAATGATTACCTTTTCTTGTGCTTCTTTCCAGGCTTTCACTGGGTCAGATTCATAACCTCTCTGGACTAACATTTGAATCAAATCTTTCTTTGACCTATTCTCTATGTGAGGGAAAAATAAAGTTAGGATCAAGAAAAGAGTCAATTTGTATTTGTTTATATTCTACTGATAAAAACGTCTTCTATTAATAAAGTTTGTTTTTTCCATTTTAACTAATGTTCAAATTTTTAAAGGTTGCATCTTACCTATAGTAATCTTCCCTTGTATCTTCTCTAAAATGAAACGGGCTTGATTATTAAGCTTTGTAGATTCTGCTCCCAGCATTCCTACAAGCCACTCCTTACGTAAACCATAATAGCTTAATCGTAAATCAAAGAATTCTTTCAAAATGTCTTGCACAGTTTCATACTTCTTCAGACATCCCATATGATCAAAGAGTACCTAAACAAAACACAAAGTTTTTGAAGATTATATAAATCTGTGTTGGTATTTTTAACTTGTATGCTACAGTATTTAAAATAACCATAATACACGTATATGAATACACACCGCCCCTAAAATCTAGAACAAAATTATTAAGTAAATATTCCTTTGGTGGCTCCAAGAAACTGATAAAATTCTATTCTCAAAACTATGAAAATATTTAAAATTGGAATAATTTTGAAAGATAAAAATAGGTCCTTAAAAAAAGGTTACTTAAAACTATATGAACTATGGCTATAAAGCCACCTAATAAATTTTTTTTCAAACTAAAAACAAGCATATTCTATCTGTAAGTTTTTAAATATTAAAGTTCTCTCTCTCTCATTACTCAATGGACATGCATTTGCCTCTCTCTTTGTTGTTTTTTATGAATGGGCTATAATTCACTCAAACTTCAATTTAGAGGGAAATTTTACTTCTTCTCTATCTTTTTCTCCTTTTTCTATCAGCCTTGCTTGGCAGATTATGGCACTTTTTCTCAGTCACTGTGCTATTGCTGGATTTTTTTCTTTTACTCTTTCTCAAGTCTAAAAAGCTAATTTGGAATGGAACAGGGTAATCATACATGTTCACTTTTTATCTTCCTCCCCAATTATCTAAAGTTTAATAAAGCAGATTAGAGTCGTGAGGAGATAAGAACTCCACAACGAGAATGCTAATAGAGACAGGCATGAGGCAGAAGGAGACCCTGTGACAATCACTCTCAGAACTTCCAGCCAGTGTGTGTGAGGGTATGTGTATTCTGTGTGTTCAAGCCCAGATGCACAGATGCAGGGTTGGGGTTAAGAGCAGAGGATAACATTAGAGGAAAGGGAATGTACCTCTAGATTCTTTAGCAAACATACAGGGGGAAACGCATTCAGACTTACTATAGCTACTCCCCATCATGAAGCCAATTACAAAAATCCAACTCACAGAATGCAAGGTTACATTCATAGTAAATCTAGTCAATTACCATGGAATTACAAGTAAGAGTAGTTTGAAGTTTAAAAACTTTGTGCAATCCAGCAGCTTCTGCTTGTGCTAGTTTCTCTTCAGTCATTTTCACCACAAATTTCACAGTTGTATCAGTATGGTATTCTTTATAATCAGAAATTAATGCTGGTGTTTTATCTGTTCCATTTAGCATAGGTTCTAAAACCTGTTCTTTGTATACCTATAAAAGATTCAAAAATAAGTAATTCTTTCATGACACACATTCATGTTCTTATTCTACAAGTCATGCAATCTTTAAAACTTCTTGATTCCAGTGGGGAAACCTCATCTATATCATCTCCTGCCCAGTCACTATAGTTGACAATACATGGGGATCTCAATGGAGAAAGACGATATACAAGGTACTTGTTCTGATCTGCTCATACTCAAAAGGCAACAAGAGGCTGAGAGTACAAAGCGTATGGCATCAACTAGCACTGACGAGGTGACGCGTGTACTTTTAGATCCAATACTGAATGACATGAGTTTATTGACCATATTTATAAGGGCTCAAAACACTGTTTGTTACATACTATTCTAGTCATTGCAACGTAAACAAAGATAATAGTCTTTTTAAAAGCTAGCTAAGTCATTCTACATTTAGATAACTTTTAAATTACCATTGGAATATTCCAATGAATGTGTCAAAAGTGTATACATGAATGTTTAAACATTCTACAGACACAGGGCAAACAATCATATTCTCACCAGAAAGGATTGACTAACACAACTGCCACAAGCAGCTCACAGGCAGCTCACGTCTTATACCAACCTGTGTCCAAGTTCTAACAGGAAGCTCTGTAATCTCCACTGTGTTTCTATCCACCACAAATATTTCACCACTGACTGCATATTGGTTTTGACCAAGTTCTTGGATTGTTCCTTTAAAGTTTTTGTAGTTTGGAAGCTGTAGAGAAAAATAAAAATACCTAAAGGCCCCAAATTCTCACTTGAGTGCCAGTGCCACCTCTGAATGCCCCTTAGTCGATGACCTATTGCTACCGACAGGTTCACACAACTGAAACTAAATTCCTCTCCTCGGCAATAGGCCCTCTCCAAATAATCACTCAATTTTGAATTCACGGCTTCTGTTAATATACTCTCAACAGCCCCCCAAATCTCAAAACCTCAGCACCACCTCTCCTGGTCTTCCAAGAATATCGCCTTTTTTTTTTCCAGCTTATTACCCCTCCATCCTTCCTTCTCCCCTAGATTAAAAATCCTTCAAATCCGAACTCCTCAGACATTACGTTACAAGCCAAGCTAACCTTCTAACTTTTCTCCGGTGATTTGCCTTCCAGATCACTACTCTTCTTCCACATTTCTCTTGAATATTCTCACTTTCACTCACTCTATCCACCAGGCCTGAAGGTTATTCAGCTCTCCACACCCCATCCATCTATATAAATCTTACTTAACCTTCTCAGCCTAATTACAAGTGATCTCTCCCTCTTCTAAAATTCCTATTTGTTATCATCACTAAGAAATCAGGCATATAGCATAGGACACTTCTGCTCACTGAGCAACTATTAATATCTTTTGTCACTGTAAACTTCATGCCCAGAGGTCTCGCCTTGACAACAGATTAACTTTTTGAAGACAGAGATCATGGTTCTTTATCTTACCACCTAGCACAGTATCATATATAGAAGATATATATATATATATATATATGAAACAAGTATTGATCAAATACACTGAGACAATAAATACTCTAAATGTATCTGAAATAAAATGCTATAATCATTAAAAGTAATTTGATACTTGTTAGAAATATTTTAAAGTACTTTAAAGTATTTAGGAGAAAAAAGATGTTAAATCATCCCCATAATCTAATTTTCTTTTAAAATACAAACATGAAATCAAACTTGGAGAGAAATACTTAAAAATATTAAGTTTGTTTCTATATAATGGAGTATTTTTTCCTCTTTGCTTATTTATATTTTCTACAATGAGCACTATCATTTTTGTAATAAAAATATTCTTGTATTTAATTGTATCATGATAAAGGGAAATTTCTAGATGATTTTAAATCATGTAGAAGAGCGTAAGACAATTTTTTGAGGGTTTTTCTTGGAGGGAGTTTGGGGGAAGAACTGAACATGATGAATGATGTAAGGTAAGGGCAAAAATGAAAAATATGGGGATTATTAAAATATATACAAGGTGTCTTTAAGCATTTCTTAATGACTCTAATATGACTTAGTAGTTTAAAAACAATAACATAAAGTTGCATATAACTGTGTCATAAAAACGTTATTCTCTATATAAGACATTTGAAAGCCTGAACTACAGGGTACTTTAAAATTTTAATAAACAGTTTCTCCCATAAACCTTATATCCAGGCTTTTTCCAAATTCTATATCTTTTTTTTTTCTTTCTTTCTTTTTTTCTTATTTATTTATTTATTTATTTATTTATTGCTTGCTTGCTTGCTTGCTGTGTTGGGTCTTCGTTGCTGCGTACGGGCTTTCTCTAGTTGCAGCGAGCGGGGGCTACTCTTCGTTGCGGTGCGTGGTCTTATTGCGGTGGCTTCTCTTGTTGCGGAGCATGGGCTCTAGGTGCACAGGCTTCAGTAGCTGTGGCTCGTGGGCTCTAGAGCTCAGGCTCAGTAGTTGTGGTGTACAGGCTTAGCTGCTCCATGGCATGTGGGATCTTCCCGGACCAGGGCTCGAACCCGTGTCCCCTGCATTGGCAGGAGGATTCTTAACCACTGTGCCACCAGGGAAGTCCCCCAAACTCTATACCTTTTACAGTGAGCACACAACAAGTTACACACTAATAGGGTCCTTACTGTCTACAATACGTTCTTAAATGAAAATGATTCCATTACTTTTCTAAAATGACTGGCCTTTGTAGTTTACACATTATCATTTGTTAAAATGACACAAGCAATAAGTTCTACGTAATCACCATGGGATGAGGATCCAAGCCTTCCAGCATCCGTCTGACGTTGTTCACAATCTCCCTAGCATCATAGTTGGGTAGTTTACAAGCCCATCCTGTGCCGATGCCCTCAGCACCATTTATTAAAACCATGGGGATTATGGGAATATACCACTCAGGCTCTACGCGTTGATTATCATCATAAAGGAATTTAAGCAGGTTGTCGTCCACAGCAGGGAAAAGCAGTCTTGCTAAAGAGCTAATAAAAGGAAAAAGAAAGACATGGAGCAATATCATGGTTTTAGAAAATAAAACTTCATATATAATTAAAGACTTTACATTTCAAAAAATCTTTTAAAAAGAATGCATTTGTTAAGAATTTTGGTTACATGTGCTTAATTTAAATTTAACAATAAAATTTACCTAACCTTATTACCAAATATATTTCTCTCAGGCACAAAGACAGAATAAGACAGTCTTGTTTTACTTAAGTTATTTACTGATTTACCTTCCTAAATTCTTAGTATTGATAAGTAACCTCTTAAGGATTTCCTCTTATTCTGACTAAACCACAAAACCCATCTTCAGCCTAAAAAGTAAAGCTGGATCAGAAAAAATCCTTACGTTCATTAGGACTGGTTCCACCAATAATTCATAAAAACTGAGATCAACAAATTTCATTCTATATGTGATCAAATAATTTGGAACATTCACCCTCAACATAATACCCAATCCCCTCTCTCCGTAGTTACAATTCTATTACACATTTAGTTAGTTCCAATAAACTTCAAATAGAGCTTTATACCATTAAATCAGCAAATGATTACCTTAACATTGTGAAAATGTAACGAGGACTTGCAGCATCTTTGCCCCCGTGAAGCCGAGTTCCAAACTGACCGATGGGCTGAAGCAAGTTAATGTTGTTACTCCCCACAAAGTTCTGAGCCAAGTTCACAATAGTCATCATCAGTGCTTGCTGCAGAACAGAAACAGACAGAATACAACATTCACATTCCAAATTTTCTAAATGGATTTCCTAATTTTTATTAAAACCCAAACTCTCAACTCTTTTACATTTCCAAAGAACTTATAAAAAACACTTTATTATGCTGAATTATCCTTCTACTATCCTCCTTCATGACCATAAGTATAGTTCTCAATTAATTCCAATCTCCATGCTTACTTCTCCATGATGATAAGCAGACATTTCGGCAACAGATCCAGCCAACTGTGCAACTTTTACTTCGCGTTTATCATTCCTCTTGAAACAGGTAAATAAAACTTTTCGTTGGCCTGGTTTAAAGCCTATTAAAAACAACAACACTCTTTTAAAAATATTGCTCGGGATATAGTTGTAATGTTTCTTTTAGTGACAACAATGTTTATATATTCAAGAGAAAAAAGCAAAGATATAGTTTGCTTCCGAAAAATAAGTAGAATTGTTTACTTGAGATTCTGTAACAAAATGAGTACATACTAACATATTTTATACCATCTCAATCTATTCCAAAGTGAAGAACCAATAGAAAGACACCCTCTGGTCTTAAAGAACTGCTCAGTGGAACCAAATTCCTTTCATAGGAAGTCCCAAACACTCATGTGCCCAAAATGCCAGTTGTGATTAAAGTACCAGCAAGCCATCAATGAGCCTGAAAACTTATTAGAATATCCTAAATCAGGAAAGCTCTTACAAAGAAGAGATGTGTTCTGGTAGTTAAGAATGCAGGCTTTAGAATCTCACTAATCTGGATACGCTTCTCAACTTGGCCACGTGACTTTCCACAACCTATTAAACCATTAAGTCTCAGTGTCCTCACCAGTGTAACAGAAATAATTACCTTCCTAATAGGGTGATCATAAGGATTACATGAGACAATGCAAGCAAAGCACTCTGCCTCCTGAGCACTCTTCTTGCTCTAGGCCAATGAGCACAGTAATAAACTTTTCAGTATATGCTAGCTATCATCATCATCATCGTGGGCCCAGAGCATGGCAGAAGCAAAAGGATGATAAAATATGGCCACTTTCCTTGAGAATTTTACAATCTAATTGAGGAGGAAAATTAACACAAGTAAAATAAGAGGCATACAATTATTGGCATAAAAGTTTATAGGCATCTGAGACCAATTTAGACGGCAATTATTAGGGAAGACATCAGAGAATGGATGTAACTTAAAGCTAGAACTACATGGATTAGTAGAACCATCTGCTATTAGCTGAAATACCAAGGAACATGAAGATCAACTAATTTGCTGAAAGTTATAAAAATCAAAATGCTCTAGATAGAAGACTAAAATCTGCTCTAAGTACTGGGTAACAGTTTAACTTTTCTGTCAAGTTAAATAAGTTAAAAGCATTAGGTTTTGGGTATTGAGGAGTAAAGGTGTTTTTAAAATTCAGTCTCCAATAAATACTTTAGAACTTATCAAAATCACATTTTACTTTTTATTTTAAAAAGTCTCCAACAACTTGGGGCAAAAGCTTTAAAATTTTGCAAGTTAATTTTCTTTAAAAGTTCAAAAAGGGTTTGAAAGATTCAAATAAAGAATATAAAATTTCAGAACTACTAAACATCTCGAGAGCAACTTCAGAGTTTTTAAGTTTATTATAAGGATGGGTTAAAGTACATGAAATTAAAATATACTCGATGACATACAAAAATGAAAAAGATTGTTAAACAAAAGCTACTTACCATCAACAAGAGATGGTATAGATCTTTCATTGTCTGAGTTTGAGAAGAGAATCAATTCCTTGTTGATGAAATCATTGTAAGTCAAATGCTTTGTTGCTGTACCATATAAAAATTGCTAAGAGAAAAGTTATACAGCAATTATGTCATCATTACTGCATGAATTTTAGCCTTTTTCTCTTTCTTCCCCCAGATCACTACTCTTTATGACTAACCTCTGGTAAGCCATGTAACCTACGCTGTCTCCGATCTTCCATAAAATTTGTTAACCATTCTTTTCTGTCATCGATCTTCTTCTTACTGAATGCCTGAAAGATTCCAGGTAACAATTTCATACATTAAAAATAAAAATAATTTCATTACAAAATTAAAATTTATAAAGGCAAATAACTGATTATTAATTTCTGGGAAATTAACTTTTTTCCAATATTCTTTTATCAAAAATACACTTGAACAGTGGTGTCTGAATTAAAGAATTATGAAAGGGCATAATCTGCGGTGATGGGGAATGACACCAAGATTAACTAGGCTGGGCTTAGAATTCTAAAGAGACTTATCACAGAAAACCAGGATTGGAAGAAAAGTATGGCAGAAAGAGGGAATGGATATTAGGAGAGATTTTTTTAAATGAACTTTGTTACCAAGGTAATGGCAGCATCATCTTCAGGACCAGCATATCTAAATAAGATGCGGTGCCTTTCCATATCAGCAAAATATTCCTTGGCTTCCTTAGCTGTACTGGTACCCAACCCTGCACAATTTTAAAAATAAAAGTGGAAACAAGCCAGACAGAGACAGACAAATACTGTATGACCTCACTTATATGTGGAATCTAAAAAAAAAAAAAAATCTATGTCAAACTCATAGTAACAGCATAAAACAGTGGTTGCCAGGGGCTGGGGGGAGAGGGAAATGGGGGGATGTCAGTCAAAGGGTATAGACTTTCAGTTTAAGATGAGTTAAGTTCTGGGGAATCTAATGTACAGCATAATGCCTATAGTCAATAACACTATATTGTATACTTGAAAATTGCTAAGAGAGGGACTTCCCTGGTGGCACAGTGGATAAGACTCCATGCTCCCATTGCAGGGGGCCCAGATTCCATCCCTGGTCAGGGAGCTAGATCCCACATGCATGCTGCAACTAAGAGTTCACATGCCGCAACTAAGAAGCCCATGAGCCACAACTAAGGAGCCCACCTGCTGCAACTAAGGAGCCCACATGCCACAGCTAAGGAGCCGGCAAGCCACAACTAAGAAGCCAGCAAGCCACAACTAAGGAGCCCAGGAGTCGCAACCAAGGAGCCCGCAAGTCACAACTAAGTAGCCCACCTGCCACAACTAAGACCTGGGGCAACCTAATTAATTAATTAATTAATTAAAGAAAATTGCTAAGAGAGAAGATCGTAAAATGTTCTCTCCACAAGAAAAAAAATATATATAGGGATAATGAGCAATATCCAGAATATGGGAAATTACACAGGACAAACAATCCAACTTTTTTTTTTTTTTTTTTTTTTTTGGCGGTACACGGGCCTCTCACCGCTGTGGCCTCTCCCGCCGCGGAGCACAAGCTCCGGATGCGCAGGCCCAGCGGCCATGGCTCACGGGCCCAGCCGCTCCGCAGCATGTGGGATCCTCCTAGACCGGGGCACGAACCCGCGTCCCCTGCATCGGCAGGCGGACTCCCAACCACTGCGCCACCAGGGAAGCCCCCCAATCCAACTTTTTGAACAAATAAATTACAAGAAAAAATATGAAAAGAGAAGTAATATATTAAGATTAAATAGACTTATCAACCAAATGCAATGTGTGGGCCTTGTTTGGATCCTGATTCAAAAAAAAATAAAAACTATAAAAATGAACACTTTTAATACAATCAGGAGAATTTTAACCTGGATTGAATATTTAAGGTTATTAAAGAAAGGTATGATAATGGTATTATGGACAATAAAAAAAATTCTCTTAGAGATACATACTAAAGTAGTATAGAAATAATTAATGCCTGGAAGTTATTTCAAACTAATGGGGTGGCAATGACAAGAGTTCAGATGAAACAAGACTGGCTGCAAAACGGTGACTGTTTAAGAACATGGGAAGCCCATTATACTACTCTCTCTACTTACATAAAATTTTCCCTAACAATTCTTTAAAAATCAGCCATAGCTGTTTCTGAAAGCTAAAAGAGACAAACTTTCAAAATATTTTACAATGCTCTCATAAAAATAAATTTACGTCACTAGTAACTTCACAAAATTTAAGTGTTTTAGAATACAAACCTTTGTAATATTTTATTTTCCAGGCTTTCTGGTTTTCTATATGTTTCTTCCACTCATCAAATTCAGGAATACTATAGAAGGAAAGTTCCTGCTTATTTTTGCTAGCCTTAAATGAATAATAATAATAAAAAAATTAGTTTTTCTGCCACTGTTTAAGACAACAGTATAAAAATATATTAATGTAAATAGTACCTTTACAATAGGAGTAATGAACTCTTCAAGAAAACCGTGCTTCAAAAGTGATGGCCAATTGTGATGGATGAAATTAATAAGCAGGCCTTTTATGTGAGAACCATCTTGATCCTAAATAAACGTTAGTAAAGAGTGCTATAATAATTTATGAAATATAATTACTTACAAAACCAAATTTTTAGATGTATGAATGCAGCAATGAGGCAAAATTCCATTCAAATTTTACAACTGTGCTTTACAAAACATTCTTTGGATGATCACAGTAAAGAATTTTTTTCTTAAAATTCAAATAAAGAATATAGCTAAGTGACAGACTAAATCTTTCTGTCATTAAATATGCTACCATTATCTTTTTTATAGTTTGCCCAGATTTCACTAAAAGAATGATTTAAAGATGGAAATTAATGAAACAGGGTTATAATGCTACTTCACTGGAAGGAGAAATCCATGGAGTACAGGTATTCACAAGTCTTCTCTTAACATAAAAACTGATAAATTTCTGCTTAAAACTATACAGCAGCTTCTCATTGAATATTTTCTCTAGAAATCCTTTCAATTAGAGGATGTAAGAGACAAGCAGTTGGATGCATGTGGAATTCTTCCTTTTCAATTTTCTACTTCTTTCCTAATTACTGCCATTTCACCATTCAGGTCCTCCAATTTTTTTTGTGCATCCCAAAATATGCCATCATATACAAATATTAGCCATTATCCTATTGATTAATCTTTCTTGTAAATTTCACCATTTCCTTCCTGCTTATAGATAGGTGGGTTTCAACCCCATAATACTACAGTGTGTTCTACTCTTCCCATACTTGTTGCATTTAAAAATATTTTTAAAATACCTAACCAAAGGGGTGGTTACCATAAATTAGATAATGTAGAATGTGCTTCACACAAACTGTGCCATTAAACAATAGCTTCCCCCTGGATGTAAATACAATCACTTCCGCGTCTACTATCTTGGGACAAATCTCATGAAACAAATATCAAAAGGACATTCTGAAAAAGATATATTCTAATATGTGGCAACTTTTAAACCAACCTGATCAGTCATAATCATAATCTTCCCATAGCGTAAGGTTTTCAGCGATTCTGCATCATCATAACTTTTCTTGTATTGTAGACCAACTATCTTAATGATATTGTTTATTTCTGCATTCTCCATGATCTGTGCAAACATGAAAAGGATGGAAAGTGTTTTAGAGTGTCTCCAGAGACCAAAGGTGAGTCGCAGGGACGCATAAAGCTCACAGTGCTAGCAAGGCACTCACGTGCCGCGGGCACGGGCGCAGATACGCACCTGCTTGTGAGAGGCCTCCCGCACGTTGAGGATCTTGCCCCTGAGGGGGAAGACCCCGTACCTGTCCCTCCCAATCACGCCCAGTCCGGACACGGCCAGCGACTTAGCAGAGTCCCCTTCCGTCAGTATCAGCGTGCACTCCAGGGAGTGCCTGCCACCTGGGGGCAGAGGACACACATTCCAAAGTTCTCGAGTCCGCCCATGAGAGCGCGGAGCCGAGAGACTGATGATCGAGAGACTGATGATCGCAGTGACCACGGAGCGCTGTAAGAGCATCTTACACCATGCTCAGGGTAACTTAAAAATTAAGTGCATTTTATGGAACTCCTGCCCCCCAAAATTAGTAATCTGTGGTACATATGGCAATTTTAGTGAAGTAAAACCATACTCTGAACTTAGAACCCTATGCTCTATATGTAGAAAGTTAAAACAGTCTCTAACTGAATAAACACAAACTTAAAATCTAAAAAAAAAATCTGAACCTTACCAGCATCGTTAGCATCGTCCAGTTTGGGAATACCTTTGATTTTACTGTACTTTACTGATGAACACTTCTTGTTCAGCTGTGTCTGAGCCTTAAATTTCACCCAGTTCAGGATACTTTCCACAATGCCACAGTTAGAGGCCTAAAAATCAAAGAGTAATAATATACAAGCAAGCAAGAAGTTTATACACTTAGCTAAAACTAGTGTAATACTTGGAATCTGTGCAGTTATAAGGCAAAACAATAGTAGTGATGATAGTAATTGTGATATATGCTGGTAAATATTATTCTAACTACAGTAAAACTCACTCAGGCAGCTATTCACAATGACCTACTGTACTGAAATGTAAACACATGAAAAAAAGGCCAACTTTACTACATATGAAAAAAGTTCTATTACAATAAACTACATAAGAAATATACATAGCTTTTGTTACAAGTTAGTTTTGTGAAAATTAACACAGTAAAAGCTGATCCACCTATGAATTTACTACCTGGGAAATTTTAGACACTGACATTTTTGATGTCCCTCAACACAAAAATGTGAATCTTGAATTCCCTATGACAAAGAAATATTACCATGAAGGAAACATTAGGATAAACTCAAGATCTTATGGGAAATTCCCTGGTGGTCCAGTGGTTGGGACTCTGTGCTTCCACTGCAGGGGGGCATGGGTTCAATCCCTGGTTGGGGAACTAAGATCCCACGTGCCTCATGAAGTGGCCAAAAAAACAAAAACAAAACAAAACAAACCTTATGAATAGTCCTTATTTTTTAAAAGTTTGGTACTGAGGATTTCAACATTACATATGTGTCATTCTGCAGTGAATTAACGTGTGACAAGATGTCAAACCTCCCCCGAACCTCCCCGCAAGAAAAAGTAAAGCGTCTCCAAACAAAAGTTGGAGTTATTTATTTTTCATCAACCTGGGTAGTTTGATTTTAGGTGTATGAAATAGTTTTCTGGAATGTTTCAGATATAAAAAGAAGTGAACTATGTTGTCAAATTTAAACTTTCTCTGCCAAAAATGAAAATGTGTAAAATCTAAAATCAAATTACAACTGTTAATGAGGGCAGAAATTTGGGCTATCATTAACACTAGGTCATCTGTATTCAGAATTCATTATGATTAGACCCAACAGTACTATTCTATAGGCCTTTAACTAAAACCTAAAAAACATGTTTATGAGACCCCTACCTTTGAAATTCCAATACCAGAATTTGATAAAAATATTATTTCTACTGCAATTACATGATACTCCTCCAAAAAACTATAAACTTACAAAGAGGAGGGACTGTAATTTATTCATCTTTACATTCCCAGGGCAAACATATTTAAAGGCACTTTAGATATGATCATTTAATATATGTTTGATGGTCCTGGTGAACAAGAGAACTGAGGCAAATCTTGCTGATACATAAGAGGCTATGAGAAATTATTAGTAGCCACAAGGCTCAGTTATAAATAGAAGATTTATTATTTATTTATACTCTCACCTTGTTTCAGGAAAGTTAAGGCAGCCTAAATAAATATGCACAAAGTAAAATGAAAATTTAAAATATGTAGAATATGGTAAATTTTATGTTATGCATATGTTACCAAAATTTTTTTTAAAAACTACATAAACGTAAAAATCAGTATATGAATTTGAAATAAGTAGAAAGGATGAAATCAGGAGTCCTATAAGGACCAGTACACTTTTTAGAGGCAAATCTGTCTTTATAAAGGACAATGCGAAGCTAAAAACACAATTAGTTACATGAGTCCCCACTTTAATGCTTGGCAAAATAATCGACTGCTTTATGAAACAGTGTCTATCTACCCTTTGAAGTTTTCAGAATCAAAGCATATTAGTTTTTAGTATAAGGATGCCTGTACCCACAATTAATATAAAAAAGAAACTAATCCAAATAATTAGAATGATTTAGATTAGAATAAATCAAGAAATCTACTTAATCAACTCTCAATAAAAAAGCAAAAAACAAAACAAAACAAAAAACACTGAAAAATAATACAGATTTTACTCACTGCTTTAAAAAACTTTTCTGACAGTTGGCATTTGGATCCAAAACTTTTGGGCTGCAAAGTCATGTTTTCCTTAGTCTGAGAATCAAAACTTGGATTTTCGATAAGGCAGTTAATAAAAACCCATATATGGTTTTTTACCTGTTGAAAACATATCAAAAAAGGTCAATATCAGAACTGATATTATTTAATAATTCAACAGAATATATAAAACATCACTTACTTGAAATGGTTTCACTGACACACCAGCTTTGTTCTTTTTCTTAACTACTTCAATCAGTTTACCAACAACTTGGTCTACTACATAATCCACATGCCGTCCACCCTAAAGACGGAAAAAAAATAGAATCCAAAATCTTCTATAGTTAAGGTAGCAAAATAGTTACATATTCATTTTTTTCTAGAATGAGCGTTTAATCTTCACCACAACTTTGTGAATTCAGTATGACTATATTATTAACCCTATTTTCCAAAGAGTTAAGATGAGTCTCAGAATGCCAGAGTTGGGATTTAAAAAATAAAGTCTTATTTGGCCATGGAGCCAATTAGCAACTCCATAAGACTCCATACAAAGTGAAAGCAATCGAATAAAAGGAAACATGGAGGGCTTCCCTGGTGGCGCAGTGGTTGAGAGTCCGCCTGCCGATGCAGGGGACATGGGTTCGTTCCCGGGTCCAGGAAGATCCCACATGCCGCGGAGCGGCTGGGCCCGTGAGCCATGGACGCTGAGACTGTGCGTCCGGAGCCTGTGCTCCGCAACGGGAGAGGCCACAACAGTGAGAGGCCCGCGTACCGAAAAAAAAAAAAAAGAAACATGAAAGTGAGAACGAACACTGGCCTAGTGGTGGCAGTGGCACTCACAAGACTGACACTTAGGGACCGTGGCAGTCACTGACAGTTGTCCAATCAATATCCATTCTCTCCTTTTACCTTACTGACAAACCCAAATTTGTTTGTTTTTAACTGGCAACATACCCAATTAAAAATATTCACCAATCTAGACTCCCTCGCAGCTAGAGGTAGCCACTTGACCCAGTTCTAGCCAGAGATGTTAGCAGAGGTCTACTGGATGGGGCTTCCAGAAAAACTATTGCATTCTTTTTTTTTTTTTTTTTGCAGTACGCAGGCCTCTCACTGTTGTGGCCTCTCCCATTGAGGAGCACAGGCTCCGGACGTGCAGGTTCAGCGGCCATGGCTCACGGGCCCAGCTGCTCTGCGGCATGTGAGATCCTCCCAGACCGGGGCACGAACCCGTGTCCCCTGCGTCGGCAGGCGGACTCTCAACCACTGCGCCACCAGGGAAGCCCCAAAACTATTGCATTCTTGATCAAAGGGGAGAGGCTCTAGTTGGCATATGCATTTGCCCAAACTCATTCTCTCTCCCTATAACTTGGAAGGGTGCAGCATGAGAACGAAAGCCAAATGCTAAGGGTGGCAGAAGAGAAAGCCAGGAAGAGCATAGGTCCCTGATGACACTCTGGAGTCACAGAACCAGACTAACACTGCCTACCACCAGTCCCCAGTCATACAAGGAAGAAAAAGACCTTTACATGTTTACAAACCACTGTATACTAGGCTTCTGTTACACATAACAAAATGCAATCATATATGATACAGATTTCTGTTGACTAGAGAAAGTGATGCTAGATTATAAAAAAAATAGAAAATAAAAAAGTAAGTTCAAACTTGAACAAGAGTGACAAAGTGACAGATCACTGCTTTAGCTTATTCTGAAATACACACTTGTAGTGCCTAATATTTTTCTATGGTCAATGGATAAGTGCTTATAGATGAGAAGAATTTCATTTGATTTGGAAATTTAAAAGCCTACAGAAAAAGGGTTCAAACTCCTCAGAATGGCAGATAACGCATTTCACAATCGGACATCAAAACAGACTCATCCCCTATTATTTGTTCTTTTACACTCAAAACGCAGAGAACACAAAATAAGGAATTTGTTACCATTCTAAATGTCATAAAATATAAATGTATTCAATTATGAACACTAATCATATAAACTTATTTCTCAATGGATGTTTAAACTGTAAGACAGCTATTTCATAGAAAATAAGCTTTTCTTTTCATAAGTCAATTTTGATTTCACAAAAGGAGATCTGGGTTTTTGTTTTTGTTGTTTATTTTATTGTCTTTAATGAAGCACTGTTCTACCACTGACTTGGAAACAAAGAATTAGTGTACTTACTTTTGTTGTTGCAATGCTATTTACAAAGCTGATTTGCTGGAATCCTTTTTCACTCAGTGTGAGACAAACATCCCATCTTTCATTTGCAAGTTCATGAATAACTTTTAGGGCCACTCCAGTTTCATCCAACTTGTCTTTCACATAAAGATCTACATAACTGCGAAATCCATTTACCTAATAATTTGGAAAACAAAGACAAGAAACACTTTCTCTCCCACTGGCAGCTGAACTAGGTGAATGCCAGCAGGTACTCACACTCTCATTTCCCCTCATCACAACACCTCTCAATCTGCAGATCCCAACCTTATTCTACTCCTTGATTTCTGCCCTTTAAAAAGGAATTCATTTCCGTATGTACCTGACAAAGAGAGGTTATGAAGGGACAGCTGGACAGGTAAATTATTATAAAATCTTCCAAAAGTTTAAATTTTTAAAATGACCAAGTAGACCTCCAGTTTGAGTTGACATGTAGAGGACAAAGAAGGAGAAGTTTTCTCCCTTACAAGAAAACAGCTGGTCATGTGACAAATTTTTTATGTATCTTCAAAAGCTTGAGATCACAGGACAGCTGGCCATCCTAAGTCTGAAGAGAGACAGGTGTCTGTAGGGAGACACAGAACCTAAGCCTTTTGCTTAACTGGGACAGAAGCTACTTGGTTACATAAGCCCATAGGAGCCTTAAGCCAGAGCTTCTGACGAACTGCTACAGGACACCTGCGGACTGGCGTGAGTTCGTGAAGAACTTGAGGGCTGTGGTCAAAGGGTTCCTACTCTTTTCCAGGAACCGTAGAGCAGGTTTTCATAGGGCAGATCAGAGAGAATCTAGAACAAGTTCCCCCATGGGGCCAGCTGGGGGAGAAGAGCAGCCACTGGGAATCCCACCCAGACCCCCAGACCCATCTCCCTTATCCAAAAGAAAAACAAACAACAACAGCAAAAAAAAAACCTTAATCCACAGGGGGAAGGGCACTGCCAGGGAAGCCGTGGTGAAGTATCACTGCAGCTGGGATGAAGTAATTCTGCCCCAGGCCACCCCACCTCACCCCCATCTCATTTAAGTTTACATTTTTAAAAGGCTTATTCTGCAGGGCAGGGAGTCTAAATGATACTGAATGAGAACACTGGCGGTTACCTGCTGCAACTAGGGCAAGAGAACAGAGGACGAAGGGACAATCCCCACCTCCAGCGGAGGGGCAGACACTCTTGTGAATGCCAGACCCCTGAGACACGGGCTCACTGTGTGCTCTGAAGCAGGAGACTTGGTCAGACATGGGCGTCTCCACAACCTACAACCGGGCAGTGGTTCTCAGCTGGGAGAGCTACACGAGACAGACCCTCCTTGAGGGGCAGCTCCAAGGGAAGGCCCAAAGCAAAAAGAAGGGACATGGGGCTTCCCTGGTGGCACAGTGGTTAAGAGTCCGCCTGCCGATGCAGGGGACATGGGTTCGTGCCCCGGTCCGGGAAGATCCCACATGCCGCGGAGCGGCTGGGCCCATGAGCCATGGCCGCTGAGCCTGTGCATCCGGAGCCTGTGCTCCGCAACGGGAGAGGCCACAACAGTGAGAGGCCCGTGTACCGCAAAAAAAAAAAAAAAAAAAAAAAAAAAAGAAGGGACAAAAAACAATCTGAAGTATCTGGTGCCCATAGCAACAACAGACTGCAAACTCGGCCCAGTCCCTGTCCAGATTAACATAAACCCTCACACTAAAGCCTAGGTACTCCATATCTACTACCCTATACAACATAGCTGACTTTCAGCAGAATCTTACAAGGCATGCCAAAAGGCAAGAAAAAACAGTCTGAAAACACAAAGCAATCATCAGAACCAGACTTAGGCGTGTCACGGATGTTTTAACTATCAGATAAGACATTTAAAATAACTATGGCTAATCTATTAATCTCTAGTGGAAAAGGCAGACAATATTCAACTTCAGCAGGGAGACAAAAGCTTTAAGAATGAATCAATTGGAGATCCTAGAAATCAAACACAGTAGAAGAAGAATGCCTTTGGCAGGCTCAGCAAAAGAGTTGAAACAGTAGGGGAAAGAGATCAATGAACTTGAAAATACAGCAATAGAAATTAAACAAACTAAAACACAAAGAGAAAACAGAGTGAATAAAGCAGAGCAAAACGTCCAAGATCTTGGGACCCTACAATATATGCATAATTGAAACACCAAAAGGAAAAGAAAGAAAAGCATGTAAGAAATATTTGAAGAAGTAACAGCCAAAAATTTTCCAAAATTAGTGACAGACACCAAACAATAGATCCAAGAAGCTCAGAAAACACCAAACAGAGTAAGTACCAAGAAAACCAAAAAACACCACCAAAAAAACCAACCAACCAACAACAAAGAAAACCGTATATATACCTAAGCATAGCATACTCAAAAACCAAAGACAAACAAAAAATCTTCAAGGCAGCCGGAGGAAAAACACACACTTTACCAACAGAGGAAGAAGGCTATGAACTACAGGAGAAACCATGCAAGCAAGAAGACAACAGAGTGACATTTTTAAAGTATTGAAAAAATTAAACTATCAACCCATAATTCTACATTCAGTGAAACTGTATCCTTTGGAGTGAAGGAAAAGAAGGACTCTCTCAGACAAACATAAACTGAGGGAATCTATTGCCAGCAGACCTATTCTACAGAAAATAAATATTAAAGGAAAATCTCCAGGCAGAAGGGATATGATTAAGATCAAAAACTTAGATCCATACCAAGAAATTAACAGCATTGGAAATGGAATAAATGAAGGTAAAATATAATTCTTTATTGTATTTTTAATTGCTCTAAAAGATAACTGACTGCTTAAAGCATTAACAACAACATCACTAGTTGTGGAAACATTTCTGCCATCATTTTTTCAAATATTTCTTCCATCTCATTCTCTTTCTTCTTCTGTTGTTTACAGCACATGTAAAAGTGAAATGTATGATGTACTGTTATGAAGTCCTTCCACTACACATGGGATACACACACCCCTATGTTCACAGCAGAACTATTCAAAACAGCAAGACGTGGAATCAAGTCCATCGACAGGTGAATGGATAAAGATGTGGTACATGTATACAATAGAATACTACTCAGCCATAAGAAATAATGAAATAATGCCATTTGCAGCAAAGTGGATGGCCCTAGAGATTATCATAAAAGTGAAGTCAGACAGAGAAAGACAAATATCATATGATATCACTTATATGTGGAATCTAAAAAGATGATACAAACGAACATATTTACAAAAAGAAACAGACTTAGAGAACGAACTTGTGGCTAACAGCAGGGGAAAGGTGGAGGGAGGGATAGTTAGGGAGTTTGAGATTGACGTGTACACACTTCTATATTTAAAATAAAATGCCTTTCCATGAAAAAGTAAAGTCCTTTCACTACACATGAAGTGATAAATTATTTGAAGGTGGACTCAAATCATTTACCAATGTGCATTATAAACCCTAGGGCAACCATTAAAAATGTTTTAAAAACAGGTATAATAACAAGTAAATAGAGGAGATAAAATGGAATCATAAAAAAAAGCTCAATTAAAACCAGAGAAGGCAGAATACAGGGAAATAAGAAACAAACAACAAATACAATGAATAAATAGCAAGATGGTAAATTTTAATCCAAATGTATCAATAATCACTTTAAATGTGAATCATCTAAACACACTGGTTAAGAGATTAACAGATTAGATTTGAAAAGCAAGATCTAACTATAAGCTGTCTACGAATTAACAAAGCATTAACTATTTTAGAAGACACTTACAGGCAATTTCTTTCCATTAAACATAACCTTGACTCCTTTGCATGAACCAGCCAAATCGTAAGCTCTTCTGGTCATGAGAGCCACAATGTCCTTGTCAAGTTTCTCCATCTTAAACTTGGACAGATCTGGTTGGAATGTTATGCATGTGTAATCTTCACCATCAAAATGTTTAATTTTGGCTTCAGAAGTCTTCATCATATTATTCATCCATGTCTTTAAAAGAAAAAATATTCAAATGTTTCTATAATGCTTCTATATTTGATAATACATAAAGACTCAACTAATGAGATAACACTCATTTACCACAACTATGTTTTCCAGCTTCACAACAAACCAAATTCTTAAAACTTCTATTATAAATGAAAAAATTTTAAATACTACTATTATAACCTCATGCTGAAAATAAACAAAATAAACTGCACAACTTTATACATTGTTAAACATCTTTCAAATTCTTCAACATGACCATACAGAATTTTACAAAAATAAAAAGGTATGATGCTTTTCCTGACAAAATTATTTTAGCCTATGTAAAATTTCAAACTATTTTCAAAGGTCTACAAAAGTGAAATATAAAATTTTGAAATTTAAATTTGATGAATCAACAAGGAATTTTTCAAACATGCTAAGCGGATGTATTTCAATCTGCCTATGAGGGTCAGGACATTTTCCCTATTGCTTAAATAGGTTAAAGGAAAAGTCTATTAAGTAAAGCATTTGTTTTAAAGGAATAGGAGAAAGATAGGTTTATGTAAAATATCCCAGGCATTCTGAAGTCTTTTTACTGATTACTTGCTTAATGCTTTTAAAAAAGTTATATAGGTATCATTGCAATTTACCTAAGGTCTATTATCTTGGCAAAGCAACAAACATGATTATTTAAAAAAAAAAAAGAATTAGGCACATTTCTATCATACCTGCTTAAAACTATGTTTGTATTCTTTGCAAGCAGTTTCTACTGTAAACTTTGTACTGAAAATATTACAAAGTTTTGCACCATAACCATTGCGACCACCTGTAAAAACAATTAAATGTGAAAGGTTTAATGAAAATGATTTTAAAGAAACTTTGTTAACTCACCTACCATACAGAAGGTCTGTTGCAAAACAGTTTCCACTTACTGAAATAATCAATTGATGATAATGCAAAGTATATTTAGATTTTTCATTTAAAGAAAAATATAATTAAGATTTAGCACATATAGTAAAATTAAAATATGCATTTTGTAGATTATCTTCATCACAACTTCAAAAACATTAAGCTTTGTATCTCCTACAATTCAGTAAGTCTATGTATGAAATCTGAGATTTCTATCAAAGTTACTTCTCTATTACAAAATTTTAATCTATATAACTTCCTAGAGCCTTGGTTTTGGAAAAAAAATTATCAATCTACTTAGGAAATGTAAATAAGTAGAAAAACATCTGGTTTTGGTCAAAGCACTTTCAACTCTATTCATAGAGTCTAGACTTTCAATCTTGACCCTCTTAAAGAAATCAGTTTAAAAGCAATTTAATTGATACCAAAAGACATGGTGCTTATGTAAAAACAAATTCACATAAACAGGAATCATACACATCTTATTTTCATCAGGACTCTAATTCAAAACCCAAACCATTAGCCAGGTTAGGAGCTCCAGGAGTTCTAGCAGAAGTCAGCATACTACGAGAGTTAAGTCTCTATCAGACTATAACCAAGAAAACAATTAAACATGATAGTGTTTTATATATTAATTCTGAAAAGGATTTTCTCATAATAAAACTATACAGATTTCCTTTTCTGTAATATTTTATATAGAAATAGTAAGAGAGGGCAGTATTTTTCAATAAAAATTCTGATCAGCCTAAATCAGACTTTACCTGTTACTTTTTTCTCATCATCGTCATAGTTACTGGATGTTAAAAGCTGTCCAAAAATTAATGCAGGAACATAAACTTTCTCTACTTTGTGTTCTACTACCGGAATGCCTTTCCCATTATTCCAGATGCTTATAATGTTAGATTCACTGTAAATAAACAAGCAGAGTTTAGAGCTTAAAATAGTTATAAGCTATATCAATTACTTTACATCAAAAGTAATGTAACCCAGAATAAACCTGAGTTTGCCAGCCATTACCAATTGGGAGACACTCACTCGTCTTCCAAGAAAATACTTGCTGAGGACACACATTTTTATCCCTGAGTCATAACTCAAATTAGGATCACTAAGATCTGCAGGTAATATTGCAAAATTTCTCAGGAAAAGAAACTCTTCTCAGTAGTAAAAGCAGTGAAGCTTTTATAAGAAGCCAGCTATCAATTTCATTTTCTTTTCATACATATTAGCCATGATCTTCCTGCTTCACCCTGCCAGTCAACCACTTGTGAACCCGGGCTCTGCAGGGCCAGTGGACATGGCCATTTTTACTTCCTACCTGACTGCTAAGCAGGGCAGAGAGAAAAGGAAAAACAGCCTGAAATGTACTCCATTCTCCCCCTAAATGTTAGAGGGTTGTTTGTATTGTGGCAGTCATTATTATAAACTAACTTTAATGGCTTTAAAATATGTTAAGTATTACCTATTTTAGGTATTTTAGGTTTTTCAATCACAAAACCATCCATTTTAGTCCTAAATGGTATGGAGTAGAGGTTCCTACAGTTAACAGCAACTTGACGTAGGCCATAGTCCTGATGGAAAATTTTGCCTACCCTATTGCTTCAGGGTAGTATATATTATGATGCCTTTACCCATTTAGCCAAATGTGCAAAGAAACACAGCTTCACTGAGAATTACCTTAAAAAGCTACCATTTGCCAATATGATTCACAATTATTCTTAGACACACTGTTTCACTCACATATACATAGCTTAATCTCTCTAGAGTTACTAGAAGTAGTTATTACAACTAAAAAAAATTGTTATAAAAGCCAAAATGAAAATCAAAGATCCTGTAGGAAATTAAATTTTTAAAAGTTTAAGAAAAAGAAACTAAAAAATAACTTAACACATCATCTTCTTTCCCTCGCTCTACAATATAGGTTCAACTCTCCGAATCACGGAGACTCAAATTTTGATATCATTTTTTTTTTTTTTTTTTTTTTTGCAGTGCACGGGCCTCTCACTGCTGTGGCCTCTCCCGCCGCAGAGCACAGGCTCCGGACGCGCAGGCTCAGCGGCCATGGCTCACAGGCCCAGCAGCTCCACGGCACGTGGGATCCTCCCAGACCGGGGCACGAACCCGTGTCCCCTACATTGGCAGGCGGACTCTCAACCACTGCGCCACCAGGGAAGCCCCTTGATATCATTTTTATTCATATCTCCTGATCATTCTCTAAAGTCGTTTAGTCATCAAGACATTAATTTGTCCTATTAGATTCGTTTCAGCAGTATCTGACCTTCCTTCATTCCAAGTGCCAGTATAGGAGTCTAAATTAGCATCACCTTAAACACTGTTACTGCAACACTGCTAAAAAACAGAGCTAGCCACTCCCCTTAACTATATTCTGATACCACAGCTCTCACACTACTGTTTGCTCCAGGACACATCAGTAGTTTAAGTGTCTTCTATTGCATGTTCCAGGCCCATTATCCATATCATTACTTAGAGTCAAACTGAACTACCACTATTCTGCAACATTCATCCTATTTTCCTGCAGGTCAGTTTTATTACTTGTCCATGTTCATTCCCAATTCTTCCATTTCTGTTTATTGGTCTTTCCCTTGCCTATACTACCTTTTCCCTCTTTGTCTAGCCAAATTTTACCTTAACTTCAAGGATCAATTTACGACTTCAGTTCTCCCACAAGCCTTTTACCCAGCCTAAAACAATGTTTCCCAACCCTCCTTATATTGAAACTTGCAAAAAAATCTAAAGTATTTACGGGAGACCTCAAGACATAATTAGGTTAGCTCACTTGTGGGTAAACACTCTCTACAGAATACACAGCTGAATATTTAAGTATGTAATGGTTTCAAATTAGCTACTGTACTTTACCTTGTGTGTCCTAAATGCAGATGTCAAAATAGTGGGCCTTAGAAACAAGGGCCGTGTATTGCATTACTTTTTTAGACTCCCAAATAGTTCCTAGTTTGGGCTTAAAACCTGTAACTTATTAAGCACCTTTTTTTTTTTTTTTTTTTTTTACAAGACACTTCATGGAGTTTAAAACTATAGAGAAGAATTCTGAAGGAAATGAAGAAAGACAATGAATAGAAAATTACATATATTAAACATCTCAGAATGACACAAAAAGTCAACAGACTCATGAGAAAACCCTTAAAATTTCTTCATTCTACTTAGTATATGTGGTACTATAATTAAAATAAGGCACTTTGTAAATGCGTTATCTTCATCACAGTTTCAAAAAATGAGGCTTGATATCAAGTACATTCTATAAGCCTGTATGAGTATGAAACTGAAATTTTCTATCAAAGTCACCTATTACAAAATTTCAATCTATTTCACTTCCTAGATCTGGTACTTATTTCCATAATCTCTAAACAATGATTCAGAATTCTATATATCCTTTGCTCCATCAATAATCTTCACAGAAGTATTAAGAAAAAGAATGATGTTCTTGAATAAGCTATAAATAAAGTTTTGAAATAATTAAAGCTAACGAGAAACCTGGAAAACAATCTAAACATCCCATATTCATTAGCTGGAAAGAAGTTAAACAATGACAACATACTGACATAATAAAATACTTAGGAACATTAAAAAGAATTAAGTAGATCTACATAGGTTAATAAAGAAGGCTGCCCACAGTATGTCAAATAAAAATTGAAAGATACAAAACAGTATACAGAAGGCGATTTTTAAAAAATGTATACACATATGTACATATATTTCAGTATGAGTGTGTATTATTTTTTGAAAGCTACAGCTTTAAGTTTCAACCCTGAATAAATAAAAATATGTAAGCTAGAGAAACAGAACTCTGGTTAATGTGCTTTCCATGTTTATTTGATTTTAATCAAATAGATGCCAACAAATAAGTTGTTTCAATAACAACTAACCATTATGTTATACTATTTAATGGGCTTGAAGCTCCCCTGTAAGAAGTTGCTTCAAATTCTCTTTCTAGAATTGCTGTCCAAATTCTGCATGGCACCCCTTGCTAATCCATTCCTACTTTTTGTTTTGTTTTGTTTTTGTTTTTTTACAACCATGGCTGTTTACTTAAACTTTATTCCCACGTCACAGAGTATTATCAAAAGAGGAATAAGAGCTAAACTGTGCTGTGTATCCTCTACACTTAACCCATTAGCTATCAAAATTTAACCTCTCTTTTACACAAAGAGTTCATGTACACACATGCACAAAGAAAAATAAAATCTGCTATACAAAAATGTTAAAAAGAATGAAACCCAAAGAATATAAAAAATGGACAGCAGAGAAAAATGGGTCAATAAAATAAACAGCCTCATAGCACTTTTCCCCATCTGAATTCTGCTTTTAAATGACTTCTTAATTTAGAAATCTAACTTAAGCAAAAATTGCATCTCTGAAATAAAATTTATTTTAATAAAAGTAGCATGAATTCTGTAATATATGTAGTAAAGGAAAAACATAAGGAATGATTTTATGGGAAAATATTCACAAAAGTCAAAATGTTATTGTTAAAATTAACAAATATAAATAAATAATAAAATATAAGGATCAGCAACATGTCCCAAAATGGTTGTCTGTTGCCAATTTTAAATATGTGTGTGTATAAAATATATATTTTAATTAAAAGCAGGAGAAAGATTCAAGAGTCTCATCAATAATTTATAAACAAGGTAAATTGGGAAAGGAGAGGTGAAAAATATACTACCTTCACCCTTTTTTCCTTGGAATAGTCGACTATGAATTTTTGTTTTATATACATATTTTATATGAAATAAAAGAACTTTCCAGCAGAAGCAGTTAAAATGACTTAGAGATAAATAAGAAAAAAGAAACTGTTATCTGATTGCCATTAAGAACCAAATAAATTTAGTTATAATTCTATGACACTCTTATACTCACACAAAAATGTCTGCTGAATGAAAAGGGAGTTAGAAAGAGAGCAATAAAGGCACTAGTTACATAGAATTACTTTGTCCCAAATCTGTAATAAACTTAAAGTAAAGCCTGCCACCAAGAGTCATTATTTGGTCTACAGAGCTGTTTTATAGCTCACTTCTTCATCACTTTGTTATGATGAGGTTCTATCTAATCTTTTTTTTAAAGTCCACATTGTTGGATCAATGTGGTCAAAACAATTAAGATAAAAGAACCAAATATCGTAACCATGTTCACCACGAATGTATTTAAGAAAAGGCCTTCTTCCTTAGTTTTCAGTTCTGATTTTTTAAAAAGCGTAAAGATATCAAAAATTCAACATCTACTACTCCTTACTAGCTCTCCTAAAACATAATAAATGATACCATTTTTAACTGATAATTTCCTAAATATGGAAGAAAAGAAATCCTGGCAACCAAAATTTCCTTTTAAATGTCTGCCTAAGTTGCAACTTGTAAGTGTGCTGTGCATCTTACCATACAGATTCTCAAGAATTTATTTGTTATAGAAATGATGCAAATGAAAAACAAATAAAAAAAGAAAGGAAGAAAAAGAAAAATCAAGAACTTCAACAGTATAGTTATGTGGTAATATTTTCATATAAGATACAGTCAACTTCACGGTATAACCAAATATAAATTATATTTTTATTATATCATTTATCTTAACCATGTCCTTAAAATTAGATTACTGACAGTAAGGCTATAACTGAGTTATTAAATTTTCAGGTTAAAGAAAATTTTCATGGTAAAATCATGCTAAATTACTAATTATAAAGGATAAATGTAACGTAATATCTCACAAAAGCATACTGGTGAAAACAGGATAAAGTTTTAAGTTAGAAATACTTTATTATTTTCACTCCCCCCTCAGTCCTCCAAAACAAAAAAATCACTGTAGTTATCAGCTGAACACCTGGTATATATATTCTATAATACCAACAGTTCCCAATTTACAAATGATATAAATGGAAAAGTCCAATGTTGGTTATGAAAAAGTAAATTTAACCCATAATATAACTGGAATAGTACTAACAATAGCCTGTAGCCTTGAGTACCAAAGCAAAAATAAGAAAAGATTGATTATTCTAGCAGCTAAAACAGTATCCACAGCATCAAAGAGGGAGAAAAATGGTCTCCAAGCGCTCCCATAAGGAAGTACTGAATACTTTGGAGAAAAAGATCATGAATGACAGAGGAAACTATAAGAGGGTAGCATTCTGGCCAAAAGAGGCAAAAATAACAAGGTCTCAAGCAACAAGAAACTCAAGAGTACTAACTGTATGCATTATTCCTTTGAGGAATGTTCGAAGTTGAACATCTGAATAAAACAACTTTAGCATAAAAAATTAAGCTTGAAATATACTTACGGATCAATAGAAACTTTAATACAGGTCATGTTCTTATCCCTCTGTTTATTGTCAGCTGCATTAACTACAAAATTAAATATTTTGATAAGTAATAAAATATATAAAAAGTTATAATAAATAAACATATAAGGACATACATAAATAAACAGCTACATGTGCATCACTACTTAATATAAACATTTACATGAGATAATAGTTAATGAAAATAATACTGCTAACTTCTAATACAAAATCTTATTTTCCAAATAATATTCTTAAATTTTATATCACACCAAATTACGGTTATGTCTTCTACCACAAAACAAGGGGAGTATGATTCTATGATATATAAAAACAAGTAGAAACAAACATCTGCAGTTTACAAACCCCTATCCAGGTCTAAAAGTAAAATATCGGGTTTAATTATATTTTATCTTAGCAACACATAACTACTTTCTCTTGCTCTCCTTCATTCAATAAACTAGTGATTTTATAGACAGATTGAGCTGAAACCAGTTATTTTTGAGTTAGAAAAGCACTCTTTAGCATCCTCAGAAATCAAAATTTTAAATCCTATGAACTATAACTGATAATACTTGCATACACTAACCACAGCTTCAGTGGTTAGCTAGCTGTCAAACTGAACTTCAATCACAGAAGGAATATGTTCCTGATAAACACTGTGTAACCAAAAAGTAAAACTGGCAGATAGTTGGCAGACAAGAGTGAAAAGTACAAAACGTAAGTAACCAGTTTTACTCTCCTATCCTTTTCCCAAAGACCAAAAGAAGCTTCAAGAGACCCAAACAACCCTGGTAGGAAACCTCAAGTGGCACTGACGAGTCTCTATAGAGAATCCTTGGCTAAAAACGTTTCCAAAGTGCAAGCCTGCCCTAGGAGTCAATTAGGTATCCACACTTCGCTGTGATTTAACTAATCATGTGATTTGGAAAGGAGAGAGGTATTTGGAACAATGGTTGTTAAACCTGGTTGTCCAATAGAAACACCTAATGTGTTGGTGAAAAACCCATTTTTATGTGTCTCGACTGAATCTGCAAGAATCAGGCCCTGGAATCTATATTTTTAACATGCCCTGCCCTGTTGACTGGGATGTGAGCAGCCCCGAGACGACTGCACATACAGGACCATAAAATAACCCTGGGATTACTGATCAAATACAGCACATGCATTTTACAGATGAACAAACCGAAACACAAAGACTTGATGTCCAGAGATATGAACATATTAGAGCAGGTAATACAGATTTTCTGAAGAACATTTATACTCAGCATAAAAACCAGAGATATGCCTTTAAAATTTATAAGCCTGGCTTTACATATATAGGGACATTATAATGATATCAATAGAAACAGATGCATTAAATCTTAAGCAAGTACTCACCCAAAATTTCATCAAAGATCTTGTATAAACCCGGCACAAAGGTAACCTCTCTGCAATTCATTCCTACATCTTCATCATACACCCACATGAGCTGCATTGAGAGAAAAGTTCAAAAGAACTTATGGAATAAAAAATATTTAACATCAATTCTACAAAGCATAAACCCATATTTGTCATTTAGTCTGTAAATACTTAGATCTTCAAAGTAGAAAAACATACTGTTTCAGCTGCAGTCAACCTCGCTGTATTCATCTTCAATTTAAATAGCCTCAAAATTGAGAAATTGTTCATTTTGTATCAAGTCTGTATTCTTACTCATACATAAAGTCAGCTTTAATATAAGGCACCAAAAATTGTTAGAAACAGTATTTAAATAAAATAGGAAAAGAATTATGTTTACTTTACACTTTTACTTCACACATGATATTTTTCTGTAGTATAAGTAGCACAGAGTAAACAGTATGAATGCAGCATGATTTTGGAGTCAAAGCCATCTAGCTTTGAATCCCAGTTCTCACTAGTTGAGGTCTGAGCAAGTTACTTAAATTTATTTGAACTTCAGTGTCCTCATTTATAAAATGGAGATAATAGTACCTACTTCACAAAACTGCTAGAAAAAAATTGCTATGCATAAGCCAAGTCCATAGTAAGTATTAAACAGTAGTCAATGTATATATATAAATTCTAGAATTTAAAATAAACCATAGCATGAACTTCAGAACTTTTAAAAAGTTCACATAGCACCCTTTTACTTTATACTTCCCTATACTTCTCAGATAGTTTTTAGCTCCCAGTTTTTTTAATTTCTAGTGAAAAATTAAGACATTTCTACCTCTTAGATCTCTCTCCCTACTTTCTATTATTACCAGAGACATGAAATTGTGTACTCACAGAGCATATACTTACAAAATTTTATTAAAAAGTAGATACACATCTAATTTCAGTAAAATTTAATAATTACCTGTGTCAGTGGCTCCACCGACCCAATGTATGTATCAGGACGAAGGAGAATATGTTCAAGTTGTGTCTTTTTTTGATACACTCTCTCGACAGACAACTTCTTTGAAGAATCGTTTCTGTTTGCAGTTTCTGACTCTTCTTTTTTTGCAGCATTGTTCTGATCAAAAAGAGTCTAAAATTAACCAAAAAATCAAATTTAAATAACCTACCAAGGGGTAAACTAAAATGTATATGGACACATAACATAGGTTTTCTCTTTAACAACAAAATTATCTTTCAGGCTCTGATTTTTAAGTTCTAAAGAGAACACAGGTCTATTTACTGAAAATCTAGTACCTTTTATAATATAGTGTGAAACTGCAGTTTTGACTGAGCCCAAAAAAGTAGGTATACATAGTCACCAGAATAGCTAGAACAGCCTAAAACTATTCAATCAAAAAATAAATATTGGAAGAGCTTCAAGATGGCGGAAGAGTAAGACGTGCAGATCACCTTCCTCCCCACAAATACATCAGAAATACATCTACATGTGGAACAACTCCTACAGAACACCTACTGAACGCTGGCAGAAGACCTCAGACCTCCCAAAATGCGAGAAACTCCCCACGTACCTGGGTAGGGCAAAAGAAAAAAGAATAAACACAGACTAAAGGATAGGGATGGGACCTACACCAGTGGGAGGGAGCCGTGAAGGAGGAAAGGTTTCCACACACTAGAAGCCCCTTCGCGGGCGGAGACTGCGGGTGGCGGAGGGGTAAGCTTCGGAGCCGTGGAGGAGAGCGCAGCAACAGGGGTGCGGAGGGCAAAGCTGAGAGATTCCCGCACAGAGCATCGGTGCCGACCAGCACTCACCAGCCCAAGAGGCTCGTCTGCTGACCCGCTGGGGTGGGCGGAGGCTGGGAGCTGAGGCTCGGGCTTCAGTCGGATAGCAGGGAGAGGAATAGGGTTGGTGGCGTGAACACAGCCTGAAAGGGGCTAGTGCACCACGGCTAGCCGGAAGGGAGTCCGGGAAAAAGTCTGGACCTGCCCAAGAGGCAAGAGACCATTGTTCTGGGGTGCGCGAGGAGAGGGGATTCCGAGCACTGCCTAAACAAGCTCCAGAGACGGGCGCAAGCCACGGCTATAAGCGCGGACCCCAGAGACGGGCATGGGATGCTAAGGCTGCTGCTGCCGCCACCAAGAAGCCTGTGTGCAAGCACAGGTCACTATCCACACCTCCCCTCCCGGGAGCCTGTGCAACCCGCCACTGCCAGGGTCCCGTGATCCAGGGACAACTTCCCTGGGAGAACGCATGGTGCACCTCAGGCTGGTGCAACATCACGCCTGCCTCTGAGGCCACAGGCTCGCCCCGCATCCGCACCCCTCCCTCCCCCCGGCCAGAGTGAGCCAGAGCCCTCGAATCAGCTGCTCCTTTAACCCCGTCCTGTCTGGGTGAAGAAGAGACCGCCCTCAGGCGACCTGCACGCAGAGGCAGGGCCAAATCCAAAGCTGAACCCCGGGAGCTGTGCAAAAAAAGAAGAGAAAGGGAAATTTCTCCCAGCAGCCCCAGAAGCAGCAGATTAAATCTCCACGATCAACTTGATCTACCCTGAATCTGTGGAATACCTGAATAGACAACGAATCATCCCAAATTGAGGTGGTGGACTTTGGGAGCAACAATATATTTTTTTTATTTTTCTCTTCTTGTGAGTGTGTATGTGTCTGCTTCTGTGTGTTATTTTGTCTGTATAAGCTCTGCTTTTACCATTTTTCCTAGGGTTCTGTCTGTTGGTTTTTTTGTTTCTGTTTTTTTAGTATAGTTTTAAGTGCTTGTTATCATTGGTGAATTTGTTTTTTGGTTTGGTTGCTCTCTTTCTTTTTTAATTAGTTTTTAAATTTTTTTATTTTTAATAATTATTTTTTATTTTAATAACTTTATTTTTTTCTTTCTTTTTTTCTCCCTTTTATTCTGAGCTGTGTGGATGACAGGGTCTTGGTGCTCTGGCCAGGTGTCAGGCCTCTGTCTCTGAGGTGGGAGAGCCGAGTTCAGGACATTGGTCCACCAGAGACCTCCCAGCTCCACATAATATCAAACGGCAAAAATCTCCCAGAGATCTCCGTATCAATGCCAAGACCCAGCTCTACTCAATGACCAGCAAGCTACGATGCTGGACACCCTATGCCAAACAACTAGCAAGACAGGAAAACAACACCACCCATTAGCAGAGAGGCTGTCTAAAATCATAATAAGGTCACAGACATCGCAAACACACCACCGGATGCGGACCCGCCCACCAGAAAGACAAGATCCAGCCTCATCCACCAGAACACAGGTACTAGTCCTCTCCACCAGGAAGCCTACACAACCCACTGAACCAACCTTGAACACTAGGGGCAGACACAAAAAACAATGGAAACTACTAACCTGTAGCCTGCGAAGAGGAGATCCCAAACACAGTATGTTAAGCAAAGTGAGAAGACAGAGAAACACACAGCAGATGAAGCAGCAAGGTAAAAACCCACCAGACCAAACAAATGAAGAGGAAATAGGCAGTCTACCTGAAAAAGAATTCAGAATAATAATAGTAAAGATGATCCAAAATCTTGGAAATAGAAGGGAGAAAACACAAGAAACATTTAACAAGGACCTAGAAGAACAAAAGAGCAAACAAACAATGATGAACAATACAATAACTGAAATGAAAATTACACTAGAAGGAACCAATAGCAGAATAACTGAGGCAGAAGAACGGATAAGTGACCTGGAAGATAAAATAGTGGAAATAACTACTGCAGAGCAGAATAAAGAAAAAAGAATGAAAAGAATTAAGGACAGTCTCGGAGACCTCTGGGACAACAATCAACGCACCAACATTCGAATTATAGGGATCCCAGAAGAAGAGAAAAAGAGAAAATATTTGAAGAGGTTATAGTTGAAAACTACCCTAATATGGGAAAAGAAATAGTTACTCAATTCCCAGAAACGCAGAGAGTCCCATACAGGATAAATCCAAGGAGAAACACGCCATGACATATATTAATCAAACTACCAGAAATTAAATACAAAGAAAAAACATTAAAAGCAGCGAGGGAAGAAAAAAACAAATAACATACAAGGGAATCCCCATAAGGTTAACAGCTGATCTTTCAGCAGAAACTGCAAGCCTGAAGGGAGTGGCAGGACATATTTAAAGTGATGAAAAGGAAAAACCTTCAACCAAGATCACTCTACCCAGCAAGGATCTCATTCAGGTTCGACGGAGAAATGAAAAGCTTTACAGACAAGCAAAAGCTAAGAGAATTCAGCACCACCAAACCAACTCTACAACAAATACTAAAGGAACTTCTCTAGGCAGGAAACACAAGAGAAGGAAAAGACCTACAATAACAAACCCAAAACAATTAAGAAAATCGTAAGAGGAACATACATATCGAAAAATACCTTAAAAGTAAATGGATTAAATGCTCCAACCAAAAGACATAGACTGCTGAATGGATACAAAAACAAGACCCATATGCATGCTGTCTACAAGAGACCAACTTCAGACCTAGGGACACACACAGACTGAAAGTGAGGGGATGGAAAAAGATATTCCATGCAAATGGAAATCAAAAGAGAGCTGGAGTAGCAATTGTCATATCAGACAAAATAGTCTTTAAAACAAACACTATTACAAGAGACAAAGAAGAACACTACATAATGATCAATGGATCAATCCAAGAAAATATAACAATTGTAAATATTTATGCACCCAACATAGAAGCACCTCAATACATAAGGCAAATGCTAACAGCCATAAAAGGGGAAATTGACCGTAATACAATCATAGTAGGGGACTTTAACACCTCACCAATGGACAGATCAGATCATCCAAAATGAAAATAAATAAGGAAACAGAAGCTTTAAATGATACATTAAACAAGATGGAGTTAAATGATATTTATAGGACTTTCCATCCAAAAACAACAGAATACACTTTCTTCTCAAGTGCTCATGGAAAATTCTCCAGAATAGATCATATCTTGGGTCACAAATCAAGCCTTGGTAAATTTAAGAAAATTGAAATCGTATCAAGTATCTTTTCCGACCACAATGCTATGAGACTAGATATCAATTACAGGAAAAAATTTGTAAAAAATAGAAACACATGGAGGCTAAACAATACACTACTTAATAACCAAGAGATCACTGAAGAAATCAAAGGGGAAATAAAAAAAATACCTAGAAACAAATGACAATGAACACACGATGACCCAAAACCTATGGGATGCAGCAAAAGCAGTTCTAAGGGGGAAGTTTATAGCAATACAATCCCACCTTAAGAAACAAGAAATATCTCGAGTAAACAACCTGACCCTGCACCTAAAGCAATTAGAGAAAGAAGAGCAAAAAACCCCCGAAGTTAGCAGAAGGAAAGAAATCATAAAGATCAGATCAGAAATAAATGAAAAAGAAATGAAGGAAACGATAGCAAAGATCAATAAAACTAAAAGCTGGTTCTTTGAGAAGATAAACAAAATTGATAAACCATTAGCCAGACTCAACAAGAAAAAAAGGGAGAAGACTCAAATCAACAGAATTAGAAATGAAAAAGGAGAAGTAACAACTGACACTGCAGAACTACAAAAGATCGTGAGAGATTACAAGCAACTGTATGCCAATAAAATGGACAATGTGGAAGAAATGGACAAATTCTTAGAGAAGCACAACCTTCTGAGACTGAACCAGGAAGAAATAGAAAACATAAACAGACCAAGCACAAGCAATGAAATCGAAACTGTGATTAAAAATCTTCCAACAAACAAAAGCCCAGGACCAGATGGCTTCACAGGCAAATTCTATCAAACATTTAGAGAAGAGTTAACACCTATCCTTCTCAAACTCTTCCAAAATATAGCAGAGGGAAGTACACTCCCAAACTCATTCTACAAGGCCACCATCACCCTGATACCAATGCAGGGGACATGGGTTCGTGCCCCGGTCCGGAAAGGTTCCACATGCCATGGAGCAGCTAGGCCCGTGAGCCATGGCCGCTGAGCCTGCACGTCCAGAGCCTGTGCTCCGCAACGGGAGAGGCCCCAACAGTAAGAGGCCCTTGTACCGCAAAAAAAAAAAAAAAAAAAAATCTACAAACAATAAATGCTGGAGAGGGTGTGGAGGAAAGGAACCCTCTTGCACTGTTGGTGGGAATGTAGATGGATACAGCCACTATGGAGAACAGTATGGATATTCCTTAAAAAACTAAAAATAGAGCTACCATACAACCCAGCAATCCCACTACTGGGCATATACCCTGAGAAAACCATAATTCAAAAACAGTCATGCACCACAATGTTCATTGCTGCTCTATTTACAATAGCCAGGACATGGAAGCAACCTAAGTGTCCATCGACAGATGAATGGATAAAGAAGCTGTGGCACATATATACAATGGAATATTACTCAGCCATAAAAAGAAACGAAACTGAGTTCTTTGTAGTGAGGTGGATGGACCTAGAGTCTGTCATACAGGGTGAAGTAAGTCAGAAAGAGAAAAATAAATACCGTATGCTAACACATATATATGGAATCTTAAAAAAAAAAAAAGGTCATGAAGAACCTAGGGGCAGAACAGGAATAAAGATGCAGACCTACTAGAGAATGGACTTGAGGACACAGGGAGGGGGAAGGGTAAGCTGTGACAAAGTAAGAGAGTGGCATGTACATATACACACTATCAAATGAAAAAAAGATAGCTAGCAGGAAGCAGCTGCATAGCACAGGGAGATCAGCTTGGTGCTTTGTGACCACCTGGAGGGGTGGGACAGGGAGGGTGGGAGGCAGGGAGACGCAAGAGGGAAGAGATATGGCGATATACATTTATGTACAGCTGATTCACTTGGCTATAAAGCAGAAACTAACACACCATTGTAAAGCAGTTATACTCCAATAAAGATGTTAAAAAAAAAGTGTATATGGTTCAGAAACTCTTCTCATTTTAACAGTATTATGCCTCTATAGATCTCATAATGGAAATAAATATTTGCAGTGAAAAAAAAGAAAAAGAAAGAAATATTTGGCAATTCTGTAAGGTATCAGGTTAATTTTTGTAGTCTTCAAAACTTTCCAAGGAATGTGAATTCTCATCAGGTTATAGGTTGACGACTGAACCTGGCTGGCTGCAGGGCTCCCCAAAACTTCCAAATGTAAGCCTTTGCCATTAAGCTACTGAAGACTATAGTAAAGAGTGGGCAAAAATAGTAACCTATGTAGTTAGCATATACTGACAGGGCTGAGAAAACCAAGCACGGTTTTATGACATCTCAAACTTCACACTTTTGTAGGCCATGCCAATAATTCCTTACATACCAGCACTAATGCCCCATTTCTGAGGCACCCTATAATTCCAGTTTCTCTGCTAATTCCAAGGAGGCAGAAGTTGTGATCCTAATTCTAACTCCTACAGAGATAAGGATCCCAAACAAAAATTCCCAGGGTCTGCAGACTTCCCTGTCTTCTTAATAGCAACAGAGAGAACACATCTCTCTCCTTCTGGGATTCCCTAATGCTGACAACTAAGACATCCCACTAAGACAAAGTTATTATGATGGCCGTTTTTTCAGAGCCCAAAAATAACTCAAATATAAGACACAGCAAGATATTTTCATAGGTATTTGAATTTTAGGAGAAATGAAACAATCAGCAGACAAACAATGGGGGGTAGAGAGATTTTGTGCATTTGAACAAGCAACATACCACTTCAAGACCTAGGCATAGCCATACCATCATCTTTAAAGTTATTATTTTCAAAAACATGTCAAATGTATGTTTAAAAAATCAAAATAGGTCTTCCCTGGTGGCGCAGTGGTTGAGAGTCCGCCTGCCGATGCAGGGAACGCGGGTTCGTGCCCCGGTCTGGGAAGATCCCACATGCCGCGGAGCGCTGGGCCCGTGAGCCATGGCCGCTGAGCCTGCGCGTCCAGAGCCTGTGCTCCGCAACGGGAGAGGCCACAACTGTGAGAGGCCCGCGTACCGCAAAAAAAAAAATCAAAATACATAACTTCTGAGTAGTCTAAAGCAAGGCAAGAATTTTAACAGATAAAACCTATGGAAATTCAAACATCAATTACAATCTTCCAATGCCATAAATTTTACATAAAATTAAAGAGATTTTCTTATACATTCTTTCATTTATAAGGTTACCCATTAACACTGCTCAGTCAATTAAAAATAGCTTTGGACATAAGAAAATTCTGTTTCATAAAGTCTTCACATTCTATTTCTGTCAAGCTAATTACATGACGAAACTGCTGGCCAGAAAAATGAACTGTATTTTTAAAATGCCAGATAGTCTCCAAATTTCTAATCATGTCCCTTGCTTTTTGAGATGAGATAATTTATAGAAACAAATCTAATAATAAAAACATAACTGATTTTTTTAAATGGGTCCTCAGAATAGTTAGAACAACGATCATAATGACCAAGATCTCATTCTTTAAGAAAGTTCTTAAGGATGATAAATGCTATACATTCAAAGGTGGATAACAGTAACCTCTCACCATTAACTTAGAACTTTGCAATTTTGGCATAAAGCTCAGGAACTTATAATAACCATGCGAATAAAGGCTTTCCTATCCCAGGCTACTCCTCCAAAACAAAGCCCACCACAAAGAAAACATTTTTAAGATTAGACTCCAACAGAGACTTCTGCATTTAGCCCTGACGAGTTAACACTGAGCTAAATTGGCACACTGGTATGGAAAACAGGGTAGAGCCCCACCTCACTCCTTTTTCGAGGATTTATAACTTTTTCCACACCCTCTTACAACCAGTCGCCATCTCTTCCGCCCAAATCGGTACATGAGAATAGGGAATGTTTGGTTTGCACCTGCCAGATCCTTATCCAGTTCAAAAAGTTGTCATTCTTGCTAGAATAATGTCTCAAAAATCAAAGACTATGTAATATGTAGTCGGCTTTGTCAGATTACTATTTGTAATCTTTTCCAGGAATATAATAATACATAAATACTTAAAAAATAAGTGACAATATACTTAAAACATTTTATGCCAAAAGATTTCTTCCTACATGTCATATGACAGGTGTTGAGGAAAGAAAAAAAGGTACCATTCTATTTAAAGTAATGAAAAGCTTAAGGACTATGCACTGTTTATAGAACACCATAATAAAATAGATGATCTGTAGATATTTCAAATCAACTCTCCATGATGATATTAAATAATTTCCAAAACCTCATATAAACCTTTAAACCTGGATATTTAATTGAGTAAATATTTTTAATTAGCTATACCAAAAAATAGGTGTTAATTAGAAACTTCTCTTACTATAACTTTTATATATTATATATAATCAAGTATTTTTAAATTAGTAGGTTATTAAAATTATACTGTTTAGTGAACAAAGTTACAAAAGGATATTAAAAATATGAGCCCATTTTCATCAGAAAAAAATTACACACAATACATACACACATAGGAAAAAATATGAAATGCTGTTTACCCAACAGAATATAAATAAAAATTGTGAGAAGTAGAAATATTTTTCATGTTCTTTTCTGATAGACATTTTCTAACTTTCTACAATGAACATATATTAAACTATTTTAAAAGCTTATTAATCCATGTATATGAGAACATAAGCTAGAATAAAACTGAAGGTTTCTTTTTTTAGAGACACTGTTTGTACCCACTTATTACTTCTGCAGTCCCAACTTTCTCACTAGAATCTAGGCAAAAAGGTTCAGTGAAACCAAAACAAGCCGGCAGTCCTGGCAGCATAGAAGGCAGGGAGTGCTGCACGCTCCTACTCTCAACTAGGGGCAGCCTGCACCGCGCACTGACTCAAGGCAGCAAACACAGAAGGGTCTCCCCTGAGAGGTCTGTCAGCTTTTCTGACAGAAGCCTGGATTAATGGTCTTGCAGCTCCTGTTTATTAGCAGAAAGTGTCCCCCTGAATATTGTCCAGGCCACTAAAACGCAAAATATGAAGGTAAGGGGGGAGAGGGCAACTCCCCCTGCTTCAATGGGATGGCCCCATCCCTAGATCAAACAGGTGTGAATACAAACATCCTTGGCCTGAGAACAGAGAAACTAAATGAGAAAAGTTCACTGATCACCTTCACCACAGCTATTATTACCACTATCTCTAGCTCTTGAAAAGAAAGTCACTCTGAGTAGAAATTCAGTTCAGTGTTGCTGATAATATCCACAAAAGAGATCAAGAAATCAGCTTCTATAAAAACAGTCCAGCAAACTCATATCTACACATTTATAAAAGTACTCTCAAGACCACAGATGAAAAGGAGAGTGATATACATTTGATACCTATAGGCTAACAGAATTATGCTCATTTTCAACGATGAAAACAAGGGGTCTTCTGATAAAAAAAAAAAAAGATTTAACCTTTTCTTATCTTGTATCTTCATAGTAATACGGCATCTTGTACTACAGTAATTGCACTAAGTATTCCACATTGAATAAAAATTAACAGTATGCCGTTGAAAATAATCAACTACAAAGAGCATTCTGAATAAATTTCCATTAAGGTCTGATAGAATTGAAATCTTATGAGTTAAGTTTATTTGTAATTTATTTTATTGTCTTTGTGCAGACAAAGCACCAAACTATTTACAGTAATAAATAACGCCAGCACCCAATTATACCGGAATCTAAGCACTCAGGGCACATTTTCATCCCCACATAAAACTAAAGACAATGAAAATGCAAAATAAACCCATATTAATATAAATATCCTCCACATATCTAAAAAAATTTTAATTCTATCATTTGTGATTTATACATATGATGATGCCATAACTGACTTTTTCTAAAGTTCAAAAGCTGGCTGCCATGGTAAACAATGCATTATTGAGAATTCTTAAATTATAACAAAAATGTCAAAATAATACATTAAATCTATTTTAAAATATTAATCTATTTTATAGCACTTTTTGCAATATTGCTAACTTCTAATAAAAGAATATAGATTTAATATTTATCAAAGACTCAACCTTTATCAAGAATACTTCAACTACCAGAAAAGGAAAAAAAACATTCCAATAAAACAAACTCCTAATTTCACAAAGAGTATGTACCAAGATCATTCTGTAAAAAGAAAGATTCTTCCATTCACAGAGTGGTCACCTGATATACAGCAATTTGAGACAATCGCCCATAGTTTGTTTTTCTGTGGTAGAATGAATTGCTGCCAAAGAGGGGAAAGGAGATGGTTTGCCAGTTGGTGCAAAAAAGGAACTGAGCCACTCATCCACACAACAGGCACAGAAATCTCACCATCACCAAGCCAACAAAAGTGTGACCAGCAAAAGCTTAGCAACAAGCCTCTTTTCCTATCTTCTGCAAAGACTGTCTCAGACTCCACATTACCCTTTTATAATATCTCCTCTTCTTTTCTCCCTCAAGGCTGCCATGCTTTGATATTCATTTCAGCCACATTTCACCCATATAACCACGGAGAGGGCCATGTTATCTACCCACCATTAATGTACCTCCAGAAATGCCCTCCCAAACCAAGGGACAAGGAGAGAGGTAGAAGATGAGGGATACTTAATATCATAAGAAATGCTTAAATGTCCATAGTGAAAATAAAAAATATACTTTCTCTAAAAACCATCCAAATCAGAAAGAAAGAAGTATAATTGTCACTAACTGCAGAGGAAATGATATTATGTAGAGAAAACCCTAAAGACTCCACCATAAAACTATTAGAATAAACAAATTTAGTAAAGTTGCAGGATACAAAATCAATATACGAAAATCCGTCGTGTTTCTGTAAACTAACAATGAACTATAAGAAAGAGAAACTAAGAAAATCCTACTTACAATTGCAACAAAAACAATAAAAATTAAAATACCTAGGAATACAATTTTTTTTTTTTTTTTTTTTTTGGCCACACGGTGCAGCATGGTAGCTCCCTGACCAGGGATGGAACCCGTGCCCCCTGCAGTAGGAGCATAGAGTCTTAACCACTGGACCACCAGGGAAGTCCCTACCTAGGAATAAATTTAACCAAGGAGGTAAAAGAACTGTATACTGAAAACTATAAGACATTGATTAAAGAAATCGAAGACAAAAATAAATGGAAAAAAATTCTACATGCATGAATTAAAAGAATATTGCTAAAATGTCCATACTTCCCAAAGCAATCTGCAGATTCAATGCAATCCCTATCAAAATTCCAACAACATTTTTCACAGAAATAGAACAATGTTAAAATTTATATGGAACCACAAAAGACCCTGAATTGCCAAAGCAGTCTTGAGAAAGAAGAACAAAGCAGGAGGCATAATTTAAAACTATATCACAGGGACTTCCCTGATGGTCCAGTGGTTAATACTCCATTCTCCCAACACAGGGGAACTAAGATCCCACATGCTGCATGGCATGGCCAAAACAAACCAACAAAAAAACTATATTACAAAGTAATACAGTAATCAGAGCGGCGACATCATTTAAAGAAGACACATGGATCAACGGAACAGAACAGAGAGCACAGAAATAAACCCATGCGTATATGGTCAATTACTTTATGACAAAGGATGCAAGAATATACAAGGGGAAAACGACAATCTCTTCAATAAGTGGTGTTGAGAAAACTAGATAGCCACATGCAACAGAATGAAACTGGAGCCCTATCTTACACCATACACAAAAATTAACTCAAAATGATTAAAGACTTGAATGTAAGACCTGAAACCGTAAAACTCCTAGAAGAAAACATAAGCAGTACATGCCTTGACATCAGTCTTTGCGATTTTTTTTTAACTTGATCCCCAAAGCAAAAACAAACAAGTGGGACTACAACAAACTAAAAAGCTCTGCACAGCAAAGGAAACCATCAACAAAATCAAAAGGTAACCTAGCAAATGGGAGAAAATATTTGTAAATCATGTACCTAATAAGGGGTAATACCCAAAATATATAAAGAACTCATACAAGTCAATAGCAAAACACACACACACACACACACACACACCAAAAAACACCAATTCATTTAAAAAATGGGCAGAGGATGTAAATTGACATTTTTCCAAAAAGACATACAGATGGCCAACAGCTATATGAAAAGGTGCTCACCATCACTAATCTCAGGGAAATGCAAATCAAAACCAAAATGAGATATCACCTCACACCTGTCAGAATGGTCATTATCGAAATAACAAGTATTGGCAGAATGTGGAGAAAAGGAACCCTTGTATACGTTGGTGGGACTGTAAATTGGTGCAATCCAGATGTAGAGAACAAACATATGGACAAGAGAGGGGAAAGCCGCGGGGAGGTGGGGGTGTGATGAACTGAGCGATTGGGATTGACATGTATACACTGATGTGTATAAAACTGATGACTAATAAGAACCTGCTGTATAAAAAAATAAAATTTAATTTAAAAATCAAAAAAAAAGAAACTACTGACTTGTATGTATGTTATAAACAGGAGAATTTTATGGTATGTAAATTGTATCTCAATAAAGCTGGTTAAAAATTTTTTCCTTAAAATAAATAAATAAATTGCTGCAGTCACTATTTAAAATAGTATGAAAGTCCCACAAAAAATTTAAAATAGAACTACCATGTGATCCAGCAACTCCACTCCTGGGTATTTATATGAAGAAAATGAAAACAGTAATTTGAAAAGATATGTGTATCCCCATGTTCACTGCAGCATTGTTTACAACAGCTGAGACAAGAAAGTAACATAAATGTCCATCAATGGATGAACGGATAAAGAAAATATGGTGTTTATATACAATGGAATATTATTCACCCATAAAAAAAGAATGAAATCTTGACATTTGGGACAACATGGGTAGATCTAAAGGGCATAATTTTAGTGAAATAAGTCAGAGAGAGAAAGACAAAAATACTGTATGATCTTACTTATATGTGGAATCTAAAACAAAACAAAACAAAAAAACCAAACTCATAGATACAGAGAACAAATCAGTGGTTGCCAAAGTTGGGGGGAGCGGGGAGATAGGTGAAGGTGGTCAAAGGTACAAACTTCCAGTTATAAAATAAATAAGTCCTGGGGATGTAACGTACAATAAGGTGACTATAGTTAATAATACCATGTTATCTATCTGAAAGTTGTTAAGAGTTGATTTTTAAAGTTTTTGTCACAAGGAAAAAATATTTGAAACTATGTATGGTGATGAATGTTAACTAGACCTATTGTGGTGATCATTTTGCAATATAAGAAAATTTTCTCAGACAAAAGAAGTGAGCGGGGCTTCCCTGGTGGCGCAGTGGTTGAGAGTCTGCCTGCCAATCAATGCAGGGGACACGGGTTCGAGCCCTGGTCTGGGAGGATCCCACATGCCGCGGAGCAACTGGGCCCGTGAGCCATGGCCGCTGAGCCTGAGCGTCCGGAGCCTGTGCTCCACAACGGGAGAGGCCGTGACAGTGAGAGGCCCGCGCACCGCGATGAAGAGTGGCCCCCGCTCGCCGCAACTACAGAAAGCCCTCGCGCAGAAACAAAGACCGAACACAGCCATAAATAAATTAATTAAATAAATAAAATTTTAAAAAGAAGTGAAAATACTGATTCCTTGATTTTTTAAAAACGAAGAGGGGTAAGACAAGTGTGTGTGCGTACACTCATCTAAGAGATTACCATACCATGTGCAAAGCACTGTGGGAATTATATAAGTACTCTCATTTCTCATAAAAGCTCCATGAAGTAGACACCATTACTAATGACTCTCTTTTTTTTTTTTTTTTTTTTTTTTTGCGGTACGCGGGCCTCTCACTGTTGTGGCCTCTCCCGTTGCGGAGCACAGGCTCCGGACGCGCAGGCTCAGCGGCCATGGCTCATGGGCCCAGCCGCTCCGCGCCATGTGGGATCTTCCCAGACCGGGGCACGAACCCATGTCCCCCGCAACGGCAGGGGGACTCCCAACCACTGCGCCACCAGGGAAGCCCCATGACTCTCTTTTTACAGCAAGGAAACTGAGGTCTGAAGAATGTAAGCTAACAAAGCTAGTATTGAAGAAGCTGAGTTACGAAACCAGGTGATGTGATTTTGTAGCCCATACTCTTAAAAGGCATCACACAACATTATTCAAAATACATACACCCTTAAAGGGAAGTGTACTCCGTAGCTTTTTGTGTGAAAGTAAAAGAAAGGTTAGTGGAAAGATATCATGGTATAAAAGACAAATTGTTTTGGTTGTTACTGTCTTTAAGCCAGGGGAATGTGTAAACGATGGTTAGGAACATAGGCCTGGTTTAAATCCCACCTTTGCCTTAGTCACATGATTAACAGTTTGTTACCTAATCCGTAAGCCCCTGTTTCCTTCTCTGCAAATGGGAATAATTAAACCGATCTCACCTCTTCTTTAAAACTGAGTCCTATTTGTATTAAGATTATTAAAAATACAAAAGAGGTTTATTATTTTTTAACGTACTTAGTAAAATGCAACTGTTGCTACCACCCAAGTATTAAACATATCTGAAACTACTGATGGACACACCCACTTCTATTCAGAAAAGTTAGCAGTTTCTAAAAATTGTTCTCATTGTAACTGCAATTAGTTACTTGAGAATGTATCTAAAGTACATTGTTATGTAACCACTTGTCCTAAGAATGACAGAAGAATTTTGAGGAAGTTAGTATGTCAATTATCTAACTGGTTAACAATAACTGAGGCTAGATTATGTATCCAGCTCTTTGTTAAAAACTATAAAGGATACATGGTCTCTGACTCCAGGAGTTGATAATCTAATTGTTAAAACAAAAGTATCACACGTGAAAGTTATATTAAAAGGAAAGATATTTATGTTTTATGATCCATAAGGGTGACAGAAAAAGATGAGTATAAACTGGAGGATAAACGTTTGGTGAGACCCTGAGCTAGCCTTGAAGAGTAATTAAGATTTAGACTGGTAAAGAGAAAGAGGCATTTCTGTTGAAAGATAAGCATGCAAAGTGACAAAAACAAACATGATGCCCAGGGGACAGGTGAACAGGTAAATCTAAATATGAGGACAATATGGAATAAATTTCAATTGGCACATAGTTTATAAAAGAAGTGGCTTGAAAGTCTGGTTGAGGAGTTTAGACTTGCAATAAGCCACTATAACAAAGTTTTTAATACAAATCTTTAAATAATATTTAAATATAGTCACGTTTCCTAAATTAGAAATATTCACAAAGTATGTTTTATATTTCATTGAATTTTACTTTTAAAAAACTCCAATGTCAATAGTAGTTTTATATTTAAGAAACTTACATTTTAGAGGTGAATACTGAAATATCTACAGATAAACTGGATTTGCTTTGCTTCGAGATAATGAGAGGGGAAAGGTGGGTGACCGTGAGCTGTAACTGCTGAAGCTTGATGATAGAAGGAGTGTCCTTATACCATTCGGGCCACCATAATTTTATAGGCTTAATATTTTCCATTACAGTTCTTTTTTTTCCTTAATCTACTAAATTAGAGTAGTACTAGGAAAAGATCAATATTCACATAGTGATTAACTGTATTCTAATAAAACAAAATTTGTTTTTTGCAACCACTTAAACATGATAAAATACTGACTGAATGAAATAGATTATTAGGGTCTACAAATCAAAGCTTTACAAACCAGGGACTTCCCCGGTGGTCCAGTGGGTAAGACTCCGCGTTCCCAGTGCGGCGGGGGATGCTGGGAAAGATCACTGGTCAGGGAACTAGATCCCACGCGCCGCAACGAAGACCCGGCTCGGTCAAAATAAATAAATAATAAATATATATAAATAAACATTTTTTAAGAAAACCTTTACAAACTAAAAGTTAATTCAAGAAATTCTGCTTGCTTCAGAGAAGCTTTCATAGCTGTTGTCAATTTTAACTCAAAATAGTTTTACTACAGTACTTATATTTTTCACTTTTTTTTTTTTTTTTTTTTTTTGCGGTACGTGGGCCTCTCACTGTTGTGGCCTCTCCCGTTGCGGAGCACAGGCTCCGGACGCGCAGGCTCAGCGGCCATGGCTCACGGGCCCAGCCGCTCCGCGGCATGTGGGATCTTCCCGGACCGGGGCACGAACCCGTGTCCCCTGCATCGGCAGGCGGACCCCCAACCACTGCGCCACCAGGGAAGCCCTCACTTTTTAATTTTTTAAAGTATCTTGTTAAGATATTGCGAATCAAACACAAACCCAATGCACTATTATAAGGAGAAGTTAATAATCTTAAACCACTTTGCTTTGTGGTTTCAGAAATGTAAACTTCTGTGCAGTGACAATGTTAACACTACCCTGTAAAACACATCCCAACACAAGTTACTAGCAGCAACACATGGCATTACCCACCCCCACCCCCTAAAAAGAAGAAAGATAGCAGGGAGTGATTCAATTTTTACTTCTTCCTGTTACCCACAAACAAGTAGCAATATAACATGTTTCAATAAAGCAGGCAAAATTAACCCTCTTCAGAAATAGATGACCTCCGCAACAAACTCCTGAACTCTTGCAAAGGAATAATCTGCTTTCACTCTGGCTCAAAGATATTTTATGTAAAAGAAACTTTACTCTTCTCAGTGTGTATTTCTTGAATTTCACCGATAAAGACAAACATTTATTAAGCCCAGCAATGTGCTATGTATATTACTCATTTAATTATCAATGCAACCTTATCTTACAGATGAAGAAACAGGCTTAGAAAGATTAGGTCCCTTTGTGCAAAGTCCCAGTGATTACGTGTCAGGCAGGATCAGAATCTACATCTATATGATACCAAAGCCCATGCTCATAACCACCTCCCTATATTGGCCCCCCCCATAAAATTAAACTATGGTCTATGGTCAATGGTGTAAAATATGGACATAAAGATGCTCATATAACCTGACAAATTTAAAGCAAGCATCAAATCTTAAAGTGGACTTAGGGAGTGGTTATCTTATTAATAAATTTCTAATTCAACAAGAGGATATAATTTATAAATAAAAGATTAAGTGGGCTTCCCTGGTGGCGCAGTGGTTGAGAGTCCGCCTGCCGATGCAGGGGACACGGGTTTGTGCCCTGGTCCGGGAAGATCCCACATGCCGCGGGGCGGCTGGGCCCATGAGCCATGGCCGCTGAGCCTGCGCGTCCGGAGCCTGTACTCCGCAACGGGAGAGGCCACAACAGTGAGAGGCCCGCGTACCGCAAAAAAAAAGATTAAGTGATTTTTATTTCTTATTTTACTATATTTCCCATATAGGTTTACAGTGAGAAAATACTGAATCAGTAAGTCAATTTTAGTTACAAATGAATTTTTCTGATATTGAATGACACCCTCTAAGTTTCACGAAATTTCTTCTGTAAATGAAAGGAAATTTTCCTATTGAGATTGAAAGAAAAAGTGGTCATTTCATTAGCTACAAAGTTAAGGAACAGTAAACAGAAATATTGCTTTTAAATGTTAAAGCTAACCAATTCAATCTTGGAGCAAAATGTTTACCGTTACGGAGAATCAGAGGTCCTCAGAGGAAACACAGATGAGGCCTCAACACTTCCAAACCGTGAATGAGAACCACCTGGCTAACTCCCATTTTCCGAAGTTGTTTGATTTTAGTAAGGAGGGTAAAGGCCTTCTTTTGCATTTATGCAAACCTCCCCCTCCTCCCCCCCCCGCCCCACCCCATGTTCACATGGACGGCTAACTTATTATCTGACGTTTATCTCTCTCCTGGCTCTAATCTGTTCATACTTCCTACATTATTGAAGTAATACACAAAATTCGGACAGATCCAACAATGACAGTCTGGCAAGTTAGTCTGCAAAGCATCTCGGCATGCAAACATAAATGGTTAAAATATTTTCCTGTTAGCGGTACAACTCACCTAAACCTCACCCAAACAAAGAGAAAATGAAGAACTTAATAAAACTGCCCATATGATAGTCTCCTTGGGTGTTTTGGAAAAGAGAGAGTGCATCCAAAGTCCCCTAAGCGCGCGCGCGCGCGCGTGTGTGTGTGTGTGTGTGTGTAGGAAGTGACCCTGGTCTGAACTCTCTGCTGAGCCAGTGAAATGCGGGTGAATTATCGATCCGCCGTGGGAATCGGATCTCTCTAGGTCTTCCCTCTACTACTTGCCAGCAGCAGGAACCGAGCGCCGAAATGCTCTAACTCCAGGACAAATCACTTGGGTCACCTCGTCGACAATGTCCACGCAGCCCCCCGCCCATTTCGCGTGCGAAGCTGACGCAGGTAAGCGCTTTTAATAATCCCCGTGACAGACGTACGAGCTACAGGGTATTCACTGCTGTGAAAGAGCCATCCCGAGCGCGCTTCCAACCAAACGAGACCCTCAGCACTGAAGTGCACACGGCTGCAGCCGCATCCCTCACCAAATCCATTCTTCCCTGAGACGTGAGAGCGTCACACATGGTGGCACTTACAGCACACGCACACGGGCCCGCACCTCTCTCCCGGCTTCTCTTAAGACACGTTTGGAGCAACCGCTGACCCACACGGACGCACACGCACCACTGCCATCCCTACCATCTCCTGCCCCACCGCCCTGCAAAGCCTGCGCAACAGCAAAGAAGATGAAGCGGGGGAGCCCCCCGTCCTGCTTACAGTCTGTCCCCCAAAGTTTCAAGTGCACGTTGCGCGCCCGCAGCCCGAGCCCCCGCCGAGGCGGAGAAGAAAGAAAAGGGGCGGGCTCGGGGTTCCGCCGGCAGGCGCCCCGACGGGGCGCGCCTCTGGGGGCCCGGATTTCCCCATCCTCCCCCACCCCCAACAGGATGCGCCGGGCGGAGCCCCCCACCGCCGCCCGGGAACAATGCCCCGGCCCGGACCCCCGCCCCGCCGCCCCCACTCACCACCCAGGTCAGCGCCCCGAGGCCGCCGGCTCCCGCGCCGCTGCCGCCGCCACCGCCGCCCGCCTTGGCCATGGCGCGCTTCTCCGCTCCCGGCCCGAGGCCGCCGCTCCGCCTCCCGCGGGCCGCCCGGCCCCGCCGCTCCGCACCGACCGCGCGCCCGCCGCGCTCCTAGCGGCGCCGCCCCCCGTGCCCCATCGCCGACCCTGGGGCGGACGCCCGGCCGAGCCCGCCGAGGAGGCCTCGCCGCCCGCCGCCCTCAAACTCGAGGCGCGCGGCCGCGGCGCCCGGGCCTGCGCGGCCGCTGAGGAGGCGGCGCCGGAGCAGGAAGCGCGGAGGCCGGCGATGGGCGGCGGCGCTGCTTCCTCCCCGCCGGGCCGGCCGAGGCCCCGAGCGCGGGCGTCCGGACGCGGCGGGGACGCAGCGGCTCCCTGTCCTTCCTCAGGCTCCGCGGAAGCCGCCCTCGGGGAGCGGAAGCGTGGCCGCCGCCGCCAGCGCCTAAGCCGCTTGTGTCGGCCGCGCCGCAGCTCGACTTCCTCACATGCACTCGCCGAGAGGGACAATAAGCGGAGCCGCCGCGGCCGCGGTCGCCTCCCTCCTGTCCGGCATAACACCGCACACACTCGCACCCCGGGGAGGGCTGGGGAGGCCGGGCGGGAGCGGCAGCCGCCCCGCTGTCACTCACGCCGCGGCGCCCAATCGGCGCCCCGTCGGCCAAGCTCTCGGCCAATCCTAAATTCCCAAGCCCCCGGAGGGGCGGGACCCGAGCGGGAAACGTCATTGCGGGTAGCAACCGAAGGGAAGACTTGGGGTTTTTTGTTTGCGTGTGTGTCTGAGGGTTTTCCGTTTGAGGGCAGAGCAGGGGCTGCAGTCAAGGGTCGTTTGACGGCGGCAAAGGGAAAAGGTCGACTTGGCCTTCGGTCGATTTTAATCCCCCGAGCGTGCCGTTTACTCTAGCCATGAGGGCGAAGCCCAGGCCCTTCCTCGCCCGGGGCCGTGGGAGGGGGCGGGGAGGGGGCAGGAAGCAGCCGGGAGCCGCCGTCCCAAAGGGAAAGTATTTTTAAAGAGCGGTTGTAAACCGCAGGCGGGACGTTGCAGATCACTGGTGCAAGGAGGGCCCCGTGACCCCGGCCTCCCGAGGCCGCGAATGGACGCTGCTGTGGAAGAATCCTCTGCTCAGGCCTCCCCTCCTCCATCTCCTCCCCTCACCGCGAAAGAGACCCGGTGTGTTTCAAGAAAACTGCTTTTAAAGAACTTAAATGATACGGGACGCACAGAGAACGTTCCCGGGAAAGAATGCCCGGTGGGCCGAGGTTTCCGAGTCTACTCTTTGTTGACCTCTCTTTTCTGAACAATGAGGACATGTCACTGTCACGTTTCATTCTCTTCTGTCCAGAACTGTGCCTTCTGTCTCTAAGAGTACGTTTAATTCTTTAATGTCCCAGTGCACGCACCAAGGAATCATGTCATTCATATTAAAGCTTTCTAAGGAAGAAAATTACCCACACAGCCGCAGCACGGTCTGGCAGAGGAAGATGGCTTGACTTTGTCCTGCTTTTGGATGGAAATCCATGCCACACTCCGCCACCCTGTACCAGGCTCTGCCGTGGGCTCAAAATAAAGCCGGGGCCCCTGATTTCAAGTCACTGATAGCCTGGCTTGTGAGACAGGCTAAAAGGGAGTCAACTATCACCAACATGCGTACTTGAGGGCATGAAGTGCCACCAAATCGTTGGGACAAGAGAGCTTTTTAAAAAGATGAAAACCTTATTGCTGCCTCTTGGAAAGGTGTTTTTGTGAACTTCCAACTGTGCATTTCCTCTCAAGGGAAAACAAAAATGTCTCGGGTCACAGCTTTCAACTGACTTCTGAATCCAAAGAGGAGGAGAACTCTGAAACATGGAAATAATTTAGACATAGTTTTTCTTAATTAGCTCTCTAGCGGCCATATAATTTTGGCATATTTGGGACTTTAGTTCAGAACAGTGAAGCCTTTCTTTACCTTGAACTTGAGGTGCCAGCTTGTAAATCAGACAGACCACGGTCTAATCTGGGCTCTGAACCTGATCAGCTAAGTATTCCTGCCTTGTTATTTAACTTCACGGACCTCTGTTTGCTCCTCCTTAAATTGAGGATTTTTGCTCTTGTACTTACTGTGTCTTTACATCTTCAAAGTACACATATATTCTACAAGTTTGAAAAGGGGTAAATAATTTTAAGGGCTCTGAGGGTTTTTTTTAAAAATAAAGATATATGTGCTAAATAGAAGCCAAGCTATAAAATATATAGCCATCTCTTTTTTTTTAACCTTCAGTTTTCAAAGCTCTCCAGTCTCAAATTTTCAAATAAATAAAACCATATATTCAAAAGTCAGATGGGTTAACTAATGGAAATTCACGTTCATCTTTTCACTTGCCTTGTACATGAGGCACTGAGGTCTTTAGCCTTCTAAGCATGAAGACCCTCTAGTAAACGTAACTTGATTTATTCTTATGAAAATACTGACTTACCTAAAAGAATCACAAATAAAGGAGCTGTTGAATATAAATGTAGATCAACAGTTTAAAGCAGAGGTTCCCCATGAAGGGGAAAATGTACATAGATCACAAGCATCTCAGCTCCTGAAGACACGTTGACCTGTTTCACCTCCTGCAGCATATATTTATGATAAAAGTGATTGTGTTGAACTTCAGTGCAGCTTTCCCTTCTGGGGTTTTGTCAAATAACTTCCATTTACAGAGTAAATGCAATAATTGCCATATTAAAAAGCTTCTATGAGAGATCATAGGCAAAACATTCTCTGACATAAATCGTACCAATGTTTTCTTAGGTCAGTCTCCCAAGGCAATAGAAATACCAATGAAAATAAACAAATGAGGCCTAATCAAACTTACAAACTTTTGCACAGCAAAAACAAACAAACAAAAATGAAAAGACAACCTACAGAATGGAAGAAAATATTTGCAAAAGATGTGACCAACAAGGGCTTAATTTCCAAAATACACAAACAGCTCATACAACTCAACAACGACAAAAATAAACAACCCAATCGAAAAATGGGCAGAAGACCTAAATAGACACTTCTCCAAAGAAGAAATACAAATGGCCAATAAGCACATGAAAAGATGCTCAACACTGCTAATTATTAGAGAAATGCAAATCAGAACTACAATGAGGTACCACCTCACACCGGTTAGAATGGCCATCATTAAAAACTGTACAGATAAATGCTGGAGAGGATGTGGAAAAAAGGGAGCCGTTCTACACTGTTGGTGGGAATGTAAGTTGGTACAGCCACTATGGAAAACAGTATGGAGGTTCCTCAGAAAACTAAAAATACAATTACCATATGATCCAGCAATCCCACTCCTGAGCATGTAGCCAGACAAAACTATAATTCAAAAAGATAAATGTACCCCTGTGTTCAGAGCAGCACCATTTACAAGAGCCAAAACATGGAAACAACCTAGATGTCCATCAACAGATGAATAGATAAAGAAGATGTGGTACAGGGACTTCCCTGGTGGCACAGTGGTTGAGAATCCGCCTGCCAATGCAGGGGACACAGGTTCGATCCCTGGTCCAGGAAGATCCCACATGCAGCGGAGCAACTAAGCCAGCGTGTCACAACTACTGGGCCTGCGCTCTAGAGCCCACGTGCCACAACTGCTGAAGCCCGCGTGCCTAGAGCCCGTGCTCCACAAGAGAAGTCACTGCAATGAGAAGCCCGCGCACCACAACAAAGAGTAGCCTACACTCGCAGCAACTAGAGAAAGCCCACGTGCAGCAACAAAAGGCCCAACGCAGCCAAAAATGAATAAATTAAAAAAAAAAACGATGTGCTACATATATACAATGGAATATTACTCAGCTATAAAAAAAGAATGGAATAATGACATTTGCAGCAACATGGATGCAATTAGAGATTATCATACTAAGTGAAGTAAGTCAGAAAGACAAATACCATATAATATCACTTATATGTGGAAGCTAAAATATGATACAAATGAACCTGTCTACAAAACGGAAGCGGACTCATGGACATAGAGAACAGACTGATGGTTGCCAAGGGGGAGGAGGTTGGGGAAGGGATGGATTAGGAGGTTGGGGTTAGCAGATGTAAGCTTGTATATATAGAATGGATAGACAACAAGGTCCTACTGTATAGCACAGAGAACTGTATTCAGTATCCTGTGATAAATCATAATGGGAAAGAATATGAAAAAAAGCATGTATATATAACAACCACTTCACTGTACAGCAGTAATTAACACAACATTGGAAATCAACTATACTTCAATTTTAAAAAAGCTTCTTTGTCAAGGTTTGTCTCGTTTGTAATATTACTTTATTCATGCATTTATTACATTTAAAGACTTAATTTCCACCCCATGGCTGGCACCAGCCAAAATGAAAAATTGTAGAAATCAAAGTCAATTCCATTAACTGTCAAAATAAAGGCCTTTATTTAATCAAGCTTTCTGAATAGCTTCCATGGGAATTTATCCTAACTACTTTAGAATTTTTATTCTTAGATCTTATGTCTCCCTATTACAGCAATCAAAAAAATATTAAATGCCTGCTATGTGTTAGGTACTCAGGACCTAAGAATTCAAGAAGGTTATGAGGATGTAGTCTCTGCCTTGAGTTTACACCTTGTGCAGTATAGTTTTGAGCTAAGCTTTTCAGTAAAAAAGCCATTTATATGCATCCCTTTGCTATTTAATAAACAGTTTACCTGATGTGTCACACCTTTCATTGTGCTTAAACACAGCAGGGTTTGTTTATTTTTGTGTGTGGTACGCGGACCTCTCACTGTTGTGGCCTCTACCCGTTGGGGAGCACAGGCTCTGGACGCGCAGGCTCAGCGGCCATGGCTCACGGGCCCAGCCGCTCCGCGGCATGTGGGATCTTCCCGGACCGGGGCACGAACCCGTGTCCCCTGCATTGGCAGGCAGACTCTCAACCACTGCGCCACCAGGGAAGCCCACAGCAGGTATTTTAATCAATAAATGATTGATTTAACTAAGAAGACAGAAACTCAAAACTATACTTCTAGATACCTGGCAAAGTTTCAATAGAGTTTCCACTTAAATCATGTCTTGTTCCAACACTGAGGTTCAGCTGGGAGGTGAGGGGAGAGGTGCTAATCTTTAACCCAGTGAGCATTTAATGAAGTTAATATTTGAATTCAAGATTCAGTGTCTGCAATTTTACCTCTCCCTTCCTCTTATTGTGTTAGCTTTTATGGATCATAAATATATACAAGGTTGCTAGGCAAAGAATAAGAAGAAAAATTCAGTAAACTCAATAAATGGTTTTCCAGATAATGACTATTAAATGTTTTCAATGTAATTTACTTTGTTATATCAATATTTCTTTAGAAGTATATGCTCAAGTTAGGGAAGAAAGCTACCACCAACGTAGCCTTTTGGGTTTCAGCATTTCTATAGTAAATATCATAATAAGATTATTAACTCTGCTTTTTGAGACTAATTGCTCCAAATATTTTCTAAGTATATTTTTACTTTTAAAAATATACCTAGGGGCCAGCTTCCCTGGTGGCGCAGTGGTTGAGAATCCGCCTGTCAATGCAGGGGACACGGGCTCGAGCCCTGGTCCGGGAAGATCCCACATGCCGCGGAGCGACTAGGCCCATGTGCCACAACTACTGAGCCTGTGTGCGCACCTAGAGCCGGTGCTCCGCAACAAGAGAAGCCACCACAATGAGAAGCCCGCGCACCACGGCGAAGAGCAGCCCCCGCTCGCCGCAACTAGAGAAAGCCCATGCAGCAACGAAGACCCAACGCAGCCATAAATAAATAAATAAATTTAAAAAAAATATATATATATATATATACCTAGGGGCTTCCCTGGTGGCGCAGTGGTTGAGAGTCCGCCTGCGGATGCAAGGGACACGGGTTCATGCCCTGGTCCAGGAAGATCCCACATGCTGCGGAGCGGCTGGGCCCATCAGCCATGGCCGCTGAGCCTGCACGTCCAGAGCCTGTGCTCTGCAACGGGAGAGGCCACAACAGTGAGAGGCCCGCGTACCGCAAAAAAAAAAAAAAATATATATATATATATATATATATATACACACCTAAGCACCAAAAGTAACAGGTGTTTATTGATGGCAGAAGACATTAAAGACCACCACATTGCTGAGTATTATCACCACTGAGAAGACAGATAAAGGCTAAAGGTCTTCAATTTCTACCTATAATAAATTATAGCAAGTTCATCTTGTTTGCCTTTTTGATTTGGAGGAGTTTATTTTGATTGGTTTTGGTGAAGCAAGCTATGCTGATCCTTGGTGATGTCCCTAATTACTCGTACAGATAGAAGGGACATTTTCCCTTATTTTAGGTGATATAGACCAGGCCTCTCAATTACTCTACTAAATTATGTAATATGGAAAGCATAATTAGCATATGATTGGCATATAGTTAACAATGCTGTACTTGGGCTTTGAAAGGGTGTACCATTAGGTCTGGGCTTTCAAAGAAGCATTTTGTTCTAAGCAAACCCCATCTTGGGGGAGCATTAGATGCCGTCATTCTCCTGACCTTCACCCACAGAATGTGATGTGATCCTAGCACGCATATGGCTACGTTGTATTAGACGTCTCTTTAGAGTCATTGGATCGAGTGACTCAGTGAGTTTATAAGATTCAGACCTAAAGAAATAAGATAGAAGTGGCTTTCCTAAATCCCCTGTCTGCATTTCAGAAGAGCTTGGAACTCGGATGGTATGGGGCTGGAAGTATGAGAAATACCTACACCAGAAAAATCTGAGATGGAAAGCCTTCAAGTTACGGGAGTTTCAAAAAAGATATCTGTAGGTTACCCAAGGTGATAATTCAAAATCAGAACTTCGAAAATATTCCATCTTTTAGTGTGCCAATTAACAAAAAGCAAACCGTTCCCTACTTAAAAACAGCTAAGCACAGATTAGCCCAGATATCTTATGTAACTGATATCTTTGTCTAATAGCTTTCTTCTTTACTTCGAGAGTGCTGTTTGAATGTGGAAATATCCAGAAGCAGGCCTAAGATGCTGACTCTTTAAGGAATGTATTTCTGATTTAAACGTTGTTTGGGAAAAGTAAAAGAACAAGACCAGTCTGTTCAGTAAATGGTACACTACCTAGTGCTACACAGTCCTAGAAAGCCTGACACATAGTAGGTATTCAGTAAATATGTTCTCAAAGAATGAATTTGAGGCATATCAAAAAGTTCCTCAAAGAAAAACATCTCACCCCATCACTGTGATGGTGCTGAAACTTGACCAGGATCCTCAAGTCTTATTTTTTCAAGTGTTTTTGGTTGAATACCAAAGAGGGTAAAGTACCTTAAACTTTATCCGTTAACAGATTATGAAGAATTAGCTAAAGCATTGTTCTTCTTTAGGAATGAAAAGCGGGATGATATGAGGAGGGAAAGAGGAGAGATTATGGTTCCAGGGAAAAGAACTGGGGGTGAGACCAGAAGAGGGATAACAAAGGCATCCAACTGAGTGAAACTGAGCAGAGAAAGTGAACACGTTCTGTCTATGGAAGTCGATGAGCTGTAGCCCAGCCAATGCTTATGCTTCACTTTATGAAGAAGGAACAACCCCATTTATCGAGAACCCTGCTATCCGTTTAGTACAGTACCGGGCAGGCACTTGCACACATATCAGCTTAATTAACTTTCAACAACCCTAAGAGGGAAGTATTATCATTCCTATTTCACAGCCAAGGAAATTAATTGTCATAGAAAGCCACAGAGCTGAACAAGTGGTGGAACTGAAATTCAAGCCCAAGCCTCTCTTTGTCCAAACCACACCCTTCTGTCAGAGTGCCAGGTTGGCTGCCATACTTGGCAGGGGAGCATCTTCCGCAATGTGCTAGGAAGCTGGCAATACTAGTGAATAAATCTGGCCCTTGGTAAAACCCTTCGGTTGTTACATTTTATCATTGAACTACGGTGACAAACATCCACAGTTTGTAGGACTGACTAACACTTCTCTTGGACACTAGCCTGAATCTGCTTTATCCTGCCTTGTTACAAAATAAGTTGCTTTTTGGAGTCAGTCCAAAGGATCAAAGACTACCTGAGGTCCAAGACCCTGTGGGTCCAGGAACATCTCTCCATGTGCATGATTTTAAACCATATAATCTAATTCCAGTGTTATGATCATAGAAGACACTCAAATAGCTAAGAAAGTAGCAGGGAGAATGCAGAAGTACCAAGGGATTGGACTCTTGGATTCACATTTTGGAGAGCTTCAAATTCATAGTAAAAGATACTTAAAGTAGCATTAAAAATTCTGAGTGTGCAGTCATACAGGGAAGACTTGTTTCTGGACACTCCACCTATGTTAAGAATTATTTGCCTTTTTGTAACCTATTTTTATATATTACATTTTTTTCATCTCCCATTCCAGCATTTTGCAAATAATGTTTCTCAGTATACTAGCTCCTAGAGGCATAAACAGAGATTTGGGAAATTATAAATCCCTGAAACCATGCACACTCTTGTGTAGTACCCAAGCATAAGAGATTCATCAGATAACATTAACATTTTTTGTCTCAGAGCAAGCTGCCATGAATAAGTTAAACTTACTTAGCCTTGAAACTACTTGCAGGAATATCTATTAACATTGTTGAATTTCTGTTTCAATGAAAAGACTTTGGGAAATGCAGCTACTTTTTATATTATTTCTGTTATTATAACATGTTTGTTTTACAAGTTTAGAAAGTGTAAATACAAAGCAAACAACAAAATGACCCCATAATTCCATCACTCAGACAAAAATTCTACTCCTGGGTATATACAAAGAGAAATGCATACTTATATGGACCAAAAGACACACACAAAAATGTACATAGCAACACTATTCATAGTAGCCCCAAATCAGAAGCAATCCCCAAGTCAATCAGTGGTGGGACGGATGTAACATTTGCACGCCATGGAAAACCGTCCAGCAATGACAGTGAGTGATCACTGCTCCACCTACCAGGAATGAGTTTCACAAATGTAATTTTTTTTTTCTTTGCTTTACGCAGGCCCCTCACTGTTGTGGCCTCTCCCGTTGCGGAGCACAGGCTCCGGACGCACAGGCTCAGCGGCCATGGCTCACGGGCCCAGCCGCTCCGCGGCATGTGGGATCTTCCCGGATCGGGGCACGAACCCGTGTCCCCTGCATCGGCAGGCAGACTCTCAACCACTGCGCCACCAGGGAAGCCCACAAATGTAATGTTAAGCTAAAGAAGTCAAGCAGCAAAGAATATATACTGTATGACTCCGTTTATATAAAATTTCGCAAGAGGCAACACTAATCTATGATGGTAGAAGTCAGAATGTGGTTACCTGTGGGAGGATTCTGGGTGCTGGTAATTTCTATTTTTTGAACTAGATGGTGAATATATGATTCTGTTCATGTTGAAACTTCATCAGCTGTACATGTCGAATTACTTTTCTAAATGAACGTTATGCTTTAATTAAAAAGTTTACTTTAGGCTTCCCTGGTGGCGCAGTGGTTAAGAATCCACCTGCCAATGCAGGGGACACGGGTTCGAGCCCTGGTCCGGGAAGATCCCACATGCTGCGGAGCAACTAAGCCCGTGCGCCACAACAACTGAACCTGCACTCTACAGCCCACGAGCCACAACTACTGAACCCGCGTGCCACAACTACTGAAGCCCACGTGCCTAGAGCCCATGCTCCACAAGAGAAGCCACCGCAATGAGAAGCCTGTGCACCGCAATGAAGAGTAGCCCCCACTCGCCGCAACTAGAGAAAGCCTGTGTGCAGCAATGAAGACCCAACGCAGCCAAAAATAAATTAAATAAATAAATAAATTTTTAAATTACATTAATAGAACAGTTTACTTTGGGGAATTCCCTGACAGTCCAGTGGTTAGGACTCCACGTTTTCACTGCCAAGGGTGAGGGTGCCCTGGTCAGGGAACTAAGATCCCACAAGCTGCGCCATGAGGAAAAAAAAACAATTTACTTTAAAAATGTTGTATCACCAACACTTGATAGAAATAAGGGTGAGGGTGTGTGGAAAGACAGGCTCACTGATGCCTCTGAGTTGATCACTGATTTAGAAGATTTGTATCCTGAATGTGAAGTGGTAGGAATACCCTTACCAATTTATTTCATATGTGTTTCCCTTTTTATGTGTGCCGTCCCCCCAAAAAATGATGTAAGATTGAACAGTTCCTTCAATAAGCACAAAAGGAAACTTATGTGATTAAATAAAGAAGGCTGCCACATCTGAAACTCCGCAAATCATTAATGAAATCTTTTAATTACCATATTTACTTGCATACCTTCACTTCCTAAACTCCCTCGATTTTCAATAAAGAAATATAACATTGTCCTAATAACAATAATTATAACTATTATTTATTGGCACTTACTATATATTGGCACTGTACTAACATTTTACTTTAATTCTTACAGGAACAGTATGAGTTAGGAATTTTCAGAATTATAAAGGTAATAGCTTCTGGGTTGTAAAAACCAGTAAAAAAGTATGTCCAGTAAGAAATGCAGACACTCCTTAGCGTGCCTTTTCCCCATAGATATCAGTGATTAACACGTTGGTATGTGTTCTTCCAGATCTTTCGTATGTATGTGGAAACACACACATGCACACAGCAGAGAGGTGGTAATAAATGAGATATTATAAATATATCCCTGTGAGCTGCTTTACTCAGTGTCTCCTGGAAATCCTTCTACGTCTGGGCATAGACCTCTCTCGTTCTTTGAACGACAGCAGTGATTATTCAACCATTTCACCATAAGCAGGCACTCTGGACTTTTTGGACTGGAGGATTCTTTAAAGACCTATCTCGCCTCTCGCCTTCCAAGATGGCCCACACTCCGTCTGTGGAGTGTATATCTCCCTGGGCCCCTCTCACTTTCCCAGATGCCCCATGCCCTGGGGCTGCTCTCACTCTCTGAGCTGGGCCACATTCTGTCTATGGAGTGTGTATGGCTCTAAATAAATCCACTTCTGGGGACTTCCCTGGTGGCGCAGTGGTTAAGAATCTGCCTGCCAATGCAAGGGACACGGGTTCGAGCCCTGGGTCGGGAAGATCCCACATGCCACGGAGCAACTAAGCCCATGAGCCACAGCTACTAAGCCTGTGCTCTAGAGCCCGTGAGCCACAGCTATTGAAGCCCGCGTGCCACAACTACTGAAGGCCGCATGCCTAGAGCCCATGCTCTGGAACAAGAGAAGCCACTGCAATGGGAAGCCTGCGCGCCACAACGAAGAGCAGCCCCCGCTCGCCACAACTAGAGAAAGCCCGTGTGCAGCAACGAAGACTCAACGCAGCCATCAATAAATCAATCAATCCACTTCTTACCTATTACTTAGTCCCACTGAATTATTTCTGTGACGAGACACAAAGAACCTGAGCTTCATTAAGTCCTGAGACCAGGTGTGTGATTTTAAAAGACAATGGGTTGAACTCCCAGTCCCATCTGAGTTGTGCGGCTTCAACTCCACCCTAGAAACAGAGCCTGATGCTGGTTTTAATAATGAGCTCCGGGCTTCCCTGGTGGCGCAGTGGTTGAGAGTCCGCCTGCCGATGCAGGGGACACGGGTTTGTGCCCCGATCCGGGAAGATCCCACATGCCGCGGAGCGGCTGGGCCCGTGAGCCATGGCCGCTGAGCCTGCGCGTCCGGAGCCTGTGCTCCGCAACGGGAGAGGCCACAACAGTGAGAGGCCCGCGTACTGCAAAAATAATAATAATAATAATAATAATGAGCTCCCTTCCAGCGCTGTCCTCACTTTGGAGTGGGCAGGGGGGCACGGATTTCAACAGTCCTTCTGTAACCCAGCAGGACCCGCTGGGGCCTTCCCGGGACAGACCCCTCCCCTGTATCCTCTGCTTTAGCCCCTCTCTGAAGTACCCGGATAACAGCATCTGATGCACTTTTCCTGAATTGTTTCAGATGTGAAAATCCCCCAGCAAATGGAAGAAGGTAACTATTGATACTTGATGACCAGGAGCACGTAGCCCCCAGGCCTATGGGAGGCTGAGGATTGATAATGTTATCCCCTGGGACACTGCCCTGAGACCTCAGCATCAGCCAATCAGAGAACTGCACACAGGCTGATAACATTTCCTGCAATTACCACTCTCTCACCTGGCCTTTAAAAATGCTTTGCTGAAACTCATCAGAGAGTTTGGACTTTTTGACCACTAGCTGTCCTGGACTACTTGTATGGCCTTACAATAAATGCTGCACTTTCCTTCACCACACACACACACACACACACAATAATAATAATAAAATAATAAAGACCTATCCTATGCATTGTGGGATGTTACCAGCATTCCTGCCCTCCGCCCACTGGAGGCCAGTAGCAAACTGCCTCTCCTCCACCAACCCACCCCCAGCGTGACCAACAAAAATCATCTCCAGATACATTGTCTCCTGAGAGACAAAACTCCTTCCCTCACACCACCAATGAGAATCACTGGTAGAGAAGGATATTTATGTTGTTATTTTCAACAACGTGAAAGGGATTCGCTGAACATCTTGGTATTATTTATCACAAACCACTTTTTTATGGTTGAGAAGACCTAGGCTAGGAAGGTTGATCTGCCCGAGGTCCCACTGCTATAAATAGTAAAGGGGAGATAGGAACCCAGTTCTATTCTTGTCTCCAGAGTTCATGATTTTAACCACTGTAATTTGACTATCCAGAGGTTGTTTGAGAAGCCACTCTAAAAAGAGACTGTCTGAACAGTGACTATCACTACCTATTGACAGTAAATAAATATTAAAGCTATCTCAGCCTCTTCTGACAGAACCAGCAGGTAGAATTTTTCAGCTTTCTAAAGGTGTCCATAGCAGAACAAGTCATCTGTAATAAACATTTAAACAGAAGACTTGATGAATTTTTAGAACATATAGCTAATGTAATATCACCACAGTTAACATACCCAACTATGATGAAGCGCCCTGAAAGCTAACCTAGTTTATACTGGCAGCAGGTTCAAGGGCAGGGTCCTAGACCTCTCATTAGCAGCAGTGAGCATAGACATGTATGAAGCTCCTACTGCATACAGCAGCACACTGATCGGCCCCAGAGCCGGGCAGGGTCTTATAACCCTGAGCAATCAAAAACAAGGCAGATCAAACAACAGAGGGAGAGTAAAACAAATTCAGAATTAATCTAACTGTTAATATTGATTGAGTGCTAACTCTGTACCACGTATTTCAATCAGCTGTTATCTCATTCCCTTCCACAAATATTTAAGCACCTCCTATGCGCCAGATGGGCCACCAGGTGCTACAGATGTAAGAGTAAACCAGAGGCACAAAGCACACCTCTAGAAAGGCAAGTGAAAGACATTCAGTAACTAGTTGCTTAAATAACCGTGATCCGTGGGTGGGTGGGGGAATGTATAATAACAAGGTAGGGGATGGAAGAGGCTTTCTTAAAAACTACATTGAGCTCTGAGGACGGAGTATGAATTAACATTCAACAACACGGGTTGAACCCTCAGGCAGAATGGGTCACGGTGTAGCTGAGGACGTGAGAGAAGACAACCAGGGCCAGGTTAGATCAAGCAGAGCATGTGGGGTCAGGTTACGGATTTTTATCTTTGCTCCTAAAAAGTCCAAGGAAAAACCAATGGAGGTTTTGTAAGCAGTGGAGTCTCCTGATTCCATTTGGAGTTTCCTAGTCTCTTTGCTCTAGTATTATTACTGTTATCTTAACAGAAAAGAGAATCAGACACCAAGTCTTAGAGATCAGACTAACTTGCCTACTACAACATATTCTTTCCCTGCTAGAAAAATAAGAGGGGGACAACAACCCTGAGCCCCTTTATTAACAAGTATTGGCTCCTTCCCAGTATTGGCCTTAAAATTTTCCCCTCACTGGGGATTTTGGGACCTCTGGTTAAACAATGAACCAAGGCTTCGAAAGCTTAACGGAGGATATGTTGCTACTGATTCTCTGCTTCTATTTTGCTCTTTAGTTTTCATACCTGTAAAATGAGAATATTCCTCCTGATGAGTCATCTGATGGAGAATACTATGATGAATAAAGACTGACTGTTAATATAGTTCTAAGAACAAAAAATTCTCAGCGATTCTAAGTTAAGTCCAGGCAACCACTGGGCTGTTATTTTAAAATCTGCCTCCCTAAACATCATCCATAAATTCACTGCTTTCTTATTTTACTGCTGCTGAAGTAGTTTCCACAGCATCTGAGCTGACCCTTTCCGGAGGGTCTGGGACAACAACCGAATGATTGCTTCACCTGATTGGGGGCACCTGAAGATACAGAACAGTAAAAGTCTGAAATGTTTTGCCATTACCTTGGTCATAAATTTCTCTCAGGAACTGATCATGCTGCACAATTCTTGCTTTTTAATTAGGCTATCACCCATCTTCACCCGTTCATGTTACATTTCTTGTTTCTTCAATGGTCTCCAGGAGCTAACTGCGAATGATGTTTTTCACAGCTGTTTTTAATTCCCTGGCCTCAACTTTACAGGTTTTGTTGGTTAAATCATTTGTTTCAAAGTATAATTTCTCTGGGTTTCTAGTTTCTTCATCTGTAAAATGTAAAGAATTTGGATTTGATACTCCCTTCTAACCAAATATTTCTATGATTTCTTTTAGTCTTCCCATTATTCAAACGTAAGAGTAATTTGAGAAATATGACCAATGAGTTGCATTTACCCCTTCACAGCTTTAGAGAACACTTTTTTTTTTTTTCTGTAACTTGATACCAAACATTACATACTTTGCCCACACTGTTGGCTTTTGAAAGAATGAATACAGCCAGGCTTCTTTCAGCAGCACTGAAGGAGAACATCCATTGTTTACCAGTGGGGCTCAAAAATCAAATAATCTAGTTTAACAGGAGAGGGACATGTGACTAAGTCCATTTTGTGCTTGGTTTTGGTAATATCAAAAGTGCATTTTGCCAATAACTGCTGGAGAGGGTGTGGAGGAAAGGGAACCCTCTTGCACTGTTGGTGGGAATGTAAATGGATATAGCCACTATGGAGAACAGTATGGAGGTTCCTTAAAAACTAAAAATAGAGCTACCATATGATCCAGCAATCCCACTCCTGGATATATATCCAGAGAAAACCATAATTTGAAAAGAGACATGCACCCCGATGTTCATTGCAGCACTATTCACAACAGCCAAGACATGGAAGCAACCTAAATGTCCATCAATGGATGAATGGATAAAGATGTGGTATGTATATACAATGGAATATTACTCAGCCATAAAAAAGAATGAAATAATGCCATTTTCAGCAACATGGATGGACCTAGAGATTATCATACTAAGTAAGACAGAGACAAATATCATGAAATCACTTATATGTGGAATCTAATTTTTAAAGGTGATACAAATGAACTTATTTACAAAACAGAAACAGACTTACAGATATCAAAAACAAACTTATGGTTACCAAAGGGGAAACGTGGCATGGAGGGGAGGGATAAATCAGGAGCTTGGGATTAACACACACACACTATTATATGTAAGATAGATAACCAACAACGACCTACTGTATAGCACAGGGAACTCTACTCAATATTCTGGGATAACCCATATGAGAAAAGAATCTGGAAAAGAATGAATATATGTATATGTAAAACTGAATCACTTTGCTGTACACCTAAAACTAACAAAACATTGTACAGCAACTATCTCCAATAAAATTTTTTAAAAATGACTTTTGCTGTTAAAATATTATTTTGCTATCTTTTCCTCTTATTAGAATGTCTTCTTCAAAGGCCATAGGGGGAAAAAGTCATGCTCCTGGGAAAACTATAGATTCACTTAATCTCATGATCCAGCCTCTTCCACTGAACAGAGCTGAACCGTGAGTCCCAACCAGAGAGATACCTGAGCTCAGGGCTGTTGAGGTCCTCAATGAACTCACCATTCATTCCACTTCCACCGAGGAAGAGCCATCTAGACTTTCCCTTATCCCTTAAAGGCCTCTACGTGGACTGGGTGAATTTTTATTGAATTGATTTATTTTCATTTCTGAAGTTCCCCTGTTCTGCCCCTTGAGTGACTTTTTACATTAAATTTTAATCAGCTTAAAACAAGTCACACAATCGTTTGCTAACAAACTTAAATCGCAGCAAAGTCAAGAATTAAAAAAACAGAAAACAATGCCATAGTCCCCAGTAACTTGCTGTCATTCTATTTTCATGCCAACAGTTATTTGGAGAATTGTTATCTCCAGTACAAAAAATCCTTTTGGAGATTGTAATAACCAAGACTAGCACCCACACTGTTATGCTTTATCGTTGGGCCTGAATTCTGTTGATATTTTCCATCTGTCTATTCAGTCTCCTTGTAACTAGCTATTCTCTTTCCTCCTCCACACCAACTTCCTAGGACCAGATCTAAAGCCAAAAAGGCACCAGAACCCCAAAGTTGATGCTTTCCTTCCCCAGAAAGTTGGTGATTTATTATAGAACCCAGTAGAAGAGGTGTAATGGAACTGATCCTCAAGCAGGCATAATAAAACCAGAAGAATTAGGAAAGGATCATCTATTCAAAATAGAATTCCATACCTTCTCACTGCCCTTCATGACAAAGTTTCAAAATTTACTTAGAAACAATGCCTTTCAGTCCCTATTTAAAGACAGGAAAATGGCAAAATATCACTGCTACAGGTAACTTGTTGACTCAGTTTTACTTTACATTATACTGCTGTTCGAATGTTTATATCTCCCCCCAAATATAATACTGAAATCCTAATGCCCAATGTGATGGTATTAGGAGGTGGAGCCTTTGGGAGATTTTAAGTCCTGAGGGCCCACCCTCAGGAATGAGATTAATGCCCCTATAAAAAAAAAAAGGCCTGACAAGGCTTCCCTGGTGGCACAGTGGTTGGGGGTCCGCCTGCCGATGCAGGGGACACGGGTTCGTGCCCCGGTCCGGGAAGATCCCACATGCCGCGGAGCAGCTGGGCCCGTGAGCCATGGCCACTGAGCCTGCGCGTCTGGAGCCTGTGCTCCGCAACGGGAGAGGCCACAACAGTGAGAGGCCCGCGTACTACAACAACAACAAAAAAGGCCTGACAAACTGAATATGACATGGCCTTGCCCTTGAGGAAATTACAAACCAGGGAGAACAATCTACGAAGCTAATCATAATATTAATATATGTTTATTAATAAAAAGAAAATATACAAATTTCCTTGTACCTTCCATTGGTACAGTATGTCAGGCATTTGAAACTATGGAAGACTAAGTACAAACACAATGAGATTGGGTGGTTATTGCCAAGGTGTATTGATGCTGCTCAGAAATAAACTAGATGTTAAAGGAAATTAACAAGGGGTGGGGGGAGGCCTGACACAGAGCTCCCTGGGCCCTTAGACCACGTGACGACATAGCAACCCAGAAGAGGGCCTTGACTAAACACCAAATCTGGCAGTGCCGTTATCCTGGATTTACCAGCTTCCAGAACTGTAAGAAACAGATGTTTCTTGTTTATAAGTCACCCAGTCTCTGGCATTTTGTTACAGGAGCTCAGACAGCCTAACACATTACTTTTCTAGAAAGTTGGTTTTGTCAGGACAGACTGGTATTCCAGAGAGAAGGAGGGAATGAGTTATAGGGAAAGAAGATGGAAAAAAAGAGTTGGGGGGAACGCTGGAAATAAATTGCCTGATTCGAAGCTGGTCTGCAGTTTGGAGTGCAGTTATAGGTGGAATGCTTGAGTCCACTTTTTTTTTTTTTTTTTTTTTTTTTCGGTACGCGGGCCTCTCACTGCTGTGGCCTCTCCCGTTACAGAGCCCAGGCTCCGGACGCGCAGGCTCAGCCGCCATGGCTCATGGGCCCAGCCGCTCCGCGGCATGTGGGATCCTCCCAGACCGTCCCCTGCATCAGCAGGCGGGCTCTCAACCACTGCACCACCAGGGAAGCTCTTGAGTCCACTCTTGAAGAAAGGCTCTAAACTTGTCCAAGAATTCAATCCCCAGTGTTCCTTCAAATCAGACACAAATCTGAAGGATACAGGTAAAACATATGTAAAATGGAATTTTATATATATTATATATCCCTACTTTAGGGAACAAAGCCATTTTACATTTGAGTTATGTATGTACCATGCTATGCAATTTATAAAGTGTTATAGCTATCAAGACCATTTTTAAGTGATAAAACTGAGATTCAGGGAGGCCATTACACATGTTCACTATCACTCAAGTAAAACACACACAGAGCTAAGATTCAAATATGAGCGTGTCCAACTTCCAAGGCCACATTGTCTTTTTATACCTTACCTTCCTAACCTTAAAACTGTGTATGCTTATTCATCTAATAGTTCCCCAAGGCCCCTTTCTCCAGTCTTGAATACACTGCTCTTACCATTATACAGTATTGATATACACATTTAGGATACTTAATCCAAGGAAAAAAATCAACAAAAGGCAGTATTTTACAGGCTGAATTTAAGTGTTGCTTTCAAAAAGAAATATTTTCACTGGCACTTAGAATGCATTTTATAATATTATGACCAAACATTATAATGTCTACTCTAGGCAAAATTATGAAATAACTTAACTTTGTTTTTCAAGACATTGGCCACATAAATTCTGTGCCTTATCACATCTTAAGAAGGACATGAAAATCATTCAGGATTAAGTACTTCAAAATAGATGAAAGGCTTTGCTTTCTGTGAGATTTAAGGTGCTGCCTGACTTCCCAGATTCTTTTGTATGTTTACAAAGATCAGGAAGTTTTAAGACAGGAAACATCTTCCAAAATTATTTGACACAGAATACTTTTTCCCCCCACATAGAATCTCAAGGAATCCATTTTAGGAAATTCTGGCTCACAGGAGACCAGCCAAGTTTTCCCTGCAACTGCAACAGTTGAATTTTCCTCTATGTGTCCCTAATGAGTAAGAACTATAAATGAATGATCCACAATGAAATCAACAATTCCATAAAATACTTTGGAATAAATTTAACCAAAGAAGTACCAACTTAGACTCTGAAAACTACAAATCATTACTGAAAGAAATCAAATAAGATCTAAATAAACAGAAAGGCATCTCATGTTCATGGATTAGAAGACAATATTGTTAAAACAGCAATAATCTACAAATTGATCTATAGAGTCAATGCAATCCTTAGCAGAATCCCAGCTGGCTTCTTTGTAGAAACTGACAAGCTGATCCTAAAATTCATATGAAACTCAAGGGACTTAGAACAGCTAAAATGGTCTTGAAACAGAGGAACAAAATTGGAAGACCCCTGAATCCCAATTTCAAAACTTACTACAAAGTGACACTAATGAAGACAATGAGGAACTGGCATAAGGTTAAACATATTGGTCAGTGGAGTAGAGTTGACAGTCCAGAAATAAATCCTTGTATCTATAATTGATTGACTTTCAACAAGGGTACCGAGATCATTTAGTAGGGAAAGAATAGTCTTGTCAACAAATGGTACTGAAACACTGGATAGCCACGTGCACAAGACTGAAGTTGGACCCTTACTTTACACCTCGTAGAAAAATTAACTTTAAAAAATGGATCAAAGACCTACATGGAAGGGTAAAAACTATAAAATTATTAGAGAAAAACATAGGGGTAAATCTTCATGACCTTGGATTTGGAATGAATTCTTAAATATAACACCAAAAGCATGAGCATCAACAAAAAGTAGACAAATTAGGCTTCATCAAAATTAACAACTTTTGTGCTATAAGACAGTGAAAAGACAAGCCACAGAATAGGAAAAAATATTTGCAAATAATATCTAATATGGAACTTGTCAGAATATATGAAGAACTTTTATAATTCCCAATAATAAAAAAGATAACCCAGTTTTAGAAAGGGCAAAAAAAATCTGAATTGACATTTTCCCAAAGAACATAAACAAATGGCCAGTGAGCACCATGTAAAGATACTCAACATCATTAGTCATTAGGGAAATGCAAACGAAAATCACAATACCACTTCACACCCAGTAGGATGGCTATAATAGAAAAGTCAAATAATAACAAGTGCTGGCAGAATGTGGAGAAATCAGAATCCTCATACTCAGCTATAGGAACATAAAATAGGGGAGCCACTTTTTGGAAAACAATCTGACAGTTTCTCAACATTTAAACATTGCCATTTGACTCAGCAATTCCACCCCTAATTATATACCCAAGAGAACTGAAAACATATTCACACAAAAGCTTGCATATGAATGTTTACAGCAGCATTATTTATAACATCCAAAAGGTAGAAACTATCCATATGTCCATCAATTGATAAATGAAAAAGCAAAAAAAATCTATGCAATGGAATGTTATTCGATCATGAAAGGAATGAAGTACTAATACATGCTACAGCATGGATAAACTTTAAAAATATTGTCCTAAGTGAAAGAAGCCAGTCACAAAAGATCACATATTACGTGATTCCATTTATACGAAATATCCAGAACAGGAAAGTATTGATATATAGTGACAGAAACTCGATTAGTGATCAGCTGGGAGGAGGAGAGATGGAAGGGCTGGTGGGCAATAACTAAAGGAGTATTGAGTTTCTTTTAGAGGTGATGAAAATGTCCTAAAAATCGATTATGGTAAAGGCTGCAAACTCCAAGTATACTTTCTGTGTACTTAAATGAATTTTATGATGTATGATTATATCTCAATAAAGCTTTTCCCGCAACATAATCTATAGCACAGATACTCAAAATGTGGTTAGTGGGATTGTGCCTTCTGTGAACTGTTTGTTGTTAGTCTATGAACAGTTGAGGAGCTTGCACCAAAGTATGAAACTGTAGCAAGACTTTCCCCAAAAGGAAATTGTGCATTGATTATACAAGCCTAAGTTTCTTATCTCATAAATAAGCTCTTTTGAGTAGCACTGATCTACAGCACCTCACACCTGAAACAGAATGATTTCCATTTGCCTTTGGTGACTACATCCCCTGAGACTGAAATGAGGAGGGCTAGTGATTCTGTAAGAGGGGCTACTCCAAAGTTTCCGTACTGGCAGACGGATTATGGGGGCCATGAAGGACAGAAGAGACCCTTGAGGGAGGTGCCAGAGTGGGAGCAGGGGTAGGGTACGGAAGGGATCAGCAAAAAGGGAAGAATAGGAACAGAAATTTAAAGATATTGTGAGAGGGAAAGTTGAACAAGAAAACCAGAGTTAAGACAACAGCAATAACAATTTATCCAAGTTTAGCTTCTTTACGAAGCATATGGAAACCTTAAAGATGCTGGTGTCAACGTGCTGCCCCCTGCCCTGGTTGGAATACAGAAGGACTGAGATGAAAGTCAGGAATCTATACAACAAGCACCCCAGACATTTCCAACCACGCTGTAACAGCGAACCAGAGGAAGAAGCAGAAAATAAATGCACGTGGCAGTAGAGGAACAATTTCCGGGATTTTATGGAATCTGTAGTAGTTACAAGAGTACTCTGAAAATTGAAGCAGAGTCCTTTTTTTTTTTTACTTACAAGAGAAATCTGTGCTTAAACGTTCTGCAATATCAGCTTTTGAGTGATTCTTACTCTAATTAAAAATCAGGGCGTTAAACAAGTTCCTATTTTTAATTCGAACATTAAAAATAGCAGGTAGTAATAAAAGATGTTAGGATGTAATAATAAAATTAAGTAAAAGCTATAGCTTAAATGATTTTCAGCTTCTCTCAATTTAAAGTTTTCCAGGTGTACTTCATCAATAATGTGTTACAATTTAGCTTAATTTCAATTAAGCTAAATATTGGGTTAGAGTTAAAAAAGCTACCAGTTAGGGCTCAAGGTTAAAGACAGCTACAAACAAAGGAAGCCTAGGCCTAAAAAGTCAACCAATCTACAAGCAGTGAACACCAACCACATAACCATCATTATATGGGCACCATGGAAAAGACGACAAATTTAAAACACTGTCCTTGGCTCCAAGTATACTATAAATGTGAAGACAAGGCATTTCATAATAAATGAGAGTCATTTATTCGTTCAGCAAACATTTACTGAGTACCTACTGGGATAACTATTCTTTCATACTCGCGAGAATTTATTTTGTACATTATTCTCTGTGCCTTTCTGTATGCCTGAAATAGTTTATGATACATGATTTTTTTTTTTTTTTTTTTTTAGAAAGGATAGTGGCAGGTACTATAGATAGAGTTGGTGATCTAAGCAAGGAGATATGGGTCTGTAAGTAAACTGGTTAAGTTTCAGATTAGAAAATCAGTTTGGTAGATCAGTAAGCATCTTTTTTTTTTTTTTTTTTTTTGCCGTACACAGGCCTCTCACTGTCGTGGCCTCTCCTGTTGCGGAGCACAGGCTCCAGACGCACAGGCTCAGCGGCCATGGCTCACGGGCCTAGCCGCTCCGTGGTATGTGGGATCTTCCTGGACTGGGGCACGAACCCGTGTCCCCTGCATCGGCAGGCGGACTCTCAACAACTGCATCACCAGGGAAGCCCATGATACATGATTTTAAAGCAGTAATTAAATCGTTCAGTTTTAGTGCTGGTTGGTAACTAACAACTGCTAATAATATTGATTTCAGGTTTTGAAAAAGAGATGTAGCAATCAAGGCAGAATGAGGATTAATGCTAATTGGAAATTATACCTTCAAATTGACCTTAAAGCCAGAAACATCTTGTAACTGCTTTTTGTTTTGAATTACTTGGACTTACCTTTCCTTTCAAGGTGCCTTTAGTACGAATTCATGTTTTTCATTTTGGTACATAATAAACATACTGCCTGGTGTTGTTTGTAAGACTTTTACACACGTGTATCTTAGTCTCTGAATAGAACCAAGGGGAGGGGACCTATCTCAGGCCTCTTTGTATTCCCATCATGCAGCACCATGTCCTAAAGATTGTTAATAATGATTCTTTCAAATATAAAAGATGATTGTTATATAAACATTATAATTGGGAATGTAAGTTGGTGCAGCCGCTATGGAAAACAGTACGGAGGTTCCTCAGGGAACTAAAAATAGAACTACCGTATGACCCAACAATCCCACTACTGGACATATATCCAGACAAAACTATAATTCAAAAAGATACATGCACTCTTATGTTCACAGCAGCACTATTCACAATAGCCAAGACATGGAAACAACCTAAATGTCCATCAACAGATGAATGGATAAAGGAAATGTGGTACATATATAAAATGGAATGTTACTCAGCCATAAAAAAGAATGAAATAATGCCATTTGTAGCAACATGGATGGACAGAGATCATATTAAGTGAAGTCAGAAAGAGAAAGACAAATACCATATATATCACTTATATGTGGAAGCTAAAATATGACACAAGTGAATTTATCTACAAAACAGAAGCAGACTCAGACATAGAGAACAGACTGGTGGTTGCCAAGGGGGAGGGGATTGGGGGAGGGGTGAAGCGGGAGTTTGGGATTAGCAGATGTAAACTATTATATATAGAATGGATAAACAACAAGGTCCTACTGTAGAGCACAGGGAACTATATTCAATCTCCTGGGATAAACCATAATGGAAAAGAATATAAAAAAAGAATGTGTATATGTGTGTAACTGAATCACTTTGCTGTACAGCAGAAATTAACTCAACATTGTAAATCACCTATACTTCAACAAAAATTTTTTTATAAAAACCAGTGTGATTGGACAGTGTAATTATTAGAATATGGGCTTACCACATAATTCAGTCTTTTACTGAACAGGGTTGTGTTTCTAAGAATGTGGGTGATGCCCCACTCCAAAGAAAAATAACAAATAATGGAAGGATGATGGTAACAGGTTTTCCTGATAAACAATGACTAGAGTCATGGATCACTTAAGTCCATGTACTTGCCCACAAGAAAAGTTTCAATACTTTTTTTTTTAAACTTTATGTATTTATTTATTTTTTGGCCATGCCCAGGGGCTTGTGGGATCTTAGTCCCCCCACCAGGGACTGAACCCGGCCACCACAGTGAAAGCATGGAGTCCTAACTACTGGACCGCCAGGAAATTCCCTCAATATGTTGACCAGCCAAGCTCCCTGTGTAATGTACGGCTGTATACATGTTAACCCCAAAGTAAAATCTCTGCCCAGTGGAAATTTAAAATCCAGAACACAGATAACAGGAAAAAAAGGAGACGCTTAATTTAAAAGAAAGAGGGTAAGAATTTTAAGGCACTGGGCTTAACTTGAGTGTGTTTAGAAAGTACTATACACTGGCCGTGGGTAGTGTTTTTCCTTCCACATTTCACGTTATGCCAGTGCTGGGGAGCTGCATGTACATCGCAGCCCGCAGAGCCCGCATCCGTGTCTGCCCCGGGCCCGCTGCCCGCATCTGACCGCGCGCACTTACCTTCCCTTCTGAGTCCGCCGCCCCTGCCCTTCAGACGCCTCCTTCCATCTTGCTCGCGTCCTCCTCCAGCGCCATCTGACCGAAGCCCTCTGCGTCAGCCAAGCTTTTCAACCTACTCATCTTCCCTTCCCCCCTTTCCTTCTATTGAGCCCACCTGGCAACACCCGAGCCCTGCCTCCCGCGCTCCCGCGGCTTCGCTCTGCCCGCAGGGCCAAGTGGGTGCTGCCCTAGAAAATCCCCAAACACCTTCCACACAGAGATCCGCAGCATCGGTATCACCGGGACTTTGTGGGGCTGCAGACCTCTGCCTGCCTCAGGCCCACTGAGCCCGAATTCATGGCTTAGAAAGATCCCCAGGTGTTCCCCATGCACCTGAAAATGGGCGAGCTAAACGCAAAACACCTGGGTTGCTCCAGGAGCCGTGGTCTCCCGTCACAATTGGCCTCGGCCGCCTCTGGGCACCCATGTCATGCCATTCCCAAACTGGATACTGTCTTTGGAAATCCATCCGTTGCTTCTCCCCGCTTGTCAGCCAATAGCATTACCTCTTCCCCCTCATTATTTGGTGGGCGGGGGGATAGCAGGCCTCAGGCACGAAGTCCTCCACTGCTCCCCCCGCCCCCTCCCTAAATCCCGTCGGGCTTCGTTCGGCTCCCCTCTGCACCTAGGCTGTCGCTCTCTCCTCAACCACAGGCGAGGTGGCTTCCCCACAGGTCCTCATCTGTGGCCTCAGGTCTGTCCGCTCCCTCACCGTCTTCCTTTACAGAGGCCTCTGGTACTTCACAACGAACTCTGTTCTTCCACCGCCAGCTTCTACCCTCACCTTCTCATTCTTGATGCAGTCCTCAGCTCTTTGCCACCTGGCTTCTCCCTTCACCCTGCCGGAGACCCTGCCCTAAAGGACCTGGGCTCACTCTGCAGCATTTGACAGTATGTCCTTGTCTCAGGGGCCCCCCTGTACTTTGCCCCCGGGATACTCCCCCCTGGTTGTTTTCTACCCTCTCACTACTCCTTCTGAGTCTCCTTCATAGGTCTGTTCCCCGCCGTCCACACCTCAAGGCTGGTGTCCCCAGGATGCAGGCCCGGCTCTCCGGTCATCTCATCCCTCACTGCCTCACTGCAGCCCCACCCGCTGTGCCAGATGCCAGTGATGCCCAGTCTGTCAGCCAGGCCTCTCTGTCGAACCTGCAGTATTCAACTGCTTGTGTGTGGCTCCACGTAGATGGAATCGAGACACCTCTAATGCTGCAAGTCTCAGACGCATTTCTTTTGTTCATTCAATAATGGTTTATTGGGGGAAAGGGGGGAGGGGTAAATTGGGAGATTGGGATTGATGTATACACACTACTATATGTAGAATAGAGAACTAATAAGGACCTACTGTATAGCACAGGGAACTCTACTCAGTACTCTGTAATGCCCTATGTGGGAATAGAATCTAAAAAAGAATGGATCTGTGTATATGTATAAGTGATTCACTTTGCTGTACACCTGAAACTAACACATTGTAAATCAACTATACTCCAATAAAAATTAATTTTAAAAAAATAAATAAAATAAAATGCAAGGGGCCTCCCTGGTGGCGCAGTGGTTGAGAGTCCGCCTGCCGATGCAGGGGATACGGGTTCGTGCCCTGGTCTGGGAGGATCCCATATGCCGCGGAGCGGCTGGGCCCGTGAGCCATGGCCGCTGGGCCTGCGCATCTGGAGCCTGTGCTCCGCAACGGGAGAGGCCACAGCAGTGAGAGGCCCGCATACCGCAAAAAAATAAATAAATAAAAAATAAAAATAAAATGCAAAAAAAAAACCCCAAAACAGTTCATTGAGCATCTACCATGGGCCAATTCTAGGTGCTGGTGATACCGTGATAATTAAGCATACCCTCTCCCCTGCATCTGAAGTTCTCATGAGGAGGGCAGACAGACAATAAACGAACAAACAGACATCAGGTATTGGTAAGGGCATGAGAAAAAGAAAGGCAGGTAAGGGAAAGAAAGGGGGCTGGAGCCAAGGGAGGGGGACAAGGTATGTTCTTGAATTTGTCTTGGTCAGGAAAGGTCCCTCTTATAAACTGGCAGTTGAGCAGAAACCTGAAGAAAGTGAGGCCATGAGCCGGGGTGGTGGGGGGCGGGGAGGGACAATTCCAGGCCGAGGGGAAGCAAGTGCACAGGCCTGGAGGCTGAAGTGTGTTGGTGGGTCCCAGAGCTGGGCAGGCGGAGGCCAGGGTGAGAGTGAGGGAGGGAGGGAGGAGGTGAGTCTGGAGAAGCAGCAGGGTCAGAGGGGGCAGGGCCCAGTAGGCGATGGGAAGGGCTCCACATTTATACCCAGTGAAGCGGGAGCCACTTGAGTTTTAAGCAAAAGAGTGGCTTGTTCTGACTTAATTTGCAGCCACCCAGACTCCACCCTCCCTGTTCTCCATCTCAGTGAAAGACCCTTCCCCATCCTGACTCTTGAAAAACCCTTCTCTTCTTGAGGTTCAAAGACCCCCACGCCCCAATACAACACTCCAGTTTCAAATACACCATTATTCTGTATCAAGGGTCCTGGTGACTAAGAGCTCACAATCTATAATGCTGTAACCATAGTTTTAAAATTAACTTTTCAATAATGGCAGACAAATACCCAGGTGCTTGCTTGCCATCTGTATATCATCTTCAATAATATGTCTTTGCTCATTTTCTAAAAAAAAATAAATGAAAATTTAAAAATTAGAAAAATAAAATTAACTTTTCAAATCCAACAAGTAATAAAAGTCCTTCAAATCCAAGGATCGCTTTTAAAAAAGAAAATACAGGAATTGTCTTAGAATCAAAATAACAGAGGTCTTAAAGTAAGATATTCGGTCTTCCTGTGTTGTGGGAACGTATTTACCACAGAGAGTGACTTTCCTAAGTGCTCTGTTAGAGATCCAAGATGACTTTACACGAAGTACAAAAAGCATTGTTTAACAGGAGAGGAAGCCGAAGCCTGGACAAGAGTGACCTGGTTCAGATGACACAGCTCAGAGGAACACGAGCTCTCTCCTGGCTCTTCGCTTTTTCTACCTGAACATATCCCTGCAGAAAAGCCAAACCTCAACAGCTACACCTTTAGTTTTTGACCATCTTTGTTTGGTTGAACAAGTAAAAACCAACGCATCATGTTCTTTTGAGAGAGGCCAGATGGCCCCTGGCACCTGCCCCTCAACTCAAACCTTCCCAAACAGCTCAGCCCTGCAGGTAAGGTTTAATCACTCCTAGTCCTATAGTCCTTTCCTGGCCGAGGCATACGATTTTTTCCTATTCAATGTGCCGTTGGTTTTATATCAATCCCAGAGGAAATCCACGGCCTTCTCTGTGGCCTCTTTCAAAAGGCATACATGGAGGTAATGCTCTAATTCCTCCCACGGAAGGATGGGTGGGCAGTGCATAGACATTTAGAAGGAGCGTGCATATCCCAGGGAAACTGGTTATTCCAGAAATGTTTACAATATTGCGGTGCATATAAAGCCAACAGCACACCCAGTCATAATTTATCTAAAGAACTCTTCTTATTCCAGGCCCATATCTGGCATCATTGCTGATGCCATAAACAAAGCAACATGTCCCATCCTGAAGCCTTGACCTTCTGCAACACAATGCCTTAGATCCTCAGTCTCCTGAGGAGCAGGAAACAAGGCCAGCCTGACTTTCGAGGCACTAGGCTCTCATTAGCTTTGGATGAGAGGAGGAAGCAAAGGACTCTAGGTTCCTGGCTTTTGGTTTCTTCGCTTTCTTTTTCCCCCTCCAAGGATCCTAGGGTCTTGACAATCATCGAAGGGGATGCCGATTTGAGAGGGAAGTAGGTGAATTCCACCTGGGACATCTAAGTGAGTGTCTCCACTAAGTGGGAGGAGATGGGCCTGGAACTCGGGATGGAGATCTGGGCTGCAGACAAAAGGTTGCAAAACACCAGCACAGGTTTGTGAAACGCGGCTAGGTGAAGCCGCGGAGCATGGGCCCAGGAAGAGCGTGCAAAGTGGGAAGAGGCCGTAGAGCAGGATGGTCCACCTGACAAATCGCACGCGGGTGATGCTGGGGGAATGAACCATCGAGGGATGAGGGTTGGTGGCGTGCGTGAGACAGAAGCTGAAATGCGTCAGCCCAGAGGCTAGGCTGGGTGGGAAGGGAAGCAAAGCCATGAGCAGGGTGAGTGGCTTGGAGAACAGGAAGTCAAAGAACTTACTAGCTGTGGAGCCTCGATCCTGTCAATTGACATCCTTCCAAAAAACTTGCCCATTTCCTGTGCAGCAATGCCAACGCTCTAGGCGCTGCTATTTCAGATCCGTATATCCACCAAGGTGCGTGGTTCCTTTTCTATCATGTCCTGTACAAAACCTAGGAGTTGCAAGATACACGTTTCTGGCGGCAGAAGCAAACAGAGAGCCCCTTCCCACACTCCCATAAGCTTGACATTCTTCTTCCAGCTGCATGCCAGACCAACACTAAGCAACTGTACAACTCCCTCAGGACAGGCAGGAATGGGAAAATAGAACAGGACTGAAATCTATTAAGATTCATACCCATAGAAGTTTGATGAAGCTAACAAAGGACATTAGGATAAGACTAACTGTAGCACAACCCCCAGTCTTTAAATGGCGTAGAGGTTGAATCAAAGTGCTTGAGTTAATGAGAATTTCCTTTTTGGGCAAGAGAACACTGGTCAACAAAGCTATTAGCTGTTTAGATATTGGAAGAGAAACCCAGTAATATATTATGCTTTGGAGAAAAGTAATAAAACTCACTCGTGATCTGAATCTTGAAAACCTCAACACCTCAATTTATTTCATCAGGGATTCTATTTTTAAAGTGTTGGGAACACCACAAAAGGGGCAAAAAAGTAAAGCCATAGTTCTGCTCTTGAAATCTAAACATCTATCCGAATATTTGTCTGTGTTTGTTTCATCCTTGTGCTGCAGTTCTCCAAAACTGGGATGAGGGTTTTTCCTGTGTGTGTTTTTTGTTTTGTTTTAAGTTTGAAACACTCGTAAATCAACTACACTTCAAAAAAAATGTAAAAAAGTAAAAAAAAAAAAAAAACACTTAAGAAGCCTTTTTACTGTTTTTAAAGGTTTTTTTTTTTTTTTGATGTGGACCATTTTTAAAGTCTTGATTGAATTTGTTACAATATTGCTTCTGTTTTTTATGTTTTGGGTTTTTTGGCCATGAGGCATGGGGGATCCTAGCTCCCTGACCAGAGATTGAACCCACAATCCCTGCATTGGAAGGCGAAGTCCTAACCACTGGACTGCCAGGGAAGCCCCCAAAGAAAGCCTTTTTAAAGAGAACAATAGGGCTTCCCTGGTGGTGCAGTGGTTGAGAGTCCGCCTGCCGATGCAGGGGACACGGGTTCCTGCCCCGGTCTGGGAAGATCCCACATGCCGTGGAGCGACTGGGCCCGTGAGCCACGGCCGCTGAGCCTGCGTGTCCGGAGCCTGTGTTCCGCAGCGGGAGAGGCCTCAACAGTGAGAGGCCCACGTACCGCAAAACAAAACAAAAAACAAAACAAAAAAAAAAGAGAACAATAATCATAGAATGTTACCGAATTGTAGAAGATAAGACACATTAACTTCTGGTGCTTCAAGAGGTACCCAACCGACAGTTGGTCAGTTGTCAACTATTATGTAGTTGATAACACCAATACCCAAATTTGAGTGATGCAGACTCTCTGGAATTTACACCACCTCTCTGTCTTGTTGTAACAAGAAATCTCTCTGGTTCTAAGACCTTCCGGGATATGTGAGCACTGGTAGAGGGAGTGCTATGGTCTGTTTGTGCCCCCCTCCCCAATTAATTTGTTGAAATCTTAATGTCTGATGTGAAGGTTTTGGTAGGTGGGGCCTTTGGGAAGTGCTTCAATCACGAGGATGGAGCCCTCATGGATGGGCTTAGTGCACTTATACAAGAGGCTCCAGAGAGCTCGGTGGCCCCTCTCCCACGTGAGGACCACCAGACGCCTGCAGCCCAGAGGGCGCCTCACCTGGCCCAGCTGCACTGACTTCCAGCCTCCAGGATGGTGAGGAATAATTGTCTGTTGTTTATAAGCCACCTGGTTTATGGTATTTTGTTACAGCAGCAAATGGACGAAGATAGGGAGGGAGCCTTACTTGGTCCAAACAGAGAGAACAGTTGAAAGCCTGGAGAGGAAGGCTTACATTGTGTGGGGATGTTGGGAGGAGGGGGCAGGGGAAGGTGCATGTATCGCTGTCTGCCCACTATTGGCACACACTCCGCAAATGTTTCCATAAACGGAATGAACTAATTCTAGTTCCCATTTTGCTGTTAACTTGTTGTGTGACTTCAGGCAAGTGATTGTGCTTGACCCTCAGTTTCTTCATCTGTCAAGTTGGGCCGACCTCTGAGGTGACCCCCATGATCTCATCTATGAACTCTGAAGCTCTGGGCACATAAAAAGTTGAAGAGTAAGAGTTGTCTCTGTTCTGGGACTTCCCTGGTGGTCCAGTGGTTAAGACTCCACGCTTCCACTGCAGGGGGCATGGGTTCCATCCCTGGTTGGGAACTAAGATCCCACGTGCCTTGCAGTGTGGCAAAAAAAAAAAAAAGAGTTGCCTCTGTTTTGCTTCTTCTCAAATACTGGCAGATATCAAATTTTCAGGTCAGAAAACACTGCCAGTATTTTCAGTGGCTTTCTTCTAAGCTTTCTTCTAATCAACAAGCTTTTTAGCTTGTTAAAACTATGTGTTCTTCCCCCAAAGGCTGATTTCATTATAAGATTTTTAAACGTTGGTCTGAAATGTCTTTGTGTTTGGGAATTGAACCTTATTTTAAGAAGAAAATCTTATTCACTTTCTTTTTAAATAAGATGGGATTTCTAGGCTGTGCCACAAAATCTCATTTTAATGCCTAAAGTTAGTAACCTACATTCCTGCTATTAATTCTAAGTTCTGACAACAACTGCAGATACATCTACTACTGCTAGTTTATTACTGTAATTAATTGAATACTTACTATGTCTCAAGTACTATGCTTTGCATTTTATATATATTCCCTTTAAGCTTTATAACAACTCAGTAGGGAAGATATTATTCCTTTACCACACATATAAAAAGAGGCTCTGAAAGGTTAAGGGACTTTATCCAGCTAAGAAATAATAGAACCAAGTTTTAACCAGGTCTGGCTTATTTAAAAGTCCTTGGTCTTTCCACTATGACAAGTAACTGTTCAAAACAGACTTATGGAACACAAGTCAACAGTAAACTAATATCTGTATTTATGAATATCAGAAACATTGATTCATTTTTCAAAAAAAGAAAAAAAACCCTTGTAATATGTATTTTTTCCAAAAATGTCTTCAAAATATGCCTCAAATTACCACACTTAAGGCTCTTCATTGTTTGGTATAAACTGAATCAAATCAACAATATATACTCTTTTGACATTTTCTAATTCAAATAAGAAAACAGCCTTGATAATACTAAAATGAACGTTAAAAAAGCCCTCTGAAGGAAACAATGCTCCCCATGTTAAAATAACCCTTAAAAGATTTAAAAAATAATGGCCACCATCAGGCATACAAAGAAAGTCCCTGCATTTTTCACGTTTCATGTCATATATTCTTGCTGATTTCCACTTCAGCAGGGACTACCTTGTTTTGTGGTAGCTGTTGGGTCTTTGCAGATTCTGCTACAGGTGTTGTCTTGTACTAAAGAATAAGTAACTTCTAGTATTACCACACTGGCTGCAGGCAAGATGTCAAGAAACACGCAGTAGAAGTTGGCTTGAAGCCCTTTGCACATATAATGACTCTCTGAAGTTCCAATCTACACAATAGCAATTTATAGTAGCAACATCATTCCAGCACATTGAGAGAAAAGTTAAATTTAGCTTATTGGCAAGAACAGTCTACCGCAGCTTAAAAGAGTCATACAGGTTTTAAATAACTGAAACATGAGAGAACTGCCCACATTCTTCCCAGTCTGCTTGGAACACCAGCAACTTGACACTCAGCCTACAATTAGAAGGTGTACAGTGTGCAACCCAAGGAGCTAAAAGACCTTCCCACGATGACCAAAAGAAATATGCAGATTACAGTCAATCATTCAGGAGTTAATTATTCAGATTCATCCAGTATCAGCCAGAGTAGACCTAGCTAATCTATCTACCTTGTATCACTCACTTTCATTTCATTTCATTGCAGTGACTGAAAATGATAACCTGCACTTATCAGCAAGTTGTGCATCTTTCAGGAGGACTTATAAAAATTAAGCTGAGAGAAAAAAGCACACTCTCCTATCAGTTGATATTTTGGGCTCTAAAACCCAGCTCTGCTAAAGAACTGGGGTAACTGAGGGGAGACGATACACCAGAATCACCCTAGGAACTGTTTCAACCAACTCATTGGTTTTGTTCAATCCGTGAACTTGGATTATATGTATCATTTTGAGGTGGGCTCTATGATTCATCTCAAGTTCTTATTAAACCTTGCTTAAAGTTAAATCGTCACAACTTTTGCAAATCCTAGATGGGGGGAGGGGGAAGACGAGGAAGCACTTCCACTCCAAATGCAAACACTGAGCATTTCACATGAAACTTCTCTTCCATGTGAAATCATTCAACTCCACATGCTCAGTGAATTCAGCTGATTTACAAACATTTCTGCTGAAGCCAAAACCCCTAACCCTACAGTCCTGTTTAGTGATGGTCTTGCTTATGAGCGGCTCACAGATGATTGGCAGTTTGGCCGGGTCTAAAAATAAAAGAATGGGAAGAAGGGTTGAGCATACACAGCGATGGAGAAAATAATGAGGATGATTTGCAAGTGAGGATTATGAAAATCAGTATCTTCACCTTAAGACACACATTGTGAATGATCCAAGTTTTAGTGAAGTGCAAGTTAGATTGTGACTCCAAATTATTTCACAAGATAGAAGTGTCCTTAAAGCTTTAATCGCCTTAGTTTATTTCACTGTCAACAATTGTTTTACAGTGTCTCATTTAATATTTGTGAGTGAAAATAACCTAAAAGAAGTATAGTTCCATAGTTACGAGTTCAAGCTTAGTGAATCACATGTTTAAGCTAAAACAAAACTGAAACCTCACATTTTGGAAACCAATCATTGAGTTCCTTCAACAGTTCTTTTATATATATATATATATATATATATATATATATATATATATATAATTTTATTTATTTATATTTATTTGCTTTTTAAATATTATTTATTTAAATTTCTTTATTTGGTTGCGTGGGGTCTCAGTTGCGGCATGTGGTGTGTGGGCTCAGTAACTGTGGTGTATGGGCTTAGTTGCCCCATGGCATGTGGGATCTTAGTTGCCCAACCAGGGATTGAACCTGCGACGCCTGCATTGGAAGGTGGATTCTTAACCACTGGACCACCAGGGAAGTCCCCTTTCAACACTTCTTAAAAACTTACTATGTGTCAGGAATTAAATCTGTGGGGAATCAAGGGCAACTTTGAACTGGGGATTGATCTGATGATATGTTTTAGAAAGATAAAGGGAGAGAAAAGGGAGAGACCAGAGGCACAGAAACCAATTAGGAAGGGATGAGGGCCTGAGTCCTGTTGTGGGATTAGAAACAAATGAGTAGAAGAGAGAAATATTTTAAACATCTTAAAAATGATCAACAAGAAGGACTTGATAAAGTTTTGTGATAAAGTGGCATTATTGACAGAAATAGGAAAGATGGGAAAGGGAATCACCTGGAGATGAGGAGTTGGATTTGGGGTCGAGACAGAATACCTTCAGTTTAAGATGATGGTGGCTCATCTAAATGACTGCTGCATGGATGTGATTAACTATAAGAATCCGAAGTATGTGTACTTTCTTCCCAGTGGTGCCTACCATAATTTATGCAGTGATTAGTTTTGAAAGAAGTAATGTGTGAGTTACATTTTTCCACATTTACCTTCTGTTAATGAATACTGGTCAGAGAGAACAAGAGCTGTATCTTTGAAATCTTACTTTCTTCTACAAAGAACTTGTCTACATCTTATCAATTTACAGTCAATAGGTTCAAACTTGGCCCATGTGGGCAGCTTGTCAGGAGATTGGGGGCCACACCTGAATTAATCGTAGCCTGCCGTTCTCTTTAAAACAGCTCACAGAGGCCAGTGTATTCAGCTCAATGTGGACCTCAGAACTCTAAGAACGGGAGTATCCACGTCTATGCTTTGCTGTAGACAGGCCACAGCTCCAGGACCACCAGGCCTGTACTCAGCCATCAGCCTCTTTTTTATTTTATTTTATTTTTTATGGTCTTTAAAAAAAATGTTTTAAGTTAATTAATCCATGGCTTGAAGGATCTTAGTTCCCCGACCAGGGATTGAACCCGGGCCGGCAGTGAAAATGTGCCAAGTCCTAACCACTGGACCACCAGGGAATTCCCCAGTCTCTATTTTAATCTCACTTCCTCTTCAAAATGACTGTCATCCAGCAATGCCAAATGTATCTGCCACAGATCACGGAAGTCCTTTATAATTCTTATGATGTTCAGTTCATCTTTATGTTACATGAGAATCAACAATAAAATTGCATCTTGTCTTTTAAGTACATGATAAGTAAGTGGGAAACAAGAAGACTAGGAAATGGTATGTTTGATGTTCTATATTTAGATAGTTAATAAATTTGAGATTCGAATTTAAAGAACATCTCTGTACCAGTGACATGTGTGTCACAAAATCTGGCTGATTTAATTTATACAAGACTAAATAAAAAATGTCTTTTTAAAACCCATGCTTAAACATTGCGTCCCCAAAACTATTAGTCCTGTGCTGAGGAGCTCAGCAGCCGCTTGAAGGCTGTGCTGGCACCGCAGGTCCCACTCTAGCACTTGGTATGTAGGGTGGAAGGGAGGGATTCAGTGCCTTGTAATGGTCACCATGAATTGGTTACATCACTAAGATGTTACTAAAAGTCTGGGAAACTAGATTGATCTGTATCATCTTGGGACATGTTGTAGGTATTTTGATTTTGGGGGGAAATCTTTGCTACGAGCTGCCTTTTCATGTACCTCTTTCTCTTAAAAAAGCTGACAAGAATCAAAACCAAACAACAAACTAATCACACCATTAAAAATCCAACAAGAGATTGATGTGCTTCAAATGACAAAGCCTTTGTACAGTTGATTACTATGCAATTATAAAAAATAAAGAAAAGCACATTATGATTCACAAACATTTAAAATATAAAACATGATGTATAGTGAAATTCTGTTTTTGAAAAAAAACAGATACATGAACTTTAAAATATGTATCCTTATTTATATAAAGACAAATACCAAAATCTAAAAAGTGGTTATCTCTGAGGAATGGGGTTACAGGCGAATTTTGGTTTTTTTTTTTTTTTTTTTTTTTTTTTTTTTGTGGTATGCGGGCCTCCCGGCCTCCCACTGTTGTGGCCTCTCCCGTCGCGGAGCACAGGCTCCGGACACGCAGGCTCAGCGGCCATGGCTCACGGGCCCAGCCGCTCCGCGGCACGTGGGATCATCCCAGACCAGAGCTCAAACCCGTGTCCCCTGCACCGGCAGGCGGACTCCCAACCACTGCGCCACCAGGGAAGCCCGAATTTTGGTTTTTGCTTATCTGTATTTTAATTTTTTTCCATTTGAACGTATAATAAGAAAGTTATAGGGAAAAGAATTCCAAATTTTAATTGCTTTCTAGCTAATTAAATATAATTTCATTCTATTAAATTTCTTCAACATCTCTGATTTTCTTGCTACATTTTTGAAAATAACTGCAAGTTTACAAAAGATGATAAACATGAAGCAAAATCATGAATGAGGAGAAAGGTATCTAAACAGGAGTGGCAAAGACCAAAATTCTGGAAGAAGACACAGTTTGGCCAGGCCTGGCCCTGTAGGGAGAGGGGAGATCAATTACAATGACCACTAGCATGCATCAAGTCCTATTATATCCAAGTGTCAATGCCATTGCTTTATAGGAAACATCTCCAATTCTCATGTTCTTGAAATGTTGGAATTCTCTCTATGTATCACACAATAACACACTCAGGAGGAACTTAGTTAAAGCTATATGACTATGTGATAAAGTGGGTGCACTAGAGCTGACAAGATCTTCGTGAGGCCAAAGCACAGGAGCAAATTTGGTCCAAGAAAAGATGGAGAGGTGCTGATAAGCACTGTGTTGCTGCCCTGTTTCTCCTAATCAATGTTCGGTCCTGTACCGCTCAGCCAACGGCTGGTCCTTCAACATGTGGAGCCGCAGTTCACATCACTCACACAGCAGATGGGAGACTGAGGTCTTCCGTACAGAGAAAAGGTGCATCAGGCTTATCCTGAGGACACACAGATGTGGGGGGATGTTTGCAGCCAGCTCAAGGAATTGTGCAAAATCTAAGTTATTCAACCCTTACAGTGAGAGATGGTAGCGTGTCCTCTCTGTAACCGCCATCTGTCAGATAGAGGTGCGGATAGTCAGTAAAGCCATGCCAAATTGCCAGTCATTCTGCTCGGAGGCTGGGCACTCAGTTAGGTTCATTATAAGCAAGTCACTCTTGGTTCACCAGCCTAATATTGTGTACTGGTAAAATAATATTCTTTTTCTTTGGAATTTATCACTATTTAAGTATCTATTTCTCTGCATATCGCTATCTAAATATGTGTGTGTATCTTGCTTAAAAATCATCTCCCTCTCTCTAATACAAACGCCATGAAGCCAGAGAGTTTTGTCTGTGTTATTTTTTGCTGTAGTCCCCATACCTCAAATAATTCCTAATACAGAGTAGGCTGTCAGTAATATTTATCGAAGGCCTGAATCAACTATGTCACGAACATCAACATGGCTCATACCCAGCGGCTAAGAAGGTTCTCACTGTAGAGACGGCTGTGTTTGAGGATGGCAGTGGGATGGCTGCATGGAAAGGAACTCGGGCATCTCTGAGGTGTCAGCATAAGGTCCAGCTCTGGGAGTCAGCTATGTCTCGGTTGGTCAGGGAAACTATGAGATCTGCTCAATTCTATAAGAGAGATAGTGAAATTAAAAAGAAGACTTAAAATGGAACTTGGATAAAGGATCTCTTTGGTAAAAGAGAACTGAAAGATGGGTAAGAATTGACCACGACAAAAAAAAAAAAAAATTTGTAGGATATGGTATGTGCCACTAGCTGTCAGACTGTCCCAGTGATTATTTCAACCACAGATTTTAATTTAAATAATAATAATACCCATTTGGATAGATGAGCACTTGTTGGACTGATTAGGGTAACAGGAAGCCAATTAGGATTATGCTGATAGATCCAATCAGAAAAGGAACGAGAATGTGGCTTGAGAGCGAGTCCTGGTGGCTAAGGGAGAATGTATGGAGACCACTACCCACAGGGAAAGAAAAGCCGAGAAGCAGATCTTCCATGAATCCACAGCACAGGGGGTGCAAAATGTTGACAATGTGTCCTGGGGCAAGACCACCAGGACACATTTATATATTTATAAATTTATATATTTATATATATAACTATAACTGCAGAGTAGCAGCTCCCCAAAGAGGCAGGGAGTCCACTCGGGGTTCTTCTACTCTGGAGTTTATCTGCTTATCCTTTGCTGCCTCTTACAATATACCCCTTCTGGGTGCTGTGCTATGTATAGTAAGGGTGACGGAATAAAATGGCACATGGTTCCTGGAATTAAGGGGCTTGCCATCTTGTGTTTTCACCAAAGGTGAGGGGTAAAAGAAACTGCAGTGGGTTCAAAGTGAAAGAGGATGCAAAGAGGTAGGCTCAGTTAATCTAGAGCACCATTTTTTTTTTCTTTCTCTCTCTTTTCTCCCCCCCTCTCCCTTTGGAGGTAACCTTGGTCTGCTCTAAGAATTGAGAGAAGAGAACCAGAAGAAAAAAATTTTTTTCTATTGAATTAAAAAAAAAAAGCAGCTAGCACATAATGATGCAAGGGAAAGAACAAAATGAAATAACTCCACGTTAGTAAAATCTTGGTAAAAATGAGAATGAGACAGGTTAGCAATAGTTAGAGGCTTCCGAATACTAGGCAGTGGGTAAAGAATTCCTAACTTGCTGTGTGGCCTTGGACCAATGTCTTAAGCTCCCTGGCCTTCAATTTCCTCATCATAAAAATGAGAGCATTATGTTAGAACAGCAGATCTCAAATGTTTGTCCATTTAAGAGTCAGGGACTTGTGAATAAACCAAATTCTCTAGCCTCAACCCCAGGATTTTGACTGAATATCGCCTGCATGAGGCCCAGGAATCTGTATTTAAGTGACACCCCCCCCCCCACACCACCCCCAGATGTGTGATACAACCCTCACTCTGGGGACACTGCCTGAAAGATCCTATGTTCTGTGCGAGGCATCACCCTTACAAAAGGGAAATAGCAGAAACATTAAACACGCAAATTGCCACTTCTTTTCTTCCTGTTTCCATTTCTATATTCCCATTGTAATACATCACAAATAGTTTAAAGTAGGAATTATTTCATAAACAGTATAATTTAATCTGTATGCAATTCCTTCTTCAGTGAAATCAAAATTATACTTTTTTTTCAGAAAATGAGGCTTAAACACAACACTGCATTCAAACTAAGAAAAATAATCAACTTGTATTCACAAATCAAAATGAAAAGTTTCCCCAAAATACCATGATTTATGAATTATGCTGTGAAGAGTCTGAGAAATCAAATGCAGACTGTTTCCATTCTCCTACTGAAAACATTTTAAAAGTAGTGATTGTTTAATACGCAGGCCTACTTGTTAGCAAGGCATCCCTGTAGCTCCTGGTGATGTGGGACTGGATATTAGTACCCTACACAGCAGTGGGAGGAGGGCAGGAGGGACAGCACCTGCCCCTCGTTGGGAACTCAGGCAGCACTGCAACCTGGCAACACTTCAGTGTAGACGCCCATTCCCATTCATGTGGACAGGAAAAAGTGGTACTTAGGTTTGCACTGTGCCTTTTGGACAGCTCCTCTGCCACCTGGCATTTTCAGGATATAGTATTTGATTAATGAAAATACCTTAATTTTCCCTAGTGGCAAAGGTACATGACTTGATTGCATGACCATTCGGTCCTGACACTCCTTATCCTGTGAGATGATTTGAATCCAACTAAAATTACAGCACTCATTTCTTCAGCCATGAATTTTTTTTGAAATTCAACTACTTCATGATCCACTTTAACAGTTTTCCTGCCATGATTCTGCCTTAGCATTTAATCTGTTTCAAATTTAAGTTTACAAGAAGTACAAGAGCTTTGATGGCTCCATATTTATTCAGTGAAGATCAAAGGCCTTCTTTGCTTTTTTTCGTCTTTTACATCTGCAAAGGATAACTAACATTTCAGATGACAGGTTTTCTTTCCACCAAAGAATTTAGCATGAGAATGCCTTCATTTTCAAGCATTTATTTTTCTCTAAGCCTAAACGTTCTCCAAATTATAAGCATGCTGCCATCACACATGGAATTTCATTCAGTGTTATGTTTCAAGAACACCAGGGATCTAACACACCATTCTTAATTGCCACCAGATACAACTTTGTCCCTGTTCTTCCCACAAAGCTCTTTTCCTAGTAAGACTGGCTTTAGGGCTTATAAAATGGTATAAGTCAAAGGTTGTTATCTTCCTAAACAGATCTTAGAGAAGATGGTTCTTTGTTGTGTTGTTTCCGTCTGGCAAAGGATCATTGACATACTTAAAAGATGGAACACATATGGAGAAAAATATAAAACAGGCAAAAGATTACTGTCCCAGTATATAAAGAACTAAAAATCAGTAAGAAAAGGACAAAAGAATCCAATAGAAAAGGAGGCAAAATATCCAAACAGGCAATTGCAGAGCAGGGAACTCAAATGATCAGTAAATGTAAAAGGATACTCCAACTCACCAGTAATCAGAAAAATACAAAGTAAAGCAACAAAATACTATTTCACACAGATCATAATGGCAAAAGTTATAAAGTTTATAACTGAATAATTTTCAGAATGCTTTTTAAGTATTTTTAAGTATTTTTAAAGTTTATAACTTTAAAGTTTATAACTGGTGGGAATGTAAGTCACTATGGAGAACAATATGGAGGTTCCTTAAAAAACTAAAAATGGAGCTACCATATTATCCAGCAATCCCACTCCTGGGCATATATCTGAAAAAGACAAAAACTCTAATTTGAAATGATACATGCACCCCAGTGTTCATAGCAGCACTATTTACAATAGCCAAGACATGGAATCAACCTAAATTTCCATTAACAGATGAAATAGATAAAGAATATGTGGTACATATACACAATGGAATATTACTCAGCCATAAAAAAGAATGAAATAATGCCATTTGCAGCAACATGGATGGACCTAGAGATTATCATACTAGTGAAGTTAAGTAAGATAAAGACAAACACGATATGATATTACTTACATGTGGAATCTAAAAAAATGATACAAATGAACTTATTTATAAAATAGAAACAGACTCACAGACAGAGAAAACAAACTCATTGTTACTAAAGGGGAAAAGGGGGGAGGGATAAATTAGGAGTTTGGGATTAACAGATACACACTACTATATATAATATAAAATAAACAACAACAACCTACTGTATAGCACAAGGAACTATATTCAATATCTTGTAATAACCTATAATGGAAAAGAATCTGAAAAAGAATATATAAATGTATACACACACATCTGAATCACTTTGCTGTACACCCGAAACTATCAGAACATTGTATATCAACTATACTTCAGAAAAAAGAATATTGTTATAAAGTTTAACAATATTGCGTATAGGCCAGGATGTAGACAAGCAGGAACTGGGATAAACTGCCAGTAGTACTGTAAGGTGGCATAAACATCTTGGAGAAAAACTGGCAATAAATGTGAAAATATACATAGACTGTGAGTCAGCAACTCTATATCTAGGAATATATCCTAGAGAAACTGCACTTACCCACAAGGAGAAACAGGTAGAACTAGTTATAAGTACTGCTTGTAATAAACACGGAGAACAAGACAAACAACCATCAGGTTAGTAAGGGAGAAATAAATTGTGATACCATTAAACGATGGAATGGATTCAGCACTTAAGATAGTTAAGATCTGTATGTTTCAACATGGATGTGGAAAATGACTGAAAGAGCGAATTAGTGAACATTATGTACTATTTACAATACTATCTATGTAGATTTAAAACTCTACAATTAATATTTTATATTATCAAATATATGCATATAGTAAAAGTTTAAAAATCATGCAATAAAAAAACTCTAAATTCCTGATTCCAGTCGCCTGTGGGGAAGGGAGAAAGGGAGTAGCGGGGACCCACAAGGCCTTCAACGGATTAAGTGCTGTTCAGATGTTCATTAGACGATGAAGCAAATAAAACCAAGTGCTAATAGCACAGGGAGATCAGCCCGGTGCTTTGTGACCACCTAGAGGGGTGGGATAGGGAGGGTGGGAGGGAGACGCAAGAGGGAGGGGATATGAGGATTATATGTATACGTATACCTGATTCACTTTGTTATACAGCAGAAACTAGCACACCATTGTGAAGCAATTATACTCCAATAAAGATGTTAAAAAAAAAACCAAGAAAAACCAAATGCTAATGTATTTTTCACTTTCGAGTGGAGAGGACACTGGGTTTTGTTATATCATTCTTTCTACTTCCCTGTATTTAAAAATATTTTTAAACTGACGTATTAACAAGTAACAGTGTGGGATACCTGGAAAATATCTCTGGATGCTCACGATGATCCTTTACACGGTGAGGGTGCTACAGTGGGGCAGCCACTCTGTGGCGCTAGTTCCTCCAAATGCCGTGATGATACTTATAAAGCGTTCTGAAAATTATTCAGTACAAGGGTTCTTGTCAAAGACAGTCGTGAGAACTGAGCTTTGTCTCACAGAACACTGACTGAAGTGAGGGATTATAGAAATAAAGATATAAAAATTGGGCTTCCCTGGTAGCGCAGTGGTTAAGAATCCGCCTGCCGATGCAGGGGACACGGGTTCGAGCCCTGGTCCGCGAAGATCCCACATGCCTCGGAGCAACTAAGCCCGTGCGCCACAACTACTGAGCCTGCGCTCTAGAGCCCGCAAGCCACAGCTACTGAGCCCGCGCGCCTGGAGCCCGTGCTCTGCAACGAGAAGCCACCCCAATGAGAAGCTCACGTACCGCAACGAAGAGTAGCCCCGCTCACTGCAGCTAGAGAAAGCCCGCGCACAGCAACAAAGACCCAACACAGCCAAAAATAAATAAATTTATTTTAAAAAAAAGATATAAAAAGTAAGTCACCTACATTTTGTATCTGACATCAGAAATGACTCCTACCATCTTAGCTGACTTCCTGATGGATCCTAAGTTCCTGAAAATTCAGACAACAAACTTCAACGTGTCAAATTACTTTGCTTTAAGCAACTTGTACTATTAAGCAATTACCTTAAACTTGAGTAAAATGTGCACAAATAAAATAGTACATTCTGGGCTTCCCTGGTGGCGCAGTGGTTGAGAGTCCGCCTGCCGATGCAGGGCACACGGGTTCGTGCCCCGGTCCGGGAAGATCCCACATGCCGCGGAGCGGCTGGGCCCGTGAGCCATGGCCGCTGAGCCTGCGCGTCCGGAGCCTGTGCTCCGCAACGGGAGAGGCCACAACAGTGAGAGGCCCGCGTACCGCAAAAAAAAAAAAAAAAAAAAAAAAAAAAAAAATAGTACATTCTTTTAGGGCCGGCACGAACTTCAACACGCACACGGGCAGATAACTTCTATGAGTAAACTGACCATAGGTAAAAGTGAATTAATGAATAAATAAAACCATATGCAATCCATGTAGTCTATCTTTGATTTTACAGTCTTGGTAGATGGGAACAGGCGATTACTTCTCTAAGAAAAAATGTAGTGCAAGTATTACAGCAAAAGGTGACTGACTGACCCTAGGCTTCAGCATCAGAGCTGGGCAGGGGTGCGGGCTTATGGTCCCTACGGCCCTTATCATGGGGATACAGGTCCTGCCTTAAAGAAAGCGCAGCTGCTGCCCTTGTGCATGCAGTGTTGTCACAACACCCAACTTTCCGACGTAAGCTGAAATCCAGATTTTATGGTAAATATAACATAATTTCAAACTGTTGGTTGAATAAGACTGGGGACAGCCCAAAACGTGAGCTATCGTGCACTGAAAGAAATATTATGCACTTGTAGAAAGGATAAGGAAGCTTTTAAAATACTCACATTGATGGGATTAACATACACACGCTACAATATATAAAACAGGTAATCAACAAGGACCTACTGTGTAGCACGGGGAACTCAATATTCTGTGATAACCTATGTGGGAAAAGAATCTGAAAAATAGATGTATGTCTATATCTAACTAAATCACTTTGCTGTACACCTGCAACTAACACAGCGTTGTAAATCAACTATACTCCAATATAAAAAAAATACAGAGTGAGTGCCACAATATATCAAGTGAAAAAGGTGAGGTGCAAAACAGAATCTGTAGCATGGTACAGTGTCTGAAGTGATGGAAAGGGGGGGAAATGTTTTCCCTGCTTATATTTTCAAAAAGAAAAAAATAGAATAAACCATGAGATCATAAAGGGAAAAGAAAATCCCTGAAACAAATGAATCCTGAGCAGGGAGGGATGGGGTGAGGCTCGCTGGGGACTGGCCATGCCCGCCACTTACACGGTCTGCTGTGCAGTCAGCCTCCCAACCAAGGGAGAGGCCTGCCAATCAGCAGCCTCCCTGAGTGAGGAAACTTAGGCCTGCCACCTGGTAGTTATCAGCTTAGTCCTTAGTCATAAATACAGTCCATCAAACATTTACGAAAAGCCAACCACATGGAACAGAAAACAAGATGAACAATGTGATATGATCCAGAAGAAAGTGGAGATAATTCTTTAACAGAACAGACCTCTGGGAAAGTTATGATTAGGCATCTTGATAGAGAGAATGTCCCAGGCATTAAACAAGCACAAACCGATATGGAGGAAAGAGATCAGGAACAGTCAGGGATTAAAGGTGATTATCAAACAAAAAGCCCACCCAACAGGCAAACACAGTCACTCTTCGTACCCTCTGGTTCCGCAGCTGTGGACTGAAACAACTGTGACAAACAACTGAAACAAAAATATTCAGAAAAACCCTCCTCACTGTCGGTGGGAATGTAAACGGGTGCAGCCACTGTGGGGAAGTGTGGAGGGAGGGTCCTCAGAAAACTAAAAACAGAGGTGCCCTATGAGCCAGCAATCCCACTCCGGGGTATGTATGCGAAGAAAACAACAACACTGTCTTGAAAAGAGACATGCACCCCAGTGTTCATTGCAGCTCTATTTACAATAGCCAAGACATGGAAGCAACCAAAGTGTCCATCGACAGATGAATGGATAAAGAAGATGTGGCACATATATACAATGGAATATTACTCCGCCAGAAAAAGGAGTGAAATAATGCCATTTGCAGTATCATGGATGGACTTGGAGTGCATTATGTTAAGTGAAATAGAGAAAGACAAATACTGTGTGATATCACTTATATGTGGAAACTAAAAAATACAGCAAACTAGTGTATAAAACAAAAAAAAAGAAGCAGGCTCGCAGAGATACAGAGAAAAGCTACTGGTTACCAGTGGGGAGAGGGAAGGGGGGAGGGGCAATTAAGGGGTAGGGGATTAAAAAAAGGGTTATTATGGGATTATATGAAATCATGTGAGACTTTTGAGAATTGTAAAGTACTATAGAATTTAAAGACTCCTTCATTCAATAAAAGCAGTAAATTAAAAAAATAAAAATCATTTCTTCAAAAAAAAATTCAGAAAAAAAAATCCCAGGAAGTCCCAAAAAACAAAGCTGGGGGCCTCCCTGGTGGCGCAGTGGTTGAGATTCCGCCTGCCGATGCAGGGGACACGGGTTTGGTGCCCCGGTCCAGGAGGATCCCGCGTGCCGCGGAGCGGCTGGGCACGTGAGCCATGGCCGCTGAGCCTGCGCGTCCGGAGCCTGTGCTCCACAACGGGAGAGGCCACAACAGTGAGAGGCCCGTGTACCGCAAAAAAAAAACCCACCAAAAACAAAGCTGGAATTTGCCTCACACTGGCAACTGTTTACATAGCATTTTTACATTGTATTAGTCATTATAAACAGTCTAGAGATGATTTAAAGTACACAGGATATGCACAGGTTATGTGCAAATACCATGGCTTTTTTTTTTTTTTTTTGCGGTACATGGGCCTCTCACTGTTGTGGCCTCTCCCATTGCGGAGCACAGGCTCTGGACGCGCCGGCTCAGCGGCCATGGCTCACGGGCCCAGCCGCTCCACGGCATGTGGGATCTTCCCGCACCGGGGCACGAACCCGTGTCCCCTGCATCGGCAGGTGGACTCTCAACCACTGCGCCACCAGGGAAGCCCACCATAGCATTTTATAAAAGGGACTTAAGCATCCTTGGATTTTGGTACCTGTGGATACCAAGGGATGACTGTATATATAGAACATTCAGATAAGAAACAAAACTGGCTAATGAACATGATAACTTTTCATCTCATAGTAATCAAGGAAATGGAAGTTAAAACTAGGTATTTTTCATCCATCGGATCGGCAAAAAGAGCAACGCTGTTTTAATTAACTGTACTAGTTTGGGCTGCAGTAACAAATTACATAGACTAGGGGGCTTAAACCACAAATATTTCTCACAGCTGTGGAAGCTCTAAGCCCGAGATCAGGCTGGGCTCCCCGCGAAGGCCCTCCCCTCTTCCTGGCTTAAGGATGGCCTCTTCCTGGGTTCTCAGAGCTGGAGAGCGGAGAGGAAGCAAGCTCTCTTCTCTCCACCCAAAGGCACAAATCCCATTCATGAAGGCTCCACCCTCATGACCTAATTATCTCCCAAAGGCCCTACCTCCTAACACCCTCACACAGATCACACTGCAGGGGTGGGTGGGGAGAGGGTTAGAATTTCAGCATATGAATTGGAGTGGGAGGAGGGTACACCAACATTCAGTCCCGAACAGTAATCTCATGCTGTATCAACAAACCACTCACTAGCTCTCCTGGTTTCTGTGCACTAGGAATTCAGTAGTGGTTTGGCTGGGCAGGTCCAACTTGCGTGACTCCGTCTCACAAGGGTGCAGTCATTGAAGGCTTGATGGGGCTGGAGGACAGGCTTCTATTGCCGTTGGTTCCTCTCCAGACCTGCTCGAGGCCTCCTGGCGCAGCCACGGGCCTCCTCCGGAACAAGCGGTCCAGGAAAGCAACGCTTTTCATGACATACCACACACACGGTCACTTATATTCTACTGGGCACAGACCAGCTCTAATTTAGTGTGGAAGGGACAACATAAAGACGTGGAAGTCAGGAGGTGAGGCTCATTGGAGGCTGGCTACCACAACTGCCACATTCAGTTTGGGGGAGAATGGGAGGGAATGGGTGCCCTGATAGACCACCGCGGGGTGTGTAACTGGTGTACCTCATTTAGAGGGCAGTTTGACAGTGGGTGGGTGGTAAGATTTAAAATGCAACATATCTTTGCAGGTATTCTATGTGAAGGACATATGTGCAAGGAAGTTCAGTGCAGTATTTGCAATAACAAGAAAAAGGGGGAAAACCTACATATCTGTAAATTAGGGAATGCATAAATTAAGGAATACTATGGAGCAGTTAAAAAGAATGTGGCAGATCTATGACTGGCCATGGAAAGATTTCTAAGGCACATTGTTAAGAATACAAGAAGAAAATACTCTTCCATTTACATAAAAAGAAAACCAAATATCAATACATGAATACTGATTTTGTGTGTGTGCATAGATATCTCTGAATGTCAAAATCTACAGAAAAGCTCTGGAAAGACACATGTAAAAATTCTGGTGGTTACTTCTGAAAATGGTACAAGAGGAGTGGGGTGTGAAGGCAGCACTTTTAATTCGTAATACTGTCTTGTTTGAATTTTTAACAAAAATAAATAATCTAAACATTTAAAACTGGAAAATAAGACTTTGAGTGACAACCCAAAGTGCCCTCTTACAGTAAAGAATTTGGGCTTTTGTGGCTAGAGTTTATTTTAGCTCTTTGGAGACCCTTTATGGCTCACTTATGGATTTCTAGTTGCTGCTACAATTTTGTCGATCTCAGATCAAGTCTTTAGAAAATTAAGGAAATAGAGCAAGGTCTCAACTTCTGAGTCTGCTTTCACTTGTCGGGGTGTAATGAATGGGAAACGGCTGTTAGACAGTCTGGTGTTAAAGTACCTGACTCTCAGGCTCTGTTTCATCAGCTATAAAATGGGGACAAGATATACTACCTACTGTACAGTGCCACTATGATCCAATGAGACACCGAAGTCACTGGTACCTAGTAGACACTCAAAAGGTGGCCACTATCAGTGTAGGTCCATTCTAAATCTCTGAGCAGAAATAAAGCACTGGTTTGGTCAATATAAAGGATGTAACTGAATACATCCTAAGGGGAATAAAACCAATCATGACTTGTGTGGTTTTCCCTTATTCTTCCCATGAGTACTTTAGGAAGGAATACCACCTTGATCGCAGCTTATAAAAATGTATTTGCTTACTTCACTCTGTATGACAGACCATATATACACTCCCAAATGTAAAATAGACAGCTAGTGGGAAGCAGCCGCATAGCACAGGGAGATCAGCTTGGTGCTTTGTGACCACCTAGAGGGGTGGGGACAGGGAGGGTGGGAGGGAGGGAGATGCAAGAGGGAGGAGATATGGGGATATATGTATACATAGAACTGATTCACTTTGTTATACAGCAGAAACTAACACACCATTGTAACGCAATTATACTCCAATAAAGATGTTAAAAAAAAGGGTATTTGCTTTACCATATGATACCACTTATATGTGGAATCTAAAATATGACACAAATGAACCTATCTATGAAACAAATACAGACTCACAGACATAGAGAACAGACTGGTGGTTGCCAAGGGGGAGGGGGGGTGGGAGAGGGATGGATTGGGAGTTGGGGTTTAGCAGATGCAAACTATTCTATATAGGATGGATAAACAACAAAGTCCTACTGTACAGCACAGGGAACTATATTCAATATCCTGTGACAAACCAAAATGGAAAAGAATATGAAAAAGAAGGTGTGTGTATGTGTGTGCATATATATATATATGCACACACACACACATATATATAAAAATAAATATATAAAACTGAGTCACTGTTGTACAGCAGTAATTAACACAACATTGCAACTCAACTATACTTCAATAATTTTTTTCTTTTTTTTTTGCGTTACACGGACCTCTCACTGTTGTGGCCTCTCCCGTTGCGGAGCACAGGCTCTGGACGCGCAGGCTCAGTGGCCATGGCTCACGGGCCCAGCCGCACCGTGGCATGTGGGATCTTCCCGGACCGGGGCACGAACCCGTGTCCCTTGCATCAGCAGGCGAACTCTCAACCACTGCGCCACCAGGGAAGCCCCTTCAATAAATTTTAAAAGTGTATTTGAACTATAAAATCAAAACACAATTTATTGTGTTGTAGGAAAAAAAAATACCAAAGCATATAACATCTATAGTTATCTATTATCAAATTATAATACATTTTCTCTCCAGGAAAGCTTAACTATAGTTAGAAAAATAACTGGCTCTAACATCAGTTTTAGTATCTCCTCAACTTGAACATTCCTACCAAAGTATCTATATTCATGAAACATGTAATACAACAGCAGTGCACACACAGGACTAGAATTCTATAGAATTACAACCCTGTGTTACAACCCTGCAACTCGGTAGAAGGGAACACTGAGTGTACAAGTCAGTCTTGCCTGTGTTACTAATCCACTGCATTGTTTAGACAGGCCCTTCTCCGGGCTAGAGCTTCCTCAAGGAAAAGTGAGGAGTCTGGATTAAATGATCTCTAACAACCCCCCTACCCCTAAATTCATGACACCGTGTTCTCTAGCCCTCCCTTAATCCGAGGCACTTCTTTTCCTTCTAAAGTGATCAAAACATAACTTCTTGTTCATCTTGAGAATGTGATTTCCAGCAAAGGACCTACTTTAAAAAAACAACACTGCAGGCTTCCCTGGTGGCAGTGGTTGAGAGTCCGCCTGCCGATGCAGGGGACACGGGTTTGTGCCCCGGTCCGGGAGGATCCCACATGCCGTGGAGCGGCTGGGCCCGTGAGCCATGGCCGCTGAGCCTGCGCGTCCGGAGCCTGTGCTCCGCAACGGGAGAAGCCACAACAGTGAGAGGCCCGTGTACCGCAAACACAAAACAAACAAACAAACAAAAACCAACACTGCAACAGAAAGCAGACGGTCTGTAAAGTTCCTCAGGACGCCAAGGTATAAAGCCTGTTAGACGGTGAGCAAGGGCAGCAGAGGCTCACCGACCAGCCGGTGGTTCTGTAGCGTGGTGCGGGTATCCCCTGAGCACTTTGCGCTCACCCTGGGGTCACTGCAGACTGAGGGCTCTTACAATAAGACCCCAGGATCACTCGGAGGTTTGTTTCTGATCCAGTAAGTCTGAGGTGGGGACTGAGAATTTAAATTTCTAACAGTTTCTAGGTGATACTGATGCCACTGGTTCACAGATAACGAACACTTTTGAAACCACTGCCCTAAGCATTTGTATTTTAGATTTGTATCTTGTAAAGGTTTTAAGAGAGGCTTGTTATTAATTTTTACAAAATATAAATGGTCTAGTTTTGGTATCATATATTTGGATTCTGAAATTTGTTTTGATCGAGATAAATGAAAACCCCTGCAAATTAATTACAATTTTTCAGCTGGAAAGAAAACAAAAAAAGATCTCCGATGACTGCTTTATAAAGGGCAGCTAATATGAGGGCCAGTTTATTCAGGGGGTTTGTACTATCAGCCCGTCTCTGCCTCAGTTACTTTTGCCTTACTGGTTTACTCACTATGCCGTACACATTACTGAGAATTGCTTTGTCTCATACCTTCTGTACTATTGACAAACTTGTCTGTATCATAAAATATCTATTAACGTGTGTCAGGTACCCTGAGGTTGAAACTCTCAAGGAACACATTTAAGAAAAGTGTGCAACTGCTTTTCTCTTCAGTAGTTCAACTCTGTAAAAATACAGGACATTTGAACTTTCTGCTTAAAGCCACAGTAAAGATTAGAATGTTTCCTTTTCACAGATAAAGTACATTCAGTTTATCTCTATTGCCATCTTTAACAAGACTGCTCATCAAGCTCCAGTTTTTCTCATGAAGAGTGTTGTCCCACTTATCATCCAAATACTCACCGTGACAAAACCAGACACTTCAAGACAGGTAGGAGACAAGGCTGTCCAATTTCACGTATTTGGCCACTCTACGATGCTATGATTAACTTAAGAGTTTCAGAATTCCAGAAAATTTTCTAATATTCGAGACGTATTAATAAATTTAGACACACAAGCTACCTTTAAGTGTAACTTTTTAGCAAGAAGGTGATCCTCAGCAGAGTTGGACTACGATAAAAAAGAAAACATGAGGGCCTCCCTGGTGGCGCAGTGGTTGAGAGTCCGCCTGCCGATGCAGGGGATACGGGTTCGTGCCCCGGTCTGGGAGGATCCCATATGCCGCGGAGCGGCTGGGCCCGTGAGCCATGGCCGCTGGGCCTGCGCGTCCGGAGCCTGTGCTCCGCAACGGGAGAGGCCACAACAGTGAGAGGCCCGCATACCGCAAAAAGAAAAAAAAAAAAAAAAAAAAAAAAGAAAACATGAGACCTTTGTTTCCGAATTCCAGTACATATTTCACAACGCATGTCTGGCCGGGAGAGATGAGAAATCGCTCTGCAGAAAGTGACAAAAGGCATGTAGGGAGCGGGGCCGTGGTCGTCTTCGTCACTGCATCCCTTGCGGTGCACACAAAACACTTCATAAATGTTCACTAAGTTTAACTGGAGAGGTTACATGGAACACACACACACACACACACACACACAAAATTCTTGATACAGTATATACACACTGAATAATCCCAGTTACATAGTTTCAAAGTTAAGAATAAACATTTTATTCAATGAGGTAGATAAAAATACTCAAAAGTAAACTCAAAAGTAAAGCATTTTCAGAAGTGCCCACATATTATGGATTTATAGTGTATCTTTGAATTTATGCAGTGTTAACCGTTTTCATAATTCTTGTCTATTCGAGCGGTTTTCAATGTTTAGCATACTTATGATTTTTATTTAGCCAAAGTAATCACTAAAAAGATATAACGCAAAATAATTCATTTTATTTCTTAAATGCCTATGTATTTACAACCATAAAAATTTTCATGCTCTATAACTTATGAAATACTACACTTTCACGTTTATTAAAAATTAAAAAATCTTAGGAAATCTATTTCAATTACTTATGGAGAAATTAATGCCAGAATGATCAGAAACTGTCAAATTACTATTATTAGCTTAAGATTTCATCATAATCACGAATAGCATTTAATCACGAATACCTTCATTTTACTTTTAAAACCATACTTACAACTTTTAGGTTAAAATCTCATAGTGGGGCAGTAATAAGACTTCACTCCAAACCAGTCACATATGGAAGGAAGCTTTTAATTCAAGGTTTCATTAGGGTCCACAGTAAAAAGATACATTTTCATGAGGGTTAACACGATGGATAGCCAACAAGGAAATATGCTAGCAGGGGGTAGACGACTGCCATCTAAGCATGCATGGAACCAACAGACTACTTCAGAACATGCTATGTCCTTGATTATTGCCAGCTTTTCTATAATGTTCAGGTTCTCAAAGGTCACTGAATTTTATAATTATCTCCAAACAATTTTCTTCAGGGTCATTTAAGCTTTGTCTAAACAGCTGGGTGTGTTGCCAAGCAACAACACCATCTCCTCTGCTTAATTCTGCTTCCAAAATAACTTCAGTGGCACCAGAAAAATCATGATAGGAGCGAAGAATTTTATCTGTTGGAGGAAAAAAAAAATTAACACTTTGCTTTTGGTAAGAACATAAAGAGATAGTTTTGGAATGCATTTGACATACCTGCCTTACAGATAAAAATCAACCCTTAAAAAATAAATACAAATTATTCTTTATGGAGGAAATGTGTCCTCTGAAAAAAGAAACGATGTTTTCTCCTTCCATTTGTGTTTCACCATAAAAAACATCAGCCCTACTATTAATAGGTTAAACTACAGGTTTTAACTTAATTTTTTTTTTTTTTTTTACTGCAACAGTATGAATAACTCTAGGCTAAGGAAAACTCTTAACTACGTCTCAGATAAGCACAATCACTCTTCAGAGTGCTGAACACACACTTCACGATTACTTCTCCCGTCAAATGCTTACCGCCCGCCAGCTCTACTTGTGCTGCATCAGATCTCAATTTCCACTGTACTGCTCCTGTCTCAAAGGTCTGGCTACTTGTCCTAATGGAAATGCTATCTACGTTGAGGCCAACTGACCCACATTCAAACTTCCAGGAAATGTAAGCATAAGACGATCCTTCCTTTCGGGTTAAATACACCTATAAAGTAGGTGGGAGAAAAGGAACTGTCAGAGATCATCAAACAGTGTAGAAAAACACATATAGTCACAGTCTTATTGCCACAGGAACTATGCACAAATGGTTATTTAAAACATAACTTTTCTCCACTGAAAAGAGTTTTACTGCTAACAATTTTTCATTTTATTAGCAATCTTTGCGATAGCATCTTTTGCTATGGATGAAAGGTATTATTTGAATACAGGTGCCTCAATAAGTACAGCCCTAAGGCTGCATGCTAACCAAAATTTTGGTAAATCATATTCTCTTTTCAATTACCAACTCCAGCTATTTATTTATTTTTTACATTTATTTATTTGTTTATTTATTTTTGGCTGCGTTGGGTCTTTGTTGCTGCTCCTGGGTTTTCTGTGGCTGCGTCCAGTAGGGGCTACTCTTTGTTGCGGTGCGTGGGCTTCTCACTGTGGTGGCTTCTTGTTGTGGAACATGGGCTCTAGGCGCGTGGGCTTCAGTAGTTTCAGCACATGGGCTCAGTAGTTGTGGCTCGCAGGCTCTAAAGCACAGGCTCAGTAGTTGTGGCTCACGGGCCTAGCTGCTCCGCGGCATGTGGGATCTTCCCGGACCAGGGCTCGAACCCGTGTCCCCTGCATTGGCAGGCGGATTCTTAACCACTTCACCACCAGGGAAGTCCCCAGTCCAGCTATTTAAAATGAACTTTATGATGAATCCTGCTGAAAATGAAGAGTCTTTTTAAATGCAATTATTCCTTAATGTATCTTCTTTTCTAAGCCTGGATTTTCAGATAAGCTTTCCTAGAATGAGATGGGCCATATCCTCTAAATCAAGCAAATACCTCAGTCATTGCTAAGCAATGGGAATGGTTTACAAGGCTAAAAGTCCATGCTCCCCGGAAGCCTCTCTAAACAAGATGCTCCCCAGGCCTTCACCATCAATGCTGTGACCACCGTCAATGTCCTCTCTAAGACGTCCAGACCGACCGCTGCCTCCAGTCCAGCTCCCTTCACAGTTTCATCCACACTCTTCAAATGTGCTGACATGAAAACTGAACATCCACATCCCTGGCCCACTCACCCAGGCTTTAACCCCTGAGAATCTGACTCTTTACTCATTTATCCCTAATGTCCAAACTCCCACAATAATCCATGCATTTCTTCGAAATAAGTCTTGGAAAATAAAAAAAAAAAAACCCTTTCCTCATGGATATTGCACTTACACTTCGGTCATGACGTTACACTCATCTTTCTGCAACTGCCTAATTAACGTTTTTAACATCCCACTGCCTCCTGTCGTTTGCTGATCTAGAACATACAGCAAGTACCTGCCTCTTGCATGACATCCAAACTCGCAGTTTTCATGGTCCTCCACAAGTGCATCCCGCCTTGAACTGCCAATATTCCGTGACACAAATGTAACTGTTTTATTTCAGGTATACTTGTATTATCTAACTTAACCAAATCATAAATGCTCTGGGGGCACAGGCTCTGGATTTATGGGGTTTAATAAGCAGTATTTAAGTACTAGAAACTTGTGCACGCACACATACATTCTTTCAGAAACAGCTAATCTACTTCTCAGGGGCAAACAGCTGGCAGCACCACATGAAACACACCTGCCATGGAAATGTCCAATTCCTTACTATTCTAGTTCTCAGCCATCAAGTAAAACGTCAGTCACTGCTAGCATGCTATTGATATGCTATTCTACTCGGCAACCTCTAGCTAGTTTTCTTCCAGGTTAAATATGCTGGCTAATTTGAGTTTTTAGAATCAGTGAGCTGGAGACAATGAAACTGTTAAACAATCACTCTCCAAGGAAGATGACTTAAAACTCCTTAGACCAGAAACACACAAAGCGCCTGCTGCTGTTCTGCACAACCATCCCAGCTGTCTGCACTGTTGCCTGCCCCACTCGGGTTCCGGGTACGTCACTCTAGCACGTCGGATGCGTGTGTGCCTCCTGCTTGCTCCCCTGAGAGCTGTGTGCATGGAGAGCCTGGGCTCAGGGCTGCAGCAAAGCTGCCAGGGAGCTGTTAGTCTCACCAACACTAAACTCCTGGGCACCTAGGGATTATCCATAATGTAATTACTCCTCCAAAGGAGAGGCTAGGAAGTGGGGCTACCTGGTAAAGAAGAGCCAGACAGAGGGGTCACTGGAAGAAAGGTGGTGGGAAGAAACTGAAAGACAGGGGGCAAATATATTTATGTCTCAATACATGTCTTGTGTGTCTTGTGTGTTTTCAGAGCTCAGTGGCTTCAAATGCCCCCGCTAAAAGTGTGGGCATATAAAATACGATAGGCTGAAGTCAAGCTAACTTCAGAGTTCTAGTTTACCCCCAAGAACTGCCTTAATTGTATCACGTGAGTCTGGGCCAAAAATTTTTTTTTCTTCGTCTTTCTTAAAGCTTCTAATATTGAGACATGACAGAAAAGTCTTACAGGTACACATGGAAAAGTAATACCTGATCACGGTAGAAAGTGAAGACAATCGTAATTAGAACTGTTTTTAACTGTCACAGAAGGCTTATAATGGCTGTTGAACATGTCTGAAAATTGCTTTTTCTAAGACTTACATTTTTCAGTCCTGAAGGCATCAGTTTTTACAACTCTAAAACTTTAAAGGATACGGTGGACTTCATCATTGAATTCTTAGATGCTTAAATAAACCTTTAAACATACTGTGAGCAAATAAAAGTCCTCTTAGGCTAAAGAAACAGCATATGGAGATAAAGCAGACCCTATTTATATTGAAAATTCATGTCATCTTTTGGACGCAACATATTCTGTCTGTAGCACTTTAACCAACTTATTTAACTCAGCATTTTTAGAGACTGTAGGATGTCACTATGGTACTGAGTACACTATGTATACCCAGTTCCATAGTATACTATGTATACGCAGTTTGGCACTTTGAAATGTACCAAAACATCAGGATTTACATAAAGCTCCAACTGTGGTCCTGTCTAGGTGTAAAACCAATAGAACCAGTAATTATAATTTATTTAGGAGAAAAAAATACTTTATAACCTCTCCAACAGGCAACTGTTTGCTCTAAAGGGGAAAAAAAGCATTTTTGTAACTGTTGATCGTTCCGAACTTCTTGATTTACCTTCAACAAATGTTTTGCCTGTTGGCTTTCTAAATTTGTATGTGATCCACCCTGGCCCCTCTCTGGCATCCGTAGACAACGAAAGCACATCACACACAACCTGTGGGGAGGAATGAGACCAGTGCATCTGTGGCTTCAGATCTAAGTTATGCTGTGTGCCATGCACCCTGCTGAGACTGGTCCTGCGGGTTGTGGCTGCGACCACTACTCTCAAGACTGTGAACAAGCTGCACATCAGCTTCTTTCTGTATTTCACATTCTTGGGAAGATCTGCACTTAAAGATTTTCTCATTACATGAGAAACATGCCAGGCTGGTTAGCCGGCTGTTACGGTTTCCTGGAGGTTCAGTTTGCACTGCACTGTTTGAAGCTGCTCTTTAGTACACACTTAAAATTCTCATTCTGCTGCGGCTGCTGAGATGAACTCCGAGTTCACGGTGCAGTCACTCATTCCTACAGATCCCCAGCAGAGCAGCTGTATTTCAAGAAGTGCTAATTGAATGCTAGTAAGCTGCTCTTGCTCATGAATCTTATCTTTGGTTACTCCCATCCTTCAACTGAGGTCCAGCGTGAACACTGTCAGTTCCCACTGTATTTACATCTTTCCAGGCTATGCTTCCTACTTATGCCATCTGCAGCCTCTGGATGGCCAGTGTGACGATGGTCCTCCTTTGCCTGAACTCCTCCTGCAAGGTTTCCTATTGCATAAGTGCAAGGTCATCAAAGTCCCTGGGGCCTGACAACCGTTCACCCCTCCGGCCTTCTTCCCCGCTGTTCTCCCCGTGTTCCCGACTGCTTCCTCTTCTCTGAAGGTGCGGGTGTTTCTTGCTTCTGTGCATGTGTACACTGTTTCTCATGCCCCTCTCTGAGAAACTCCCCTCTGCCGCCCCCTCGGATATCACTTCTGCAAGGCTCCGGCGTGAGGTGCAGCGGCTCTTCCTCGTGTGTCACACACGGGCCCACGTGTCTTCCTCCTACACAGGCCTAGCTCACCTTGGGTGCGCCTCGTAACTCACCACTAGGCCCTAAGTGCCAAGCACAGGGTATGACAGGGCGCACGGCTGCCGCACGGCTGAGGGGGTCAATTCCTGACATTACGCCGTGCACCCGAAAGGGCTAACGTGACTCTAGTGGCATTGAGAATGACAAAACTGCTCAAAACTGCAAAGTACTGAGGAACATCCAAGGGGCACAGTCTGAATGAACAGAGCTCCTGTGGTGCTCGACGTGGCCCTCGGGCGCCGCAGAATTTATGCCGTACACACTCAAGCGCTTGTTCTCACATCCACCCGTCTTTACTATTAAACATTTGCTACGTATCAGGCACTATGCTAGACATGTGAATACTGAGAGCACAGAAGTGAGTAGGAAAAGACGAGGTCTCTGCCCGGGCCATGTTTACAGTCCGGTAGGAGAGAGACCATCTGTTCTCACACACATGCGTAGAATAAACTTCAGGAAGGGGAGGGGCATGATGCCACGAGTCAATACAGGGTAAAAGGAACCAGCTGGCCGGGACTGGACGGAATGAGGCTTACGCAGGTCCTAAGGGTAAGAATAAGTTAGTCCCACAGAAAAGAAAGAAACGAGGCTCCGCGAGGAGGGGGGCAGGGCAGGGCAGCGCATGCAGAGAGCCAGGGGGCAACCTGGGGGTGCAGGGCGAGGGCCAGACTCAAGAGACCGGAGCTGCTTCTCACCCTGAGAGCACTCAGTAATGAACGGGGTTCTGAAAACGTTCTCCATGCTGTAGCCAGAAAAACATCTTTGAAGGGACCAGGGCAATGCTGGGAGACTAGTCAGGAAGCCACTAACATCACTTTTATCAGGGTGTTATTACTTGCCTCCTAAAAAGAAGACTTTTTTTTTTTTCCTGCGGTATGCGGGCCTCTCACTGCTGTGGCCTCTCCCGTTGTGGAGCACAGGCTCCGGATGTGCAGGCTCACCGGTCATGGCTCACGGGCCCAGCCGCTCCGCGGCATGTGGGATCCTCCCGGACCGGGGCACGAACCTGTGTCCCCTGCATCGGCAGGAGGACTCTCAACCACTGCACCACCTGGGAGGCCCAAAAAGGAGACTGTTGATTGAGCTTTTTATGCTCCCTTCAAATCCAGACACCACTGAACAGTGTCTTTGCTAAGGAGTAAAATTCAGAGAGTCTCTGTGCTCCCGGGAGGCTGCCACTGTGAGAGCTTACGGTTCTGTTCTAATCACCCACAGACGGGCTGCACGGGACCTGCCGTAACTCCAGCGTGGGGATTACTGAGTGGAATGAGCCTCTAGTTTTAGCTGAGTTAGAGAATCCCTAGCAGGGGGCGTCCTCGAACAGAACGACAGAGGTTGATTTAGGCGAAAAATTCATGTTTTAATGTCAACATATGACTTCGGAGTGATTAGTCTCTACAAGCGCAGTTACAATTCCAGCATTCTTCTTCATTTAGTAGTATTTTAACTGGAAATGGATTCGTTCAGCTTTTTGAAAAATGGCGCCCCTAGTAAAAGCACACGAAGGCACAAACTTTGCTTCAGTAGGCTCTTGTTTCATACTTAATGGCCCTCACACCTCACTTGCCTTATGTAAAGCCTTCTCACAGAACACCCCGGCTCCGGCCACGACCGTCTACTCAGAGGTCTGGACGCGAGCCCTGCCCTGCACGCTCCGGCCCTGTCTCGCGAGCACCTACTCTGCTCTCCGCGCGCAGGCCCAGCGGCACGCGCCCTGTAGCGCTCTGCCAGCCTCCCGCAGTCCCCATGGCAACGCGCTGGCGTCCTTGTTACAGCGCCCTGCGTCGTGGCTGCTCACGCTTCCTGGACTGTGAGGGCCGACACGGTGGCACGTTCACCTGCGCGTCCTCACGGTGAGAGCCGTGCCGGGTACAGCAGGCGCTCGGTGTGCGTGTGCCGATGAGCAAACGCGGGAACAGGACGGGAGCATGCACACACTGACCCTGCTCCTGGGCACTGCTGTCTTCTCCACCAGGCCGGTGGTCAGGGCGCGAGGCATGCCTTGTCTCCAGTTCAGCACACGCTAGTCCTTGGGTAAATGCCATGTCTGTCCTCTCCTGCTTTCTGTTCAGAGCAATTCTTCAGGTAAGGACGGTTTTCCAGAAGAAGCTCATCCTCTCTCATCAGCGAGAAGAGTCAATTACAGATACACATATCTTGAAGTTTTAAATTTTATCTTGTATTATATTTTATGCCCTTCCTTAACTAAAGAAGAGAATTCCTCCATCTACAATCTCAATGAGCCTACAAATCATTCTTGGCTTAATACAAACAGATAGTCAAAATAAGCACCAAGGTAAGTTTAGAACAAAAACCTATGGGGTGGGGGGGGTGGTGGTGGAAGAAAGCAGGGACCTTATCTTTGTATGTCCTCTGTACTCTGATTAATGGCTGGTACAGTGATAAGCATGTAGTAGATGCTCATAAACACCAGCAGCTATTCATCTGTGACTCACCTGCTAAATCTATTCCCTATGTCTTACAAGTGAACAGCTTCTCACTCTTCAGGTCGCAAGTTAAAGGTGCCTATAAGCTCATTCACTCCAGTGAAACCTATCAATAATATGGTCAGACCTACTTAGGTCATGTGAGTTGCTCTGAGCTTATTTTTGGTGTGTGCCTAAGGGGGAGAGCAGTCTAAAAGCAAAGCCTCTTATTCCAGACAACAAGTAACAACAATGTACAAGTTGGTATAATAGACTACTACACTCCCACCATCCATTTCTCCCTTTATTTTTAGGAAACAGAGAAAAATAACCAATATCGCTGCTCAATCATCCACATTCTTATGAAACAGAAGTGTGTTAGATGGTTAGCTCTTGGGACTTTGGACTAAATGGGTTACAGTCCCTAAGAGCTTGCCCGTAGCAGGCAATCAGTACACATCTGTGAAGGAAGTGGATAACAGTATACTCTACATATCCATGCAAAAACTAGTCACATGAGTTGGCCATACACTTGATTATTTTTCCCCATGAAAGAATTAAATTCGGCCTCTTTGATGAAAATGGATACTTTCTTGATATAAACACACAGATTTTGAATGGACATTTCATTAAACAGAGAGCAGGATCTTCTTTTACAACTTTAAGGATTACTAAAAGTAATTTTGATATCCGTTTTCACATTATGCACAGCTGAAAAATGAAGCCAATCTATATTTGTTTAAACGACTGAAGTTTTAAACAGCTTCATGCATTACGTTACCATGTTCCAGTCTGTTTCAACTTTTCTGAATATGGATTCCATTCTCCACGCACCATTCTCCCATCCAGAAATGGTTTGGTTATTACTTGAAATGCGGACATAATGATTTTTTACTATATTATAGCAAAGGTGGAGCTGTTTAGAAATCTTCTCGTTTTCAGAGGGGATGAACAGGGTTTCTTTACTCTTAAAAAGAAAGCAGAATTAGTTTTTCAACATAATAGAAAACAGATCCATAGAGAGGTACTGCTATGGATAGTGGTTAAGAGATTCCTTCAACTTGAAAATGAAAAACTGGTGCCACTGGAAAATCTGGAAAATATTTTACAGATTAAATATGAACAGTATGATGCTGACGTAGCACCAAACATTACTAGACAGAAAACAAGAAATATAAACCGTAGCTAACTTACACTTTTCGGATTTTGTGTCAACATGACTTCATTTCCACCACCACCATGTCTTAATTGGATGCTGCAATCCTCTCCTACAGCTGATTTCCCAGCTTTCAACTCTTAACTTCTCCACACAGTCATCAACGTGATTGTTAGAAATGTAAATTGGGACACATCACTTTCTTTTTTTTTTGGCTGCACCACGTGGCATGGGGGACCTTAGTTCCCCCAGCAGGGATCGAACACACAGCCCCTGCAGTGGAAGTGCGGAATCTCAACCACTGGACGCCCCCAGGGAAGTCCCTCACCTTCCTGCTTAACTGGCTCCACTGACCTCTCACTGCACAGGAACGCCACACCTCCAAGGCTATCAGGGCCCACATGGCTTGTCCTCTGCTTCTTCTCCAACCAGATCCCACGGCACCCTTCTCTGCGGTCTCTTCACCCCCACCGTGTTACTTCTTCTTTAGTTCCTCACAAAGGCCCAGCTGCTTCCTGCCACAGGGCCATGACACATGCTGTTCCCTCCGTCTGGAATGCTGTTCCTTCTACTCTCCAGCTACGTGATTCTTTCTCACCCTTCAGGCCTCAGCCTAAAGCCGTTTCACCAGGGTCCTTTCCTGATGCCCGAAGAGAGGACAGTGCCTGGGAGGTATAGCTGGAAACAATCTTGCGCACATGTGAAATTGCTACAAAAACTCGTTTCACCTTAAAATTCCAGGCAAATTTTGCATTCTATTACAAAATAAATGTTTATTTTAATGTAAAACAGTCGCCTGAAATCACCGGTTGAATCTCAGGTTTGAGGAAGATGATGTATTTGTCCCGCGCCTGTCTGTGGCACCGACACAACGTCCCCTCCCACTCAGATGTGAGCATAGCAGCGTGTGGTGTGTGGGGCTGGGCTGCCCTGTGCACTGCAGGTTGCTCAGCAGCATCCCTGGCCCCTCACCCACCAGATGCCAGTGGTACTGCCCCTCACAGCTGGAACCCCCAAAATGTCCCCGGACATTACAAATGTCTCCTCGAAGGCAGTCATCCACTGTTGAGAACCACTGCTCTAGTCTGTATCAACGTATTGCTTCTAACTAATCAATTTACTAATCAATCAAGATAGTAGGTGATGCTTTCCTGTTAAACATTGGGAACTAGGTAGTACACAATGTAAAAACTTCAAATGTACAAGGATCAATAAGTAGAATACAAAACATCTTAGAGATGGAAAGAGAAAAATATTTATAAATGTATAAACAAGAAGATAATTCCCTAGCAGAACCTGGATAAGGTAAAAAAAAAAAAAAAGTAGTTCATTATTTTTAGAAGGTGATTTTCTAACTATGAATTAGTACACTACACTTTAAAACAAGCATGTAACAATACTTCTCAATTCTTCTCTATCAAAGATATTTCAGAGTGCTGACATAAAGCAGATGGAATTAAAATATTAAAGTAGCACTGTCTACTATTTTACCAAGGATAACTAATTACCAAAGGGAAAAGAAAAATATGTTACTGAATAAATATATCATATTTCATAATTCTTTAAAATATAAGATTAAGACAAAACTTCTCTTTATGAAAATATCACCAATGTTTCCTTCTTTTTCCAACCGATTTCAAGATACAGTTCCCTAATTTTTTAGGACTGACTTTTAAAACAAACATCTATTTGTAAAGAGGAAAATGATTTTTTAAATTCACGGCCCTAATATGGTCTCCAATAACTGAGAAATCAAAAAAATGTTCATCAGGGAAAACAATCTGGGCATAGGACCCAATTCATATTTTTAATGTTTAATCAATGTATATGTCATGCAAGAGGAAGCGCACTTATCCACAAAAAGAAAAAGAAGCGAAGACCTAAATACCCCCATTTTAAACTGAACACAGCTGCGAATTACATTAGCTCTTTTCAATTGGCTTCATTTAGATTTAGACTTGTAACTTGCACTGCATCAGCAGTGATCTGAATTATTTGTTGAAATTAGATCTTGTAATTCTATGGCTGAACCAACACTTCTAACTGACAGCTAAAGATGATGGGATAAATTTAAAAGTAAACAAAGTTTACTAGAGATAATTCTCCCCTTCGGGACATATTCCTTTATTAGAGAAATGAGGTGTAATAATGGAAAATTTAGAAAAAGTAGATATAAAACTTTGTGTGGGACTGTTTGATACTGCTACTGTGATGGATTATTTTCCTTTTAAGCATTTTTCATTGCTTATCTTCTTAGACATTTATATTAAATACTTTTAGTGAGTCAACTTTAAGCTCCCTAAGAGCAAAGGACAGTCTACTGTACTTAATGTCCATTACAGAGCACACTGCTTTAATGCTAGCCCCTAACTCTAGAAATTACATTTCCATTGTTCTTTATTTAATTTTGGGAGATTAATCAAGTGATAATATCTTCAAATAAGTTTGACTATATAACAGTACTCAGAGCAACAACACTTTCTAGCCAAAACCAGATGCAAGCAAGTATGTAATAAGAAATAAACACTTTCATCCGCTGAATTACCCAGATTCCATTATTTTTCCCACTTTATAAAGTTTTCATAGCACTGGACGCGACTTCACAAAAGAGGATATCCAAAAGTTTAAAGAATGGGACTTCCCTGGTGGCCCAGTGGTTAAGAATCTACCTTCCAACACAGGGGATGTGGGTCTGGTCCCTGGTCGGGGAACTAAGATCCCACATGCTGCAGGGCAACTAAGCCCGTGCGCCGCGCAACTACTGAGCCTGCACACTTCAACGAGAGCCTGCATGCCGCAAACTACAGAGCCCACGTGCTCTGGAGCCCACGCGCCGCAACTAGAGAGAAAAAAACCACACGCCACAACCAGAGAAGCCCATGTGCTGCAACGAAGAGCCCATGCACCGCAACAGAAAGATCCCGCATGCGGCAACCGAAGACCTGACGCAGCCAGAAATAAAAATAAATAAATAAACTAAAGTTTAAAGAACATTCAACTTCATCATTCAGCACCAGAGTGCAAATTCAAAATCGGAAAAAAAAATGGATATATATGTACGTATAACTAAATCATTTTGCTGTACACCTGAAACACGACATTGTAAATCAATTATACTTCAATAAAAAATAAATAAATTTTAAAAAACTATGTTTTCCAGGGAAAAAAAGTAATTTCTTACTAAAAAAATAATAAAATCACAATATAATACTATCACTACTATATACCACCAGAAATGCTAACATGAAAAAGACAGACAGGCAACTATAGGCAGAGCCGTAGAAAAGCCTCATTTACTGCTGGGGAGGGTGTAAACCAGCACAACCGCTCTGGGAAACTGCTCAGCGGCATCCGCTAAAGCCGAACATCCTCACACTACCGCTGCGATCCAGCTATTCTGCTCCCGGGTAGGCACCCATCTGAAACACATACACATTCACTGAAAACATATCTGTGTATGTTCACAGTAGCATAAGTTTTAAAAACCTGAAGTATAGTTGATATACAATATTGCGTTAATTTCAACTGTAGAGCAAAGTGGTTCAGTTATTTCTATATATTTTTTTCAGGTTATTTTCCATTACAGGTTATTATAAGATACTGGATATAGTTTTCTGTGCTCTACAGTGAACCCTTGTTGTTTATATCTTTTATACATGGTAGTGTGCATCTCTTAATCCCATACTCCTAATTTATAACCCACCCCTTTCCCCTTTGGGCAACCATAAGTCTGTTTTCTATGTCTGTGGAGCCTGCTTCTGTTTTGTAAATAGATTCATTTGTATTTTGTTTTAGATTCCACATACAAGTGATATCATGTAATATTTGTCTTTGTCTGAGTTACTTCACTTAGTATGATAATTTCTAGGTCCATCCATGTTGCTGCAAATGGCATTACTTCATTCTTTCTTATGGCTGAATAGTATTCCATTGTATGTATGTACCACATCTTCTTTATACATTCATGTGTTGATGGACACTTGGGTTGTCTCCATGTCTTGGCTATTGTAAATAGCACAGCAGCACAATTTTAAGCCAAAATCGAGAAACAACCCAAATACCCAATAGTGATGTGGATAAATTATACTATATTCACACAGTGGAATATTATACCACAATGAGAAAATAAATGTACTATAAACATGCAGCAACAAGTATGAATCTCACTAATGTTGAGATAGAAATCGTCCACTAAAGAGTACATCCTGTATGATTCCATTTACATAAAGCACAATAACAGGCAAAACTAGTCCATGATATTAGAAACCAGGAAAAAGGTCACTCTTAGGGGTGAAAGGCAGTGGCTGGAAGGGAACTCAGGTCATTCAGACACCTGCTTGTCTAACTTCTTATTCTGGTTAGTGGTTACATGGGGAACCACAATTTGTGAAAATCTGTTAAGCTGTACACTTATAATTAATGTGTTTTTATGTACTTTAGTCATAACTGCCCTAGAAATTTACATAAGGTAACAACAGAAAAATCCCATTTTAATTGCTTTGCTAACTCTTGTATGTAATTATACTAAGTCAATCAATTATTGGTTCTCTTCAAATGTTTACATTTCTTAATAATTACTCTGCAAAGTTCACTGAAAGGTCGTGGCCAACGTGTTTTTCTGTATGTAAAGGGCACAGGACAGGAAGTGGTAAAGTGAGAAGGTTATCAGGCTGTAATGAAGCAAATACCTCTGGACCCGTTTCACCTCGGGCTACTCTCCACGCCAACGACCCAGATATCCTTCCTCCAAGTTCTCCAGGCTTAGGGCTTTTGGGAGATATAAATTCAACAAGCTCCACAATGATCCTCTGGAGAAGTTCTTTTCTTCTGTTTTCTGACAAAGAGATCTGCCTCTGTAATGCACGTTTAAAAAAAACCATCATTAACGATTAGGGGAATGCAGAGGTCCATCTCTAAGTATGAATATAATTAAGACATTTGTATTTTAACAGGGTCTTGGAAAGAAGTAACCAACTTTGTTTTCATACATGTAATTTTGGAAAATAGAAAGGACACTGTGGAAACAAAATACTTTTACAAATTTTATGTTAAGAAATCACTGAACACCCATATCCAACGTCCCATGCCCTTTACTGGCTTAAGTTTAAAACAGAGGCAGCAGCTTGTGTTTCTGGCTGTGACAGCCTGAGTCAGACTAAGTGTCCTGCTGAGAAAGGTGTGGACAGCAGGGCACAACACACACACACACACACAACAGCTGTCTGAATGCAACACAAAGCTACCAAGGTAGCCCGACCTGAAGAAGCTAAGATCCCAAGGGAAGAAACAAACTGAGGTGAACTGAACCGCGCCTCTTCTCCCTTCCAGGCATTTGCCAATCATCAAATGGCCCGAGGAGCCGAGCTCAAAACAGGTGAACATGTTGAAACACTGAATCTCAACCACTGTAAGGTGATCTGCCTTATTCTAATTGCCTGCCAACAGCAAAATTCGTTGTTTTTTAAATCATGAAAAATAATATGCATATATATATAGTAAAAAAAATTTCAGTACTACCAAAGGGGTATAAAATCAAAGCTCTTGGACCCCCAAGTCCTCTTCCCAGAAATACTCATTGTTATGTTAACAACTTCCCATGCCTTGTTCCAGAAATTTCCCTATGTGGACAAGTGTGTGGGTAATTATATTCAAGACACAACTACTTCGAAAAACAAGGCAACATATTTTTTATGTCAACTAGTATATACATAGAAATTTTGTTTCACTGAACTTTGAGATGTGACAATTTAAGGCAAAAAAAAAACCCACCTCACAATACTTAAAACAAGTCCTCAAAAATTTTAATTTAAATATTTTTCATTGTAAAATAATGCTACTACTTGAAGAAGAACTTCACTGGGTTAAAAATTGGCTATTCTTGGGCCTCCCTGGTGGCGCAGTGGTTGAGAGTCCGCCTGCCGATGCAGGGGATACGGGTTCGTGCCCCGGTCTGGGAGGATCCCATATGCCGCGGAGCGGCTGGGCCCGTGAGCCATGGCCGCTGGGCCTGCGCGTCCGGAGCCTGTGCTCCGCAACGGGAGAGGCCACAACAGTGAGAGGCCCGCATACCGCAAAAAGAAAAAAAAAAAAAAAAAAAAAAAAAATTGGCTATTCTTGATTATATAATATTTCAAATGTCCTTTGAAAAATGACAAATGCCCATCACATACCTGCTTATTAAGTGTATTAATAGTTTCTCGAAGTAACTCTTCTTTAATTTCAGTTCTTCTGGAGATTACCTCTTCATGTTTACAAGAATAGCGCCAAGTGACATCAACCACCTCGAATTATAGGACACAAATATTCAACAAGATTACAACCATCAACATTAATTTGCTAAATACCTAAAATGCATGTAATTCTTAAATAGAATTTTTAAAATGCTGTCCTTTGTTTAACATTTTAAAACCTGTGGGAAAAAAATCGAAGAGAAAATGCTTTTTGTTCATTTTCTAACCAGTACACTTCCAAGAAAGACTGTGATTAGGAGATAAAATTTTCAGAACATTTAGCTGTTTATAACTTATCTACAAAGCCGATTTCACAAAATTCAACAAATAAACACTCCATTTTATTGTACTGAATACATAAATTATATATAAATATATTATAGAACTGATTTTTGACAAAGGTACAAGGCCAATTCAGTGGAAAAGGATAACTTTTTCAACAAACGGTGCTAGAACAATTCATTATCCATATGCAAAATAATGAATTTCAATTCACACCTTGGACTATCTACAAAAATTAGCCCAAAATGGATCACAGACACAAGTGTAAAACTAAAAGTATAAAACTTCTAAAAGAAAATGTAGGAGAAAATCCCTGTGGCTCAGGCTAGGCAAACATCTCTTAGACATAACATCAAAAAGCAAGATCCACAAAAGAACAAATTGATAAACTGGACTTCATCAATTTCTTCTCTTCAAAAGTCACTGAGAGAATAAAAAGACAAGCCAGATAGGGAGAAAATCCTTGCAAAGCACATACCTGAAAAAGGACTTGTATTCAGAATATATGAAGAACTCTCAAAACTCAAGAATAAGAAAATGAACAACCCAACTAAAAAAAGAAAGGGCAAAGAAGAGAAATGGATGACAAACAAGCCCATAATAAAGATGCTCAGTGTTGGTCCTCAGGTGCAAATGCAAATGAAACCACAATGCGACACCACCGCTCGGTCTACTAAAAAGGGCTAAAATGGAAAAGTCAGACCATACTGTTAGCAAGAATATGGAGAAACTGGGAATTCACACATATTGCTGATGAGAATGCAAAACAGCATCATCGCTTTGGAAAACAGTTGAGCCAGTTTTTTAAAAAGTTAAACAATCACCTACCATACGATTCGGTCATTCCACTAGCAGGCATTTACCAAAGAGAAAAAAGAAAGCATATGCCCATATAAAGACTTGTGCAGCTGTATTTGAAATACTAAAAAACTGCAAAGTACCCAAATGTCCATCAACAGGCAAATGGATAAACAAAGCATGGTACATTCGTACGATGGAATACTGCTCAGCAATAAAAAGAATAAATTATTGATACTTGCAAACGCATGGAGGAACCTCAAAATAATTACGATGAGTAAAATAAACCCCCCCATCAAAAAGAGTATATATGATTCCGTTTACATACAACTCTGGAAATGCACATTAGTGTATAGTCTCGGAGAGTAGATCTGTGGTTGCCTGGAGAGGGGCAAGAAGGAGCAAGAACGAACACAAGGAAACTCCCGGGATAATGGATGTGTTCACCACCTTGACTGCAAAGGTCATCTCTCAGGCATATACAAATGACAACACTTATTAAATTGTACACTTTAAACATGTGCTGCTTATTTCATGTCAATTATACCTTCAAAGGCTGTCAAAAAAGAAAAAAAAATTTTATTCTTAGAACACATTTTTTCTCTTCCGTCCTACCTCATCTTTAGAAAATGCGATGATGTAGGACAGCTTCTTGCCCCAGCCGATCTCATAGAGGAGGGGCTTGTCACAGACGTCTTCGCATGCGTCACAGTGCAGCCACCGCTGCTGAGAAGGGGAGTACACTTCTGTCCAGACGTGGTCTACGCAAGTGACAGACGAAGACGCGACAGGAGAAAAACAAAAGCTAAGTTTATAAAACCAAGACTTCCAATAACTATATACAAATGCCTAAGATGAGAACCACATGATAATATGCAAGATTCTAAATTTTAATTAACAAGTGAGCATTTTGTGGCACACAAGACTCTAGAACACCTGCTTTAATTTCTCTTTCTCTTCTTTTTAATAGGGGCAATTCTTGATGACTTTTTTTTTTACTTTTTATTTTTATTTTCTGGCTGCGCCATGCAGCATGTGAGATCCTAGCTCCCCAACCAGGGACCGAACCCGTGCCCCCTGCAGTGGAAGCATGGAGTCTTAACCACTGGACCGCCAAGGAAGTCCCTCTCTCTCTCTCTGAAATTCTTGCAATTGTTCTGGAAAACCTCCTTTAATACAGTCAGTTTTAGGCTTAATTAAAAATAATGTGAGCTATAACTCTGAAAAGGGCAAACACATTGAACAACAGCACATAAACCACAGGACTAATGCACACAGTTTGCTAATGTGAAGGAGTTAATTCCACTTGGGAACTGTAGGCCAGCAGAGGTCTAACAGAGGATGTCTGGTTACTGATGGTCTCTATTTGACTGTAAGAGAACAATAACTATTAAGTGAAGGTTTCATTTTATCCTAAGAAAATAACAGAAACACAAGTGAAAAAAATCTAAGAAGAAAAACTTTTTAACATGTGACACAAGTTATAACTAAATAAGGACAATATAAATCTCACATGGCTTTTATTATATTTTATTGTATATTAAGATTACTAAATCTTTTACACTAATCTCTACAAAAATGAAGATTTCTACAGAACATTATTACACATGTTCTTATCCATAGAGAAACAGCGCTACTAAAATGTCATGATAAATTGTTAATAAAAAATGTTTAGAGTGTAAAGTACCAGGCAAAATGCTAGGGGTACTAAAAAAAATCCTGTGATCCCCATTAAAAAAAAAAAAAAAAAAACCCACGAGGCTGGGATTACTGCTATTTACAGAAGGCAAATGGAAACACAGACTGACAAGGCGGGACTGTACACCCCATCCTGAAGTCAGCAAGACCACCCTGGCCTCTGCCCACACGGCGTCCGCACCTGTGTAATCCCAGACGTAGCGGGCTTCAAAGCCCAGGGCTCTGCAGCACAGTGTGAAACAATTGGCCCACTCCCCGCACCGTCCACATCTTGTTTCCAGAAGTTTCTCGGGATTATTATACCTGGTTTAAAATAACAACAAAAAGCTTCGATTCATTATAGAAATCAAGCATTCTAAAGAATTTACATTACCTCTGTGCTAAACAGTAATATTTCTTAACTTCATATTCTATTTTTTTTTTTTTTTTGGCAATACGCAGACCTCTTACTGTTGTGGCCTCTCCCGTTGCGGAGCACAGGCTCCGGACGTGCAGGCTCAGCGGCCATGGCTCACGGGCCCAGCCGCTCCGCGGCATGTGGGATCTTCCCGGACCGGGGCACGAACCCGTGTCCCCTGCATCGGCAGGTGGACTCTCAACCACTGCGCCACCACGGAAGCCCTTAACTTCATATTCTTAAATAACAATTAAAGAGCCTAGAATATGTGAGGCATTGTGCTAGAATCCTGGGTGGAAAATGATTAAACAGTGGTACAGCCTTCAAGGAGCTTATAGTCCTGAGAGAGGAAAGGAGAGAACACAAATCATTTAAATACACAGCAGAATGTGATACCAACCCTACAACAGGTCAGAATTAGTGTCATGGGGGAGGGGCCGGGGAGGAGGGCTTGATCCTGAACTGGGCCTTGAAGGACAGGCAGGATCCGGACAGGCAGATTCTCTAGGAAATCTGCATTAAGCATTAGTGTTACTCTAACAAGTGGTATAATTAGCTCATTGTACTTCAAAGGTAAACAACTTTAACAAACAACTCAAGAAAGATCTTAAAGCTTAGTTGAACTCAGTTTTGCCTAAAATACTATTCTTCTAACAATCATGTGGATTGAAATTTAATTCTGCTTAACTACTTAAAGGTGCTTGCTAATTTGCAAGTTGTTTTTTGAAATGTGTTGGCAACATTCTTTTAAAAAGTTACTCCAGTTATAAAATTATCATAAAGCTGAAGAACATCAAAATTTGCGTATTGTGTTGAGGATTTTGAGCTAATAAAGCTACTCAGGAAAAGTGCCCAGCTGAGCAGCGATGTCAGCTGTGAATGAACTGTATCTGCAATGACAAGCTGTCTGTCTTCAATCAAGCAGATGCTCCTGCTTGAGCTAAGTTAAATGAATTTATGGTTTAGGTAATGTAATTACTGGAAGAAGTTGCGTGTTAACGTGAAGAAGTAACACCAGCAGGATTAGAGCATCCTACGCCTCCATCTTCTAAACACACTTGTGCCAACCTGAAAGGCCGCTTGGTCTCTAACTAATAGTGTTCATCCTCCCAGCCCTACCCAGAGACAAGCACACGGTTAGGAGGGAAAAGGACAACGCTCGGTACAGACACCTTTGTTAGCCTCTGTCTCCCTGTGCACTCACTATCAGTCTACACCCAACTGCTTAGACTTTATGAGGACAGGATTTAATCACAGACATCTTTTATCTTCAAATCTTTGCAAAGTACCTGTGCACACATATGCTGAATGAAAAAATAACCTGCGCTTATTTTAGATAATTATTGGACAGTGGACTCTGTTTATCTTAGACTCTGTATATCACAGGACTGATTCCTCATTAGGACAGAACTGAGTCCCTAAGCCCCCAAAATCAGGTATTTCAAAAACTTGGTATCTTTTCTTGCCTGATGACACAACCAAACTTTACAAGTATTGTCAATTAAGAACATCTGATAAGAGACTTATAAATTAAAGGATGGAAAAAGTGAACAGAAAAGTTCCAGTTCCCTTAGTTTAAATTTAAAGATATGAGGGTAGGTTAGGTTGGTAGCAGAGGCCCCTAATTAAACTTCTGTCATTCAAGATAAAATATGATGAGGGGACTTCCCTGGCAGTCCAGTGGTTAGGACTCGGCGCTTCCACTGCAGGGGGCGCGGGTTCGATCCCTGGTCGGGGAACTAAATCCCATGTGCCACACAGAACAGCCAAAAAAAGATAGTCTTATACTATACTTCAACCTTCCATATTTCTATCTGATGATTTTGAGTACAGCATTGTATTTACTATCACAATGATCACTATTATTCTAATGTTTTAGCAGTATTTTATGTGTTATCAGTTTTATTATTAAAGTTATCAGAAAGTTAAAATTTATGTATTAAAAGAATAAAAATACAAGATTTACAGCATTAAGTTGCTAGGACTGCACTCAATTTATATTCAAGAGTCAACAAACATTTCCTATATAAAGCCAGACAGTAGATGTTTTAGACTGTGCAGACCATATGGTCTCTTGCCAGTATTCAACTCTTGACACTGTAATATGAAAACAGTTACAGACCATAAGCTATTGAAGCAGCATGGATGTGTCCCAATAAAACTTTATTTACAAAAATAGGATGTGGGCTGGATTGAGCCTGTCAGCCATAGCTCGCTGACCCCTGTCCTAGAGGAATATACTTCTAATAATTAAAATGAAGATTAAAAGTTGATTTAATAAAATTCTCTTCTAACCATCCCAATAAGAGATTATTCTGACTTCACTGTCCAGGGGATGCTCACCTTGGAAATCGATTGCTGAACTGGCAGGCGTCACAGTAATGATCTTCCACTCTGTTTGCACCCCACTTCCGCTCATCATCACTGGGGAACAATGATTCGCCTCTAGACTTAGTCTGGCCACCACATTTGCTGCACAAAATGTCATCCACCCAGTGAAAAAATTCTTCCTTAAACCAGTGTAAAAGCTCCAGCAAAAGAAAGTCCTCTTCGCTTACATTAGTACCTGAGAAGTTATAACAGAACCAAGTAAGATTTAAAGCAGAAAAAACTAAAAACATCCACGTGCATTTTATCCTCAAATATGAAGCTGAAATATATGAAAACAGAAGATGACCTAAAAGGTCTTCACAAATAGGATGTGGATAGAATTGTCAGTGTATTGTGAAGCAGGCTGAAATACAATGACGTAATCCACTGCACATTCAAAGCAGTGGGACTTTACTGCATCCTCTGACTGACACCATGCTGAATACAACCACCTCTCAGGGAACTACTGACAGTTTGGAGTTGATCCTGAAGCACCTGTAAGGTAACAAAGTAAGTCTGATTTTGAAAAACATTTTTTTTTTTTTTTTTTTTTTGCGATATGTGGGCCTCTCACTGTTGTGGCCTCTCCTGTTGCGGAGCACAGGCTCCAGACGCGCAGGCTCAGCGGCCACGGCTCACAGGCCCAGCTGCTCCGCGGCATGTGGGATCCTCCCAGACCGGGGCACGAACCCGCGTCCCCTGCATCAGCAGGTGGACCCTCAACCACTGCGCCACCAGGGAAGCCCTTGAAAAACATTTTTAAATGACTGCATTATATTTGTTATCAGATATATTCACAAGTAAATATGAAACAATCACAGTATTACAGGCAGAAATCACAGAATTCTGGACACCTTAAAAATCATCCTATTAGCTTTTCTATTACTGCTTCAACTGTACAATATAATTCACCATCATTCAATATAATTCACAAAACACATAAAAGCACAACCATGTGTTCTATCTATCTATCTATCTATAACAACCCTAGCAAGTAAGCATGACATATATTATTATATCCACTTTATCAAATAAAAAGATCTCTCTCTCGACCATATTCAAGACAGTGGTATCTCTGGGAAGAAGGAGAGGAGAAAACAATCTCGGGGACATATATGGGGATTCTCATTCCTATCTTTAATATTTTATTATTAAAAATAATAAAACATATATGAAGGAGATATATGGCATAATGTTAAGATCTAATAAAGTCTGATGCTGGGCACAGGTGTTTGATCTGTTATATGCTATTCTTGTATTTATGTTTGATACGTTTCAAAATAAAAAACTATAGAAGAAAAAAAAACTACAGAGAATATTAAAAGGCCAAAATACATTATGTTCTTGAAAGGGAAAACTCAAAGTTGTTAACTCTCCGCAAATTAACCTGTACTTTAATGCAATCTCAACTGAAATTACAAAATAATTTTTCATAAACTTTGACAAGCTAACTGCAAAATTCATGTGAAAGGGGAAAGGCACAAAATAGTCAACACAATTTTGACTACAAATGAGATAAATTTGTCTACAGCACATCAAAACACATTACAAAATTCTAATAATTAAACTATTGTGATACTGATAAAGAATAGACAAAGAGATGAATGAAACAAAGCAAAGAGTCCTGAAAGACAGATTTCTAAGTGATACACGGTATTTAATAAAGTTAGCCTTTAAAGTAGTTCTAAGAGGATGGATCGTTCAACAAATGGTATTGGGACGAGTAGCTATCCAAATATCAGATCCCTACTACATTCATTCTAATACATATATATAAACACTATACACAGAGAGGGAATATTATAAAAGTAACAGTAGAAGTTTACATTTATGACTTTGGTGTAGAAAACAAAACACAACTGTAAAATCAAAAATGGAAAAAATAATTTTCTCATATTAAAATTTGTAACTTTTGAATTTCAAGATACACTGAATGAAATTAAAGAATACTGAGAGAAAAATGTAATGAGTCTAACAAAGAAAAGTATCCAGAATATATTAAGAATGTCTATAAATCAGTAAGAATATTAACAGAACCCATTAGAAAAATTAGTGAAGTCCATAAAAGAAGTTCAATAATTTCATTAAGTTGAAACAAATACTCCCAGACACTTCTGGTATAAATTGGAAGGCAATTTGTTTGGCAGGGATCCACTGTAGTATAAAAGTATCACACACCCTTGATACTTTTATATCTAACCCAGTGAAACATTCCTTCATGTAGGCAGGCATGCTTTACAAGGATCTTCACTGCAGCAGCCTTCAGAACAGGGAAATCTTGGTGTCCATCAGTGGGCAACTGTATAAATAACAGTGCATGCACACTATAGAGCACTAGGGGGAGGGAAAATGACTTCCAAGATGTCAGTAAATGAAAATCACCAAGGAGCTGAATATATGAGAGATGATACACTTTATTAAACCCATGCAACTTTATTTATTTTTATAGATAACTATTTACGGGTATAAATACACAGGAAAAGATATGAAAAGGAACACATCATGTGATAATAGCTGTTACCTGCAGAAGAGGAGGTGGAGGACGGACTGGCAGGGAGAGTTCAGCTTTTCCTGTACAACATGAAAGTTTCTCAACAAGGAGATACTCATGAATGCTGGACTAAAGATGAACTTTAAGAAAAACAGCACTCTCATCCTGCTTTCTCCAACAAGTCCCTACAGCAGAGTGATCTTTTTAAGAATGCAAGGCAGCTTGAGTCGACTGAAACCCTCCGATGGGTTTCCATCTCATTCAGAATACAACCCAAAGTCGCCACTCTTGTTCTTTCAGCTGGCCCCTGAGGTAGGCCGAAAAATGGCTCCCCAAAAGATATCCACACTCTAACCCCTGGAGCCCGTGAATCCTACCAAAGAAGGCAAAAAAAAAAAAAAAGTCTCTGCAGATATGATGCAGTTAAGGATTCTGAGACAGGGGGATTATCCTACGTACTAAATGGAGGCCCTAAATGCAATCACACGTGTCCTTTCAAGAGGGAAGCAGTGGGACACTTTACAGAGGGGGAGGTGACGCAGCGGCGGAGGAGCTGGATGTGAAGATGCTGGTCTTCAGGACTGCAGTGGTGCAGCCACAAGCCAGACTGCAGGCAGCCCCCAGAAGCGGACAGGGGCAGGGAGAGCTTCTCCCCTCCAGCCCTGCCCACACCTTGATTTCGGCCCAGGGATACTGATTATGGACTCCTGGCTTCCGGAGCTGTGAGACAGCACTTTCCTGCTGTTTCAAGGAGCCAAGTTTGTGGTAATCTGCTACAGCAGCACAGGAAACTAATGTACCCCCTTTGCCTCTCTCAGCTTTCTGTCTTGCTCCTTCTGCTACGCCACGCGCCCTCCTTCCATCCCTTAAACATGCCAAGCTCACTCCCACCCACGGAGCCTTTGCAGTTGCCAATGCCTCTACCAGAAAAGATGTGTTCCTTCTTTCCTACTTACATTAAAACGCCATTATACTGCCCTTATATTTTCAAGTGTGAAAGGATATACAGTTGACCCTTGATCAATGCAGGGGTTACGGGTGCTGATCCCCCCCACGCAGTGGAAAATCCACGTATAACTTTACAGTCAGCCCTCTGCGGTTCCACATCCACAGATTCAACCAACCTTGGACCATGTACTACTGTAGTATGTATTTAGAGAAAAAAAATCTGCGTGTAAGTGGGCCCGCACAGTTCAAACTGTGTTGTTCAAGGGTCAACTGTATACACAATCTTAGAAGCTGCATTCTGATGTGATGAAATTATGGATGGCTTATCTTCCCCCTATTTTCTGAATTTTCTACATAAAACAGGTATTACTTTTATAATTAGAGGGAAAAAAATGCCAGGGCAAACGTCAGCAGGGACATTGCTAACTACATCTCCTCTGCAGGGCTCAGCACACACACAACATGACAGTAAGTACCTGCTAAATAGGCATGTATGTCAGGCATCACGTACAGGACCACAGTACTTTGAAATGGACAGAGCCTCCGTGACCACATACTGATAAGCATCCTTGTTTTATAAATAGAAAAAAAACAAAAAACTCTGTTAATTCAAGAAGAGGAAGAACTGTTTCAAGGTCTCACAACAAACCTGTAGCTTAAATAAGTTTGGGGAAAGGGCACTTCCCTGACCTAGGCCCCTCTGGCCTTCCTGTCTCACCTATGGGGGGTGGGTCACAGGTCCGAGCATAAGGCCACCTAAAACACTGAGATTTAACCCTAAGATGACAGAATGCTCCTCTCCCACACCTCACCACCACACCAACAGGACTCCGGTACAACAATAGGGGATGATTACAACTAAACCATCTGCAGGATGCAGACTCGAGCTAAGGAGGGGTCCTTAGGGAAACCCACAGACAACAGAGGGACCCCAAGAACACCAGAGGAACCCAAAGCCCCTGACACTTATAGCAAACATTAAACACAATGTTGTTAACGGTGTCCAATTCCTAGTAAAATGGACATTTACACCTTTCACAAAAGGCCTGTTCACCTCAGTTCCTATTACATAATACATCGTATCCAACATTTAACAAAAAATCATGAGGTATGCTAAAAGGCAAGGAAAAACCTGAAGGCAAGAAAAAAGTCTGAAGAGATAAAGCAAGCATCAGAACCACTCACATATGGCACAAAATTTGGAATTAGGGAAGTTAAAATTACTATGATTAATATGTTTGGGGCGCTAATGAGAAAGGTAGACAACATGTAGGAACAATGTAAGCAGAAGGATGGAAACTCTAAAAAAATGCTAGAAACCAAAACTGCTCTAACAGAGATAAAGAATGCCTTTCACGGGCTCATTAGTAGACTGGACACAGCCAAGGAAACAATCACTGAGCCTGAAGACAGGTCAACAGAAACATCCCAAACTGAAAATCAAAGAGGAAAAAAGAGAATAAAAACAAACAAAGGAACAAAACACCTGGAACATCCAATTATGGTGGGAGAATTTAAAAAATGGACCAGAACATCTAACAATGGTGGGAAACAGTTGATAAATAAAGGTAGAACAGGATACCCTATTTTGGAATATCAGAAGGAAAAGAAAGAGAGAAAAGAGCAGAAGAGATATCTGAAGTAATGATGGCCGAGAATGTTCCAAAATTAATGAGGCACCAAACCACAGATCTGGGACGCTCAGAAAACACCAACCAGGGTAAGTACCAAAAAACTACACATATGCACATCATATGCAAACTGAAGAGAACTAAAAACATAGAGAAAATCCTGAGTGAAGCTGGGGATGGAGGGGGAGGTGAGGGGCATAGGTGGGAGAAACCTAAAGAAGAATAAAGATAGAAATTACGGTAGACTTCTCCTCATAAACAAGCAGGCAGCAGAGTGAATAGAAATTTAAGTGTCATTGACAGAAAAAACCCCCACCAACCTAGAATTCTACATCCCAGTGATATTATCCTTCAACAGTGAAGGGGAAATAAAAGACTTTCCGAGGCAGAGAAAAACTGAGGGACTTCACCTCTAGTATACCTGCCCTGAAAGAAACAGTGAAAGAAGTTCTTTGGGAAGAAGAAAAGTGATGGTCATAAACTCCGGCCTGCATACAGGAAGAGCATCAGGGGAAGAATGAAGGTAACATAAAATCTGTTATTTTTCTCATTCTTACTTAGTCTAAAAAGTAACGGCTTAAATAATAACAATAGCAATGTACTGAGTGATTACAGTGTCTGGGTAAGTGAAATGAATGACAGCAGAGTCTCAAGGGATGGGAAGGAAGAATTGAGACTTCTGTTGAAACGTATCCGCACTACGCACGAAGCAGCATAATGCTTCTGAAGGAGGGGGAGGGGTAAATGGGGAGTCTGGGATTAACATACACACACCACTATATATAAAATAGATAAACAACAAGGACCTGCTGTATAGCACAAGGAACTCTACTCAATACTCTACAATAAGCTGCATGGGAAAAGAATCTGAAAAAGAATAGATATATGTATCTGTATAACTAAATCAATTTGCTGTACACCTGAAACTGACACAACATTATCAATCAACTATACTCCAATATAAGATAAAATTTTTTTTAATTGGAAAAAAAATGTTTATTGTAAACTAGGGCAACCACCAAAAAAATACTACAGAACCCCCTAGAAAGGACAGTATTAAGAAATGACTTAACAGATAAAAACCAATTACATAAAAATCAAAGTAAAAATGCTGAAGTTGGAAAAATTTAACAACTAAAATCCTAAGACCATTAATGAAAACAACAAATAATTATTGCTTGATGAATGTGGCAGGCCCTGTTCTGAGCCATTTACATGTACTATCTCAGTTATCTCTTAAAATTATCATTCCTATTTTCAAATGAAGAAACTGAGGTATGGAGATTAAATTACTTGCTCAGTGATGCACAGTAAGAGTCAGAGCTGAATTTATACCCAGGTAGCTGGCTTCTATATCCACGCGCTTTATCAGTAACTGTCTATTAAAGGGAGTCAGTGGTCTAATCACATGAATTAATTTTGAGTAAGGTTTTTCTCCGATTCACATTAAAATCTTCTAATAATGCCATCATACATTCCATGGACTAAAGTTCTACTGTATCTGAAAAAAAAAATCACACATAAATGATTAAACTACAAATACACATTCCAGTGTGCATGGGGTGTATGCAATAAAAAATTATACTATTGTTGTACTTCTTAAAAATCCAAATAGAACTGGGTTACGTATTTACAACACAAACAGCAAAAGGCACCATTTCAGTGTTCCCATTTATTTAGCAATGATGCATATTGAGCAATGAATGGTTATGTAAAGCCACTACCTTTATCCAATTTTCTAGCTCTAGATAACTTTTCTTGTGATCTCCTTTTTAGTTCTTGGACTGGAATGCAAGCCAGCACTTTCTCCTGGACAGCAAGGTTCTCATAGACCAGTACATGCTGAATGTTGGACTGAAGAGCTTTTAGAATGATTGAATCACCAGTAACCTAACAGAAAGAAAATAATGAAATTAGCTTTTCTCCATATGCTATAAAAATAATAACACTGGTTCTATGTTAAACATAATAAAAAAACACGGGTTCTATGATTTCATAGATAAAGAATGTATGGATTCATTGAAATATAATAGTTATACCCAAAACCTTTACAAAATCAGTATTAGGAGACAGCCATAGCTGTATCACAGTCTAAGACATGTCTATATTTTCATCTGAAAGTATGTTATTGAGGATATAAATCTTTAGGCAGGGATATGTTGAACTCTTGACCACACACCTGGAACAAGACAGCACTCTAAGCAATGCATCTGACAGCTGTTTCCACTTCAAATCCCTGTAAATGACATTTTTTTAAAAACTTTATACCACATTAGCTAACGAGGACTACTCTCAAGGGATCAGGACTACTCTCAAGGGATCAGGAATTTTGAGAAATTCCTGAGAGGAAAGGCAGATGCAAATGGACTAAAGGAAGAAACAATGGCAATATGCCCTCTAGAGAAAGTGGTTATAAAAACTAAGAAAAAGTTCTCAAAATCATCCCAAGGAGAGAGGAGCCTGAGGACCCGCAGAGCAGGAAGGGGCCTTGGAGGGAGCGTGAGGAAGGCTGCTGGGCTCCACGGGAGGAACAGCTAGACATTTTGGTCACCACTGTCAACAAAAAAGTGTGTCTCTGAGCAGTGAGGGCGGACGCTTAGACTTCTAAAAGGAAGGAGGAGTGCCCCGGCTCAGAAGAGGCGCTGCTCAGGCAAAGCCCACCTGGCGGCATGTCCTGCCCCTCCCCACAGTGGCTGAAACCACATGCGGTATTCACAGGTAGGCTAGCAGGGACTCTCAGACCCCTGTGAATCTACAACAACCCGTACTGTTGAGAAGATGCACTAGAATCAACAGCAGAAGAAGGAACCCTGTGGCAATGGCAGCAAATACAGAAAAAGACTAAAAAAAAGTCTATCTTTAGAAATGCAAGAGTACACTGGAGTCAGAGAAAGAAAACTATGGATCTTGGAAATTAAAAATGTAAACACTGGGGCCTCCCTGGTGGCGCAGTGGTTGGGAGTCCGCCTGCCGATGCAGGGGATACGGGTTCGTGCCCCGGTCTGGGAGGATCCCATATGCCGCGGAGCGGCTGGGCCCGTGGGCCATGGCCGCTGGGCCTGCGCGTCCGGAGCCTGTGCTCCGCAACGGGAGAGGCCACAACAGTGAGAGGCCCGTGTACCGCAAAAAGAAAAAAAAAAAAAAAATGTAAACACTGAAATGAAGCACAGATGGTGGGTCAAACAGCAGAACAAACACAGCTAAGTGATCAATCAATGAGAAGATTGAGACAGTTTCTGCGGCTGCAGTACAAAAGAACAAACAGACACTGAGGATAAACCCCCAAACTTCCCAAATCCAGCTAACAGGAAGTCTAGAAAGTAGAGTAGAAAAAAATGGAAGAAAAAACTTCTCCAAGAAATAATGGAAAATTTCTGAGAGTTGAAGAAAGAGCCAGTGTGAATGGGAAAACAAAAACAAAAACTGTACCAGGTATGTAACAGTGACATTTCATGACAGTAAGGATTAAAAACAAAATACTAAAGCCTTCAATGATATCAGACATCTCACTGGAAACAACGGAGCAAAACCTCTGAAATACTGAGGGAAAATGAGAACATACGACGCATACCCAGGCAAACCAATTACATAGAAGGGCAAAATAAACACATTTTCTGATATGTAACAATGCAGAAAATATATCACTCCCAAATCCTATTTTAAAAAATTATTAGAAAAGTTATTGTCCCCCCCATATATAGTATAGCCAAAGTTAGTAAACAGAACACCAAGGAGTAGAACCTGGGATAAAAGAGCAGGAGTGAGTTAAATAAAAACCAAACAAACTAGTTAAACTTAAGTTCCGATTGTTATAAATAAATAATAATAATTGAAAAGCAAAATCTCCTAAGAAAGGTGGCAGGGAAGGGAGAAGAGTAAATCCTTTCTGAGGTTCCTGTCTTGTTGTAAGATGTTGGCAGAAAAATATAAAGTAAATACCTGCATTAGAAATTGAAAGAGAATAATTAGAAGACTAAAAGGAGGATACTTAACTTCCTAATTTTTAGAGGGAAAATAATGGAAGAAAACTTGATCAATCTAAACAAAAATAGAAAAAGAAAAAAAAAACAAGAAGGACACAGACAACACAAAATAAGGTGTCAGAAGTAAGTTCAAACATATTAGAATTACAGTAAATAGGAATGGATTAACCTGTTTATTAAAAGGCAGAGACAGATTAATTTAGAAAATAAAGACCATTACCAAATACTTACTGTAATGTCAGGCACTGTATCAAGCACTGGGCATGGGTGCACAAAACAGACATCATCACTTTACAGTCTGAAGGGGAAGGCATTAAACAAGAAACGACAGAATCTTCACGTGAAGTCGACAAATGTTTGTGTGTAAATGTGTGTGTGCATATGTGTTAGATGATGGAAAAATAATGGAGACCAAACCAGACAAGGACATTATCCTCCCAGAGTAGGGAGTCTGTGGACACAGAAACAAATATTGCTACAATGATGCTAATTTAGTCAAATATTTAAGGAGCCTTTATTACCTGTTAGGTACGTTAGGTACGGGGGATATAACGGTTAGACAGTTTATTCATATGTATGGTAAGAGTTATAAAGCAAACACAAAGGACAGTGTAACTGTACAACTAGAATTCCCTGGAGAAATGATATTTGCAGTAAAACATGAAGGATGAGAAGCAGCTGGTAACCAGGGAAGGGAGAAGACCATTCCTGTCACAGGGAGCAATGTGTAGGTAGCCGGGGAGTCTGCACAGGGGGATACACTTAACACGTGTGAAGGATCAGAGAGAAAGTCAGTGTGTCTGGAGCACAGAGCACCCAGGGGAAATGATGGAGCGAGACAGCTGAGCAAGAAGTTGGGCTGGGGAAGCATCTAGATCTTCCCTGTCTCTTTCCACTGTAATGGGGAGCTATTAAAGAGACCTAAGCAAGGGAGTAAAATGATCAGATTTGTGTTCTCTGAGTCTGACACCAGCTGTAGGCGGGAGAAAGCAGGCCTCAGAAGACTCACTGGGGGACCACTGCCGAACTCTGAGGGAGTGGAGGCTTAAACCAGGGTGGGGACAGAGGTGGTAGAATAGTGAATGGATACGAAACACACGTAGGAAGTAGAATCAACAAATCCTAGTGACTGAACCGTGGGGTCAGGGGGCAGTTAGGAAAGTAGAAAAATATGTGGGAATGATCCACATATGAGCAACTGGGTCAATGGTTGAACCACTTATAATAGGAGAAAAACCAGGAGATTGGTCAACTGAGCTGAAAACTACGAATGGTCAAATAAAAATGAACTGAAAAAAGTCCATTAAATTTAGCAGCATGGAGATCACTGATGATCTTAGTAATAAGATTTGTAAGTGTTAATAAGGAAAACAAGTTTTAAGAGACTCAGTGGTATAAGTGGTGTTCCGAAGTGGGCCAGGTGCCCCAAAGGAGCTGTACAAAGTGGTCCACCGGGATAGGGACAGAAAATATTACAACTTCTATTTATATGATTTTTTTTGTCCAAAAAGTAAAGCAATTAAGTTATTATAATATTTAATACTTGGATCAATGGTGGCTCCCTCCCAGGCTACAGAAGCCATCCTGAGGGAAGAAACTCCCACAAAGTGGAGGGTTTCACAGTGGCACGCTCACTCCTACTTCTGCTCCCACGATGCTACAAACTTCTGCAGTTCAAATGTGCCTGGTTCAGTGGACTTACAGATTATACTATGCGGTTTTAACTAATTTAACCCTCAACCTGGCTTAAAAAAGATTTCAAAGACCTCTAGGCACTGAGGCTAATACTTACAATGTAAGCACATGTGGAGTGTTACAAGAAGAAAATGGCAGGGCTAACCCATCTATTTTTTTAGTATGAGCCCCTTCAACAGCCATATTTTAATGTCCCCCCCCAAAATCACAATCTACTGAGATCTGACAAACAAAATGATCAAGAGTATTTAAAATAAGACATGTCTACGTTCTTGAAATGATATAGTGTTAATACGTTTTTAAATTAAAAATGTTACTTATTTTCTAGCTCCTCTTTACATTGTTTTATAATGTATCGAGTACACTAGCATACTAGTATATGTATATAATTTATAAACAAATAAATACACATTGAGAGGACATGCTCAGAAATGTTTTACTGACGGGGCACATGTTAGAATGAGGAGACCTGCAATACAAGTACATGAGGAGTACAGATGCCGGGATGCGTACCGGGGATTCTCCCTGAAACTTGCTGTGAAGAGGAAGTGAGAAATACAGGAATGCACGATCCAGGGATACTTGTGTGATGGCTTGTTTCTAGGAATTACATGAGAGGTTCATAAACGTTTATCTGCTGGCGAAGAATGCATGTTTCCAAGCTCCCCCCTCTCTTTCTGGCTCAGCCTGTCTGGGGTTTGTCCAGGAATCTGTGTGTCCAGGTTATTCTGATGCCAATGGTCCAACCTTAGATGAAAACTGGCCTAAAGCAAGGTTTCAATGCCACTGAGAAGAATCTCCAAGAAAAGGGACAGGTCAAGACTGCACAGTCCACCTGCAATCCCACGGTGAACAGAGGAGAGGAACACAGGTACAGAGGACGGGCTGGCCTTTAGTAGGTACAGACACATTTACTCTACTAACAGATGACAGAAGAGATGGGGCAGACCTGAAGGTGGGAAACCCAGGGCATCCACAGCAGGAAGGAGTGTGCTTTTTACCAGAATTGATACAGAAACAAACAAACGAGCAAACAGGATGTCTCCATTTTTACTTGAAAGAATTCCTATAAAGAGGAGACCCTTACAGTTGTTTATTTATTTATTTATTTTTACACACAGATTTTCCTTTACTGAGAGGGTAAGAACTCATCCAAAGAATTTTTATTTTCATTTTTCACTCTGGAAATTACCTCCTTCACTGTGGTTTTTAATGGCACTCAAACGATCTTGAAGAATAAAGTTTATTTTCTTTGCCTTATTTCTTTAAATACTCATTGGCACAGTGTCAAAAAAACTAATGCATAAAAATAAAAGTTTGCTGATTGCATGGCCATTATAGCAGCTGGGTAACCATGTAGATGAGGCAACAGTTAATTGCTTAAGAGTTAAAAGTTATTTGGAATACAAATGGGAGTTTAAAATGTGAAATCTGTTTTAGAGCAAAAAAGATTTTTTTCTTCACTGATCATACCTGGATTCCAATTATTTGGTTTCTAATGTGAGATATTTAAGATTCTTTATAAGAAAACAAGTACAATGTGTATTTTTGTCAAATCACACAAAACAGAAGCAGTGATAGAAGCGGTGGAATCTGGATCAGCAAATTTACTTCTTTAGTAAAGGACAAGGCTTCTCAAGCCCACCAGCCCTCTTTCTACCTTTTTACAACCCTTTGCTTCAATGGCTTTTAAATTTAGAACCTGTTTTCTTAACATAAACGTTATGTTTAATAAGTTTTAACAATAGTTTTAATCAACTTGTGACTTCAATAAACATTTCTTATAAAAACCGCTTTATTCTATTTGTAACAGTAATAAATGTTGCAGAAAGTTTTCAGGAAATACTGAATGGTATAAATAATATGAAGCCACTATAATTTCACCACTCAGAGAAAATTATAGCTAAAATATCTGTGTACAGCTTTCCAGACCTTTTAAAATTTAACATATTTATGTATGTGTGTTTTTAATAAGCAAAATGGAAATACACACATACACACAACATATGTTGTTTAACTTTGGAATTCTTAGTTTACCTTTTTTCACCACATAATAATTGTCTTCATGTCAAAATATACCACACCATCATTTCTAAAGGATATTAAGAATGCCAATTTAAATGTGTCATAATTGCCCGTTGAAAGTACGTAAATATATGTTACTTTTAAGAATGGTTCACGAACAAGAAATTGAACATTTAAATCTTGTGTCCAAAGGAGACAAGGAGGAAATTTCTTCTCTTACAAAGTCTGCATATAGATCCAGACTAAGAAGTTGTCTTATGAGATTTAAATAGTTTAAAAATCGACTAACTCAGAGGTGCACAGCCAGGGGAAGAAAACGCCAGGGCGGCCAGGAGGCTGAACCTGAGTCCTCTTCATGGTGGGCTCCTACCGTTTTAAGTCTGCATTTGACCGATTCTGTAATTCTGACTTAACTCTTTCACATCTTCAAGATGGAACAAATTTGACTTTGATGTGGAGACTAGAGAAGAGCTTTGCATATAACAAGCAGAATTGGTGTCAATTTAAAATTATAAACAGAACAGAGAGGAGACAAGATGGTGGAGCAGAAGGACCTGAGATCATCTCCTCTCAGGAAAACACCAAAATCACAACTAACTGCCGAACAACCATGGACGAAAAAGACTGGAACCTACCAAAAAAGATATTCTACATCCAAAGACAAAGAAGAAGCCACAGTGAGGTGGTAGGAGGGGCGCTTTTGCTGTGTAATCGAATCCCACACCCACCAGGTAGGCAACCCACAAACTGGAAAATAATTATTTCGCAGAGGTTCTCCCACAGGAGTGAGACTTCTGAGCCCCATGTCAGGCTCTCCAGCCTGGGGGTCTCACATCAAGAGGAGGAGCTCCCAGAGCATTTGGCTTTGAAGGCCAGCAGGGTTTGAGTAAGAGCTCCACAGGACTGGGGGAAACAGAGGCTCTACTCTTGGAGGGGACACACAAGGCTTCACATGCACTGGGACCCAGGGCAAAGCAGTGACATCATATCAGCCTGGGCCAGACCTACCTGTGGGTCTAGGAGGGTCTCCTGGGGAGGTGGGGGTCAGCTGTGGCTCATGTAGGCTCCAGTGCTGGGACACCTCAGTCCAAGCAACCAGCACGGTGGGAATACAGCCCCACCCATGAGCAGACAGGCTGCCTAAAGACGTCCTGAGCACACAGACACCTCTAAACACACCCCTTGACACGGCCCTGCCCATCAGAGGGACAAGACCCAGCTCCACCCACCAGTGGCCAGGCACCAGTCCCTCCCACCAGGAAGCCTGCACAAGCCCCTGGACCAACCTTACCCACCAGGTGGCAGACACCACAACCAAGAAGAATTACAGTCCTGCAGCCTGAGAAACAGAGACCACCAACACAGAAAGTTAGACAAAATGAAATGGCAGAGAAATATGTTTTAGATGAAGGAACAAGATAAAACACCGGAAGAACAACTAAGTGAGGTGCAAATACACAATCTGCCTGAAAAAGAATTCAGAGTAATGGTAAAGATGACCCAAGATCTTGGAAAAAGAATGGAGGCACAGACTGAGACGATACAAGAAATATTTAACAAAGAGCTAGAAGATTTAAAGAACAGAGATGAATAATACAATAATTGAAGTGAAAAATACACTAAAAGGAATCAATAGCAGAATAAATGAGGCAAAAGAACGAATAAGTTAGATGGAAGACAAATTGGTGGAAATCACTGCTGTGGAACAGAATAAAGAAAAAAGAATGAAAAGAAATGAAGACAGTCTTGGAGACCTCTGGGACAACATTAAACACAGCTACATTCGCATTATAGGAGTCCCAGAAGGAGAAGAGAGAGAGAAAGAGCCTGAGAAAATATTTGTAAAGATTATAGCTGAAAACTTCCCTAACATGAGAAAGGAAACACTCACTCAAGTCCAGGAAGTGCAGAGAGTTCCATACAGGATAAACTCATAAAGACAAAGAAAAAATATTACAAGCAACAAGGAAAAAGCAACAAATAACATACAAGGGAATCCCCATAAAGTTATCAGCTGATTTTTTTCAGCAGAAACTCTGCAGGCCAGAAGGAAATGGCATGATATATTTAAAGTGAGGAAAGGGAAAAACCTACAACCAAGAATACTCTATCCATCAAGCCTCTCATTTAGATTCGATGAAGAAAGCAAAAGCTTTACAGACAAGCAAAAGCTAAGAGAATTCAGCACCACCAAAACAGCTTTACAAAAAATCTTTAAAAAACTACTCTAGGCAGAAAAGAAAAGACCACAACTAGAATCAAGAAAATTACATATGGGAAAGCTCACCATTAAAGGCAAACATAGAGTAAACGTAGGAAATCATCCACACACAAATATGATATCAAAACCAGCAAATGTGAGAAGAGGAGAGTACACATGCAGGATATTGGAAATGCATTGGAAATTAAAAGACCAGTGACTTAAAACAATCTTGTTTGTATATAGACTGCTATATCAAAATCTCATGGTAACAGCAAACTAAAAATCTACAATAGATACACAAAAAAGAAAAAGCAATCCAAACAACACTAATGACAGGCATCAAATCACAAGAGAAGCGAACAAAAGAGGAAGGGAAGGAAAAAAACCTACAAAAACAAATCTAAAACAATTGACAAGATGGAAATAAGAACATACATATTGATAATTACCTTAAATGTAAATGCATTAAATGCCCCAACCAAAAAACAGACTGGTTGAATGGATACAAAACCAAAACCCATATATATGCTGCCTACAAGAGACCCAACTTCAGATCTAGGAACACATACAGACTGAAAGTTAGGGGATGGAAAAAGATATTCCATGCAAATGGAAATCAAAAGAAAGCTGGAGTAGCAATACTCATATCAGACAAAATAGACTTTAAAATAAAGACTGTTGCAAGAGATAAGGAAGGACACTGCATAATAATCGAGTAAATATATATGCACCCAACAGAGGAGCACCTCAATACATAAGGCAAATGCTAACAGCCATAAAAGGAGAAATCAACAGTAACACAATAATAGTGGGGGACTTTAACACCCCTCTTACAGCAATGGACAGACCATCCAGACAAAAAATAAGGAAACACAGGCCTTAAATGACACACTAGACCAACTGACTTAATTGATACTTATAGAGCATTCCATTCAAAAGCAGCAGAATACACATTCTTCTCAAATGCACATGGAACATTCTCCAGGATAGATCACACGCTGGGTCACAAAGCACACCCCGGCAAATTTAAGAAAACTGAAATCATATCAAGCATCTCTTCCGACCACAACACTATGAGATTACAAATCAACTACAAGAAAAAAACTAAAAAAACACATACACATGGAAGCTAAACAATATGTTACTAAACAACCAATGGATCAATGAAGAAATCAAAGAGGAAATCGAAAAATAACTAGAGACAAATGAAAATGAAACACAACGATACAAAACCTATGGGACTCGGCTAAAGCAGTCCTAAGAGAGAAGTTTACAGTAATACAATCTTACCTCAGGAAACAAGAAAAATCTCAAAGAAACAACCTAACCTTACACCTAAAGCAACTAGAGAAAGAAGAACCTTACACCTAAAGCAACTAGAGAAAGAAGAACAAAACCCAAAGTTAGTAGAAGAAAAGAAATCATAAAGTTCAGAGAAGAAATTAATGAAATAGAGATGAAGAAAACAACATAAAATGTCAATGAAAGTAAGAGCTGGTTCTTTGAAAAGATAAACAGAATCGATAAACCTTTAGCCAGACTGGTGAAGGAAAAAAAGGGAAAGGGCTCAATCAACAAAATTAGAAATGAAAAAGAAGTTACAACTGATACCACAGAAATACAAAGGATCATAAGAGACTACTATAAGCAACTCTATGCCAATAAAATGAACAACCTAGAAGAAATGGACAAATTCTTAGACAGGAACAATCTTCCAAGACTGAACCAGGAAGAAATAGAAAATATGAAGAGACCAATCACAAGCACTGAAATTGAAGCTGTGATTAAAAATCTTCCAACAAACAAAAGTCCAGTACCAGATGGCTTCACAGGCGAACTCTATCAAACATTTAGAGACGAGTTAACACCTGTCCTTCTGAAACTATTCCAAAAAATTGCAGACAAAGGAACACTGCCAAACTCATTCTATGAGGCCACAATCACCCTGATACCCAAACCAGACAAAGACACCACCAGAAAAATTAAATTACAGGCCAGCATCTCTGATGAACATAGATGCAAAAATTCTCAACAAAATGCTAGCAAACCAAATCCAACAATACATTAAAAGAAGCATACACCATGATCAAGTGTGATTTATCCCAGGAATGCAAGGATTCTTCAATATCTGCAAACCAATCAGTGTGATATACCATATCAACAAATTGAAGAATAAGATCCATATGATCATCTCAATAGATGCAGAAAAAGCTTTTGACAAAATTCAACACCCATTTATGATAAAAACTCTCCAGAAAGTGGGCACAGAGGGAAACTACCTCAACATAATAAAGGCCATATATGACAAAGCTACAACTAACATCATACTCAACAGTGAAAGGCTGAAAGCATTTACTCTAAGATCAGGAACGAGACAAGGATGTCCACTCTTGCCACTATTATTTAACATAGTTTTGGAAGTCCTAGCCACAGCAGTCAGAGAAAAAAAAGAAATAAAAGGAATCCAAATTGGAAAAGAAGAAGTAAAGCTGTCACTGTTTGAAGATGACAAGATAGTATACATAGAAAATCCTAAAGATGCCACCAGAAAACTACTAGAGCTCATCAATTAATTCAGTAAAGTTGCACGATACAAAGTTAATACACAGAAATCTGTTGTTTCTATACACTAACAGTGAAAGATCAGAAAGAGCAATTAAACAAACAATCCCATTTACCATCACATCAAAAAGAATAAAATACCTAGGAATAAACTTACCTAAGGAGGCAAAAGACCTGTACTCAGAAAACTATAAGATACTGATGAAAGAAGTTGAAGATGACACAAACAGATGGAAAGATATACTATGTTCTTGGATTGGAAAAGTCAATATTGTCAAAGTGACTATACTAACCAAGGCAATCTATAGATTCAATGTAATCCCTATCAAACTATCAATGGCATTTTTCATAGAACTAGAACAAAACAAATCTTAAAATTTGTATGGAGACACAAAGACCCCGAATAGCCAAAGCAATACTGAGAAAGAGAAACAGAGCTGGAGGAATCAGGCTCCCAAAATTCAGACTATACTACAAAGCTCCAGTCATCAAAACAGTATAGTACTGGCACAAAAACAGAAATATAGATCAATGCAACAGGATAGAAAGCCCAGAAATAAACCCATGCACCTATGGTCAATTAATCTATGACAATGGAGGCAAGAATATACAATGGAGGAAAGATAGCCTCTTCAACAAGTTGTGCTGGGACAACTGGACAGCTACATGTAAAAGAATGAAATTACAACATTCTTTAACATCATACACAAAAGTAATGTTAAAATGGATTGAAGGCCTAAATGTAAGACCGGATACTATAAAACTCATAGAGGAAAACATAGGCAGAACATTGTCTGATATAAATTGCAGAAATATCTTTTTGGATCTGTCTCCTAGAGTAACGAAAATAAAAAGAAAATAAACAAATGGGACCTAATTAAACTTAAAAGCTTTTGCACAGCAAAGAAAACCATAATCAAAATTAAAAGACAACCCACAGAATGGGAGAAAATATTTGCAAATGAAGCAGCTGACAAGGGATTAGTCTCCAAAATACACAAATAGCTCATGCAGCTCAATATCAAAAAGAAAAAACCAAAAAAAACACACCACAATCAAAAAATGTGCAGAAGCCCTAAATAGACAGTTCTCTAAAGAAGACACACGGATGGCCAAAAAGCACATGGAAAGATGCCCAACATCGCTAATTATTAGAGGAATGCAAATCAAAACTACAACGAGGTATCACCTCACACCGGTCAGAACGGCCATCATCAAAAAGTATACAAATAATAAATGCTGGACAGGGTGTGGAGAAAAGAGAACCCTCCTACACTGTTGGTGGGAATGTAAATTGGTACAATTACTATGGAGAAGAGTATGGAGGTTCCTTAAAAAACTACAAATAGAACTAACATATGACCCAGCAATCCCACATCCTGGACATATATCCAGAGAGAACCATAACTCGAAAGATAAATGCACCCCAATGTTCATTGCAGCACTGTTTACAATTCCCAGGACATGGAAACAACCAATATATCCATTGACAGATGAATGAATAAAGATGTGATGTGTATGTATACACAAACACACACACACACACACACACAGGAATACCACTCAGCCACAATAAAGAATTAAATAATGCCATTTGCAGCAACATGGATGGACCTAGAGATGATCAAGTAAGTCAGACAGAGAAAGACAAATATCATATGATATCACTTCTATGTGGAATCTAAAAAGATGATACAAATGAACTTATTTACAAAACAAAGACTCACAGACTTCAAAAACAAACATGGTTACCAAAGGGGAAAGGTCTAGGAGAGGGATAAATTAGGAGTTTGGGATTAACATATACACACTACTATATATAAAACAGGTAATCAACAAGGACCTACTGTATAGCACAGGGAACTCTACTCAATGTTCTGTAATAACCAAATGGGAAAAGAACCTAAAAAAGAATTGATACATGTATACGTATAACTGAACCACTTCACTACACACCTGAAACTAACACAACACTGTAAATCAACTATACTCCAATATAAAATAAAAGTTAAATTAAAAAAATAAAGGGAGGGAGATGCATGAGGGAAGGGATGTGGGAACAGATGTATATGTATGACTGATTCACTCTGTTATAAAGCAGAAACTAATAAAACATAATAATATTTTAAAAATAAATAAATAAAAATAAAAATAAAAAAACATATCTTCATTTTAAAAAAATCAACTAATTTTGTTACTTATCATTATCTAATATTATTTTTATAATTTCAATAATATAATCTCAAATGATAATTCTTTTAAACAGATACATATATAGTCATATACACAATGGGCAATAATTTCTAGAGTGATAAAAGTGTTGATGCAAAGTCCTCAACAACTTCATACACATTCTAAAAGCAGTCACATATCAAATAAAAGCATACATTTAGACTATCTGTGCAATAACTGCCAAAGACTTATTTTAAGCAAATCAGAGTCACATGCTTTCAACCTAGATAAAGTTGCAAAATTGGAAACAATGCTTCTAACATTGAGGCTCAGTCTTTGAAAAACTGTCTTTGCTGTTTTGAACCTGCTTTTGGAAGGCAAAGGGCATAAAAATATATAAAAGGTTATCAGGAAGTTATTTCATATAAGAACACTAAATACTCAGCATGTATAACCAGCAAATTTAAGAAATCAGTTTGGTCATTAGGAAAATACAAATTAAAGCCACAATGAGATACTACTTAACATCGACTAAAATGGCTATAATAAAAAAGACATTAACAATTATCAATGAGAATATTGAGAAATTGGAACCTTCACACTCTGCTGGTTAGAATGTAAAGAGGTGCAACAGCTCTGGAAAACAGCTTGCAATTTCTTAAAGCAATAAACATAAACTTGTCATACAACCCAGTGGTTCCACTTCTAGGAACCTACCCAAGAGAAACAAAAACATCTGCCCACACAAAGCCTGGTATGTGGACATTCATAGCAGCATTGTCCATAACAGGCAAACATGGCAAACCCAAATGTCCGCCATGGAATGCTATTCAGCAATAAAAAGGAAAAAATACTAATACATCCTGCAATATGGATAAACCTCAAAAACATACAAAGTAAAAGAAGCCAGAAGCAAAAGACTATGTAATGTATCATTCATTTACATAAAATATCCAGAAAAAGCAGCAAAATAAATTTCTGGCTACATCACCGTTTATTGAACACCGGTATATTCCAGTACTTCATATCTTAAGGGAAAAACTTACTGGCAACTTCAACATCAATGACTATCACCTTGTCTTATATTTCCAAATTTTACTTGATACAGTTTCAACCAAAGAAATATATTAGTTGTGACACTCAACAGCGCTCAGGATTTGTCTAGTTTATATGCAGTTACATGCTTTGTTAATCTCTCTCCTGCTGCTTTACTTGGTCCATTTTAATTCTCAGTTAGTATCCCCACTCAAAATGAGAAAGGTAGGAGAACATAATTGTCAAACTCTGTAATACAGCAACTAATGGTGATAAAAGCTTAAATAACAAAATACTTTTTAAACATGTGTACTTCAGTGATCCACGGAACCAGGAGTTGGCTATAAAAAACAAGATTCATTCTAATTTCTCCCAACTCCCTTAAGGAATACAGAAAAAGATACTTTGTCCCAGGGACTCAAGAAGTAAGAGTTAATATACAGTAGCTTTCTAAGAGCATATGTGTTTGCAAAAGTTTGTTTTCTTCTAAACTCTAAATTCATTTTGACAATGACAATTTGTTTTTAGTGTAGTATCCAGGCCCTTTCTGGTAAGTAATTAAAGACCTCAAACTATAACTGAGGGGCTTCCCTGGTGGTGTAGTGGTTAAGAATCCGCCTGCCAATGCAGGGGACACGGGTTCGTGCCCCGGTCCGGGAAGATCCCACATGCCGCGGATCAACTAAGCCCGTGCGCCACAACTACTGAGTCCGTGCTCTAGAGCCCACGAGCCACAACTACTGAGGCCCGCACACCTAGAGCCCATGCTCCACAATGAGAAGACACCACAATTAGAAGCCCGTGCACTGCAACGAAGAGCATGCCCCGCTCACCACAACTAGAGAAAGCCCATGCGCAGCAACGAAGACCCAATGCAGCCAAAAATAAATAAATAAAATAAATTTAAAAAAAATTAAAACAAAATCTATAACTGAATTGCAAGGCTAGGAATAAAAAAAGTTTTTTTTAAAAAGGAAAGAGGTTAAAGAAAATTCAGAAAATCTGAATGGATTTTCTGAGCCAGAACACTAAAAAAAATTCTACTTAGTCCAGCAAAGAGCTATTTTGTAAAATAAAATGGTTTCCTGCATTATGCTTTTCTGTAAGACTGGTTAGTACTGTGCATTTTAAACTGTAATACTGAGATTCAAGAAAATATAAAGCAAGGAATCTTAAAAGGTATATTCTAACACTTTAATTAGAAGACTCATAAGAAAAGGTGCTAAAAACCAAGAAAGAGGTTAAATATGCTTCCCTATCTGTATCAGCCTTTTTAAAAATAAATTTATTTATTTTTTATTTTATTTATTTTTGGCTGCGTTGGGTCTTCGTTGCTGCACACGGGCTTTCTCTAGTTGGGGTGAGCAGGGACTACTCTTCGTTGTGGCGTGTGGGCTTCTCATTGTGGTGGCTTCTCTTGTTGCGGAGCACGGGCTCTAGGCGCACGGGCTTCAGTAGCTGTGGCATGCGGGCTTCTGTAGTTGTGGATCGCGGGCTCGGTAGTTGTGGCTCATGGGCTCCAGAGCGCAGGCTCAGTAGTTGTGGCGCATGGGCTTAGCTGCTCTGCGGCATGTGGGATCTTCCCGGACCAGGGCTCGAACCCGTGTCCCCTGCACTGGCAGGCGATTCGTAACCCCTGTGCCATTAGGGAAGCCCCTGTATCAGCCTTAACTGCAAAACTGATGAAGACCTGTTACCCAGAGGTGTAATGACATGCTTTAATCCTGTACGTGAGTCCTGTATAAGGTACGTTAACACATACCCGTAGAAGTATGTAACTCGTAAGTAAATAGACACTTACTGGGTTATGCATTCAACATTTTACCACTGGTAAGATGTACAATCAAAAAAGAGTGGAAACCAGTGTCCTAAGGACTGGACTGGCTAGGGTTACTATTCTGTCCCAATAGAGTTAAGTAGTCCCACTTTTCTGTTACTCTGTGGTAACTTTGTTCTGAATGAAGCAGTTGAGATACTTTACAGAAAGAATTACTGTTACCAAGAGCAAACCTTTAAGTCCTTTACAGTTTATTAAGCTTTCACATATACTCTTATCTGATGCCCATGGCCACTTAATATCATTACTAGTTGATCCAATAGTATCCAGTAACAGTTTCTTGGAAGCATTCATAAACAGTAGCTGTGTTTATTATTAGTATAAACAAACATTAGCTCTGAAGCTAATGAGAGGAGAAATTTTTTTTTTTTTTTTTGCGGTACGTGGGCCTCTCACTGCTGCGGCCTCTCCCATTGCGGAGCACAGGCTCCGGACGCGCAGGCTCAGCGGCCATGGCTCACGGGCCCAGCCGCTCCGCAGCATGTGGGATCTTCCCGGACCGGGGCACGAACCCGTGTCCCCTGCATCAGCAGGCGGACTCTCAACCACTGCGCCACCAGGGAAGCCCAGGAGAAATATTTTAAAGACTTAAACGTTAACCTAAGTCAACTGAGGCACAAAAGAATATGTTTTAGAAGAGTTAACCCTCCACAAAAAAAGCTGGGAAACCACTCATCAAGAATTATTATTCAGGGGCTTCCCTGGTGGCACAGTGGTTAAGAATCCGCCTGCCAATGCAGGGGACACGGGTTCAAGCCCTGGCCGGGAAAGATCCCACATGCCGCAAAGCAACTAAGCCCACGTGCCACAACTACTTAAGCCCACGTGCCACAACTACTGAAGCCCGTGCACCTACAGCCTGTGCTCCGCAACAAGAGAAGCCAACACAATGAGAAGCCTCTGCACTGCAAGAAAGAGTAGCCCTCGTTCTCCACAACTAGAGAAAGCCCACGTGCAGCAATGAAGACCCAACACAGCCAATAAACAAATGAATGAATGAATGAATGAATGAATAAATAAGAATTATTATTCAAAAGGACAGTAACTCTCTCTTCCTCTGCCAGCCCCTACCACCTTCAATTCTTTATTTTTTAAAGACAAGCTTAGGGTATTCCCAGCCTACACTAAGCAATGACTGCCCATCATCTGACTACCAGGGAGGTTAGGTTAAAGGCTCTCCAATTATTCAGCTGGAGAAAATTAAGGGTAGATTTAACAACTGACTCTAGATGTAGAGTTCCAGTGTATGGAGGAGAGCAACCAGGTGTTTCACCCAAATTAAAAGAGGACATGAGTTTAAGCTGCCTACTGATAAAATTACTATAGAAAAGCCATGAAAATTTTTCTGACAGTGAAAATTTAGGAGTAAAATGCTTAAGGACCTTTATTACAAGGGATTTTTTTGTAAACAGGATAATTTCCTATAAAATAAGGTCATTTAAGTATACCAAGAATGCCTGTAAGACATCAGTAATTTGATTTAAGTTCTTCAGAAGTATATATGTATATGTTAGCACCACTATCAGTAAATTAATGATTATTTACCTTAAGCCTAAAGAAGCCGATTTTTTTTTTTTTTTTTTTTTTTTTTTTTGCGGTACGCGGGCCTCTCACTGTTGTGGCCTCTCCCGTTGCGGAGCACAGGCTCCGGATGTGCAGGTCCAGCAGCCATGGCTCACAGGCCTAGCCGCTCCGCGGCATGTGGGATCTTCCCGGACCGGGGCACGAACCCGTGTCCCCTGCATCGGCAGGCGGACTCTCAACCACTGCGCCACCAGGGAAGCCCAGAAGCCGATTTTTTATTGAACTGAGGTGCTGATAATGGTAGGCTGTTGGAATTAATAATTCCATGGTAGACAGCAGCAGGTATTACATCAGAAGTGTCAAAGCAATAGAGGAAATCTTACTTGATGGCCACACATCTGTCTAGCAAGTCCTTTACTTTTTCTAGGTTAAAGACATACGCTAATCTGTGCAACTGATTTAAGTGCCACGGCAACAGGTACATTTACCAATGATAAATTAAATAAAACCCTGGCTGCCTCAGAAACAATAAGCCACAAGTTAAGATTTAAAAGTCCAAATAAAAGACTGCCATTTCCCCACTTTTGTTACAGATGTGACAATTTTTTAAAAGAGCTCAGGAAATTTGAGCGTATTAGAACTAGAAGAACCAAGAATGACTGAAACATAAATTCTGGAATAAGTCCTATTTTCAAGCTTTTGCTATATCAACACTTCGAAAGGAGCAGTCAAGGAAGGTTTAATTCTAACGTTACCATTGGAGCGGACGGTGGATTTGATGACCGTCCTTCACTGTTCCCTGGATGCTGGGTTAACCCATTAGGACTGGAAGGCTGTGCTGTAGGAAGCTGGGTGCTGGCTGCAAGTTGCTGAGATAATTCTGCTTTGTGGCTCTTATCTGATCCATCCAATCTGCTACTTCTCTCTATGGCAATCAGGTCACGAATTTTTTGCAGCTGCTCCACTGAAGCTTTTTTAGGAAAGATAAGATGGGTTTCTCCCTGGAATTTATAAAATTAGAGAAAATTTTAACCTTTGCTTTATACTGCCAGTCATTCTTACACAGTATATATAAAATGGAGCCAATACTACAGAATACATCATATTTTAACAATCTTTCTCTTTTCTTACCATTTTGGCACTTTTAAAAAAAATACAGGCAAAGGTATACCAGAAAATTAAGAAAATGTCTCCTTGTTAGCATAAAATGTTTAGCCTGTTTTATTGTTTCAAAAGACCTTCAGAAAAATACTGTATCTTTTAGAAATACTGTAATGAGTCAGAAAACCTCCTAAGAGATGCAAAAATGCACATTCCTATCTGCTCTGCAATAGTATATGATACAACTATTCTCCATGAAATTCCCTATGAAATAATGATACTATAGATACAGCCATTCAAAATGATCACTGGTCACATAAAACCAGTAAGAAGTTATATAACAACCTTTGAATCTTCTAAACTCAAGTCTTTAAGAATAGCTACATGATTAGAAGTCTGTGTATGGAGTTCACTAATTCTTCCAAGATAACCAAAGTTACATCCTGAGGGTCAATTCAAAACTATGGATTGCTATTTAGTAATACAAAGGTGGTCCAAACAAAAACAAACCATCAAACAATAAAAATCTGATTCTTTAAGAAGTGATTTAATGAATTCACATAATATAATCAGAGTGCTCTGAGGTACAATAAACATTACAACAAAGCTCACAATGTAAAATAGTAAATTACAAAACAAACAAAAAAGTGAAATGAAAATATATTCCATTAAGGTTTAAGGTGTTGAGAAGCAACAATGTTAAAACAGTAATTCCACCAACTGCAAATGAGATAACACAGTTGTTACAATATGCAGTGGACCAACCTGTAGATTGTGAGCATTTAAATTCAACTCCACAACTGAGAATGACCTTATTTCCCTGGTGACGGCAGATCTACAGGAATCAACTGACCAAGACATTACTCCACCACGACGTGAAAATCAATTCCACGTGAATCCTTTTGAAAAAGCTGGAAGAGGCCAGCAATCTCCACGTATTACCCAAAACAGCTGTAGAAAAGACTACTACCATTTACTGCATTTATGTGTTTCTAGGTACTGTGCTAAAAAGCCCTTTACCCACATTATCTGAAGAATTCTTACAACCACCTTGAAAGGTAGGTATTGGGTTTATCTCCACTTTTCATATGGAAATATGAAGGCTCAGAGAAGTTAAATAACCTGCCTGACGCTACCAACCGTCAGAGCAAGGGTTCAAACTGCATGACCTTAATCGCTATGCTATAACTGATTCCACCTGAGACTGAACAGAGATCAAGCCTGTACAAACAGCTTGAAGGGCTGAGCAAAAAGCATTTCTACAGCTGTGATGATTACATACACGATGATTGGCACAAATTGGAACACAGTGAATTTTCCAACAGGAGAAAGGAACCACCTCCTATCTATGATGAGCTCTGGGAAGAGAAACCAGACTCCTAACCAAGCATGGAGGCCTCTGATCTCACACTGTGAGTGGAGCAGCACTGAGGAAGGTACACGACACCGTGGCCAGAGATGGGAGAGCCTGACAGCCACGTGGATCTGTTTGGTCCACACCTCAGAGAGGGCCCCGGTGAGACAGAGGCTGCTCCCTTCCTTCCATCTTTTCAGGACCAGTCCTAAAAGAATGTGTGATTATGATTGAAGTGTGTGTACGAAAAAGTTTCATCGACAGCACTGTATTTTCATAAAAGGACAAAACTACAGGCTTAATGCACTAGACCCAAAAACATGTTAAGAAACCAACGAGGATTCTAGTATTTAACAAAATCTATGTTTCTCAACGCATTCTTGCTGAGACAGTTCTCACTGCCAGATGTGAGTCAACCCCGTCCCTGCTCGCTAAATGCTGGTGACATCTTCCAGTCACCAAGACAACCAAAACTACGGCACTCGATGCCCCATCCTCCCAGAGGGTGGGTGCAGCTCCCAGCAAGAACTACTCCACTAAGCCAGCCTGATGGGTCACACGACCATCTGAATCCCAGTCTTTCTCAACCTCCTCCTCAGAATTTTCATAAACAAGAATGCAGCTTCAGGGACAAGTGGGCACACAGGTGTCCAGGATTTTAATGTGCAACTGAAAATTTCAGGATAGGTCTTGGTCTCCTACTTCATCTCAAAGCCCACCAAGTTTCTTTCTGGTGGTAGAGTTCAGTCTCAGCTCCGCTGGCTAACACTGATAAAACATTTACTTCCTACAGTGTGAAGTCCAAAGCCAGCCAGAAACTCTAAGTATAAATTAGTCTTAAAGCATGATCATCTTTTCTGAAATTGTGACTCTACTTGCATCAAATACTACTGCAAGTCTCAATCTGGCTTGTTACCTGGCACTGGCGTGACCAACTTACAAGTTTGCCTGGGACTGAGGGGTTTTCTGCGGGGCTGGACTTTCACTGCTAAAACCAGGACAGTCCCCGGCAAACTAGAGAGGTTGGTCATCCCTCCTGGCACTCAAGTATTTGCTGAATGAAAGATAAATACGATTCCACTGAATCTGTGCCACTTCAACAATGAGAAACAATGAGAAACTGAAACACTTCAACAGTCTCCAGTTGTCATTTACTTAATTTTCCTGTCATTTGACTCTCAAAAATCTGCATTTCCTTGAACAAATTCATCAATGTTCTCAATTTTCCCCATCTATAGTTTTTAATTCTTTAGGTTCAGATGTCTGTGAGCAACTACAAGCAGATGACACCATCATTTATACCTCCACCCTGGCCTCTCCTTTTGAATCATCAAAGACTCATATCCAACTCTTTGTTTGACACCTCTACTTGAATATTTAACAGTATATCAGTTATAATTATCCAAAAGACGGGTCGTTTTTTCTCCCCTGATACCTGCTACTCTCCAAGATTTTTCAACCTCGATGAATGGTACTCCCATCCACTCAGTAGCTCAAACCAAACCCCAGACGTCACCCTGATTCCTTCCTTCATTCCACATCTAGTTGTTCATCGGCAAGTTCCACAGACTGCTTCAAAAAGAAATCCTGGATCCCACTACTCCCCCATCTCCACTGCTGTCGGTCTTTAATTCCACAAATATCTACTGGGTGCCCACCTGCTCTGCGCCTTTCCCAGCAGCCAGCACACAGGGAGCAACACAGACACGAGGCCTGTCCTCTCAGAATCTAGACAAACCACTACCATTTCTCATTGAGACTAACGTGATCAGCTTTATAACTGGCCTCCCTGCTTCACCCCTTGCCCCCACCCAGAACATCCAGAATATTCTCTTTACAACAGCTAGAGCAATCTTCAAAAATACTCTTCCCTGCTTAAAACCTTTCAGTGGCTTCCCATCCCACTCGTCATAAAGTCCAATCTTTACCACAGTTCCCAAAACCCCAGGCCTGCCTCTGTGGCCACCTTCTGTGCCAAGGCTACTCCTGCTAGAAATCCTCCCCACGTGTGGATCTTTGTGCCTGAAAAACCCTCACCTGAGCGTCTCAGGTACTTGAACTGCTTCTCATCACTCAGGCCCCAGCTCAAACATGATCTCCTCGGGGCCTCCCCTGAGCGCCCGTCCTTACACAGCTGCCCATCGCTACAGGGGCTTATGACGTTCTTTCCATGCCTTATTTTCTTCTTTGTGCTCATCTTTGTTTTCACATCCACTGTCTGTCTAACCTACAGGAATGCAAGCTCCATGTGAGCTGGGATCTCTTATCTAACTAGTTCACCACTACATTCCCAAGGCCTGAAACAGAATCAGGGGAGGGAAGCAGAGAGGCAGGGAGGGAAGCACACCCCAGAGCAACTCAGCCTATCTCCTTAACAGCTGCTGTGGTCTTGCCAGTTGACTGCTACTGACTGCTTGGCCTCTAGAACCTGGCTGGACTTCTCTCAGTATTCCATAAACTAGAAATGGTTAAGCATATATGCATAAAGAAAACTCATCATCTTGAAAGCTACTTTCATTGTGTCATAAAATTAAACTATGCCACAAGATTCCAAAACATGGAAACACCAAGCTTTTCTTTTGACCTAAAAACAAAAAAACCCACTGAGATTCTTTTCTCCTGTCACAGAAGGGAACCCTTATGTGTGGCAACTAAACTCAACTTTTCTGTTTTTACTCTTCTCATTTCTTACTGGACACAGATGGTTGGACCCCCATCAGCAATTAATGTTTGCTCACATAGGTTTTTGCTAAAAGTCTAAAGAGAACCACAATTTAGTCCTTGGGTTGCATGTCTGACCTCCCTATTCTAAAGGACTGAGATTGTAAGAATTCTCCCTGTGGGAGAGTTGTTATATTTTACTGTGAATTTAAAGCATACGGACTGTGACTTTTCAATGTAGAGTAAGTGAAGAAATAACTAGTTCCACAGTTTTCCAAAATGAATCAATCAATAAAAATATTCTTATTAGAAATTATCTATCAACACCGTAATGAATGCTCTGTACATGAACTGTGAAGAAACCGTGAACATACTTACCTCTTCAAAGCCCATTTCAAATAAACATTCAACAGCTCCTCTGACAGGCAAGAGTCTAGTAGAAAAAGTTGTGTTTCCAATCCGGATAGATCTATATTTTTCATCATTAGGGTTTCTGATTAAAAAAAAAAAAAAGTCTGATTATATAGAACAATTTACATTTTCCACCATGTTTTTGCATTCTTTTCCACATTTTATACTGGCTATACGCCTACGAAGTAGTAGAGATCCCAGCTTTAAAGAAAGAGGATGGGGGACTTCCCTGGTGGCGCAGTGGTTGAGAATCCGCCTGCCAATGCGGGGGACACAGGTTCGAGCCCTGGTCCGGGAAGATCCCACATGCTGCAGAGCGGCTGAGCCCGTGCGCCACAACTACTGAGCCTGCGAGCCACAACTACTGAAGCCCGCGCGCCTGGAACCCGTGCTCTGCAACAAGAGAAGCCACCGCAGTGAGAAGCCCGCGCACTGCAACGAAGAGTAGCCCCAGCTCGCTGCAACTAGACAAAGCCCACACAGCAACGAAGAAGACCCAACACGGCCAAAAATAAATAAATAAATAAATAATTAAAAAAAAAAAAAAAAAAAAGAAAGAGGATGCACAGTCTAGAAAGACACTGATTTTGTGATTCTTATCTTGTACACACTTACTGCAACATTATTGTTTAACTTCACAGCTGATAATACCAATGCTGCCATAAGGGAAACCCATGCGACATTCTATTTCTGTGCTGTTAAAACTAGAGACCTTTATGAGTTTTTAGGTTGCTAAGAAAAAATTCCATGCAAGTTCCAGACAGGGGCAGAAAGTTTTGCCTGTTTTCTTCTGATGGGTCTCAGCCATCGAGAATAGCGCCTGATGGACATGTAGATGGTGGTTAATAAATATTTGTGAAACGAATGAATAAAAGAAACTAAGAAGCTATATACAAATGAATCACAGGTCCTCAAAGACTTTACTTCTGACAAACATGAACCTAGATATACCTTTACGGTCACTTGATTTTTCTTTCTTCCCTAGACCAATGGTTGTTTTTACTGTAATTTCTGTTTCAGCTAAAGATATATTTTTGTCACAGCAACTACGGTAATAAAATACAATGAAGATATGAATTTCTTTTACCATGATTAAGATTTTGAATAGTACACATGAGATGAGACCAGCACATGAAAAATCTTTTATTTGAGATTTGTAATAACGTTGATAAATCAGAAAGGCTGTAAAAAAAAAAAATGAGAAAGAAAATAAAAGGTTAAAGACAATCAAGGTATTATACTCAAAAGGCCTTCTGAACTTAATTCAGGATGATAAGTAGGTTTCATATCTGATACTGACACCCTTGAAATGGTAGTGGCTTCCATCAGTATGGCATTAAGAAAGACTGAGGCTGTCTCAGGGGTCCACAGAAGCAGTGCTGAGGCTATCAGCCTGGGGTCTGGGATGATAGGTTGGCCAAGTGCTGGCAAATGACCAAACACCTTTGTCCTAAACTTACACATGTTCTCTAGATATATAAAAACCAAAACAGGGATTGTTAACTGTGGAAGTTTCAACAAATTTCACATGTTTTCTATCAAGCGGTTCCTGTTGCCAAACTGTCATAAATACTACACAAAACTTTTTTAAACCTCTTTTCTTTAATTTCAAAAATTACACAAATTTATTACAGAATATTCAGAGACAAAAGCTCCAAAATAGTGTTACTTAAAATGTCCAGATTGGTGCTGATCTGTAAACACTGCTTTTCATCCATGAGGAGTACAGAAATTGAAAGTATTCAGTAATTATTACAGCAATTTGACACTGCCATGAAATTTTCATTGCATTTTACAAAAGTTATAGGTCCACAAAGGGTTGGAAATTAAAAATACTGTTCTTTACTGCAGGTAACTGAAAATCACAGGTAACTGAGAAACACAAAGAGAAGCAGATGCCTTACTCTTTTATTCTGTGTATCAGATCAGGGTTTCTAAACCTTGGCAATACTGACCTTTGGCCCTTGCTGTGAGGGCTGCCCTGGGCACAGTGAAATGTTTACATCCCTGGCTTCTATACCACACTATATCATAAGTGTGCTGCTCTTTCTTACCACTTAAACATTAAACAGTGAACAATCCTACCTTTACCAAAGCTAGTTACAGGTAAATGAGGCGTCTTTTCACCACACTCAACACGTTCCACAGGGTAATAAAAACATCAGTACCACAAGGATGGTATATCCAACTGGTGCAGAACTGCTTGAGCTATCTTAGTCTATTTTTTCCCAGGAGTTTCCAGATTTCTACATAATCAAAGTCTTTCACTGGGCTTAATTTTCTAATTTTTCTTCCCTTTTTCACACTAAAAAATTCTTATAAAACTTACATGAGCTGTTCTGATATAGCTTATTATTTTGAGACATGTTTCAAAGGGTCGAAGCAGCTTCTCTGCTACAGGCTTTGTATAGCTTAGATTTTTCTCTCTGGTTTCTAACAATGTTCTATCTTTGTACAACTTCTATGGACCTCACATATCATTTATGTGTTTTTCTCACTCAACGTATATTGCAAATAAAAATTTGAAAAATGGCAATAACATCCAGGTACCCAAATCCCAGCTTCCTCTTTTTAAAGGTGCTGAGCAGGACTTCCCTGGTGGCACAGTGGTTAAGAATCCACCTGCCGGGCTTCCCTGGTGGCGCAGTGGTTGAGAGTCCGCCTGCCGATGCGGGGGACACGGGTTCGTGCCCCGGTCTGGGAGGATCCCACGTGCCGCGGAGCGGCTGGGCCCGTGAGCCATGGCCGCTGGGCCTGCGCGTCCGGAGCCTGTGCTCCGCAACGGGAGAGGCCACAGCAGTGGGAGGCCCGCGTACCGCCAAAAAAAAAAAAAAAAAAAAAAAAGAATCCACCTGCCAATGCAGGGGACAAGGGTTCGAGCCCTGGTCCAGGAAGATCCCACATGCCGCGGAGCAACTGGGCCCGTGAGCCACAACTACTGAGCCCATGTGCCACAACTACTGAAGCCCGCGTGCCTAGAGCCCGTGCTCCGCAACAAGAGAAGCCACCACAATGAGAAGCCCGCGCACCGCAATGAAGAGCAGCCCCCGCCCGCCGCAGCTAGAGAAAGCCCGCGCGCAGCAACAAAGACCCAGCGCCGCCATAAATGAATGAATGAATGAATGAATGTGTTGAGCAGACCAGCCATAGTCTTGAGCACAGACTGATGTGAAAGTCAGCCCCTGAAGCCCCCAAAGACTTACAGAAGTTGGCCCCAGGGCCATCAGACCTCGGATCCATCAGCTCCCACTTTCTGCCCTTGGAGAAGTGCCATACAAACACTCCTGAACCTCTCGCTTCACAGCATCAGCCTGGAGTGGCCACTCTCCTCGAGCCCATTACTACTCTCAGTATCCTGCAGCGTCTGAAGTACCCCTACGGACCTTTAGTTTTGATCTTCTTCTTCCACTAATTTAATTTTCTCTGCAGACTTTTCTCAAATATTTTTTGCTATAACTTCGATTTTTTTCCCCCTATCTCTGGTAACAACTATTTCTAAGACTTTATTATTTATCTTGCTTGTTAGCAATTATCTTGCAACTCTTCGATTTTTTTTTTCCCTATCTCTGGTGACAATTAGCTATTTCTACGACTTTATTATTTATCTTGCTTGTTAGCAATTATCTTGCACCTTAGCTTGAGATTTCTTTTTCTGGTTGTTGGATGATGATGTTGAATGAATGAGGTTTGAAAGGGCAGCAAAACTTCCTAAACCTCACTCAACCATCACCTTGAACACATTTTGGTGCCTTCCTAGCTGTCTTACCCCCAGGTGGACAAACTGTTTCATTTACAGAAAAATAGCCTGTGTATTTACAACTGAATAGTAGGAAAAACTCCCGCTTTGCACCTCAAAAGTCATCATCTACCATATTTCTAAGATTTTACATGTTAATAATAAGCCTCCCACTGAGTCACAGCATTCCTTTTCTCAGAAAAGGAAAGCTTAAATGTTTCTATTTCAGAAATGCTAGGAATTAAACATATCTGAGCATTCACTAGCTCTCTTCCTCTTTAGAATGCATAATCCCAGAAAGAGTTCTCACAAATGGAAATTTAGTACATGAGTGCATCCTATAATCTTGCATTTTTATTACTGATGACAAAAGCTGGTTTGTAGGTCATCTGAAAAACTATTTCTAGTCCTTCTGAAAATCTGTTAGTGTGACTTACATGCAAAAATTTCAGAAACATCTCTCTGCCTTTAGAACATCTGGGAAGCATCTCTGGCTCTAATTCCACCATTCTCTGCAGCTGACAAGAATGGAAACCTGCACGTAACCTAGCTTAACATGAAAAACTGAATGAGACTAACAAACAACACATGTGCCATGTTCTTTATTTCTTTCTATCTTTTGCAACAATCTTATAATGTAGGTATTGTTCGTTCCTTTTAAAAATGAGGAGACTGAAGCCCAGTTTACATACATTCTTAGGAAATGGTTGACTGGGACTTAAACCCACTGGTTCGATTACAAATACTCTCCACCATACAAGCTGCCAATAAACTTGCCCATCCTCAGTTGACAACCTTGCTCAGTTTCTCCAGGTGTCAGTAGTAACCCAGATGAGAAATCTCAAGTGATTTCAGGTACAGTATTTTGTCTCCTCCCGTTACCAGCTCTACCCCTGGCACTCAGTCATCAAGGACTGCCAGTCTCTGACTACAATTCTTCTCTCTGTTCCATCCACAGTTGTGCTTATGCTCTGCAGTAGCTTCAGAAATGAAACCCATGCCTTGTGTCTTCTCGCATCATTATTCCACGTGAATCTCTCATTATGCTTCTCTTTTGAGTCTAGAAACTACAATCACTTTCTGTTGCCTATCACGTCAAATATATGTTCTCTTACCAAACCTTTGTTCTCAGAACTGTTCCACACTAGGTCATCCAGCTATCTCCTCACATAAACACGTAAGTGCTTAAACATTGTCTTGGAATTAATTGTTCTCTAGATTTTATGCTGTGGCTATTTTCCATACCTCTGTCTTTCTCCCAGACGTATTTATTTTCTTTGAAGGAAGAAACCACTTTCCATTCTTGGCCCTTCCCAATCACACCCAGTGCAGTTCACAACCAGTAACTGTGTGCAGTTTGCAAAGGAAATTAGTGTAAAATCAAATATTGTTTTTTAAAGAATGAATGAAGCTAGTTTTCTAGGGAACCCACATGGAATGCCAGTAAAACTACTGCAGACTTTTGAAAGGTAGATACTGAGGACAGCTGATTTTTACCTAGAAGTCAGTGAACTGAAAAAAACGGTTCAAACCCATGGTATACTGTGCATGCAAATTAGTATATACTTCATTCTATAATTTCATTATAAGCTTTCCAAGCCTTAGTTGGAGAATAGGATAAACATCATCTGAGGCAGAAATTTCAAACTTAACCCAAAGTATTATTTTCACCAGTGTATAGTGACAAATACCGCTTTTAACAACAACAATAAAAAAACTGCAAATGAAATTCTCATTTCAGCACTCACCCTATAAAATACTATGTCAGATCCTGAGGTAGGAGCAAAGGATATCAAGACAACATCCCTTATCTCTCATGCTAAAGGAGTTCCTAAAACAGCAAAAGAAACGATGGTTTCCTCTATTCTCAAGTAACTTAGATTAGCCTGTCTGTAATGCAGTGTAGCTAAGGGATCAAGAAGAGGCCTGGGGCTTTTCTGTTAAGAGGCAAGCAAATCACTGGACTTGGAAGAGGAAGAAAAGGTGAGGTTTTTTTTCCCCCCTCTGAAGACCAAACGAGTTTGAACTGTAAGGATGAGGGCAGGAACTAATACTATTACTTAAGACAAACTAAAATGGGTAGCTTTTCATACCATCTCCACTTATATGAGTTCCAGACTCCTAATTCCCTTTTTGGATTAAAAAAAAACTTTTTAAGAAAAGAAACATAAGCCATAGTAGAGACTATAAGATACACTGACAGCATGCCAGGTTTCTTCTATGAGCTTGGTAAACACTCAAAATGATGATTATGATGCAAAGGACCTCCTTCTTCAAAACACCTTGATCTCAGCATTTGTGGTTTCCCTGGTTGAAAACAGAAGTGAATCCTCATTACAAAGGCAACTCCCTTTTCGGAAGAAGGGGGTTTAAATAGTTTGGTGGCTTTCCAGATGGGAGGTGCTAGCTGACGGCCTCTGGAGAACTCTGCCTCGGAGTTCACTGTGCAGAATCCTCTGGCATCCTTGCGCTCTGAAGAGCTGTCAGACCTCCCAGGGCTGAGAAGGTGAGCTGAGAGGGTGTCACAGAGGAGGAAGGCGGCCCCCATATAGGTCTCAACTGTGCAGCTGTGCACAGTGCACATGCTGCATCCCTCTCTGCATCTGGCGCACAAGGGCTCAATATGTTCTTCTTTCAATTCACTTTTTAAATCATTAATGTTGCCTATATGAGCCATATTAAAACTGCCATGGGTTAAGACACCGCACTTGTAACTAATGCCTCCAAAACTGGGTCACGTGAAATCTATAACCTTGACACTGCGAAGGATCTCCTTTTAGACTTCAGGCCAATACATCCACCCCTTAGAAAAGCAAGCGCACCAGGGGCTGGGGAGCGGGGGGCAGAGCCTATATGATCACGGCGCCCTGATAAACGAGCTAACAGCACTAAGGCGGCGGCACGTGGGGTTCCTTTTCCCTCCCCCACACATCCCGTCCCTCAGGACACCACATCATTTGATCTAAGAGTGGAGGGACGTAATGCTTCAAAATGACTAATCAAACTTACTTCCCAATTCCCCAAATCTGCAAGGTTCCTTAGAGGTCTAGAAGTGTGCTCAGAGGAAAAGGAAACAAACTACTCTTAGCCAAGGTTATCCTCACGAACACCACGGTAGTGTTAGGCTCTAGTATTAGGATATTCACAAAACGCTGGGAAGAAAACATCTTGTCCGTGGCAAACTTCTGAGAAGCCCTATGGCAACTGAATGCACCTGGTGGGTAAAACGCACGCAGTGGGGATGAAACACTGTCGCCGCTCCTGTCCTGACACTTAAGACGGTTCAACCGCCCGACCGAGGCCAGAGTCGGGGGCGCGCCTTCCCCTCCTCCGCCCCGTGCGTCCCGGGACCCGGCTCGCCCCGGGCTCCGCGACAGCAGGTGTCAGGTCACAGGTGCAGAGACTCCCTCGGCTCCGGCGGGGCTGGGCCGGGCGGGTCTCCAGGCCCCTGGCGGGCGGCCCCAGCTCCCCGACGCCGCCCCACCGAGCGGGAGCCAGGCCCGGGGCCCTCCCGGCCTCCGCGCCCCTGGGGCCGGCCAGGCGCCCCCAAACCTGGCCGCGCGGGCGCCGCGCCCCGCCCGCTGGCACGCGCCCCGCCCGCGTCCCCGCACCTGAGGATGTTGTCCGCGTAGGTGAGCAGCAGCTTGGAGGCCTCCAGGAAGGTCTCCGGGGTGTTCTGACAGAGCTCGGCCACCGCCGGGGACGCGGACCCACAGGAACTGCCCAGCGCCGCGGCCGCCATACTCCAGCGCGCCGCCGTGCTCCCCCCACACCGCGTGCGCTCCGAGCAGGCGCGTGAGCTCGCCGCGCTCTGCGGCCGGCCGGGGGGCGGGGGCTGGTCTCCAGGGGCGGGGCCCGGCCGAGAGGGTGGGGACTGGTCTCCAGGGGCGGGGCCCAGCCGAGGGGGAAGGGGCTGGTCTCCAGGGGCGGGGGCTAGTCTCCAGGGCGGTGTGGGGGGATGGTCTCGTGGCGGGGGGGGGGCGCTGGTCTCCAGGGGACGGGGTGTTTTCCAGGGGGCAGGGTCTGATATCCTGGGCTGGGGACTCGGCGGGAGGGGAGGGCGGGGGCTGGTCTCCAGGGGGCGGGGACTAGTATCCGGGACCGGTGGGGTTCGTCTGGGAGGAGCTGCGGGTTGTTTGGGGCCGTTGGGGGCTTGGGCCGACAGGGGCCTGGTTGTCAGGGCCTGGGGCCCTCGACCAGGCGGGGGTGTGGGTCTTGGTCGTCCGGACCGAGGGGCTTTGCCCATGTGTGTCTGGTGGTCGGGGCCGAGGGGTGGGGTGGAGGGGCGGGGGTTTCGCGCCGGGGTTGGGGGTGCTGGCTGGTGCATCGCAGGAACCCAGGTTCCTCGGCGCCCCGGGGCCGGCCTCAATACCTCCAGCCAGACGGTGGGGAAACCCCCTATATTCCAACCACCCATTTGCCCCCAGATGAAACTATTCTACAGCTTCCTCCTCGCAGATGGTCAGGCCTTCCTAAGTAAATGTGGATGAAAGACCCCAGAGGGAAGCAGAAAACCACGTTCAAAACCAAACACATAAACTCTGCTGGGTTTCTCCTATATGGATTTTTTTTGGAATTAGATAAATGATTGAAAATCTCTTGCATAAGTCCCAGCTCAAAGAATATGATGCCTCTGTAAACTTTTTTTCAAAACTGCAGTTTGCAACATAGTGGGATGTGGACTCTACTGACCAAAGTAAAACACATATCCAATAACGACAGAGTAGAATGGAATGGAGGGGAAAGGAAAGACAGCAAAATTATGCATCCCATATAGTAAGTGTATGTATTAATTTGTGACTTTGTTTTGCAGGTAGGTCCTGTGATCAGTGTCCTTTATTCCTCTTAAAAGAAGAATCCTAACCTCTTTAAAAAGAAGAATCCTAACCTCTTTAATCCATCATCTACCTCTCCATGACCTTGAAAGTGTACTTTACCAATGCCTTCTTTCTTTTCCAAACCTCAACAAATGTTTTTCTTGACACTATATATTTTTAAAAGTTGTTTGCCTAAGTAGCTTCTTTGAATGTTCTTGATGCTTTATCTTCAGTTCGCTTTTTAAATTTGAAATTTTCTTCCAGTGTCTCTGAGCAAGACCCTGAGCAATAACCACCCACTCCAGTTACCATTCACTTGCCAGATATATGTGAGAAGTTTTTAATAAATATGTAGGTTTTTGGACCAGCTTCCAAGAATAGTGTGTTTAACTGATAGTGTGTTGTTAGCTGCTGTAACTGAAATTTTCAGTAACTTAACATGAGAAATTTCTTGTTCATACAAGAGGTATCATTTGTCAGTGAGCAGCTTTCCTCCAGATAATGATTCAGGGCCCCAGGCTCCTTTCATCCCATAGAATAGAGGTCAACAAACATTTTCTATAAGGGCCAAATATTAAATGTTTAAGGGTTTGTGGCCATAGGGTCTCTGGTTCAACTATTTAACTTTGCCTTTGCAGTTGTAGTTCCATAGGCAATACAGTTTGTCCTTGAACAACGTGGGCACCAACCCTCCAAGCATTCAAATTCTGTGTATAACTTCCTCTGTATATCTGAGGTTCCACTGTATTTGTGGTTCTGAATCTGAGGTTGCAACTCACAGTGGACCGTGTAGCACTGTAGCATTTACTGTTGAAAAAAAATCCGCATATCAGTGGACCCATGCAGTTCAAACCCGTGTTGTTCAAGGGTCAACTGTACTTTAAAATGAATGTGTATGGGTATGTCCAACGAAACTATTTACAAAAACAAGCAGCCTTCTGGATTTAGCGTGTGGTTTGCTAACTACTGCTATATGGCCACAGAGACTTCTGAATTTAGTTAGTGGTTGGGCAAAAAGACTGCATACCTGCTTCTTAACCACATTGGCCCAGAAATGACAAACAGCATTTTCTCTACTGTATCATTAGTGAAAATGAAGCCCCATCTAGATGAAAAGGGGGGGAGACTGGGAAATGTAGTCCTTAGCTGGACAGGCACCACCCACAACTCTGGGAATTGTGGGATGGGAGGTGGGAGGCCTGGGATGTAAATAGCTGTCTCTATCACAAACAGTATTCCCCTTGAGTTTCTTCTTCCCATCAGCACACTCATTTATTCTTATAATAATTGTATAAGGTTATCATATCCTATCTAGTATTTATGACTTTTTTTAAGGCTACAGAACACTTTTTTTTCTTTTTTTTTCTAAATAAACCCTTAGGAGGAAACCTAGTATATACAAAACACCAAAGTGGAGGCGCTCTAGAACTGAAGCAGGAGTGCTTGTGTGGTGGGGGAGGAATAGAATGTTATCAACTTAGCTTTCCCCTTGAGGAGATAATGGATTTAAGGTACTTTTGTGAGGGACATGCAACCACAGTGTGAAAACCAATGCCATAAAATTAATGCTGTTAAAATAATGTACAGTCCATAAAATCATAGAAATCCTCATTTCAATGGTAATTCACTAAATTATTGTTTATTTTAACTCACCTGAAATTTAAATCCTTCCCAATTACTTTTTTTTTAAATTTATTTATTTTGGGTGCGTTGGAACTTCATTGCTGCGCGTGGGCTTTCTTTTTAGTTGCAGCGAGAGGGGGCTACTCTTCATTGAGGTGCACCGGCTTCTCATTGCAGTGGCTTCTCTTGTTCCAGAGCACGGGCTCTAGGTGCGCGGGCTTCAGTAGCTGTGGCACGCGGGCTCAGTAGTCGTGGCTCGCGGGCTCTAGAGCGCAGGCTCAGTAGTTGTGGCGCACAGGCTTTGTTGCTCCGCGGCACGTGGGATCTTCCCTGACCAGGGCTCAAACCCGTATCCCCTGCATCGGCAGGTGGATTCTTAAGCACTGCGCCACCAGGGAAGTCCCCCAATGACTCTTTACTTTGAGTAACTACTCTCTCTCGGATACCATCATCTATGAAGCTATTAAGGGAATTTATTATAACAAGGGACTTGACTCATTCTTTTCCTTGTCTGCTTCTTCCACTTAAGTTGAAAATATTTTGATTCTTCAGTTTCCTTTAGAAAAGTTAAAGGTTTTATGCTAGTCAATCTTTATACCCACCATTGCTCCAAACACATAAAAGGATGTTCTAGTATTAAATCAGCTTTGAACTTCCTGTTCATTCACTTGATTTTTTTTTTTTTTTTTGCTTCAAGATAATGAATTTCTTTTTAGGATTCCAGCTTTGTTAAGAACATCATCTTTAGAGTTGACATAAGGTGGCCCTATTCTTAAATGAAATAAAGATATAACTCACTGAAATTTCCCCAGGATAGGTTTTGTCATAAAAAAGAAAATGTTGGGACTTCCCTGGCGGCTCAGTGGTTAAGAATCCACCTGCCAATGCAGGAGACACGGGTTCAAGCCCTGGTCCGGGAAGATCCCACATGCCGAGGAGCAAATAAGCCCGTGTGCCACGACAACTGAGCCTGCACTCTAGAGCCTGCAAGCCACAACTACTGAGCCCGTGAGCCACAACTACTGAAGTCAGCATGCCTAGAGCCCGTGCTCCACAACAAGAGAAGCCACCGCAATGAGAAGCCTGCACACCTCAACGAAGAGTAGCCCCTGCTTGCCGCCACTAGAGAAAGCCTGCGCGCAGCAACAAAGACCCAACTCAGCCAAAAATAAATAAATAAATTTAAAAAAAAAAAGAAAGAAAGAAAATGTTGACCTCAATAAAGGTTATTGGCAAGGAGAGGGGTTGAAGCCTCTCAGGACTTGATGTGGCAGCTCACTACTGTGTGACTGTATTAAGTAATTAAGCAACTACTATTTATTGAGCACATGCTGTATGCAAAGCAGTCTGGGATGGATGACATAAGAAACTTTTAATCTAGTAGGAAGGACAAAATGAATAATAATACCTTACATACAGATAGCCCTTGAGTTGATGAAACAGAGTTACTGTGAAAACATCATTTGGTAAGAAATGCACAAAGTGGTATATGCATAAGGGTATGTGTTTGTTAATTCATTCCGTAATTCATTCATTCACCAAATAGTTATGAAGCCAAGGGCCGTGCGCCACACACTGTGAAGCAAGGGAGGAGATGAGCACAGGCCCCGCCTTCATAAGTCATTGAGTTCGAGCACTGGTGAGACCAGCAGTATCAGCATCACCAGGGAACTGTCAGGATTTTCTCAAGCCCCACCATTAAAGATGAGGCCCAGCAATGTGTGTGGTAAGCCCTTCAGGTGATTTTGGTGCACGGTAAATTTGGAGATCTATTAGTTTAGAAGAAGGAAAATTCCACTGTGGTTGCAGTTTCATGGAAGAAGAATTTGAAGAAAACCCTTAAATTGGGAGGTTAATGAGATGAGGAAGGGGAGGACTTCCCAGCTGTGGGAGGAAATGCCCCCAACACACACTTAATTAAGGACAGCATCCTAGCACTCTCTCCTCCGTGCCACTGCCTTAGTTCAGGGCTTCACCAGTCTTTTCTTTTTTTTTTTTTTAATATTTATTACAACATGGTTGCTTTACAATGTTGTGTTAGTTTCTGCTGTACAGCAAAGTGAATCAGCCATATGTATACATATATCCTCTTTTTTGAATTTCCTTCCCGTTTAGGTCACCACAGAGCATTGAGTCCCCTGTGCTATACAGTAGGTTCTTATTATTATCTATTTTATACATAGTAGTGTACATATGTCAATCCCAAGCCCCCAATTCATCCCCCCGGCAGAGCCTCACCAGTCTTAACTCTCTTCCCCATGTCCACTCCCACATTCCCCAACCCCCCTGCACATGCGGCAACGATGATCTTTCTAAACCACCCATCTGATCATGTTATTCTTCTGCTGAAACGTCTTCTATGGCTACCCCTTGCCCACATGTAACTGAGCAGGACCCTAGGAGGCCTGCCCAGAAGAGACCTCCACCCACATCCTACACCTGCCTTTTGTCTGTAGAAAAACTTTAGTTGAAGAATAATCAGAGAAGTGAGAAAATGCAGAAAGAAAGGAAGACAATCAAGCAAGACAAAATAATAATACTTTAGCCATTAAACAGAGTCAAGGACCTGTTTAATGACCTGTTTAACAGGTCAAGGACCTGTTCCTCCAGGACTATAGAGAATATTCTGAGCCACATCCTTTGAGCCGTTTTGCAGATACTGAAAACCCCACCAGGTGGAGGAAGTTAACTGTCTGCTGCCCACAGGCACATAGACCCCAGACCTGTTGGAACCAGAAGGTTGATGATGCCGACTCCCCATTACCTCACCACCAACCAATCAGAAGAATGTCCACGAGCTGACCACGCCCTGCTCCTTGAACACCGTAAGACTCCTCACGACCCCCTCCAGGGCGGGGCACACAGTCTTGAGGGCACGAGCCCACTGTGGCCCCCTTTGCCTGGCAAGGCAATAAAGCCATTTTTTTCTACTTCACCCAAAACTCTGTCTCCAAGATTTAATCTGGCACCAGTGTAGAGGCCAGATTTCAGCAAAACACACTCTACCGTCAAATGATGTCAGGAGTCAGGCAAGAAACTTGAATGTACTAAGTGGCTTTGTTCAAGACAAAAGAAGTAGCAGAGAGTCCGGTGAAGGGAATGAGAGAGCTTACCATTTCCTTCCTAGAGGAATTTAGATTCAGTGGAAGAATGTCGCAGTCCATGTTAGACCTGGGCTGCCTGCACATCATTTCTGACCTACGGGATCAAATCCAAAGTCTTCTGGACAACATCCAAGACTTTTTCAGATTAGCCCCTGCTTCACTCTCATGCTTTCACTGTTGCTTTGTCCCACACCTCACATCCAGCATTGGCCACATTGAACTACCACTAGCAGTTTGTGGAAGATATCAGGTATCCAGGCCTTTGTTCTACTCTGTCAGGATGCCCTTTCCCACCAAAGTTACTAGACAAACATGTACTCATTTTCAAGATGCAGTTCAAAGGTCAATTTTTTTGAAGGCTTTCCTGACTTTGGAAGGTAGTATTGACCCAGTTGTCTCCTTTGTATTATTATAATTCTGTCATATTCTTCTATTATAGCACCTGTTTCAGTGGTTTGCACATATTTGTCTCCATGGCTGTTTCCTTAGACTATGAACTTCCTGAAAGCAAGAACCATACCCTATTCATCTTCATATACCAGCTTCTAGCACAGCTTAGGAAGAAAATGAATGTTGAAGAAAAGCAAAGCAAAGATACAGAGATGAAAAAAGAAAAGCTGAAGTCAATCTAGAGATGATAAGATCACTTTTGCTGGGTGTTGGGGTGCACCCTGCAGGCCTGCAAGCCCTGGGCTTACCCAGCTTCAAGACAAAAGAAAGAGCCCAGAGTCAGTGACAGAGACACCAGTGGTTTAGTGGATGGGGGATCTTACATGTCTGAAGCAAGGTCGTGGAGTGACACCCCAGCAGACGGTGGGCAGGACATAGCGACAGTCTTTGCTCCAGGGGGAGGGGGAGGTTACCAGTTATAGGGGAATTGATGTCAAGTTGGCTCTTCGGTTACCAGCAGTGAGGCACGCCCCTCACTGCTTCTTTGATGAACTCTCACGTTACAGAGGTTCTGATCTAAAGATTAGAACAGTCACCAGCTGGGGCTGGGGGCAAGTCTGTAGGAAGGTCAGTCACGTGAGTAGGGTGTAGGTGAAGCAGGCACTGGTCAGGCAGGGGATGTACAGAGAGCAAGAGAACAGCCATCTTGGGTGGAAATCTATTTTAATAGAGAATGGGAACTATATCTGGAAAGATAGTTTTGAATCACATTACAAAAAATTTAAGTAAACATATGTCTGAACAAGAGGCTATGGCAAGTGGAGCCTTTTTGAAGATTTTGGTACTTTAGCTAAAACACCATGGTATTTTAACAAGGAATATGGTACTAAATCATACAGTATAGCTATTAGAATATCATAAAATCTCTCACCCCTTTCCAGACCAAAGGAAAGATCAGAGGTAGAAATAAAAATGAAAAGACTTTTGGTGGCTTTACTTTCCTACAATATTTCTTTCTGTTTTTTGGCCACACTGCACAGCTCGCAGGATCGTAGTTCCCCAACCAGCGGAAGCGGGGAGTCCTAACCACTGGTCCGGCAGCCAATTCCCTCTACAATACTTTAATTGACCTGTCACTTCTTATCCAAGATAATTTTGTGATGTTACAAAAAAGGACAGCATGTTAAAACTGTGTTTCATATGAGTTTGGCTTCAAAAAATATTTTAGGACTTTTCACACAGCCATGAAGAGAGGAGAGAGCAAGTTTGGGTACCTCTCACTCCTTAACTTTGAGTTGTATTTTATAACCACGTTTGTTTTAATTTCTCTCTCTCTCTTTTTTTTTTTTTTTGCGGTACACGGGCCTCTCACTGTTGTGGCCTCTCCCATTGCGGAGCACAGGCTCCGGACGCACAGGCTCAGCGGCCATGGCTCACGGGCCCAGCCGCCCCGCGGCATGTGGGATCTTCCCGGACCGGGGCATGAACCCGTGTCCCCTGCATCGGCAGGCGGACTCTCAACCACTGCGCCAACAGGGAAGCCCTAATTTCTCTTAAAGTAACTCTATCGTCACTGAAAGAAGGTCATCCTAAGAAGTGACTGAATAGGCCTTGGATCAAGGATGACTCAAGGTCGTACTAGGGAACTACTTTAGAAAAAGTCTATTTCCAGATACATTTAAATCCAGTACTAACCAGGAAAAGCTAAGCTTCTCCCAAATTCTTCCCTAGAGCTGGGAAAGAAGACAAAGCACTCTACTTGGAAGCCATCAAGAGGCACACTGTCCAGAAAGAAACAAACATGCTGAGAGGTTCAGATGCAGGTTATATGGTCAATCCTTTATCTACAGAAGAAAGAAGGACACAAAACACACCTGGGTCAGCATGTGAGCAACAGATGGTCATCTAAACAAATACTACCTTGCTGATTTCTTGCTTTTTTATATTTTCATGTTATTTTTCCCTTGATAGATTCACAGTGAGCTCTGAGCAAATAAAAGTTATTGAAGTTTTCAAACACTTAGAAATAAATGTCTACATTCTTCTCTATTCTATTCTTGTCTCCATTCTTAGACACTGGCTGTGATATTTTGAGCAACGCCCAAGAGCTGAAAATAAGTTTTAAAAAGTAAAAGTAACCTTATTATTACAAAAGCATCGTTTGTATACAATAGAGATGATAAACAAAGCTAAGCAAAAATAAGGGGGAAAGGGAATCCCCTGGCGGTCCAGTGTTTAGGACTCCAGGCTTCCACTGCATGGGGCCTGGGTTCCATCCCTAGTCGGGGAACTAAGATCCTGCACACCACAAGGAGTGGCCAAAAAATTTTAAAAATTAAAAGATAAAATAAGGGAAAAACACCGCAATCATTATTCTTGCTTGCAGACCAGACCCCGCCCCCAAGAAAACCCTTTTAAAAAAAAAAGGAAAAATACAAGTTACAGCTTGGCTCTTCTAAGAAATTATCAACATCTTTCCACATTAATAAATATTCACTTATAAAATTATTTTAAATGGTTGCACATTAGTTAGATGTACCACAAAATAGACAACTGATTTCCTGCTGTTGGGCATTTCGGTGAGTCCTACTTTGCTATTATAAACAGCTCTGGGCGATACAGAGATCACTGTAAGGATACGGTAACTTCTTTAATTCTTCCCTAGCATTCCGGGCGAATATGACGGAGTCCCTCTTCCCACAACAGGGGAATATTTGGGATTATTAGCAAAAGAAAAAAAAAGAGATTCCTTTTTGATACGCAAAAATGCTATCTCCCCTCGTTACGTGCTCGTTCCCAAGTTACGCTGGAGTCGGTGAGATGGCGCCCACACCCTCCTCTCACCGTCTGACCTCCGCCAAGGTGACGCGGGGGAAGGGCGCCCGGCCCAGAGGGCGCGCACGCCGGGCGTGCGCGTGCGCGGGACTGCGCGTGCGCGCCTGTGAGGACGTGGGTGTGCGCGGACGTGCGCGGACTGCTGGGCGCGTGCGCGCCTGTGTGGACGTGGGTGTGCGCGGACTGCTGTGCGCGTGCGCGCCTGTGCGGACGTGGGTGTGCGCGGACGTGCGCGGACGTGTTGTGCGCCTGCGCACGCCCGCGTTGCGCGTGGGACTGCGGTGCGCTGGCCGCCGGAGGCCGGGTGCAGGTAGTGGCTGCTCGCTCCTCTTCTTCCGCCCTCCAGCTCCGAGTCGGGTCGGCGCTGCGTGGGGAGAGGGGTGTGGCGGACCCGGGTCAGGTGTCCTTTCCTCTCGCCACGCTTTCCTCGGGTGTCTGGGGCGGTGCGGGGAGTTGGCCACACCCCCTTTCCTTGCCCCCCTACCCGGCCCTTGACCTTCGCGGTCCCCGAAACCCTGATCGAAAAAGTTCTCTCACCGCCACCCCAAAGAATAGGCCCTGAAGTGTGTTTTGTGCCACCGACATGTGAGCTGTTTTTTGTAATAAGGCCTCGGTAACCCTGAAAAAAAAGGATGCTTTCCGTAGCCCATATCCGGCCAGGAGTGCCTGTATATTTTTCATTGTGAAGTTCTGTTGTGAATCGAATGAGTCGTCTTTTCGGCTCTTTGTCTTGGAATGTCTGAGGGTACTGAGAGTCTAAAAAGGGTTGAGTCCAGACAGGTGGTTTGATAAGTAAAAGTGATGTAACATTATTTTCCCTGCGCTCCTTAACAGCTCATACCAAGCACCTAAGAAAAACCACCTTGGATGTTGTTTCTTAGGCCTTTAAGGTATTTCAGCAACAGTCAATACCTGCTGGGCGTGTCGTGGTCTGCTGCGGGAACGTCTCTGACCTTCTGAGTCTCAACCATGCTGTCAAACGGCTTGCAAAGTTTCCTAAAAGTTACAAGCCCTCATCTGATACACACAAGGTTGTGCCAGCGATTGATAAGAGAAAGGAGGTTTTTCGGAACTGTGCCAACACCCAGATTGCGTAGGCGGGTTGTCGTTACAGGCATTGGCTTAGTGACTCCTCTGGGTGTTGGCACTCAGCTGGTGTGGGATCGTCTTATCCAGGGAGAGAGTGGAATCGTTTCACTGGTCGGTGAAGAGTATAAGAGTGTCCCTTGCAGTGTTGCTGCTTACGTGCCAAGAGGTTGTGATGAAGGTCAATTCAACGCACAAAACTTTGTGCCCAAATCAGATATCAAGTCCATGTCTTCTCCCACCGTTATGGCCATTGGGGCTGCTGAGTTAGCCTTGAAAGATTCCGGCTGGCATCCTCAGTCAGAAGCTGACCAAGCGGCTACTGGTGTTGCAATTGGCATGGGAATGGTTCCCCTTGAAGTGATTTCTGAAACCGCTTTGATGTTTCAGACGAAAGGTTACAGTAAAGTCAGCCCATTCTTTGTCCCTAAGATTCTGGTCAGTATGGCCGCAGGCCAGGTCAGCATTCGCTATAAACTCAAGGGCCCCAATCATGCAGTGTCCACAGCCTGTACCACGGGAGCTCATGCTGTGGGAGACTCTCTGAGGTTCATAGCCCACGGCGATGCTGATGTGATGGTGACTGGAGGTGCCGACTCTTGCATCAGCCCTTTGTCGCTTGCTGCGTTTTCCAGAGCCCGGGCTCTGAGCACAAACTCTGATCCGAAGTCGGCATGTCGGCCATTCCATCCCAAGAGAGATGGTTTTGTGATGGGAGAAGGTGCAGCTGTGCTGGTGCTAGAAGAACACGAGCATGCTGTTCACAGAGGGGCTCGGATCTATGCGGAGATTTTGGGCTACGGACTCTCAGGTGATGCCAGTCACATAACTGCCCCTGATCCTGGAGGAGAAGGTGCCTTAAGGTAAAGACTGGTTGTTTGTTCACATTTCTTCAGGTAAGACTCTTTATTGGAGTCTCAACTTAGGGGAAACTGTAGTATCTGGCCTTGGTGTACTGTATCTCTGTTGTGTTCCCATTTTAGACTAACTAGTGTTTTTGAATTCTTTGCTTTACCACGTTTGAAATATTTGAAAACATGTGAATATCCTTACAAAATCTGGATTTTTAGCGAAGGCCAGTAACGTTGCGAAGAAGGCCGTGTGTGACTTTGCCACATTTTCATCCCTTCAGTTGTGCTTAACAGCCATCAGGGTCAGGAAGCTCCCTTCTGCAGCCCTCCGTCAGACCTGGACAGTACAGTTAGCACTTTGTCCTACGTGTACCTGGTCTCTGCTCCATTTCAGTAGGGGTCTGCTGCGACTTCTAATCACCCAGGGACCTTATTAAAACGCAGATTGTGACTCCGTAAGTCTAGGGTGGTGCTCGAGATGCTGCATTTCTGACCAGTTCCTAGGCGGTGCTGATGCTGCTGGTCTGAGGACCGCACTTGGAAAAGCAAGTTGCTTTTATTGTGGAAGAGGTAGTGAGTTAAGTTAAAAACCCCACAAAACAAAAGACCCCTCTGACACTAACATTATGTGTCAGTATGTTTGTTCATAGGTTAGCCTGCTTAGATCATATTATGTTTTAACCAGTTAAATTAGCTAGGGGTTGGCAAGCCTTTTCTGTAAAGGAACAAATAATATTTTTGGCTTTGTGGGCCAAAAATATTATCCCAGCTACGAGGGTCTCTATCACAGCTACTCAGACTCTGCTTTGTAACTGAGAGTAGCCATGGACAGTACGAAAATGCATGGGTGTGTTCCGATGAAACTACAGTTGACCCTTGAGCAACACGGGTTTGAACTACACAGTTCCACTTACACGCGGATCTTTTTTGCTAAGTACATACTACAGTGCTACAGGAATCGCAGTCGGTTGAATCTGCGGATGTGGAATTGGGGGTATGGATGGCCAACGGTAAAGTTATAGGGGCATTTTCCACTGTGTGACGACGGGTCAGCACCCCTAACCCCCAGTTTGTTCAGGGGCCAACTGTGTTTACAAAAACAGCATCTGGCCAGGGTCATAGTTCACCGACCCCTGAATTATATTTCTGAGTTTTAGTGAGTAGTTGCTGGTGCTGGAAATGTCAAGCCTAGTAGTCAGCTAGATGAGGAAATAGTTATGTTTAGGTGAAACCTTCCAGCACGCTTCAGATTATACTCTGAGCTGCCTCTTAAGGAAATGTATGCAGCCCAGAGGTCAACAACTAAAAAAAAGGGTGTTAACATCCATGAGATTTTCAGAGGTTTTCCCAGAGAAGTGTTTTATTTTTGGATTTGTTTCTCTTGGGGTTTGGCTTTGTATTTCTTCATTTATTTAGAATTCTCATAGCCTGAATAGACAATTTTTGAAAGGGTGTTTGAGCCTTAAAGTAATAGGACAGACATTTTTTAGATTATTGGGACATATTCCAAGTTTTACATTTAAATATGAAAGAAAACATTAAAGCATAGTTATAAATTTTTTTCTCCACGTTTTAACTCTATAACACACCCCACTGATAAGAAATTCCTAGAAGAGAAATTATTCTAGGCCTGAGTCTATGTGGCTTTTTCCTCAAGGAAGAAAGGACAATTCAAATAAAATGGAAATACATTTTATTAGAGATTGTAAAATCCATAGGTTTGTATGTTTATGTCATGGTGATGAGTCAGTCCAGGGTACTGGGGGTGCCTTGTTATTCCCATTCAGACAGCATTCCAACTCACACGGTAATCCAAGATGCTGTTCTGTCATTAGAGCATAAAGGGTTCTTTTCATCCAGTGTACTTGGATATTTCTTTTTCGTAAGCCATACAGACAATGAATACCTTGCTACAATTAGATGTCGTTCCTATAAGTTCAGTTGCTTTTCTCATTTTATTAGATGTATGGCTGCTGCTATAAAAGATGCAGGTGTACAGCCTGAGGAGATATCCTATATCAACGCACATGCTACTTCTACACCGTTGGGAGACGCTGCTGAAAACAAAGCCATCAAACATCTTTTCAAAGAGCACGCCCACGCCCTTGCCGTTTCCTCCACCAAGGGAGCCACGGGACACCTGCTGGGGGCTGCTGGGGCCGCTGAGGCAGCTTTTACCTCCCTGGCTTGTTATCATCGAAAACTGCCACCTACTTTAAACCTGGACTGTACAGAACCAGAATTTGATCTCAATTACGTTCCACTCAAGGCACAGGAATGGAAAACTGAGAAAAGATGTATTGGACTCACCAATTCCTTTGGTTTTGGTGGTACAAATGCAACACTTTGTATTGCTGGCATGTAGGACAAATCATTTGTTATTAAATATTGATTTTTTTACCTGTTATAAACTGCATTAAGTTGAGAAATAATATGTTTATGTAAATGCATATTTTTATATATCAATATCCAGATACGCTTTATCTTTGTCAGGGTTTCTCAGCCTTGGCACTGCTGACGTTTTGTGCAGGGTAATTCTTCGTTGGGGAGAGGGAAGCTGTCCTATACAATGTGGGATGCTTTACAGCATCCTAGTCTCTACCCGCTAGATTCTGGTAGCACCTCCTTCCCCAGTGGTGACAACTAAAAATGTCTCTAGACATTTCCCCCTGTTTCCTGGGGAGGGGGGACAAAAGTGAGAAGGGAACAGCCTTCCCCATGTGTTAATGGGCTGCTCGTATTACCTTTGCTGCAGCACTTTATCCCCTATATGCGTAAGTCTCCAGTCATGTTCATTCAGTGGTAATCGGTCTTAATTCTCATTGGCGTATGGTTCAATTGAAATTTATTGGGTGCCAGCTATCAACCTGGTTTTGTGCTGGCCACCAGCAGTAAAGTGATATGTCAGGAAAGGCTTCCTAAGGGTGAAAAGGTCTCAGCCAGGTTACAGGGGAAGGAAGGAAGAGTATTCCAGCCAGGAGGCATAGTGTGGAACGGCTAGGAAATTTAGAGAAAACCTCAGGACCAAATGTAAATATTTCAATACTTATAGCCTGAGATGGGAGTAGGAGATAAAGCCAGAAGACCTGGTGGAAATCAGGTCACAAAGAACCTTACAAGTTCTGTTAAGGCAGTGAGGGTAATGGAAGCCACCTAAGGTTTGGTGTGTTAACGATGGTTTGGTAACGTGTCAAGTTGGCTAGGCTGAGCCGCATTTCCCAGAATCCGCTGTACCGTATGTTTTTTGGTTAGGGCTGGCCACGAGAGAGTCTTGGAGGAGATACGCAGGGTGACCTCAAGCAGCAACCCTTTTGTAGCTCATGTGTGTTGTGGCTTTGCTGGCTGACTTCTTGAGGTGAGGCGGTGGATGAGCCTGTAACTGCTCCACCTGCCCCTGGATCCTCCCTCAATCTCCCTGACTCCTGGGCCACATGCGTTTAGCTTCACGAACGGCCCAGCTTCCACCCCATGACGCCAAGGTCAGAGGAAGCAAGAACTGACAGGGTGAGGTTCATTCTTGTGGCTGTGCGTTCCAGCTGGTTGTTGGAACTTTTCATCCATCTTCCCTTCCCAGTCGCCTGCCCGGCGGACTTGAGTCTCCAGCCGCGGAAGAGAATAGGTGAACCTAACAGCCCTACAGAGACTGTTTAGCCGGTTCTTGTAACTGTGTAGGTCGGATCCCTGTAATAAGTATCTACATCTGTATCTCTCTTAGCGGTTCTCTATCTCTGATTGAACCCTGACTGATACATGTGAAGAAGAATGGGAGTTGTTGGGAGTAACATAATCACATTTCCTTGTAGAAACATGACTCCGGCTGTAGAGCAAAGAACAGATTGGAGGAAAGCTGGATTCCTATAAGGGAATCCAGTCAGAAGGGGAGAGCAAAATCCAGGTAAGAAAAGGTGGTAGCCTGGATGAAGAAGGATATTTTGACCCAAGGTTATTTTAAAGTTGAAAATCACGTTTGTTTTTTTTAGTCAGTTTTACTAAGGCATAATTTACATGCAGTAAATTGCACCCATTTCAAGTGTATGGTTAACTGAGTTTTAATAAAGGTGTTACACACACTCGAGGAACTACTACCTCAATCAGAATATAGAGCGTTTCCATCTCTGCAGAAATTTCCTTGTGCCCCTTTGCAGTCAATCTCCCCAGCTGCAGAAGAACTTTCTGTCACTATAGATAAGATTTGCCTTTTCTAGAGTTTTATATAAGTGGAGTCATACAGAATACCCCTTGGTTCCTGGCTTCTTTCTCTCAATTTTTTTGAGATTTATCCATATTATTGAGTGTATCAGTAATTCTTTCCTCTTTTATTACTGATTTTTAAAAATTCTTTAATAGATATACTTTTGGCTTTTAATTTTTCCCTAATCCCTACTCAGTTTATTTTATAACACTTAATCTCACTGTTATTTTTTAAATGGATATGTATTGCCTTTTGCACGGAAGACAAGGATTTAAAATTTTTTCTAAAACTGATAGCTTCTGAAGTGAAGAATCCTTCCTTTGAAAATCACAAATATACAAGGATACAGTTGTATAAAGGATATACGGTTGACCCTTGAACAACATGGGTTTGAACTGATACCTGGATTATGGGTACACTTATGCAAGTATTGTTTTCAGTAGTAAATACTACAGTACTACACTATCCACAGGTTGGTGGAATCCACAGATGCAGAACGAGCGATACGGAGGGCCAACTGTAAAGTTATACACAGATTTTTGACTGCACACTAGGAAAGGGGGTTCAGCACCCCCCATACCCACGTTGTTCTAGGCTCAACTGTGTATATATGTGTATGTGGTGTATATAGATAGATGTGTGTACATCTATATATACACACATTACTGAGAATATTGAACTGGTAGAAATTTGACAATTTTTTTCTGTGGTCTAGTGCCAAGAGGATATGACTATTTTTGGACCCAAAGACCCTCCTCTCCCCCTGGGTCTTTATGTTTAAGGAAAAAAGTAGACAACTTAGGGTAATAAAAGTCATAACAGTTAGCTTTAGTTTTAATTCAGGTCCCCTGAGAAGCAGACACCAGGAGAGGACTTCCTGTGCAGGAAGTCTTCGGGGGGAAAGGCCTGTGAAGCATGAGGGGAGAGGGAGCGAGAGAAGGCAGGGAGCCCCTCCGACCGTGATGAGAGCCTGACACCCGTCAGGAGCGGGGACAGGGATGAAAGGGGGTGGGGTAGAAAGGTTTCAGATGGAAGTCCCATTCTAAGAGAGTTTTGGCCAGGCCGACGGACCAAATCGACTGAGAATCTCATGTTGAAGGAGTTCCAGGACCCTCAGGAGTGGACCTGCATTAGTGCCCCCACTGTGGTCGGCGGCAGTGCTACCAGGGCACGGCTGGAGACCTGAGCTGTGTGTTTTTCGTGGCCAGTGTGCTGCATCCCTTGTACCACAGTGATCTGCTGCAAGCAAGTTTAGGGGGCAGGTCCTCCGTGAGTTCTGTGGGCCTCTCTTTCTGAGGGAGAATTTAGAAGAGGGAAGTTAGTGGGACAAGCAGTAGCCCCTGATCCTGCATGGGTTTCAGGTGCATACTGGTTGGTACCCCTCCTCTCCCTAAGCTGGTTGTTGTTTCTGTTCTTTCCAAACTCCCCTCACCCTCAGTGATTATCTTGGCAGGCTTTGGCAGCTTCCCTGGTGGTGTGGCTCGAAACCTTTAGTCCTGAAGGCCTGAGCCCTTGGCAATCATACCACACTCTTTTCGGACAGCAGTTGGAGCTGTGTCCTAGGCACTGGGATCAGGAAGCCAGCGGATACCAGGAGGCACCCAAGCGGACCACCGGGATTCCATACACATGCTACCTCCCCTGGCTGGTCAGGGTCAGATTCCACAGCCAGCATGCTGACTTTCTGGTTCCTGGGCACAGGGAGGCCAAAGTGTCCTGGCTGTGAAGAGACACTTGCTGTGGCCCCTGGCAAGAGTGTGCATACCCTCTGGAGATCAGAACTTTTAACGCTGCAGAGCCCAGAGTGGCAAGGGTGGGAAGCATGAACTTCCTCACTGTGATTGGATCACCGGAAGTGACGGTAAGTGGGGCCACGCCTGTTCCCCACCCCGCTTTGTTTCTGGACCCGTGTGTTGTTCTTACTGGGGACTTAGCCCCGTACAGTAGTCTTTGATTTAAGCACATACTGCAATCCCGAGGATGGCACTGCACCCATTCAGGAGGTTGCCTCTCAGTTGGTCATTCATAGGTGCCTTTGGAAGGCAGTTCATCCTTCTAGGAGGCTGGCTGCTTCTGCATGGTATGATGTGTCATACAACCCGGGGATCCCGTGTCATTGGCCTATGCCCACAGCCCGTCTTTGCTGTGAAGTAGGTCCCTGCTCAGTGTCGGAGGAGGTCATCAGAAGGATGTATATCACAGCAATAACCAAGTTTCCTTGCCAATTGCATTATAATGAGCTCTCATCAGATCTTTAACCTTGGCCATTTTAAAGTCTTCTGTCGTTTACAGACTTTTGTCATGCTCTGATGCTTTTGCAAAAGTGTTCCTGTAAGAGTGCTTCATCTTTAAGATTTGTGGAAGAGTATAGCTTTCTGATAACTAAGATCATACTACTAAACTGAGTAAGAATTTGCAGAACTCTAATGGAAAAACTGATGAGGATGACTATAATTTTTATGATTTTTTATTGGGAACATTGTTGATCCTTTTATGTTTTGTTTTTCCAGGTTTAAGAAAAACAATTTTCTTTTCTCTTAAGCTATCAGCAATTTGCTAACATATACCATTGTGAACAAAGAGGAAACATTCATCTTTTCCTCCCTACCCGACCCCTCCAGAATTCAGAAAGTCTTAGAATGAGCATTCTTATTTTCATGGCAATATAGTTATTTGCATAAGTTCAACAAGAATCTGTTCATCTTGTAACAGGAATGAATTGCAGCAGCCAAGGGTTTGAACTCAGCATTTGGCTGGTGACCACTCCTGAGCCTCGGCTGTTAACCCTTTGCCATGACAGTTGGGCTGATCTAAAGGGATTAACCCTGTGCTTTGAACAGCAGGGAGTTGGGAGGTGGATGTTCATGAATAAACCCTCGCTGGGGCAGGATGTGTGGAGAGACATTTCGGTTCACCTGCAAGAGGCTGAGGCCGTCCTCACTGGCTTCCACCTCCCGGCTCATGAGGCGCTGACACCCCCTGGCGGTCAGGAGGCTGATGCCCTAGCTCGGGTACCAGCCCTGGTAACTGACCCTTCAGTAGATTCATCAGTGGATGGGGTGCATAGGAAGCACAGCCACCGTAGCACCAGGGTGGTATGGCTTATTGCCAAGACCCTGGATTGCCCTTGAAATACAGTGAGTTGGTTCATGCAGCAACAGTGTGTCCTGTGTGTTCTAAACGATGCCCAGGGCAGCTACCAGAGTAGTCTGGGGCCACCCCCTGGAGTTCCCTGCCAGTGAGGGGTTGGCAAATTGATCATATTGGCCCCTTCCCTCCGAGTGAGGGTTCTAAATATGCCTTGGTTCCTGTGGACACTGCATCTGGCCTAACCCAAGCTTTCCCCTGTGGCTGCACGAACCAGGGGCTGCCACCCTTAGGTGATTAGAGAAGCTGAGTGCCCTGTACTGATACCCTCGTCAAATAGTGATCAGAGATCCCCTTTCAAGGGCCATGCTGTGCAAGACTAGGCGGAGGAACATGACGTTGAATAGAGGGTTCATCTCCCCTATAACCTGCAAGCATCAGATTAAATTACTAACAAACAGGTCAAACCACCTTGGCTGGGTGGACTAAGCCACTGTCCCAGACTTTATACATTTGAGTGATCAACCAGTAGGGACTGTGGCCCCATGTGCCAGTCCGGGGCCCCCTGCCGAGACCCTCAACACCATAAAGTGTGGAAGTGTCAGGGGGTAGCAGTGCCCTGACACCACAGATCAACGTGGTGTGCTGCTGAGAACACCCGGCCCCCTCAAGCCCGGGACGGGCGTCGTGTGCTGGAATTTGCAGTGGGACGTCCCACCAGGAGAGGAGAGTTGCTCTGTGCCCCTGTGGGAGGGGGTCTCCACCAGGACCCCGTTGTCCTGCTGCCAGCTGTGCCCGGATTGGAGCGTGCACCATTGAGAGAGGGGAGCAGGGCGGGGTGCTGCTTTCACATAGTCCACCCCCGGTCCATCCCTCACTCCTGACACTGCTGCCTTCCCGGCCAACATGTATGGCCAGCACAGCCGGGTCACGGTCCTAAAGCTGCCCACCTCCCTCTCCTGGAGGCCAGGCGGGCCCGTTCTCTTTTCCACTGGTACCATCATGTGGCCGCCATCTTCGTTCCTCCGTTGGCCTGGAGGTTATTCTAGCACACACACAAGCCCTCACCACATTCACCCAGCAAGCCTTAAATGATAGCTGGCAAAGCCTGCGTCTACCAGACCCTGAACTGTCTCTTGAGAAAAGCCGTCCTTCAAAATAAAATGGCCTCGGACATCACCACTGCCTCACAAGGAGGCCCCCGTGTGTTATCCAGACAGAATGCTGTGTGTTCACACCTGATGGTCTGTTAATGTGTCTTCTTTATTAAAGCACATGGGGACTCAAGCGAGCGCCCTGAGTGATCCACTGTCCCCAGCCTGGGACATTTAGTGAATCAGTGGTTTGGATCATGGGGCTCTTGGTGGGAAAAGTTGTTAACTTATTTTGGGAGTCATTATGTTGATCTGTGTTTTCTCTTGCCTGTGCTGGTGTTGCTACAGTGTAGCCAAGACGGCTGCCAAACAGGCCATCTCGATGCTAGTGAAACCGCTTGCGGACCTCTCAGAGCCATTGTGGAGGGGCTGGGGGGGCGTGAGAGACTGTAGGAGCTAAGGAACCGGGAGGACTGGAGTGTCTGGGGAGGTCACTGAGAGGATGCGACCACTGGTTGACCCTGGAGTGGCCCCGGGCAATCAGAGGCTCCACAACCCCTGGCCTGTCCTTGAAATGTACCTTCCGTCCACCATTCCCGCGGTGGGAGTTGTTTGCAAGGACGCAGCCTTGAGAGAGCAGTGTGGTGTTGAGACCATCTGGACTGAACACATGACTGAACCCAGTGAAGTTCTCTGTATAAACTTTAAGATTTGGTGGGTGGAGAGGTCTCCTCCTCTTCTGGCACCCAAGACAAGCCTCCTGTGTAAGTTCCCTTGCTTATTACACCTGCCACCCACCTGCCTCTTTCTTTGGTCCCTCCTTGTCCTCCGTTTGTGGGGGCCAGGTTCAGATTTCTCCCGGGAAGCTCCTGCGTTTTTGAGCCAACACTCAGAAGTTGTGTTGAAGGGAATCCATGCCTGTGGACCTGCAGACAGTGGTGCCGGCTGAGGCTCGATGGCAGAAAGGGCAAACCCACACCTGAAATTGGAATCTACGCCTGCGAGGTCCTCCTTTTGGAGTGTGGTTGGACGTGCAGAGGCAGCGGTAGCTAGATCCATCTGGGTAAGTGGGGGTCTGCAGTGTTGGACCCATATGTGGCCTTCATCTCTGCCACTGTGACTTCTTTCACAAGCCTTCTGTGTACGTTCTGGGTGGCCAATGACAAAGGCTGATAGTGTCAGCTGACAGAGTCGTTTTGTCTGTGTGGTCGTTCAGTGCCTCTACCATGTGAGTGTTTTCTGGTGGCTGTGAATGTGTGATACGAAAATCTGTACTCGCCATGGAGTGTCTGGGTGTTCGCCTGCGGGCCTCGACTCCAGACCGTCTCATCTCTGGTCTTCCAGTTGTTTTCTTTCCAGACCCCTGACTAAAGGCCAGACCTTTGGCCACTGTCCAGAAATATTGACGTACTCTCACTTCTTGGGCAATTTCTCCTGTACAAAGTGGATGACCAGATGCATTGCTGCAGCTCTGCCCATTGGGAAGATTTGCCCTCACCACTGTCTTTCAAGTGAACTTGTTGAAAGATAAACTGAGGCATAGTAAACATTTTAAGAGTTTATTTGAACGTTTTTTGATTCAAATGGGCCAGACCGTGAGTGTTTAGGTGGCTTCACCAGCAGGAGCTCAGGGACCGACTTGTAGAGAAAAGGAAGCAAAGCAAAACAAGGACATATTGATTGGCTACAGCTTAAAGCCTAGTTGGCTGTTTGTGATTTGTTGTCCTTAGTTTCAGTTTAATAACCTTGAGGCATTTCGGGCTTAGATGTTGGTTTGGTGACTTAGGCTGCCAGGACATGGGGGCCACCTCAGTCTAACAGCCTCCTGTTTGATTAATTTAACACCCTGAATATGACTTTCATGTGGCTGCCACCTGTTTTCAACTTGAACTACTGCAAGGGATATTTAGGAGACAGAATCAGAGGATTTGGTAAATGATTCCCCTTGTCTTCCTTCCCAGATTCTTTGCTTCTGTCATAATCCTCTGTATTTTCTATCCCCTGCTAGAATATAAATTCCACCAGAGTAGGGATTTTTTTTTTTTTTTGGTCATGTGGCATGGCTTGTGGGATCTTAGTTCCCCAACCAGGTGTTGAACCCAGGCCCCAGCTGTGAAAACACTGAGTCCTAACCACTGGACCACCAGAAAGTTCCCAGAGTAGAGATTTCTGTTGCTTATTTCTCTGCTATAGTTCCTGGCACCTAGAACAGTACCTGCACAAAGTGTGTCCCCAATAAACATTTGTTGGATGAACAAATGAGCGAATCTCAGAATATTGCTCCACCGACCACAAGGCTAGTGGGAGGCAACTTGATTCCTGCCCTCCCCACTTTCCCCCATCTCCTTCTTCCAAAAATCCACCAGGTTGTATCCCCAAAATATCCCCTGCACAGCGCTGCCCTCCACCTCCACTGCTGCTGTCCATCTCCCCAAGTTCCCGCGAGAGCCAACTCTTTGCTCTTCCTCTGCCCACTTCCCATTTCCTCCCGAGCACCATTCATTTTGTCAGGGAACCGCTGACTGAAACCACCCGCCTGGGCCGGGCATGATGATGACCAACCACTTGCGTGAGTTGTGTCACAACAGGAGGTCCCGATAAGGAACGTGGTGCTGCCACTGAAAACCAACTGGGAGAATTCATGGGGGGCTGAAAGCAGGAGGGAGGAGATGCCAGCCCATAATATGTCTGGCCAACCTCCCAGAAACCCTCACGTTGGGATCCATCTTGGCTGAGAGATGCGTGCACCACCCAGGAGGACCCTGAGTGATACCATATATGGGCACAAGCAAGATGACTGGCCAGAGGCAACCCGGAAACTAACCCATCACCGTAAAACCCGAGACTGTGAGCCACATGGCAGAGCAGTTCTACTGGGTTCCCTTACCCCGCTGCTCTCCGCCCAGGTGCCGCCTCTCAATAAAGCCTCTTGCTTTGTCAGCACGTGTGTCTCCTCGGACAATTCATTTCCGAGGGTTAGACAAGAGCCGGCTCTCGAGCCCTGGAAGGGGTACCCCTTCCTGCAACAGTTTTAGTCGTAGCTGTCAAGTTGATCTTTTTATGATGTAAATGAGATCGTGCCCCTTCTCTGCCGGAAAGCTTCCAATGGCTGCCCGTTTCACAGTAGATGAAAGGCAAACTCCTTACCAGGGCATGTGATCTGGCCCTGACCCCCCTCCAGTCCCACCTCAGAGTGCTTGCATTCAAGCCATACTGTGCTCTTTTTCTTCCTCAGACATACCAAGCTCCTTTCTGCCTCTGTCTTTGCTCTTCTCTTGTCCGTTTTCATTTATGTGCAAATTGGCTCGCTCCTGTTATTCAGGTCTCAGCCCAACTGCCTCTTCTTGGGGGAGCCTCCAATCTAAAGGAGCCCCCTCTCTCCTTCCTAATCTCTCTCCATCCCAGAGCCCTGTTTTGTTTCTTTACATCTATCACTATCAGAAATGATGTCCTTTTTAAAATTATTTATTTATGTTGGCTGCGCTGGGTCTTCACTGTGGCTCTCAGGTTCTTCGTTGTGGCACGTGGGCTTCTCTAGTTGCGGTATTGGGAGGGGGGTCTTAGCTCCCCGACCAGGGATCGAACCCTGGGCCCCCTGCATTGGGAATGCAGAGTCTTAACCACTGGACCACCAGGGAAGGCCCAATGATGTCATTTTAAAAATATTTTTTTTCCGGGCTTTTTATTCCTCTGTTAGAATGTACACTTTATGAGAAGAGAAATCTTATTGACCTTGGGAACAAAAATCATCTTCCCAGAATCCAGCAAAGCGTGTGGCATGCACACGTGTGCACACACCAACACAAAGAGAAGAATCTTAGTCCTAATAGTGACTGAAAATATCTCTGTTTCAGGAAGACGGTGAGGAAGACCAGTTCGTTCATGGTCATAGAAAACCGAGAGGGTTGTCATTACTGTCTCGAGGAAGTTCAGGGGATGGCCCTCACGGCTGTGATGAGTGAGGGCTGCAGTGCTTTTCTCTGTCTAGTTACTAGAAGCTCAGCTTTGGTCTTTGAAACCAAGGAGGAAGGGTCATGGTTATCTTGGTAGTTTCTTTAGAATTGCTTAAAAGCAGTGTACCTTGAATTATAAAAGCCTACTTATGTTGTTTTGAACAAAAATGCCTTTAGCTCAGGGTTCAGCCATTTTTTTTTTCTGTAAAGGGCTGGAGAGTTAATATTTTTGGCTTTACGGGCCACATGGTCTCAGTTGCGGCTTCTTAGTCGTGCAGCTAGTAGTGCAAGGTAGCCATGAGCAATGCTTAGGCAAGTGACAAGCGTGCAGGATTCCACCTGGAGGGGCTGCTGGAGGTGGGAGACAGATTTGGCCAATGGGCTGTAGTTTTGCGACTCCTGCTTTAAGTCTTCAAGGAAGCTCATTCTCTGAAGTGTTTAGCCAGCTAGCCTTTCTGTGCCCGTGGGGTGTCTAGAAATTTTGCAGCGTAAAATTAGAAAGCTGGATTTCCGTCCTGGAATAATAACAATAGTTATCATAGCAATCGCTAATGCTTATGTAGTATGTCAGGCAATATTTCAACTACCTTTCTTAACGTTTTTGCATTTAATCCTCACGATGTTACTGAACCAAACTTGGGTCCACTAGCCCGTGCACAGTAAAGCCAATCTACTGACACCTAGTTGTGGTGAAAGAAAGTGCAGTTTTTATTGCAGGGGCACCAAGCAAGGAGTCCAGGGCAGCTAGTGCTCAAAACACCTGAACTCCCCGATGGGTTTCAGCAAAGTATTTTTAAAGACCAGGTGGGGTGGTGCAGGTTGCAGGGTATGTGATCAGCTCGTGCACAATTCTCTGATTGGCTGATGGTGAGGTCACCGGGCAGGATCACAGGGGTTAATATTATCAGTCCTTAGGCTCCAGTAGGCCTGGGGGCTGTGGGCTCAAGGTCGTCAAGTAGGTGGCATCTTCCATTTGGTGGAGGATTTTGACATCTGTGAAACAACTCAGGAAGTGTGAATCACATACTATTATCCAGGTACTTCAGAGAAGGACTAAGGCAGAGGATACGGGGGAAGGGTCTGTCCCGGGAAGGCCCCATTGGATCCTGCTCGGTTACAACTATGTAATTTAGGTAACATCATTGTCCCCATTTTATGGATAAGGAATTTGAAATTTAGTGAAGTTAAAAAGCTGGTCTGAAGTCACACAGTCAAAAAATGGCACAGCGGGGACTCAAGAGTGTCTTCTGACTCTAAAGAGCGGACTTTTACCCTCATGAATATACCACCTGCCCAAAGAGCAAGGATTGAGGCTCTACCAAGGGAAATCTTATAGGCAGGCGCAGAGCCAGCTCTTTTGGACCTTGTTCTGAATTGGGAGGAGGAATAATGCAGTTTCCTGAACATCTCCTTTTGTTTCTTTGGAAAGATGGGACCTGTTTTGTTTTTGCAGGTACTGACACATTAAATTAGAATATATAAAGATGGGTAACCAAACCCCAACTTGAAAATCAAAATGATCCTTCCCTAAGTATATATATTCTACTCTTTCCAGGTTTAATAATTGTGTATCTTTATAATTTAAAAAATTCATCATAGTATCATCTTAAGGGAAGGACCTATTAATTTATTGGTTAAAAATACTGATGGTATATTTTTCATATACCATCAGATAGTATGTGATATATGCTCATTAAAAAAAAATTAGAGCATGGGCCTCCCTGGTGGCGCAGTGGTTGAGAGTCCGCCTGCCGATGCAGGGGATACGGGTTCGTGCCCCGGTCTGGGAGGATCCCATATGCCGCGGAGCGGCTGGGCCCGTGAGCCATGGCCGCTGGGCCTGCGCGTCCGGAGCCTGTGCTCCGCAACGGGAGAGGCCACAGCAGTGAGAGGCCCGCATACCGCAAAAAGAAAAAAAAAAAAAAAAAAAAAAAAATTAGAGCAGAAGAATATATGTCAGCCCATTGCCACACCCCCTCACCACTGGCTAATAACATTTTATAACCTCAAAGTAACTGACACATGTATTGCCATTTTGATCTGGCCTAACTTTAGCAAACAGCACATGAGGATTTCCTTTATCCTTTTGTTACCAAGCAAGGGCTCTTATGCCCTGGTGCAGAAAGCCAAACTCTGACAGTGGGTGTTTGCAGTAAAGTAATGGTTTATTTGCAGGCACCACACAGGGGGACCGGGCAGCTAATGCTCAAAAGACCCCGAACTCCCTGATGGCTTTCAGGCAAGGGTTTTTAAAGACAGTGTGAGGGGAGAGGGTCCTAGGTTGCACGATCAGCTCATGAACCTTCTTCTGATTGGTTGGTGGTGAGGTAACAGGTGAAATTTCTGGAATCTCAACCTTCTGGTTCCAACCAGTCTGGGGTCTGTGTGCTTGTGGTCAGCCTGTAGTCACCATCCTCCCCTCGGGCGGCTGATGGGGTCACAGTTCTGCAGGACAGCTCACAGATATGCACCATATTGTTATCTATGTCCCTTCAGGAGGAACTAGGAGTCCTGTGACTCTACTGTCCTGATTATTAACTGCTTGAGTCTGCTCTTTGGAACTCAGGGAAGGCCCAGGAGATGGAAGCCTTTTTCCTACAAATGAGAAACGGGGGGTATGGGAAGCCTTCTGTGTCTGGGAGGGCCCTGCAGGGGCCTCAGTTTCAATCTTCTCTTTTCTTTGATCTCCCTCAATCTTGAGGGGACCAGGGTGGGACAAGAAAGGGAATAAAGTTTTGCAAAGAGAGGTTAATCGTAAACTCAGCAGGGGCACTCGGCTTTAGGAGGACTTGGTTTCACTTTCACTGCTTAATTCCACCCTAGCCAAGCTCTGTTAAAGATGGGCTGGTGGTGAATAAGCCACCTGAGATTTCCTTGCTTTCCAGAGTGATGTTGGGGTAAGAGTGGGAGCTGTAGACTCAGTAGACCTAGGTTTAAATCACTATCACTGGGCCTCCTTTTTCTCATCTGTAAATGGACTTGTTACTGGACCAAACCTGGGTCCACTTGCCCACCTTGCAGCAAAGCCAATTTGCTGACACCAGGTTGTGGTGAAGGAAAGTACAACATTTATCGCAGGGCACCCAGCAAGGAGAACGGGTGACTCCTGTGCTCAGAAGACCCAAGCTCCCTGATGGTCTTCAGGGAAGAGTTTTCAAAGGCAACATTTTGCGGGGGAGGCTGCAGGGTGCATGGCTTTCTTCTGATTGGTTGGAGGTGAGGTAATAGGGTGGCGTTTCAGGAATCTCAGTCATCAACCTCTGATTCCAACCAGCCTGGGGTCTAGTGCTTGTGCTCAGCCTATAGTTACCATCCTCCACCTGGGTGGCAGGAGGGTCTTAGTTACTGCAGAACAACTCAACAACCTATGCATCAGGTTGTTATGTATATTCCTTGAGGAGGAACTAGGACTGTCTTATCCCTGTACTCTTGTCATTACTTTTCTTATTCAACTGCTTTTCCTTTGTATCTTCATTCCCTCTCTTCCCTAATTAGTAAGGGCATGTGCCTTCTCTTCGGAACTCAGGGAAGGCCTAGGAGAATAAAGCCTTTTCCCACAAACAAGAAATGGGGATGTAAGGCCAACTGGCCCGGGGCAGGGGAACACAATCAGATTCACAGGTTGCATCAGACCGAAACTCTCTGGACCACCCAGTTCCAGGAACTGACCTGGGGACCTTCCACCCGGCCCAGCCTTCCCGCCTTTCGAGGGGCGGGACTAGCGGTCCCAAGACTGATGTAACCGGCACCAGATATTGCCACGATACCCGAAGAGACCACCAAATAGGGAATACCTTGAGCCCTCCCAGATTCACCACACCCCTTTCCCTTCTTCCCCTATAAAATCTTCCCCAACCCTCGCCCGGGTGCGACTTCTCTGGCCCCTTTCTCTTGGACCAGTGAACCTCGCCCGGGAGCGCCCCCTAATAAAGCTCACTTGAAGCTTTCCTCTGTTTCGCGATGCCGTTTGTTAAGATCCGACCTTACAGGGGATACAGAGGGGCTTTTGTCCTCGGGTGGACCCCACAGTGTACTGCTCGGTTTCAGAGTCAATAATGTTATCCATGCAACAATGGTTTTGAGCCTCAAATGAGGTTATCAATACTGTACAGAGAATACTAAGTGTATCCTCTGTACAGAGAGCGGCTATTTTGTTAAGAGCTGAGTGCGGGCTTTTCCATATGTATGGATTCTCTAAGACCTTCGTTGCTAAGTCCAGAAAATTCAATTGGCTTGGATTTTATTATTATTTTCATATTTCTATATCTATGTAGATTTATTATTATTATAGCATCATCCATGTGACCTATTATTACATAGGAGAAAAGCTTTGTCAAGGTAAAAAGCACCATATCCAGACTTTAGGATTTTCCCCTAAAATAAGCAGTGTGAAGCACAGAAACATTAACAAAGAAGCTTATGACATTCCTTCTGAAGAGATGAAAGATGAGAAAGCTGCTGCTCTTGGCTGGCTCAGGCCCACCCCTTCCTAGCAGCAGCAGGGGATCAGATGACCTCTCAAGGTTCCTTGTCGCTGCTGGTTTTGTTTTTTGATGTCTGTTTAAAGATTATGCTAATACTGCTGATGTAAAATCCTTTGTACACAGTGATGGTTAAAAATCCTGGCTTCTGACCTGAATCTATGCCTGCCTGGTTAAAATTGTATACTTGAGATTAACAGGATTCAAATGCTCATGTCTTATATAAGCCATTGGGTCTTTTTTTTCTCCTCAAAAAGATTTCTTGTTATTGTATTTTGGACTAAAGCAAGGGGGAGAAGGTTGATTAAAAATGCATTTAAGTACAGAAGGATTTAGATTATTTTAATAACTAAGCTTAGTTTTTATATTGTGGATGAGAAAGAGGAATGAATAATAATGTAGAATACAAAGACCCAGGAGGTGACTCCCCTAGAAAGCTATCACTGGAGCAGCATATTAACTAAGAAAGAGTCTTTGCAGCAGAGAACTGAGAGTTCCCAGATCTGTAAATCATCACGTATCTAATAAGTAACTTGTGTAGTACTGTGGGAGAATGGGCTCTGGAGCCAGCCTGTGAGGGTTTGGATACTGGTTCTGAGCTTTTATGGGCTCTGTGATCATAGCAATGCATTTAACCGACTTGTGCCTCATGGTTCTCATCTGTAAAATGGGGATAATAATAGTTACCTACTTCTTAGGGTTGCTGGGAAGATTAAGTGAGTTAATAAATGTAAAGTGGTTAGCATGGTGCCTGGAATACAATGTGTTAAATAATAGCAGTTAATTCAAAATCTTAAGTATTATCGTGTTTTATTTTGTTTCCTTTTTGTTTTCACTTCTTTACTTTTTATGATGGAAAAGATTTTAATTTTTAATAATAGAGAGAGGTATAATAACCCCCCATGTATTCGTTAGCAGTTATCCATTTATGGACAATCTTGTTTTACCTAAATGCCCATTCACTTCCCCTACTTTTACTTGATTATTTTGAAACAGATCTCATCCATACTCTATTTCATTTTTATTTTTTTTAATTTATTTTTATTTATTTATTTATTTATTTATTTTTTTGCGGTACGTGGGCCTCTCACTGTTGTGGCCTCTCCCATTGCAGAGCACAGGCTCCAGACACGCAGGCTCAGCGGCCATGGCCCATGGGCCCAGCCGCTCCATGGCATGTGGGATCTTCCCAGACCGGGGCACGAACCCATGTCCCCTGCATCGGCAGGCGGACTCTCAACCACTGCGCCACCAGGGAAGCCCCAAGAGCATCTTTTTTTTTTTTTTTTTTTTTTAGCGGTACACGGGCCTCTCAATGTTGTGGCCTCTCCCGTTGCGGAGCACAGGCTCCGGACGCGCAGGCTCAGCGGCCATGGCTCACGGGCCCAGCCGCTCCGCGGCATGTGAGATCTTCCTGGACCGGGGTACGAACCCGTGTCCCCTGCATCAGCAGGCGGACTCTCAACCACTGCGCCACCAGGGAAGCCCTCTTTTTCATTTTTAAATCTTCCAGTATGTATCTCTAAAATAAAGGTAGCAAATTATGGCCCAAACTCTGTTTTATGAATAAAGTTTTATTGGAACACAGTGAAGGGGTCCACAATATGCCATTGATGCATAAAAATTATTTTGAACTGAAGTCATTTGAGGATAAGCTTTTTTTCCTGAACTCTTTTATCTGCCTAAGAGCAGATCCTCCTAGAAGAACTCACTTGTGATGAAACTCCCCAGGAATGCTCAACCAGGGAAGATTGACTCTTATCACAGATATGAGAAGTTGGAACCACATCTAACCAGACAGTGTCACAAAACTATACCTGTCATCTATTCTCCTGAGGGCCCACTTAACTTTCCTAAAAGGCATTTGTTTTTCCATAAGTGTCCTTCCCCTATTAAGATAATTTGTAGGTCCCAAATTATAAAGATAAGACACCTTTTTGGGTCATGTTTTTCTGTGAACTCTTGTGTATGTGCATGAATAAAAATCTGTCTTTTCCTAATCTGTTTTTTTATTTCTAAATTTTAATTTTATTGGAGTATAGTTGATTTACAATGTTGTGTTAGTTTCAGGTGTACAGCAAAGTGAATCAGTTATACATATACATATATTCATTCTTTTTCAGTTTCTTTTCTCATACAGGTTATCACAGAATACTGAGTAGAGTTCCCTGTGCTATACAGTGGGTCACTGTTGGTTATCTACCTTATATACAGTAGTGTGTGTATGTTCATCCCAAGGTCCTGATTTATCCCTCCCCCTTTCCTCTTTGATAACCATAAGTTTGTTTTCAATATCTGTAAGTCTGTTTCTGTTTTGGAAATAATTTCATTTGTTTCATTTTTTAAAACATTAGATTCCACATATGAGTGATATCATATGATATTTGTCTTTCTCAGTCTGACTTACTTCACTTAGTATGATCATCTCTCAGTCCATCCATGTTGCTGCAAATGGCATTATTTTATTCTGTTTTATGGCTGAGTAGTATTCCATTGTGTATACGTACCATATCTTCTTTATCCATTCATCTGTCAATGGACTTTTAGGTTGTTTCCATGTCTTGGCTATTGTGAATAGTGCTGCTATGAACATAGGGGTGCATGTATTCCTAATCTCTTTTTTAATCAGTTTAATTCACAGACCCCAATATCTGAACCTAAGAGAGTAGAGGAAAAGTTTTCTTTCTCAACACCAGCGATGCCCATTCATGTACTTATTGTGTGTGACCGCTTTTGTGCTACGATGGTGGAGTTGAGTAGTTGTGACAGACTTATGGTCCACAAGCTTGAAATATTTACTATTTGGTCCTTTACAGAAAATGTTCACCAACTCCTGCTCTGAAAGACAAGCAGACTCTCTTTGTTTTTAAAAAAACATAACCAGAATTCATTTTCACACTTAATAATTTTCACACCTAATTTCACACCTAATGCATTAACAATAATGCACTAATATTATCAAATATACAATTGGTATTCAGATTTCCCCAGATATCTCATAAATTTTAAAAAATATGGATATATTAAAAATGAGGAACCAAATGAGGTAAACACATTGTCGTTTTTAATCTAAAGGAGTCAGTCCTCTTTTCTCTTTTTTCCCCTTGCAATTTAGCTGTTAAAGAAACAGATCATTTGTCCTATAGCATTTCACACATCTATATTTTGCTGGTGGAAGTCTATGGTATCATTTAACATACTCCTCTGTCCTCTGTATTGCCTAGCAGTTGGTGGTTAGAACTGGAGACTTGACCCAAGTTTACAAGAACATGCACTGTTCAAGGGTAGTATGTGCCTTCATGACACAGTACACAATGACTATCATTTTGTGATGTTAGCAGATAGCCTGAATTTTTTTTTAAACATCTTTATTGGAGTATAATTGCTTTACAATGCTGTGTTAGTTTCTGCTTTATAACAAAGTGAATCAGTTATACATATACATATATCCCCATATCTCCTCCCTCTTGTGTCTCCCTCCCACCCTCCCTCTCCCACCCCTCTGGGTGATCACAAAACACTGAGCTGATCTCCCTGTGCTATGCGGCTGCTTCCCACTAGCTATCTGTTTTACGTTTGGTAGTGTATATATGTCCATGCTGCTCTCTCACTTCGTCCCAGCTTACCCTTCCCCCTCTCCGCAATGAGAAGCAGTGGTTCACAAGCTTCTGAAGAATCTACACCACTTCTGCTAACTCTGCTCCAGCCTTGCTTAGCTCTTTGCAGTTCTTTACGTGCACCTGTCATATCCCTTCATGGGGCCTCTGCACTGGCTGTTCTTTTTACCGTTAGTGCTCTTCTCCCAGATGCGCGACCAATTCTCTCACCTTCTTCAAGCCTTTGCTCAAATGTCACCGTCTCAAGAATCCCCAGCCTAATCACTCTTTTTAAATATTGCATTCTGAGTATTGAGCAGCGTTCCCTGTGCTATACCATAGGTCCTTGTTGCTTATCCATTTTAAATATAGTGGTGTATACATGTCGATCCCAATCTCCCAATGTATCCCCCGTCCCCCTGCTCCCCCCCCTGGAAACCCTAGTTCGTTCTCCAAGTCTGTGAGTCTGTTTCTGTTTTGTAGATAAGTTCATTTGTATCACTGATTTAGCTTCCACACGTAGGCGATGTCATGTGATCTTTTTCTGTCTGACTTGCCTCGCTCAATATTCATATACTATACTCCAGTAGAACATTAAAAAAAAAATGCATTCTGCCTCCTACTTCCACACTACTGATCCACACTGCTACTCACCCTGCTCAACTTCTTAATTTTCCAACGTATTAGTCACCGCCTAACATACCAGATAATTTACTTAGTTGTCTGGTACTTACATATTGTTTCCTGCAAGAAGAGAAGTTTCCTGATGGTAGGGTGCTTTGGTTTTTTTTTCTTATAGATTTTTTATTTATTTATTTAGAGTTATTTTTGGCTGTACTGGGTCTTTGTTGCTGTGTGCGGGCTTTCTCTAGTTGTGGCGAGCGGGGGCTTCTCTTCATTGCAGTGCAGGGGCTTCTCATTGCGATGTTTTCTCTTGTTGCGGAGCACGGGCTCTAGGCACGTGGGCTTCAGTAGCTGTGGCACACAGGCTCAGTTGTTGTGGCTTGTGGGCTCTAGAGCACAGGCTCAGTAGTTGTGGCACACAGGCTCAGTAGTTGTGGCTCGTGGGCTCTAGAGCACAGGCTCAGTAGTTGTGGCACACAGGCTCAGTAGTTGTGGCGCATGGGCTTAGTTGCTCTGCAGCATGTGGGATCTTCCCAGACCAGGGCTCAAACCCATTCCCCCTGCATTGGCAGGAGGATTCTTAACCACTGCGCCACCAGGGAAGCCGTAGGGTGCTTTGTTTTGTTCACTGAAGCATCCCATGTGCTTGCATCAGTGTCTGGCTCAGAGAAAGTGCCTAAAACATATTGATACTTGCTGAATGAATGACTGAATTTCTGTCACTTATCCCTGTAAACAGAACACAAATGCATCCCATGAGCCAAAAGGCCTCTGGCTCACGTGACTACCCCCTCACCCAATTTTTTGTTTTTCTTCCTCTTGGCAATTAGTCTGTGTGCCAGACACTGTGTTAAATGTTTTCCAGTATTATCTCATTTAATCCTTCAAACGACCTTTAAGAAAATAGGTGTTATTATTATATCCATTTTCAGATAATGAAACTCAGGCCTGGGAAAACTTAACTCCTGGCCAAGCTCACATAATAAGATGCAGATCGAGAACTGGAACTCAAATCCATCAGATACCTAAATCACTGCTTGAGACCACTAAGTCGATTACTTCCTCAGTGGGTGGAATTGCTCTAAGTTTAGTCATTTATGGCAATTTCTCCATTCATTCATTCAACAGATATTTACTGAGCACTGACTATGTGCCAGGTCCTTGGGACATACCAGTGAACCAAACAAAAATCCTTGCCCTCTGACCTTTCATTATGTCTACCTCTTTTCAGAGCTGTGATTCAAGGCTAATGTTGAAGGGGGATCAGGCAGGGCCCTAGGGGCTACGGTCTTTGGTCATAGAGAACATCCCTCACATAAAATCACTCTTCTTATGTGGTACATATATACAATGGAATACTACTCAGCCATCAAAAAGAATGAAATAATGCCATTTGCAGCAACATGGATGGACCTAGAGATTATCATACTAAGCAAAGTAAGTCAGAAAGAGAAAGACAAATATCATATGATATCACTTATATGTGAAATCTGAAATATGATACAAATCAACATATCTACAAAACAAATATAGTCTCACAGATATAGATAGGGAACAGACTTGTGGTTGCCAAAGGGGAAGGGTTGGGGGAGGGAAGGATTGGGAGTTTGGGATTAGCAGATGCAAACTGTTATATAGAGAATGGATAAACAACAAGGTCCTACTGTACAGCACAGGGAACTATGTTCAACATCCTGTGACAAACCATAATGGAAAAGAATATATGTATGTATAACTGAATCACTTTGCTGTACAGAAGAAATTAACACATTGTAAATCAATTATACCTCAATAAAAATTTAAAAACTCACTCTTCTTCACCCCAACTTGTTATGATATTCTATCTGAAATACCTGGATTAATGATAATTTTGGTGAGCTATAAAAGGCCTGCTCTAAAGTGCTTTTTTTTTTTTTCTGTTTAGATTTGTCCTCACTTTATAGATGAGAAAACGAAGGCTTATTTAGATGATCCTGAGAGTCTCAAAGTCAGTGAGTAAATGGCAGAGCTGGGATTTCTGGCTTCAAACTTTATGCTCAGGATACCCTAGTAAACACCAGATAGGCACGTGGTGATCTGAGTGGGACCTGGTCGGGTCAGGGGTGGTGGTGTTCTGTCTGGTAGGTAAGAGGAAAATTGGACAAGAAAATTAAGAGATCCTGGAAGCCCAGACTTACCCGTGTGTTTTCCTGCAGCAAGGAACAGGACATCTTCGTAGAACAGGGGGTACAAGGGCAGGTCGTTACTTTCGCGGGGCGGTAGAGCAATGAGGAGAACTCGGGCAGGGGTGAAGCTGGGAGCCCTGCTGGGCGGACTCTTTGCTTGGAAGCACCAGGATGCCTTTCTCTGGTAACCGGAGAGCACAGCCTCAGAGGCATGGGAGAGAGGGGTAGAGAAAGTCACGTGATCTAGGCCACACCTCTCCACCTCACCTTGCAGGACGGTCAGCCCGACTCGGGATGCGGCAGGTAACGTCTCTACCGGGTTGAGACCAGAAATGTCTAAAGAGCAGGGATTCTGTTCATTTCCATTCTGTTCTTCGTGTCTACACTGGAGATGTAATAGAAAGAGACTAGGCTTTGGGTTCAGAAAAGGTTTTTTTTTTTACATTGTGGCTCTGTCATTTACCATCCAAGTTACTTAAGTTTCCTATCTGTAAGGAGTTAAGGAGCTAATAGTACTTATAAACATTCATTCATTTATTAAGCACATGTGTGTTGGATCTATTACATATAAAGAACTGGACATGATCGATGTCAGGATAAGCTAATTTATATAAAGTTCCTGACACATACTTGTTGCTCAATAAGTAGTGGCTGTTATTATTGTTATTATTACTGGTGTGCAGGTGTAAACCAGCAGTAAGTCTTCTGGAATGGTAGTAGCACAAACAGCACATCAGTTAGCCATCCAGCTAACTAACTAGAGGCTCTAGTGCCCTTGTGAAGCTTTATCTGCTGGGGGATGATTGTTTTCCTCCCTAACTGGAAGTGCCATGTCTTTCTGCCATGGCTAGGTGACTTCTGACAACCCTAGTCAGCTGTGTCCCAAAAGGAAATTATGCTGCTTGCCTTGAATATCTTTCTGTTTCACAATGCTTGATAGGGATTAGCTAATAATTTCGACCTGGTAAAGAGTCAGTCGGTAGAAAACGAGAAATTTTAATGAGGATTCTCATTAGCTGTTCCTCGCAAATAGTGGAGTGATAATCTAGCTCAAGATTCTTGGCAAAGCAATTCTCTTTTCAATTCTCACAAGTAATTCTTATTTAGTGTTTATACCGCTTTGTATTTCCATACATTTTTTCAGTTATCTTTTCCATTATTCTTTGGGGAAAAAATATCCCAGAAAACAAAACCCTTTGAGGCATCTTAGCATGCTAATCTCCATTTCACAGATCGGGGAATATGGGACATTTCTTTAGCAAACACCAATGTATCCTGTTATGCTTACAAAAATAATACAAAGTTTTGTCTTAATGATTAGCTACAACCAGTGCCTATCATTAAACAAGAAGTACACACACACACACACACAGAGATAGAAAAGATGCTCTTGGATTAATGCTTGTAACATTCAGTAAGTAAAAACGACTCTGCATGATTTCTCTCAGAAAATTCATGTGTTGAATAAATCTGTATTAAAGATGATGATTCCATCACCTCTTTGCTGGTTTCCTGCCTTCAGAATTCCTGTTCTCCTCCTTGCCTCTTCATCCACTCCTTTTTTTTTTAATCAAAAAAGGCAAATTTAATAATGGTGAGTCTTGGGACTTCCCTGGTGGCGCAGTGGTTAAGAATCCACCTGCCAATGCAGGGGACACGGGTTCAAGCCCTGGTCCGGGAAGATCCCACATGCGGCGGAGCAACTAAGCCCGTGTGCCACAGCTACTGAGCCTGCACTCTGGAGTCCGCCAGCCACAACTACTGAAGCCCACGTGCCACAACTACTGAAGCCTGTGCGCTTAGAGCTCATGCTTCACAACAAGAGAAGCCACTGCAATAAGCCCACACACCGCAATGAAGAGTAGCCCCTGCACGCAGCAATGAAGACCCAACGCAGCCAAAAATAAATAAGTAAGTAAGTAAGTAACTAACTAACTAACTAAATAATGTTTAGTCTTTTCATGAAGGTGGTAGATGCAAACTATTACATTTAGAAATGGATAAACAACAAGGTCCTACTGTAGAGCACAGAGAACTAAATCCAGTTTCCTCGAATAAACCATAATGGAAAAGAATATAAAAAAAAGAATGTGTATATGTGGATAACTGAGTCACTTTGCTGTACAGCAGAGACTGCCACAACATTGTAAATCAACTTCATCTACTCTTAATTCAGTTTATCAAGAATTCAGTCAATTTCAGTTGCATACAACTACAAGCATTTATTTTTGGCTCATGTACTCTGGGGTATCCGGGCTGGTTTGCTCTGTACTGAAGGGGCAGTGTCTTCCCAGGGTATGTTTTTCTCATGGCAATGGCCCAAGTGCAATAACGTAAGCTTAATGCATAAGCATATTTTAAATCTTTGCTGGTGGCACGTGTCATCAGCCAAAGCAAGGCACGTGGCTGTCCCACAGGTGAGGGGCAGGGAAGCTTACTGCTCCCACTGAGAGGCCAGAGCAAGGGTTTGGGTGTATTATTGGTGGGAGTCGAGAGACAGTAAAGCCCTGTGGACACAGGTAGTGTCTTCCTCTCCCCCTTTGACCCTGTCTCCTCCGACTTGCCCTTTAGAGAGTAATGGCGACTGCAAGACAGGCTCACAGTAAGATAAAGTCTCAGCAAGAACAGTTCTCCAGGTAGAAATGTAACACCTAAGGAGACTAGCCAGGGGTTTCCTAGGGATGTTAGACTTATTGCCAAGACACTTGAATAGTTCTCTGTCCTTGTATTTTAGCCCTTTGCCACGTGACGTTGAAGACCTTCTCATCAAGAAGTTGAGTCCATTTCCCTGTCCCTTGGCTCTGGGCTGGCTGGTGACTTGCTTTGGCCAATCCCAGTCATCAAGGGCTTTGCACACTTCTGTTCTCTCCTTGCCACCAGCATGAGAACAAGCTCAGGCTAGCTGGCTGAAAGATAAGACCATGTGGAGGAGCGTCTCTGCTGGAGCCACTGCTGATAGCCCAGTGCACAGCTGACCAGCCTGCTGCGTGCAGACTGGAGTGTGCTCACATCAAAAAACTGCCTGGCTGACCCATACATGTGTGGGCAATAATACATGGATGCTGTTTTTTTTTTAATTGAAGTATAGTTGATTTACAATGTTGTGTTACTTTCTGCTGTACAGCAAAGTGATTCAGTTATATATATATATATATATATATATATATATATATATATATATATATACACACACATATATATATAATATATATAATCTTTTTTAAATATTCTTTTCCATTATGGTTTATCATAAGATACTGAATATAGTTCCCTGTTCTCTACGGTAGGACCTTGCTGTTATGGCTGCTGTTTTGAGGCATCAAGTTTTGGGTGGCTTGTTAGGCAGAAGTACTAACTTAAACACCCTGAAACTTCCCATCTTGGGCTGCCTGGTACCATAGCATCACTTTCCCAGATCCTACATATTCCTGGGGCAAGCAAGAGGTGATAAAACATTCCCTGATACCTTCTGTCACTGCCCAAACCTGCATCCCTCCCGTTCAGGAGATTTTTGTGACTGACTTTTGCACAGTAAGTATGTGTCATGGGTAGGTATTTCTTTAGGAAGATTATAGTATACAAATTGGTTTTGGAGAATGTTATTACTGATATGATAAAAAAGGAAAGCAAAGCACACTGTCTTTTCTGTTCCAGCTGTCAGATGCATTCTGATTTCTGTTACAATGATAATTAATTTTAGCTGTGTAGAAAACCCATTTTCTTTGAGGAATCAGTGAACTGTAGAGAAATTTGTCAGTAACTGTTGTCTGGAATTTTAGTCTCCATGTAGGAGTGCAATAATTTTACAATGACCGCTAATATACAGAAAAACCAACCCAAGATAAAGAAAGCTATTTGGCACTATTGTGTATTTCTAGAAATATGAGATTGAAATCAAATGAAAAGGTGAGAGGCCTGATATCAAAGCTCTACTTTTTTCTCCCCTATTTTATTTTATTGGCACTAAAATACAATATAAAAAGAGAAATGTGAAGATACATGTGGTGACTTACAGTTCAAACTTTTACAATTATCTTTGGAATTTGAGGAAAATATCACTTTATGAAAGTGTCAAAGAAACACTCCATTTTTGCAGTTAATTGATAATTCCACTGTATATTTTCTGTGGTTTAGTGTTTTGTTATCAGTATTTTTCTGCTCATAACTGAACTCTACTTAGACTAACCTTCACTTTTGTGGGCGTGTGTCACTAGTTAATTTTTTTGGTCTTTGGGCTCTAATGCTGGTTTTAATCAGTCTATCCTAGCAATGGGGAATGTATCACAAGTGAAATCTATACAAAATAAGAGATACAACAGGATGTTTCACACTGTTTTTATTTACATTGTTGGTAACCTAGTAATCTACTTGGGAAAATTTTCTCAGATGTGGTGGTGGATTTGCACTGTTCCATTCACACTTCACCTCCTCTCCCTACTGGAGGACAGAGATGTTATTCCTCTTTGTAATATCAGGGTCTAGCATATATAAGCACTGAATACCTGCATAAGTCATTTCGGGTTGCCAGGGGGTCATCCCAGCAAGCCTCTCCCTAGGGCCAGTGGGAACATAAAGGATCCAGGCCTTCTTTGCCTATTGACACTTACTCATAAGTTTCACCAACAGAAGGCCTTTGCCTTAAAGTATTTCATGTGATGTCTTGGGATTCTTCCTGAGCCCTGGAGCTTCATCACTAAAGGACTCGATTTGCATGATAGTCTCTTTTTAAATGACTCATTAAGAGGAGAAACTAAATATTTCTACCAAGGAATTTCCCTGGTGGTGCAGTGGTTAAGAATCCTCCTGCCAATGCAGGGGACACGGGTTCAAGCCCTGGTCCAGGAAGATCCCACATACCGTGGAGCAACCAAGCCCGTGTGCCACAACTACTGAGCCTGCACTCTAGAGCCTGCGAGCCACAACTACTGAGCCCGCATGCCACAACTACTGAAGCCTGCGCACCTAGAGCCCGTTCTCTGCAACAAGAGAAGCCACCACCATGAGAAACACGTGAAGAGTAGCCCACACTTCTTGCAACTAGAGAAAGCCCGCGCACAGAAATGAAGACCCCAATGCAGCCAAAATAAATAAATAAAAAGTGAATTTTAAAAAAGATTTCTACCAAGAATGTGAGTGCAGCAATTTTTGCGTTTTCTTCATTACTTTATCTCCAGCATGTAGAACAGTACCTGACACATAGCAGGATCTCAGTAAACATCTGTTCAATTAATGAAAAGAAATTTGAAGAGGATAGAGACTAAGAGATCTGGGCGAATTCTCACACCAGCTGAAGAAACACCGAACCACTACTTCTTCCTTAGATTCCCTGGCAGGAGACGGCTGCCTTGGGAGAAAGCCTTACATATCAATTATAAAGATACATATCGTATATTAACGCATATATGTGGAATCTGAAAAAATTTGTATAGATGATCTTATTTGCAAAGCAGAAATAGAGACACAGACGTAGAGAACAAATGTATGGATACCAAGGGGGAAAGTGGGGGATGGGATGAATTGGGAGATTGGGATTGACATATACACACTACTATGTATAAAATAAATAACTAATGAGAACCTACTGCATAGCACAGGGAACTCTACTCAATGCTCTGTGGTGACCTAAATGGGAAGGAAATCCAAAAAAGAGGGGATATATGTATACATATAGCTAATTCACTTTGCTGTACAGTAGAAACTAACACAACGTTGTAAAGCAACTATACTCCAATAAAATTTTTTTTAAAAATTAAAAAAAAAGATAAATGTGCTGTACACGTCCTTTCCCTTTTCCTTTATCTGAATCCCTGCCCTCCTCATTTTCATAGGCTCAGGTCAAGTTCAACCCCAGCTCCAAGGTGAGGTCTTTTATGGTTACTCCTCTCTCATGATCTCCCCCTTATCTGAACACGTGGGATCAGATTTGTCTGTGGGATCATACTAAATTTTTTTTAATATTTATTTATTTATTTATTTGGTTGCACCAGGTCTAAGTTGTAGCAGGTGGGCTCCTTTAGTAGCAGCTCGAGGGCTCCTTAGTTGCAGCTCGCTGGCTACTTAGTTGTGGCAGGCAGGCTCTTTTAGTTGCAGCTCTAGGGCTCCTTAGTTGCAGCACGCAGGCTCCTTAGTTGCAGCAGGTGGGCTCCTTAGTTGTGGCATGTGAACTCCTACTTGCGGCATGCATGTGGGATATAGTTCCCTGGCCAGGGATCGAACCTGGGCCCCCTGCATTGGGAGCATGGAGTCTTAACCACTGCACCACCAGGGAAGTCTCCTGTCGGCAATTTTATAGATATGCAAGGAGCTCAGACAAGAGAGCCGGGCTGGAGATGCACGTTTGAGTCATTGGTATATGGGTAGTGATGAAAGTCATAAGAGCGGATGAGATCACTCATGGAGAAATGTGTAGAATAAAAAGAGACCAGGGGAAAGCAGCACTTCTCAAACTTGAATGTGCACATAAATCACCTGGGAATCTTGTTAAAATGCAGATTCTGATTCAGAAGCCCTGGGGCAAGGCCCAAGATTCTGAATTTTCATCAAGCTCCAGATGATGACGATGCTACTGTTTCACAGACCACACTTGAAAAACCAAGGAGGTAGACGATGGGAACTTAAGGAACAACAATATTTAAATAATAGGCAAAGGGGGAATAAAAGCGGCAAAGAGATTGTGGAGAGTAGCCAGAAATGGAAGAAATCAGGAGAGTGATTGTGTCATGGAGTGAATGGTGGAAAGATTTTCAAGACAGAGAGCATGTTCAAGTCGGTCAAATGCTGCTGAGAAACAATAGCAAAGACAGAACAGACTCGGGTTTTCCAGGAAGAGGCATCTGATGATCTTACGGCAGTTTTCTTGGAGTAAGGAGGATAGATTGCTTTGAAAGGATGCAGAGAAAGCAAGCAATAGCAATAATTGGATGTATATAATTTTCAATACAGTAGAAATTTGAACAGGTTTATATGCTGAAGAGAGGAGAAAGTAGAGAAGAAAGGCTGAATGTGCAAGAAGTGGTGTACTAGATGAAGCGAGCCCGGAAGAAGGTGGGAGGTGACAGGAGTTAGACAAGAGGCAGAAAAGGATGGATAAAGGCTGAAGTCTGAAGTTTGAAGGAGGAAACAGGTGTAGGGAAATGGAATTCTTACATGAGGCTTCATTTCTCTATGAAGGAAGGTTAGGGTTGTGCATGGAAGATTGACAGAAGAAGGGGCTATGCCGAGGTAAGGGGCTTAAGGAAAATGGTGAAGGTGTGAAATAGCTGTGGAGGACAGTGGGAAAGAGGATTGACCAGGGACAGAATTTCTTGGTAGAACTGAGTTTCTATCTGAGGTTTAAAGCCTTGAATTTGTAATGGTACCAATGCTCCGAGTTATGTAATTTTTCTCCAAGAGAGTTGCTCAACAACCTGGGTGCAAGTACAGGATAAGTGATCCATGGTCATATTTTCATTGAGCTGGTGTTGTAGTCCACATGAGGTGTTTCAGATTCTCGGCTCACATACTTGGGTGTATCCACACCCACATGGAATCTTGAATTTGCCATTGAAAATACCCAGGATGGGGACTTCCCTGGTGGTCCAGTGTTTAAAAATCTGCACTTCCACTGCAGGGGCCACGGGTTTGACCCCTGGGTGGGGAACTAAGATCCTGCATGCTGTACAGTGCAGCCAAAAACAAACAAACAAACAAAACAACCCAACCAACCAACAAACCAACAAAAAATCCACAAAAAACCAAAAAAAATTACCCAGGATGGAATTTCTACGTATTGTGCTGGTAAATGAAGCTTTGGATCTAAGGGAATCACTGATTCCCAGCTCAAAGAGATATTAGGGAGCTGCCAGCAAAAGTTAAAGACTAGGATATCTTATTCTCTAGAGCTTCACTATCCAATATGGTAGCCACCAGCCACATGTGTTTATTGAGCGCATAGTATACTGCTAGGCTGAATTGAGATGAGCTGTAAGTATAAAATACACACAGGATTTTAAAACTTACTACTAAAAAAAGAAAGCAAAATGTCTCACTAATAATTTAAAAATATCGATTGCAAGTCGAAATAATAAGATTTGGCTATATAAAATAAAAGAAATTGTTTAAATTATTTTTACCTTTTACTTTTGGAAACATAGCTACTAGAGGATTTAAAATTATATGCATGGCTTACATGAAGTTTCTGTTGGATAGTCCTGCTCTAGATTCTTCTCTTCTCTGGATCAGTTAATCTTTACTCTTAGTTACTCTCTGTTTCTGCTTCTCATGTTAATCACTGTGTCCAGTGGTATAGCTAAGCCAAGTGTTTTCTGAGTTCACATGGCGGCTGACTTTGCCACCCACTTTTTGCTGACTACTATTTGGAGGAGCAATTAAGTCACATGTCTGAATTAACCAGAGAATTTTCGTCAGAAGTCATTTCCATTGGCAACCTGCCCATATGCAGAAGATAAAGGCCTCACCCAAATGATGAAACTAGTTCTTCCTATGTGCCAGCTGACTCTCTCTTATTGGAGATGGACTTTTACTTACATTCATACAGTAAACCCAGGGAAGGATTCTGATTGGCCGTATGTGCACATCCCTGAACCAATCACTGGGGCCTGGAGGGTGTTGCCCTTGACCGACCCTGTTTGGGTCACATGCCCAAGCCTGTGACTGGTGGGGAGAGTTTGTTACTAGAAGAAAGGAGAGAGGAAATTGTGTATGTGGAGCAGACAAAATAGTAGTTCCTACAGACTACTATCATTAGCAAGACGTCTTCAAGCTCAAGCCTCTTACGTGAAGGGCAGGTTGAGCAGTGCTTCTGCTTGCTAGAGCTTAAGCAGGCTGGAGTTTTCCCACACAAATGTGTGCAACTAAAAGCAAAAATCATTCTGAATCAGACACTAAGTGACCTGTACATACAACACTTATGCTTTCTCTGAATCATTTGCTTGCCTTACAGTCTAATAGTATTTTCATGGTTTTATTTGGCAAAAGCATAGAAAAGACTCAGCTGTAAATGCTGAGCAATTTTTTTTGAGTGTATTTTTTAAAAAGATTTATTATTTATTTATTTATTTATTTTATTTATTTTTGGCTGTGTCGGGTCTTCGTGGTGGCACTCGGGATCTTTGTTGAAGCATGTGGGATCTTTCACTGTGGTGTGCAGGCTCTTCGTTGTGGTGCGTGGGCTTCTCTCTAGTTGTGGTGTGCGGGTTTCCTCTTCTCTAGTTGTGGTGTGCAGGCTCCAGGGCACGTGGGCTCTGTAGTTGTGGTGCGCGGGTTCCAGAGCGTGTGGACTCTGTAGTTTGCAGCACGTGGGCTCTAGTTGAGGCACACGAGCTCAGTAGTTGTGGCAGTGGGCTTCGTTGCCCTGTGGCATGTAGGATCTTAGTTCCCTGACCAGGGATCGAACCCGTGTCCCCTGCATTGGAAGGTGGATTCTTTACCACTGGACCACCAGGGAAGTCCTAACTGCTGAGTAATTATGTGCTGCTCTAAGTGACTGGACCATTACCCACAGTGAGTTAGTGTGTAACCTGCACAGAAAAACAGCCCTTGGGTTTGTTCTGTAATTAGTCCATATTTGCGATAACTACATTCCATAAAAATGTTCCTTGGCCCACTTTCAATATATTTTAAGAAAACTAAAATCCGTATTATTTAAAATCATGATATTGTGTTGCATGAAAAAACCTAATTCTTGGAGTTGGTAAAATGAGTCTTTGGGAATTTTCTTTGGAAGGAATATAATGTGGAGATATGAGAAATTTAATTGCTGCTGTTCGTCAGCAGATTGTGATTTTGTTTCTTTGGTATGCTTTTCTTTACCTGTTGATTTTGGGATTTGAGGACATGATCTGTCAACAATCATTGACAAAGTGTGAGGGTATCTATAGCTTCAACCTGTAATTAAATTAATTTTCATAGCCACTCATTATACCATTCCTGTGAGGAAGGCAGTGATAGAGAAATGGAGAATCAGAGATATTAAGAAGTTTTTCTAAGGTCATACAGTTAGTAAGTGGCAGAGCTGGGACTTAAACCTATGTCTCCTATATCAGATAGGATGCTTTTGGCTACATATGGCAGGGTACCTGGCTAATATAGGCTTAAACACAAAAGACCATTAACAATCTCACATGAACAGAGGACTGGAAGCAAGTGGTTCCAGGTTAGTTCAAGGAGCTAGGCTTGTGTCTCTTTGATTCTCTTGACCTTCCACTCAAGGCCACAAGATGATTGCAACAGCTCCAACCATCACATCTTCCCATTACAGAATCAACCCAAAGCAGGAAGAGAGAGATAGGATAGCTCTCTCTCCTTCTCCCTCTCCTCCTCCCTCTTCCTTTTTCCTTCCTCGTTTCCTGCCCACCTCTTCCACTCTGTTTCTCTCTTTCCCCCTCCCTCTTTCTTCCTTGACTTTGTCTACTTCTCTCTCCCTCCCTCCCTCTCCATCTCTTATCTCTTCTTTCTCTCACATTCTTTCCTTCTCCCCCTCTTTAATTAGGGGGTACATCTTTCCAAGAATTACTTCTCCGAAGATTTCTCCAGGTGTCAGTGTGGCTAGAAGTTGGTTACATTTTTATTCCTAATTGCAAGGAGGTCAGGAAAAGTGAGTATCTGGCATTTTTAGTCTCCATCACTGGAGGCAGGTTTTGCTGTAACGGAGGACAGTATTGCAAAGTGAATGTGGAGTTGATAGCCAGCGGTGTTTACTATATCTCTGTCCTGAAAGTCCAGTTCTCTTATCTCATCAGATTTATTTTTATAGCTCAGAATTAGAAACAGAATTAGAATTTATTCATTTTTTAAAAATCCATTTATTGAGAGTCTGCTCTTTACCAAACAGTGTAGTAGGTGTTCTGGGCTTCAGTGATGAATAGGTGCTGTTCTTGCCTTAAGGGATAAACAGTCAGTGAAGGAAGGCAGGACCTAGATGAAAATGCTTTAAATGTAAATCAACACATAAGTGCAATTGTACTGGAAAAATAAACTACAGAAGTTTAAAGAAACAAATATTACCTCTAGCAGGTAGTTGGTATTGAAGAACTAAAATGAATGTATCACCATTTCAGTCCTCTACTGGGAAGTCTGGCTGCAGTATATCGCTTGGCAATGATGCAAAGCTCTTGCAGTGTATGTTAACATAGAGATAGCTGAATCCCCATTTTTGGTAGAAAGTGGAGGACAGTGATTTGACAATGTCAGAGCTGAATCTGTGTGCACAGTCATACTAAGCCAAGGCCGAGGTGTGTACATTAGACTCTTCTGATAGCAAACCATTCTCTTTTGACAACAAACTACTTTAAGTAGCCTTGGAGAACAGTCACCTTGGGACACTGGCCAACTTTGGATTGCTGTGCTAAGCAATATCACTGTTTTTGTTCTTTTTCTCTAATACATATTCCATTTGGTATCCTGTGGCCAAGATGCTTGTAATTGGGGCTTAAAGTTGGCTGTTGACTGTCTATAGTTTTTGGAGCAAAGTTTCAAGCCAATAGAAGCATGGGCGTAGAACACCTATACTAATATGAGTGTCTCATAGATGAGATAAATCTTCTCGATGAAATCTAGCTTCAACATTTAGATTATTTTATTTATTTTTATTTATTTATTTTGGCCGTGCCACGTGGCTTGTGGGATTTTAGTTCCCTGATCAGGACTGAACCCAGGCCCTTGGCAGTGAGAGTGCAGAGTCCTAACCAGTGGACTGCTAGGGAATTCCCTAGATAATTTTTTTTTTTTTTTTTTTTTGCCTATGCTGCATGGCACGTGGGAACTTAGTTCCCTGACCAGGAACTGAACCCACGCCCGCTGCAGTGGAAGCAGAGTGTTAACTACTGGACCGCCAGGAAAGTCATCCCTAGATCATTTTAGAGGCAGAAATTCTTTGTATCATATCCTACTTAGGGACTGTTCTTCAAAATATGAAGCTTTTGGCTCTTTAAAAGTAGACTCTTTGTCATGTACTTAAAAAAAACCCTCAGTGGCCCTTGATATAGTCCATTGTATATAGTAGGAGTTCCATAAATGATAGCTTTATTAAATGATGATTACTTCTTAGAGGCTTTGAGCAAATTATTAAAAATAGTCTCAACTTTGAAAATTTTCCTTATAGGGCATTAAGAGACTCAGAAATAATAAAATTGCATTTGTAGACGCAAGAGGCAGGGGATATGAGGATATATGTATACATATAGCTGATTCACTTTGTTATAAAGCAGAAACTAACAACATTGTAAAGCAATTATACTCCAATAAAAATGTTAAAAAAATTGCATTTGTAACAAAGTACACTGAGTAGTGAAACAGGTTTGGTTTTAAAATTTTTTGAAAATATTTATTATGAAATAAATAAGACACACAAAAGTATAAAGCATAACATAACAAACACCTTTGTACTTCCCACCTAAGTTTAATAAAAAAATGAAACGTTTTAAAATGAGTAGTTACTCTTTTCTTGTGCAGAAAAACTGGGACTTCCAGTATAAATCTTGACAATGAGTCAGGAATTAAATTAAGAGCAAAGGTCTGTTTTCTCCTATGTTTAATTTTTAATAAAATCAAGGTATAGTTGATGTACAATATAATGTAAGTTTTAGGCATACAACATAGTAATTCACAATTTTTAAAGGTTATACTACATTTATAGTTATTATAAATTATTGACTACATTCCCTGTGTTGTACAATATATCCTTGTAGCTTATTTTATACATACTAGTTTGTACCTCTTACTGTTCTATCCCTATGTTGCCCCTCCTGCTTCCCTCTCCCTGTTGGTAACCACTAGTTTGTTCTCTATATCTGTGAGTCGGCTTTTTTTGTTATATTCACTAGCTTGCTGTATTTTTTAGATTCCACATGTAAGTGATATCATACAGTATTTGTCTTTCTCAGTCTGATTTATTTCACTTAACATAAGACGCTCCGGGTCCATCCATGTTGTTCCAAATGGAAAACATTCATTCTTTTTATGGCTGAGTAGTGTTCCATTGTATATATGTACCACATCTTCTTTATCCATTCCTCTGTTCCCCTATATTTAATTTTAAAGATGAGTAATTTACTTATCTTTTGAGCATGTTACTGCTTCTGTGAAAATAATACCTGTACACTTTTAAAGTCAAATGATACAGAGAGAAACAAGCACCTAGAACTCGACAATTGCAAGAAAACCACAGATGACATTGTTTCAGATATTTCTCATGTGTGTAACGTGGAAATATGTACACATTTTACATGAATGGGTTCATATCAGTCATTCTATTCTCTAAGTTGTTTTTATCCTTCCTGCTCTATAATATGTAGTGGGCATCTTCCCATTTAAAGAAGAAAAGGGTCTACTTCAATTTTTATAGCTGATAAGTTTTCATTTTCTTGTATCATGATGTGCTTAAAAAGGCCCCTATTCATGGGTATTTATGTTTCTAGTTTTTCCATATAGTAATCAGTATGTTGCGAACATTCTTGTACATAATTTTGTTTTTATCTTTTTAAAACCTTTCCTTGGATAAATTCTTAGAAGTGAGTATGGTGGATTGTGCCACAGGCTGCATTTCCCCCTCCTCGTATTTGTGCCCTTTGCCATGTAACATTTCAGCTCTCTCCCACTGTGGTCAGGGTGTAATATCACCCCTGGGCTCAGATGGCTGGCTTTGGCCAATGAGGTGTTAGAAATGGGATGCAAGGAGAGTCTTGAAAAGTGATTTTGCAATTGAACTTGGGCCACTGCCATAGGACATTCCTAGCTAGCCTGCTGGTTCCAGAAGGACAGTGAAAGCAGAACAGGCCCAGTTAGGCTGACTCAATAAAGTTCTGAGTAAATCAGAGCAGCCCACCCAACCCACAGAAACTTGAGTGAACCCAGCGAGATCAGCAGAACCACACAGCAAGCCCACAGCTATGTGAACACTAAATGCTGGGTTTTGTATGCCAGTGAGGATTGTGGTTGTTTGGTACTCAGCATGAATGTGGCAACAGACAACTGATACAGTGGGATTTGGCTGTTTATTTTTTATTAGTACATATATTAACTGGTAGTTTTTTAAGCCTTAACATATTTTCCTGGAATTTTTTCAAGGTAATAGATGCTGTTCAGCTGAAGTGATAATGTCCATCCATTATAATTAGATACAAGTAAAAGAACAAAACAAAGAAACAAGCAAAAACCTCCTCGGTAGTTTCTAGACTGCATTCCTATCTTGGCCTTTTGCATTTATCTAATTTCATATATATAAAAATATTTTCAATAGTAAAAAGAATAATGACTAATTGGTTGTTCAATTACAGAAAGAAAATGGGAAAGTTGAATTACTAAGAATAAGGAAAAATGGCCATATTGGTGAATCGAATTTACTTTTAAAGTTGGCTTAAAAGATTGCTAATTTACTTATATTTTTATGAGTCTTGTCACCCCTTACAATGCTGTGTGATTAGTTTCTGACTACAGTAAGCATTATCCTAAGTAAATTTAGGGCCATGAATCTGGCTTTCTTTCTCTAGCCCTGTGCAATATTTATGCTGAACTAATAGAAAGTTTTCGTCCTGTCTCGCTTTAGACTTTGAAATGAGATCATTAGTTCCTGTAAGTTAAGCAGGATTGAATTTCATTGCCTATTATCTTTAAAATCCACAGATAATCTCCAAACCTCATTTGAATGTTTAGCATCCATGGATTCCATAACAAGCCTTCCACTCAGAAATGTAATGAAGGAGCGAGATGGACATTTTATGTTATTTTTTCATTTTTGGCCGCACTGTGTGACACGTGGGATCTTAGTTCCTCCACCAGGGATCAAGGCCGTTCCCCCTGCAGTGGAAGCACAGAGTCCTAACCACTGGACCACCAGGGAAGTCCCAAGATGGACATTTTAGGGTTCCACCTCCTTGCTCCTTCTCACAAGCATCTCTTTTTGACTGTCTTTTTTTTTGGCTGCACTGGGTCCTTGTTGCTGTGCACCAGCTTTCTCTAGTTGCGACGAGCAAGGGCTACTCTTTGTTGCACTGTGCGGGCTTCTCACTGCGGTGGCTTCTCTTGTTGTGGAGCATGGGCTCTAGGCACATGGGCTTCGGTAGTTGTGGTGCATGGGCTCAGTAGTAGTGGCTCGTGGGCTCTAGAGCGCAGGCTCAGTAGTTGTGGCGCACGGACTTAGTTGCTCCGCGGCATGTGGGATCTTCCTGGACCAGGGCTCGAACCCATGTCCCCTGCATTGGCAGGAGGATTCTTAACCACTGTGCCACCAGGGAAGTCCCTTTTTGACTGTCTTGATTCTTTCAGAGTGTGGGTCCTGCCTCTTGATTTCTTTACCTTCCCATCCAGTATGAGTCCCATGATGTATCCCTTCCACCACAATCCTCACATCACCAGGGCCCCCATCTGTTTATGTTCCCACTGTACCTACCATGCCAACCCCACTCAGAGCAACCCAGCCCTGAGCACCTCAAGGAAGCACATCCGCCATTCCCCGTGGGCCCTGGCTCTGCTGCTATGCCCAGCATTGTTGGCATACGACCAGTTTGGGGGAGAAAATGGCCATAATCAGAGTGGGTATTCCTCCACTTTCTTTGTTCCTAATCGCCATGGCTCTAGACTTTTTTCTTCTCATCTACCTTCTATACTCTGCCCTTAATTGTTTTTCTCAAATATGATCACATTGTTCCCCTGATTAAAAACACCCAGTGGATCTCTTCTGCCTACAACTTTTGGCATGGCATCCAAGGACTTTCACAATCTCTTGGCCACCTATTTTCCAGGTTCATTTTCTGCCTCTAGCTCTGGGAAACAGAGGAGATGAAGAGGGAAGGGAAGGTGACTGGGAGCTAAAACGGCCTGAGAGGCAGCCAGGGTAAAACTGGCTGTCAGTCAAGACCAGGTGAGTGTGACAGTTTGCGAGATTCCAGGCAGGCATCACGTTCTAGGGGGCTCCACGCTGGAGGAGTAAGATTTGAAAGTGGAGGGAGATGTCTTAGGCTGGATTCTCCTAAAGTGGAACTTGAGATATCAGTTTGTGCAGAGTCAGTTTATTAAAAAATATGATCCCATGGAGCAAGGGTGCAGGATGCAGGAATGAAGCAGGAAAGGAGGGAAGTCAGTACAAGGATGCATTGTTGAGCTGGACCAGTGCTAGAGGCATCTTGTGTTGGATCCAGTGAGACTTCATGAGGAGCCTTAGGAAATGCATCCAGGAATTGTTTTCTTGGGCAGGGGGTGGAGATTGCAAGGGGAGAGCATTTACTAATCAACATCTGTCCCCCATGGTCAAGGGTGGTCTCACTGATGTTAGCTTCCCTGTAATCTGGATTGAGAATGCATGAATTCCAGGTGATTTGGAAGACATCTTGGGTTCCCCTCAAAGGAATCCCTGGGCACAAAGCAAGAGGTTCTCAGTGCAGCTAAAGGCAGGGTACAACCCAGTCTCCCAGGGACAAAGGAGGTCAAAGCCTGCATAGAACTAGTAACTGCAGCAATGGCTAAAGGAAGACGTGGGGTTAAGAAGTTTCTGCAATGTGCACTAGAAGCATCTTATTCAGGTGACATGCTGAGCCAGGGTCACTGAGGGAAACCCACCTGAGACAGTAAGAAATCAGGCTGGGCACAGTCAGGACTCCTGCTCAGAGCCTCGCCACGGCCCCTGTCACACTCATGTGTAAGAACCAAGGTCTTCACCACTGCCTACAGAGACCTGATGTGATCTGTGTCCCCTTTACCTCTCTGATCTCACTTAACGTCTTCTCTCCCATCACTCACTCCTTTCCCACCACACTGGTCTCCTAGCTGAGGGATTTTTTTTGAGGGTGGGTGATGAAGTAGAAAAGAAAAGATTTATTGCTTTGCCTGGTAAAGGGGGCCACAGTGGGCTAAAGCCCTCAAAACTGTGTGTCCCTACCTGGGGAAGGGGCAGTTTGTGAGGAGTTTTACAGTCAAGGGGTGGGGTTGTTGATAAGGATCGGGGTGGGGTTGTTGATAAGGATCAGGGTGTGTGCAGGGCCCACATTCCTTCAACTGATTCCTTCAATGCAGAGATTTTCTGGTGTCAGGTGGTCTTGTGATCTGTGGTTCCTGAGGTTATTGAACCTTCTCTCTGGAACATCTCCCATTTGGTGGGGATTCCAGTATCTGCAAAACAGCTCAAAGATATCATGACGTGTATCCCTTGAGGGGGAAACAGGACCCTGCCCCAAGGCTGCACTGTTGTTTCTTGGCTGCTCCACCCTTGTCTCTGCATCCCTTCCCTTCCCTGATCAGCAACTGTTTGAACCTGCCCTTTGGAACTCAGGGAAGGGTCCTAGCTGAGGTTTTTTTTTTTTTTTTTTTTTTTTGTGGTACGCGGGCCTCCCACTGTTGTGGCCTCTCCCGTTGCGGAGCACAGGCTCCGGACGTGCAGGCCCAGCAGCCATGGCTCATGGGCCCAGCCGCTCCGCGGCATGTGGGATCTTCCCGGACCGGGCCACGAACCCGTGTCCCCTGCATCGGCAGGCGGACTCTCAACCACTGCGCCACCAGGGAAGCCCATAGCTGAGGTTTTAATGTAGTTGTCTGAGGACATTTACTTGGGCTCTGCTGGAAGCACTCTTCCATGATGAGTGTTACACGCCTACAGGTCTACTCTTCCTTGACGTCTTTATTCACAAGTCACTCTCCCAGAGAGACTTAGCCTGATCACCTGTTAGAAATGTCACCCTCTTACACTCCTAATGCTCCTTTCCTTCCCTTTTCCCCATAGCACTTCATCACCTTCTGACACACTGTAAAAGACTTCCTTCCTTGTTAAGTTTATCATTTATTTTTCTCTCTCCCTCTACAGAAGGCAAGCTCCACAAGGGCTGGTATCTTTGATTGGTTTGTTGGTGACGGTATTCCAAGTGCCTAAAACAGTGACTGGCACGTAATAGGTGCTCAGAAAATGTTTAACTTTTAAAATAAATTTATTTATTTTATTTATTTATTTTGGCTGTGTTGGGTCTTTGTTGCTGTGTGTGGGCTTTCTCTAGTTGTGGCGAGTGGGGGCTACTCTTCGTTGCGGTGCACAAGCTTCTCATTGTGGTGGCTTCTCTTGTTGCAGAGCATGGGCTCTAGGCATGTGGGCTTCAGTAGTTGTGGCACATAGGGTCAGTAGTTGTGGCGCACGGGCTTAGTTGCTCCACAGCATGTGGGATCTTCCCGGACCAGGGCTCAAACCCATGTCCCCTGCATTGGCAGGTGGATTCCTAACCACTGTGCCATGAGGAAAGTCCAGAAAGTGTTTAATTTTTGAATGAGAAAATAAAACAGCAACACTCTCCAGTGGGAACTCTGAAGTGAACTCTGCCCTTTGGGAAGGGCTCACAGCTCTCCCTTCCTGTGTATCTGTGGCCCCTACAGTTTGTAATCCAGTTGGTAGGAAAATCAGCTGCCTGCTTCTCACTGGAGAAGGGTAGAGATGGGCTACAATTTCAACCTTGACCTTCCTAATATTAAAATTCAAGCAGAGCAGTCCTCAAAACCAAGTAATTTGTCATCTTAACAGATTTACAAACGATGAGCCACAGCTGAGAGGCTTTGAAAGGAAGGCAAAATCTGTCCCAGAAAGGAAAATAATCATGATTGTGATACACTTGGTCTTGACGTAGTTATACGATGTTTTAACTTACAGTGTGTCATCTCAGCATTATAACAATCATTTGCAGTGGGTAGAGACGAAAATCCCCACCTTAGACAGAAACATTTATTGATATATTTGTACTTTTTAAAAAACACAGGTAAAATTTACATAATGTAAACTTAATCATTTAAAGTGTACAACTCATTTAGTATATTCACAAATGTTGTACAGCCATTGCTTCTATCTAGTTCCAAAAGATTTTCATCATCCCATAAGGAAACCCCATACTCATTACAGAGTTGATTTCTATCACCCCCGTCCCCCTGCCCCTGGCAACCACGAATTTGCTTCTGTCTCTATGGATTTACTTATTCTCGATATTTCATATAAATGGAGTCACACAATATGAGAACTTTTGTGTTTGGCTTCTTTTTACATAGTATAATATTTTCCAGGTTCATTATGTATCACTATTTCACTCCTAGTACTACTCCAATGTATGGTATGCCACATTTTGTCATTTCTTTAATTTAATTTTTTATTTTATATTGGAGTATAATTGATTTACAATGTTGTGTGTGTTTCAGGTGTACAGCAAAGTGGTTCAGTTATACATATACATAGATCCATTCTTTTATAGCTTCTTTTCGCATTTAGGTTATAACAGAATATTGAGTAGAGTTCCCTGTGCTATACAGTAGGTCCTTGTTGATTACCTATTTTATATATAGTGGTGTGTGTATGTTAATCCCCAATTCATAATTCATCCCTCCCCACCCCACCTTTCCCCTTTGGTAACCATAAGTTTTTTTTCTGTGTCTGTTTCTGTTTTGTAAATAAGTTCATTTGTATCATTTTTTTAGATTCCACATGTAAGTGATATCTTATGATATTTGTCTTTCTCTGTCTGGGTTACTTTGCTTAGTATGATCATCTCTAGTATACATTCATCATTTGATGGACATTTGACTTGTTTCCTCCTTTTGGCTCTTGTGAATAGGGCTGTATGAACATTTGTATACAAGTTTCTATTTGAAGACCTGGGTTCAATCCTTCTGGGTATATACCTGAGTGAAATGTACATTTATTTTTATCCACTTTATTTATATTTCATGTAAGACACAAACATTTTTTGAGGTGGCATTTGATATATTAGCTCAGTTGGATATTAGATAACATTAAGAAGTTTAGAATGATGATATGAGAAAGCAAAAATTTCAAATGAAAATATGTGAACCACAGGTTGCACATGGTTGCTACAGTTAGACTGAGAATTTGACTCCTGGGACCTGGCAGGTGTCAAATGCTTTTCTAAGTAAGAAATGAAACCCAGAAGTAAAACATTCACATAAGCCATGAAACTTAAAAGACTGGTTTGAAATGAAGAACTTTCATGTAATAAAAGGGAAACAAAGTTAAAAGATAACTAGGAAATTGAAGGGAACTATTTCTAATATTGGTAACAAAAGGTCAATATCTGTAATATGTAAACAGTATTGACAAATCATTAAAACAAATGACAGGGACTTCCCTGGTGGTCCAGTGGTAAAGAATCTGCCTTCCAATGCAGGGGATGTGTGTTCAATCCCTGGTCAGGGAACTAAGATTCCCACACGCCGTGGGACAACTAAGCCCATGTGCCACAACTACTGAGCTCTTGCGCCTCAACTAGAGAGCCCATGTGCTGCAAATTACAGAGCCCACATGCCCTGGAGCCTGTGCACCACAACTAGAGAGAGAAAACCTGCACACCACAACTAGAGAGAAGCGCGCATGCCACAACAAAGATCCTGCACGCTGCAATAAAATATCCTGCATGCCTCAGTGAAGATCCCACGTGCTGCAGCTAAGGCCTGACACAGCCAAAAATAAATAAAATAAAAAAATAAAATAAATTAAAAAATAAAACAAATGACACAATATACTAGGCATTTTGAAAAAGTAAAGATTTGGGATGGGAGAAGAGTCTGGTAGATTGGAAAAAAATTTTAAAGACGTAACATTCATTATTGATGGGGATATGGAGAAAAGGTAAAACAGTGTTATTGGGAGTGCATATTGGGAAACCTTTCTTGGAGGACATGCTGATAGCATGGTACTGGTGACAGATACATAGGTTGATTTAGATCAGTGACACAAATTAAGGAGCTCAGAAATAGACCCTCACAGGTTTTTGACAAAGGATCAAAGGAAATTCAATAGAGAAAGGATAATCTTTTCAACAAATGGTGCTGGAGCAATTGTAAGGCCAGAAGCAAAAAATGAACCTATTGTACAAACCTATCACTTATATGTGGAGGCTAAAAAAGTCAAAGTAGTAAAAAACAGAGTGTAAAATTGTGGTTATCAGGAGATGAGGGCTGGGGAGATAAGACTGATGGTGTTTAAGGGTATGAACTTGTAGCGAGTAGTAAATAAGCCATAAAGGTCTAATATACAATATAATGAAAGTAGACAATAATATTGTACTATAACTATATAATACTGATAAACATCACTACAACAGTCATATTACAATATTGAAATGTATCAAAGTAATACACTGTACACCTTAAATTTTTACAATGTTACATGTCAAATTTATTCAATTAAAATCTTTTTCTTTTAAAATTAAAAAAAAGAGTGAACCTATACACAGACTTTACACCTGTCACAAAAATTAACACCTTGGAGTGAAACTTTGACACACTCGAGATAAAAAGAAAATCCTGAAGGATAAAAACCAAATTACCTACAGAGGAAAGAAAATCAGAATGATATCAGACTTTTCATCAGCAGTACTTGATGCATAAAACCCATGTGCAGTAGGTTCAGAATCAATGGGAGAGCTCTGTGGACAGAAAGAAATGGACACCAATAGAACTTACATGCACCATTTGGCTATTAGGAGAGGTATTGCCTCCTGAAGCTTATACGTCTAGACTTTAACTGAAACAGGAAACTAAGCATTCAACCTAAGCCTGGAGATGGGAGCACAGTAAACATGTAAGAAATGGAAGTGGAAATAGTGAATTCAGTCTTGGCTAAGCTAATTAAATACTATGAATCGAATCTGGACACCTATGATTTTCCTCAACTGTGTATTTATTCTCTTTATATCACCTATGCAGAGTAGTTATCAAAGTTATTCATTTAATCCCTGTGCCACACTGTACTTTCTATAGAGCCTCTAGCAGACAACAGCGTCTTCTTTGGGGAGAGCCTTCTGGTCAGTGTGATGGCTCAGCTAATGACAGCTCCTCCTACCATAAGACATGATTTCAGTGGAAAGGCTTTTGCTCAAAAACAGTGTAGTTTAGCCTCATCGGTTCATCAAAAAGTAAAATGCCAGGAGGTGCAGTTTCATCATGTGGAGAACTTTTGATGCATTCTCTCAGCTACTTGCCAAATTCAGTCTTGTAATTAAAATCACGCTTATAGCACCAGATGGAATTTTATGCAAGCACACACAGATGCGTTCCAGGATGGTGAGAGGAGCTTCAAAGCACAGCTGCCAGCTCTGTGGAACAGGGGACTGGAAGAACCAAGTCCCCCAGTGGGTGCTTGTGAGTACTTGCCAGACAGCAGACCTCTCAGTTTGCCCATGAGGTAAACGGAACGTGAAGAATGATTTGCATCAGGCACAGTGTTGGGTGAAAGCCCTGCTGTTTAAAGCCCTATCCTGGGTCTAGAATGTTTTTAAAGTTTTTTGCTTCCTTTCCAGTTTTGTTTTGATTTGATTTTTCTGATTGTGGAGAAGTTCTCTCAAGCAGCTGTGGGCATGCAGAACTTTGTTAAACTGATAACCGTCATAAGGACAGAAAATCAACAGAAACACTGGAATTTTAATCACTCACTTGCTATGTTTTTAAGGGCAACAGGCGGGAATTCTCAAGAATCGGTTAAATGAGTTTTAAAGCAAAGAGTCATCATACACAGTTTTTTGTTTTCTGGTTCCTTGAAGTCAAGTCAAATCCCAGACTGTTTGAGGTGATCATGGAACATTTCACTGACACTGTGAGAAAATGCCCTTTATTTGTGTCCAGAAGTTATCTTGGGGCCCCCATGCATTGAAAAAGAGTAATTTTTTATGGCAGAAGAGGCATACAAATTTGAGAGAAGGGGACAAATGAAGAAGAGAATTTTGAGCGCAGTCGTCAGGGATGAAGGGGAAGTAAGAGTAGTAGGGGCTGTCAGTGCTTAGTGTATTATTCTGCGGAGTCGCCAGAGTTCAGAGGAGGCTTCCTCTCTTACCCAGGATGCTGCAGCCCCTCCCCGCCTCTGCCCTCCCCCTCCCGCCGCAGTGTCAGTCACCTCCCGCCGCAGTGTCAATCACACAAGCTCAGTTTTAGATACTGGGCTTTTTCCTGCTCAAGGTTTCAATTGGAGAAAGAGCTACTTGCCTAAAGCATGTGTGATCACCACTGCCCAGACTGAGAAAGACTTAGGAACCGTCATTCAGGGACCACATACTGACTTACTTGATTTTGCAAAACTGTTTTGTTTTCAAATATGAGTAATTTTATAGTTCCCTATTCTCTTTTCCCAGCTGTTTAGCCGTAAAATTCCCCTGAACTGCAGTCATGTTTTACAGCTCCTCCTGGGGTATAGAGGAGGAAACATAAGGAATAGAATGGGTAAGCACAGTTTTTAAACTACTAGAAACAATAAGATAATTCAGAGTCCAATTATAAATTAATATCTGAAAATCAGCAGATTTCTTACGTAAAACATGAACAAGTTTTATATGAGCTGTATAGAATTTTATATAGGAAATATAATGGAAGAATATATTCCATTCATATTGGCATCATGAAACAGAAAATATCCAGAAATAAATCTAATGAAAAATGTAAAGGATCTTTTGGAAGAAAACTGTAAAACTCCATTGTGGAGCCATAAGGAAATCTTTTTTTTTCTTTTTCCTCTCTCTTTTAAAGTTGTTTTTTTTTTTTTTTTTTTTTTTTTTTGTGGTACGCTGGCCTCTCACTGTTGTGGCCTCTCCCGTTGCGCAGCACAGGCTCCGGACGCGCAGGCTCAGCGGCCATGGCTCACGGGCCTAGCCGCTCTGCAGCATATGGGATCTTCCCGGACCGGGGCACGAACTCGTGTCCCCTGCATCGGCAGGTGGACTCTCAACCACTGCACCACCAGGGAAGCCCCTAAAGTTTTTTTTTTAATTAATTTTTATTGGAGTATAGTTGCTTTACAATGTTGTGTTAGTTTCTACTGTACAGCAAAGTGAATCAGCTATACATATACATACATTCCCTCTCTTTTGGATTTCCTTCCCATTTAGGTCACCACAGTGCATTGAGTACAGTTCCCTGTGCTATACAGTATGTTCTCATTAGTTATCTATTTTATACATAGTATCAATAGTGTATATATGTCAATCCCAATCTCCCAATTCCTCCCACCTCCCCCCCTTTACCCCTTGGTATCCATACATTTGTTCTCTACGTCTGTGTCTCTATTTCTGCTTTGCAGATAAGATCATCTATACCATTTTTATAGATTCCACATATATGTGTTAATATATGATATTTGTTTTTCTCTTTCTGACTTACTTCACTCTGTATGACACTCTCTAGGTCCATCCACATCTCTACAAGTGACCCAATTTCATTCTTTTTTATGGCTGAGTACTATTCCATTGTATATATGTACCACATCTTCTTTATCCATTGATGGATATTTGATGGACATTTGATGGACATTTCGGTTGATGGACATTTTGGTTGCTTCCATGTCCTAGCTATTGTAAATAGTGCTGTTTTGAACATTGGGGTGCATGTGTCTTTTTGAATTATGTTTTTCTCTGGGCATAAAGAAGTCTTGAAGAGATAAATAAATTACATACTTTTTCTTGAGATGAGACTCTCAATATTTATCATGCTTTTGTCAATTAAATACAAATCATGGAGCTTTCTCTAAGACAGAAGATGAGTTACAACTGTCCTTTTTTATCAGTTGCATAGAACCTTATGGAATGGCTATACCCTGCCTATGGTGAATGTAGTCCAGTTTTCCTGCATTGGAAACAGTGTTTCAAGAACTTGCTCATACTTAAAAAATGATTTGTAGGTGCTGTTTATCTATTATGGACATTGACCTTTTGTTACCTATGCTGCAAATAACTCCCTCCAGTTTCCTAGTTATTTTTAAGCTTTTCTTCCCTTTCATTGTACAGAAGTTCTTCATTTTTATGTGCATAATCAAAACCTGTTTTTAGGTTTCATGGCTTGGGTAAATGTTTTACTTTTGGTTTCCATTTCTTACTCAGAAAAGCCATTGACACCTGACAGGTGCCTAGGAGTCAAATTCTCAATCTAATTGTAGCCACCATGTGGAACCTGTGGCTGCCAATTTATGACTCCAGTGGCTTCTGCTGACCTTGGCTGTGACCCTCTGGATGCACCTGTCTCTCAAGATCTCAGGGTGCTATTTGTCCTGCCACCTCAGTTCTCTGACAGGTCCAAGAAAAGTTTCTGATTTTCAGTTTGTTCAGCTTTTTCTTTTTGTAAGAAGGGAGTGATGCCTTCCAATCTTTTTACATATTGGGGCTAACACCAGAAGACTTCTACCGTAAATTCCTTTTATTTAGGTGCTACATAGGTGTATGTAGATGTAATTTAGTAAGATGAGGACTCCTGGGTGAGGAGCTGGTCTTGGGGGTGACATGTCAGGAATCAGTCACTTCTGAAAGAGCTTTTAGACAACGAAGGGAAAGTGTGCAGTGGTTGGATGCATAGTTTGAGTCAGGAAAAGCATTGGGGCTGGTCTGTTATTTAAGGTCTCTGGTAATTTCCTGTCTCCCTCAGCTGAAGTCTTTCCTACCTCCTGTAAGACTCTCAGTGATGTCTTGTTATTTCCCTGACCTTCACTTCCCCTGTCTCTTCTTGCTGACTGGGGCTAAGCCACTCTGACCTCTGGAGACTTCTTAAGTAAGTGAGAGCTGCTGCCGCCTTACAGCCTTCACCCTTGCTATTTCCTCTGCCTCAAATGGTTTTTCTGGGTGGCTTCCCTCACTTTCTTTAGGACTCAAAAATCACCTACTCGGGTTTCCCTGGTGGCGCAGTGGTTGAGAGTCCGCCTGCCGATGCAGGGGACACGGGTTCGTGCCCCGGTCTGGGAAGATCCCACATGCCGCGGAGCGGCTGGGCCCATGAGCCATGGCCGCTGGGCCTGCGCGTCCGGAGCCTGTGCTCCGCAACGGGAGAGGCCACAGCAGTGAGAGGCCCGCGTGCCGAAAAAAAAAAAAAAATCACCTACTCAATGAGGCCTTGCCTAGAATTGCTTATCTCCAATTCACCCACCTGTCCTGGTTCTTCCTATCCCCCCCTCCTCCTCAGCACGTGTCACCCCCTTACCTGTTCTGTCTCATATTCTGTGTTGTCTACCTCCCACTTCTCCTATGAGATTGGGAGAAACGCCACAGGGAAAGGCACTTTTCTTGCTTGCTTCACTATATTCCCAGGTTCTAGGTCCACCTTATAAAAGTAAAAAGAAACAGGTGACAGTAAGTTTAATAATATACTGTATTATAACATAAGAAGACTCACAGATATAGAGAACAACCTAGTGGTTACCAGTGGGGTTAGGGGGAGGTACAAACTGTTGGGTGTAAGGTAAGCTCAAGGATGTATTATACAACATGGGGAACATAGCCAGTATTTTGTCATAACTGTAAAGGGAAAGTAACCTTTAAAAACTGTATAAAATAGGGACTTCCCTGGTGGTGCAGTGGTTAGGAATCCGCCTGCCAATGCAGGGGACAGGGGTTCGAGCCCTGGACCGGTAAGGTCCCACATGCCACGGAGCAACTAAGCCCGTGCGCCACAACTACTGAGCCTGCGCTCTAGAGCCCGCGAGCCACAAGTATTGAGCTGGTGTGCCAGAACTACTGAAGCCCGCGTGCCTAGAGCCCGTGCTCCGCAAAAGAGAAGCCACTGCAATGAGAAGCCTGCGCACCGCAATGAAGAGTAGCCCCCGCTCGCCGCAACTAGAGAAAGCCTGCACGCAGCAAAGAAGACCCAACACAGCCAAAAATAAATAAATTAATTAATTTTAAAAATTGCATAAAATAATAAAAAAATTAAAAATCCTGCATTTAACCCATTATATCCAAAGTATTATCATTTTACTCTGAAATTATTAATGAGATAATTTACATACTTTTTTATGTTTGAAGTCTTCAAATTCTGGGGTGTATTTTACACTCACAGCACATTTCATCTCCACAAACCACCTTTCAAGTGGCTGGAGGCTCCTCTGTTGGACAGAGTGGGTGCCCTGCAAGGCTGAGTTAGAATTGGGACATTTTTCTTGGGAGAAGTGGGACATTATTGAAGAGTTTTAGGTAGAGTTTAGGAGTGATAGGATCGGTCTTGTTTTCACTGTGGCAGCAAAGTGGAGAACAGAGGAAGGGACTCGAGTGGGAAATGGCTTCAGGAGCCTAGGAGACAGATTTGCTGAGGACAGATGGAAGGGCCTGGACTCGGGTGGTGGCAGTGGGAAAAGACAGGAGAGAGAAGATGCAGGGGATATCTAGCCAGTAAATTCCACAAGGCTTGACAACAATTGGATTCAAAACAGGTAAGCTACCATTATACCTCAGATAATAATTTGATTATAATAATCTTTTGTCCCCTGTCAGAGAACCAGAGAACATGTTGGACTGAAACACTGTTTTGAAGAGTTTCTTCTCTATTTCCAGATATTGGTTATGATCTGCGTGGAGTTGCCATATTGGTTATGGCAGCACTTACTTTAGTTTTTAGTGGATAAATCTAAACGGCCACATGATGGTGCCAAAGCATTGGTAGTTAATATGGCTTTTCAGACTAGCTTGCAAATTCCTTCTTGTATAGAAATGTGGCCTCCTTGGCTTCAGTTATTTTATTTTAAAAAACAAAGTCATGGAACATAAATAATATTTTTGTTTTATTTCTAATCAGTTTCTTAAGTCAACAGGTAGACCTGACTTAGTTCTCATGATGTTTTATTTGTAAAACTGGAGTTTTCTAACCCAGAGGAGCACATTCTCAGAGTTGTGCTGAAGAGGGAAACAATTATATATTTTTTAAGTTTAAGAATGAGACCAGTAGGATCTGTATCTAATAGTATTCCCATTTCTTAGGGAATGCAGAAATTTCTCCATAGTACTTTGGGAGATATGCTAAGCTTCAGTAAAAGGTATTTATAAAGCTGATGAACCCAGATACCTGAATGCAACATTCAAAATGATTAGTTAGGGCTTCCCTGGTGGCGCAGTGGTTGAGAGTCCGCCTGCCGATGCAGGGGACATGGGTTCGTGCCCCGGTCCGGGAAGATCCCACATGCCGCGGAGCGGCTAGGCCCGTGAGCCATGGCTGCTGAGCCTGCATGTCCGGAGCCTGTGCTCTGCAACGGGAGAGGCCACAGCAGTGAGAGGCCCGCGTACCGCAAAAAAAAAAAAAAGATTAGTTAGAGGAGGTTCTGTGCCCTATACATGGTAGATTCTAAATTAATATTTGCTGACACAATGACTGCAAATATGAATTAATGAAAACCAGAACCACCTGTTGGCCAAAGTCTGTCACTTTTTCCAAACTTAATAGCCAGTTTTTATTGAATTAAAAACATAGAGTGTAGAAATTTGTAAATATTAGGGACATAATTTTTATTTTATTTTGCTATGATGGTTCTTAACATTTTTTTAATTTAATTTTTATTTTATATTGGAGTATAGTTGATTTACAATGTTGTGTTAGTTTCAGGTGTACGGCGAAGTGATTCAGGTATACATATACATGTATCCATTTTTTTCAGATTCTTTTCCAATATAGGTTATTACAGAATATTGAGTAGAGTTCCCTGTCCTTTGCTGATTATCTATTCTATATATAGTAGTGTGTATATCTTAACCCCAAACTCCTAATTTATCCCCCACCCCGACCTTTCCCCTTTGGTAACCACAAGTTTGTTTTCTATGTCTGTGAGTCTATTCTGTTTTGTAAATAAGTTCATTTGTATTATTTTTTTAGATTCCACATGTAAATGATATCATATGGTATTTGTCTTTCTCTGTCTGACTTACTTCACTTAGCATGATAATAGAGATATATTTTTAGCACACCTGGGAGACCCAGGAAGGAGTCATGTATTCACTGAACATTCTCTGAGAGTTTCCTTTCAAGGCTATGAGTTTAGGATTGGCAAATGACCATTGATGCCATTAAATAACCACCTTCTAGAAATGTAAATGCCAGCAATATTCACAGCCACAGGAATTACCAAGCATGAAACCTCAAGTGCTATCAGGATCTAGAATCATAAGTTCCACCAAGTCCCAAGAGGCCTTCACCAAGTGCTGGCTCCACAAAGGGCCAGAAAACACCAAAACCTAGAATAGGATGTGCCATTAAAGTGTGAAAAAGTGCCACAAAGTGCCAAGGTACTTCTAGTGTCACTGACATCTAGAAGTGCAAGTTCTCTCAACTTCTAGACCAGAAGTCAGAGAACTATGGCCTGCAGGCCTGCTACCTGGTTTGGTGAATACAGTTTTGTTAGAACATAGCCACACCTACTCATTTACACACGGTCTAGGGCTGCTTCTGTGGTATCACAGCAGAGTTGGCCAGTTATGACAGAGACCTACAAAACCTAAAACCTTTCCCATCTGATTATTTAAAGAAAAAGTTTGCTGACATCTGTTCTAAAGCTCCCAATTGCCCCCAACCGATAACTACAACTGTCATTAATTCCTAGAACCAGATTTGCCTCAAATACTTTATTTTTTTAAAAAATATTTATTTATTTTTTAATTTTGTGGTGCTGGGTCTTAGTTGCAGCAGGCGGGCTCCTTAGTTGCAGCTTGAAGGCTCCTTAGTTGCAGCATGTGGGCTCATTAATCGTGGCATGTGAACTCTTAGTTGTGGCATGCATGTGGGATCTAGTTCCCTGATCAGGGATCAAACCCAGGCCCTCTGGATTGGGAGCACGGAGTCTTAACCACTGTGCCATGAGGGAAGTCCCTCAAATACTTTATTATTTATTTATTTATTTATTTTTGGTTGTGTTGGGTCTTTGTTGCTGTGTGTGGGCTTTCTCTAGTTGCGGCGAGTGGGGGCTACTCCTTGTTGCAGTGTGTGGGCTTCCCATTGCGGTGGCTTCTCTTGTTGTAGAGCAAGGGCTCTAGGCATGCGGGCTCCAGTAGTCGTGGCACGCGGGCTTCAGTAGTTGTGGCTCGCGGGGTCTAGAGCGCAGGCTCAGTAGTTGTGAAGCACAGGCTTAGTTGCTCCGCGGCATGTGGGATCTTCCGGGACCAGGGCTTAAACCCGTGTCCCTTGCATTGGCAGGAGGATTCTTAACCACTGCGCCACCAGGGGAGTCCCCCTCAAATACTTGAAATCAAAGTTGTTATCAAGTGCAACCAACAGTGAGAAACATAACTGTGTCAATGAGTAAACTTATAGAAAACATCCTGGGAGGAGTGATTAAGCACTGACAGAAGCGGCCAAGGAAGTTCCTAGACTCCATCTTTGCATCTCATTCAGAATACTATATAGACAAAGATTACAGTTTTTGTCACCATTCTCATGTTGTTATTAACTCTACAATTTTGAAGTTTCTTAGGGATATTTTTGTAAAAGAATAAAGAGGGGGAAGTAATAATTTTTTTTCACATATGAACTCTTCTTGGATATTAATTCTCAGTTTCAGGAGTACAAATGTCAAATGTCTTGAAATATCAGAGTGTCGATAAAGCGTTAGGAATATAAATGAACTCACAGTTAGGACTTGTTGACATCTACTTTAAATAGCAAATAAATCTACATCTACTTTAAATAGCAAATAGATACTGTCAGAAGGGAAGGGACTGTTGCAGCAAGTTTGGTGACTAGGCTGATGTAAAGGCACAAATGTTATGCCACATAATGCTCATTTGTTACTTGTTTAATTTAAAAAATAAAAAGGAAAAAAAGCCTCACCTCTGGATTTGTGTAGCAGATTAGAGATGGACCAGTAGGGTCCTCAGTTCCATAAGGAACAGATTGGCTGATATCTGGGACTTAGAAGTCAGTCTGCAAATGAAACGCCCCTGAGAGTGAACAAGAAATCAAAACTACTTATATATTCAGAATCGTGGGAGATCCTTGGGTGCCATCCAAAAGAACCAGCAAAAGGCATGAGCTAGAGTCTGAAGTGCTATTCCGCAATTGTGTGGCATTGGGTGAGACACTTAAGTCTGAACTTCAGTTCTTCATAAATAAACTGAAGCTCATCAGCATCATCAGCACCTTCATTATCACCATCATCATTATCACCATCATCATCACCATTATCATCAGAATTATCATCATCATCATCATCACCATCACCATCATCATCACCTTCATTATCACCATTATCATCACCGTCACCATCATTACACCATCTTCACTAGTATTGGGAAGTTACTTATTATGAGTCACCTTTACATAGATTATCTCTTTTAATCCTCACTGAGAGCATAGATTATTTCCCTCTTTTGACAGATGGGGAGATTGAAGCTTAAAGTATAAGACTTTCCCCAAGGTCACACAGGAGTCAGTGATAGAACTGGGCTTCTCCATGGCCCATTGTTTTAACCCTATGCTAATAAAAATTCTGCTTCGGTAAAAGTTTTTTGAAAGAAATTTCCAAAGCTTATGAATAATTAAAGAGTGTTACTATCCTTTTATCTGGTAATCTCACTTCTGGGGATATCATAAGAAAATACTCCTATAAAAGTAAAGTGGAAAAAGACATTCATTACAGCATTATTTATCATAGTAAATCATTGGAAACTTCCTAAATGTCCAACAAGTGAGAAAAGGTTAAGTAAATAATGATAAAGTACAAAAGAATCTTAAACATTCACCATGAGGGCTATTTAGTAATGCAGTATAATGCATAGACTCATTATGTGAAAAACTGGAGTTTACCATTTTATCAATATATGGTGCCAATTCAGTAAAATTTTGCATGTGAAAAAAGAGTAGAGCAATATAAAGAAAAACATCAAATATTTTTTCCTGAGTTTCTGATTTTTTGGGTGAATTTTTCATCTGTTATTGTGATTATAATCTGTATGAAAATGAACACATTTGAAATGCCATATATATATGTATATACCTGCCCTATGTAACTCATAGAACATGGTAAAAATCAAACAAGAGAATATGAGTAAACTAGATAAACTAGATAAACTGTAGGACAATTCAAATACTGCCATTAAAAAGTCAGGCTGGGGAATTCCCTGGTGGTCCAGTGGTCAGGACTCTGTTCACTGCTGGGGCCTGGTTTCAATCCCTGATCAGGGAACTAAGATCCCACAAGCCGTGCAGTGTGGCAAAAAAAAAAAAAAAAAAAAAAAATTAAAGAAAACATTGGGCTGGAAAAAGCACATGATAAGATGCTCAACATTGCAACCTATTAGAGAAATGCAAATCAAAACTACAATGCTGTAGCACCTCACACTGGTCAGAATGGTCATCATCAAAAAGTCTTCAAATAATAAATGTGGAGAAAAGGGAACCCTCCTACACTGTTGGTGGGAATGTAAATTGATGCAGCTACTATGGAGAACAGTATGGAGGTTCCTTAAAAACTAAAAACAGAACTATCATATGATCCAACAATCCCACTCCTGGGCATATATCCAGGCAAAACTAATTCAAAAAGATACATGTACCCCTATGTTCATAGCAGCACTATTTACGATAGCCAAGACATGGAAGCAACCTAAATGTCCATCGACAGAGGAAGGGATAAAGAAGATGTGGTACATATATACAGTGGAATAGTACTCAGCCATAAAAAAGAATGAAATAATAACACTTGCAGCAACATGGATAGACCTAGAAATTATCATACTAAATGAAGTAAGTCAGTCAGAGAAAGACAAATACCATCTAATATCATTTATATGTGGAATCTAAAAAAATGATGCAAATGAACTTATTTACAAAGCAGAAACAGACTCACAGACTTTGAAAACAAGCTTATGGTTACCAAAAGGGAAAGGTGGGGAGAGGTAGGCATAAATTAGGAGTTTGGGATTAACACACACACACTACTATATATAAAATAGATAATCAACAGGGACCTACTGTATAACACAGGGAACTCTACTCAATATTCTGTAATAACCTATATGGGGAAAGAATCTAAAAAAAATGGATGTAAGTATATGTATAACTGAATCACTTTGCTGTACACCTGAAACTCACACAACATTTTAAATCAACTATACTCCAATATAAAATAAAAGAGAAATTAAAAACAAAAAAGTCAGGCTGGTCTAGTTAGGGACAGAGATCTTGTATTCAAACTGAAAGCAACCTTGGGATACGAAGACAGGCAGGTTGGCTGCTCTTTTTATCCCCCCTCACCATCAAGGCCAGAGATCTGCAAACCATGGCCCAAGGGCCAAATCCTACCTATCATTTAAATTAATTAATTAATTAAACATTAAAATTAAAAAAAATTTTTATTGGCGCAGATTTGATTTATGATGTTGTGTCTGCCTGTCATATTTATGTCTTGTGTGCTAAGAATGCGTTTTACAATTTTAAGTGGTTCCAAAAAAAATTCAAAGAAAGTTATTATTTCATGACACATGAAAATGTTATGAAATTTGACTTTCAGTGTCCATAGTAATGCCTGTATTATTGGCACAGAGTAATGCTTATTTATTTACATATCCCCTAGGGCTGCTTTCCTGAGACAATAGCAGAGGTGAGTTGCTGCCGTAGAGACCTGATGGCTCACAAAGCTTAAAATATTTACTCTTTGTTCTTTTACCAAAAGAATTTCCTCACCTTTGATTTAGGCCAACTCAGTTCTCCGAATCTTGTCCTGGCCTCATGAGAATATTATTTAATAGATATTTCTCAATTGCCCTTAAATGGTTAGAAAGGCTGCCTTTTCTTAATATTTAGATTTTTAAAATGTTTTCAAAACATTAGGGATGGGGGCCACTGAATGGCCATGACATTGACCAATGGCAGTGTTTGTTAATCTGCGAACACATGTTCTGATGGCCACTCCGTAGATGGCATATAAGACCCATATTGGGTATTGGGAGATGCAATCTTTGATCTGTTCAAAGTGTGACCACCTGCCCCTCACCTATAATAAGGAAGCCACTGTTTGATTCCTGAGGCCCCTTCCAGCTCTACATTTCTACAGTGATGCCTCATTTAAAAAGTTGGTGGTTCTTCATGGCATTATCAGTGTTTCTGTTCCTTTTATGGTCTTCCTGACTCTGGGGAAAGTAACCCATCAGGTTTAAGGCCAGGAATCAGAACTTAAATGCATACGTGGCCCAGACAGGTCAACTAAATGAGAGAACCCACCTGAGTTCATACATGGGTCATGTGAAGCGGGGCGGCAGTCTGAGTGCTTCACGGTCTGGAGGGAGCAGCTGTCACTAGCCTCACACTATTAGGTATTGCTAGATCTTTCACATTTTCAACAGATCATAGAAAGTATGGATTCTAGTGTTTGAATGCAGGAAACTAATTAAAAAATGTAAAAATAAAATGCAACCCATCCCCGGCCCCAACCCCTAAATACAGGATGGGCCTCTGGGTTGTCATTTTAAGAGTTGCCAGGTCTTCTCCCTATGAGGATGTAGAGCAGTTTCTCCAGGAACATCTGTCTATTGGAAAAATCCTTTCTTTAGAGTATGGCATCACGCCAAGGTGGCTGAACATGTGTCTCCAAATGGACTTGGGCCTTATGGTCACTTAGAACTTGAAGGATTTAAAAAGGCTTTTAGTATCATGGCTCTGATTCTCAACAATACTATTTCCAAAGCTTTTCAGACAAGGAATCCTGCCCACCCTTTGTACTCCCTTTGGAACTGGTCTTTTCTTTGTTTGGTTTTATGATGTTACTAGAACAGCCTATTTAGCTCGATTAGAAGGGGAGTGAAGAGCAAGGGCCTGCCATGTAAACAACTTCTGCACACACTAAGCTTTTATTTCTTATTTCTTCTGGGTCATGGGGACATGGCATGGATTTATTTATGGAACAGATGTCTACTGAGTGCCTGTTATTTGTAGGAATTGCTGCAGGTGCTGGAGACACAGCAGTGACTTAAATAAAATTTCACACTCATAGGACTTAGGTTCTAGGGTGGGAGCTAGAAAGTGGATAAATACATGTAATGTCAGATAGTGACAAGTGCTAGGGGAAGAAAACGAAGCCAAATAAGGGGAGAGTACTATTTTCAATGGTATAGTTGTGGAGAGCCGCTCGGAAGAGGTGACATTTGAGCAGAGACCCAAATGAAGTGAGTAGCCCTTAGAACACTTCTAGGCAGAGAGAACAGCAAGTACAAAGGCCCTGCGGTAGATTTCTTGTTGTGTTTGAGGAATGTCAAGGGTGCAAGTCTAGATGCAGAGCAGTCAGCCAGGGGAAGAGTAGAAGAAGAAGTGAAATCCAGCAGGACCCAGATACCAGATCATATGGGTTCTTACAGACGTAATGAAGACTCTTATTTTAAAAATGTAGGACAGCCATGAGAGGGGTGACATCTTTTGGTTTTTATCCATTTAAAAAAATTAATTAATTAATTAATTAATTATTGTCTGTGTTGGGTCTTCGTTGCTGCACATGGGCTTTCTCTAGTTGCAGTGAGCGGGGGCTTCTCTTCATTGTGGTGCATGGGCTTCTCATTGCGGTGGCTTCTCTTGTTGCACAGCATGGGCTCTAGGTGCATGGGCTTCAGTAATTGTGGCACATGGGCTCAGTAGTTGTGGCACATGGGCTTAGTTGCTCTGTGGCAAGTGGTATCTTCCTGGACCAGAGAATGAACCCGTGTCCCCTGCATTGGCATGTGGATTCTTAACCACTGCACCACCAGGGAAGTCCCAGGTGACATCTTTTGATTTACCTTTTAAGAGGCTCACTCTGGTTGTTATCAGAGCAGTAGTTTGCAGCAGGGAGACTGTTGGGAGGCTATTGCCATGATCCAGGTACATGAGTGATGGCCTGGGCTGGTAGAAGTGGGTGTGCGGAGAAGAAGTTGTGATAGGAACAGAGTAAAGGGACAAAGTAGGTGATTAAATAGTTAATCCCACTAGGGGATCGTAAGTAAAGGAAAAAGTATGGGAGACCCTGTAAGTTAATGATCACTCAAGAAAGCAGGTTTGCTTAACCACAAAACCAAGCAGGCTTGCTTAGCAGCAAAACCATGCAACAGAAGCACAAGACATGCCCCCAAACAATAAAACAATGGTGTCATGAGACCCACATCGTGCCCAGTGAGCTCAGTAGTTTAATGGTTCCTAGGACATGCTCCTCTGCACATGCTCAAAACACAAATATAAGGAAAAGGTGACTTTATACCGAAACCTGAGATGATTTACCATTTTTAGCATGTGTTACCCCATTTTGCTCATTTCCATTGTGCCATGACAGTCCCAGCTTGATCATGTAGGGACAGGAAAACTTCCGCCTGACGTGGAGGAGGAGCTCCTGATGGAAGCCTGACGTCTACTCAAGAATGAGGAAGCAGGGGTCTTCCCTAGTGGCACAGTGGTTGAGAGTCCGCCTGCCGATGCAGGGGACGCAGGTTCGAGCCCTGGTCTGGGAAGATCCCACATGCCGCAGAGCAACTAGGCCCATGTGCCACAACTACTGAGCCTGCCTGCCACAACTACTGAAGCCCGTGTACCTAGAGCCCGTGCTCCGCAACAAGAGAAGCCACCACAATGAGAAGCCCACGCACCGCGACAAAGAGTAGCCCCTAAAAAAAAAAAAAAAGAGTAGCCCCTGCTCACTGCAACTAGAGAAAGCCTGCATGCAGCAACGAAGACTCAACACAGCCAAAAAAAAAAATAATAGATAAAAAAAAAAAAAAGAATGAGGAAGCAGGTGGTCTCCTCCCACTCCCCACTTTTCCTTTGATTATAAAAGTGTAGCCCACTAAGTTCTTGGGGCAGCACCCTCTTGCCCACATGCTTGTAAGCCTCACAAGTGTCCTTTCCTAATAAATCACTTCTTATCTATCACTTTGCCTCTCACTGAATTCTTTCAGTGCTGAGACATAAAGAACTGGAGCTCCTCAGAGCCCTCTGAGACGACACCTAGTGGTTTCAGTTGGATTTGAATATCTTTACAGTAGTTAGAGACAACTTCTGCTCATTGCGTGAGATGATTCAGAGGCCATTTTCTCTGAGAAATATTTCTTGAGCTGTTCTTCCACGCTAGGTAGGGTTTCCTTCTTCTGTGATTTCCCCATGCTGCCATGTTTACCTCTTTTAGACACTTGATAGTTTATTAATATGCTTTATTATGTGTCTATGTCTGTCTGCCTGTGAATCCTTTTTTTGAGCTCCAAGACCATGCCTTAGAGTAAGTCCCCTACATATGAACGAGTTCTGTTCCAAGAGTGTGTTTGTAAGTCCAATTTGTTTGTAAGTCCAACAAAGTTATCCTAGGTACCCAAATAACACAATCGGCTATATCGTACTGTACTATAATAGGTTTATAATACTTTTCACACAATAATACATGAAAAACAAACACAAAAAATAAAGAAAACATTTTTAATCTTTCAGTGCAGTACCTTGAAAAGAACAGTACTGCAGTACAGCAGCTAGCATACAGTGGCTGGCATCAAGGGAACAGCAGGAATAGTTACTGACCGGAGGAGGGAGAGGAGGTGGGAGATGGCAGAGCTGAAGGATCGTCAGCAATAGGGGACGGAGGGCAAGCTGCAGTGTCACTCATGCCTGACGCTTATGGCACAGGTTCTGGTTCCTTGCTGGATTCAATTCTATCTACCCTCTTGAAAAAACGATCTAGTGATATCTGGGTAGTACTGTACCAGGTACATCACCACTGCTTTTGCGCTTGCTTCTGGACATTCTGGGCTTGAAATGAGATACTGTACTACTGAACTCTATACAGTGCTGTACAGTAAAGTACACAAAAGCACAACCGCTTGTAGGGTATTCATGCACATGACAATGTACGCCAGACAGTGAACTAACTTATGTGGTTGGACATGCGAACCCATGTTCGCATCTTTGAAAGCTCGCAACTTGAAGGTTCACAGGTAGGGAACTTACTGTATTTCTTTCTAGTGCCTGGCACAATGCTTGTACATAATTGATGTTTAATGACTGTCGAATACACACACACACACACACACAGACACACATATATATATGAACTAAGAAGAAATACTGTTGGGAAGAAGGAAATAAGCTGAATTGAGTGTCCTACCATCAGTGGTTTGTGATTTTGGTGGAATGTGTTTGTGGACCTCTAAGACATTCCATTTGCTTGGTGGTCAGGCTTTTCTTGGTGGTCTTCTTATATCCCAATCAAATAGGTTGATTGAAAACCTCCCTTCAGTTAAACAGAATCTCAAGACACATTCTGTGTGTATGACTCCATGAAATAGCAAATTACTGAATAGGCAACTTCCGAAATTTCATAAAAAATACTTAAAAATTTTCTCTACCTTTGAGAACAGATAGTAATTTGAAGCTTACTGATGGTGGAGGGATAATTATAGACATACCATTGTCTCAGATCCTCTGAAACCAAAGCATTTAAAAAGTATGCTATATGTTTATACAGCCCCACATCCTATGTGTCAAGTTTTCCTCTCCTTCGAATATAAGATATAGAATGAAAAAGTGTCAAAGATGATCTTACTGGAGAAATGCTTTGCTTGTTGTTAATTTTCATGTTGTAATACCAAGAAAGGAATGACATGAGTTTTGAAATGAAAAATGGAAGAATAAGGTGAGCAGATTTGAGTCAAGGGGTGGGCAGGCAGGGGCCAGGCCCCTCTTATGGCTTTACTCCTTACTGCTGGCTAGCTCTCTGGGTCTGACCAGGGAATGTGAGGTAGAATAATAGGAAGAACTACCATTCAATGGAATATTCCTCAGCTGTAAAAAATGAAATAATGCCATTTGCAGCCACATGGATGCAATTAGAGATGCTCATACTAAGTGAAGTAAGTCAGAAAGAGAAAGAGAAATACCACATGATGTCACTTATATGTGGAATCTAAAATATGGCACTAATGAACCTATCTATGAAACAGAAACAGACTCGCAGACATACAGAACAGACTTGTGGTTGCCAAGTGGGAGGGGGGAGAAAAAGGGGTGGACTGGGAGTTTGGGGTTGGTAGATGCAAACTATTATATATAGAATGGATAAACAACAAGGTCCTACCGTGTAGCACAGGGAACTGTATTCAGTATCCTGTGATAAACCATAAAGGAAAATAATATAAAAAAAGACTGTATATATGTGTATGACTGAATCACTTTGCTGTACAGCAGAAATTAACACAACCTTGTAAATCAACTATACTCCAATAAAAAAATAGAGAAAAAAACCCTACCATTCATTTGCTGGTTTAGTCAATCAATAAATTAACAAACAATGGCCAAGACTTGGTATTTTCATCAGGCACCAGTAAGTGCCAACTGAGGGGATAATAGAAAACCCAAGTAGACGTCACTTTTCTCACACAGTGAGAAGGCCAGTGATAGGCAATCCCAGGCAGTAGTTGCTGCTCCATGGAGGCTATTTCTGCCTCTCTCTTCTGCCCCCCTTTGACTGTCGCTTTCATTTTCATGGTTGCCAAGAGGGTTGCTTCACCTCCAGTACTGGGTCTACATTCCAGACATTTTTCATGTATCCTCTGCTAAGCACAGTGCCCAGCTCTTGGAAGCCATTCAAATATTTACTGAATAAGTGAGTACATGGCAATTCAGTGAAAGCATCTGAAGTACAGATGGGTACAAAAGCAAAAGCTAAGTATTCCAAATGATTTAATGGCTGACCATTGTCAGATGATCTAAGCAATTTATTTTTGCATTGCTGCCGGTTGCGTTCTCTGGAAGTAGACACAGAGATGTCGTTTACGGAACAAGCTACTTAATCGGGATCAGTACATGTTTAAGGCAAGGGGTAGGAAACAGAGTTAACCAGAGGAAAGCGCTGCCAGGCAGTGGAGGCCAGCGAGGCTGTGGAACAAGCCTTGCCTGTTGTCTTACACTGGCACTGGGTTGAAAATGGCTGGGTCTCCATATCCAACCCGCTCCCGCCCACCCCCCCGAAGTCACCTGATGTAGGGCTGTGGGAAGGCATGGACTTGAGTGAGGTGCTCTCTGTAGCCAAGACTGTGGAGCAGTTGCCAGCTGCACCTGACCGGGGGAGTGCATTCTCCACAGCTGGCGTCCAGTCCTTTCTTCTTTTTTTTTTTTTGCGGTACGCGGGCCCCTCACTGTTGTGGCCTCTCCCGTTGCGGAGCACAGGCTCCGGACGCGCAGGCTCAGCGGCCATGGCTCAGGAGCCCAGCCGCTCCGCGGCATGTGGGATCTTCCCAGACCGGGGCACGAACCCGTGTCCCCTGCATCGGCAGGCGGACTCTCAACCACTGCGCCACCAGGGAAGCCCCAGCCCTTTCTTGAAGAATGGCTCTGGTGACCTAGTTCCATATCTGCTACAGCATGACATCTCACTTTTCTCGTCATAAAGTAAAAAGAAAACAACAAGATCCAAGAAACAACAAGAAAGAGGGAAAGGGATACCGACAGCAGAAAGCTTGGCTTGAGGAAAGAAAGTGATGACTGTTGATGCTGAAATTTATCAATAGCTCTTAAAATTCAAGTAGAGTTGATTTACAATGTTGTGTTAATTTCTGCATACAGCAAAGTGATTCATTTATACCTATATATACATTCTTGTTTAAAAATATTCTTTTCCATTATGGTTTATCACAGGATGTTGAATATAGTTCTTTGTAGGACCTTGTTGTGTATCCATTTTATATATACTAGTTTGCATCTGCTAACCCCAAACTCCCACTCCGTCCCTCTCCCAACTCCCTCTGCCTTGACAGCCACCAGTCTGTTCTCTATGTCCATGATTCTGGTTCTGTTTCATAGATAGGTTCATTTGTGTCATATTTTAGATTCCACATGTAAGTGATATCATATGGTATTTGTCTTTCTCTGACTTACATCACTTAGTATGATAATCTCTAGGTGCATCCATGTTGCTGCAAATGGATGCTGAAATTCAGAGGTGACTTTGCCCAGATACGTGCAGCATCAGTAATGAAGGATTCTCAATGGACAGAAGTCTAATGTTTTATTAGCTGCAAGTTCTATTTAAAGCTGAATTGAACCGGAAGAGCACGGTTTATAGATGGGATTTCTAATGCAAGGTCCCCACTGTTTCAGCTCTGAGTTTGGAAACTGAGGTTGGAGAGCCCAAAGAGAGCGCCATCTTGTGGTAAGAAGAGGAAGTAGCTCATTTCAGGACTGAGAAGTTTGCTTTCTATTCCTTAAAGGATGGAAGAAAGTGGACGCTGCCTTGGTTTAAAAAGTACATCATTTTTTCCCCCTGGGATTTAATGATTGTATCTGTCATCTATGTATCTGTCATCTATGTACGGATAACTAGCAGTGCTTTCACTTATGATCCTTTTGCCTTTTGCTTCCCATATTCCTTCCTGCATGTATGTCCTTGTACACAGTCCCCTACTTGGTTCATTCTTTCTGGTCACTTTCTTACCCTCAGGTGACCGCACTGAATCAAGAGCTGAGCTGAATTTGGCTTAGGGAGTATTTGCTTGTAAATAATGAAAGATTCTTGGTAAGGCAAATGCTTTCAGGACTCGGGATGACTTGATAGTGGTGTACATTGGCCACTTTGGCATGAAGTGAGAGAAATATTTGGGAAGGAGAGAGAAGTAGAGAGAGAGGGGCCAGCCTTGCTTAAACTCAATTTATGCTATGTTTATAGAAAATAAAAAAATAAGTTAAAACGTTATAAGCATATAGTCTGTTTTGTCTTGCTTTTGAACAGTGAAGATAGGACATTTCCTCACCCACCAATCACACTCTTCTCAGCAGACAGATCTTGAGCACTGTCAGAGGGACCCAAACATGACCATGAAGGCACCACGAAGGGAGGAAAATGAGGTCACTTTGGTGTCGGCATGCCCAAATCAAAACTGTTATTAAAGAAAGTTTCTTCTAATGAGAGCCTAGACATTTTTTTTTTCTTGGCCATGCCATGTGGCTTATGGGATCTTAGTTCCCCGACCAGGGATCAACCCCTGCCCCCTGCAGTGGAAGCGTGGAGTCTTAACCCCTGGACCACCAGAGCCTAGACATTTGTAAGAGGAATCCCTTGTTCTTAATGAGATGATCTTGTTTTGATTTTGTGTTTTATGCTTTTTATTGTATGTTTTATGCTGTTGTTATTGTCTGTTTTATTGTTTTTGAAGATTCTGAATAACATCTTGATTATTTGGGTAGGAAATCATCATCAAAGGCAAATTACTCTTATTAGAAATGTACTGTTGTGTTTTGCTTTGTGAAGGAATATTTAAAGGCTCCGCAAATTTGTAGAGAAGACAGAGTTTACTCGCAGCCATCCAAGATGTGCTGCCATTTTTGTGACCTCCTCGGACAGGACTGAAAGCTGTTTGAATCCATCCTTCACACAGATGAGATGGACAGAACTGGTGCCTCCCTCTTTGAAGAATTTGCACTTTGATTGAAAAATGATTGTTTTGACTATAAAAATAATGCAACTTTATTATGGAAACTGTGAAAAATAGAGAACAACATACATATACAAAGTAAAAATCTCCTGTAGCCCTACTACCCAGAAAGAGCCACTGTAAATATTTTGGTGTATATCTGATGAATATTTAAAAATTATCTATATATCTATAATTTATAGATAATATACGTTATATATGTAATGTTTCTGTATCTAATATTGTATAAATAAGTATAGACAACCTCATAATTTGCCTTTTTCACTTAATTATTCAGAACATTACTATTCTGTTCTAGCATACATTTTAGTGGTTGCAAAGGATTTTAACCTGTGGATGGATCAACATTCTTTAAGCAGTTGCTATCATTGGAAATTTAGTCATTTCCAGTTTTTATAGATACTTTTGTATAAACATATTGCCATTTAATCTTTGAGGTCTAGTTTTTGTCTTAGAATACATTCCTAGAAGTGCAAGTGTTGGGTCAAAGGTAGTCAGATGTCTGAATTTTTGATATGATTGACCAATTATGTTATAGAAAATGTGTAACATTCTAAACACTCATTTGCAATATTTAAGAAGGCACACTTCACAATAACATACACAACCCTGGATATTGTCATTAAAAAGAGAGAAAGAGAAAAGCTGCAATTGGATAGACAAATAGCAGGGCTACTAGTAAAGACTGACATTTTTTCATAAGTTTATTTGTCCAATGCACTTCTCTTCTCGTTTGCCCTTTTTCTTTTTTTCATTATGGTTTATTACAAAATATTGAATATAGTTCCCTGTGCTATACAGTAGGACCTTGTTGTTTATCTGTTTTATATATCATAGTTTGTATCTACTATATATAAAATCTCAACCTCCTAATTTATCCCTTCTCCAACTTTTCCCCTTTGTAACCATAAGTTTGTTTTCTATGCCTGTGGGTCTCTTTCTGTTTTGTAAATAAGTTCATTTGTATCATATTTTAGATTCCACATATAAGTGCTATCATATGGTATTTGTCTTTCTCTGTCTGACTTACTTCACTTGGTATGGTAATCTCTAGGTCCATGCATGTTGCTGCACATGGCATTATTTCATTCTTTTTGATGGCTGGGTAATACTCCATTGTATATGTTACCAAAAGTGGGGTCCAGCAGCTCACCACTCAAAAGCCAATGAAGAGCCAAGGTTGGTGGAGAGGAAAGTTTGCCTCATTCTGGAGACCAGCAACTGGGGAGGAGGGCAGACTCCTGTCCAAAGGCCAACTCCCCCCACTGAAAATCAGGGGGCAAGAGCTTTTATAGACGGAGGGGGGGGGCTACATGCAGAAACAGTGCAGACAGCTCTGATGGTCACCTTGAAATTAGTCATGCGGTGGTCTGATCAGTGTCATCTTGATTGTTTTAAGTACAGTTAGTCTTCAGTTCCAGGGTCAGTTTGTTCCCATTTCCTTGTGGCCAGCTCTCAGAATTGTGGTTTATGTCATGGCTACAGCCTGGTCATCATGTCGTTAACTTCTTCCACCTGATGGGGGTTTTAGTATCTACAGGACAGCTCACAGAAGAGGGCTCAGAATATTATCTATAGCCCTTGAGGAGGAACTAAATGTCCTTGACTTTGCTTAATGACTAAACTATTATTATTTGGTCTCCTTTGACTGTTTTCCTTTTGTTTCTGCATTTTCTCACTTCTTTGATTAAAGTTATTCCTGGGCTAAAGTTTTTCCACAGACAAAAGAAAGGCTGAGGACATGGAGGGGAAGAACCATAGGGTCCTGCTATGTTTCATATATATGTACCAATTTTGGTTGTGCCCTTTTGGTTGTGCCCTTTTCCTGTTGAGGCTTTTACTCTTCTTATTGTATGAGGTATTAAGAATAGTAACTGTTGGGACTTCCTCTGTGGTCCAGTGGTTAAGACTCCATGCTTCCAGTGCTGGGGGCACATGTCTGATTCCTGGTCAGGGCACTAAGATCCCACATGCTGCACAGTGTGGCCAAAAAAAAAAAAAAATTAGTAATTGTCATATATTTTACAAGTATGATTTCCAATTTAGCCTTATTTTTGGTATTATTTGCCTACAAGTCACTTTTAATTTTTCTGTAATATTATGTATCAATTTTTTTCTTCAACAATTTCTTTGTTTTGGGGTTTGAAGATTTTCATTTTACCTGAGACCAAAATTTTCTTGTTGAAAATTTTAGGGCCTAGCCAGTAAACAGGGCAGCATTTTTTGGGTACAAATGTAGGTGGGTAGAGAAACTTGTTTACCTTTTTTTGGTATCATACTCTGGTTCCAAATGGGTTATTGTTTCATCTTCATTCTTTTAAGTAGTACTTTTTAAAAAATTCTTTTTCTTTCTTTCTTTCTTTCTTTCTGTCTGGTCTTAGTTGTGGCACAGGGGATCTTTGCTGCCACGTTCAGGATCTTCATTGTGGCATGCGGACTCTTAGTTGCAGCATGCAGAATCTAGTTCCCTGACCAGGGATCGAACCTGGGCCCCCTGCATTGGGAGAGCAGAGTTTTAACTACTGGACCACCAGGGAAGTCCCTTTTATGTAGTATTAAACAATTTATTACCCCCTGTTTTTTCATTAAGCTGTTTTAATGCTCCCTGATGTTGATAACATTTGCCTCCTGAGGTACTCGTGATGGATCAAGTGTGTTTTTCCTTCTTCCTTTCCTACCTTCCTTCTCTTTCCATTGCTTCTCTTCCTCCCCTCCTTCCCTCTCACATTTCCCCCTCCTCTCTCTCTCTCTCTCTCTATTTCAGTTGCATTAGTAAATGAGTAAATAATACTTGAGACTTAGAAATTATTCAATAAATAATAGTTCCCATAATTTTTTAGGCCATAGGAATATCTTGGGTCTTTATCTAGTGGAAACTCTGTTCAGTGCATCCAAGATTATGTTCCTTTGATTTCTTAGAATCAATGGATTTAGATACTTTGGATTTACTTTGTCTGAGTTTATTACCTTCCCCTTATGTTGTTGAACACAAGTCCCTGTGCCTGATGCACATTGAGGGCAAGCAAACTGAAATGTCAGAGTTTGGAGCAGAGAAAGGTTTATTGAAGGGCCAAGCAAGGAGAACAGGTGGATCACGCTCAGAAGACCCAAACTTCCTGACGGTTTTCAGGGGAAAATTTTTATAGGCAAAATTTGGGGTGAGGGCTACGGGGTTCATGATATTCTTCTGATGCGTTCTCAGTGAGACAGCAAAAATCTCGTGCTCAGCCTGAAGTTACCATCCTGGGTGGGGGCCTTAGTTCCTGTAGAAGAACTCAAAGACATTGTTATGTACATTCCTTGAGGAGGAACCAGGACCCTGCCCCATGGCTGCACTATTGTTTCTTTCTGCATTCCCTCACTTCCCTGATTAGTTGTAACTGCTTGAATCTGCCTTTTGGAACTCAGGGAATGTCTAGGAGGTTGAAGCCTTTTTCTTGGAAACAGGAAAAGGGGGACAAGGAAAGATTTTGTACCCAGGAGAGCCCCACAATATCCTGTTCAGTTTCACTTACACTCATTGAAGTCCATCTGTTGGCATTTTATCCCTATCACCTAGGCTTACTTATACTCCAAAGATCTGTGTTTATCTGCAAATGTGAGGTTTAGGTTTTTTTTTTTGAGCATTCACTCTTTACATAATTTATTAAAATGTTAAATTCAGAAACTACCATGCAGACTGGAGAGATGTGTTTAGGTATTTAGCCAGGGCAGCTATTGTTTTCTCTAAACTAAATAAATGGAGTAGTATCAGAGTCACTTCCTGGGGCATCTTCTCAACTCACAAGGTTCTGGTGTAAGCAGATAGGGAAGGGGGTCCCCAGAGAAAGAGAGAATGAGGCATGGCTTTCTTGACATAAGAGAAGCCATTTTGGCCTAAGCCATTTTGTGATGCTTGCCCTTGAACAAGTCTCAGTAATTAATAATCTTAAGGGAACAAAAGAATGCAGGAACAGAGAAAAGGCAGTCAGACAATAGTGCATAAAAGCAGAGTCCTAGTTCCTCCTCAAGGGATATCCATAATAATATATCTTTGAGTCTTGGGACTTCCCTGGTGGTCCAGTGGGTAAGACTCCATGCTCCCAATGCAGGGGGCCTGGGATAGATCCCTGGTCGGGGAACTAGATCCCACATGCATGCCACAACTAAGAGTTCACATACTGCCACTAAGAAGCCTGCATGCTGCAACTAAGAGTCCACATGCTGCAACTAAGAGGTCTGCATGCTGCATCTAAAAAGATCCCTCGTGCCGCAACTAAGACCTGGTGCAGCCTAAATAAATAAATGTGTATATACATATATATAAAAGTGAACATTCTTGTTAAAAAAAGTATCTATATATCTATATATCTATATATCTATATCTATATCTATATATATATCTTTGAGTCCTGCAGGAACTAAGGCCCCCACCCAGTTGAAGGATGGAGTGATGATGTTGACCCTCCTGACTTCAATCAACTAAACTCTATGCTAGATTCTCCTCTGCTCAAGTCCCTTCATGAATATGCATGTTCTCATAGCTTAAAACTTCCCCAATTTTGCTGTCTGGGGAGACACTGCTTTGGGAGAGATCCCCAGTATTCTCCTTACTTGCTGCAAGTAATAAATCCTTCCTTCTCCTGATCTTTGGTTTGGTTGTGTCTGTTGGCTCAACACCCACCAAGAGGTGAACCCAGTTTTCTACTAACGTTGGCACCATGTTTGCACTATAGGATCCCTGCCTGCTGGACCATTGCTGATTGCAACAGAGTGGGTCAACCAGGCAATGTCTCCTGGAGCTAAAAACTGGAACCTAAAGGATTCTAGCTTCCTCTAGTCTGGCCTTTCAGATGGAGGGAGAGTAAACTCAGGTGAAGTGGCCATTATGCACAACTGTGTGGCTGGAGAAACAGTAAAATGGGAATGCTCGTGAGAGAGAGAGAAGGCCAGGCCCTGCAAAGAGCAGCCGTGGGACATTCTAAGTGGAAAGAACACCTGGAATAAAGGTTCATGCAGGGTCTTTTAGAGAAATGGTAGTTAGAGGAGTTTTGACAAGATAAAAGGTATATTTAGGGAAATAATGGTCTGTGAGACTAGAGAGGTAGGTTTGAGCCTTTTGGGAATGGCTTACATGCTTTGGGAGTGTCTATGTTATTCTGTAGGCCATAATGGCTACTGAAAATTTTGTGCCATGGCAGGCCTGTTGTCTAATTAACTCGAATTGGGAAGGGTGTTCTCAGTACACGTGGTGGGGGGTTCAGGAGTTCCAGTTAGAGACAAGAATAGTGCAGAATTGCCTTGCTATTTTCACATGTATGGTTTGAGCTTGAAGGATGCTGGGTCAGTAGGAAAGGGTAAGAAGTGGCAGAAGGAGACAGCCTAAGTCTAAGTGAACTAGTGTTGACATAAAGTTGCCCTTGAGAGAATCTCAGCCGTCAAAGGGAAGTGGCCAATGCATGTCTTGGTCCTCGAGAGCCTTAGTTCTAGAAAACTTCAGGCAGCAGGAAAACTGGATCAATTGGGAGGAACTACCTTGTTTCTGGAAGGTTATCCAACTGGAAATAAGACCCCAGCCTGAGGCTGAACGTGCAGGATCTGTCTTCAAGCAGGGGTGGAGGGTTCTAGCAAGGATTAGTTCATTGAAGGGTTCTAATCAAAAGGATAAGAGTTCAGGGACCACATAGCATGGTGGTTAAGTGATGGGATTTTGCAGTCAGGTGACCTAGGTTCAAATCTTAATTGAGCCGTGTTTTTAGCTATGTAACCTTGAATGTATTCCTTCATTGTTCTGAGTTTCTCTTTCTGCTCATGGAAAAAGTGCCCATGTCATAGAATTATTGTGAGGATTAAATGATATAATTTAGCGAGTTGCCTGGTACATTCCAAGCTTTCAGTAAATGGTTAGTGTGCTGGCTTGTCTGCTGTCAAAGAAACATCAGTACTCCCCGCTTTGAGGTCTCTGCCTGCCAGAGGAGAGGCTGGGCTGCACTTCCTTCCCTCACCTTCTCTGTCCAGATCTGGGTGAGATTTGGAAGCTAAGAGAAGGAGGCCCTATTCTTTAGAGGCAGTTGCAGTGGGACACATGGACAGAGAGCTTCCCAGAGCTTCCCAGGGAGCCCCCAAGAATCAACCACATCAGTGCCTCAGGCCAAGACGGCTGGTGGGGACTTCCCAACCCTCTCTCCCCGGGCTCTTCCAACAGGTATGGAAACCTCTAAATCCTTGTATTAAAATACTTCTTCCTGGATACACAGAGTAGCTTCTGTTTTCCTGACTCAACCTTGGCAGGTATAAGTAACTATTGTTATTATTATTCATTTTGTAAGGCAGGGCTTTTACTCCAGAAGGGGAAATTGGAGAGCAAATTAGTAAACCTGAATGGAAGCTTGGTCATAGGTCAGAGGCTCGGGTCACGGGCCTAATTTTTGGTGGACAGGAAGGTCCTCGGTGTTCACCTCTGCTCAGCACCCTACAAACTCACCACAGTCTGGGCTGCTTGGTGAGAGGCTAGAGCATGGGAAGAACTGGAGTCGGGTGTCCAAAGCGTGGAGGGAAAGTTTACTGAAGACAATTGGAAGTGTCTGAAACAGAGGACCAGGCAAAGGCAGAAAGGACCAGAATGCAGGGAGGAGTAACCAGTCCTAGAGGAGCCTCCCTGTGAAGTGTCATCGTTGGGTGAAGACTCAGAAATGTCACAGTTGGAGCAAGGCTGGGACCCTCCATGGTTAGGAGGGTAAAGCTAGAAAACAGCCAATGATGCAGCACGCATGTGATGTTCTTGCTCATGGCACCGGTGGGGTTTCCATATATGGTCAGTATAGGGAACAGCTGAACTTTAGGGACACAGCATGGACTGGACCGGAAAGTCAGGTTGTTTAGGGCCGTAAGATGAAACTTAGAGTCCATGGGGTGATGATTCTTAGACTAGTCATACACTGGAAACTTGGTTACAATTGACTCAGGGCTGGGCAGGGTTTGAAGAGCCCCAGTACCTGTATGGGACCAGGTAAGGCTCGGACCGGCACCCTGCAGGTCCCAGGCTCAGGCTTTGAGCAGCCACTTAGGTGTTCTTTCTGTAGCTCCACAGATGTTGGAACACATTTTCAAGGACAAAGAGTGATTTCTATAAAAGAGATATAAAATAAAACCTTGAAATTATGTAATGATACTTGTCAGTGTTTATAGCTGGCTGCACGAATTTACAGAGTACATTTCTAAGAAAATAGTACCTCATTTTGTGCCTTGTCTCAGCATTTTCTAGTTGATGCTCAGAGAGTCATCCATAGGCATTTTTCACTGAAGACAGACTCTATTAATTTATTACCAAATTTTATTTATTTTTATTTAAAAAATGACACGTGGCCCGAAAGTCCTAGCCATTTTTATTGCTATTATGTGAATTTAAGAGTTCTGCTTTCTTCAAACCAACTGACTTTTTAGTCAATTAGCTTTCCTTTGGCGTTTTCTGGTAAGAATTATTGAAAAAATATTTTTATTAGAAAATATTCAAATATATTTACAATTACGTAACAAAGAGGTTTGCATCAACAACTCAGTTCTAGTAAATATCTTCCACATTTACTTTAGTTCTTTTTCTTTAATACATGTTGCACCCCTCCTTAATCCTGTCACTCTCTTCCCCTCCCCAGAAATACACTCTACTCTTACGTTCATCATTAGCTTTTGTGCAACCTTCATTAAAAATATACGTCTCCTGGGAATTCCCTGGTGGTCCGGTGGTTAGGACTCCATACCTCCACTTCAGGGGGCACAGATTCCATCCCTGATCAGGGAACTAAGATCCCACATACTGTGCAATGTGGCCAAAAACAAACAAACAAACAAGCAAAATCCCCAAAACAAATATGTCTCCTTACAAATACCACTATTTCATTTGTTTTTAAATATATGAGGTTGAACTGTATGTGTAATTCTACAACTAGATTTCTTTCTCTCAACTTTGTTTTCCAGATTTATACATTACAATACTCTTAGCTCTTGTTTATCCACTTAGATTGTTCTACACTGTTCCATATTATTACTAAACAATGCCTTATTTGTCCATTTTTCAATTATGAATATTTAGATTGTTTCTGTCTTAAAATTTTTTTCTATTTCAAGTTGTAATGCAATGAATGGCTATGTACACATGTGTACACACGCACACACACACACACACACACACACTCTTATTCTTCTCTCTCTTCTTGTACATATGTACAAAATTTTCAATGCCTCTATGTAGGGATGCTTGATAAGGGTGATCACATCTTCAGTATTACTAGATGTTGCCAAATTACTTTTCAAGTCATTGCACTATTTTCCCCTCTACCAGCTGTGTGTTTGAGAATTCCTGGTCTTCCTCTTGATCTCCAACACCTGGTATTTCTAGACATGTCACTTTCTGCTAGTTTGATGTGTGTGAGATGGTCTCGATGTTTTGCTTTGTATTACCTTCACTATCCATGAGCCTGAGCATCCTTTCAAATATGTGGTTCTTTGTAAATTGTCTGTTTATATTCTTTGCCCCTGGGTGGTTTGTCTCTTTCTTATTGATTTGGAGGACTTCCTTTGATATTCTGGATATTGAGCTTTTATTGGTTCCATGTTATCTTCTCCCAGTCTATGTCTCAAATTTTAACTTTTTAAAAGGATGCTGCTTGAGACATAGACACTTTAAGTTTTAACTTGGAATTTTTAAATTAATTTTATCCCCAGGGATTTATATTCTATCTGAAATTATAAAAATATCCTTCTGAAAGTTTTAATGTTAAAATCATTTCCCTTTTTTGATGTTTAATGCACCTGAAATGTATTTTGTGTATGACATAAGGTAAAGGTTGCATTTTTTCCCATATGGTTAACTATTTGTTTCCATGGTTATTGTCCCAGAACGTTTATTAATTAGCCTGCCCTTTATTGATTTATAGGAACATCTCTGTTTCAATATATTGATGTGTCTGTTTCATACATTTTTCCATTCCTGCATGAACACCACACCGTTTTAATTACTAAAGCTTAATAATAGTTTCTACATTAACTTATCACTTTATATAAGAGAATTTATTCCTTGAACATGAGGTAAATGTACCTGTAAAATTGTGGGGAATCAGGGTCCTATTTTGGTAAAGATTTTAAAAGATTAATTCACTTTTGTTAATGGCTGTTTATTCAAGAATTCCATTTTTTTCTTAATTCAAATTTGATATTTTTACACTGCTCTAAAAAATCATCCATTTTATCTAACTTTTAAAAATCCATTGGCATATTATTGTTTCTATTCTTGTCAATTCTGGAAAATTTGAGCAGTTACCTTTGAAAATATTACTTCCCTGCCATCCTTCTCCTTTATTCTATTCTTACAGCGCTAATATGAGATGTTTCTTGAGCTTCTCTCTGTTTCTTTCTCTTTTTCTCTCTCCCTATCCATATAGATGTAGATATCTTTAAAATCTCTTTGTCTCTCTGTGCTGCATTCTGAGTGCATTCTTTAGATTGCTTTCCAAGGTACTAATTCCTTTTTCTCTTTGGGTCCAAACAGACCTTTATCTTGTCTATTTATTGAGTTTTAATTTCAATGCTTATAGGTTTAATTCTACTAATTTTTATGTGCTATCAACTATTCTTATTTTATTGTTAACTGTTTTGGATTTTTTGTTTATTTCTATGAGTATTATTCCCTTATTTATCTCTTTGAGCTTACCAAACAATTTGATTGGCACCAACTCACATTCTGATTTATGCGTTATCTCTCTTAGCCATAGTTTTATTTATATATTTTGGTATTTTGCAGGCTCATCTCGTGTTAAAGGTTGTTATCTTTTCCTCTGACTTTCTTCTCCCTGTTTAATCGTTTTGAAGTTTCATCCACCTGACCACCCTGGGGCTCTGATCCAGAACCATGTCTCCTATTGGTGGTTCCCAGCTCTTGTCCCTCAGGGATGATGGGGCTGGCTTGGCTCAGCATCTTGTTGCCAGGTGACGTGAGTGTTCATCTGCCTCTCTAGGCATGAGGCTCATATAAGTAGCAGCCACAGGTGATGGGCGACAGCATCTATTCCCCCTCCTTTCCAGAGTGCAGTGATCCCACACCAACCTGTTCTCCATCAGGACCCAGATTCCCAGAATCCTCTGCCTGCGTGTGTATGCAGAGAACCACAGGTGCTCAGATGTCCTGCACATTATGGTAAGTTTCTATTTGCTCCTTGGAGTGGTTTGTCTCAGTTTTGAATATGTCATATTTTTAAATACTCTTTTAAAATATTTTGCTTAGGGTCGTTATATGTCTGAAACCAAAAAGTCCTCAAAACATAAACATAAGGAGAACAAACTAAATTTAAAAACTAAAATCCTTCTAAAACTGTTTAAGGTTAACTCACACTTATTTCGAATAGCAGATTTTCAACTTTTCTCTCTTGTTTGTCTTTTAGTGGTGATTAAAGGGTTGACTTGTCTTATATCTCCTTATTCCTTTCTATCTCTGTGTTTGAACTTCACTGGCTCATATAATGTAATGTTGTCAGACGGTTCAAACGTGTAATTTAAGCTCAAGAATCCTTTAAACATTATAATTCTAGTCCCAGGGAAATTGTTGCTGGTTTAATCCAGAAAAAAAATTGTGAGGGACTATTTTAAGATAAACTGGAACCTGTTATTTCTTGGACTCTGTAGTTTTGATTTACGTATTGGAGGATTAGAAAAATATAAGTTGTTGACAGGTGTTCTCTGGAGTATTATTAGGCCAGGCATTTGTGGTTTTGAACTGATTTGAAAATAAAAATCTTATTTAGCCTTTCCAAGTCAGAAGGTATAGGGTGTATTGATTATTCAAGTGAAGATGTTCTGATTAAGTCCATACTAACTGGAAGCAGCCTACTAGAACTCTCAGTAAGAGGGGATATTCTTACCAGTGCCAACGTCTCTGATCCTCAGAACTTCATGAGGAAAATGTGATAATAATAGCATCAATTTCATAGGATGGCTACTGTGAGACCTAAATGAAGTTGTGTATGTGAAGAGCCCTTTGTAAATTACAAGGTACCAAATAGTATCTATAAGTATTTCTATTTCAAAACCAGTACCATTACTTCTAGCAGATACTTATGATGCACTGTGCCACATACTGCTAGCTCACCTGATTTAAATGCAGCTGCAGGAGGAATTTCCAGAGTTACCAGCATCCCTTCTCAAGGGAGGGGGGGGAATCTGTGTCTCTACTTTGAAGCCACAGAACGCTGATCAGCCACATACAGACATGGTCCAGGAGTGGGGGCGGGAATTAGTGCCCCATGGCTGATGGGAGTCAGTGTACAAAGGTCCTGGGCTGTTTGTCCTCTGGTGAGACAAGGCTGACGTGTGGGCCACACATTTCCGCACAGACTCCTCAGCAGTCATGAGCTCTGGCTGCCCACAGGGGGAACCAGCACATCATCTTACTGTCTTTTCTCACTCTCCTGTCTTGCATTTCCCACTCCCTCAATTCTGCTTTCTTTTCCCATAGAATCATCTGCACCCCAGCCCTTGCTCTCTGGAGATATCACCATAACCTAACTTCCTCTAAGACATTTTAGTGTCACGCTAAAGGAAAAAAGACACCAAACTACTGCAAAAGGAAATATTTCTGTCCATTAATGTAATTAATAATATGATCATCTCCATATATGAAGAAAGCAATATGTATATAAAAGAAAGCAATATATATAATTTTATTTGTTCATTCACCTATTGATGGATGTTAATTTATCTAGATTTCGCATTGAGTTGTACAATGTAGTCTCTTAGGATTTGTTTAAATTAACTTTCTTTTGATGATTATGTCTCCCATGTGATTGCTAATTTTGTGTATTTGGTTTTTCTTCTTTTTATTTTTGTTTAGTTTTGTTAATGGTTTCCTCTTTTGGTGTTTTTCTGCTTCTCTTGACTTTTCATTTTCTAACTTCTTCATATCTGTTTTCACCTTTATTAAATACTTGTTCTTAAAAAAAAATGGATATTTCAGCAAGCACCCTATGGAGAAAATTGCTGGCAGTTTTACCATGCTGGACGGATGAAGAGGCTGCCATGATGATAGTCAATGTACTCAGAACTTCAAAGCTTCAGAGCTGTTGTTTTCAGTATTTTTTCCAATCCTTTAATTATAGAAAAAAGTCCCGCACATGGGGAATGGGAGCTCAGTCGGTCCTTTATGAGTCATTGAAGAATGCAGGTGAAGTACTGCTGCTCTAAAGCCCTGCGAATGGTGACTAGGGAAGGAAGAACAGAACGAGAGAGGAGGAGAAAGGAGGAATACCATGCATCATCGACTCCTCAAACTTTCCTTTGCCCTATGCTGAGGCTTCCTCCTAACTGAGCATTTATCTTGCAACAGCTGAATGGTAAGTTCCGCCAGGGCCAGGAACTCTCCACACAACATCTGGAACATAGCAGCTACTCCATACCAAGCTTTGGAATAAATGAATAAACTCACTGATTGAACTTCTCCCCTTAGGAGTGTGATGAGAGGGAGAGCCCTGGACCAGAAGGTGGCAGAACTGATTCAAGCCGAAATCTGTCATTAACCCGGGACACGGTTTCATCTTGGCAGCTCAGCTGAGCACGCTGGTCCTGGCTGCCTGACACAAACCAAGGCCTTTACTTGGTCTCAGTGTTGTTAGGACCATGTTAAGGGCCTGGGCTTTGGAGTCAGGCTGAGGTGGATGGGAACCTGGCACATTGAAGACATGTTTACTGTTCTAATCCTACAGTTTTAAATTTGTCTAATGGTGTAGAGAATGGACTTGAAGACACGGGGAGGGGGAAGGGTAAGCTGGGACGAAGTGAGAGAGTGGCATGGACATATATACACTACCAAATGTAAAACTGATAGCTAGTGGGAAGCAGCTGCATAGCACGGGGAGATCAGCTCTGCGCTTTGTGACCACCTAGAGGGGTGGGATAGGGAGAGTGGGAGGGAGACGCAAAAGGGAGGGGATATGGGGATGTATGCACATGTACAGATGATTCACTTTGTTATACAGCAGAAACGAACACACCATTGTAAAGCAATTATACTCCAATAAAGATGTGAAAAAATAATTGTCTAAGGGTTATAATGATGCCTTCCTCTCTGGGTTGTTAGGATGCTAACATTTATAAAGTTTCTCTTCTATAGTAGCCAATAATTTTTATTATTCCCTGTTATCTTCTTCCATTGGTGTTTTTGTACATCTGCATTTACCTGACAAAGTACCCTAGGCTGAAGGAAATGGGAAAGAGGGAAAATAAGGGAACTGGATAACCCACAGTTTGGGAGTAAACCCTTTAAATATCAAGGAGCTGTTTATGTTTGTTGCTGTCTTTCCAAACATCACAGACATGCCGTCAGGGAAACTGGCACGCCTGCTAGTGATTCATTTTCCAGAAAGACTAGTATTTTTGAACCTTGTTAAAACTCGAGGCATTTTATTTTTGGTCCTCCAGATTCCTGTTGCCTCTTTGTTTTCTCATCTTCTCTGCTTTGGTTTTCACGGCTCTGCTGCTTCCCTCTGCGAGGGGTCTTCCCTTTCCTCCTCCTTTGGTCTCCCTGGGAGTTGGCGGAAACTTGGCGAGGATTCTGGTGAGTTTGTTCTTCTTCTGACCTTTTCTGCCAGTTCCTCTGCTCTCCAGTTGCCTCTGTGAGAAGGAGCCAAGCATTCATTTGTCCATCAAGCATTTTATTTTTGTAGTTGCTGAACCTTCCAGTTCAGTGGATGCCTTCCAGGCCAGAGGCTGTGCCTAAATTACTTTTCAGTAAACACTGTCCTCCACACTCTCCTTCCTGGGTGTGAACTGAAAGATGGTTTCATGGAGTGGGAGTGTCTAGCAGCAGAGCTCAGAGGGGAAAACTGGTGATTTGGGTCAACTGCGTGCTGCTTTACCTGGTGAACATGCTTAGATTTGTACCAACCTTTTAGTGTTGGAAAGAATTCTTCCCCTCACCCCAAATTAAACTCCCCACAGAGAAACATTTTTTGCTTAGAAGAGTTACTGGTTTCTGTGGCAGACTGCGAATATAGCCAGCACTCCTGACCTCTCCCTTTGCAATGGGAGACTTGGCAGCTTCTCCCATAAATAGGCAAAATCCATTTTGCCAAACCTTGAACCTGGGCTGTGCTTGTGACTTTCCTTGGCAAATAGAATGCAACAAAGTAACTGTGTGTGAGTTAAGAGCCTGACCCCAGGAGACCCTGTGTGCCTTCCCTCTTTCTCTTGGGGCACTGCCAGCCATTGTGGGAGCAGGCCTGAACAGCCAGGTGGAGGATAGATGCTGTGTGGGCCAGAGCAGAGCCATCCCAGTTTCCTAAGCAATGTCTCAGACATGTGTTAGCCAAGACCAGTCAGGCTTGGCCCAGGCCAGTAGAATCACCTAGATGACTGTAGACTCATGAGTCATAATAAAGGGTAATATAATACATTGGCTGCACGGCACAGTTTGTGGGACCTCAGTTCCCCGACCAGGGACTGAACCCGGTCCATGGCAGTGAAAGCCCGGAATTCTAACCACTAGACCACCAGGGAACTCCCAAGAGTTATTTTAAAATGCTAAATTTTGGGATACTTTGTTATGCAGCAAAAGCTAACTGATTTTGGGTTTCATAAACCCATCAATACACATGATGTCGTATTGATCATTTAGAGTCTAGGAAACAATGACAAGCGTGGATAATAATGATTAGCAGAGCACAGATGAGAACAGCGAGCAAGATTCCAGCATGCAAGGATGTTTTGCTTTGTTTTGTTTTGTTTGGCTGCGTTGGGTCTTCATTGCTGTGCGAGGGCTTTCTCTAGTTGCGGCGAGCGGGGGCTACTCTTTGTTGTGGTGTGTGGGCTTCTCATTATGGTGGCTTCTCTTGCTACGGAGCACGGGCTCTAGGTGCACAGGCTTCAGTAGTTGTGGCTCACGGGCTCTTGAGCGCAGGCTCAGTACTTGTGATGCACGGGCTTCATTGCTCCATGGCATGTGGGATCTTCCCAGACCAGGGCTTGCACCTGTGTCCCCTGCATTGGCAGGCAGATTCTTAGCCACTGTGCCACCAGGGAAGCCCTGCAAGGATGTTTTTTCAATGTTGTTACCTGATCCCAATGACAGGCACATCTTTCAGGACTCACATTATTTAGTGGCTTTCATAGTACAAAGCTCTTGGAATGTCATCAACTACTAATCCAGCTGAGGAGGTCAAAATCTAGGCTTCCACTCTCTTTTTCTAGGACTTCTGTGTGTCCTGGGATATTGTGAAAGATGGGCACACAGGACAGGTCAGAGGAAGACCGAGCTAGTCTTGGGGCAGAGTTGTTGGATGGCCAAGGTCTATGAAAAGTTTATTGGAAACAGGCTATATCTTATGTATCATTTTAAATGGTGTGCCTTTAATGAATTACTTTTCACAAAGTCTTCTTTGCTTCCACACAACTGAAAGGCATACGTAAGAGATGGAAATGCTTCGTTTAGATCTTGTTCACTCAGCGTTTAATGTTGTGCTCATTGGCCCATACGTGACACCAAAATGTCTTTAACACTGACTCAAAAAACAGTTTAAACCTTTTTTTTTTTTTTTTTTTGGCCTGCAGGATGGCTGGCAGGATCTTAGTTCACCAACCAGGGATTGAACCCGGGCCACGACAGTGAAAGCACCGAATTCTAACCACTGACCACCAGGGACCTCCCTAAACACATTTCATGTAGTAATTTCTTTCCTGAAATTTCTTCTCTTATTTAGAAAATTATTTTCTCACCACAGAAAGTGAAAGCTATAACCAAGGCCCTCTCTTATTTGAAAAGTTTGGAGGAAGTGTTTTCCTTTATTGGGTGCCAGCACCCAGATTTTATTGGCTTTATCTGAAAGAGGCACTTTCTCATCACTAGCCAAACTCAAAATACTCAGCATAAAATTTGATAAACTCAAGCAGAAGTGGTCTCCAGATATTTAAAGACATTTCAGCATTTATATGTTTTTCCTTCAGAAAAGTATGACTAATGAAAATTAATATTTTTTTGATCTAAAGTGACTAGCATTCCCATTTTTTAACAGGACTGCTAAATATTCCTTACTTAAAAAAAGATATCTGAGATTCAAGAGATTAAAAGCTAGATAAACACTGTTGTGAATAATACACTTTCAAAAACAAAAATGTTCAGATTACCACAGAGTTGCATACTGTTTGGCTGGTCAGCTGTGCCGAGATAAGTTTGGGGACTTTGCCCATCAGATTCCTTGGCTTCAATGAGCAGAGTCTGGCTTGTACCAATGCTGCAATAAAATTCTCGCTATTCATTTATGACATAAATCAACAGAGAGGTGCACATTTTAGGCCTAGAGAATCAAAAAAAAAATCAGTCCTGACAAATTGCTAACACTAAAACTTTACTCAGAAGTCCATGTTGAAGACTCTTTCCAGATAGAAGCATATGGACGCATTGCCCAGTAATTATTACATCAAAAGTCTGGTGCCCCGACTGGGTAGAACCAGGAGCCCTCTCCCCCACCTTCTTGCTGAATGCCATCTCCAGTGGGCTTATTTCTGCTGAGGTGTGCTAAATTATGCTTATCATCTAGGTGGAGAGGGTGAAGCAATGTAAGGTTTGCCTTTTGGAGGCTGTATTTGTATCCAGAGACAGATAACACCTCCTCAGGAAAGATCTGTTGCTTCCAGACCCTGAGCTGCCCCTGATGGTGTTCATCTCAAATGGCCAGAGTGCCATTTCTTTTCTTTACTTTTCTTTTTCTTTTGAAAATTTAATTTTTATTTTATATTGGTGTATACTTGATTTACAATGCTGTGTTAGTTGCAGGTGTACAGCAAAATTGATTCAGTTATACATATACATACATCTATTCTTTTTCAAATTCTTTTCCCATTTAGGTTATTACAGAATATTGAGCAGAGTTCCCTGTGCTCTACAGTAGGTCCTTGTTGGTTACCTATTTTAAATATAGCAGGTGTACATGTCAATCCCAAACTCTCACTCTTTCCCTCCCTCTACCCTTCCCCCCTGGTGCCATAAGTTTGTTCTCTAAGCCTGTGAGTCTGTTTCTGTCCAAACTCCTAATTTATTCCTCCCCACTATCTTTCTCCTTTGGTAACCATAAGTTTGTTTTCTGTGTCTGTGATTCTGTTTCTGTTTTGTAAATAAGTTCATTTGTGTCATATTTTAGATTCTACATATAAGTGATATCATATGATATTTGTCTTTCTCTGTCTGACTTACTTCGTTTAGTCTGATCATCTCTAGGTCCATCCATGTTGCTGCAAATGGCATTATTTCATTCTTTTTTTGTGGATGAGTAATACTTCATTGTATATATATATATACCACATCTTCTTTATCCATTCATCTGTTGATGGACATTTAAGTTGCTTCCATGTCCTGGCTATTGTAGATAGTGCTGCTATGAACATTGGGGTGCATGATTCCTTTTTTTTTTTTTTTTTTTTTTTTTTGCAGTACACGGGCCTCTCACTGCTGTGGCCTCTCCTGCCGTGGAACACAGGCTCCGGACGCGCAGGCCCAGCAGCCATGGCTCACGGGCCTAGCCGCTCCACAGCACCTGGGATCCTCCCAGACCGGGGCATGAACCCGCGTCCCCTGCATTGGCAGGCGGACTCCCAACCACTGCGCCACCAGGGAAGCCCCAACATTTGTTTTTTGTAGACTTTTTCATGACAGCGTTCTACAGGTGTGAGGTGATATCTCACTCATTGTTTTGATTTGCAATTATCTAATAAGTAGAGGTGATGAGCATCTTTTCACACACCTGTTAGCCATCTTTATATCTTCTTTGAAAAAATGTCTATTCAGGTCTTCTGCCCATTTCTTTTTGATTTTTTTTTTTGATATTGAGTTGTATAAGCTGTTTGTATATTTTGGATATTAACCCTTCGTCGATTGCATCATTTGCAAATATTTTCTACCATTCCATAGGTTGTCTTTTTGTTTTGCTGATGGTTTCCTTTGCTGTAAAAAAGCTTTTAAGTTTAAATAGGTCACATTTGTTTATTTTTGCTTTTATTTCTCTTGCCTTAGGAGACAGATCCAAAAAAAATTGCTGTGACTTCTGTCAAAGAGTGTTTCTCTTCTAGCAGTTTTATGGTTTCAGGTCTTTCATTTAGGACTTTAATCCCTTTTGAGTTTATTTTCATACAAGGTGTGAGGAAATGTTCTAATTTCATTCTTTTACATGTAGCTGCCCAGTTTTCCCAGCACCACTTACTGAAGAGACTGTCTTTTCTCCATTGTATATTCTTGCCTCCTTTGTCATACATTACTTGACCATAGTACATGGGCTTATTTCTGGCCTCTGTATTCTGTTCCATTGATCTATGTCTTGTGTGTGTGTGTGTGTGTGTGTGAATACCATGCTATTTTCATTACTGTAGCTTTGTAGTAGAGTCTGAAGTCTGGTGATACTTCCAGCTTGTTTTTTTTTTTTTTTCCTCAAGATTGCTGAGGCAATTTGGGGTCTTTGTGGTTCCATATGGATTTTAGGATTATTTGTTCTAGTTCTGTGAAAAATGTCATGTGTGTTTTGATAAGGATTGCATTAAATCTGTAGATTGCTTTGGGTACTTACGACCATTTAAAAAATATTAATTCTTCCAATCGAAGAGCATGGGATATCTTTCCATTTTTTGGTATCATCTCCAATTTCCTTCATCAATGTTTTATATCAATACTTTTCAGAGATAAATCTTTCACCTTCTTGGTTAAGTTTATTCTTAGCTATTTTATTCTTTTTGATGCAATTTTAAACAGGATTGTATTTTTACTTTCTTTTCTGACAGTTCATTATTAGTGTATAGAACACTAAATGTTTGATTACATTGGGAAAATAATGTTTAAGTGATTTTAAATGTTTGCTTATAATCAACTGTTCAATTAAATTGGGAAAGTTCTTTATATAATATCAAGAGAAAACAGATACAAAATTTTATATGCAAAATTTTATAAATTTGTAAAAATTTACTCGGAAAATATTAACCATATGTTAGCATTGTTGTTTCTGAGTGGTAGGATTATTATTTGTTTTTTCTTCTTCATACTTTGTGTCTATTTTTCCAGCTTTTGTATGGTACTCAGAAAATGATAATATAATTGGAAAGTGAAAAGTAAAAGCAATAGGAATGAAATAGTCCTTCATAAACAAGCCCTTATCTCAGATGTTGGCAAGTGGAGTTTCATGGAGCTGAAAGAAAGCTTGGGGAACAATGTTCTTAGTCCCTCCTTTTCCTGGTGAGAAAGTGAGGCCAAGAAACATTTAGTGGTTTGCTGGAAGTCATGGTGAGTGAGTGAAGGAACCAGGCAGAGAACTCAGATCCGTGCATATGGGTTGTCTACTAAATTATGTGCCTTTTCAACTAGTGCAAGATTTGTGCAAAATTTACATAGTTTAATGTATATACCTAAATCCAAGCAAGGCATAAGAATGTCTTAATTCACCCCTAGCTTCAGGAATGTTTACTTACAATACAGAAGTATCTTTCAGAAGAGTAACAGTCTGTAGAGAACAGTGGCAAACAAATGCATTATCTGCTCTTGAAAGTGGCTCTAAGTACCCTATACATGTTGAAGTTATCTATGTATTCTCCTCCATACATTTACATTTTTCCACATTCTCCTGAATACCTTGATCCATGTAGGTGGCTGGAAGTCAAACAAAGTGGGCCCCAATTGGTTTTAGAATCCAATCCAATTCCAGGCAGATGGACTTTGTTGCCTGAAGAGGTTCCCTGATTTTCTGCAGTAGTTCCCAAATGCAGGTCCTTGGAAGTTCGGAGCTGAGCTGAAGTTTTCACCATCTGATTAAAATTTACCCACTTGAAGCAATGTAATAATAGTAAGGAAATATAATGTGTTATTTATAAAGCTGAGTTTATTCACTCTTTTGGTGTTAAAATGTTCTTTTATGAAATGATGGTGACAGGTGTGTGTGTGTGTGTGTGTGTGTGTTTAATGTCCTCACTTAGAAAAATAAAGAGTTGGCAATCTTATGTTGACCTTCAAAATATTTCTGAAAATTTATTGCTCTGTGGAATTTCAAAGTCTGGGACCTAGTGACTTGGTATTAGACACGGAAGATTGGAATTAGAAGAATCAGAGTTCAAATCCTGGTGCTGCCACATATTTTGAGAAACTTCTTAATTTCTCGGAATCTTCCTTTCTTCAGCTGTAAAGTAGAGAAGGTAATATTTCTCCCAGGAAGATCAATTACTCTCATAAAGCATCCAGACATGGTTGGCACATAGTTTCCTCCAGAGATACCTGCTACAAAGGGCAAAATTGAAGACAGTAATCATTTGGACATTGATTGTGTAAGATACAATCAATAAGTTGATTGATCACTGGTTCCATTTCCCTTTGTTACTTAGCACCATATAGTCATTTAAAAATGTCCATTAGGTAAAGTGAAGAAAATGATGTTATCATTTCTATAATTTTTCTCACTACAATCACATATCTTTTAAAACTTAGGTCTGAAAACTTTCACTGTGGGTTACTAATAGCAATTTTCTAATTGCTTACATTCTGAGAACTTTAGGTTTACACCAAAAGGTTTGTTTTCAAAGTCATGATCACATTCTACTCTATTAAAGCTTGACTTTGTGCCAGATGTTTTTGGAGTAAACAAAGGGAGATGCATGTCCTAATTAATATAAGAGTGGAAAGCAGAACCTGGTGACAATGCCCCCGTGTTTGTGGAATGGGGACCACACACCAATGTTCCCACTTGGTAGATGTCACACATGGTGCCCTGGCTTGCTTGTCTCTGACTCTGCCTTTGTTCTCTCTCCCTACTCAGCTCTGTCCAGGCTCCATCACTTTCCTGAATGGTTCAGCCCCTGGGGTGCCTTCCTGTCTTGATTTGATGCCATCCTTTCAGCTTCTAGGCCTTTGAAATAACCTCCATAAGTCTTTGCCAATCTTTCTTTTCTAACAAAAATCTCTGAAGCCTTATTTACCCAAGAACACATCCCTGACAGATTGCATGTCAAGTTAGGATTTTTTTTCTTTTTTTCTTAATGTAAGAAATTTACACCTAAGCCCTTCAATTAGGAGCAAATATTTATTTTACTATAGTCCAGAAACATCCATTTTTTGGGAGGTTGTTGTGGATGGTGCAGTTATGATTTTTTAAAATATGATTTATCCCCATTTTTCCTTATTTTTCTCCTCGGGAAGAATTTGCATGGGAATCATCATGTGCTAGTTTGATGTGTAAATAGAACATGAATATACACTTAATTAACTACTCCCTTCTGTGATGATGGGGGGGGGTGAAGCCAGGATTTGTCCAACAAGTATTTATAAGCATCTGTAATATGTAGAACACGATGGTAGAAAGAGTTGAATTCAGCAACTTGCAATGTCAACCAATAAGTGAGACCATAAGCATAGATACTGGCTTCAAAAAGTAATGGCTTTTTTTTTTTTTCATTCATTAGGACACAAATCCCTCATAGTTTGTAATACTAGCCAACTGATTGTCTGAGTGGTAGTCAGCTGATATGAAGAGATAGTATCCAGGTGGGGAAGAGCTAACTAGTGACATGCACTGGATGTAAGTAGTAGCTAAGGTCATGGGGTCAGTCAGGGAATGGGAGGCGTGTGTCTTTGGGCGAATGTTTGAGGGTCATCTTGGAAAAAAGTGTGTAAAAAAAGGTTGAGGAATCAATCAATATATTAAGCACCTAACAGGTGTGATGCATTTTGCTGCATTGTGAGTATGTAAGATGAATGAAATAACCTCCATCTCTTGGACAGATTGGTGTTTAAAGGAAGAAAGATAAATGTAAACAAGTAGTTGAAGAACCATGAGAATTTCTATAGTAGATGTCTTTATTCATACCATGTTCTTATCTAAAAGCTGCCATGTTCTGAGATGATTTTATTGAAAAGAATCTTTCCTAACATCTGTTTTTTCCCTAGGGCTTTTGGATTCCTTAAACCTGATACTTTGGGTATACTTTTAGTTTTATTGTTTGATTTTTTTCCAAACCTGATAAATCATGTCTTTTCCACTGACATAGGCCTAAAACCATGTCCCTGGGTACAGCATGAAACTTAGCACTTCCCGGGGTCCAATGACACGTCCTGATGGGGTCAGTGGACGAAGCCCAGAATGCCAGCAGGCATCAGGTAAAATTTCATTCTCTGCCAGGTGGTCCAGTGCTTGTACACTGTAGGTGTCACCAATTCCAGATGCCCAAATCAAAGGAGCAGGACTGCATTTTTGTTTCAAAGTGGGTGGGCAATTTGTTCAATCCCAGGGGCTTTGGTCTGTGAGACGTAGGCTGAGAAAACCAATTCTTGGAAATGAAGGTGGCTGGCCCAGACCAGCTGAGGGCGCAGCAGGGAGGGGAGAGGAGGAGGAGAAAGCCTTGCAAGAAGAAGCTGAAAACTGACCTAGTTATTTTGATGGCACACTCGGCTGCATTTCACCTGCGGGCCAAGTCCAGGCTCCCTGACGGGAAACGGAAGCACCCACCGCCAAGGACTTCAAGTTTGGAGATTTTTCAAGTGTTTTCTTTCCTTCTTTCTTTTTTTTTTCTTTTTGTAGTAAGGATGCCCTGCTCCAAGGATTATCTGCCCTCAAGCTGCTGAAAACAGCAATGGTAATTCAGCTGATTTGCGTTGAGTCGGTGAGTGCAGAGCGAGTGGACAAGCAGAGGGTGAGAGGCAAGGCCATCTGGCTGCCATGCACCACTTCCTTCAGGATCTGGAGAGCCTATGAGGAAACATGGGGAGGAGTGTGTGTAGAGTGTGGGGGGCTGAAGAAACAGAGGCAGGTGCAACCCTGCCTTGGTATATTTTGGACTGTCTGCCAATAGCACACCTCCTCCACTCTGGTGATGAGAGCTGGGTTTTCTCCTAACTCTCTCTCTCCATCTTTCCTTTTTAAAAATTTATTTATTTATTTATTTTGGCTGCGTTGGGTCTTCATTGCTGCATGCGGGCTTTCTCTAGTTGCAGCGAGCGGGGGCTACTCTTTGTTGCAGTGCACGGGCTCTAGGTGCGCAAGCTTCAGTAGTTGTGGCACGCGGGCTCAGTAGTTGTGGCTTGTGGGCTCTAGAGCACAAGCTGAGTAGTTGTGGCTCACAGGCTTAGTTGCTCCGCAGCATGTGGGATCTTCCCGGACCAGGGTTCGAACCCGTGTTCCCTGAATTGGCAGGCGGATTCTTAACCACTGTGCCACCAGGGAAGTCCCTCCATCTTTCTTTTGGACCAGTTCTTGGGCTTGTAGATCAAACTGTAGTGCAAGATTTATCACCAGTGGCACTATTGACGTTTGGGGCCAGAAAATTCTTTACTGGAACGTGGTGGGTTTAGCAGCATCTCTGGCCTCTACCCGTTAGATGAATAGCCCCTGTTCCATACTCCCCCACCAAGCCACTGATTTTTCTTTTAACTGAAGTTTAGTTGATTTTCAATGTTGTGCCAATCTCTGCTGTATAGCAAAGAGGCTCAGTTTTACACACAGAGACTTTTTTTTTTTTAAATATTCTTTTCCATTATGGTTTATCCCAGGAGATTGGATATAGTTCCCTGTGCTATACAGTAGGATCTTGTTGTTTATCCATTCTAAGTGTAATAGTTTGCATATACCAGCCCCAAACTCCCACTCCATCCCTCTCCCACCCCTCTTGGCAACCACAAGTCTGTTCTCCATGCCTGTGAGTCTGTTTCTGTTTTGTAGATAAGTTCATTTGTGTCATATTTTAGATTCCACATTAAAGTGATAACATATGGTGTTTGTCTTTCTCTGTCTGACTTACTTCACTTAGTATGATAATCTCCAGGTCCGTCCATGTTGCTGCAAATGGCATTATTTCATTCTTTTTTATGTCTGAGTAATATTCCATTGTATATAATGCACCACATCTTCTGTATCCACTCCTCTGTTGATGGACATTTAGATTGTTTCCACGTTTTGGCCCAAGTCCCTGATTGGTGATAACAAAAAATGTCTCAAGGAATTAATAAACATCTCCAAGGGCGCAAATCACCATCTTTTGAGAACCATTGCTAAAGAAACAGTGCATCCTTCCCAAATACTCTGACCATGGAACTTTACCTGCTTAATCTGGAGCAGAAAACCCTCCACATCCTTTCTTGAGACCCTCGTGTCATTTACATGCAGAAATGCTCAGAATACAGAAATGTTCTAAAGACACTTCATTATTTAGCATTGTTACTAAGGTCTCAATAAGAAATATACACACATAACTTGGAGATGACATTCTTAATAGCATATTGATTCTGAATAATTTACCAGGTTATTTATTTTGACTCATCTCTAGAATCTATGAAACTAAATTAAGGGAAATAAGACTGGAGAGTCAGGTTGGTGCTGGACTATGAAGGGTCTTGGCTATTGGGCTCAGAGGACTTTATTCTCTAGATGTTGGGAGACATATTGAAGGATTCCGTACAACCTTCTTTTGCTACCATTACCCTGCAGAAACTTTTACTCTGGCCAAATGGATCCACTCAAAGGTATTTGACTAAACTGTGTTTATGTCTACTTGGTAGAGGTTTAATAACCCATTTGGCTCACTGCCCAAATCTCTAGATCCTTTGGCCTCAATTGTTGTTTCAAAGCCCTCTTCAGATATAATAAAGAAGTTTAATTGAAAAGCATGGCCCTTCTAGAGGGTTGAGCCAAGCTCCATGGAGAATGGTGGACAGGTGAGCAACCCAGAGGTTACGGAATCAGAGGCAGATGAAGGAATATTCCCCACCCTAGGGTCTTGACCCCTCACACCTTCCCAGTTGGATTTCTGGATTGCAATGGACTGGAGAATGCCATGTGCTCCCATTTTTCCCCTTTCTAAAAGAAAGAAGGGTTTATTTCTGAATGAAATGTTTATTATGATTGTCTCGCTCTTGTTCAACTGCTGTATGTTGGGTGTGTGGAGGGACAGAAATATGTCCTTTTAGTACCTGGGTCTCTGGATCAAGAGGTGTCACATCTGGATATCAGGTAAAGGCACTGTGCATCAGCTAGGGGTTCTGGACTTGGAACTCCATACCTTTCTTTCCTCCCTCCCTCCTTTCCTTCCTTCCACTCTCTCTCTCTCCCCCTTTTTCATTCTTTCCATATCTTCATTCCTTCTTTCCTCTTACTTTTACTTTTTTTCTGTTTCTAGTCTGTTGATAAGATTCTGATGATTTGTCAACCTCCTATTTAGTGTGTGCAACCCTGACCAGAGTTTCTCTTTACTCAGATATAGTACTAATGAATTCTTCTTGACTTTATTTATTTATTTATTTATTTATTTATTCATTTTGCGGTACGCAGGCCTCTCACTGTTGTGGCCTCTCCCGTTGCAGAGCACAGGCTCCGGATGCGCAGGCTCAGCGGCCATGGCTCACGGGCCCAGCCGCTCCGCGGCATGTGGGGTCTTCCTGGACCGGGGCACGAACCCGCGTCCCCTGCCTCGGCAGGCAGACTCTCAACCACTGCGCCACCAGAGAAGCCCTTGACTTTATTTTTTAATTTAATTTTTATTTTATATTAGAGTATAGTTGATTTACAATGTTGTTTTGGTTTCAGATGTACAGCAAAGGGATTCAGTCATACATATACATATATCCATTCTTTTTCAGATTCTTTTCCCAGTAGGTCCTTGTTGATTATTTATTTTATATATAGTAGTGTGTATCTGCTAATCCCAAACTCCTAATTTATCCCTCCCCCCACCTTTCCCCTTTGGTAACCATAAATTTGTTTTTGAAGTCTGTGAGTCTTTGACTTTATTTTTTTAAACCACACATCTACTTACTTATTTTTGGAGCTTGGAACTGTGTCTCCACCACTTTTCTGTGGGTTTGCAGGTTGGGAGATGGGAAGAACCATACATAGGAACAAGTTCTGGTCTCCTGATAATTTTATTAAACAACCACACCACCTCTTGAGGATGTATATTCAGATTATCTCCAAATTCAGCTCACAGCTATTTCCCCTTCAGAATTTTGTGACATTAAATTGTGACACGCCCCCCTCCCCTTTTTTTTGGATTTCTGCTGGTGAATTTTTTGGAGGAGTCTGGGTTCTATTGCCTGTTGTTAAATTTGTTGGTATTAGAGATGGGCGCCTCTGTGATAGAGCTTCATTTCATCACCTTTCCTGAAAAAGCCAACTCTTAAAATGTCCTCATTTGTTATTTCAAATGTAATTGAAATGGAACATACTTTTAGAAAAGTGCACAAGCCATGTGTACAGCTTGATGATTTTTCTGAATATGAACCCACTCATTATAGAGAAATTGAACCCTGGAGCACTCCCCAAGCCCATGTCATGGCAGCTCTCGCCACCATCCACTTTCAAGTTAACTGGTTTATAACACCGTAGACTACTTGAGCCTAGTTTTGAGCTTTATAGGAATGGAATTATACTGTGTATTTCCTTTTGTTTCTGGAATTTCCCTCAACATTAAGTTGTGAAATTCATTCGTGCTGTCGTATGCAGTGGCAGTTAGTTCAGTCTCCTTGCTCTACAGTAACCAGTTTGGGGAATATGCCACGTTTTCTGTATCCATTTTACTGTTTACCGGCATTTGTGTACTTTGCAGTTTTTGCCCACTTTAAATTGTGCTGCTATGAACATTTTTGTACCTATCTTTTGGTAACTATATATACAGGTATCTTTTGGGAGTAATGGTCCCCGGTGATAGAGTACTCACAGGTTTGGAGGCAGCGAGTACTTCAGGTTTCCGAAAGTGGTTCTACCCATTTATCTCTCACCAGCGGAGGATGAGAATCCTGATTGTCCCATATTCTTGTCAACGTTTGGTATTGTTTAGCTTTCTCACTGTAGCCATTATAATGGTTATGTTTTGGGATGCCATTGTGGTGAGATGACTCACCCTGATGACTAGTGAAGCTGATCGTTGTTATATCCCCCCGCGGTGAAGTGGCTCTTTTCATCTTCCTTTTTTTTCAGGTTTATTGAGGTATAATTGACAGAAAAATGGTAAGCTATTTAAAGTGTACAAAATGGCGATTTGATACATGCATACATTGTGAAAGGAGTCCCGTCATTGAGTTAATTAATTAACACATCCGTTGCCTCACCTATTTCCTTTATTTCTTTGGGGAGAACACAAGTTCTGTTCTCAGCAAATTTAAATGATGGAATTCAGTATGATCGGCTACGGTCACCATGTTCTATATTAGATCCTCAGACCTTACTCATCTTGTAACTGAACGTTTGCCCCAGCCCGTGGCAATTACCATTCTGTTTCTTGTTCCTATGAGTTCAACTTTTTTTTTTTTTTTAGATTCCACGTATTGTTTTATTGGCTGGGTGGGCCCAAAGCTGTTATCGCGAGACCCTGAGCGCGGTTAGGGGCCGCGCTTCGGCCACGGTCAGGCCCCCAGGGCGTCTCGGGGCAGAGAACGTGCAGAGAGGCGTCTGCAGCCTTCTCCCCGGGCTCTCCGGGCCTTCTGGTGAGCTGGGGGCCCGGGGACAGGCTGAGGGCTGTGTCCCGCGGAGCCCCAGAGCCCTCGCTGCGGCCGCATGCTGGCCAGACCCAGGCCTGGAAGCAGCGCGAACCTCTCCCGCTCCGTGACCTGATCGCGGCGGTCTCCGCGGGTTCCTCGGTCCACGGAGGCCTCAGCACCTGGCGTGTACGGACACGGCCATTCAGGTATCAGCTTCCACCAGCTTCAGTCTTTCCGTTCGTTTCAAAACTGGGTCCAGTTTAGGTCAGTTGTCTCCCCCACTAGGAGGTGGCCGGAGGTCAGGGTTAAGTTGCCAGGACACTGCGCATCGTTACTTCAGGTCCTCCTCTGTGATGGGGCTGTCCTCACGGGAGGGCAGTTGTCGTGAGCTGGGAATTCACCTGATGGGTGTTTGCTACAGCAGGTACTCCTGTTGATCCGATACAAATGGTTCTCTCCAGTTTAAAGGCAAGGCCTGAGGGCCGGCGGGGTCCTGGGCGCCTAGCTCCCTCAGTGAGGACGGCTGGGCAGGCCCTGGGGACCTGGCCCTGAGGGCGCCACCAGCTGAGATCTGCCTCTTTAGCCCGGCCTGGGCACTGGCGGGAGGACCCAGACTGGCTGCTGGACAGATGCTCCCGGGCAGGGTAACTGGCCAGACTGGGACCCCCTCCTCTTAGCCAGGGTCTGGGCCTCGGAGGGTGAAGGTGCCTTTTCCGTCAGAGCAGAGAATAATCATTGTTTTGGTGGAGATTTGCAGGAACGTTGTGACCTGACCGTGACCTGACCTCAAGAACAAAAGATCTGACGCCAAGAAGTTTGCAACAACTAACCATGCCCCTCCCTCACCTTTCCTGTAAAAGGGCTTTGCTGAAAGCTTTCAGGGAGTTCAGGGTTTTTTAAGGCATGAGCCAGCCGTCTCCTTGCATGGCCCTGTAATAAACCTTTCTCTGCTCCAAACGCGGACGTTTTGGTATTGTTTGGCCTCACTGTGCGTGGGGCACACGGACTTGTGTTCAATAACAATGTAAGTGACATCATGTAGTATTTGCTTTTCTCTGTCTGGTTTATTCCACGTACCATAATACCTTCCAAGTTCATTCATAACACAAATGGCAGGTTTCCCTTCATTTTAAAGGCTGAATAATATTCCGCATATATATATATTTTATCCGTTATAGATTATCACTACAGATATATCGCATTTACTATCCTTTATTATTCTATTATATATAATATTCCATATTATATATATAGTATACAATCATCTATCTATCTATTTACCTATCATCTATCTATCCATCCACAAACACACACACTACATTTTCTTTATTCATTCGTCCATCAACAGACACTTAGGTTGTTTCCCTACCTTGGTTATTGTGAGTAATGCCACAATGAACAGGGGAGTGCAGATTTTTTTTAAGATAGTGATTTTATTTCCTTTGGATATAAATTCAGAAGTGGGATTACTGGATCATAGGGTAGTTCTAGTTTTAATTTTTTGAGGATCCTCCGTGCAGTTTTCCATAGTGGCTGCACCAATTTACATTCCCACCAACAGTGCACAAGGGTTCCCTTTTCTCCACATCTCACAAGCACTTGTTAATTTCTTGTCATTTTGATGAGAGCCATTCTGACAGGTGTGAGGTGAATCTCACCGTGGTTTTGATTTGCATTTCCCTGATGATAAGGATGTTGAGCATCTTTTTATGTACCTGTTGGCCCTTTGTATGTCTTCTTCAGAAAAATGTCTGTTCAGATTTTTTGCCCATTTTTTAATTGAATTACTTGTTTTTTTGCTATTTGCATTATACTAGTTCCTTAAATATTTTAGATATTAACTCCTTATCGTATATGTGGTTTGCAGATATTTTCTCCCGTTCCACAGATTACCTTTTCATTTTGCTACTGTTTGCTTTGCAGAAGCTTTTAAGTTTAATGTAGTCCTACTGGTTTAGTTTTGTTTTTATTCCTTCACTTTTAGTGTCAAATAAAAAAAATATTGCCAAGTCCAATGTCAAGCAGTTTTTTTCCCTATGTTTTCTTCTAGGAATTTTATGGTTTCAGATCTTATGTTCAAGCCTTTAATGCATTTTTTTTTTTTTTTTTTTTTTGCTGTACGTGGGCCTCTCACTGTTGTGGCCCCTCCCATTGCGGAGCACAGGCTCCGGCTGCGCAGGCTCAGCGGCCATGGCTCACGGGCCCAGCCGCTCCGCGGCATGTGGGATCTTCCCAGACCGGGGCATGAACCCGTGTCCCCTGCATCGGCAGGCGGACTCTCAACCACTGCGCCACCAGGGAAGCCCCTTTAATGCATTTTGAGTTGATTTTTGTGTATGGTGTAAGATAGAGGTCCAATTTTATTCTTTTGCATTGGAAATCGGTTTTCTCCAACATCATTTATTGAAGAGACTATTCTTTTCCCATTGTGTATTCTTGGCTCCTCTATAAAAAATTAATTGATCGCATACGCATGGGTTTATTTCTGGGCTCTTGACTCTGTTGCATTAATCTATGTGTTTTTGTGCCAATTCCATACTGTTTTGATTACTAAAGTCATACTTTGGAGGTATTATGGGTTCTGATCCAGACCAACACAATAAAGCAAGTATCACAATATTGCAATTCACAGGAGTTTTTTGGTTTTCTAGTGCATATTAAAGCTATGTTTACACTGTGCTGTGGTCTATTAAGTGTGCCGTAGCATTATGTCCAAAAAATGTATATACCCTAATTAAAAATTCTTTATTGCTAAAAAATGCTAACCATCACCCGAGCCTTCAGTGAGTCCTAACCTCTTTACTGGTGGAGGGTCTCGCCTCTGTGTTGATAGCTGCTGACTGACCAGGGTCGTGGTTGCTGAAGGTTGGGGGTGGGCGTGGCAAGTTCTTAAAATAAGACAGCAGTGAAGTTTGCTGCATTGATTGACTCTTCCTTTCAAGAATTTCTCTGTAGCCTGCAATGCTGTTTGATAGCATTTTATCCACAGTAGAATTTGTTTAAAAATTGGAGTCAATCTTCTCAAATCTTGCCCCTGCTTTATCAACCAAGTTTATGTAGTATTCTAAATTCTTTGTTGTCATTTCAACAATCTTCACAGCATCTTCACCAGGAGTAGATTCCATCTCATGAAACCACTTCCTTTGCTCATCCGTAAGAAGTAAATCTTCATCTGTTAACATTTTATCATGAGATTGCAGCAATTCAGGCACATCTTTGGGCCCCACTTCTAATTCCAATTTGATTGCTGTTTTCACCACATCTACAATTACTTCCTTCACTGAAGTTTTGAACCTCTCAAAGTCATCCATGAGGGTTGGAATCAACTTCTTCAAAACTCCTGTTAATGTTGATATTCTGACCTCTTCCTGTGAATTATGAATGTTCTTAACAGCATCTAGAATAGTGAATCTTTCCAGAAGGTTTTCAATTGACTTAGTCCAGATCTACCAGAGGAATCACTATCTATGGCAGCTATAGCCTTATGAAATGTATTTCTTAAATAAGACTTTAAAGTCACAATTACTCCTTGATTCATGGGTTGCAGAATGGATGTTGTGTTAGCAGGCATGAAAACCACATGAATTTCATTGTACATCTCCCTCAGAGCTCTTACGAGACCAGCATTGTCAGTGAGCAGTCAAGTTTTGAAAGGAATCTTTTTTTCTGAGCAGTAGCCTCAGTAATGGGCTTAAAATATTTAGTAAACCATGTTGTAAACAGATGTGCTGTCATCCAGGCTTTGTTGTTCCATCTGTAGAACAAGTAGATGCAAGTAGATTTAGCATCACTCTTAAGGGCCCTTGGACTTGCAGATGGTAAATGAGCATTGGCTTCAACTTAAAGTCACTAGCTGCATTAGCCCCTAACAAGAGAGTCAGCCTCTCCTTTGATACTTTGAAGCCAGGCATTGATTTCTGCTCTCTAGCTATGAAAGTCCTAGATGACATCTGCTTCCAGTAGAAGGCTATGATATCTACATTAACAATCTGTTCTTTAGTGTAGCCACCTTCATGAATTATCTTGGCTAGATCTTCTGGATAACTTGCTTCAGATTCTACATCAGCACTTGCTGCTTCACCTTACACTTTTATATTATAGAGATGGCTTCTTTCTCTAAACCTCATGAACCAACCTCTGCTACTTTCAAACTTTTCTACAGTTTCCACACCTTTCCTTGTCTTCAAAGAGTTGAAGTGAGTTAGGTCCTTGCTCTGGATTAGGCTTTGGTTTAAGGGAATGTTGTGGCTGGTTTGATCTTCTATCCAGACCACTAAAATGTACTCCACCTCAGCAATAAGGCTATTTCACTTTCTTATTCATGTTCACTGGAGTAGCACTTTTAATTTCCTTCAAACACTTTTACTTTGCATTTACAATTTGGCTGTTTGGTACAAGAGACCTATCTTTCAAACTATCTCCTCACTAAACTTAATTATTTCTAGCTTTTGATTTAAAGTGAGAGATATGCGACTCTTCCTTTCATTTGAACACTTAAAAGCCATTGTAGGATTATTAACTGGCCTTATTTCAATATTGTTGTGTCCCAGGGAATAGGGATGCCTGAGGAGACAGAGAGAGATGAGGGAATGGCTGGTGGGTGGAGTAGTCAGAACACGTATAACGTTTATCCATTAAGTTTGCCGTCTTATGTGGGTGCAGTTCATGCCACAACAAAACAATTACAGTAGTAAAGTCAAAGGTCACTGATCACAGACCACCATGACAAATATATTATTAATGAAAAAGTTTGAAATATTGCAAAAATTACCAAAATGTGACAGAGACATGAAGGGAGCAAATATTGTTGGAAAAAATAGATACGCTCAAGTTCAGGGTTGCCACCAAACTTTCAGTTTGTGAAAAACACAATCAATCTGTGAAACACAATAAAGCAAAGCACAAAAAAACAAGGTATGCCTATATAGCTTTGTAATCAGGAAGTATGATGCTTCCAGGTTTGTTCTTCTTTTTCAAGATTACTTTGGCTCTTCAGGGTGTTTTGTGGTTCCATATGAATTTTAAGATTTTTTTCTATTTATTTGAAAAATGCCATTGGAATTTTGGTAGGGATTGCACTGAGTGTGTAGATTGCTTTGAGTAGTATGGGTGTTTTAACAACATTATTTCTTTCAATCCATGAACATTGATATATTTCCATTTATTTTTGTCTTCTTTAATTTCTTTCATCAATGTTTTATAGTTTTCAGTGTATAGATCTTTTACCTCCTTGGTTAAATTTATTCTTAAGTACTTTTTTTTGATGCTGTTGTAAATTGGATTATTTTCTTAATTTCTCTTTTTGATAGTTTGTTATTAGTTTATATAAATGCAACTGATTTTTACATATTAGTTTTGTGTCCTGCCATTTTACTGAATTCATTTTGTAGTTGTGTCGGTTTTTTGTGGAGCCTTTAGAGTTTCTATATCATGTCTATATCATGTTTTAATATCATGTCATCTGCAAGCAGAGACAATTTAACTTCTTTCTTTCCAGTTTGGATGTGTTTTATTTCTTTTTCTTGCTTAATTGTGCTGCCTAGGACTTCCAATACTATGTTGAATTAAAGTAGCAAGAGTGTGCATGATCTTAGAGGAAAACCTTTCAGCTTTTCACCATTGAGGACAATGTTAGTTGTGGGCTTCTCATACATGGTCTTTATTATGTCGAGGTATATTCTTTCTATACCCAATTTGTTGATAGTTTTTTAACATATAAGAACATTGAATTTTGTCAAATGTTTTTTTCTGCATCCATTGAGATGATCATATGATTTTTACCCTTCATTTTTTAATTTAATTTTTTCTTTTTTTAATTTATTTTTTCATTAAAAAAAAGTTACACTTGATGAATATAGTGTTAGTACTCACAAGCCAGATAGAGGATATGGTTTTATTTTTTTAAAATTTAATTAAAATTTTTTATACAGCAGGTTCTTATTAGTCAATCAATTTTATACACATCAGTGTATACATGTCAATCCCAATTGCCCAATTCAGCACACCACCATGCCCACCCCCCTGCAGCTTTCCCCGCTTGGTGTCCATACATTTGTTCTCTACATCTGTGTCTCAACTTCTGCCCTGCAAACAGGTTCATCTGTACCATTTTTCTAGGTTCCACATACATGTGTTAATATGCGATATTTGTTTTTCTCTTTCTGACTTAACTTCACTCTGTATGACAGTCTCTAGATCCATCCATGTCTCAACAAATGACCCAATTTTGTTCCTTTTTATGGCTGAGTAATATTTCATTGTGTATATATACCACATCTTTATCCATTCGTCTGTCAATGGGCATTTAGGTTGCTTCCATGACCTGGCTATTGTAAATAGTGCTGCAGTGAACATTGGGGTGCATGTGTCTTTTTGAATTATGGTTTTCTCTAGGTATATGCCCAGTAGTGGGATTGCTGGGTCATATGGTAATTCAATTTTTAGTTTTTTAAGGAACCTCCATACTGTTCTCCATAGTGGCTGTATCAATTTATATTCCCACCAACAGTGCAAGAGGGTCCCCTTTTCTCCACACCCTCTCCAGCATTTTTTGTTTGTAGATTTTCTGATGATGCCCATTCTAACTGGTGTGAGATGATACCACATTGTAGTTTTGATTTGCATTTCTCTAATAATTAGTGATGCTGAGCAGCTTTTCATGTGCTTCTTGGCCATCTGTATGTCTTCTTTGCAGAAATGTCTATTTAGGTCTTCTGCCCATTTTTGGATTGGGTTGTTTTTTTTTTTAATATTGAGCTGCATGAGCTGTTTATATATTTTGGAGATTAATCCATTGTCTGTTGATTCGTTTGCAAATATTTTCTCCCATTCTGAGTGTTGTCTTTTTGTCTTGTTTATGGTTCCCTTTGCTATGCAAAAGCTTTGAAGTTTCATTAGGTCCCATTTGTTTATTTTTGTTTTTACTTCCATTACTCTAGGAGGTGGATCAAAAAAGATCTTGCTGTGATTTACGTCAAAGAGTGTTCTCCCTACGTTTTCCTCTAAGAGTTTTATAGTGTCCAGTATTACATTTAGGTCTCTAATCCATTTTGAGTTTATTTTTGTGTATGGTGTTAGGGAGTGTTCTGATTTCATTCTTTTACATGTAGCTGTCCAATTTTTCCAGCACCACTTATTGAAGAGACTGTCTTTTCTCCATTGCATATCCTTGCCTCCTTTGTCATAGATTAGTTGACCATAGGTGTGTCGATTTACCTCTGGGCTTTCTATCTTGTTCCATTGATCTGTGTTTCTGTTTTGGTGCCAGTACCAGATTGTCTTGATTACTGTAGTTTTGTAGTATAGTCTGAAGTTAGGGAGTCTGATTCCTCCAGCTCCGTTTTTTTCCCTCAAGACTGCTTTGGCTATTCGGTGTCTTTTATGTCTCCAAACAAATTTTAAGATTTTTTTGTTCTAGTTCTGTAAAAAAATACCATTGGTAATTCGATAGGGATTGCATTGAATCTGTAGATTGCTTTGGGTAGTATAGACATTTTCACAATATTGATTCTTCCAATCCAAGAACATGGCATATCTCTCCATCTGTTGGTATCATCTTTAATTTCTTTCATCAGTGTCTTATAGTTTTCTGAATACAGGTCTTCTGTCTCCCTAGGTAGATTTATTCCTGGGTATTTTATTCTTTTTGTTGCAGTGGTAAATGGGAGTGTTTCCTTAATTTCTCTTTCAGATTTTTCATCATTAGTGTATAGGAATGCAAGAGATTTCTGTGCATTACTTTTGTATCCTGCAACTTTACCAAATTCATTGATTAGCTGAAGTAGTTTTCTGGTGGCATCTTTAGGATTCTCTATGTATAGTATTATGTCATCTGCAAACAGTGACAGTTTTACTTCTTCTTTTCCAATTTGTATTCGTTTTATTTCTTTTTTTTCTCTGATTGCCGTGGCTAGGACTTCCAAAACTATGTTGAATAATAGTGGCGAGAGTGGACATCCTTGTCTTATTGCTGATCTTAGAGGAAACGCTTTCAGTTTTTCACCATTGAGAATGATGTTTGCTGTGCATTTGTCGTATATGGCCTTTATTATGTTGAGGTAAGTTCCCTCTATGCCCACTTTCTGGAGAGTTTTTATCATAAATGGGTGTTGAATTTTGTCAAAAGCGTTTTCTGCATCTATTGAGATGATCATATGGTTTTTATTCTTCAATTTGTTAATATGGTATATCACATTGATTGATTTGCATATATTGAAGAATCCTTGCATCCCTGGTATAAATCCCACTTGATCATGGTGTATGATCCTTTTAATGTGTTGTTGGATTCTGTTTTCTAGTATTTTGTTGAGGAGTTTTGCATCTATATTCATGATTGATATTGGTCTGCAATTTTCTTTTTTTGTAGTATCCTTGTCTGGTTTTGGTATCAGGGTGATGGTGGCCTCATAGAATGAGTTTGGGAGTGTTCCTTCCTCTGCAATTTTTTGGAAGACTTTGAGAAGGACGGGTGTTAGCTCTTCTCTAAATGTTTGATAGAATTCACCTGTGAAACCATCCGGTCCTGGACTTTTGTTTGTTGGAAGATTTTTAATCACAGTTTCAATTTCATTCCTTGTGATTGGTCTGTTCATATTTTCTATTCTTCCTGTTTCAGTCTTGGAAGGTTATACCTTTCTAAGAATTTGTCCATTTCTTCCAGGTTGTCCATTCTATTGGCATAGAGTTGCTTGTAGTAGTCTCTTAGGATGTTTTATATTTCTGTGGTGTCTGCTGTAACTTCTTTTTCATTTCTAATTTTATTGATTTGAGTCCTCTCCCTCTTTTTCTTGATGAGTCTGGCTAATGGTTTATCAATTTTGTTTATCTTCTCAAAGAATCAGCTTTTAGTTTTATTGATCTTTGCTATTGTTTTCTTTGTTTCTATTTCATTTATTTCTGCTCTGATCTTGATGATTTCTTTTCTTCTGCTAACTTCGGGTTTTGTTTGTTCTTCTTCCTCTAGTTCCTTTAGGTGTAAGGTTAGATTGTTTATTTGAGATTTTCTTGTTCCTTGAGGTAGGCTTGTATAGCTATAAACTTCCCTCTTAGAACTGCTTTTGCTGCATCCCATAGGTTTTGGATTGTCATATTTTCATTGTCATTTGTCTCTAGGTATTTTTTCATTTCCTCTTTGGTTTCTTCAGTGATCTCTTGGTTGTTTAGTAATGTATTGTTTAGCCTCCATGTGTTTGTCTTTTTTACGTTTTTTCCCCTGTAATTCATTTGTAATCTCATAGCGTTGTGGTCAGAAAAGATGCTCGATATGATTTCAATTTTCTTAAATTTACTGAGGCTTGATTTGTGACCCAAGATGTGATTTATCCTGGAGAATGTTGCGTACACACTTGAGAAGAAAGTGTAATCTGCTGTTTTTCGTTGGAATGTCCTATAAACGTCAATTAAATCTATCTGGTCTATTGTGTCATTTAAAGCTTCTGTTTCTTTATTTTCATTTTGGATGATCTGTCCATTGGTGTAAGTGAGGTGTTAAAGTCCCCCACTATTATTGTGTTACTGTCAGTTTCCTCTTTTATAGCTGTTAGCAGTTGCCTTATGTATTGAGGTGCTCCTATGTTGGGTGCATATATATTTATAATTGTTGTATCTTCTTCTTGGATTGATCCGTTGATCCTTATATAGTGTCCTCCCTTGTCTCTTATAACATTCTTCATTTTAAAGTCTATTTTATCTGATATGAGTATTGCTACTCCAGCTTTCTTTTGATTTCCATTTGCATGGAATATCTTTTTCCATCACCTCACTTTCAATCTGTATGTGTCCCTAGGTCTGAAATGGGTCTCTTGCAGACAGCATATATATGGGTCTTGTTTCTGTATCCATTCAGCAAGCCTGTGTCTTTTATTTGGAGCATTTAATCCATTCATATTTAAGGTAATTATCGATATGTATGTTCCTTTGACCATTTTCTTAATTGTTTTGGGTTTGTTTTTGTAGGTTCTTTTCTTTTGTGTTTTCTACTTAGAGAAGTTCCTTTAGCGCTTATTGTAGAGCTGGTTTGGTGGTGCTGAATTCTCTTAGCTTTTGCTTGTCTCTAAAGCTTTTGATTTCTCCATTGAATCTGAATGAGATCCTTGCTGGGTAGAGTAATCTTGGTTGTAGGTTCTTCCCTTTCATCACTTTAAGTATATCATGCCACTCCCTTCTGGCCTTGTAGAGTTTCTGCTGAGAAATCAGCTGTTAACCTTATGGGAGTTCTCTTGTATGTTATTTGTCGTTTTTCCCTTGCTGCTGTCAATAATTTTTCTTTGTCTTTAATTTTTGCCAATTTGATTACTCTGTGTCTCGGTGTGTTTCTCCTTGGGTTTATACTGTATGGGACTCACTGTGCTTCCTGGACTTGGGTGGGTATTTCCTTTCCCATGTTTTCAACTATAATCTCTTCAAATATTTTCTCTGGTCCTTTCTCTCTCTCTTCTCCTCCTGTGACCCCTATAATGCGAATGTTGTTGCATTTAATGTTGTCCCAGAGGTCTCTTAGGCTGTCTTCATTTCTTTTCATTCTTTTTTCTTTATTCTGTTCCACAGCAGTGAGTTCCACTGTTCTGTCTTCCAGGTCACTTATCCGTTCTCCTGCCTCAGTTATTCTGCTATTGATTCCTTCTAGTGTAGTTTTCATTTCAGTTATTGTGTTGTTCATCTCTGTTTGTTTGTTCTTTAATTCTTCTATATCTTTGTTAAACATTTCTTGCATCTTCTCAATCTTTGCCTCCATTCTTTTTCTGAGGTCCTGGATCATCTTCACTGTCATTATTCTGAATTCTTTTTCTGGAAGGTTGCGTATCTCCACTTCAGTTAGTTGTTTTCCTGGTTTTTTTTCTTGTTCCTTCATCTGGTACATAGCCCTCTGCTTTTTCATCTTGTCTGTCTTTCTGTGAATGTGGTTTTTGTTCCACAGGCTGCAGGATTGTAGTTCTTCTTGCTTCTGCTGTCTGCCCTCTGGTGGATGAGGTTATCTAAGAGGCTTGTGCAAGTTTCACGGATCTGTTTTGCCTCTTTCTGAGGTTTCACCTTATCTTGCAAATCATACTGGCCAATTCCTTTATAGCTGATTCCAAGCCACCAAGGAAGTCCTTGTTTATCCTTTACTGTATAATAATGGACTCCATAGGTTGGTAGAGCTTCTACTGTTTTCATATACTGAACCACAGTTTGACCCTGAGTCAGACCTTTGATTTTCAAATAATGCTCAATTACCCTGTCCTCACAGTAGGCAACGGAGGGGTGCTCCTGTAGAGTTTTGGTTGAAAAGGCTGGTAATGTCTTTAAATCTTTCCTGGCATTTTCATCACCAGGAGTCCCTCAGGGAGGTGGCGCTAGATTGAGAGGACCAGTGGCTGCTTGACTGGTTCTCTGGACTCCTACCCTTCATTTTTTCAATGTGATGTATTACTTTGATTGATTTACATATGTTGAAGTATACTTGCATCCCAGGAATAAGTCTTACTTGATCATGGCTGAAATGAAGGGAGAAGAACAGATTTTTTGTTATAACATGAATTATCAGCAGTAATATTTGCTACCAATTATTGAAGAATTATTATGTGCTAGGCATCTTCAAGATTCTCTTGACATTACCCATTTGCCCTTGTCATTATTCTTACCTTTGGGAAAATAGAAAAATACTGCATATATTTTATTATTCAGTCATCATGACCATATGGTATTATTGTTTCAATTTCACAGGTAAGACACAGAGTCTCAGAGAATCTTTTTATCAAACATTTATCAAAACACTTAAAACATTTATTAATAAATTTACCATAAGATACCATGTTAGTGAGTGGAGGGGCTCAAATCTGAACCCAGATTATCTGATTCCAGAGTCCAACTCTTAATCTCAAGCATTATCCCCACTGTAGGAGTTTCATCAACAAAGCCAACTCCAGAGATACCACCTTTCTTTTCATGTTAGACTCTAAAATGTATGTCAACAATTTCCTGTGGGATGTTACAACTTTAGTAATATGCTTCATAAAAATTATGTGATTTTTTTTACTGACAAGATGGTGGACTAGGTAAGACAGGAATTATTAATCCCCAATGTTCAATAAAGAGGATAAAGCTCCAAGGGGATAGGTAACTTCTCAAGGCCCCTCTAGCAGGTGGCAGACTCATACAGGACTTCAATGGCTGTGTCTCCATGCATTACACTGCTGTACTTTGCTACCCTTCCTTGTATGGCATCTATAACAGGAACACTTTTAATTTGTTTTGTTCTGAGAGTATGACTGATGGTAGTGATGATAACATAGTCCTTTCAGCTTGATTGTGCCGAGTTATGGTATTTGGAGGGGAAAATATGTACAATCTGTGCTAATAAATCAGAAAAAAGGGGAAAAGGCAGGAATACAAATAAGCCTGTGAAATAGGGAGTAATTTGGTTATTACAAAAATAATAAGGCCTGTAGGAAATGTTTTAGCTCTACAAACAATTTATCTTCAAAGCACTACAAAGTCAGAATCAATAAAAATGTAGTTCCTCCAAAAAAAAGGCATGAGTGATGGGAATTCACTGAGGTCAGTTATATTTCATGTGAAATAAGTGAAATAAATGGCACTTTTGTATCACAGTGGGAGCTGTGAACACAGAGTAATTAGTCAATAATTTAATGATACATTGGCCACTGACACGTTATTCTGTGAATTACAGAACAGTGTGCTGTAGATTCTTTTTGAATTTGACTTAAGAATCACGAAGTTTTAAATTTGTTAAATGTTTCTGGTTATTCTTAAACTTTATGACTGAATTTGTCTTAATCTTATCTTAATTTAGAATATTTTTTTTTTTTTTTGGTTGCACTGTGTAGCTTGTGAGATCTTAGTCCCCTGATAGGGATTGAACCCAGGACATGGCAGTGAAAATCCTGAATCCTAACTGCTGGACTGCCATGGAACTCCCTAGAACTTTTAATTTATTTTAAATTTATCTCTGTCTCTCTCTTCCCTCTCTCCCCCTCTCCCTCCCTTCTTTCTTTCTTCATCCCTCCCTCGCTTCCTTCCTTCTTTCTTTCTTTCTCTCTTTCTCTCTTTCTTTCCCCTTCCTCCCTCCCTCCCTCCCTCCCTCCCTTCCTTCCTCCCTCCCTCCCTCCCTCCCTTCCTTCCTTCCTTCTGTTCTTCCTATAGTTCCTCCGTCTGGGCCCTCTTTTTGGATATGAGGTAATTTATGGACAAGCAGTCATCTTTGTCTTCCCCCAATTTTCAGCCCTCCCTGTGGTACAGTACCTGGGAGTCACATCTCTTGGACACACATCTAGTGGGGGACTAACTTACCCATAACAAATTATGCTGGACTGTCTGTCCTTTCTTCTCTCTCACCCTACACCCAGCTGTCAGTCACTTAATATGTGATTGTCCTCTGCTGGAACCACCTTCAAGATTCTCTTGCTACTACCCCATTCCTATTATCCTTCCTATTCCTTGGAAGATAGAAAAAGGACACTCCTGTCCTCTTCCTTGGTAGGTCACATTCTACCACCCCCTTTTAGAGAACTACCCCCAAATTGGGAGTAGTTAATTTGATCACCCAGAGTCCAATTGCTTGACCAATAGAACATGGTGGAAGTGAGCAGCTTCCAGGCCCATGCCTTAAAGATTGTCAACTACAACTCCCAATCTCTTAGAAAACTCACTTTTGAAACCCAGCTGTCATGCTGTAATGAAGCTCATGCAGCCCCCACGAGACGCCTACAGGGAGAGGAACTGGGTCCCCAGGCCAGTAGCTCTGGCTGAACTCCCAGCTGATGGCCAAGACCAACTTGCCACTTGTGAGTGAAGCAACTGGGAAGTAGATTCTCTGTCTCAGATGATTCCATGTTGAGCAGAGACATGTTGTCCTTGCTGGGTTGTGCCCAACTTGCACATTAGTGGATGAAATAAATGATAGCTGTTAATCAACAAAGCTCTCAATACCCAACATTCAATCAGTGGCTGGTACACAAAGCTGATTAATCCTCTATCCTGTGTGCTCCCAAGTTGCTGCTTTCTGGTCATGTTTGCTTTACTTAGGAAAAAATGGGATGTGCTCCCACTAAGTCTTCCTTACTCTGTGGCCTGAGTGGTTAACACTCAGGCTGTAGTTGGGCCCACTTCCTATGGGGGAAATGTCTATGGGGCATTTTTTTTTTTTTTTTCAGTATGTGGGCCTCTCACTGTTGTGGCCTCTCCCGTTGTGGAGCGTAGGCTACAGACGCGCAGGCTCAATGGACATGGCTCATGGGCCTAGCCGCTCCGCGGCATGTGGGATCTTCCCGGATGGGGACACAAATCCATGTCCCCTGCATCGGCAGGCGGACTCTCAACCACTGGGCCACCAGGGAAGCCCTCTATGGGGCATTTCTAACTTGACTGTTTACTTAGTCTTTGGGAAGCCATGCCTGCTCTGGAGAGCCAGCAGGTCACGTGGGAAGCTCCCTTGTTGCACCATGGGAGTGGGTTGGGGGACTTCTTTTCTCTTAGTGTTGCCATACTCTTTTCTTTCTCCCTCTATAGTGTTTTATTTACTGGCCAGAGGTCATTTCTATTTGCACTCCCGTCTTCTCCCTCTTTCCCCAGCCTTTCTCCACAGTCCAACTACATAAACACAGGACTGTTCACCAGCAGCTCATGACCCAAGGTGCATGTTAGGATGACCTGTGGATCTTAAAATACAGGTACTTAGGATCTACACTTAGGAGATTCTAAATCCAAACATCCAGGTATTTAGCTTAGGCATATGTGTTTTTAAAGAAATGTCATAGGTGATTCTTTGAAGGTCACTGTCTGAGACACCCTGCAAATATACCCTTGGATTAAGCTTTATGTACCTGTACTTTGTAGATATTTGACTTGACTTAAGGGCCATTGTTGCTCATTCCTTTGCTGTATAATGAAAAATTTTAAATGTTAGCCTTGCTCAAGTTTTTACTTTCTAGCACATGAGTTTCATTTAGGATTTCCCTCCAACTTCTCACATTGTCTGCTGCTTTCTGAGCCAAGAGCTGTTCACTTTCCAGTGAGAGTTTAATCAGATCTGTGTACAATGAGATGATTAATACCTGCAGATACAAAGATCCTGGGATAAAAGTGATGCCTTCCCCCTTAAATAACAGCTCCATGGAACAGGCCATTTCCTGGGACCCATGCTGTCACCATCTCCCATTTCTCTCTTCTCGGCGTGTTCACACTCATGCCCTTTTCTTTGCATGTTCTTGGGAACTCTGTTCTTCCTTACCAAGTCACAGTATCTTCTTTAAGAAGGTTTGAAAAGCCATTCCCCACAAAGTCTCTGCTGGTTGCTTCAGGGTTGCTCTGCCTGTAACCCCCTGGCATTCACCGTCCCAGTTCCTGCAGATGACGTCCTACCGCCAGCACCTTCGACTCTCTACCGAGGGCTTCCTCTTGCCCCCGTGCAAGGAAGGCTGGAAGTGCTGTGGGATTAACACCTTCTGCCTTCCTCAGCCAAAGACAGATGGGCATGAGTGAGGCAACTTTGCCTGCGTAGTTTGTTTTTGTTTTTCTTGGTTCTTTTTTTTTTAATTTAATTTTTATTTTATATTGGGGTATAGTTGATTTACAAGGTTGTGTTAGTTTTAGGTGTACAGCTAAGTGATTTCAGTTATACATATACATATATCCACTCTTTTTCAGATTCTGGTTATTACAGAGCATTGAGTAGAGTTCCTTGTGCTATACCGTAGGTCCTCCTTGGTTACCTATCTTATATATAGTAGTGTGTGTATGTTAATCTCAAATTCCTAATTTATCCCTCCCTGACACCTTTCCTCTTTGGTAACCATAAGTTTGTTTTCTAAGTCTGTAAATCTGTTTCTGTTTTGTAAATAAGTTTATTTGTGTCATTTTTTTTAGATTCCACATATGAATGATATCATATGATATTTGTCTTTCTGTGTCTGACGTACTTCACTCAGTATGACAATCTCTAGGTCCATCCATGTTGCTGCAAATGGCATTGTTTCATTCATTTTATGGCTGAGTAATATTCCATTGTGTGTATGTGTATATATGTACCACATCTTCTTTATCCATTCATCCATCGATGGACATTTAGGTTATTTCCATGTCCTGGCTATTGTATACAGTGCTGCAATAAACATTGGGGTGCAGGTATCTTTTCAAATTATGGTTTTCTCTGGATATATGCCCAGGAGTGGGATTGCTGGATGATACGGTAGCTCTATTTTTGGTTTAAGGACCTTCCATACTGTTCTCCATAGTGACTGCACCAATTTACATTCTCACCAACAGTGTAGGAGGGTTCCTTTTCTCCACACCCTCTCCAGTATTTATTGTCTGTAGACTTTGTGATGATGGCCATTATAACCAGTGTGAGGTGGTACTTGTGATGTCTCCCAGAGTTCCCAACCAGGAAGGAGCAAGTCAGTTGCCCATGATGGTAAGCTTTTATCATGCTTTCCTTTTCTCACACTTCCCTATTGACCTGGTATGCTTCCTGGGTTGCTGCCCAAATAAATTACTTCCACTCAAAACTTTGTCTTTGGTTATCCTTTTCAAGAAATCATTTAAGACACTGATCATCTTCCCACTGCTGGCACTCAGCTGAAAAACTTGATTCTCTGTGGTTTTCTGTATGTGCATTTTGTCTTCCCCATCAGGTCATGATGACTGTCAGGGCCAGAGCTGGGCCTCATAACCCCTCAGAGTTAACCTGCAGAGCCTTGCATGTTGCAGAACCCACAGACCTACTTCTAACTGTGTGCGATGTGTGATGTGGGGCAGACTTACAGAAAGGGCACACATCATTATTAAGCTCTTGATACATGGATCCTGAAAAGAAAACTAGAACAGGAAATAAAATTCTTTGGGGATTGCTTTAAAAAGTGGGTTGAAGATTTCAAGGAGAAAGAATAGTCCTGGCAGGTCTCACCTTGTTCCGTAGGAGCAGGGAGGAGGGACAGAGGAGCATGCCTTTCCAGGTAACCTGTAGTATATTTGATGAAGAAAGAGCACCTCTGAATACATCAAAAAGAAGATGTTCTTATAACTCTGAAGCAGAAGTGCATGACAAATTGCTTGGAGTTTCAAAGGAAAGGAAATGCACATTTATCTTAGTCTTCCATACAAGCCTGAAAATTACTTAGAAAACTGGGTAATTTTCAGCAAGTTACTGTGTAAGATATATTAGGGAGATGCCAACTAATGTGACCTTTTCAGTAGGGCAACTTCAGGAAGGAAGGAAGCTATTCTAGGTTGTCTTGTTCTACAGGTAAGAAGAAAACTAGGCAGTGCTTCGAATAGGCTGTCAGTTATACCTGGTTCATCCAAGGACATTAGGTGTCCTTGGACATTGGACACCTAGGACATTGCCTAGGTGTAGGCAACCTAGTTTACATGCCAATATCAGCATATTGAATAAAGTCTTATCAGTATGCTGCCTAATTGCAATTGCCAATTGTTTCTCCATTATGTTGAAGGTATGCTCCTGACCATTTAAATTAATTTTGTAGTTGGAGTGTAGGCAAATTCTGAATCTCCACAACCCACCTATAAGAAAGAGACTGAAACCTTGTCACATGAATTTACCCCCATTTTTCATGGGACATATTGACATACAATAAAAATGACCCATTAGGGCTTCCCTGGTGGCGCAGTGGTTGAGAGTCCGCCTGCCGATGCAGGGGACACGGGTTCGTGCCCCTATCCCGGAAGATCCCACGTGCCGCACAGCGGCTGGGCCCGCGAGCCATGGCCGTGGAGCCTGTGTGTCCGGAGCCTGTGCTCCGCAACGGGAGAGGCCACAGCAGTGAGAGGCCCGCGTACAGCAAAAAAAAAAAAAAAAAAAAAAAAAAAAAATGACCCATTATAAGTGTACAGTACAATGATTTTTGGTAAATACATCATCCTTATAGTACAGCTTTGGGACATTTCCATCACTGGAAAACACTCTGCTGGGTTCATTCGCAGTCAATCTTTGGGACCACTCCCAGCTCCAGGCAACCACTAATCTGCTTCCTGTCCCTATAAATTGGTATTTCCTGAACATTTCATAAAAATGGAATCATATGCAATATGTAATTTTCACATCTGGTTTCTTTTACTTAGCATATTAAAAAAAATTTATTGGAGTATAGTTGATTTACAGTGTTGTGTGAGTTTCAGGTGTCCAGCAAGGTGATTCAGTTATACATATACATATATTCATTCTTTTTCAGATCCTTTTCCCTTATAGGTCATTACAGAATACTGAGCAGAGTTCCCTGTGCTATACAGTAGGACCTTGTTGGTTATCTATTTTATATACGGTAGTGTGTATATGTTAATCCCAACCTCCTAATTTATCCCTCCCTCTCACCTTTCCCCTATGGTAACCATAAGATTGTTTTCAAAATCTATGAGTCTGTTTCTGTTTTCTAAGTTCATTTAAATCATTTTTAATTAGATTCCATATATGAGTGATATCATATGATATATGTCTTTCTCTGTCTGATTTACTTCACTCAGTATGATAATCTCTAGGTCCATCCATGTTGCCACAAATGGCATTATTTCATTCTTTTTTATGGCCAAGTAGTATTCCATTGTGTATTATACCACATCTTCTTTATCCATTCATCTATCAGTGGACATTTAGGTTGTTTCCATGTCTTAGCTATTGTAAATAATGCTCTTATAAACATTGGAGTGCATATCTTTTTTAAGTATGTTTTTCTCCAGATATATGCCCAGGAGTAGGATTGCTAGATGATATTGTAGTTCTATTTTTAGTTTTTTAAGGAACCTCCATACTGTTCTCCATATCAGTTGTACCAATTTACATTCCCTCATCAGATCTTCTCTGGTGTTGGTTTCATAGGATGAGCTGGAAGTGATTCCTCCTCCTTTAATTCCTGAAAGAGTTTATGAAATATTGGTATTATTTCTTCATTACATATTTGATAGAATTCACAAGTAAAGACTTCTGGCCCTGGGCTTTTTGTGTGGGAATAGTTTTAATTATTAATTCAATTTTTAACTTACAAGTCTACTAAGATCCTCTATGGTTAGTTTTGAGAAGGGTTTCCCAATCTTTTTGATCTTTTCAAAGAACACATTTTTAATCTCATTGATTTTCTCTGTTTTTTGTTTTCTAGTTCATTGATTTCCACTGATCATTACTATTTCCTTTCTTTACTTGCATTAGTTTAGTTTGTTCTTCTATTTCTAGTTTAAGGTGGACTATTAGGTTACTAATTGAGATATTTTTATTTGATAAGTACTTTAAGGTATAAATTCCCCCTCAAAGCACTACATTAACTCCCACAAATTTTGATATGTTGTGTTTTTGTTTTCATTCAGCTTAAGGTATTCTCAAAACTTTCCTTTGACTCATGGATTATTTGGAAGCTTTTTGTTTAATTTTCAACTGTTACAGGTTTTCTGAGATTTCTTTCCATTATGGACCTTTAAGTTAATTCTGTTATGGAGAGGGAACACCCTAATATAATTTCAATCCTTTGAAATTTATTGAGACTTGTTTCATGGCACAGCATATGGTATCCCCTGGAGAATATTTCATGTCTGCTTGTTCAGGGGTTTTGCTCTTTTTTGTTACTGGGTTTTGTACCAGCTTCAGTCCTGACAATAAAAACGTACATTCCTCAAATGGGTAATGATCAGATAAAGGGAAAGTTTACAAAGAAGTGGACAAGGTAAATAGAAACCAATAAAAGATGGCACAGCATCCTAGGACCAGCAGTAGTTAAAATGCTGAATCTTACACTTGAAGGGGTGAGGAGTGGAAGCAGTTGCTAGACCTGGAGTGAAAGCTATGCTGTGGGAAGGGGCTGCCTCCAGGAGCTTTGATTTTGATGGAAAAAATGCAGCTAAGTGACAGCAACCCAGCAGAATAAGTGCTGGAAGATTAAACACCCTGACCTTACTCTTCCCCTTCCATTCTGATTTTCTGTCACTGACTCCTCTTGGTCAAACTTAATGAGAGGCCCGAGGGCAAGAGATACCATTAATGCTTTAATGACAGTTGCCCCTGATCCAGCACAGGATAAGGTGGAGAAGAGTAAAGAGCAGATTCAAGAGGGAAATAAATACTCTCTGGCTCTTGCCCCTAACATCTACCACTATTCTTTGAGTAAAAAAAATATGTGTTTCCTATGCAGGGGGAAAGAAAGTCCTATCAGATACATATTATCATAGGATAATGTCAATTCAACTGCCCTTCCACCTAAAATCTAAAATATTAACCATGACTTTCATATAAGGTAGCAGGGAAAGTACTTAATATACACATAGCCACCACATCTTCTGGATCTGGCCATGACATCTAATTTGATAATCATAGCTCCCATCCTCCGTACTCCATTCCTGTTCTCCTAATCTTCTGCCAGTACCTTGGCTAGCCTCTGTTCTTTCCTAGTGGGCCATCCAAGGGATTTGAGCCCTTGGTGGTTCTGTTTGTATTTGCTTGCTGAAGGAGAAGTAGCATTAGTCAAGGGAATACTAAGGCCACCCTAGGGAATCACCTGGGTTCCAAACATAGTCCTCTTTGCTCCTGTTTTGTAGTGGCACCAATTTCACCTTAGGAGTTGGAACCAACCACCTCAGCCTGTAGACTGACCCCTTCTCTGCCAGTTGGTTCAGGGCTATATGGCTTTTCATCACTGGGAGTATTAATAGAAGGACCACTCAGAACATGGATAATGTGGTACAGTAACACTGTGTGATGGCTTTATGGACAGTTTCCATTAATAAAGGGCTCCATAAGAAGATGAGTGGTAACCTTCTGTGAAGATGCCTTCTGGAAACCACGAGACACTGTTGAGAGGAAATTCTGCAGGGGTGTGGGATACTGAGTTATGCGGGTGGTAGAAAGTCCCAATAAAATGAATTTTATTATTATTACTGTGACTACATTTGCACCAATGGTATGGTGACATCTTGGCAATCTCTGAGTAATGCCATGATATAGGAAATTATTCTCTCACATCTTCTAACTTACAGATTAAGGGAGAATTAGGTGGGAGTGGCAAGCATTTATAAACATGCTGTCAGAAATTAATTAATCATGGAATGAATGATGCTGTACCAAGTCAGGCATTCAATTTGGAGTGCATCGCCAATTTATGATCCTAAAGGCCCACCTAGGGCAGGTGAAAAGGAAACTCTGGTTTGCTCTTTTCCCTCAATCCAACTCATGCCATGTGCCCATAGGTATAAAATCTAGGTATACCTTCATCACTATGTCACGTAAGGGCATGACCTTTTAGGATGCACAAACTATGCTGCTGTTTGTGCTCAGCTCTTCCTACTTTATCTTTGGTGGGATGGGTTGTTGGCTGCTTGTTATGAAAGTGACTCCATGCATTAAATAGCTTCAGGGCTACTTATTTATTTTTATTTATTTTTTATTTTGTTTTTTTTTTGCGGTATGCGGGCCTCTCACTGCTGTGGCCTCTCCCGCTGGGGAGCACAGGCTCCAGACGCGCAGGCCCAGCGGCCACGGCTCACGGGCCCAGCCGCTCCGCGGCATGTGGGATTCTCCCAGACCGGGGCACGAACCCGTGTCCCCTGCATCGGCAGGTGGACTCTCAACCACTGCGCCACCAGGGAAACCCTATTTTTATTTTTAAAGGGAGATTAAAAGCTCTGGTCTTGGTTACTACATATCCTGAGTTTGATGGGATAAAATCTGAACAGTGATACAACATCTCAGTTAGTAATTGTCCAGTCTTCTTCATGCGGCATGGGTGATGCTAATGGCACCTGAATTCTCTGACTTTCTCGGGCTTTGTTTTTGACTTGACAGACCGATTTTTTCTGTGGCTGAATTCTCACTGCTTTTGCTATTTAGTAGGTGGACTGGACTGTGATCACAGTGATCACCACCCATTTAAATGATAGTTACCCGAATGTAGCTGAGGCAGCCTTGAATAATGTTAACAAAGCCATATGTCTCCCTTAAAGAGTTTTGTGTTTCTTAGACCAAGGCACAGATTCCTTATTTTCTCTTTGATCCCTTTATTATTGGTCATACAGCCACTGCTATACTGTCATTCTGTGTTCATTTTGAAGAGTTTTGGCACCTTAATGAGGTTGAAAGTAATTGTAGATAAGTGTTACTGAAGTAATATGTAATTTCCTTCTTATGAATTATTCATATCAACACTTATTTCTGTGGTACTCACTGGTGCTGTATAAAATATTACATGTGGTGTACATATATGTCTTTATCATATTTTACTACTAATTGCATTAGAAGTTATTTGGCAAAAATAAAAATTCCGTCCTAAAACAAACAAAAATCCCTTTATTCTCATATAAAGACTTTCACTCTCAAAAAATTAGTCATTTGAACAACAACGTATCTATTTTTCTGCTTCTTTCATAATTTTACCATTTTGAGCCATCATTAAATGTGTTAACACCAAATTAATTTTCTTCCCACCTACTTTTTTCTCAATGAATTATTGAAAGATTATTGCTGCTGTTTCCAACTGAGACATTGCATTTTTTTATTAAATTCCTTAAGAATACTGTGTTACATATACAAAGTGTAGTACAGTCCCTGGGACTGTCCTAAATTCATTTAATTATAAGAAGACCCTCGGGCTTCCCTGGTGGCCCAGTGGTTAAGAATCTGCCTGCCAATGCAGGGGACATGGGTTCGAGCCCTGGTCCGGGAAGATCCCACATGCCGCGGAGTAACTAAGCCTGTGTGCCACAACTACTGAAGCCCACCCGCCACATCTGATGAAGTCCGCGTGCCTGGAGCCCTTACTCCACAACAAGAGAGGCCACCACAATGAGAAGCCTGCGCACCGCAACGAAGAGTAGCCCCCGCTCGCCGCAACTAGAGAAAGCCCAGGCACAGCAACGAAGACCCAACACAGCCAAAAAATAAATAAAATAAATAAATTAAAAAAAAAAAAAAGAAGACCCTCAAGTTTGCATACTATTTTCTCTGTATTATTTTTGCTATTCTTGGGGCATAATGGGAATAATAGGACTCTTAGGTTAAGAAGTTGTGAGTTTGGATCCAGGACCTGCCCTTTACTAACTTTGTTTCCTGAGATCCCAGTAGTGCTGTGGGACCTAACACCAAATCTATAGGACAAAAGCCATGATGGTCAATAGTAGAGAAAATGGAATAAGGAAGGCATTGCAAGAGAGAGTGTATCTGCTTCTAACTCAGTTCCAGACCCTGGTGTGGCCAATTCCAAGGGAGCCCGAGTTTGCTGACTGCTTCAGCTGAACGGGTGCAAGACTAAGAAGAGGAAGAAGAAAGAGAAGGATCATGGTCCTCTTAGCACCTGTATCCCCATTTGAACCACTTAGAAAACACAACCCTGAATGCTTCAGAAAGGCTGATACTCCTCTTTGGGGGTGTTTCTTGATTTCTTTGCAGGCAGGGTCTCTCCATGTGTCTTCTAAGAAGGCCGCTCGTGTCTGTAACTTCATCCTGTCATTTCAGCAAAGCAGTGGATGAGGAATTTCCTTTTTCAGAGTCATTATTATTTTAACTTCAGTAAAAACTCTGGATGGCTCTGCTTGGGTCACCTGCTGGTCTTTGTTGGAGGGTGACCAGTCATCATGGTAGACAGCTCCTTCATGGACACATGGAATAATGGAAGGTGAATTTTTCAAAGAAATAAGTAATTCAAAGAAAAAGAATACGCATCTATTGACACCTTTGTGAGGCAAATATTATTATTTCTATTTTCCACGTAATAGCATAGGTTGAAAAAGGTTAAGCCACTTATCCTAGATCACATAGCTCAAGAGAACTGGGTTTTATAGTAAGTCCCCGACATGCAAACGAGTTCTGTTGTGAGAGCGTGTTCGTAAGTCCAATTTGTTCATAAGTCCAACAAAGTTAGTCTAGGTACTATGAATAACATAATCATTATTCCTTGGTGCTTCTTAGCAGTACCAGCTGTGTCAGCTGCTTTTATGCTTGCTTCCAGACATCCTGGGCTTGAAAAAAAAGATACTGTACTACTGTATACACAGTAAAGTACACTAAAGCACAACCACTTGTAGAGGATGCATGCACGTGACAGTATACACCAGACATGTGAACTAACTTACGTGATTGGACAGTTGAACGCACATTGCATCTTTGAAAGTTCGCAACTTGACGGTTCATACATAGGGGGTTTACTGTAAATGTTACTCACAGTTTTTCCTCCATGTAAAACTGTGCACAGAAAAATTTTATGGGGATTCACCTTACCACTATCTGTCTTTGCTACGACCTTGATAGAATTTTTCTAATGTTATATAATGTCTGGGATACTTTGTACTTGACTATACAAATATATTTTCAAAAGAGCTCTGATGTCTGGTAGCTCCCTGGTGCCTTGGAAGTGCGTGTTCCACAGTGCTCCCCAGAATCCCAGTGGCACTGAGTCAGTGTTACCCATGGAGGTCACCTGCTCAGAAATGCACTGTGTTACCTTCTTCCCCTTTCTTGCCTCATGGGCTCACTTCCCTTCCAGCGCTTCCTGAGATCACTTCCCAAACAGGCTGCTCCCTCTCACAGCCTCATCCTAGCATCTGCTTCTGAGGAAACCCATCCCAAGATAAGAGACACTCGAAAATCAGATATGTGGATAACTCTGTCTATTTCAGTCAGCTCATCTTCCAAATCTGTTTATTTTAATATATTCATTAGCTAGAGTGGTGAAATACTACAAACTAACTTCTGATATCTATTTTCAGATAAAAATTAAATTTCTTCAAAATGAATAAAATTAATATTATGGCAACTGCTTTGTCTTAACATGGATTCTGGAGATTGGTGGTCTGGGTTTGAATCTTTTCTAGTTGTAGTCCTTGGGCAAGCCTCTTAGGCTCACAATGCCCCCGACTCCTCTCTGAGGTAGACAGTCTATACCTCAGTGTTTGCTTAGAGCATGAAATAAATTAAAGTTTGTAATGTGCTCAGAAGAATATATAAATTATAATTATATAATAATTGCCATGTAAATATTGGTTAAACGCTTGAATAAAAAAATGAGGTTGATCATGGTAAAAGTTAAGACTATATTTTCCCAAGTAGGCCACAGACTAAACATTGCATGAACATATTATTTTATTTTAATAATACATTCTCTTCCATATTAATTATACATTTTAAACCAGAGCACAATTATGTTTTAGCTTCATGAGCTGTTCATCTTTAATGAGTACTGAGTTAATTAACAAGACCTGTCTTTTTGGGCATTGCATCTGTTCTGCACCATTCAGTTCAGTGTTCATTATTTTAAGATAGCAATTCTCTTTTTCAAAAATATTTGGAGAGGGAAATGAATAATTGCTACACTACATCTCTGAGTTTCAAAACACAAAAAAGTGGAAAATATGCATGTGGGCTTGGATATACCTGGGAATTGACTCCATATTTTATTATGCATAAGAAGTACTTTCTTGCTTATTGAATTGGTACAGCTCATAATTTCTCCTAAGAAGTATTTTTAGTCTGTTTTCAGAATTCTTAATTGTGTCTTCCTTTTGTCCCCTGAATGTCAGTCTAATTCTACTCTTGTGAAGCAGTGAATCCAGATTTTCTTCCATTCTCAGAGCTGCCAGTCCTCAGTATATGAATTAGGTCATCATTGGTGAAAGAATTATAACTTCTCCAATGATTCCACATCTTCTTTTCACTCCTATATTTTTAGCTGTCAATAGCAGTGGTTCTAAATAATGGTCTACAGACTATCTGTATCACAACCTAAGAAATCCACATGTGCACACACACACACACCTATCACATAAACATCCACATACATAGACACAAAATACACACATACTAATATGCTCCACTTCTAGAGATTCTGATTCAGTGGTTATGGGCTAGGACTTAGAAGTTAGTATTTTTTGGAAGTTCCTTAGGCAATCCTGTTCCAAGAACAACCAGGTTTGGGACCCCCTGGATGATGGCTTATCCAATAACTTATCCAATGGCCCACTGCCATTTCAAACTAATCCTGTAACTTTGACAGATGGATTTTCCTCACTTCTGTTTGTCTAATTACAATTCTTCTGGAACTTTAGGCTTAAAGTTTTAGAATAGTGTTTGGTTCCACCTGCTGCTTTATTTCCATCAGTCACTGTACCACCCAGGAGCCTCTTTCTTCTCACCTTCTCTTCCTTTCTGACACCTCATATTCTACCTGTATTAGAGTTGTTCAAGCATATGTTTTATTTGCTATATTTGATTATAAATACCTGGAGACAGAAACCTGCCTTATTCATGCTTATATGTGCCTCAGTGCTGGCATCCAGCCCAGTATCTTGCAAGGAATAGGCATTTAATAAACGCTTGATGAATATCATTTCACAGTCAGTCTCCCTGTACCCAAGTTTATCTTTCAGTTTTTCCAGCATGGCCCTGTTTTCCCAACAGGCCTCCACCTTCTGCTTTAGCCTCTGTTCTCACTCTTCATCCTAGCTGGAACAGATTTTCTTTTTCTTTCCTTAAGAAACATTGTATAGTTTCTTTAAGAACTAGTTTTCCAAGCTCACTGTGGAATAATAAGTACTAAGCTATGAAGAAAAGAGACAAGACTTTACTGGTTGATACTTTACAAAGGTTTAAGTCTGCCCATGGAGTACATGAGTATTAACAATGGCCCCACGTGCTATGGTATCCTAGTCACATGGGTCTCCCATTATAGTCACATGATGAATTTAGATCATGAAATCATTTGTGGCTTATTTCAATGCTTATTCAACTATTCATTAGACAAATATACATTGAGTGACTATTGGCTATTACATATTCTTTCAGGCAATGGAATACAGCAATAAATGAAAACAGAGATCCTTACTCTCCTAGAGTTTAAGAGGTGATAGAAAATAAATGTGTGAATATAGATTATGTTAGATGTTGATAACTACCTTGTGAGAAAATACAGCTGAGTAAGGGAAACAGGGAAATTGGTCTATTATATTGGGTGCCAGGGGAAGTCTCAGTGGAGCAGGGGGAACAGTTAGGAGGGTATAAAACAGTCTTCAGACGAGATGCTGTTGGCTTAGATGAGGGGAGAAATGTAGAGATGGTGAGAAAGGCCAAGAGTTTGGATACATTCTGAAGGTGTAGTTCATGGGATTTGCTGATGAATAAGGTATAGGATGTGCCAAAGGAGAGGAGTCAAAGGTGGCTCTGATGCCTGAACAGATGGAAGAATGGAGTTGCATTTATTGAGATGGGGAAGTGTAGGAGGAAGAGCTTGAAAGGTGGGTGGGGAGGATTTAGTGATTTCATTTTGCATGAGCTAGATTTGAGGAGCCTAGTATACCTCTAAATTCATTGACTAGACAGGTATATTAGGCACCCTGTAGTTTGCAGGAGAGGTTGGGCTAGAGAAAAATAAAATTTAAAGACATGAGGTGGGATGAAGTCACTGAAGTAGACAAAGGTAGAGGTCTGAGAACTATATCTATTTTCTCCCCTCCCTCCCTCCCTCCCTTCCTCCCCCCCTCTATCTCTCTTTCTTTCTCTCTCTCTCTCTCTCTTTCTTTCACCACACAGCATGTGGAATCTTAGTTCCCTAACCAGGAATTCAACCTGGGCCCCCTGCTGTGGAATTGAGGAATCTTAACCACCCTACCACCAGGGAAGTCCTGTGAGAACTAAGTCTTAAGGCATTCCAACATTAGACGGCCAGCAAAGTCTATTGGAGAAGAGTAGTCAGTGAGGTAGCAAATAACCAAGAGAAAGTGTTGCCCTGGAGACAAGGGAAGAAAGTGGTCCAAGAAGAATGGAGTCATCACATGTGTGATGCTACTGATGAGTCATGTAGGAGATGACTGAGAAGTGACCATTGGACTACCTATGGGGAGGTCATTAGTAACCTCAGTAATGGCTTTTTTGGTTAAGTATTAGAGAAGGCACTTTAATTGGAGTGTTATCTGGAGAGGATTTTAGGAAATGTTAGAAAAGCATGGGAGACAGAATAGACCACAGTTTGGAGGGCTTTCGCTTTAAAGTGGAACAGAGAAATGGGGCAGCTGCTGGAGGATGATGTGAAGAAATAGAAGATTTTTGATTGGAGCTCTTCTATCATGTTTGCAAGCTAACAGATATGATCCAGTAGAGAGAGAAAAAAATGATAACACAGAAGTGAAAGTGATTAATCGTTAGAGGAATATTCTTTCATAGGTGAGGGAATCTGGGGACAAGTGATGGGATTTGCCTTAGAAAAGAGCCAGATGGTGCATCATGGTTATGAGGTGGGGGTGGGAGTGCTGGCACAGAGTAAGGGCACAAATGGAGGAGGGTGAGGGTATATTAGGAGGACCTGGCAGCATGCTTGGGTGGGGTAACCTAGGAGAGGTTAATAAAGTCATTACTTACAGAGGAGTGGACACTTTGGGGCAACTAATGGGAGCTAATGGGTGAAGCACCTCATGTGAGTCATGGCCGGGAGCTGTCACCACCCTAGGCTTGAAGAGTCCAGGGGCAGGACTGCTATTGGAACCCAGTGGAGCTCCGCTGTGTGTAACTTTAGGAGAGCCATGTGATGGGGGCTGGGACCTTACAAAAGAAATGCAGTCACTGCCAATCTATAGACCGGAAGGGAGGGAGTCCAGGGGATAAAGTCCAGCCCCCCCCTTCCTGACCTCCATTCTCTGGTTCTCTCATTGGCTGAATCAACCAGTGCTCAAGGGCAGTAAAGCTGGTGCAGTCCAGAGAGGTCTGACTCCTGGGCCCAGAAAAGGAGGGAAGGGTGGAGGGTGGATCTGAACGGGAAACTGAAAAGGCCAGGGTATCGATGGTGGAAATGTTGTCTTCTGATCACTTCCGTTTTCCTATGAAATAGGAAGGGTCATTCCCAGCAGAGAATAAGTATTACAGAGGGGGTGTTGGAAGTTTGAGGTAAGGAAAGGTATAAAATAGTTATTGAATAGAGGAGAGTTAAAGGAGTTGGGAAAGAGAATATGGTTATTGGGTCCACCTGCGCTTTCGTAGGTTAGTGGTTATGAATGTAAAGTGAGGTATGTCAGCCTGAGTTTGAAGTTTTCTCCAGCTATATTCAGCTGTGTGGAGGAAAGTACAGAATGGGCAGAGTTGGATTTCACCAGGGTTGGGTTTTGCCAGGCGAGTAAAATTAAGGGTGAAGGCACAAAGGAGTTGAAGTTGTATGGAAGGAAAAGACGGAATAACAGACTGTAGTGTTCAGGTTAATACTAGGCAGGGAAGTCTGGATGTGAGGCTAGTGAATGGATGGGTCGTAGGATCAATGCACTGAGAGAACTTGCAAGGCAGATCTGTTGGTGTCAGGAGCAGTGAAGGTGTCACCGGTGCAATGGCAATTCCTCGGTTCTTGTCCCCTCGAGGGAAAGAATTCAATCGAGAGACACAGAGCAGTTTCCAGCATCAGGAGTTTTATTAAGCAAAGCAAAAGTACACTCTTGAGAAGGGAGGAGAGTGGGATGTCTGGGAACCAGAAGCAGCCTCGCTATGGGGCCAGGTTGGGTTTTTTAGAGTGGTGGTCCCTCCCCATGTCCTGTGTCATTTGACTGACCGTTGATTGACAGCTTTAGGTTATATCACTTTTCTCCTAGTGTGCAGGTGCTTACCCATAAGCACCCAAGTGAAACCCACGGGGGTGGGGAGGCAAAGCCCTGATGCTAATTTATTATAAGTAGGGCATAATGAACCCCGGGTTATTTGGGGTCATCTCTTAGGTCTCCATATGTCTGTGCCAACCTGTGCTGGCGGTTTTATCTTGCTTGGTCCTGATAGGGCTGAAAACTTAGCGGTCCTTAACCACAAAAGGAGGCTCTCTGGATGTGTTCCAGTCACCGGTGTCCAGGTGGGGGAGGGAAAGGTGACCCCATCCAGGATGGGGCAGGACCCACTCATGTCTGACTAACTATCTGACAAAGGGAGTGAGCTGAGGGATAGGAGGCAATGGTCAGAGGATGAGACCATGGGAAGGGGATGGATTTATTGGCAATGGCAAGGTCTGTGTATGGTATAACCAAGGCAGTAAGTTGTTGAGTTAAGGCTAAGGAGAAACTGAAGGTGAAGTGAGCAGGAAAGTAAGAAGCAAGGGAGTTGAAAGGGTAATCCCCAAAGACATTGAAATCACCAAAAGGTATGATAACAGCAGAGCTACAGTAATAATGATGCAGGAGTTGAAGTCCTCAGAGGAGTGAGCAAGGTGATCTGGTGTCTGGTGATGGTAGTGTGGTTTGATGCATGGACCTCAGAGTTGGAGTGGGTAGTTGGGAGGCGGGAAGGTTGATGGTTCAGAAGGGGTAACATGGAGCAAGAAGCACCTTCATTCAACCTTTGGTCACGTTAGCATGAGGGGGATGGAGAGAAAGATACCTTTGGTAGAGCTTTAAGGAAAACAGGGTCTCATGGAGAGCCAGGGCTCACTGGGAGCAGGAAAGATGGGGGAGGGGTTGGAACTTACAAAGCACTTACTGTGTGCCAGGAGCTCTTCCATGATGCTTTATATATTAAGTTAGTCCTCAGAACAAAATCTCTCTTTAGCCTGATTTTACAGATGGAGAAATCAGAGCATAGACAGGTAGGGTGTCTTGCTCAGGATCAGGGGTTATAAGTTGCGGAGCTGGGACTGGAGCTCAGGTGGCCCACCTGTGACCTGAGTGTGCACAGCACTGTGCTCTCCCCCCCCCAGCAGCACACACCTGGAGAAGGGGATTTTGCTGATGCTGCATCAGGAGTTCCACAAAAGGGTTGGGGGAGGTAGACAGGTTAGATTAAGGATTGTGCAGAGCTATATGGGGATGAGGGATACAAAGGGTTATGGGCCTTCCTGATTTGGAGGCATATGGAATTGGTGCTCATGGTCTCCAAGGCAGATAGTGGTGGCGAGGCTGTGAGTGTTGGGGTGATGGTGCCGAGGGTAGGATAGAGGTGTTGCCAAGGACACAAGCTCAGCTCCGCATCTTCACTCAAGCTGATGGAGAGTAGAGGCTGGGAAGAGGAAGTATTACTTGGAGTATAAGGAACTTTGGACCTCCACTTCACTTAGCCCACCACCATTACCCATTTATTTAAAAAAATAATTACTGCTGACATCCAGGAAGTTTCTGGACATGAACAATAATATTAAAATCATCCGCGTTTTCCATTTTGTGAATTCTTTGAAATATGAATGCACTCATGAATTTATGAAAGGGATTCTATCACTTTTACAAGATGGTAACCCTTTTGAATCTTTGTAGTTTATAACATACTTTCACATGCATGATTTCATTATACACTCTACCAAGTACCAGCTTAGTTTCTGGCATATTTTGGCACTAAAAGTTTACTTATCTAGAAGATGGATAAAATGAAATATTGAGTTTGGAGTAAGGGCAGAAAATAAAAATGTGAAATATCTGGGAATATTCATACTTAATTTTCATTAATCTTTCTTTCCCTGAGTTTTTAGAATAGGAAATATTCTTAGATTCTTCAGAAGGTAGAACAGAGAAAAATTAGCATAATTTTTGCTGGCAGTTTTTCAATTTATGACATAAATCTGTTGCATTTTAAGTGGAATGGCTTAGACACTCAGCCTTGCACTTGGGAAACATATGGTGATAAAGGAAAATGTCCAATATGATAAATGAGCAAAAAGATCATTTTATACATCAAAGGTATTTATTAAATGTAGAACTGTTTGTGCGGTGGATTTATGCTGTTAGTGGAAACCATCAGGAGTTGTAGTGATTTTTCTTTTGTTGTTAAAGAGAACAGAAGGTCAAGAAGAAACCAGTTAGAGAAAGAGGTAATGGCTTTCTCTTGTGAATATAGGCTCCTACTTCTTACACACTCACGATGGTTTCTTCCAAGTGGTCTGGTGAGACACTTCTGACCCTTTGCTCTGCTGTTTTTGTTGTTGTTATTGTTTGTTTTGTTATGACTGATTTGCCTGATTGGTAAAATTGGAAATAATAACCGGGCATGTCTAGCTCAGCTCTGTCCTTCTTGCTTAACCTGTTCCAATACCACCTGGCCTGGCTGTGTATTTAATTCAGGTCCTTTTGGCTTTCATGCTAACTTATATCCTCTAATTAAGGCTCTGTCAATAAAATATGAGATTTTGTCTCCTCTCCCACTTCACTGATTTATACCTTAAATTGTACAAAAACTGGGGCATGATGGTGCTGTTTCTTGGGATCAAATTGTAGGATGCCCAGGTAGCCGTCTCAGACCTTCTACCCTTGGTTAGATGCCTCTCCTATGTGCTTGCATAGCACCTTGTATTTCCCCTTTTATAGCTCTTAATACACTTACTCTTGGTGTAATTCCTGCTTCTTTGCTAGAATATGAACTCCAGGTAGTGACCAAGTGTTGGTGTCACTAGGACCTAACATGGTGCCTGACAAAGTAGTACCCAGTTTGTTGAATGAAGGATTGAATGAGCTACTGCTTGAGAAAATATTAAGTTCCTACTTTATGTAGTGAATGAAGAAAATGGACAGTGAATTAAAAACACTCCACTCAAAAAATACAAATAGATTGTAGGGGCTATTGTCCTTCCATATTTCAGTGTTGAACAAGTTAAATTAAAGCTATGAAAATGAGTACCTTCTTCCATGAGTAATGCCTGAACTGAGCTAGGAAACTGTGTTTAACCTGGAAAACTTCATTTTTTAAATAAGAATCAGCATTTTACTGATGTACAGCCCTCATTCCTATATATTACCAGCTCAGCCTTCTAGACAATATTCATTTTCATCCTCCAGAATTTTGCATATGAAAATACACAGATGAGAGTCCATCATTCAGAAAATGCTTGATGTGATCCATTGCCCATTAATAATAACATTAAAGCACATTTTAAAATATTTTAAAGAACAAATAGGTAGATATAACTGCTCTAGGAAGATTTAGCTATTTCTTCATAAAGAAAATTAGGGGGTAGTGAAAAAAAATAGATCATTGCAAACATTATTTTTAACGTCTTTAGTGGAGTATAATTGTTTTACAATGCTGTGTTAGCTTCTGCTGTATAACAAAGTGAATCAGCTATACGTATACATATATCCCCATTACCCTCCCTCTTGAGTCTCCCTCCCACCCTCCATATCCCAGCCCTCAAGGTGGTCACAAAACACTGAGCTTATCTCTCTGTGCTATGCGGCTGCTTCCCACTAGCTATCTATTTTACTAGCTATCTGTTTTACATTTGGTAGTGTATATATGTTCATGCCACTCTCTCACTTCGTCCCAGCTTACCCTTCCCCCCTCCCCGTGTCCTCAAATCCATTCTCTACATCTGCGTCTTTATTCCTGTCCTGCCCCTAGGTTCATCAGAACCTTTTATTTTTTTTTAGATTCCATTTTTATGTGTTAGCAGATGGTATTTGGTATTTGTTTTTCTCTTTCTGACTTACTTCACACTGTATGACAGTCTCTAGGTCCATCCACCTCACTACAAATAACTCAAGTTCATTTCTTTTTATGGCTGAGGAATATTCCACTGTATATATGTGCCACATCTTCTTTATCCATTCATCTGTTGATGGACACTTAGGTTGCTTCCATGTCCTGGCTATTGTAAATAGAGCTGCAATGAACATTTTGGTACATGACTCTTCTTGAATTATGGTTTTCTCAGGGTCTATGCTCAGTAGTGGGATTGCTGGGTCATATGGTAGTTCTATTTTTAGTTTTTTAAGGAACCTCCATACTCTTCTCCATAGTGGCTGTACCAATTCACATTCCCACCAGCAGTGCAAGAGTGTTCCCTTTTCTCCACACCCTCTCCAGCATTTATTGTTTCTAGATTTTTAGATGATGGCCATTCTGACTGGTGTGAGATGATATCTCATTGTAGTTTTGATTTGCATTTCTCTAATGATTAATGATGTTGAGCATTCTTTCATGTGTTCGTTGGCAATCTGTGTATCTCTCCACTTTGCCCTCCGCACCCTTGTTGCTGCGCTCTCCTCCGTGGCTCTGAAGCTTTCCCCCTCCACCACCCGCAGTCTCCGCCCGTGAAGGGGCTTCTAGTGTGTGGAAACCTTTCCTCCTTCATGGCTCCCTCCCACTGGTGCAGATCCCTGTATGTATTTGTGGGGAGGAAGGTGATCTCCACGTCTTACTCCTCTGCCATCTTGAAGGTCCCCCGGCAATTATTATTTTTAAAGAAAGTAATAGAATCAGTTTCTAACTAGAACAGATTGGATTGAGAATCTGAAATAAAGTTTATAGAATTGGAACCTCCATTTTAAGTTCATCTCTCTAATAACACATAAAGCAGGAGTAGAAAGAAAGCCTGTTTCCCGGTTTGCAGTTAAGCACACCTATCAATAGATGGAAGGCCATGCTGTTGAGGTTCTCAGGATCTGAAGGTTGAAGGGCTCAGATCGTGGTTTTGCTTAGTGTCTCATACGGCTGCAGTCAAGTGCTGGCTGAGGATGGAGTCATCTGACGGCTTCTTTGCATATATCTGGTGCCTGGGCTGGGGTGGCTGGAGTAGCTGTAGGCAGGTGGGGTTTTGTGTGTCTCTCTGTCCTGCTGGACTATCCATGAGCCTATCTCGAGCTTCCTCACTGCATGGTGGTCTCAGGGGTGCTGGACCTCTTATATGGTTCCTGGCTTCTGTTGCGGGAGGTCATCAAGAGGCCATGACCACTGGTTGACCCTCCAGCTGACCCTGGGCAATTGGAGGCTCCTCACCCCCCTCCTGTCCTTAGAATATATACTCCACCCCACCATTCCCACAGTAGGAGGTGTTTCAAGGACACAGCCTTGAGAGAGTAAGGTGGTGTTGGGACCATTTGGACTGAATATGTGATTGAAACAGTTAAGGGCTCTGTGTAAACTTTTAAGATTTGGCAGGTCGGTGAGGAGATCTATTCACCTTGTGGCCACCCAAGACAAGCCTTGTAAGTTCCCCTGCTTATTAAACCTGCCACCTACCAGTCTGGAGGGTCTGCCTCTTTCTTTGGTCCCTCCTTGCCCTCCCTGTATGGGTCCAGTTTCAGATTTCATCTGGGGAGCACCTGAGTTTGCAAGCCAACAGGTTTTGCAGAAGTGTTCCAAGAGAAAGGAGGTGGAGGCTGATAGCGTCTTACAACCTGGGCTCAGACAAGGGAGCAGTGTTTCTTCTGTATTCCCTGTGAGAAAACTGTCCTAGACCCCATCCATTTTCAAAAGGAGAGGACATAGGCTCCACCTCTTGATGGGAAGACTGTCAAAGTGGCTTTCCTTACCTGTGACATGTGTTAATGCCTCCTCACCTGAAAGTCGTTCTCACAGGCATCGTTTGGTTATAATAGAATAAACGGGAGGTGTTAGCACAAGATTAGTTTTACGTTATTTACTGATAAAATAAAAAATATTCAATTTGAAATACCTGTCTATATTATTTTTATAGTGTTCATTGATTCTTGTAGCCTATTCAAAAGTAAGAAAAAAAATTAAAGGCAGAATAGAGGAGGTCTAGTTTTTCTTTCTGTCAGTTTAGGAAATTAATGTGTGTTTTAAGGCCATCACGGTTGGTGAAGTGAATGCATGTAATGCCTTTGAAGATTTATTTTCCCCATTTAGATCTTTATATTATGCACAAGCAAATGATTTTGGTGCCCTCAATGTTTTTTTTTTGTCTTTAGAGGAAATAAACTTACATATATGGATCATTCCTCTCTCAATTACCGATGTTTAGACAATTAAAGGAGGGATTTTCAAAGCTCAAAGCAAAATTAATTTTGACTTTGGGGAAAAAATGTTGAAATGAACTTGTACTTGTTTTAATCTTCCCATTTAAAACCCAAGAAACTAATATTTGGTGTAGGTTTTCCCCTGTAGGCATAACTTGGATTCTGTAGCTGTACAGAATCCCAGCTCTTCTGGTCGTATGATTCATTGTCAATGCTGTGGTTCCATTGCGAATATCCTGTTAGTAATAAAAATAATAATTTAATAATAACTAATACTTGTTGAGCACAAACTATGTGCCAGGTACTGTGCTAAGTGCTTATCTTCTACCATCTCACCTAATAGTTTCAGTAACTCTATGAGGTAAGTACTAATATTATCCTCGTTTTCCAGATGAGGAAGTGGAGGTGCTGAGATGTTACATCATTTGCCCCAGTTCACATAACTAGCAGGTGGTGGTCTGGGAATTCATACCTGAGTGTGTCTGATTATGGAGACTGAGTTCTTAATCACCTTATCATACACCCTCCAAAGACATTCAGTCACCCCAAGATCAGTTAATCTTACCCATTTTTGACTGTGTCTAATGTAGACTGGGGAAAAACTGTAGAGGCCCATTTAGTAGACTCACTTTTCTTTTGAAAAAGACTTTCTAATAAAGAATTGGATAGAAACAAAAGTTAAAAGTAGTGATTTACTATCTATTACAGTAATATGTTTAATTTAGGAGAGGAATTTAAACCTACATGAATATAATTTTTTTTATTACATACTAGTATCCTGTAACTGAAATATAACAGAAATTTTACCACGTTTACCCTGGTAATATATTATTTAAATAACCCAAATTCATAGGCAGTGTATCACTAATAAAATATCTCCCACTACAAAAGCAAAATTGTGAGGATTTTGTGCATACCTGCTTTAGCCACAAAGTTTAGCCAATTCATATTTGTGCCTCAATACAAAGCTCTTATTGGGAGACTGTGGGTCAAAATACGCTGTTGCTGAATATATTTTTTTGTGAGGCATGTAAGGTTAATCAGATAAAAATGAATTAAATCATAATGATGTAGCTAAACTAACTGGAGTTGATAAATAAAAAGCAAGAAGTGTAATAAATGAAAACCATGACCAAGGTAACCCACATATTTTAAGAAAGAGGACTTTCTGAACATTGGAGGATTAATTAAGTAAGGAAAAAATACTTCAGTTTTCTAGAAAAAGATCTTGAAATATACCTACGAATAAAAAAAAATTTCCTGCCCTTTTGGTGCTTACATTTTAGTGGGGGATTCAGATAATAAACAATAAATAAGTAAATTCTATTACATAGTCAGTAGGTGACAGTTGCTATGTAAGAAGAAAACTGGAAATCCAGATAAAGAGGATTGGGAGTATTAGATGTAGGTGATCAGTTACAATTTTGAATATAGGGGGATAAGAGCCAGCCTCATTGACAAGGAGACACTTATGAATAGACTTCAAGCAGGTGAGTTAGCCAAGAAGATTTCTAACAGAAGAGCCATCTGCGGAGGGGGATCAGCCAGTGCAACGCTCGAAGGCAGGAGAGGGCCCAGTGGAGGGAAAGCAAGGCAGCCAGTGTGGTCAGAGCAGAGTGAGCAAAGGGGACACATGATGTCAGAAAGGTGGGGTGAGCGAGCTGGGAAGCTGTCGAAGGGTTTTGAGCAGGTGTTGTGATGTGACTTACAATCAGGCTGCTATGTTGAGAACAGATTGTAGGAAGGCAGGAATGCAAGCAAGGATCCAGTTAGGAGTCTGTTGCAGTGATGCTGGCAAGGGCTGATGGTGGCTCGTGCTAGGGTGCGAGCAGTGGAAGTGTTAAGGAGCGGTCACACGGTGGGTGTGTTTTGAAGTAGAGCCTAAAGGATTTCCTAATGGACTTTATGTAACAGGTGAAAGCAAGGGAAAAGTCAGGGTGATGCCAAGGGTTTTGGCCAGAACAAGTAGAAGGATGAAGTTCTCATCATCTGAAGATGTGAGGATCAGAGTTTTGGGGAAAGATCAGGAGTTCTGTTTGGTTCATATTAAGTTTCAGGTGTCTCCCATAGAGAATAGTATGGAGGTTCCTTAAAAAACTAAAAATAGAGCTACCATATGATCCAGCAATCCCATTCCTGGGCATATAACTGGAGAAAACCATAATTTGAAAAGATGCATGCACCCCAATGTTCACAGCAGCACTATTCACAATAGCCAAGACATGGAAACAACCTAAATGTCCATCAACAGATGAATGGATAAAGAAGATGTGGTATATATATACAATGGAATATTACTCAGCCATAAAAAATGAAATAATGCCATTTGCAGCAACATGGATGGACCTAGAGATTTTCATACTAAGTGAAGTAAGTCAGACAAAGACAAATACCATATGATGTCACTTCTATGTGGAATCTAAAATATGACACAAATGAACTTATTTACAAAACAGAAACAGACTCACAGACATAGAAAACAAACTTATGGTTACCAAAGGGGGAAAGCAGGGGAGGGATAAATTAAGAGTTTGGGATTAATATAAACACACTACTCTGTATTGTATAAAGTAGATAACCAACAAGGACCTACTATATAGCACAGGGAACTCTACTCAGTATTTTGTGATAACCTATAAGGGAAAAGAATCTGAAAAAAATGTAACTGAATCACTTTGCTGTACACCTGAAACTAACACAACATTTAAAAAATTTTTTTAATTTATTTTTTTATACAGCAGGTTCTTATTAGTCATCAATTTTATACACATCAGTGTATACATGTCAATCCCAATCTCCCAATTCAGCACACCACCATCTCCACCTCCCCGCGGCTTTCCCCTGCTTGGTGTCCATACATTTATTCTCTACATCTGTGTCTCAACTTCTGCCCTGCAAACTGGTTCATCTGTACCATTTTTCTAGGTTCCACATACATGCATTAATATACGATATTTGTTTTTCTCTTTCTGACTTACTTCCCTCTGTATGACAGTCTCTAGATCCATCCACGTCTCAACAAATGACTCAATTTCATTCCTTTTTATGGCTGAGTAATATTCCATTGTATATATGTACCACATCTTCTTTATCCATTCGTCTGTCGGTGGGCATTTAGGCTGCTTCCGTGACCTGGCTATTGTAAATAGTGCTGCAGTGAACATAAGGGTGCATGTGTCTTTTTGAATTATGGTTTTCTCTGGGTATATGCCCAGTAGTGGGATTGCTGGATCATATGGTACTTCAATTTTTAGTTTTTTAAGGAACCTCCATACTGTTCTCCATAGTGGCTGTATCAATTTACATTCCCACCAACAGTGCAAGAGGGTTCCCTTTCCTCCACACCCTCTCCAGCATTTGTTGTTTGTAGATTTTCTGATGATGCCCATTCTAACTGGTGTGAGGTGATACCGCATTGTAGTTTTGATTTGCATTTCTCTAATAATTAGTGATGTTGAGCAGCTTTTCATGTGCTTCTTGATCATCTGTATGTCTTCTTTGCAGAAATGTCTATTTAGGTCTCCTGCCCATTTTTGGATTGGGTTGGTTGTTTCTTTAATAGTGAGCTGCATGAGCTGTTTATATATTTTGGAGATTAATCCTTTGTTGATTCGCTTGCAAGTATTTTCTCCCATTCTGAGGGTTGTCTTTTTGTCTTGTTTATGGTTTCCTTTGCTGTGCAAAAGCTTTTAAGTTTCATTAGGTCCCATTTGTTTATTTTTGTTTTTATTTCCATTACTGTAGGAGGTGGATCAAAAAAGATCTTGCTGTAACACAACATTTAAAATCAACTATACCTCAATAAAAAAAAGGTTCTGGTGTCTGTTAGGTATATAAGTGAAGACATTAAAGTAGACAGTTGGTATAAGAGTTTGGAGTTCAGGAGAGAGAAGGCTGGGCTAGAGTTCTACATTTGGGAGTTATTGGCATGGAAATGGATGGTATTTACAGTTGTGAGAATGGCTTGTCTAACCAAGAGGTTGTGTGGTTATAGGTAAGAAAGGAGGGAGAAATGCTGCACCCTGGTACCTTCTAGAATTATTAGGCCTATAAAAGGGGGAACCAGCCAAGGAGACCACGAAGCAATGGCTGACAATACTCTTTTCAGAGAGCCTGGTATTCTGGAAGCCAAGAAGAGAATGTGTACTGAAGAGGAAGCCTTTGTCAAATACTACTGATCGGTCAAGACCATGACGCTGAGAAGTGAGCACTGGGTTTAGCTAATTTAGGAAACTCAGGTACTGCCTGTGCTCTGTTCAGTAGGAGGTTTGTGATGTCACGTGGTAGACAGCAGCCTATGAGAACAGTGAATGAGAGTCCTTAGTAAACTTCAGTCAAGTGCTAATTTTTGTTTGTTAATGCCCAAGTTCAACCCTGCTCCACAGCTCACAAAGAGGCAGGTGGCACAGAATTCTAGCCCGAAGGCCTGGGTTCCGACTAGTTCCGTTGGTTACTGAGTAGGTGACCTTGGGCAGTATACCGTACCTCTGTGTGCCCTTCCTTCCCCACCTGTAAGTAGGGAGAACAAAGTACCTATTCCCTAGGTTGGGTGTGAAGAATGAGTTAACTACTGTATAACACAGGGAACTATTCTCAGTATTTTGTAATAACTTCTATGGGAAAAGAATCTGAAAAAGAATATATATATAAATATATAATATATATATTAAATATATATAACATATACATATAATTATATGTATATGTATAACTGAATCACTTTGCTGTACTCCTGAAACTAACACAACATTGTAAATCAACTATATTCCAATAAAAAATTAATTAATTAAAAAATAGACAATGCATTCATAACTATGCAGTAAAAATTCCATGTCCCACCCCCTCAAAGAATAATCAACAGGAGGAAATGTGAATAAAAATTTTAAAAAGAATGAGCTAATTAATGTGAAGTAGTTATTAGAGTATCTAGCACGTATTCAACAATAAATACTCAACAAATGCTGGCCATTATTACTTCTATTATTAACATGTTGCTAGAAAAAATAATGAAGTCTGTGGACTACACTATGGGGCATCACTCACCTGTAAGAACCCCAGAACTTTCAGCTTTGATCATTGGGTGACCTCTGAGAAGAACCCCTGTAGTCCACTGCTGATGTGTGGACCATACTGTGAATTTCCTTAGATCAAGTGAGTGAATTGGGGGTGCTGTCAGAATTCACTCTTGTTTGGGGTTTAGGGTTTGAAAGGGGAAGAGAAATTCCTGAAATCATTTTTTAAAAAATTGAGCATGTTTCCTGCTCTCTCATTCCACACACAGCTTTCTACTCCTATACTCTGGGCTTTTGGGAAAGAACAAGAGGAGCAAAAACCAGAGAAAAAAAGAAAGTTTGTGAATAAGAAGGAAAAAGTAGGAAGGAAATGCAGGAAGAACATTTTGGAGACATTCACTTTGATTTATTTGTGAATGGGGAGAAAAAAAGGAAATCAGATTTTTAGTTTGACTCCTTTATTGCCAAACAGTAAAAAGAAACAGAATGTCAGTGCTATGGATTGAAAAGAAATATTTTGATCTTTATAAATTTAGATGTAGGGATGCTTAGACAATCTGATACGGACCAGGGTTCTTGGCCTCCTTAATCAACAGAAGTTGATCACAGGCCAGACAAGAAATCCAGGCAAGGCTTTATTGGGGCTCCAGTGGCTGCCAAAGGGAGTAAGAACAAGCAACAGGTTGCCTTGCTCGCTTACCCGGGATGGGGGTGGGGGCGGTGAGCTTGTTCCTTACATGGGGATGAGGGTAGGGGTTTGACCAGGGGTCAGGTCGGAGGGGTGCCTTAGGTGGTCTGCCCGCCCCTTTGGTGGTGTCGTGTGCAGGGGGCATGTGCAGTACCCTCCTTTTGCTCCTGGCTCTTCAGAAGTGGCAGTTGGGTTTTTGGTCTTTTTGTATCTCCTTGTCCATAATTTGCCCCAACTGTGCATGCACGCAGCTATTTTTAGTCCCTCATGGTTTCTTTGTATTCTGTAGCTGGAGGAGATGTTTGTCCAGGTGCAAGTCCTGCAGCAAAGGGGCCCAGGTCCAGCCTGTCACAGTTTGAGGTCAGACAGTTTGCCTTTGAGTGGAAATGACTCAAATGTGAGCTTCTGTGACTTCCAACTTTGGGGAACCTATCTGTTTTCCTTCCCAATCTCCATCTAGAGACAGAGTCCAAATAACGTCTGAAGTCATAAGCCCACACATCGGCCAGCATTCACAACATCAGCCTCTGTCCCTGAAGGCAAGTAATTGGGAAGCTACTAGCAGAAAATTCACCTTTTCCACCTTTTGTGCTCCCAACTGTCATAACGACTTATATGCTCAGTAATGCTCAATGGATGAATTAATGTGGAAAAATAAATTAAAGGCACATGAGATATGAGGTGATTGGGCAACACCCATTGATTGCCAAGATTCGATTAACTAAATTTAGCTTGTTAGGATTTTTTATATGTGATGAGTGGGTAGGAATAGCCTGCGCCACAGAAACCAGGTGTGCAGGAAATGTAGCTTTCTCCATGTTTTTATACCTCAGCTGAATCTCTTTTTCAAATCTCTATTCTGTCAATGGTGTAAAAATAAGTCTTAACACATTGTGAAAAACCTAATGTATAAGATACTCTTATGCCCCAGTCGCACCTCTTTGCCTCACTTCCAGTTTCAGCCTTGGCTCTGTGCACATTCTGTGTCAGCCTCTGGGTGAGGACTACGGGCTCAGTCTTTGCTTTTTTGCCCAGGGGTTCCTCTAAACTCACGAATGTTGGCAGATACTCACTTGGAAGAGCAGAAGAATGAACACCTCGGTGGGATGGTTGATTTTATGTGTCAACCTGACTGGGCCGCAGGGTGCCCAGATATTCTGCATTATTCAGGGGGTGGGTTGTGAGGGAGTTTTTGGGTGAGATTTATGTTTAAGTTGGTAGACTAAGCAAAGTAGATTGCCCTGGATAAAGTAGGTGGGCCCTATCCAATCAGTTGAAGGTCTGAATAGAACTAAAAGGCTGACTCTCCCTGAGGAAGAGAGAACTCTTCCTGCCTGATGGCCTATGAACTGGTACATTGTCTTTTTCCTGCCTTTAGACTCGAACTGAAACATGGTTCTTCCTGGGCCTTGAGCCTGCCCTCCTTTGAGCTGGACCAGCCCCATCAGCTCTCCTGGTTCTCCAGCTTCCAGACTTTCCCTGCAGACCTCGGGACTTGTCAGCTTCTATAATCATGGGAGCCAATTCCTTATAATTAATCTGTACACACACACACACACACACACACACACACACACACACCCTATTGGTTCTGCTTTTCTGGGGGAGCCTGACTAATACAGAGAGCATCCCTTGACCACTGGGAAACAGGAGCCACTGGGTAAACGCCTCAGCCTTCCATCCTTCAGGTGGGTGATTCTCTACGACTCTCAAAATGTTCCAACGGAACTGAGTTCCTACCGCCAGGTGGATCCCTCTATAACACCCCGTATCCTGGCTTTGCCTTCGTCCCTGTTTCCCTCTTCCAGTTCCCCCTCCTGCTCTCTGGAATCACCTTCCAGACACCTACACTCAAATCCTTGTCCCAGGCTCTCATTTTGAGGAAACCCAATCTAAATCACACAGAAATTTTAGATTTAACCTCAGACAATTTGGACATTTTTTCCATATATTTAAAAATTTTTTATTTTATATTGAAGCATAGTTGATTAATTATGTTGTGTTAGTTTCAGGCATACAGCAAAGTAATTCAGTTATATGCGGAATCTAAACAAAAAGTGATACAAATGAACTTATTTACACAACAGAGACAGACTCAACAGACTTAGAGAACAAACTTATGGACGTTTTCCCTCCCTGAAGAAGCATCTAGGATGTCAGGGATTGACATGTGTTGTGGCTCTCAAGGGGGAATCTGGAACTTTCTTGGTAACTTGTGTTTTGTTGCATCTGCTGCCCTGGTCTCAGCTGCACTCTTCTCCACCATCACTGTCCTTCCACCCTGAGTTCTGCTGAAATGTTCACACTCCCACTAACTTTGTCAGTTCTCGAACTCTGCTTCTTTCTCATCATGACCTTGAGCCTCTTCTTATCCATTCCTCTAGCCTTCTTGTATTTTTATGTTTCCTGAGATCACCCTCCCTGACATCATCTTTATATTTGCGTTAGTGGTCCAAGCTAGCAAGCTGTGGGGGAACTCATGGATCCTGCTTGCTTTTTTTTTTTTTTTTTTGCTGTGCTGCACAGCTTGTGGGATCTTAGTTCCCCAAACAGAGATCAAACCCAGCCCCGCTCAGTGAAAGTATAGAGTCCTAACCACTGGGCCACCAGGGAAGTCCTCCACTTGCTTTCAAGTGCCCTGCTAGAAATTTGAACATGGGTCCTTTCTGCCTTTAAATCTCAAAATGTATATGGGGGGCTTCAAACATTCTTCCCCATGCTGGACGTGACCAGTGGAGGACAATGAGCAGAAAGGGCAGAGCCTGTTCTCAAAAAGTCACATAGTGTCTCATGACCTGACTTCCCTTCTGCCTCTGTCTTTGTTGCCTTCTCTTCACCCCTTGAGCATATTACAGCAGGCACTGTTGGCACCCTGCCCTGTATTCTCTCATCCCCTCACCCACCTGAGCTGCAGCTATTGATCCTTCCCACACTCTGCGGGTTCCCACCTAAAGTGCCGATGCTTGTCTCTTGTTGTTTCTCTGCTTGAGGGCTTTGTCTGGTATCATGGGAGCTTGCTTGGCCGTGCAGGTGCAGACAAGAATTACACAGTATCAACATCCTAGTGGGCAGCTGTTGGCCAGCAACCTCCTTGTCTCTCAGCGGGAAGGTTCTGAGGGGTGCTTCACACTGTTTCTCAGAGGATCCCCCGTAAGTCTTAGCCCCGGTTGCCCACAGTGGTAACCAGCTCATCGACACACTGTTTACTGGCTTTCCCTCATTTTTGGTTTCACTTCCCGCTATGCTTCCTGGAATCACCTCCTAAGTAAACAACCTACACCCAAGTCATTGTCTCGGGACAATAACTTATGTTCTTTGAAGCCTTCCTATAATAGGTAGACTATGGCTTTTGAGTCTAAAATCTAGGGATTCTCCCTTTTTCTTCTCTGTTCTTTCTTTCTCTTTTTAAATTTAATTTTTATTTTATATTGGAGTATAGTTGATTTACAATGTTGTGTTAGTTTCACGTGTACAGCAAAGTGAATCAGTTATACATATACATCTATCCATTCTTTTTCAGGTTCTTTTCCCACCATATAGGTTATTATAGAATATTGACTAAGTTCCCTGTGCTCTACAGTAGGTCCTTCTTGGTTATCTGTTTTATGTATAGTAGTGTGTGTACGTTAATCCCAGACTCTTAATTTATCACTTCCCCCCATGTTTCCCCTTAGGTGACCATAAGTTTCTCCGTTCTTTTTTAACAACTCAAATGGATCCAAATGGTCAAGAACCACAGGTTAAATGGAAGTACGGAAGACCCAAACCAAACATTCCCTATACTACATACATCTGTCAACTAGGACAATTTTCTTAGGTAAAGAAATGCTAGCTGTTCTTGGTTAAATGTGTTTGTGTTGTCCTCCCCCACCTGGAACCACCACTCCTGGTGTAGAACCAAGCCCTCTGGAGGTCTCTAGCCCATCTGTCACCCCTTTACCATGAGGAGTTATTCTCCAGTCACATCTGCACATGCAAATTGGCCAACAGCAGGTGTCTCCAAGGTGTATGGGGACCATCTCCCTGGACGCTGCTGAGGACAGCTGTGGGCACTCGAGCAGCCCGAGAGTTGCTGTCAGCAGGTGCCAGACACAACCATTCAGGGAAGATTGATTTTATTGTCTGCTGGGTTTATGACAGAGGAATGTGCTTCACCAACCTGCTTTTGATGAAGTCAAAGAGAAGAGCTAAGGATGTTTTCTTGTTAACCGGGTGAGTCCTTCTGATAAGCAGTAAGCATTGTGGTGGAGGAATCAGCACATTCTGTGAACAGTCTGCACCTTGAGGCATCAGCATGTGTCGAGGTCATGCACGACTACTTCAGATAACTTCTTGGTGGGGAAAAATAGTGGAAATTGCAATAAAAGGGAGGCCTGGAGATATAGGTCATTCCTTAAAAAAAAAGGTCTATTTTTATCATGTAGAGAAAATGAGTAAAGAGGCTTTGGGGGATATTTTTGGTTGGTTCTCCCAGGAGCAATCCTGAGATGAGGATGTGAATGCACATGGCTTATTTCAGAAGCACAGGTGGGGCCTGGGGGAAGTGGGAAGGGGAAGGGAAGAGATCAAGTTCAGAAGCACAGGTGGGGCCTGGGGGAAGTGGGAAGGGGAAGGGAAGAGATCAAGTTCAGAAGCACAGGTGGGGCCTGGGGGAAGTGGGAAGGGGAAGGGAAGAGATCAAGTTCAGAAGCACAGGTGGGGCCTGGGGGAAGTGGGAAGGGGAAGGGAAGAGATCAAGTTCAGAAGCACAGGTGGGGCCTGGGGGAAGTGGGAAGGGGAAGGGAAGAGATCAAGTTCAGAAGCACAGGTGGGGCCTGGGGGAAGTGGGAAGGGGAAGGGAAGAGATCAAGTAAACGGTGTGGTGTTGGGCAGGTGTTGAGTTTGGGAGATCATGGGAGACAGGGCAGAACCTGTTGTGGGGTTGTCTCCCTGCCAGCCCCAATCTCGTGAGGTGAGGAAGCTGGATTATTTATTCTCCATCCCTGCTCAGTCATCAGCTGAGGCTACTTGCTGGGGTCATCACGAGGTGTGACCCAGAGTCCCCATTAGGGAAAGACTTGCTGCCCAGCTTCTGGGTGTTTGTCCGTGGGCACCCTTCCACTGCCAGCCCATTCAGTACTTGCCTCAGCTGCAGAGAGCCACTTTGCCAAGGTCACGCCCTTCTGTGGTGGCCCACAGCCAATGCCTGGTTGCAGTGGGCATATACAGGACTAGCCATTTAAGCTCAACTTGGGACAATTCTAACTTAGCTCCAGGGCTCCCCATAGGTTGGCTGAGGCTGTCATTGGCATCGTAAATGACTCCTTCCTCTTCCCATCCCCAATTCTTTCCCTCTCTCCACGGTGTTCATCCCAAGAGAACTCCTTAACAAACATCCTGCACACTAAACTCCAGAGTCAGAGTCTTCTACTTGCAGAACCCACCTAGGGATGGGCATTACTTCCCTGGTGTTTTGATTTCACTAGGAGGCTATGGGCATGAGCTGAGGGCAGGGCATGCCATGTCTGCTAGAAGGGTGGTAGGATGAAGGTTTTCTTTATTTCCATTGATCAAGGAAGGTGAGGCCCCTTAAGGCAATGGGAGCCACGGGTGTAATGAATGACTGGAGAACTAGGAAGGGGAGCCATGACATATGATTTTGTGTCCAGTAGGATGGTGGTGGATTCAGAGCCCCAGTGTATGAGTGAAAGGGCAGGAGGGCTAGGAGTGCAGAGGGGAGGTGGAAAAAGAAATGGAGAAAGTCCATCCTAGTGGAAAGTGAGACAGTGAATTAGCAGCCCCTGTATGTATTAGCTATTACTATTATTATTACTACTATGATGGGCTGAATTGCATGTCCCCCAAATTAACATATTGAAGCCCTGATCCCTAGAACCTCAGACTGTGACTGTATTTGGAGATAGGACCCTTAAAGAAGTAATTAAGGTAAAATGTGGTAGTTAGGGTGTGTCCTAATCCAGTCTGCCTGGTGTCCTTATAAAAAGAGGAGATTAGGGCACACAGGAACACTAGGAATGGTGGGCACAGAGGAAAGACCATGTGAGGACACAGCGAGAATGCAGCCAGCTGCAAGCCAAAGAGAGAAGAAACCAAACCTGCTCACACCTGGATCTTGAACTTCTAGCCTCCAGAACTATGAGGAAACACGTTTCTATTGTTCAAGCCACCCAGCTGGTGGTATTTGGTTATCATAGTCCTACCAAACTAACACAACTACGATTAACGTGATTTTTCTCTCTCTCACTATTAAATCACTAAGCAAATCTTGGTAATTCTGTCTTCTGAGTGCCCTGAAACCTGTTCAGCTCTCTCTGTCCCTATAGTTATCACTCTGATTTAGACCTCTTTCATTTTCCTTTCTGGATCCCCATAGTAGGTGGGTCTCATTTGGGGCTTATCCTTCCGACATCAGACAAAACTACCATTTTGCTTAAGTGTATATTTGATTCTAATAGTTCTGCTTGCTTATGAAATCTTCCCTAATTCTCCATTGTTCCTTGAATAAGGCCCAAACTTGTCACTATGGCACCCGGGCACTTCTGCCCTTCTCCACTGTTGCCCTCATCTTCCGCCACACTGCTCTAGCCTCAGTCCCATGCTTTCTCCAACCTCCACATCTTTGCACACATTGCTCTTCCTTCAAAATACTTTTTGTGCCCATCTTTCAGGGTTTGTATCCCTGTCTGCCACCCACAACGGGCCCCTGCTGCTTCATACCTGGAGTAACCACCAAGTTTTAGAACTCGCAGAGTCCTGAGAGCTACCCTGATCTACCCTTTCATCTTCTTTTTGTTTTTTAAAAAAATAAATTTATTTATTTATTTTTGGCTGTGTTGGGTCTTTGTTTCTATGCGAGGGCTTTCTCCAGTTGCGGCGAGCTGGGGCCACTCTTCATCGCAGTGCGCAGGCCTCTCACTGTTGTGGCCTCTCTTGTTGCAGAGCACAGGCTCCAGACGCGCAGGCTCAGTAGTTGTGGCTCACGGGCCCAGCCGCTCCGCGGCATGTGGGATCTTCCCAGACCGGGGCACGAACCTGTGTCCCCTGCATCGGCAGGCAGACTCTCAACCACTGCGCCACCAGGGAAGCCCCCCTTTCATCTTCTTAAAGAAGAAACCAAGACCCAGAAGGGCAAAATATGCATCGAAGGTCAGAGCATGTGTGACGCATTGTTTCAGGTTACTCCTTTTCTCAGAAAGTCACCATGGCTCCCTGTAGTTTCTCATATCAAGTCTAGAATATGACAGCTTCCAGGACCCTCCATAGTCAGTCTTGGTCTCACCGTTTATTTCCTAACAGATGTTTATGGGAGTCAGACAAGTCATTTCTACATTGGTACTTTATTTCATCAAATCTAAGGTGCCATCAAGTGTCAAGTGGCCTGCCATTTTATTTCCTAAGGTAGAAGAAATGATGCCAATTAAGCTAAAATGCATCATTGATTAAAAGTGGGTTCCAATTTTAGAGATGTTAAAATCTGAAGATATGTAAGTCTTAGGATCAATGCAATAAGATACATTTAAAAACTCTTGCTTGGCTCAAATTCCACCTACTACCTGAAGCAATCCTTGCTAATTTTGGACATATTTCCTGAATTCCTGCAGAACTTATTATTGGCTCTTTACCCATTTCCTAACTTTTCTAATTTGTTTCCCTCTTCCTCCTTTTCATGGATGATGATTTGGTGTCTCCTGTGTGCCTGGCACTGGGCATGCAGTGATGCGGAGTGTCTAGCTCCCGCCCTCGTGGTCTTTCTGTAAGGAAGAAAGGAAATACATAAGTAGGTGATTACAACCCACAAAATGCTATGAAGAAACAATGCAGCAAATAGAGAATAAAGAATAAAGGCCCAGTGGTGGAGAGAAATCTATGTAGGTAGAATTTCTTCCAGCTGACTTCACTCTCCTTCTACATGTCTATCTCTTTTCTGAAATCCAGTTCAAAAGTGTCATCTTCCCTCAAATACTTATTTCTTCCACAAATTATTCTGCTTTACAGCCTCAAGAAATCCCCTCCTCTTCTAGCCTTGAATCTGTGCTCTCCCTTCGAGGGTGCCAGGATAGGATGTGTAGACAGCACGGATCCTTGGAGTCAGTCTCCCTGGGTTCAAGTCCCAGCATTGTCATTTATTGGCTGTATGGCTTTTGGTAAAGGTCTGTGGCTCAGTTTCTCCACCCTAAAATGAAGATAATACTAAGACCTATATTATGGCATGGCTGTGGGGATTAAATAAATTAAAACAAGTAAAGCTAGAACCACGTTGGGTATAAAGAAATCATTATAAGTATCCTCATGCCTACCCTGATTATACTTGCTTTTATCCATGTTTTATACCATTAAGAGCAAGGGATTTGGGGTCAGAATAGAAGAAAATAAAATTCTGGTTGAACAACTTTTTCAGATGCATGAACTTGGATACAATCCCTTGACCTTTCTGAACCTCATTTTCTCTGCCATTTTAATAATGATAGCAGTACCTACACTTAGGGGTTGTTGAGAGGAATAAATAAGCTAAATACCCCAAATGCCTACAGAGAGAGCTCTCAATGGAGACTGCTGTCATTCTCACCTGGATTCAGGAAAGGGGTCCTTATTATTAGTCTTGGTGTCCTTGCATCCCTCAGCAGGACTCACTGCTCATGAGGTCAATGATATTAATTAAGTGTTGGAGAAGTCACTGTATAGAAGAGTAAGCAAGTGAGCAAAGAGCAGTGTCTGCTCACACCTGATCATGGGGGTTGGTATACTAGCCACACTCCCACTTCTGCTTCTTTGTTTTCTGGGGACAAATGACACATGGTGTGGGGTCTCCTTAGAGAGGGAATCTTGTCCTCCTCCCCCATTTCCTTCCAGGTGCCCTCAAATTGCACATCCTCCAATGTGCTGATTCTGCTTCCCCACATGCAGATTCACCAGGTCATGCTGTCCTGTTACTATTCTGTTCTGGAAATGAATGAGGTTTCAGTAGGGGCCTGGGAAACTGACGTTCTTTTCTTACAGAACGAATTTGAAACTTCCACTGGAGAAAGCAGTTATAAAGATCCAGCAAACTATGTGCTTCCAGCTTTGGTTTTCAAGCTGGAACTCCATGAAGTTCTGTGGAATACCGTATTTCGTGATTATAAGCCTTGGAAATTCTTACTCTCAATAAAGAAGGCGTCTACAGCCCTGACAATGCACAAAACTTGTATCAGCAAATGCAACATTTAATTCATAGGCCCCTCAGCTCCTTTGTGTCACTGTTGTCACGCCACTTTGTGACTCCCTATTAAACTTGGCATCTGGCTTTTTGTCTTTTATTAGGTATTAATTTATTTTGAACAGCTTTCAGGGCTAATCAACCAAAAGCCATGTTTGTATGGCTCTGGAAAAACATCTCTCCTCAGTATATCGCCCGCAGTATATCGTTTAGAGTAAAATGCTTCATTAAACTGGATATTGGTGTTAGACTCATGTCACAAGTTATTCCATCTTGCAGTGCTCTCAAGAGAGCAGTGTAAAATCAGACTGAAGCTAAAATAAAAATGGGTCAGTTTTGGCAATAAATAAAATTCAAATGTATAGCATGCTGTTCCTTTTTTAAAAATATTTATTTATTTTACTTATTTTTAGTTGTGTTGGGTCTTCGTTGCTGTGCGCGGGCTTTCTCTAGTTGCGGCCAGCAGGGGGCTACTCTTCGTTGCGGTGCTCAGGCTTCTCATTGCAGTGGCTTGTCTTATTGCAGAGCATGGGCTCTAGGCATGCGGACTTCAGTAGTTGTGGCACGTGGGCTCAGTAGTTGTGGTACGTCGGCTTAGTTACTCCACGGCATGTGGGATCTTCTCGGACCAGGGATCGAACCTGTGTCCCCTGCATTGGCAGGTGGATTCTTAACCATTGCACCACCAGGGAAGTCCCGGCATGCTGTTCCTTAGATGATGTTTTCTCTCTCTAGTCATTCTGTTTGATAACAAACATTTCTTTCTTTGATTTAGGGCCCCACTGAAAAGCAGAAGAGGAAATATTACACTAAATACTTGACTGCTTCTCCCCCGCCCCCGTTCTCCACTCGGTATGACTTAATTAAGCCCAAGTCGTCTTCCCTGGCACCTAGACGTCTCCCCATCCTCACAGGCTCCACTGGGTTCAGGCTACCATTTTCTCACCTGGGTAATTAATGCTGACCTTGTAACGTAAGTTTGGAAGTGTTCCTTCCTCTTCAATTTTTTTGGGAAGAGTTTAAGAAGGATAGGCATTCATTCTTCTTTCCATGTTAGGTAGAATTCACCAGTGAAGCTATTTGGTCCTGGGCTTTTTTTTTGGGGGGGGGGAGACTTTTGATTACTAATTCAATCTCCTTAATCATGTTTTTTTTTCAGATTTTCTATTTATTCATGATTCAGTCTTGGTAGGTTAGATGTTTCTAGGCATTTATCCATTTCTTCTAGGTTATCCAATTTATTGGTATATAATTGTTCATTATTGAATTATCTGTTTTCTCCTGCAGATCTTTTAATAATTGTTTAAAATATTTGGGTGCTCATATGTTGGGTGCATATAAATTTATGATTGTTATATTTTCTTGATGAATTGACTCCTTTATCATCATATAATGACACATTTTATTTCTTGTTACAGTTTTTGAGTTAAAGTCTGTTTTGTCTGATAATAAGTATAGCTACTTCTGCTTTCTTTTGGTTTCCACTTGCATAGAGTATCTTTTTTCCGTCTCTTCATTTTGAGCCTGTGTGCTTCCATGGAGCTGAAATGAGTCTCTTGTAGGCAGGATATAGCTAGGTCTTTTAAAAAAATCCATTCTTTGCCTTTTGATTAGAGGATTTAATTTATATTTAAAGTAATTATTGATAGGTAAGGAATTACTAATGGCATCTTATTCATTGTTTTCTGGGTCTCTTGTGGTTCCCATATTTCCTTTTTTATTCATTCTGTCTTCCTTTGTGAATTGATGATTTTCCATAGCGGTGCCCTTTGATTCCCTTCTCTTTATGTTTTGTGTGTTTACTCTAGGTTTTTGCTTTGTAGTTATCCTGAAGCCTATATAAAACATCTTATAGATATAACTATGTTATATGCTAGTAAACTTAACTTTGATTGCATACAGCACCTCTACTCTTACCCCCCTTTTATGTTTTTGATGTCACAATTTAGCTCTTTTTATATTCTGTATTCATTAACAAATTACTGCAGCAATAGTTTTTTTTTTTTTGTGGTATGCGGGCCTCTCACTGTTGTGGCCTCCCCCGTTGCGGAGCACAGGCTCCAGACGTGCAGGCTCAATGGCCATGGCTCACGGGCCCAGCCACTCTGCTGCATGTGGGATCTTCCCGACCGGGGCACGAACCTGTGTCCCCTGCATCGGCAGGCGGACTCTCAACCACTGCGCCACCAGGGAAGCCCAGCAATAGTTTTTTTAAACACTTTTATTCTTTAACCTATACTAAGGCAATTTCTTTAATCAGTTTATCATAAATTTATCATATGCTCAACTATTCCACTCCTAGGAATCTACATAAAAGAAATGAAAATATGTCTATATACAGACATGTTCATGAATGTTTATAACACCATTATTCACAGTAACCCAATACTGAATAATCCAAAAGTCTACCAAATGGTGAATGGATAAATAAAATGTGATATTTGTAAAGAATGGAGTGCTATTCAACAATCAAAAAGGAATGGGTTAGTGATACATGCTACAGCATAACTGAACCTCAAAATATTTTGTCAAGAGAAAGAATCCAGACACAAAATACCACATATTATATGGCTTTATTTATATGAAATGTCCAGAAAATGAAAATCTATACAGATGGATAGTGGTTGCCTGGGGCTGGAGGTGGGAATTGAGAGTGATTGCAGATGGGTGTGAGGAGTCTTCTGGGGTAATGGAAATGCTCTAAAATTGGATTGTGCACAATTCTGTAAATTTTCTAAACCTCATTGAATTGTATGCCAAAAAGGGTGAATTTAATGTCTATAAGTTATACCTCAGTAAAGCTGTCAAAAATAAGAAGAAGAAAAATAGAGTAATTAAAACATTTCTCCAGTTTTTTAATAGAAAAATATAAGGAAATACACCATTAATGACAGTTTGTAAAAATAAAACAAAATGAAACATCTTACCAGGAGAAAACTCTTTTGTCTTTTTGACCTTCCACTCCTTCCTTCTTGGAATTGATGCAGGCTTGATGCCTGGAGGTGTTGCACCTATTTTGCTTTCATGGGAATAAAAGCCACATACCACGGACAAAGTAGCAGGAAGATAGAAGGACACTGGGTGCTTGGTGACATCTTTGAGTTACCGCAGTCCAGAATTGTCTTCCTCTAGACTTCTGTATCTTGAGGATAAGAAACTTCTGTTTATGTCAATATTAGTTGGATTTCTATCATTTGTAGAAGGAAAAATTGTTATACCTTCAAACGCTTTTTACTGCTTATAAGTAAATTTATAACTCATTAATTAGACCTTAATGAGCTGGCCTTTGCCGGTATCTCCATGAGGTTTAAGGCCACTGAGCCATTGGTAGAAGTAGATCTCTCTCCCTCAGTCTACAACTCTCTCATTCTTCTGCTGGTGTCCTGCTCCACTAAGAACTGAGCCAGTCTGGTCCTCAGGCTTGACCCGCTTCCATGAAGTGCTCACCAAGAAATAACAATCATCCTGTAGAGGACTTAAGTATCTAGTCTTCCATGGCCTCTAGCCATCAGGTCAGCACAGCTCACCTGGATTCTTTCTTATTCCAAACCGTAGAATATTGTGTTTTTATTTTTGAGGGGGTGGACAAGGGAGTGTTCTGCTAGCCCCTGCTTAGCTCTAATTTCCTATTTCCAAGGACGTAAGGAAATTCCAGAAGTTCTCCTGTGTGGGCAACCATGAAAAAGTCAAGGTTGTCACCTAGCACCCACCTTGCCCACAGACACCCCTCCTAGCCATCCCTGCTGTGTTGATCCCATGCAGTGGTTTTATGAAGGACATCAGCAAGGCAGCCCAGTCACCATGTTTCAGAAAGGACAGGTGAGGCACAGGTCTCTCGGTCTGGTATCCCTCAAATCCATCTAGAAGGCTTCATCACCTTTCCCTTCTACCACCTCTAGGACCTGGGGAAAGATGGACCAACATCTAAACTTTCTCCTCTCTTGTTATAGTCCTCAGCTCAAATAGTTGGGGGCACAGACCCATTTTGTCTGATAACACATCTGTGACATTCATTTTAGTCTTGCACTTGCACTGGTTTTTAAATATTTAAAGATAAAGCATTGGGTGTATTGTTATCTTGTCTAATTTGAGAACCTTTTACTCCTGGGGGAAATAAGAAAGAGGTGGTAAGATCACTCCTAAAGGGAATAAAGAATACAAGATGCAGGAGCTAATTCTTCACAATATTGTTCTGTCACACTTGGAGTCTGGCTCACACTCTTGCTTTTCTGTGTCCTGCTTTGATGGAACTCTTGTAAAGTCCCGTCCTGGCAAGCGGCATTGACAAGAGCTCTATTGTGCCCTCCCAAATAGCATATTCCATTTCTACCTATTCTCAGTGATAAATCTAGTTTGATTTTGCTATGTCTCTGTTCAAATTTGCACTGGTTTTGGATCATCTCCTTCTTGGAGCTGCACTTTTGTTTATTCCAGAAACCCCGTGAGCCCCTGTTTGTCCCTGCTCTTCGTCCCAACAGCCATGCAGCTGGTGCAGCTGGGAAATCTGTACCATCCTCCTGCTGAGGGATAATTACAGCAATGAAAGCCTAGACTGGCATTTCAAAGGAGCAGTATTCCAACATCCTTGTTAAAACGGGTTCAATTTGCCATATGGTTTAAGTGGTAAACACTTTTCCCAATATTGTGAATTTCAAAACATTCTATCAGTGCTACAGAAATCTGAAAAATGTATAATGTATTTGGCCAGGGTACAAACACCCAGAAAAGTTCTGGTTTACTGTATAAATATTATAGAATGATTCAGCTGTCTTAGGAAGAGGATTTGGTAATTTGAGCTGAGGAATAAGAAATACTCTTTCATCCGGTCTGTTAAAAAAAACAAACATAATGGGATAAAAATTGGAAAGAAAAATAGTAACAGGCAAACCATGGTAATTTCTTTCAAATGACTTAAAGGCAATCAAGGTCAAATAGGAGTCTTTCATTCTGACGTAATTCAGTCCACCAGAGGTTGAATTTTTTTAGATTACATGTAAAACATTCATGGACTACATTTCCCATCAACTGACTCCTTTCTCCTCCCCGTGATCACAAATTTAATGGAAAAAAAAAACTTAGCTAACAGAATGAGAGTCACCCTGCACTGATGGCCTCCAGCTAATTGTGGTCCCAAAGAGCCAATGAGTTCCTCAAAAGCATCAAACTTATGAGCCATGGTAATGGGAAAGGGAGAACTAAGCAAAGTTTTTTTTTTCCCTATTGATTTTATACTAACCAGACCAATAGAAACCCTAGTAAAAGTAATTTTGTATGAGAGAAGAAGAGGATTTTCTTTTAAATAGCTTCATATATTTCTATAACTTATTAAGGTAAGTGATAAACTGGAATCCACTTTCTCTGCCGTAACTTGTTGAGGGTGTTAGCAAGCCACTAATAACAGCATCTAAAAATTTCAGAGTTTAGGAAAACTGATCAAATTATTTCATATTGCCTGAAAAAATTTATCTGTGTACTTTTTTCTTTACTTGAGCTAATGTTTAGACTTGGGGTTTACTTAACCAGACTGTTCTTCAGCAGGAAGCTTCCCATCCCTCTTTCCTGAACACAGCTGTGTCAGTCAACTGTCGGCATAGTATGTAACAACAACAACAACAAAATCACCAGCTCTCAGAGGCACACATGACTAAGCATCTATTTGGCTCATGATTCGGTGGATAGTCTGGGGGTCGGCTGATCAAGACTGGGCTTGACCATGTGTTGAGCCCGATATCTCTCCTCCTCTTCTGGGGATGAGCAGACTAGTTTGATCGAATTCTTCTCATAGCAGTGGCATAATTGCAAGACAATGTGAGTGAAAACATTGAAGGCCTCTTAAACCTAGGCTTGTAACTGGCACTCTGCCTTATTCTGTTAGCCAAAGTATTACGTAGCTAAACCCAATGTCAAGAGATAGGAAAATGTATTTTACTTCTTTAACGTGAAAAATGACTACGTCACATGGGAAGAGGCAAGAATACAGGAAAAGGTGAAAATGATGGGGTGCATTGCACCATCAAACACACAGCTGTTGTGTCATTCAAGTACCAAAGAGGAAGGAAGGAGACTTGATAAATATCAAGGGCATAAAATGGAGAAAAATATATTTATTGATTGATTTATCTATTCATTTACTGTGCTAGTTATTGCTTCATAATAATTTACCCCAAAACTTAGCAGCTTAAAAAGTACACATTTATGATCTCCCAGTTTCTACAGGTCAGGAATCACATTTTGCTGAGTCCCCTGGCTCTGACTATCTTCCAAGGCTACAGTCACACAAGGCTGGACTGGGGAGAATCTAATTCCAAGCTCACTCACATGGTTGTTGGTAGGACTTCATTCCTGGGGTCCATTAAACTGAGGCTTTAGTTCCTCCTGAGTTGTTGGCTGTTGGTCTCTTGCAGTTCCTTGCCATGTGGCTCTGTCCATAGAACATCTTACAGAATGGTAGCAAGCAAGCAAGAAGGCAAGAGTGAATTCCAGCAAGAGAGTAAGAAAAGTAATGTGGAAGTCACAGTCTTCTGTAGCCTAACCATGGAATGGCAGTCTACATTGTATTCCATTTGTTAGGAGTAAGTCATTAGGTCCAGCCCATGCTTAAGGGGAGGGGATTATACAAAAGGCATGAAGACCAAGAGGGCAGAGATCATTGGGAACCATTTCAAAAGCCACTTAATTCATTGAATCATTCTTCATTTTATGGAGCCTCTGCTATGTGCAGAATCTTGGGCTTGGAATGTGTGTATTTCAGAGATAAAGAAATTACAAACCCTGACTTTGAACAAACAGTCCTAGTAGATTCAGTGACATAATTCCAAAAAAATCTGTTCAGGCCCTAATACTTCATGCCAGAATTACCATGCCATAGTAGCATTTTCAAATTTTTATTCTATTTAGAATCCTTCATTGTCCTTACAACATTCAGGATAAAATTCAAGTTCTTTAGCATTTATCTATAACTTATCTATTTATCTAGCATTTAGTTCCAGATTTTTTCCATCTCTGTTCCCTAGCTTACCTATTCTATGAGCTGTTAATAGGATTTCATATTAAGTTTGGTAAATCTATTCAGAGTCTAGTCAAACTCAATACCATAGAGTTTCTTAGAACTTTCAGTATGCTAAAATGTGAATGTAATCTGCTAACTTCCCCCAACATATTACACATTTAACCATCGAATCCTTTTGCCATGGAGCAAATCAGGGGACTTGATTCTGATGAATATCCTTTGGGAAAGTACTTTCAATTCAACTTTTGTGACTTTGCCTCTTCTATCCTCTGGTCCACCTTCTCTGAAATCGCCATGCTGTTACTGTTTTTCCAGGTGTCCTGACATTCTGATCTCTTTGCCTAGAACGTTCTTTTCCCTCCCATCATCTGCTTGGTTTGAACTAGAACCTTAAAAACTCAGCTCAAAAATCACCTCTTCCAAAAATCTTACCCTAATTTCCCCTTTCCTGTGCTTTAACAGTAACCCCTGTCCTATGCTTATTATATGATGCTCTTAATTGTTTCTTTTCTTATCATCTGCATTTTCCTGAATTGTAATCTCCTTGAGGAAAGGCCTATGGCTAGCCCAAGTTCAGAGCCCTGGTGCATACAAAGTATCAAATATGTACCAGCTAGTAAAGAAAACAACGCTTGTAAACGCTAGAACAAATGAATAATACCTGGTTCTTTTCTACCTGCAGTTGGTGTTCCTTCTGCATCCCCAGGCTTGCTAGCAGTTAGGCTGAGGACACGTGAATTGTTCAGGCCAAAGGGCTATGGAGGTTATAGGTTGAGATCATGGAACCACCATTGTGAGTGTACTGGGTTCCTACGTCACTGCATGGAATAGAGCTGCCTTATATAAACATTAGATGAATGAAATAGACATGAAAGGAGCCTTTGTTGCATTAAGTCAGTCACTAAGATTTCAGAGTTTAGCCTATCTTGACTAAGGTATTACACCAAGGCTAGCAGAAGTTTGATGCAGGCAGGAGTGTGTAACATGAAGACTTAAAAAAAAACCAAAAACATTCAAGAGACCCAGATAAGTGCTAAGAGGTTGCTTTAGAGTTGCCTGAATTCTGCCTAATTTTGGTTACTGAGAAGCTGCTGGATGCATCTTTTTAGTAAAGATGCCTGACGAAAACTTACAGACATGCTAGCAATTACTACTAGATTTTAAATAGAACTGCCTAATTTGAGTTCTTTTATGCAGAAAAAAATGAAGTATGGAAAAGATGACAGAATATGCAAGAAATATACAGTGGTTTTATGAAAAAGAAGTATCTGATGTAGTGAATGAGAGCCTTGCTGCTTGTACTGAACAAATTCAGTGGTGAGTTACTCAGCTTAGCTGTGTTTTGCCTAGACAGCCTAAACTTGAATCTCTAAGAAATTCCTCTTGGATTGATTTGATTATAGCTTGGGTGCCAAGCCTATAATTCTGAAAAGGAGGAAACTTCTTGCTTCATTTATGGAGAAGTTGGGAATTTTTTTCCAGCTTTATTGAGATATGATTGACTTATAACATTGTGTAAATTTAAGGTGTACAATGTAGTGATTTGCCATCTGTATATGTTGCAAAATGATTATCACAGAAAGGTCAGTTAAAATATCTATCACTTCACGTAGTTACAAAGTGTTTTTTGTGGTGAGAACTTTTAGAATCTACTCTCTTAGCAGATTTCAAATATACAATGTAGTATTGCTAACTGTAGCCACCATGCTGTACATTACATCCCCAAAACTCATTCATCTTATAACTGGAAGTTTGTACCCTTTAACCACCTTCACCTATTTTCCCTGCTCCCCACCACCAGCCCCTGACAACCACCACTCTGTTGCTATGAGTCTGATTTTTTTAGATTCCACATATAAGTGAGGTCACACAGTACTTGTCTTTCTCTGTCTTAGCATAACGCCCTCCAGTCTCATCCATGTTGTCAGAACTGCAGGATTTTGAGAAGTTGCGAATTTAGGACTTTGTTTCATAAGGAAAGTGACTGAGCAGAAATCCCAAGGACTTTGTTTTTTCAGTCTTGATTATTCGTTTCAAGTAGCAGAAACTGCCTGTGAGCTGAAAAGGATTTATTGGAAGGAAACTCTGCAGCCCACAGAATCAGTGGGAAGGCTGTAGAATCAGGTTCCAGGATGACTGGGAGACTGGGGGAACAGTTTGTAAGGATGCCTTGTCACCGTGTGCTGCTGCAAATCCAGATCCAGAAAGAGCGATTATTCCAGTGAGGAAAAATCAAAAGTCCTCACCCTGATAGAAGGGACCTAAAGCAATCAGCCTGTTACAAGCTAGCTAGCTGGTTGCTTTGCCCCCATCCAAGGCAATGGTTTTATACTCCTGAGCTTAGGGTTGGTTCCTGCTGCTGCTGGCAGTTGGAGCACTCATCAGAGAAAGTGACCAGTTGGTCTTCATGGGGTTATTTCTCTGTCCCTGTTGTCAGAGTCGCTTAGTTCATGAGTTCACTGGCTGAAGATAGAGGCTGATTGACATACACTAGATGTATGACATATATCTAGATCTGATTATTAAGAGTTTCCTCCATGGTGGGACTCTCTGGTGAGGAGTCACATGGGACATAAATATCTTACTATCCTGGGCCCACTTTGAGAAGTCTCTACACATACTTCCTCTTCAAGCCTTCTTGTACCATGTCTCTATCCATGATGCAGCTAAAATGTCAGCCACTCCCCATCAGTTGGTCTTTTTTTAAAAAATAATTTTTATTGGAGTATAGTTGATTTACAATGTTGTGTGAGTTTCTGCTGTATAGCGAAGTGAATCAGTTATACATATATATATATATATATCCATTCTTTTTCAGATTCTTTTCCATATAGCAAATACACAATATTGACTAGAGTTGCCTGTGCTATACAGTAGGTCCTTGTTGGTTATCTGTTTTATATATAGTAGTGTGTGTATATCAATCACAATCTCCCAGTTTATCACTTCCCCCCACATTTCCGCTTTGGTAAAACCAAGTTTGATTTCGAGATCTGTGAGTCTGTTTCTGTTTTGTAAAAAAGTTCATTTGTGTCATTTTTTTATTAGATTCCCCCATCATTGGTCTTGAACCATATCTTAAACAGTCTTTCCAGTAAAAGTGAACAATGATATGTACTGCTTGTGGTAGATTATACTATTTTCCATAGCTATTCACACCATCTTCCTATTAAAGGATTATATAGCCTACTCATTGTCAGTGACTGTAAAGATAGGTTAAGCTTTGCCATAATGACATATTTTGACCAATGGAATGTGACCAGACACAACACCTAGTATGTTCAGATAAGCCATCAGGATGCCGTTGTGAGCTTTGCCATGGTCTCTTTTCCTCTGACACAAGAATGCAAAGCCATAGATGGGGGCTGTGCTTTCATTTTGGTTATAAGACTGAGGAAACATGCAGAGCAAAGCTACATGCTCTGTTCACCCAGAGCCAACATTCCAGAGAGTGAGAAACAATCTTTATTGTAAGCACTCATGTTTAGCGGTTGTTACCACAACTTACTGAGAGGAAGAAAACTATCCTGTTCAGTCTTCTACCCATGGGGAGGACCTCCCTCCACCACCTTTCATGGTCACCCACAAGGAGGGTGATGAGTTTCTCCACAGTCCACTTCTAGCTGCCAACATCACTGTGGTGAAGAACCATCTGTAATCAAGCTTACATCTTTCCCTCCTCAGAGGAAACTCCCCAGAGGCCGTCACGAGGGTTGAGGAAGAAGTGGCAGGGGGAGGCCCGAGTGAGTCCTCAGCGAGTGCAAACTGCTCCCGCAGTCAGGTCAGTGCCTGTAAGATCTGTCTCAGTTGGTCCTCTCTCTCTCTCTCTCTCTCTCTCTCTCTCTCTCTCTCTCTCTCTCTCTCAATATTTATAAAGATAAATGTGTCTAGATTTGATTTCTGTCAGTATATCAGTGTATATCAATCATTTGATTACGGTTTGAATATGCCTGAGTTTATGGCGATGCCACTGATTAGACAACACTTAATGTGTAATGTTACAGGGAGAAGTTACATGATCAGTGGGTGTCCCATGGTGAGGTACTGAATCTTCACTGGGCCCAAGAGCAAACCAAGAGATGTTTTTCAAAAGGACAATAGCTTGAAAAGGGCATGTTTGTCCCCCAGCCCTAGAGGTTGCCACTCGAATGTTACAGAAGTCCCCACAGAGTAATAATCTGTCACAGGCCCATCAAGTCCCATTGCATCTGCTAGATCATAAGAGTCAAGGTTTAGGGCTGCCTGCAACATGGCCTGGACCAACTGGAGAACCTCCACTTGCCCTTAGCCTCACTTAAGTTGACAGCCATTGGAGTCAACAGGAAATGGGTTCGGTAAGTGCACGAAAATGTGGTGGATGTGCCTCTAAAATCCCAAGAGGGCCACTAAACATTGTGACTTTTTCTTCAAGGGGCAGCAAGTTTCTGCCACTTGGAGGGAATGTCTTGTTTTGCCCCAGAGACTAGTTCCCAGAACCCTCCCTGGAGAGCCAGCCCCTGCCTGTCCATGAACTTTCCTGTCCTCAGTCTCGAATGTGTGTGTCTAAGGAATCTAGGACCCTTACTACTTTCCATTCTCCAGGCCCCCATAGAGTGAACCAGAGGCTTACCATGTTTTTAAAATAATTTTCAGTGAAATTTTTGGCAGACGTTTTGCTATTATCCAATGGCTCTGATGGTTATAAAACACTGTTTAGGAGGTGTAGGCTTCATTTGTAATTTTCTTTAAGCCATGTATGATTTCTTGTAGGCATTAAATAAGAAAAATGAAAGAGAGGTGTTCAGTGTGCTGCTTGACTAAGGAGTCAGGAAGAAGACAGGTAAGTTATGTGTGGCTCTGACAGGATTAGTAGGTTTTCTAAAGAAGCAGTCTTGGGTATATGTGCTTATGGCTTGAGCTGTCAACACACAAAATCCAAGTAGACTATTTAATCTGTGACTGTGATCTCAATTTTGGGGGGGGGTCTTGGAACCCTATACAAATCTAATTAAATCTGTAAACCCTCTACCCAGAAATTTTACAAACTTAAAACTCTTTAAACAAATATAAGGATTTAATCAATTTGCTGAAGGTCTTCATAGAGGTCTGAGGATCCAAATTAGGGTCCAAATTAGAATCCATGTTCCATGAGGCTGACAGAGGTACCTATTTGAATGGGAAAGGCTGTGGGTGGCTTTATAAAGCTTGGCTTAGGAGGCTAGAAATCATTCATTCTCTTGATGATTAAGGCTGCTTATTTCTCTCAGTGGTATTACTTTTTATCACTGTCAACATTTTGCTCATGGGTCCTTCTTTCTTCCCTTAAATTTGATTATTGTAATTCTTCATTATGTACACACTCTTTGGGAACCAAATACCTCAGGTTAATTCTTTAAATGAAGCCAGATACTTTTTATTTAGAACCTGACAGATAAAGAACTTTAGTTCAATTATGGAAAAATAAAATATTTATTTCCCTTTTGGCTAGTTAATATTGAGTACACAAAGTCATTGTGATTTCTGGAAGCCAAGCTGGGTGGTATGATACCAATATTGCTCACAAAAATTTTGAGAAAATTTGGTATGGCTAAAACTGGGTTGGAATTCATCCTAAAGGGACAAAGTGAATAATTTTTCTCTTTTGCCAGTAGTCACATATAAAATCCCTGGAAAATAACAATATTTTAACATTTCATTTATTAGTGGGGATAGGCTGGTTATTCAAATAATTTAATTTCAATAAATATTGACTGAAAACTTATTATGAGGTTTATGGTTCAGGTGAGTCCATCAGAATCTTGATGAAAGGCAAAATTGACTTTTCAACAGCACAAGGAAGTTGTGGTCACATAAGCAGCAAAGTGAAATGTATCAGGGTTTGAGCAATTAGGGCATGAGGGAGGGAGAAGGAAGGACAGAAAACTTGGTTGACCTTGTCACTAGGAGCTTTGCTCTTGAAGTGGCACAGAGATAATTATGTTGCAATCTCAGGAAAGAAAATTTTACCTTAGTTTGCTACCTAGCTATGCTATGAACAATTGAGTAATAGTAATGGAAATATTGTCTGTTGGTTTTCAACACTGAGAGTTAACCTATAGACTAAGTGCAAAAATATAAATTTTGAGGAAAGAATATAAATATTGTCGACCTTGACAATGGAAAAGTCAAAATATTCCTAATTGTAGTTGAGAAAAAGAAAGAGGGAGAAAATGTGGAAGGAAGATAGGGTTGCTAAGATCCATATCTTACAAATGTTGGGAGTAAAGAGATTCTAGCTCTAGTTGGTGGAAAAAGAACTATATTGTATTAATGAGCTAAACTTATAAAGGTAACCCAGTACAAAAACAAAAAATAATGACATAAGCATGAACATTTTTGAGGTTTGGGGTCAAATAATAAAATAACTCCTCATCTATCATTGCAGTAAGGAAATGATATCTAGATTTGATAAATGAAGATTTAGTGATATCAATGTATTATTTAAAATGTGGAGACAATCTTTAGAAGAACTCAAAACATAAACTGTTGAAAGTAGTTCACTCTGTCAAGTGGGGCAGTAGACTACTGCTTTTTTGGTCATTAATATTTGGGGTATTTAACTTTGTGCATGCTTTAATTTGATGAAAAGGTAGAATATTTTTTAAGTAAACTAGTAGTGAGGAGAGATCTGAACTAAGTTGTTATTATTTAAAATATTAATTGTAATCCCTGGAGCAACCACTAAGAAAATAACTTTAAAAATATATTGTAGGGACTTCCCTGGTGACACAGTGGTTAAGGCTCCACACTCCCAATGCAGGGGGCCCGGGTTCAATTCCCGGTCAGGGAACTAGATCCCACATGTATGCTACAACTGAGAGTTTGCATGCCACAACTAAGGAGCCCACGTGCTGCAACTAAGACCAGCGCAACCAAATAAATAAATAAATATTAAAAAAAATATATTGTAAAATAAACAACAAGGGTATTAAAATGGTACACTAGAAAATATCTATTTAACACTAAATGAGACAGTAATAGAGGAACAGAGGAACAAAACAGTCATAATACATACAGAAAACTAATAACAAAACAGCAGGTATGAATTCTACCTTATTAATAATTTCATTAAATATAAATGGATTAAACACTCCAATCAAAAGGCAGAGTGTGACAGAATGGATAAAAAAATGATCCATTATATTCTATCTACAAGAGACATGCTTCATATTCAAAGAAACAAATAGGTTGGAAGTAGAAGGATAGATAAAGGTATATCATGCAAACAATATGCAAAATAGAGCTAGGGTAGTCATGCTATTATTAGAAAAAAATAGACTTTAAGACAAAAATTGTTACTAGAGAAAAAGAAGCATATTTTAAAAGATACAAGATCTATCCATCAAGAGAAGATAACAGTTATTCACATAACAACAAAGCCCCAAAATACATGAAACAAAAACTGACAGAATTGTAGGAAGAAATAGACAATTTAAAAGTAATAGTTGGAAAATTCAAGATCCCATTTTCAATAATGGATAGAACAACTAGACATAAGATTAACAAGGAAATAGAAGGCTTGAACAATACAATAAACCAACTAGTCCTAATAGAAATGAATAGACCACTGCACTCAACAATAGCAGTATACACATCCTTCTCAAGTGCATATGGAACATTCTCTAGGATAGACCGTATGTTGGATCATAAAAAATAATGACTCAATAAATCTAAAGAGGTTGAAGTCATGCAGTGTATGTTCTTTGAACACAATGGAATAAAATTAGAACTCAGTAACAGAAGGAAATTTGGGAAATTCACAAATATGTGGAAGTCAAACACACACTCCTAAACAACCAATGGATCAAAGAAGAAGTCAAAAGGAAATTAGAAAATAAGATGAGTGCAAATGAAAACACAAAATACCAAAAGTTTTGGGATAGAGCTTAACAATGGTGCTTAGAGAGAAATTTATAGCTGTAAATGTTTATATTAAATAAAGAAGAAAGATCTCAAATCAGTAATCTGATCTTTTACCTTAGGAAACTAGAAAAAGAAGAGCAAAGTAAACCCAAAGTAAGCAGTAGAAAGGAAATAATACAGATTAGAGAAAAAATAAATGAAATAGGTAATAGAAATACAATGGAGAAAACCAAAAGTTGATCCTTTGAAAAGATCAACACAATTGTCAAAACTTTAGCTAGACTGACAAAGAAAAAAGAGAGAAGATTCAAATTAGTAAAGTCAGGAGTAAAAGAGGCAACATCCCAGAAATAAAAAGGCCTAAAAGTAAATACTATGAACAATTGTATGCCAAAAAATTAGATAATCTAGATAAAATGGACAAATTCCTGGAAGGTCACATCTATCAAAACTGACTTAAGAAGACAGAAAAACTATGCAGAAAAACTGTTTGGGCCTATAATGAGTAAAGAAATTGAATTAGTAATCAAAAAACTACACACAAAGAAAAGGTCAGGATTAGATGGTGAATTTGCTAGAGAATTCTACCAAATGTTTAAAGAAGAATTAACACCTGTCTTTCACAGACTCTTCCAAAAAATAGAAGGGGAGGGAACATTTCCCAAATCATCTCTACAAGGTCACTGTTACTTTTATACCAAAACCAGACCAAGACATCACAAGCAAAAAAAAAAAACTATATTATGAATATAGAAAGAATATAAATTACAAATTTAGAAGCAAAAATCCTCAACAAAGTACCAGAAAACCAAATCCAACAAGATATAAAAAGAATCATTCATCATGACAAAGTGGGTTATTCCAGGAATGCAAGCTTGTTTCAAGATATAAAAAATCAATCAATGTAACACACCAGTTAATAAAGATAAAAATAATATGAGCTGGGCTTCCCTGGTGGCGCAGTGGTTGAGAGTCCGCCTGCTGATGCAGGGGACACGGGTTCGTGCCCTGGTCCGGGAAGATCCCACATGCTGCGGAGCGGCTAGGCCTGTGAGCCATGGCCGCTGAGCCTGCACATCCGGAGCCTGTGCTCTGCAGTGGGAGAAGCCACAACAGTGAGAGTCCCGCGTACTGCAAAAAAAAAAAAAAAAAAAAAAAAAAAATGAGCTTCTCAATTGATACAGAAAAAGTATTAATATTTAACAAAATCCAACACCATGTTATGATAAACACATTCAACCAACTAGTAGAAGGAAATATCCTCAACTGATAAAGTGCACCTATGAAAAACACACTGCTAACATCATACTTAAATGTGAAAGATTGAAAGCTTTTCTGCTAAGATTAGGAAGAAGGCAAGGATGTCTACTCTCACCACTTTTATTCAATATTGTACTGGAGGTTCTGGTCGGGGCAGTTGGGCAAGAAAAAGAAATAAAACCATTTATATCAGAGAAGAAGAATTAAAACTATCTCTATTCACAGATGACATGATTTTGCATATAGAAAATCCTTAGGAATTCACAGACAAAAAAACTGTTATAGCTAATAAACAGTACAGCGAAGTTGCAGAATACATGATCAGTATCCAAAAATCAATTATATTTCTATACAATAGCAACGAACAACCCCAAACAATAATTACAAAAATAATTCCTTATATAAAAAAACCCAGTTAGGAATAAATTTAATAAAATAACTGTAAGACATGTACACCAAAAACAACAACACATCTTTGAAAGAAATTTAAAACTACCTAAATCGGAACTTCCCTGGTGGTGCAGTGGTTAAGAATCCGCCTGTTGGGACTTCCCTGATGGTGCAGTGGTTAAAAATCCGCCTGCCAATACAGAGGACATGGGTTTGAGCCCTAGTCTGTGAAGATCCCACATGCTATGGAGCAACTAAGCCCGTGCACCACACTACTGAGCACTACTGAGCCTGTGCTCTAGAGCCTGTGAGCCACAACTGCTGAAGCCCACGTGCCACAACTACTGAAGCCTGTGTGCCTAGAGCCCATGCTCTGCAACAAGAGAAGCCACCACAATGAGAAGTCCACGCACTGCAATGAAGAGTAGCCCCTGCTCGCTGCAACTAGAGAAAACCCATGCACAGCAACAAAGACCCAATGCAGCCAAAAATTAAAAATAAATAAGTAATTAAAATCTCTGTAAAACAAAAAAAGAACAATCCACCTGCCAATGCAGGGGACACCGATTTGATCCCTGGTCCAGGAAGATCTCACATGCCGTGGAGCAACTAAGCCCGTGCACCACAACTACTGAGCCTGTGCTCTACAGCCCACAAGCCACAACTACCGAGTCCACATGCCACAACTACCGAAGCCCACGTGCCTAGAGCCTGTGCTCCAAAAGAAGAGAAGCCACAGCAATGAGAAGCCCATGCACCACATCAAAGAGTAGCCCCCGCTTGCCACAACTAGAGAAAGCCTGCGCACAGCAACTAAGACCCAACGCAGCCATAAATAAATAAATAAACAAACAAACAAACCTAAATAAATGGAAATAATATACATCCCGATTTCATGGTTTGAAAGATTTAATATGGTTAAAATGGAACAATCCCCGAATTGGTCTATGGATTCAATATGGATCCATTGCAATCCCTTTTAAAATCATAGCTGCTTTTTTTTTGTTTTCCAGAAATGGGTAAGCTGGCCATAAAATTCATCTGGAAATGCATGGGACCCAGATTAGACAAAACACTCTTGAACAACAATAAAGTTGGAGGACACACACTTCCCACTTTCAAAACTTACTGCAAAGCTACAATATCAAGATTGTGTGGTATTGGCATAAAGACAGACATATAGATCAATTGAGTAGAATTATGAGTGCATAAGCAAACCCTTACATTTTATGACCGTTTGGTTTTTGACAGTGGTGCCAAGACAATTCAGTGGGGGAAAGAATAGTCTTTGCAATAAATGATGATAACTGAATATTGACATGCAAAATAGTGAAGTTGGACACTTAGCAAACAGCATACACAAAAATTAGCTCAAAATGGACCAAAGACCTAAATGTAAAAGGTAAAACTATAAAAATTGTGGAAGAAAACATAGGTAAAAATCTTTGCATCCTTGGATTAGGCAATGGTTTCTTAGATATGATATCAAAAATACATGCAGCTGAAGAACAAAAAATCTGTAAGTTTGACTTCACCATAATTAAAAACATTTATGCTTCAAAGGACAATACCAAGAAAGTGGAAAGATAATCCACAGAATGGGAGAAAATACTTGCAAATTATGTATCTATGAGGGACTAACATTCAAAATATATAAATAACTCTTGCAACTCAACAATAAAAGGACAAAAAAAACCAGTTAAAATCTGGGCAAATGATTTAAATAGATATTTATGTAAAGAAGATTTAGAAGAGGCCATTAAGCACATGGAAAGAGCTCAGCATCATTTATCATTAAAGAAATGCAAATGAAAACAAAAATGAGATGCTGCTTCACATCTACTCAGATGGCTATAATTTAAAAAGATGGAACAATAGCAAGTGTTGGTGAGGATGTGAAGCCACCATTGGTGCTGGGGTTAGTGGATTGATAGAATTTCTTTTCCTTCCTTTCTTTCTTTTTTGTTTTTTTGTTCATGACACTGTAAGGAGGACCATTCCCCTTTGGGTACTAAGACAATTCTGGATGGTGATGGGGGACCTAAGAAAGGAATGTATACTTCCTGATAAAGCAGGTGAGGGTTTGACTGATTATTTGAAGGAACCCAAGATGTCCTAATTGTACTCCAAGTTGATGAATAGGGTCAAGGTGATTGCAGGGAGTAGAATTGGAACATTAAAAGATGGTGGTAGAACATTAATAAATCCTCTGCTCAGAAAACTGCAACGAAGATGCACAAGATACATGGTAGTACCAAATGGCACAAGATACACGGTGTTAAATGGCCAATACTCTATTTTCATGTAAATCAGTTTCTTTGTTGTGATGATTTATTCAAACTAGTTAAAGTGGAGATAGAGGATTTTGGTACAGAAGCTGGTGAGGGCGTCATTTCTGGTCTAACACCCATGTAGTTCGCTGACTGTCAGTCTGGTACCAGACTGTTCCCTTTATTTTTCATAATGTCAGAGCCAGATATACCATTTGAGTGCACGTGTAAACATACATAGAAACCACTTCCGCTGGCAAAGGTATGATGAATCAGATGGCATTAATAGTTTGGGAGAGTATTCTTTTCTTTTTCTACCTATGTCCTTCCTTTTGAGAAACTGCAGACAGTTTTGAAATCAGAGACTGTCACACAACCCAGCAGCTTCAGCACCTTTTCCTCTTTTCCTGGCAGACAAACCTCAGAGCTCTGGGGGCACCTGCTTTTGTGGTGCCAGTTTCATCTGCAGCAGACACATCAAGTGCAGAAGGAAATGCCTGACCTTGAACAAAGACCTCTGATTGTGTGGTAAAAATCAAGGCTGCAATTTTATCTTTTCTAAAGGCCAGTGATAAGGTCTTTTGTTCCTCTGTTGTTTCTAGAGATTTTCTGGGAGGAGAATTTATGGCAAATGCTACCCGAGGATTATAGGACATTTTAAGGACACAGTGATTTTCACATAGGCTTGTAAGTAGGTGGTGAAATTTTTGCAGAGATCTTCTCACATACTTATAACTAATTTTTTTTTAGTCCATTTTCAATACTGACTTACCCTGGCTCTTTCCCAAATCTAGTATAGTATCAGAAGGAATATTGATCTACAGCAAAGTTTTTTACATAATTAAACACTGGGAGAGCTTGAAACAGGTTGACTAAAGTGGATTGATCAGTGGATTTTCTAACCATTATTCAACTGATTTTAATATCTATAACTTTTGCAATAACTGTTGCATGTTTTCCTTTGTGGAAAGCTGCAGTAGCTGAATTCTCTGATGTCATGTCCCATGGTAGGAACTTGGAGTGGGGCTTTGCCCTATATCGGGATTGGTGGACCCAGCCTGTCACAAAACATGTCAGTTTATTTTATCTATTTAATATTTATTTATTTGGTTGCACTGGGTCTTCATTGCAGCAGGTGGGCTCCTGAGTTGCAGCTCGAGGTCTCCTTAGTTGTGGCATGCATGTGGGATCTAGTTCCCCAATGAGGGATCGAACGCAGGGCCCCCCCTCATCAGGAGCTTGGAGTCTTATCCACTGTGCCACCAGGGAAATCCCATCATATCAGTTTAGAATAGTTCTCCCTAAAGGCTGTCCAAATGGGGGACTAAGGGCTCAACTTAAAGGAATAGTAAGCGCTTTCTCCCCCCGCCCCCGCTTTCTTTGTTATTCTGCCAATCTTCACCACTGTAGCATTTTTTTTTTTTAGAATCTCATTCTATAAATTGATACCTTGCAGCTGCCTTTATCTCTTTCATGTCATTTGTAAAAAAGACAAGCAGTAGATTTTTGCGCAGAGGAGTAATCAGCATGGTTATTACGGATGTTTTTGTAGTTTGTCCTTCCTATGGCCCCAAATCAATAATGTACACAGGCAAAACCCAGCTTCAACACATATCCTTCAAGCTGAGGCATCTCTCAAAGTGCTCCTTAGCTTCTGTTGACAAGGATGCTTACGTGTGTAGCTGTTAGATATCAACTAGAGTGTTCCTCCTCCTTCAGATCTAGGAGAGATTGGTCCAGCTCTTAAATAGCTTATCCTATGGCAGTCTACAAGGTTCCTGCAGATCTCCAGGTCTTTCACTCTGTAAAAATCCTGACTTTGAACGTCTCTGACCCTCTCTCTGTGGACAGCGTGCTATCCCACAGGTGCCTCCCTGTTTTCTGCACGTGGACCCAGGCGCGGATCTCTGTGCTTGTCTTGATTTCCACAAAAGCTTCTTTCCACAAAGCAATTTCTGTGCCCAGTAGACTTAAGTGAGGCTTGGGGAGTGGGAATGGTCGTGGGGATTCGGAATTGGGATACATGTCTCAGCAACACAGCTTCCAGTAGAATGTTACCTGCTGGCTTTCCCCCTCCTCCTCCCCCCTCCCTCCCTCTCCCCTCTGTCCCCTCCAGGCAGGAGCAAAACCAGTTTCTTTCTGTTTTTAAACATTCATAGCTTTAGGTGTCACCTACTTCTCCAAGTGGCACGTTGCAAATAAAGACATTTTCCTTCTTGAACAAAGTTTTTGTATCAACTGTTAAGATAAGACATGGTTTTCCAGATTTCACCCAAACAGCCAGGTTTCCTTGGAGGTAATTATTAGGAGGGTAAAGCCCTCTGAGTGGTGACTGTGTAACTTTGGTGAACATCAGAATCCCTTGGGGAGGTTGTCAAGCATACAGATGCCCAACTCCTGGTACAACCAGACATAACCAGCATCATTTCTGAACATGATATGCAATATAATTTCACTGAAGGTCAAGTGCCAATGAACCCACTACGATACCTTCCTGCTCATTTTTTGTTTCTTCCCAAGAACAGGAAATTATCTGAGAACTAATCTTTTGGTTGATCAGTTTCTTGGATTTTTCCCCCTGTGAAACATATTCTGTCTAAAAAGTGACCTCACACAGGTATTTGCATCTTATATCTTTTGACTCAATGGGTTAAAGTCCCATTTCCCCCCCACAGTCAGGTAAAGGGATTTCTAGGCATTCAGAAGAAGATGGAGAAATAGAAATTAACTTATTAATGGGCAGTTTGAAATCATACCAGACCTACTCTCTTGGCCTTGAAAATAAACCTTATGTATATATTTACATATACATATTTTATTAGGTGGTTGGGCAAAGAAATAACTACTGAGATAGTCCCAGGTCTGTAAATTCTGGGAAGGCCGCAGGGCTTAGTCCCTGAAGATAAAGAAGGAACTGGCATTCATTGGTAACCAGGTTCTTTCAGGAGCCAGAGCTGATCTTGCTCTAGGATGGGTCTAGCTGGGTATCACCTCAAGACCCTCTCCACACCCTGCCCACTGTTAATTTATCCCAGAGTTCCCAAATTATATTGATGTCATAGTTATCAGCCTTTAAATTAATATAATGATGCTTTATATGGTAACCTACCCACGTCCCCTTACAGTCTAGAATATATTTGGTATCTCTGATGAAAAGCTTAGAAAAGGGCACACTGCATGGAGTTGACCTAAGACTTTTTTGTTAATGATCTTATGAAATAAACCATATATTTACTGAGCTTTTATTTTGCAGGGACTGTGCTACATGCTACGTTTTTTAAGAGAGGTTTTAGATTCATAGCAAAACTGAGGGGAAAGTAGAGTTTCTGTCTATCCCTTTCCCCACACAGGCAGAGCCTCACCGACCATCAGCAGCTGACACATCTGTTATAATCGCTGAACCTACACTGACATGTCATTATCACTTAAAGCCCATAGTTTACATTAGGGTTTACTTTTAGTGTACATTGGTTGGTTTTGATAAATGTACAATAACATGTATTCACCGTTACAGTATCATGCAGAATAGTTCCACTGCCCTAAAAGGCCCCCGAGTTCTGCCTTTTCATCCCTCCCTCCTCCCAAACATGACAACCACTCGTCTTTCTACCCTCTCCATAATTTTGCTTTCTCCACAGTGTTATATAGTTGGAATCATACAGTATGTAGCTTTTACAGACTGACTTCTTTCACTTAGTAATATACATTTAATATGCATTTAAGTTTCCTGTGTGTCTTTTTGTGGCCTGATACTTCATTTCTGTTTTTGCTCCGAATAGTACTGTATGGATGTACTACTGTTTATTTATTTGCCCACTCACTGAATGAGAAGGTGATTCACCTACGGAAGGGCATTTTTGTTGCTTCCAAGTTTTGGCAATTTTGAATAAAGCTACTCTAAACAACTGTGTGCAGGTTTTTGTGTGGACATGTTTTAAATTTCTTTGGGTAAATACCAAGGGGTGTTGATCATTATTGGTTTTCTGTGTCCTACTTAAAAAAACTTAATCTACCCCAGGCAAATATTCTCCCATGTAATCTAGAATTTTCATAGTTTTAGCTTTTACATTTAGACTTATGATCAATTCTGAGTCAATTTTTAGTATAGGGTGAGGTAGAGATTAAGGTTTATATTTTCTGTATGGATATCTAGCTGTGGGAAAATTTTCCTACCTTCATTAGATTGATTAGGTGCACCTGTCAAAAATTAAATGACTGTATACTTGTGAGGTTTGTCTAGGCTCTCAATTCTGTTTTTTCTTTTTTTTTTTTTAATGCGGTACGTGGACCTCTCACTGTTGTGGCCTCTCCCGTTGTGGAGCACAGGCTCCGGACGCGCAGGCTCAGCGGCCATGGCTCATGGGCCCAGCCACTCTGCGGCATGTGGGATCTTCCCGGACCGGGGCATGAACCCGTGTCCCCTGCATCGGCAGGCGGACTCTCAACCACTGTGCCACCGGGGAAGCCCCTCAATTCTGTTTTATTAATCTATTTGTCTATCTTGATGCCAGTTCCACACAGTTTGAAAACTGTAATTTCAGAATAAATCTGGAAGGCAGGTAGTGTAAGTATAAGTGTTTTTCCTTTTCAAATTGTTTTTAGATATTCTAGGTCATTTGCAGTTCTACCTAAATTTTAGAATCAACTTGTCAATTTCAACAGAAAAGCTGCTGCTTTGTGATTTGGGCTGTATTGGATGCATAGATTGATTACTTGTAAGGCAGAGGCAACTGACTTTTCCATTCCATCAACATGTTACGTAGCTCACTGTTTACAATGTTGCATAGTTTCAGCATAGAGGTCTTACATGTCTTTGGTTAACTTTATTCCTAAATACATTATGTTTTTTGATGGTATTGCAGAGAAAAAATTTTTGAAATTTCATTTTCCCATTTTCGATGCTATATATAATTCGAATGTTAACCTTGTATGTTGTGGCATTAATCAATTCAGGTATTAGTTTTACTAGTAATTTTATTGATTCTTTAGGAATTGCTATATAAAAATGCATGCCATCTGCAAATAGAGACAATTTTACCTCTTCCTTTCTGATCCTTATGCCTTTTATTTCTTTTTCTTGACTCTTTGCACTGAAGATCTCATGTTAAAACGCAAAGCTGATAGCATCACTTTTTTCTCCAAAACTTTTGAATGTCCCACCACTGTCCCCCAAATCGAGTATAAACTCTTGCTCCCAGACGTATCTCTTGCCTTCACTCCCTTGCACAATATGCTTCCTCTGTCATACTTGGCTTTCCTTGATATCATGATACACCTTTCTTTTTTTACTTCATCCAGTCAAAGTGAGTTGCATTTCAACTCACTTTGATCTGTACATTTAATGTGTTAACTTCCAGCTCCTGTTTTGTTGATCGTGAATCTAATGTTAAAGGCGAGAAGAAATGTAATAAATACTCAGCCTTCCTCGTATATGGCAAGTACATCCACATACCTGTGAGGTTTTGGGAAGCCACTTCATCAACCTGGAATGTCTCTTCTACATATGTGCCTGTTGAAATTCTGCTCATTCTTCAAGGACCATTCAAGGTCACAACTTTTTCTGAAGTCACTATTTATTCTGGTAGGTTGGAATTTATCTCCTGTTCCCTTATCTTTTGATAATCATTTTTTTACCTTATTGTAATACTTACCAATTTTGCTTTGCAAATGTTGTGTTACATGTCTTATTGCTCTCTATATCCTTGTTGTTATCTGGCGTAGCACATGTAGATACTAGGTGATTGTTTCCCAAATCCCCCTGTCAATGATTCATTGATTTCAGTGTCTGGTGGAATATAGTCTCAATGTTAATATATTGACCTATTGTGTTAATAAATTGGATGTGTGAGGCTATTTAATCAAATGATCATTTGAATTACTAATTACCTCTAGGCCCAGAGGCTCCAATAGACCATGACAGGAACTTGGGGGGTGAACCTTGAATACTCCTTTTCCCTCAGCCCCTTATCCAATCAGTCTTTAGTTCTAATTCCTGTCTCTCATATCTATCCATTTATCTCCATTTTACAACACTGCCCCCTGAACATAACAGTGCCCTGGATTATTGTAACAGATGCTCTGCTTTCAGGCTAGTCTTTCTTCAATCCCCTTTTTCCATGCTTCCAGATGGATGTTTCTATAGTTCAAATCTGAGCATGGCACTGTCTTGCTTAAAGCCATTTAATGTGCCTGGATCCCAAGGGTCATTTTGACAATGGCTTTCCAGCCGTGGAGACTCCATAAAAGACCCACTCTTTCCAGATTTCTTGCTCATTTTGGATACAGGGTGGAATGTTTTTCTTTTTTGGTGACAGAGAGATCTGATGACGGAAATAAGATGAAGACAGACGAGGGGGAAAGGGATACCATCACTAACGCTGTGTCTGCCCTGCAGAGTCTAGTTTCTGGCAAGGCAGTTAGCATGCAGATCAGCTGCATGGGGTCCTGCAGGCCTTGGCAATTGAACACCAGCTTTCCAAGCCCTTCCCTGCTTCTTCACAAATTCACATACCTTCTGGCTGCTCTCACACAGCCCCTGTTCAGAATCCATTAACTGAAGATTTAGTCCATGAACAAAAAATGATTCTGCATGCTTATGATTAATGAGAAAGCTGTTTCAGAATCACAAGGTGCCATATTGGCTAACCACTATTAATTATTTTTATCCTCATAATACTGAGAAACTGTTTCATCATGCCAGAAACAGTCGTTCAAGTTGACTTGCTTGGATAGAAAATTCACTGTGTATCATTTTGTAAAGCAAGGATTTTCTGATGTCTTTGATTTATGAAAATAATCATAATAACCATAGCCAACTGTGTGTGCTTATAGTAAGTACTGCATTGCAGCAAGTTATTTGTATGTCTTAATTTATTTAATCCTCACAACCATGCTATGAGTAGATATGGTTACTATCTCTAGTTTATAGATGAGAAAACTGAGACTCAAGAGGTCAGGTCCTGCATAGGTGGTAAGAGGTAGAGCCTAGATTAAAACAGGTAATCACATGCCAGAGCGCACACTTGAACACTCACCCTATACTGTGTTAGGAGAGGAAGCTACTTGTTAAGAATGCTTTTCATTGTCATAGTTAGGAACACCTTGGACCAAGCTGTACATTGAGAACTTCTAGTGGGGCAGATGGATTGAATGACATTATGCTCTGCAGGGTTGCAGAAAAGAACCAGGACAATATATCCTACCCCCGTCTAGGATGAAATTAGCAGTTCATATTATGATCAAGAAAGTTTAGTGAAATCTAGTTAAATTTGGAACTTTCCAAGGGTCTCATTTGATGGAGGGAGAATGCAAGGATGGTAATTAGGTTACCAGCAAACAAAGTTTCTCCCAGAAGAAAAGTAAGAGTACGAGAAGCAGGGGTCTGAGAGGACTTGGCTTTGGTAGACAGCACCGTGGTCAGTGTGCTGGGGTTGGGAGTCACACAGAACAGAGATCTATGTCCTGGCTGAGCCATTTACACTGTGAAGTTGAGCAAGTTCCTTCACTATTTCAAACTTTAGTTTCCTCATCTGTAAAAAGACGTTAAATCTCCCTGCCTGAAAGGGTTATTGTGTGGACTAAAGGAGATGAAGTATATAAAGTATCCAGCACAATCTGAAGCAGGAAGTAGGCACTTTTCAGTTGAAAGTGACTTAACAGCAATGAAGATGATGATGATGAAGATGATAAAATACTGGATCCCCAGTTGACTGGTTTGAGTTTCAAGCCTGGATCTCAGTCCCAAAGTAGAAGCAGTATAGGTATTGTTAAGGGGTATGGCAAAAGGCCAGGCAGGCAAACCTAGTGGACTTGGGTTTCTGAGGGTTGCACCCTGACCTCCCATAGGCATCCCAGGACCCCCAACTCCATCTCCATCTCCATTAGCATAAGCAAGGTGGCAGGCTCTGTGTAGGTACTGGCCACCACTGGAGAAATATCACCTCTGGTATTGTCAAGCAGTGCTTGGTTCACGAGCTGGGTTGTGTTTTCAACTCTACACAATCACCACACCCTTCTATGTCTTGGGTCTATGTTTCCCCAAATCCTTCTTCCTTTAGAGTTCTGGATTAGAGTTTACCACTGAGAGGAACTTGCAGAGATTTGGAAAGAAGAATAAGGGAGAAGCTCTCACCCTTGGTTCTCAGGAGATACTGTCTTGAAGGATGTGGCAGCTTTTCAGACCTTTCCACCTGCTTCCTGCCTGAGGTCATGCATCCAGATGTAGTGGTACCTTAGAGACCCCCATGAACTCCATTCTCTCCACCGCCTCCAGTTCTTCAAATTGAAGCCCATAGTGGCTGTTTTCTTAATCCTCTGGCTATACCCTCCAGATCTTCCCTTACCCAGCTCCTTTCTCATTCTCGTAAGCCTTGATTCATGTATCAAACCCTCTATTATCATAGTATGGCAGTAGCTCCGTTTTGCTTATCAGACATAGAATGATACAGCCTGTTACTCATTTATTGTCTCTGTGTTGCTTGATTACCCAGAGAGGGGTTGGGAAACTTTATCTTAAATGACAATAGTAAATACTTTAGCTTTTGTGGGCCATTTGGCCTCCACTTCAGCTACTCAATCTGCTGTTGTAGTATGAAAACAGCCAGAAAATACATGATGAATAAGTGTGTCTGTGGTCCAATAAAACTTTATTGGTGCTGAAATTTGAAATGTATGTGATTTTTATGTGTCCTAAAAGACTATTCTTTTTCTTCTTCTGCTACTATTTAAAAACATAAAATCCATTCTTAATTTGTAGGCTATATAAAAACAAGTGGAGAGCTGGTTTGGGCTGTAATTTGCCACCCTCTGATCTGGAGGAGGGGATGGAGTCAGCCAGATCTGCACATAAACCTTTGCTCGCCACTTCCTATGTGGTGTTGGGGAATATATTTAATCTCTGGGCCTCACTTCTAAAATGGGGACATTTACATGAACATGTTAGAGTGGGGTTGTTGTGAAGATGAGATAAGATAGTGGATGGGAGGGTGGGGTTAGCAGATGGAAGCTGTTATATACAGGATGGATAAACAACAAAGTCCTGCTGTCTAGCACAGAGAACTACATTCAGTATCCTGTGATAAACCATCATGGAACAGAATATAAAAAACAGTGTATGCATGTATAACTGAATCACTTTTCTGTACAGCAGAAGTTAACACAACATTGTGAATCATCTATACTTCAGTTAAAATAACGTATGTAAAATCTTTAGTTGGCTGCTGGACATGTATCTCATGGTCAATCATTTGTCACCTCTACTGTGGTTCTAAGAGTCGTGATGTGGTGTTTGTAGTTCACTCACACAGTTAAAGGGGAGCTGAGGGGTTTTACAGCCAATGGGACTCATACTGGTTTTTCCACAGGCAAGGTAAAATGATGTCTGGGCAAAAGAGCAATGAGAGAACTCCAGAGGCTTTGCAAATTATCCACATACTTGAATTAAGAATATTAGAATATTGATAAAGGGTCAGTAATGAAATCATCAATCAGATTGTTACTAGTGATTCTCTCTGGTGCAGCAGAGGGAATTAGCCACAGGAACAGAGAGACCGGAAAGATGGAAGCAGAAAAATGGAGAACTTGAACTTCATTATGTCCTTGTGTGTAAGTCATGGGATATGGGTGATATTTAAATTCTTAGTGTTATCAAATATATAAGCCCATTAAGAAATATATAAAAAACATTCTAGGGCTTCCCTGGTGGTGCAGTGGTTGGGAGTCTGCCTGCAGATGCGGGGGTCACGGGTTCGTGCCCCGGTCCGGGAAGATCCCACATGCCACAGAGCGGCTGGGCCCGTGAGCCATGGCCGCTGGGCCTGCGCGTCCGGAGCCTGTGCTCCGCAACGGGAGAAGCCACAACAGTGAGAGGCCCGCGTACCGCAAAAAAAAAAAAAAAAAAAAAAAAATATATCGAGGGGCTTCCCTGGTGGCGCAGTGGTTGAGAGTCCGCCTGCCGATGCAGGGGACACGGGTTCGTGCCCCGGTCCGGGAAGATCCCACATGCCGCAGAGCGGCTAGGCCCGTGAGCCATGGCTGCTGAGCCTGCGCGTCCGGAGCCTGTGCTCTGCAAGGGGAGAGGCCACAACAGTGAGAGGCCCGCCTACCGCAAAAAAAAAAAAAAAAAAAAAAAAAAAAAAAAAAAACATTCTAAAGTGTTGAAAGTAGTTTGGCTACTACTTATCTTTCAGTTTTCTTCTGAAATGTCACCTTCCATAACAGGATTTTCTTGATCTAGCAGCAACATGGATGCAACTAGAGATGATCATACTAAGTGAGGTAAGTCAGAGAAAGACAAATACCATATGATATCGTTTATATGTGGAATCTAAAATAGGACACGAACCTATCTACAAAACAGAAACAGACTCACAGACATGGAGAACAGACTGCTGGTTGCCAAGGTGGAGGGACCTGGGAGGTTGGGGTTAGCAGATGGAAGCTTTTATATATAGAACAGATGAACATCAAGGTCCTACTTCATAGCACAGGGAACTATAGTCAATATCCTGTGATGAACCATAATGGAAAAGAATATAACAAAAGAATATGTATATGTATAAACTGAATCACTTTGCTGTACAGCAGTAATGAGCACAACACTGTAAATCAAATACATTTCAATAAAAAAACAGAGAGGATTTTCTTGATCTAAAATATCCAAAATAACCATCCACCTCCATCCCTTAATAACCGTCTCATTGCTCTGTGTTCTTTTCTTCATAACACTTTTTACTGTCAAATGTGATTTGTTTGCTTGCTAGTTGTCCATCTTTCTCCCACTAAACTGTGAGTTCTTCAAGAGGCACCCTCCCTCTGTCACTTTGGAACTCAGAATGGCATCTTCGATTGACAGGCTGCCCCTTCTTTTATTAGACAAGGAAGAAAATAAAGCAGCAGTGTTCTCGAAGGTCAGACTTCTGCTTGGGCCAGCAGTCTTCTTGGGGCCTGGCTGTATTCATTTTTTTCCCCCCTGCTAACATTTTTTTTGAACATCTTTATTGGAGTATAATTGCTTTACAATGGTGTGTTAGTTTCTGCTTTACAACAAAGTGAATCAACTCTACGTATACATATATCCCCATATCTCCTTCTTCTTGCGTCTCCCTCTCACCCTCCCTATCCCACCCGTCTATGTGGTCACAAAGCACCGAGCTAATCGCCCTGTGCTATGTGGCTGCTTCCCACTAGCTATCTATTTTACGTTTGGTAGTGTATATATGTACATGCCACTCTCTCACTTCATCCCAGGTTACCCTTGCCGTTCCCCATGTCCTCAAGTCCATTCTCTACGTCTGCATCTTTATTCTTGTGCTGCCCCTAGGTTTTTCAGAACCATTCTTTTTTTCTTTTAGATTCCATATATACATGTTAACATATGGTATTTGTCTTTCTCTTTCTGACTTACTTCACTCTGTATGACAGACTCTATGTCCATCCACCTCACTACAAGTAACTCAATTTTGTTTATTTTTATGGCTGAGTAATATTCCATTGTATATATGTGCCACACCTTCTTTATCCATTCATCTATCGATGGACACTTAGGTTGCTTCCATGTCCTGGCTATTGTAACTAGAGCTGCAATGAACATAATTCAAAAAGAGTCATTGTAAATGACTCTTTTTGAATTATGGGTTTTTTTAGGGTATATGCCCAGTAGTGGGATTGCTGGGTCATATGGTAGGTCTATTTTTAGTTTTTTAAGGAAACTCCATACTGTTATCCATAGTGGCTGTATCAATTTACATTCCCACCAACAGGGCAAGAGGGTTCCCTTTTCTACACACCCTATCCAGCATTTATCTTTTGTAGATTTTTTGATGGTGGCCATTAGGACTGACCGGTGTGAGGTGATACCTCATTATAGTTTGGATTTGCATTTCTCTAATGATTAGTGACGTTGAGCATCCTTTCATGTGTTTGTTGACAACCTGTATATCTTCTTTGGAGAAATGTCTATTTAGGTCTTCTGCCCATTTTTGGATTGGGTTGTTTGGTTTTTTGATATTGAGCTGCATGAGTTGCTTGTAAATTTTGGAGATTAATCCTTTGTCCGTTGCTTCATTTGCAAATATTTTCTCCCATTCTGAGGGTTGTCTTTCGTCTTGTTTGTGGTTTCCTTTGCTGTGCAAAAGCTTTTAAGTTTCATTAGGTCCCATTTGTTTTTTTTTTTTTTTATTTCCATTTCTGTTGGAGGAAGGTTAAAAAGGATCTTGCTGTGATTTATGTTATAGAGCGTTCTGACCGACCATGTTTTCCTCTAAGAGTTTGATAGTGTCTGGCCTTACATTTAGGTCTTTAATCTATTTTGAGTTTATTTTTGTGTATGGTGTTAGGGAGTGTTCTAATTTCATTCTTATACATGTAGCTTTCGAGTTTTCCCAGCACCACTTATTGAAGAGGCTGTCTTTTCTCCATTGTATATTCCTGCCTCCTTTATCGAAAATAAGGTGACCATATGTGCGTGGGTTTATCTCTGGGCTTTCTATCCTGTTTCATTGATCTGTATTTCTGTTTTTGTGCCAGTACCATGCTGTCTTGATTACTGTAGCTTTGTAGTATAGTCTGAAGTCCAGTAGCCTAATTCCTCCAGCTCTGTTTTTCTTTCTCAAGACTGCTTGGCTATTCGGGGTCTTTTGTGTTTCCATACAAATTGTGAAATTTTTGGTTCTAGTTATGTGAAAAATACCATTGGTAGTTTGATAGGGATTGCCTTGAATCTGATTGCTTTGGGTAGTACAGTCATTTTCACAATGTTGATTCTTCCAGTGCAAGAACATGGTATATCTCTCCATTTGTTTGTATCATTTTTAATTTCTTTCATCAGTGTCTTATAGTTTTCTGCATACAGGTCTTTTGTCTCCTTAGGTAGGTTTATTCCTTGGTATTTTATTCTTTTTGTTGCAATGGTAAATGGGATTGTTTCCTTAATTTCTCTTTCATATTCTTCATCTTTAGTGTATAGGAATCCAAGAGATTTCTCTGCATTAATTTTGTATCCTGCTACTTTACCAAATTCATGGATTAGCTCTACTAGTTTTCTGGTAGCATCTTTAGCATTCTCTATATATAGTATCATGTCATCTGCGAACAGTGACAACTTTACTTCTTCTTTTCTGATTTGGATTCCTTTTATTTCTTTTACTTCTCTGATTACTGTAGCTAAAACTTACACAACTGTGTTGAATAATAGTGGTGAGAGTGGACAACCTTGTCTTGCTCCTGATCTTAGAGAAAACAGTTTCAGATTTTCACCATTGATAAAAATGTTCCCCTGGGCTTCCCTGGTGGCGCAGTGGTTGAGAGTCCGCCTGCCGATGCAGGGGACACGGGTTCGTGCCCCGGTCCGGGAAGATCCCACATGCCGCGGAGCGGCTGGGCCCGTGAGCCATGGCCGCTGGGCCTGTGCGTCCGGAGCCTGTGCTCCGCAACGGGAGAGGCCACAACAGTGAGAGGCCCACATACCGCAAAAAAAAAAAAAAAAAAAAAAAAAAAAAAAAATGTTCCCTGTGGGTTTGTCATATATGACCTTTATTATGTTGAGGTAAGTTCCCTCTATGCCTCCTTACTGGAGTGTTTTTATCATAAATGGGTGTTGAATTTTGTCAAGAGCTTTTTCTGCATCTTTTGAGATGATCATATGGTTTTTCTCCTTCAATTTGTTAATATGGTGTATCACATTGATTGATTTGTATATATTGAGGAATCCTTGCATTCCAGGGATAAACTCCACTTGATCATGGTGTATGATCCTTTTAATGTGCTGTTGGATTCTGTTTGCTAGTATTTTGTTGAGGATTTTTGCATCTGTGTTCATCAGTGATATTGGCCTGTAGTTTTCTTTCTTTGTGACATCTTTGTCTGGTTTTGGTATCAGGGTGATGGTGGCCTCATAGAATGAGTTTGGGAGTGTTCCTCCCTCTGCTACATATTGGAAGAGTTTGAGAAAGAGAGGTGTTAGTTCTTCTCTAAATGTTTGATAGAATTCACCTGTGAAGCCATCTGGTCCTGGACATTTGTTTGTTGGAAGATTTTTAATCACAGTCTCAATTTCAGTGCTTGTGATTGGTCTATTCATATTTTCTATTTCTTCCTGTTTCAGGATCGTAAGGTTGTGCTTTTCTAAGAATTTGTCCATTTCTTCCAGGTTGTCCATTTTATTGTCATAGAGTTGCTTGTAGTAATCTCTCATGATCCTCTGTATTTCTGCAGTGTCAGTGTTACTTCTCCTTGTTCATTTCTAATTCCGTTGATTTGAGTCTTCTCCCTTTTGTTCTTGAAGAGTCTGGCTAATGGTTTATCAATTTTGTTTATCTTCTCAAAGAACCAGCTTTTAGTTTTATTGATCTTTGCTGTTGTTTCCTTCATTTGTTTTTCATTTATTTTTGATCTGATCTTTATGATTTCTTTCCTTCTGCTAACTTTGGGAATTTTTGGTTCTTCTTTCTCTAATTGCTTTAGGTATAAGGTTAAGTTGTTTATTTGAGATATTTCTCATTTCTTAATGTAGGATTGTATTGCTATAAACTTCCCTTTTAGAAATGCTTTTGGTACATCCTGTAGGTTTTGGGGCATCGTGTTTTCATTGTCATTTGCTTCTAGTTATGTTTTTGTTTCCTCTTTGATTTCTTCAGTGATCTCTTGGTTATTTAATAGTGTATTGTTTAGCCTACATGTGTTTGTATTTTTTCAGATATTTTCCTGTAATTGATATCTCATAATTAGTCTCATAATGTTGTGGTCAGAAAAGATAGTTGATACGATTTCAATTTTCTTAAATTTACCAAGGCTTGATTAGTGACCCAATATATGATCTATCCTGGAGAATATTCCATGAGAACTTGAGAAGAAAGTGCATTCTGTTGTTTTGGGATGGAATGTCCTAAAAATATCAATTAAGTCCATCTTGTTTAATCTATCATTTAAAGCTTGTGTTTCCATATTTATTTTCATTTTGGATGATCTGTCCATTGGTGAAAGTGGGGTGTTAAAGTCCCCTGCTATGATTGTGTAACTGTCGATTTCCCCTTTTATGGCTGTTAGCATTTGCCTTATGTATTGAGATGCTCCTATGTCAGGTGCATAAATATTTGCAATTTTTATATCTTCTTCTTGGATTGATCCCTTGATCATTATGTAGTGTCCTTCTTTGTCTCTTCTAGTAGTCTTTATTTTAAAGTCTATTTTGTCTGATATGAGAATTGCTACTCCAGCTTTCTTTTGATTTCCATTTGCATGGAATATCTTTTTCCATCCCCTCACTTTCAGTCTGTATGTGTCCCTAGGTCTGAAGTGGGTCTCTTGTAGACTGCATATGTACAGGTCTTGTTTTTGTATCCATTTAGCCAGTCTATCTCTTTTGGTTGGAGCATTTAATCCATTTACATTTAAGGTAGTCATCAATATGTATGTTCCTATTATCATTTTCTTAATTGTTTTGGGTTTGTTATTGTAGGTCTTTTCCTTCTCTTGTGTTTCCTGCCTGGAGAAGTTCCTTTAGCATTTGTTGTAAAGGTGGTTTGGTGGTGCTGAATTCTCTTATCTTTTGCTTGTCTGTAAAGGTTTTAATTTCTCCATTGAATCTGAATGAGATCCTTGCCAGGTAGAGTAATCTTGCTTGTTGGTTTTTCCCTCTCATCACTTTAAATACGTCCTGCCACTCCCTTCTGGCTGCAGAGCTTCTGCTGAAAGATCAGCTGTTAACCTTATGGGGATTCCCTTGTGTGTTATTTGTTGTTTTTCCCTTGCTGCTTTTAATATTTTTTCTTTGTATTTAATTTTTGATAGTTTGATTAATATGTGTCTCGGTGTGTTCCTCCTTGGATTTATCCTGTATGGGACTCTCTGCGCTCCATGGTCTTGACTGACTATTTCCTTTTCCAGTTAGGGAAATTTGTAACTATAATCTGTTCAGAGATTTTCTCAGTCCCTTTCTTTTTCTCTTCTTCTTTTGGGACCCCTATAATTCGAATGTTGGTGTGTTTAATGTTGTCCCAGCTGTCTCTGAGATTGTCTTCAATTCTTTTCATCCTTTTTTCTTTATTCTGCTCTGCGGTAGTTATTTCCGCTATCGTATCTTCCAGGTCACTTATCCGTTCTTCTGCCTCAGTTATTCTGCTATTGATTCCTTCTAGAGAATTTTTAATTTCATTTATTGTGTTGTTCATCATTGTTTGTTTGCTCTTTAGTTCTTGTAGGTCCTGGTTAAACGTTTCTTGTATTTTCTCTATTCTATTTCCCAGATTTTGGATCATCTGTACCATCATTACTCTGAATTCTTTTGCAGGTAGACTGACTATTTCCTCTTCATTTGTTTGGTCTGGTGGGTTTTTACCTTGCTCCTTCATCTCTTCTGTGTTTCTCTGTCTTGTCATTTTGCTTATCTTACTGTGTTTGGGATCTCCTTTTCGCAGGCTGCGGGTTTTGTAGTTCCATTGTTTTTGGTGTCTGCCCCCTGGCACTAAGCTCAGTTCAGTGGGTTGTGTAGGCTTCCTGGTGAAGGGGACTGGTGCCTGTGTTCTGGTGGATGAGACTGGATCTTGTCTTTCTGGTGGGCAGGACCACATCCGGTGGTGTGTTTTGGAGTGTCTGTGAACTTAGTATGATTTTAGGCAGCCTCTGTGCTAATGGGTGGGGTTGTGTTCCTGTCTTGCTAGTTGTTTGGCATGGGGTGTCCAGCACTGTAGCTTGCTGGCCGTTGAGCGGAGCTGGGTCTTAGCATTGAGATGGAGATCTCTGGGAGAGCTTTCACCGTTTGATACTATGTGGAGCCAGGAGTTCTCTGGTGGTCCAGTGTCCTGAACTCGGTTCTCCCACCTCAGAGGCTCCGGCCTGGCACCCGGCCAGAGCACCAAGACCCTGTCAGCCACACGGCTCAGAGGAAAAGGGAGAAGGAATGAAAGAGAGAGAGAGAGAAAAGAAGAGAAGAGAGAGAGAGAGGCAGAGAGAGAGAGAAGAGAGAGAGAAAGAGAGAAGAGGAGAAAGAAGAGAAGAGAGAGAGAAAGAGAAGAGAGTGAGAGAGAGGGAGAGGGAGAGAGAGAGAGAGGAGAGAGAGAGAGAGGGAGAGAGAAGGAAGGAAGGAAGAAAATAAAATTATTAAAAAATTACTAAAAATTAAAAAGTAATTAAAAAAGAAAAAAAAGAAAAAAAGGAAAGAAGAGAGCAACCACACCAAAAAACAAATCCACCAGTGATAACCAGTGCTACAAACTGTACTAAAAAACAAAAAAAGAAAACAAAACAAAAACAAAAAAGCACACGGACAGACAAAACCCAAGGACAAATGGTAAAAGCAAAGCTATACAGACAAAATTACACAAAGAAGCATACACATACACACTCACAAAAATAGAAAAAGTATATATAAAAGGAAGAGAACACCCAAATCAATAAACAAATCTACCAATGATAATAAATTCTAAATACTAAACTAAGATAAACTTAAAACCAAAAACATTAGATGCAGAAAGCAAACCCCAAGTCTACAGTTGCTCCCAAAGTCTACCGCCTCAATTTTTGGATGACTTGTTGTCTATTCTGGTATTCCATAGATGCAGTGTACATCAAGTTCATTGTGGAGATTTAATCCGCTGCTCCTGAGGCTGCTGGGAGAGATTTCCTTTCTCTTCTTTGTTCACACAGCTCCTGGTGTTCAGCTTTGGATTTGGCCCTGCCTCTGCGTGTAGGTCGCCTGAGGGCATCTGTTCCCTGCCCAGACAGGACAGGGTTAAAGGAGCTGCTGATTCGGGGACTCTGGCTCACTCAGGCAGGGGGGAGGGAGGGGTACAGATGCGGGGCGAGCCTGCGGTGGCAGAGGCCAGCAGGACATTGCACCAGCCTGAGGCATGCCATGTGTTCTCCTGGGGAAGTTGTCCCTGGATCACTGGACACTGGCAGTGGTGGACTGCACAGGCTCCCGGGAGAGAAGATGTGGATAGTGACCTGTGCTTGCACACAGGCTTCTTGGTGGCGGCAGCAGCAGCCTTAGCGTCTCATGCCCGTCTCTGGGGTCCGAGCTGATAGCCGCGGCTCGTGCCTGTCTCTGGAGCTCATTTAGGCGTGCTCTGAATCTCCTCTCCTTGCACACTCTGAAACAATGGTCGCTTGCCTCTTAGGCAGGTCCAGACTTTATCCCGGACTCCCTCCCTGCTAACCGTGGCACACTAGCCCCCTTCAGGCTATGTTCACGCAGCCCACCCCTGTTCTCTCCCTCAGATCCGACCTCTGAAGCCCGAGCCTCAACTCCCAGCCCCCACCCACCCTGGCGGTGAGCAGACAAGCCTCTCGGGCTGGTGAGTGCTGGTTGGCACCGGTCCTCTTTGCAGGAATCTCTTCGCTTTGCCCTTTGATCCTGGTTGCTGCCCTCTCCTCCGTGGCTCCGAAGCTTCCCCCATCCGCCACCTGCAGTCTCTGCCCGTGAAGGGGCTACCTAGTGTGTGGAAACCTTTCCTCCTTCACAGCTTCCTCCCAGAGGGGCAGGTCCTATCCCTATTCCTTTGTCTCTGTTTTTTCTTTTTTTTTTTTTTTTTGCCCTACCCAGGTACGTGGGGAGTTTCTTGCCTTTTGGGAGGTCTGAGTTCTTCTGCCAGCTTTCAGTAGGTGTTCTGTAGGAGTTGTTCCACATGTAGATGTATTTCTGATGTATTTGTGGGGAGGAGGGTGATCTTCACGTCTCACTCCTCTGCCATCTTGACAGTCTCTCCCCCTTGCTAACTTTTAAGGAGGAGGAAACATCTGGAAAATTATCCTGGCCACAGAAAAATAATAAATTACTTAAGGCAGATGGTAGTGTCAAGTAACAACATCTGGAGGTGAAAATCCAGCTGGCAACAGGGGTAATTGTCAAAATATTTAAAGACTACCCAAGTTGTTAATTTCACAGCATTTATATTCATCCCTGCCAAATTTATACTTCAGTTGGCAGACGAATGACTTTCCCCTGTGTGCATATAGAGGGTGGATCCCTTTTTTCCATTAGAAATGAGAGCTAGCCTCAGTGCTAGATCCTGTCCAAAATAGGAAGCTTTTCCTGAAAAGTCTTTTTAAGATCAGCATACCTTAGGAAGGAAAATACTTTCAAGATGCAAGTTTCAGTGAGTAACTTCAGCATGTATTTGCTGGAAGCCCTAACCTGCTTTTCTTCCAAAGAGATTGTATCTTATTACCTTTAAAATCATCTTCAAATGTCCTGTTAATATGCTGGAAGTGAGGCAGAGTGGTGAGAAACATGAAACGTTTCACCTTAGAAGGCTTTACCTTGCTAACTAGTACATTTGCTGAATTATGGAAAGGAAGGTGATCCCAAATTCAGTTCTTAATATAGATTATCTCTTAGGTTTAGATGAGTCTTAGTTGCTTCCCAGCAGAAGACATACCATTTATTGTATTTTGGCCTTCACACATTCCTGGGCTGTGGACACTTCTGTGGTGTCTAGAAGCTGATTAGTGTTTTTTTGCTCAGATAAAACAGGCTTACAATTTACCTGCTGTTTCTTGCAAATAATAAGTATCTTCTGAAATCTCAAATCTACTCCTGTCCCATGAGGGAGTGGTCTTATATCAAGAGGAAGGTATAAGGGAAGGTGATCTTTTGAGGCTGACTAACAAGAACTGGCTTAGACCATATTTTACTCTATGACCAGGTCAAGAAAGACCACAGCTTAAAAATGGAGCTATTGTAATATCTCTTGGAAAAGTCTGAATTTACAGAATGCTCTAGCCCCCAAAGCCTAGAAAATGATGTTTTCCTCTCAGACTGGTTTCAGTTGGGTAAGTGACACTTTAGGAGCAAAAGTCGAGGGTCAGACTGACTGGGCCTAAGGCAATCCCATTTTTTAAATGGCTTTATTTATGGTCTTATTTTCCGAAAACCTTCTCTTGTTGTACTAAGACGTATTACTTAAAAAGATTGTAGTGTTAATGTTACACATTTTCCTGTAGGAATTTACCTTTCTTCATGGTAGACTCTGAAGCTGGATGTCTGTTTTTTTGTTCTACTGTTTTGTTGTTGCTGTGGGGAAATCTTTCTGAAATGGCAGGTAGAAAGCTGAAACCCTGAGAAGCCAACAAGTTTGTAAAACCTCATGGTCCAAAGAGTCTCAAACCAAAGATTGGTCTTCTGGCTCCTCAGTCTACCCACCCTCCTTGCCTTTCATGAGGCAGCAGCTCCCTGTTTTCTGCAACCACTCCTAAGAATACAGCTCACCCTTGAAAAGTATGAAGTCAAAACTTGTGCTTTCCCCATCAATATTACTTGTATTCTTTAATTTTCCCTTTTCCTATATTCTCAGTTGCTAAATATGGTATTTTTTTGTTTTGATGTAAATAATGATGAAAGGATGCTTTAAAAATACCAAGATCTCACTGAAGTTTGATAAGGTCCATAGCAAAGTGAAGGACTAGAATTGGGCATTTGAGTTGGGAGTTGCTCAAGAGTGCTCCATCTGTGAAATGGGGACCAATGGGGTGTACAGCTACCAGCTTGAGGAAGTAATTAGGATGCCAACCAATGCCTGGGACATGGGACGTGAAACCCTCACCACTGATGGATGAGGGATCCCTATTTGCTTTTTCTGTGTGGCATGAGAACTCCTAGCTGAATGATTTACTTATAAAATAATCAGACATTGGGGAGACCCTTAGGCAATGGTAGAGACAAACATGAAGCTGACACACAAGGAAACTCCTCAACCCAGGTTATGTGAGAACCCCTTGGATATCAACTTCTACTTCCATGTTTGAAAGTTAAAAGTTATGAGAATCAGAAAATTAGATCACAAAACTCAAACCTCAATAATTGTAAATTATAGAACAATAAAGAAGGCATTCCAAAGAAAGAATGACTATTATGAAAAAACAAAAAAGAAAATTTGGGAAAGAACAAAGAGAACATTTTAGACATGCTAAATATACACCTTGAAGTAGCTTTCATGTATATTTTACGTAGAAGGGTATATAGAACTGAAATAGGATTAGAAGATGTATCTTGGAAATCACTCAGAAGACAGCACAGAGAAAGAAGGGAATGAAAACACGAAGGAGAGCATAGAGATAGTGAAGTAACATGAGACTCTCCAGCAGGACAATCACACGGGACAGAACAGAAAGGATATTAGAGAGGCCAGACTTGAAGTCTTAATGGAGAGAACTTTTCAGACCTGAGAAAGATTCAATTTAATCTTGAGATTAAAGAATCTAAAAAATAAAAATGATACAAGTGAACTTATTTGCAAAACAGAAACAGACTCACAGATATAGAAAACAAACATGGTTACCAAAGGGGAAAAGTGAGGGGAGGGATAAATTAGGAGTTTGGGATTAACATATACACACTAATCTATGTAAAATAGATGATCAACAAGGACCTACTGTATAGCACAGGGAACTCTGCTCAATATTCTGTAATAACCTATATGGAAAAAGAATCTGAAAAAGAGTGGATATATGTATATGTATAACTGAATCACTTTGCTGTACACTTGAAACTAACACAACACTAAGTCAACTATAATGTAAATAAAAATTAAAAAAATAAAGTGTCATAACAATTCTTGAATAGGAAAAAGAAACAAAAAATTCACACCCAGATATATCATAATGAAAAAGGAAAACTTCAAAGACAGAAATATTGAACAAAACTTTCATGATGCCAGATTGCCTATGAAATCTCAATAATCAGCCTGAAAACAAACCACTCATCATCAGAAATGTACCTGTAAGACCATAAAATAACTTCTGAGTTACAAAGGACAATAATGTGTGTCTAGAACTCTACACTAAGCTAAACTATCATTAAAACCATAAAGACTAATTTGTATTGAAACACAAAAGACCCCAAATAGCCAAAGCAATCTTGAGAAAGAAAAATGGAGCTGGAGGAATCAGGCTCCTGGACTTCAAACTATACTACAAAGCTACAGTAATCAAGACAATATGGTACTGGCACAAAAACAGAAATATAGATCAGTGGAACAGGATAAAGCCCAGAGATAAACCCATGCACATATGGTCACCTTATCTTTGATAAAGGAGGCAAGAATACACAATGGAGAAAAGACAGCCTCATCAATAAGTGGTGCTGGGAAAACTCGAAAGCTACAAGTATAAGAATGAAATTAGAACACTCCCTAACACCATACACAAAAAATGAACTCAAAATGGATTAAAGACCTAAATGTAAGACCAGACAGTATCAAACTCTTAGAGGAAAACATAGGGAGAACACTCTATGACATAAATCACAGCAAGATCCTTTTTTTTTTTTTTTGCGGTACATGGGCCTCTCACTGCTGCAGCCTCTCCCTTTGTGGAACACAGGCTCCGGATGCGCAGGCCCAGCGGCCATGGCTCACAGGCCCAGCCACTCCGCAGCACGTGGGATACTCCCAGACCGGGGCACGAACCTGTGTCTCCTGCATCGGCAGGCAGACTCCCAACCACTGCGCCACCAGGGAAGCCCAGCAAGATCCTTTTTGACCCAGCTCCTAGAGAAATGGAAATAAAAACAAAAATAAACAAATGGGACCTAATGAAACTTAATAGCTTTTGCACAGCAAAGGAAACCATAAATAAAACGAAAAGACAACCCTCAGAATGGGCGAAAATATTTGCAAATGAAGCAGCTGACAAAGGATTAATCTCCAAAATTTACAAGCAGCTCATGCAGCTCAATATCAAAAAACCAAACAACCCAATCCAAAAATGAGCAGAAGACCTAAATAGACATTTCTCCAAAGAAGATGTACAGATTGTCAACAAACACATGAAAGGATGCTCAACATCGCTAATCATTAGAGAAATGCAAATCCAAGCTACAATGAGGTATCACCTCACACTGGTCAGTCAGAATGGCCATCCTCAAAAAATCTACAATAAATGCTGGAGAGGGTGTGGAGAAAAGGGAACCCTCTTGCACTGTTGGTGGGAATGCAGCTTGATACAGCCACTATGGAGAAGAGTATGGAGGTTCCTTAAAAAACTAAAAATAGAACTACCATATGACCCAGCAATCCCACTACTGGGCATACACCCTGAAAAAACCATAATTCAAAAAGAATCATGTACCACAATGTTCATTGCAGCTCTATTTACAATAGCCAGGACATGGAAGCAACCTAAGTGTCCACAGACAGATGAATGGATAAAGAAGATGTGGCACATATATACAATGGAATATTCCTCAGCCATAAAAAGAAACAAAATTGAGTTATTTGTAGTGAGGTGGATGGACCTAGAGACTGTCATACAGAGTGAAGTAAGTCAGAAGGAGAAAGACAAATACTGTATGCTAACACATATATATGGAATCTAAGAAAAAAAAAGTGGTTCTGAAGAACCTAGGGGCAGGACAGGAAAAAGATGCAGATGTAGAGAATGGACTTGACGACATGGAGATGGGGAAGTGTAAGCTGGGATGAAGTGAGAGAGCAGCATTGACATATATACACTACCAAACATAAAATAGATAGCTAGTGGGAAGCAGCTGCATAGCACAGGGAGATTAGCTCGGTGCTTTGTGACCCCTTAGAGGGGTGGGATAGGGAGGGTGGGAGGGGGATTCAAGAGGGAGGAGATATGGAGATATGTGTATATGTGTGGCTGATTCACTTTGTTATAAAGCAGAAACTAACACCATTGTAGAGCAATTTTACTCCAATAAAGATGTTAAAAAAAAAAGATATAAAGATTGACAAGATTACAATTTACAGACCATTCCTGAATCAAAACAAAATAAGGCAAACAAAATGACAAAAACTAATAATGGAAGTGTTTTCCTAAGAAGGAAATTAAACCCTGAAGAAGGTATATGATGCAAAAAGCAAGGGTGAACAAGACAGTAAACAGGTTGGTAATATGAAATAAATATTGCTATACAAACAATAGCATTAATTTGGGAGAAACATTTGGAAAAAAAAGTAGACTCAACTTCTAGGCTGCAATATGGATGGTTACAGCTTTCTAATTCTCTTGTTTGGAAAGAGAATAGAGACACTGATTAATTTAAAGCTTATGTAGAGAAGCATATTGAAAAATTAAGGGTTGTCCCTGAAAAGATAGAAATAGAATATATAAACTCTTAACTAGTAGAAGAATCAAAAGGAAATAAGATGGTAGGACAGAAACAAAATCATTTATAATGGGATGAGCAGACATATGCTCTAGAGGTAAAGTGGTACATGAAAGTATACTTATGTGAATTAATGAAGTCATGTTCATGTAGGAAGAAATGTTGCCCCAAAGTGCTCAACCTGAGTGCAGTGTTGCCTTAAAAATCATTTTCAGTTTATTGGAAACATAGGGATAGAGAAACTAGTTAAACAATATAGAGGGGCACTCTATGGGAAAACTGACCTTAGGCCTTGGGGAAAGATAGGCATGGAAAAAACAAGGAAGTTTACTCTAGATTAAAGAGGCACAACAAAATGTACCCCGTGAACCTTGTTAAGAGCCTCATTTGAAGAAATCAATTATAAAAAGTCATCTTAAGTTTAATTGGGAAAATTGAATATAAACTGGAATCAGATAATACCAAGGAATTCATGTTAGTTTTATTAGAAGTGCAAACTGCCTGGTAAGTATGTAAAAAAATGTTTGTATTTTTGGAGATGGCTTGGAAGTAAGCAAGGGTAAAATGACCTGAGTTGTGGGATTTGTTATAAAATACTGTAGCAAAAAAGAAAAAGGAATAGATGAAGCAAGTGTGGCAAATCTTGCTAATTAATAGTAGAATCTGGGTGATGGACATAATGGGGTTAGTTATCTCAGGCTCTATACTTTTGTGTATGTGACCAGTTTTATCATAAATACTTAAGGTAATATCTTAATTCACGAAGTTTGAAAATAAATGGATGGAAAATTATATAGTAGGCAAATACTACTTAAAAACAGTTTAACAATTTTTTATACTATATAAGTTAGAATTTAACACAAAAATTGCTAATAATGATAGAGATATAACCTAATGATCACAGTTGGCTGAAGAAGCCGTTATGAATTTGTATTCATTAAACAACATAAACTCCAAATATATAAAGCAACAACTGACGGAATTACAAGGAGAAAGTTTAAAATCTGTTACCCAGGGGAAGTTTGTAACACATCCATTTCTAAAACTTACGAGTCATGGATGCAAAAAATTATGATGGATATTTAAGGTTTTTAGTAACAGATTTAACAAACTTCTAATAGAGTTATATGATTTCTATCCCCAGCACATATATGCTTTTTAAATATACAGGGTACATTTATAAAAATTGGCTACAATGGAAGTCTCTATGACACTCTAGGAATCTGTATCATATACACCATGCTCTCTGAACACAAAGTAATAAGATTAGAAATGAATAGTAAAAAGACAATAGAAATTCATGTTTTTGAGCACTAAACTGTACTTGTAAATAATTATGTGTTTAGAAAATTACAATGGAAAATTTGAACTGTTTAGAATAAAATACAAATAAAGTATTACATATCAAAACTTGTGGGAAATAGGTAAAGGAATGATTGAGATGATTAACAGAAACTCAAAGCAGAATATTTGAAATATTCATGCAATTGATAGAAAGAGATAAAGTGTAAATAAATAACTTCAGAAATAAAAAGGGAGCATAGCTACAGAGAAGATAGTTGTATTTTATTTCTTTTAATTTTGAAAAAAATTTATTAATTTAATTTATTTATTTAAGTTTATTTTTGGCTGTGTTGGGTCTTAGTTGCAGCACCCAGGATCTTCGTTGAGGCATGCAGGATCTTTTGTTGTGGTGTGCGGGCTCATGGTTGCAGCACTTGGGCTTCTCTCGAGTTGTGGCATGCAGATTCCAGGGTGCGTGGGCTCTGTAGTTTGTGGCACGCAGGCTTTCTAGTTGAGGTGCACGAGCTCAGTAGTTGCGCGCAGGCTTATTTGCTCTGCGGCATGTGGGATCTTAGTTCCCTGACCAGGGAACGAACCCTTGTCCCCTGCGTTGGAAGGTGGATTCTTTACCACTGGACCACCAGGGAAGTCCTGATAATTGTATTTTGAAAATATGTAATATTGAGTCATTTTGTGCCAAAATTTCTGATAACTTTGAGGCAATAGGTAAATTTTTAGAAAAACAGATTGCCAAGATTGACTCAAAAGGAAATAAAGATTAATCAAATAACCATTAAGGAGACTGAATTGGACTCTAAATCCTCTCCTTCTTCCACTTTTGCCTAATGGTACCAATCATAGACGTTTTTATTTCATCAAACTTTAAAGAATAATCCCCTTTTATATAAATTGTTCCAGAGAGAAAACTTTCCAACTAATTTTAAGCTCATATAAACTTGATACCAAAATTGGACAGACTGTGTACAAAAAAAGATACACTGATTTACTCAGAGATGAAAAAATTCTAAATAAGATATCAGTAAATTAAATCTAGCAGTATATAAGACATCCTGACCAAATACATTTTATCCCAAGAATGGATGATAGCTTAACTGTAGAAATTCCATTAATGTTATACACATCAATAATACACTGAAGGAGGAAAAAGAAAAAGATCATCTTCAAAGATGCTTCTAAAATTCACAAATATTCATGATTAAAATTTCTTAGCAGCTAGAAAGTACTTCCTTTACTTGAAAAAAGATTATCAAGAATTCAAACATGAAAACATCATAATTAATGCAGAAAATTTAGGTTAATTTCCATTAAATTAGGAATAAAATAAAGATGCCTCTATCATTACTATTATTAATTAGTGTCCTGGTGGTCCTACACAATGCATTAGAGTAAGGAAAAGAAATTGGAAATGTAAGGTTTGGAAAGGAAGAGAGAAAATTGCCGGATGTGCAGATGGTAAAATTGTTTAGTTAGAAAATCTAGCAGGATGTATTGACAATGTATTAAAGCTATTAAGAAAGTTCAGCAAATTTTCTGGATTCAAATCAATATTTTAAAATCAACAGTTTCCAATATTCCAAGAATAATCAATTAGAAATATAGTGAAATTTTTAAATGACTCTAATCATAATAGCAAGAAAACTAGGAATATTTTTAGCAACACCAGGCAAGATCTTCGTGGAGAAAATTATAAAATTTATTCAAGGGCATAAACAAGTCCTAAATATATGGAAAAACAACATATTCATAGAGGGGAAGAGTCTATGTTTATCTGTTAGTTCAAAGTAATTCCAGTAAAAATTATAATAGATTGTATGTGTGTGTATATTTGTGTATGGAACTTGACAAGTAATTCTTGTCATTCATATGGATGGATAAAAGGACAAGAATAACCTACATAATTTTAAAGAAAAAACTGATAGGCATTTTGATGTGCCAAATATCAAGGTTTTTAAAGAGATTTTGCAATTAAAACAATGTGATATTGGTCAAGTGTCACTGAAATAGATCAAAGAAACAGCACAGAAGCCAGAAACACATCCATGCATAAATGGGAACTTTTTAGTGAGAGAGAAGCCATTGCACACCCCTGGCAAAAAACAGAACATACTATAAATTGTTTGAAGGCAAAGGTTCCTAAATACGAAAAGTAAAACTTTTGGGGTAAAAAGGAGAATGTGGTTATGAGTGCAGGGTTGGGAATAATATTTTCACCAGACTTAAGATGAAAAAATCAGAAGGAAAAAATTGATCCATTTGACTAGATTAAAACTTTAAAAACATGTATAACAAAGGATACCATATGCAATTTAAAAACAAACACTGGACCAAGAGAAGAGGATATATATATGCCTGAAAAAAAAATATAGTATGTATATCTATATACATCCAGAATGTGTAAATAATTAAGAGGAAAAAAAGTTGGTGAAGGATATGAGTCTTATAAATTTCAAAAACTTGGTTTTGAATGAAAAGAGCGAGGTATAGAATGATACTTTATAATGTCAATTTATAAGGTGTCATTCTGTACCTCGCTCTTTTCGTTTATTCTTGATGTCAATTACAGGTTCCTCCCGCTATCCGAAAGTAGAGCATTCCTATGAAACCTTCTGTAAACCATAGGCTGAAATGGCATATAGTACCTGTTTTCAGTACCTGAAAGAAACCTGAAGAGAATTTTTGTTTTTATGATAAAAAGCCATTATTGTACTGATGTAGGTCTTTTGTAAAAGAAGTGGCTTAACAGGAAGTTTCAGAAAGTGGGGGGTACCTGTATATAAAATTAAAATCATCCCCCAAACCTGTATATTGTTCACATGATTCACATGTGAATTAAAAGCATAAACACATGGACTTAATGGCTACTCACCTACTTCAGAAGAGCAATGTTTTGGAGGAAAGGAAAGAGAGAAAAAAACCTAGGTAGAGTCACAAGGCATAATTCAACAGAATTCATAAATTTTAATCCTGAAAAGATAGAAGATCTGGAGCAAAAAAAAAATCAAAATTAAAAACTGGTACTGCTTCTGAGTTAATAAAATGTTAATATGTGGCCGTATTTGAGAAGTAACCATCCAAACACAGCTTTCAAATCTTTGGTTCTGAAGTTAGGTCTCGAGCTACATCTCAAAACTAGCCAGACTGACTGTAACCTGCAAGCCATAGGTTGCTTTTTTCTCATTGGCTCAGATCTGTACCTGTGTGAACTAGGTCTGTGAACTAGGTCCCCTTCTCCTTGTAGGGGCTAGCCCAGTTCGTACAGTTCTCATGGGACCAAGGCAAAATGTATGAGTGCCTCTTATTGGTAGTTGTGAGTGCGTGAAGCCAGAGAATCTGTATCAATTGAAAGAGAACCATGTGAATATGAATGGCATTATGGCATTGGGCAGTGCACAGTCTGTGCAACTGTGCAGTGTAACATGTCTATGAGAGTGGTGTAGTGTCAAAGTTGGAAGAGAATGTCCAAACCTATTTCACACCAGCCAACAAGGAAAGCCTGAGATGGGTTTAGGGAGCCATAGAAATTCACCAGAAGCAAGAAGCAGCACGTGGAGGTGAGTTTGGGATGGAAACCTCACATAATACTGGGTTTCTGCTCTGCCTGTACTTCGTGGCATGGTGCAAGGAACTGGATCCAGTTACAGGATCTGGAGTGGAATGAATACCTCTTCTCCTGTTCTGGCTTTCTATTCTGTGAGGTGGGAGCTGGGTTGAAATTTTCTTAAGATTGCTTTGTTACAGGACTTGAAGGATTAGACCATTGTAGCATATTCTGGAAGCAGAAGGCAGCTTTCCTCTCTAGACCTTCCAGCTGACATCCTTTCTGGAACTAGTCGTGATGTTTGTAAGGCTCTAGTATTTTCTTCCAAAGCTTTCTCACAGGGGTCATCTAACATGGGCAGTGCCAGATGCTGGTGTGAGGGGTGGAGGCTTTTGGTAAGTAGGCAAGGTGCAGCAGGGAAGAGTGAAAGATCCAAGTGGAGACAGTGGAGTGATGGTTTGAGTTGGAAAGCTGTGCGTTTGCCCTCTTAAGCTACCGGAAACAGCTCCAGCCCAGGCAGCGGCATGAATGCCCCTCTTGGATGTGATCTCTGTAGCCATGGTTGCTAGATCCCTAATAGGGTCCCTTGGAGTGCCTGCAGCATTTGGGCATTGTCCTTTGGGAATGTACAACCAGATGTACTTGCCAGGCCAGCAGTGATTTATTTTGCTTGGTTAAGATGGAAGAGACTTGAACGTGATATTTGTTGGGCTGTGATGGACACTCTTGATCCCTCATTCCCAGGAGCAGACATGGGTGGAGTCACCCTCTGGACAAGTGTGGGCAGGGTTGTTGACTTTCCCATCCACTCCCCACTCTGGGCACCCTAGACCTCTCGGGTGATAGAAATGAGTAATCCCAGCCAGGCTACAGGTACCAACTGAAGAGCACCTGACTTTTCCAGACCTTGCTCTTCATTTTGAGGATTTCCTTCTAAGCACTGAGCCTGGAACAGAACTCATATACGGTGTGAGTATATCACCGTAGGACGCATGGCTTGACTGTGACACCAACTTCTACTGGTCAGGGTTCTTGGCCTTCCCCAGTCAATAGAAATTGATAGGAGGCCAGACAAGAAATTCAAGCAAGGCCCCGGTGAGGGCCCCTGCTGCAGCAGAGGGGAGCGAGAACAAGTAACAGTTTCCCTTGCTCACTTGCTGGAGGAGGGGCGAGCTGGTTCCTTATATGAGGTGAGGGTAGGGGCGGGTCCAGGGGGTGGAGCCAGAGGTGTGCCTTAGATGGTCTGCCCAGCCCTTTGGTGGTGCTGAGTGCAGGGGGCACGCGCAGTGCCCTGCTTTTGCTCCTGACTCCCTGCTTTTGCTCCCAGCTCTTCAGAAGTGGCAGTTGGGTTTTTTGTATCTTGTCCATAATTTTGCCCCAACTGTGCATGCACGCAGTTATTTTTAGTCCCTTATAGTTTCTTTGTGTTTTGTTGCTGGAGGAGACGTTTGTCCAGGTACAAGCCCTGCAGCAAAGGGTCCCAGGTCCCAGCCTGTCTCACAGCCAGAGTCAGCAGAAGAAAAGTGTATGCAGAAACTGGGAGATCTTCTCAGCCCCACTGCAAGGGGACATTTTTGCACTCAGGTCAGGCTGTCTTCCCATTTTAACATCATTCTCTGCCTTGTAGCGTAAACTCCTCCCAGACCTTCCTCCAAAGGGAAGCGAACTGTGTGGTCCAGCACCTAAAAACTCTGTTTTATATATATATATATATATATATATATATATATATATATATATATATATATATATATATATATATATATATATATAAAATGCCATTTCCATAAGGTGAGGATCCTTATCGTAATGACAGCTAGAAATGGAATCTACCTGGAGCACTTAAACTTTATTGGGTTATTGTTTTACGGTTAAAATGATGTTCTTTTTCTTCCCCTGTTTTGTCTCTCTTCTACCACCAGGTCTGACTTACTTTAGCAACAATTTCTTTCAAATTTAGTCATTTAACTCATTTGTTTTAGCTAGGCTTATGCCCTATTCCAGATTCTCTTTCTGGTCAACATTTCACCCTTATAACATCTACCCACCTTTTACAAGTGTTCTTTGAAATTTTTATCTTATGAAAAGGATCCAATTTGTGATTTTTTCCCCATCTGTTTTTCTTGCTTCATTTTTCTTTCATGTTATTTTGCTGCCTTAATACACAACTATCACAGGAATAGCTATATCCTCTATTATTGAAACTCCTCTCACTAAACGATGTAAACCTGCAACCTCTAATCCTTTCTTTCCAGGGTAACCGTCTCTTAACCAGGCCCAGGTGCTGGATTCAGAAATAACATTTTCCCGCTGCCAGGTAGAGCTGTGACCTATTTCCTCATCCCATTGTTCTAAGGGTTGCCATGTTACCACGTCCTTTGTGATTCATTGGCTGCTCTAATTATAAATCTGTGCTATTCCTGTAATAGACACCAAGTCTCAGGGTACATCTCCGTATGCCACATCCTGGATATCTCTTCCTTCAGGGACCACTTCTCTTCTCTTCTGTGGGAACGTGGATGTGGGAAGAACCCATCCCAAGAAGGCTTGGGATGTCTTGACCGAAATAATTCCATGTGCAGTTTTAAAATGTGTCCCTCCTGGGGCAATCCAAGACCTAATATCAAAATCATTACTCTAATTTCCAGCTGAAGGACTTTCTTTCCCTCTCTCTCCCATTTACTTTTTTGGCTGCTCTGTGCAGCTTGTGGGATCTTAGTTCCCCAGCCACGGATTGAACCCAGGGCCCTGGCAGTGAAAGCGCCAGGTCCTAACCACTGGACCGCCAGGGCAGTCCCCCTTTTTCCCTCTCTAATGTAAGCCGCATTACAACACGTTCCTGATCATTGAACCCTTTGCCACTTCGCTATATTTCTTTTCTTAAAAATTGAAGTATAGTTGATTTACAGTGTTGTGCTAATTTCTGCTGTACAGCAAAGTGACTCAGCCACCACACATGTATGTTCTTTTTTATATTGTTTTCCATTATGGTACCACTTCCCTATATTTCCTGGTTTGATCCCAGACAACTCAGCATGTAATCTGTATAAACAGGACTCCACAGCCCTATGGGCATCAGCCCCTAATGGCTCTCCCACAGCTTTGCAGATCATGTACCCCAAGTACATGGTAGCCTGGGCTACCATGGTTCACTTCTAGAAAACATGACCAGAACCAGACACGTTACTCAGCTCTGGGAGATTCTCTTTATACTGCATGCCAACACCATGGGCAGAGGCCTTGGATTTCAAATATAAGAAATCAGCAGAATCAAAGTCCTGCCGATACCAGAGAAGAAGTAAATAGATTTTTTAAAATATTAATTTCACATTGAATCTTGAATACATTTTCCCTATAGATGAGCTGAAATTCCCCATTAACCTCCATCCCCAGTACCCCACCAACTCCCCAGTTTTAACAGTGGTCATCTTTTTTTTTATTTTGGTGTATATTTCCAGATCTTTGTCTATACATTTTTATACTTCAGCATATTACCTGTAAATAATGAATAATATCATTCTGCATTTTGCTGTTTTTTTCTTTAACCTAATAACATGCTGTCTTAGTTTGTTAGGGCTGCCATAACAAAACACTGCAGACTGGGTGGCTTAAACAACAGAGATTTATTTTCTCACAGTTCTGGAGGATTGAAGTCCACGGTCAAGATTTGCTTTCTCCTGAGGCCTCTCTCCTTGGCTTTCAGATGGCTGCTTTCCTCCTGTGAGCTCACAGGGTCCCACACTGTGTGCACTTATCCCTGGTGTCTGTGTATGCTAGTCTCCTCTGCTTGTAAAGACACTAGGTGGTGTGGGTTAGGGCCTACCCTAACAGCCTCATTTTCATTAATCACATTTTTAAAGGCTGTATTCCAAATAGTCATATTCTGAGGTACTAGGGGTTAGGGCTTCTTTTTATTATTTTTTTAAAAATTTTGTTTATTTTAATTTTTAATTCTTTTATATTGGAGTATAGTTGATTTACAGTGTTGTGTTAGTTTCAGGTGTACAGCAAAGGGATTCAGCCATACATACACATATATCCATTCTTTTTCAGATTCTTTTCCCATTTAGGTTATTACAGAATATTGAGTAGAGTTTCCTGTGCTATACAGTAGGTCCTTGTTGATTATCTATTTTATATAGAGTAGTGTGTATATGTTGACACCAAACTCCTAATTTATCCCTACCCCAAAACAAACCATAAGTTTGTTTTCAAAGTCTGTGAGTCTGTTTCTATTTTGTAGTTAAGTTCATTTGTATATTTTTTTTGGATTCCACATATAAGTGATATTATATGATATTTGTCTTTGTCTGACTTACTACACTTAGTATGATAATCTCTAGGTCCATCCATGTTGCTGCAAATGGCATTATTTCATTCTTTTTTATGGCTGAGTAGTATTCCATTGCTACTAGTAATGCTACTAAAAGTAGCATTACTAGTAGTAGATAAAGAAGATGTGGAATACTACATCTAGTATTAGATGTGCTAATAGTATTCCGCATCTTCTTTATCTGTTCATCTGTTGATTCCATGTCCTGGCTATTGTAAATAGTGTTTCAATGAACATAGGGGTGCATGTGTCTTTTCAAATTATGCTTTTCTCTGGATATATGCCCAGGAGTGGGATTGCTGGATCATACTGTAGCTCTATTTTCAGTTTACTAGGGGTTAGGGCTTCTTTATATGAATTTAGGTGGGTGGTGGTGACATAATTTAACCCTTAATGCATGCCTTTGCTGATATTTCCATGTTAGAACTTAAAGATTATGTTAGTCATAATTAGATTCAAGCAATAGGAACCACGAAATAAATGGCTTAAGAATATAAGAATTTATTTCTCCACCCACTTACAAAGTGGAGAGAGAGTCAACCCAGGGTTGGTCTTGTGTTCCCTGGTGTCAGAAATGCAGCCTCCGGGACTTCCCTGGTGGCACAGTGGTTAAGAATCTGCCTGCCCATGCAGGGGACAAGGGTTTGATTCCTGGTCCGTGAGGATCCCACATGTCACGGAGCAACTAAGCCCGTGCACCACAACTACTGAAGGCTGCGCACCTAGAGCCCGTGCTCCACAACAAGAGAAGCCACCACAATGAGAAGCCCGCGCACCACAACGAAGAGTAGCCCCCGCTCGCTGCAACTAGAGAAAGCCCGTGTGCAGCAACGAAGACCCAACACAGCCAAAAATAAAGTTTTAAAAAATGCAGGCTCCTTCCAGCTTGTTTCCCCTGCAGTGTGATACAATCCTTGTCAAAATCAGCTATGATCCAAGACAGCTCAGAATGCCAGCCACTTTGCCTGAATTCACAGTCAGCTGGAAGGAGGTGTTTTAAGAACCATCCCTGTAGTTATGGACATCACTCATACTTGTGTACCATTGGCTAGAACCTAGTCACATTGTCTACCTAACTGTACAGGAAACATATCTGCCAGGTGTGATGACCACACTCCCCGCTAAATAAGAAGACAAGGCTATTCTTATCTTCTTTACTGATAAAGAAGAACAATCATTAGGGAAAACTAGCAATGAAATATAACTATTTTCTGGATGGCTGAGTGGTTTGGGTGTTTGATACTTTTTTGAGAAGAAAGCAATTGGAGTACAGAAGAGGGAGAAGAACTTCTAGTTTTTGCTGTGATTTCCAGAAATCTCTGGCCATTCTTGACTGTTGTGTCAAACAGCTCCCATATACCCTCTCAAGTTCACCTCCGTCTTTTCCCTCACCCCACTCTCTGCCTGGGGAGGTGGCTTGTGTGGATTATACCCACGAGTTCCTTTGCCTTCTGGCTTCCAATTGGGTTGACCCAGAAGGAAGCCCTGATATAATCTGAGGGAGTGTGGAGAGTGAGGTCAGAGATTTTTGACACTTGGATTCCTCCCTGTGAGACGGCCTCAGGCTGGCTGTGTCCCATGAGTAAGATCACTGCACTTATTTTCTTTCTTTCTTTTATTTTTCCTTTCCAATCTGGATACCTTTTATTTCTTTTCCTTGCCTGATTGCACTGGCTAAAATCTCCAGTACAATGTTTTTGTTGTTGTTAGTTTTTGTTTTCAGGTTTAATTTTTTTTTAATTGAAGTGTAGTTGATTTACAATGTTGTCACTGCACTTTTGAAGGCCTCCTTGTCTACATGGCTTCTTCCCTTTGTCCCTTTTCCCCTTTAGGCCTATGAGTGGTACCTGCTTTTCTGATCTTACCAGCTCTAAGTTATTACACTATCTCTTGAGGTTTCCTTACACTTCAACCCATGTGTGTATAAATACACACACACACACACACACACACACACACAAAGTTACCCAATTTGACAGGGTCAAGTAATTCCTGTGAACAGCCTGACTAATAAAAATACTGAGGCTTGAGATGGTGGTTCTCTGGTATTCCAGTAGCAACCTTACTTTGTGCTGTGTGAGATTTCCACCGGGTTCTTGTCATTCTTTTTGGCCCACTTGTTTTACCTCTGGGGATCACTGTGGTCATCTCCAAAGTAAGAAACTATCTAGATCAGTGGTTCTCAAACTTGAGCGTGCACCAAAATCATCTGGAGGGCTTGTTAAAACACAGATTGATGGACCCCCACCTCAAAGTTTCTAATTCGGTGGGTCTGGGATAGGGCCAAGAACATACACTTCTGAGAAGTTCCCAGGTCATCCTGCTGCCGCTGCTGCCAAGACCTCACGCTGTGGAACCCTGGTCTAGAAGATGGTCTCTAAGACCTGATCCACTTCAGTATTCAGGGACCTCTTATCAGCCAGTGTGGCATCGCTCTGCTTTACTGTTCTCGTGGATGAAATGATTCTACTTGTTGTCTTTTAGAGGAATCCTCCCAGTAATAGCTACCACAGATGCTGTGCCATAGCCATCTGAATTAGATGGCCGTCATGTTGAATTATTTAGCAAATAATAGAAACTGGGTCAAAGCATACACACTTGGAGAAATAAAGTCATCAATGCCAGGTCCACTTTTACAGCACACATTCAAGGATTTCCCATTTGTGTCATTCCTTAATAGATTTCAATATCCAAATGTTTTCATTTGTCTCTCATTTTTACATTTGGCTTGCCTCTGAATTTTACATTTGGTCAAAAGTATGTGACAATTGGTGAATATGTCTTAGCCATCTGCTAGAGGATTAGTTTGCAAACTGAGATCTGTACTCGAATTTTCTTCTCTGCCCAACAACTCCTATTATAGTTCTCAGCCTATGTTAGGTAGTCAGTAGTGTTAAAGAATAAAACATATATAATGCCATTCAAGGAACCTTCTCAGGCCAGTTGGATAAACTGTCCAGAGAGGCAATCTTTTATTTTGTTTTAGTATACTGATGTCTCAACCTGTCATGCCCAATGACTTATATTGTGCATTTTTTCAATAATGATGTAATTCTCAGTAAGCTGTGTGTTTCATATCTGCTGGGGGATTTGCAAGCTATTCAATCCCTGGACATTACATCAAACCACTGCCAATCCTAGCTCATTCATGTGAATTTCCTATTGACAGTGAGCTCAGTGCCAGCCTCTTAGATTTCCGCCAGTCTCTAACTGCCTGGACAGTTTATTTATATGTTGATCCATTGAAGGATAAATAAGAAGACATATACAAATAGGAGGGATGGAAATAGGCAAATGACAGAGTGGTTTTTTTTTTTTTTTTTTTTACATATATCCACTCTTTTTTAGATTCTTTTCCCATATGGGTCATTACAGAGTATTGAGTAGAGTTCCCTGTGCTATACAGTAGGTCCTTATTAGTTACCTATTTTATATATAATAGTGCATATATATTAATCCCAATCTCCCAATTTATTTCTCCTCCACACCTTACCCCCTTGGTAACCATAAATTTATTTTCTACATCTGTCACTCTATTTCTGTTGTGTAAATAAGTCCATTTGTACCTTTTTTTTTTAGATTCCACATATAAGCTATATTATATGATATCTGTCTTTTTCTGTCTGACTTACTTCACTCAGTATGACAATCTCTAGGTCCATTCATGTTGATGCAGATGACATTATTTCACTTTGTTTATGGACAGACTGTCTTTTGATTTCCAGTTTCTAAAATCTGTGGTTTTGGAAACCAAGTAGACAGACCTATGGTTTATTAAACCAGACTGAATCCTACATGAGAGGTTTTAATAACCCAAACTCGAAATATCTCTGGGTTTGTGGTGGACAGGACTCTGACAGGATCTGGTCTGGAGCTGTATCTGGAGCCACAATCCTGGTGGCCCAGGATAGCATTCTGAGGTATATTTCCTTACTCCTTGCCTCCCTTTCTCTTTCCTTCTGAGGTAGGATTGTAAAAAATTCCACTTTACCAAGAATAATTCTGGATTTGGTTGCAAGGAAAGAATAACATTTTAACTTGCTTAGAAAAAAGAAGCATCTATTACAGGATCTTATTCATCCATTCAGGAAATATGTAGTGAATGCGTACTTTGTGCCAGGCACTGTTCTAGATGCTAGGGATACATTAGTACATAAAAACATGTAGAATCCCTGCTGTCATAGAACTAATGATATCCCATGGCATCACCAAAAGGCAGGGTTGAGGCTGGACCTCCAGAACCAGAACTCAAATCCCATCATGTCTTTCTTTGTTTTTGCTTCTGCTCTTGTCACTGTGCTCCTGCAAAAAGCATCCAAGCCTCCCATCTCATGCCTTTGCCATTAGAGAAGATCCACCCCTTTCCCTTCGTTCTTAGCGTGAAAAATTCTCTCATTGGCCTGGCTTGGGTCACATGACTAAGTCACATGTATATTTCCTGACCTATCAGTTGTGGCCAGTTGATATCTATAATTGACTCTCCTCACATCAATGTTGGAATTGGAGGAGGAACAGTTCTTCCAAAGAAGGGGGATGCTATTTCTTAAAGGAGGGTGTAGTGCTGGGCAGATAAAAGAGTAGCAGTCTATTATGACATTGTCTTATGCTACTTTTTACTACATTCCTTTTTAAATTAAGGTTAGTGTGGACATGATTTATATTCCCCAATATATTCCCAAGAGCCTCAAGGACAAAGATTGTTTCATTCACCTGCGTTTTCTTCTAATCGGGTAGCATGAAACCTTGTTCATATAATAGAAGCTTCATCATTGACTGACATTAATAAGTGGCCTTGAATTGTTGAAATATCTCCACCATCTTGGGACACATTAAGAATTATAATGCAAGCTAATATTTATTGAGCACTTACGCTGTGTCAGGTGGTGAACTAAGTACTTTGTAACTATTCTATCCTTTAATCTGTACAGCAATTCTATGCTGTAGATACATTTAAAAAATATTATTTCCACATTGAAACTAAGGCTTGGAAAAGTTAAGTAAACTTTTAAAAGTTACACAGAGTTACACTCTTCCATGTTAGTATATCTAGATCTGCCTCATTTTTTTAATCAGTTACATAGCATTTATTTTATGATGTATTTTGCCGTTTCCATAGATGGATGCAGACTGTTTTCAATGTGGAACTCGGACTGAGCTTTGAATTCAGGAATCTCTGACTTTTAAGAATCTGCACCAAATGAATCTGCTATAGCTTTCTGGTGCTCTTTGGGAAAGTTGTAATTTTATTTCTTTTATTCCAACAGGTGCCTACATGCCGTTCTTCACTCTTTGCTATTTTGGCACAGTGATTAAAAAGCACAGACATAGAGAACAAAATGTATGGATACCAAGGGGGAAAGGGGTGGGGTGGGAGGAATTGGGAGACTGGGATTAACACATATACATTATTGATACTATGTATAAAATAGACAACTGATGGGAACATAGTGTATAGCACAGGGAACTCTACCTAATGCACTGTGGCAACCTATAGGGAAGTCCAAAAGGGAGGGGATGTCTGTATGTGTATGACTGATTCATTTTGTTGTGCAGTGGAGGCTAACACAACATTGTAAAGCAACCATACTCCAATAGAAATTAATTTTAAAAAAGCATAAGACATTTCTCTTGTCTGTTTGTACCCTGGAAGAAACATGCTGAGGGGTGCCCAAGGAGGCATGTGAAAAGGTGCTCATTGAAGAGTTTTTATAAGAGCAGATAACTATAAAAAACTTGTGTCTGCCAATGGAAGATGACAAAATACATAGTAAAATTCACAAGAAATACTATGCATTGATAAAAAAGATTGAGGCAGGTCTGTTTGTATGAGCATGGAAAGTTCCATATCCCATGATCAGTAAACAAAAACAACATTCAGAAAAGTATATATAATATGATTCCACTTGTGAAACACAAACACCACAAAATATCTGTGTCTAATGTGTATGTGCTGGAGACAAGGGATCAAAAACCCAGGCAAACTAGCAGGAGTTGGCAAGAGCCTGGTTTGGGTCAAAGGTCAAAGAGAACTTCAGGCATTTATATTATGATCTAATTTTCTAGCAAAGAGAGTATTTTTCAACTGTTCCTGTTACTTATTTAAAATAATGTAGAAGAACTTAGAAGTTTTGTCAAAGTTTTGTTAATGAGCGCATTTACCGGCGAGACCTTAGGGCCTATATTAGCAAGAATTATTTAGACAGATATTGGTTGAGTCAGAGTTTTCTTCTGAATCAGGTTGACACTTGGAAAACTATACCAATCTTACATTCTTAGGTTAAAATAGCCGATCAAAGGAAATGGGAGAAAAGGCAGTTTTCCTCTACCAAACAGTATAGATTTGTCATTCATAAGCATATAGCTCTCTCCTTGGAGACTCTGTAACCCAGTGGAACAGATGAGTGTCATTAGGAAACTCAGAATGTTCACTTGTGACATTTTCTCCAGCCAGTGTTGTAGTTTTAAGCCATGTGGACAGATCCACATGCTAAAGAGCTTCTTCTTTTTTCTTCAATAGAAAATGAAATGTTATTGTAGGACTTTTCCCCTTTAATTATCTGTTTACTTTATTGGTTATCCACTGGCTTCTCTCTTTGGTGTGGATCTGTAGTTTTCTCTAGTACTTCTGGGAATTTTAATCTAATTTTTTCATCTGCTGCAATTTATATTTCCCAAAGCTTACGTCTCTAATTGATTTTTGGTGTGATTTTTGCACCTCTGTGATTTTTGTAGTAGGTTTTCCTAGTGTGCCTGTTAGGAATATTGGCAAAGATGCCTCACAAAGAACTGAATAAAGACAAACACATTTATTGACTTAGCGTGGCTTTTTCTCACTTCAACCCCATTGCCCAGCAGTCCTACTTGGCATTTTGAAACAATCTGATGATTCAAAGGCCCTTTGAAGTAAGCTGAAATCATTAAAATGAATCTAAAAATCTGTTGGCATTTCCACAGCAGTTTCTTAACTCTGTTGTGCAGTTCCAATCCTCCGCTAAAACCTCAACTCTAGATGCAATTTTCCAGGCAAGACCAGCCCTGAAATTACCTTTTTTTTTTTTTTTTTTTTTTGAGGAGGAGGATGCCAAGGTGTGAAGGTGCTTCCTGGCAGCCTGGCGCTGCCATCTCCAGCCGTGAATTCTTGCAGGGGTTTCACATTTCCTGTTTGCAGCTCCATCCTTCCCCTCACATTGGCTCTACTGTGTGAAAATGGAAGCTGGCAAACACCGCAGGATTCTAATAAGTTTCTCAGTATTGCAAGCAGTGTGACTTTCCTTACTGTGGGACAAGGTATCAAAATGAAGCTAAACAACAAACACATTTCCATCAACAAAATCTGTAAAACTGCGATGTAAACTTCGGCTCCAGAAGCCTTAATTTAGCCCACTTGAGAAACTCACCTCCTGCTTCTTTACTTTGGAGAAGACAAATTTATTTCTCCTTGTTCGATTTCTCTTACTTGCTAAAAAGGCTGTTGGGTTTCTAGCACAGAAAATATTTTAATAGAAGGGCTTTGACCCCTTTTTCCTTCTTAGGACTTACATGGCTAACGGGCTTTAGGCAGAAGAATGAATAAAATGAGCACAGGACAAAATATATTTCATAAGAATGTCTATTCTTGGAGAGTTTTCCTCCCAAGGAACATACTCATAACAGTTACTTTATAAAAGAGGTAGATTCAATGATCACTGAATTAATTGAAGTTCAAAAAATGCTATTACATTTATTGAATAAAAAGAGATGCAAAAATATCTTAATGAAGCCAGATGTGATGTGAATTCTGGGCATTCATGCAAAGACTATAAAATAAAAATGTATACATAAGAATATCATGGTTTTGAAGAACAATGAACTTGCACTAAGTAATCTCAGTCAGAACTTCCATTAAATGATAGAACTTTAAGAGGTAGAAGTGACTAAAAGCACCTGCTAAAGGTCATCTTCTCTGGGAGGTTTTTCTCCACTTCTGTGTGGTCACACCATCCTTTGTGCACCTTTGGTATTTCCTTAACACCTGTGTTAGGCCTTTATAACAAATGTCATAGACTGTGTGTCTTAAACAACAGACATTATTCTCACAGTTCTGGGGGCTGAAGTCCAAGATCAAGGCACCACTGATTTGGTTCCTGGTGAAGGATCTCCTGTACTCCTTGCTCATTCTGCTGCTCTGGATTATTCCTTATACACACCAAATGAGATAGGCCCCAGGGCCTTTGCACTTGCTGTTCCCTCTGTCTGGGTGCTCTTTACTTGAGCACTGCTGGCTCTCTCACTGTTTTCAAGTTTCCATTCAAATGTCATCTGATCACTGTGTCTCTTTATTCTCCCATTTTTCTCTAGTTCCTTTCCCTAATTAATCTTTCTCCGTAGCACAGATCGCAACCTGATTATCATTACTTATTCATACAGGTATTGTCTTATTTCTCCTATTGGAATGTCAGTTCCATGAGGGCAGAGTTTTTGTCCTATTCACCACAGTAATCTCAGAATCTAGAACAGCTCCTGGCACTGTTATGAAAAGGAAAGAAAGACACCCTTTTCACGAAGATGGCGCTGAAGGCGAAGAAGGAAACCACGCCCCTCCCAAAACTGCAGCCAAACAAAGGGTTTGAAGGCCAAGAAAGCAGTGTTGAAAGGCGTCCACAGCCACACACAAAAAAATCCAGATGTCACCTACCTTCTGGCGGCCCAAAACATTGCAGGAGGCAGCCCAAGTATCCTCGAAAGAGCACCCCTAGGAGAAACAGGCTTGACCACAATGCCATCATTAAGTTCCCCTTCACCACCCAGTCAGCCATGAAGAAGAGAGAAGACAGCAACACACTTGTGTTCGTTGTGGATGTCAACACCAACAAGCACCAGATTAAACAGGCTGTGAAAAATCTCTATGGTATTGACCCGGCCAAGGTCAATGCCCTGATCAGGACTGATGGAGAGAAGAAGGCATATGGTCCACTGGTTCCTGACTATGATGCTTTGGATGTTGCCAACAAAATTGGGGTCATCTAAGCTGAGTCCAGCCAGCTCATCCTAAATATGAAAATTTTCACTCTTAAAAATGAAAGAGAGGAAGGAAGGAAGGGAGGAAGGAAAGAAGGAAGGCACATTTCCATCCTACTTAGAATGACAGGTGATCTGATCTGATAAACATCATCTGGTGGAAATTATGGTCATTTTGATGATGAAGGAAAAAAAGTGGTTCTATGTTAAGACATTCTTTCTTGGACTTTGTGAAAGACTTAGAAACTATCTTTTCCTCAAGTGGAGTTTCTTTCTTCACGGATATTAACAGCATGAATTTAATTGGCAAAGTGTTAATGGAGCTAAATGCGCATTTCTTTTAAATAGTAAAAGAAAATTCTTTGAGCCTTTTGTTTTTTATTGCTTGTGTCTTGCCAAATGTCTCTGCATAACCTCCAGCCTTGGGTGGTGGCGATTAGGAGGACTTGGTGGTGTGGCCTGGAGCTAAAGCTGTAGGTGATAAGAAGTCATCCCAAGAGAGCTGGTGTCCTCAGGGGTTTATGATCTGGGTGCAGAGAACAGACGTTCACCTGCAGCATCTAAGACAGTGCGTGTAGGATGCAGAACTAAGATGAATCCTGCAGTTTAAAAATACTGTAGAGATTCAGAGGAAAGTCATGCCTGTAGGCCAGAAACATAAGAAAGCCTTGTAAGGAGGATAGGATTTGCACCATGTCAGGAAGGTAAGATAAGACCCTGCTAGCACAGGGGTGGGGAGCATGGCTGGCATGATTCAATTGCTGATGTGTTTGAGGGACCAGGAGGCCAGGGTGCTATTTCCATGGCTGTCGCATTGGAGTGGAAGCAATTGCTTCTCCATCTCCTTTAGAAGTACCACAGTGGACCTTGCCCATCTGACTTTCTTTTCAACTTGGGGCATCAAGTTGGAGCTCTTCTTGTCTGAGACATTTTTTTGCCCTTGAGCAAAAGCACTCACTCTAAATCACAAGACCCTCCCTTTTCTAGGAGTAGACTGTCTCAGGTCTGTGATATTGGCTGCCATCCTCCATATTTACTTTGGAACTTTACTGCCACTGGTGGAAAATGTAAAATAACAGTGTTCTTTTCTGTGTGTATCTTTTTTTAAAAAAATTGAAGTATAGTTGATTTACAATGTTGTGTTAATTACTGCTGTACAACAAAGTGATTCAGTTACACGTATATATACATTGTTTTTCATATTCTTTTCTGGATATTGAATATAGTTCTCTGTGCTATACAGTAGGACCTGGTTGTTCATCCATTCTCTATATAAAAGCTTACATCTGGGCTTCCCTGGTGGTGCAGTTGTTGAGAGTCTGCCTGCCGATGGAGGGGACATGGGTTTGTGCCCCGGTCCGGGAAGATCCCACATGCCGCGGAGCGGCTGGGCCCGTGAGCCATGGCCGCTGAGCCTGCGCGTCCGGAGCCTGTGCTCCGCAACGGGAGATGCCACAAAAGTGAGAGGCCCGTGTACCGCAAAAAAAAAAAAAAAAAAAAAAAGAAAACTTACATCTGTTAACCCCAACCTCCCACTCCAGCCCTCCCCCAACCCTCTCCCCCTTGACAACCACCAGTCTGTTCTCTATCTCTGTGATTCTGTTTCTGTTTCATAGATAGGTTCATTTGTGTCATATTTTAAATTCCACATGTAAGTGTTATCATATGGTATTTGTCTTTCTCTTTCATAACAGCATTCTTAATCCCTGTCTCTAGGGGATGATGTGGGGAACTCGCTCAGCGAGCAAGGTCACCCAGTGTGGGAGGGGTGATGGAGCACTTCAGAAGTTGTAGGGAGCTCTGAAATCAAGGACATCTCAAAGCTCCTGCTGTTCTGTGATTCAGGGCCTCCTGCAGGGCTCTCGGGACAGCTAGATCAAGCTTCGCTGTCACACACCTCTTCTGCCATGGAGAATTAAAGCATTTCTCAGTCTGACATTGCAATTTCCCTGACAAGGTTCTGGCTGACAGATGTTCCCCAAATTAAAAAGTAGTGTACCCTGCCTATTCACTATTTCATCTTTTCAAGGAAGGAGAACAATTACTTATTTATTTTTAAAGCAAAATCACTAACCCTGCACATTGTCATCTGCAATACAAGTTGGGTAACTTAGGAGCAATCTTGGCTTCAGTGATGATGTTGGAACCATAAAGTGGATTCAATTTCAGATTTACAGCTTTGAGAGGGAGGTTCAGGAAACTGTGTCATATATCCTGACTTCCCTTCATCTCTTCACCCAGGGAAGTTTTTCTGCTTGTCGTGGCACCTTTGCGCTCTCGCTACTCACTTCCCCACTGCTTTGGGGAGGTAAGTGATGCCCATGTGACCTGGATCCTCTGGACAGTTCCAAATGCCACCAAAGAAAGCAGCAGATGGGATAGGATTTTGAGATCATGTAGAAGATTCTGTCCCACCTCATCTGCTCAGGGGCAAGTTGGTGGTTGAAAACATCATTTTGCATACTAACTCTGTTTTAGGTGTGGGACCTTGCCCTGGAGCAGAAGGGAAAAAAAGAAAAGATCTAAGAACAGGTGGAATTCTTTTGACTTGACACTGTAGAAAGCTGCGTAGAAATGATCACTTTTGGGAGAAAGGTATTTTAATTGAATGAGTCTTTGAGAAGGGGACAGTATTATATACAGGCCATTTCATATTGAAGATCATTTCCCCTTTCTTGAACATTTTTCTTCTGTATTTTTCATGACACTGTATTATCTCAGTTCACTTCCTATTTCTCCATCCACCTCAGATTTCTTCAGATACGTACCCAGGAGTGGGATTGCTGGGTCATATGGTAGTTCAATTTTTAGTTTTTTGAGGAACCTCCATACTGTTCTCCACAGTGGCTGCACCAATTTACATTCCCACCAACAGTGTACAAGGGAAGGGTTTAAGGACAAAGTCTTATAAAACAGTCTTAAAATATGTCTCTTATTATGGGCTTACGTTTGGGATTTTTTTCCCCCGTTAGCTTTGGATATTTAATGCATTTCAGGATCCTGAAACCCAGAACTGGAGGTATTTTGAGGTGAACCTACTAAGAATCCATTTTCTGCTTATTTTGCTCTATTTTTCATGAAATGAAAAATGAGAACATAAGGTCAAATTTTAGTGCATTGTATTAACATTAAGATTCAATAAAATCTCATGTCTTTTAAATAAGAGGAAAGATCTCAGTGGCAAAGGAAGAAAAAGCAACAGATGATGGATGCTTTTCCTGCAGGAGGAATGACCAAGTGTACTCACCGAATCCCATTTTCCATTGCCTGCCAGGCTTGAGAAATGGGAATGCCAGACAGGCCAGCATGCTGGCTTGGGCCATGAAATTCCACACAGTTACCCCAAAGCCAAGGGTAACAGCTGAGAGAAACATGAAAAGAATGAAGTGATGATTACACTTGGGAGACATAGCAAGTCTTGTTGAAACTTCTATAAAAACATAACAGAAGGATTGGTTCAAGATGGCAAAGTAGAAGGACGTGCACTCACTCCCTCTTGCGAGAGCACTGGAATCACAACTAACTGCTGAACAATCACCCACAGGAAGACACTGGAACTCACCAAAAAAGATACCCCACATCCAAAGACAAAGGAGAAGCCACAATTAGACAGTAGGAGGGGTGCAATCACAATAAAATCAAATCCCATAACCACTGGGTGGGTGACTCACAAACCAGAGAACAATTATACCACAGAAGTCCACACACTGGAGTGAAGGTTCTGAGCCCTAGGTTAGGCTTCCCAACCTGGGGGTCCAGCAATGGGAAGAGGAATTCCCAGAGAATCAGACTTTGAAGGCTAGTGGGATTTGGTTGCAGGACTTTGACAGGACTGGGGGAAACAGAGACTCCACTCTTGGAGGGCACACACAAAGTAGTGTGCACATTGGGACCCAGGGGAAGCAGCAGTGACCCCATAGGAGACTGAACTGACCTACCTGTTAGTGTTGGAGGGTCTCCTGCAGAGGCAGGGGGTGGCTGTGGCTCACTGCGGGGACAAGGACACTGGCAGCAGAAGTTCTGGGAAGTGCTCCTTGGCGTGAGCCCTCCCAGAGTCTGCAATGAGCCCCACCAAAGAGCCTGTAGCCTCCAATGCTGAATCACCTCAGACCAACAACCAACAGGGAGGGAACTCAGCCCCACCCATCAGGAGACAAGCGGATTAAAGTTTTACTGAGCTCTGCTCCACAGAGCAACACCCAGCTCTACCCACCACCAGTCTCTCCCATCAGGAAGCTTGCACAAGCCTCTTAGATAGTCTCATCCACCAGAGAGCAGACAGCAGAAGCAAGAAGAACTACAATCCTGTAGCCTGTGGAACGAAAACCACATTCACAGAAAGATAGACAAAATGAAAGGCAGAGGACTATGTACCAGATGAAGGAACAAGATAAAACCCCAGAAAAACAATTAAATGAAGTGGAGCTAGGCAAATTTCCTGGAAAAGAATTCAGAATAATGATATTGAAGATGATCCAGGACCTCGGAAAAAGAATGGAGGCAAAGATCGAGAAGATGGAAGAAATGTTTAACAAGGACCTAGAAGAAGTAAAGAACAAACAGATAAACAATACAACAACTGAAATGAAAAATACACTAGAAGGAATCAATAGAAGAATCACTGAGGCAGAAGAACAGATGAGTGACCTGTAAGACAGAATGGTGGAATTCACTGCTGTGGAACAGAATAAATAAAAAAGAATGAAAAGAAATGAAGACATTTCTAAGAGACCTCTAGAACAACATTAAACGCACCAACATTCGCATTATAGGGGTCCCAGAAGGAGAAGAGACAGATAAAGGACCTGAGAAAATATTTGAAGAGATTATAGTCAAAAACTTCCCTAACATGAGAAAAGAAATAGCCACCCAAGTCCATGAAGTGCAGAGAGTCACAGGCAGGATAAACCCAAGGAGAAACACACCGAGACACAAAGTAATCAAAGTAACAATAATTAAAGGCATTTTTCACAGAACTAGAACAAAAAATTTCACAATTTGTATGAAAACACAAAAGACCCTGAATAGCCAAAGCAATCTTGAGAAAGAAAAACAGAGCTGGAGGAATCAGACTCCCTGACTTCAGACTATACTACAAAGCTGCAGTAATCAAGACAGTGTGGTACTGGCACAAAAACAGAAGTATAGATGAATGGAACAGGATAGAAAGCCCAGAGTTAAACCCACACACATATGGTCACCTTCTCTTTGATAAAGGAGGCAAGAATATACAGTGGAGAAAAGACAGCCTCTTCAATAAGTGGTGCTGGGAAAACTGGACAGCTACATGGAAAAGAATGAAATTAGAACACTCCCTAACACCATACACAAAAATAAACTCAAAATGGATTAAAGACCTAAATGTAAGGCCAGATACCATCAAACTCTTAGAGGAAAACATAGGCAGAACACTCTATGACATAAATCACAGCAAGATCCTTTTTGACCCACCTCCTAGAGAAATGGAAATAAAAACAAAAATAAACAAATGGGACCTAATGAAACTTAAAAGCTTTTGCACAGCAAAGAAAACCATAAACAAGACCAAAAGACAACCCTTAGAATGGGAGAAAATATTTGCAAATGAAGCAACTGACAAAGGATTAATCTCCAAAATTTAGAAGCAGCTCATTTAGCTCAATATCAAAAAACCAAGAAATTCCATCCAAAAATGGGCAGAAGACCTAAATAGACATTTCTCCAAAGAAGATATACAGATTGCCAACAAACACATGAAAGAATGCTCAACATCATTAATCTCGAATAAACAATCTAACCTTACACCAAAAGGAACCAGAGAAAGAAGAGCAAACAACCCAAAGTTAGTAGAAGGAAAGAAATCGTAAAGATCAGAGCAGAAATAAGTGAAATAGAAACAAAGAAAACAATAACAAAGATCAATAAAACTAAAAGCTGGTTCTTTGAGTAGATAAACAAAGTTGATTAAACCTGTAGCCAGACTCATCAATAAAACAGGGAGAAGACTCAAATCAATAGGATTAGAAATGAAAAAGGAGAAGTAACAATTGACACTGCAGAAATAAAAAGGATCATGAGAGATTAGTACAGGCAGCTATATGCCAATAAAATGGACAACCATGAAGAAATGGACAAATTCTTAGAAAGGTATAACCTTCCAAGACTGAACCAGGATGAACTAGAAAATATGAACAGACCAATGACAATAATGAAATTGAAACTGTGATTAAAAATCTTCCAACAAACAAAAGTCCAGGACCACATGGCTTCACAGTTGAATTCTATCAAACATTTAGAGAAGAGCTAATACCCATCCTTCTCAAACTCTTCCAAAGAATTGCAGAGGAAGGAACACTCCAAACTCATTCTACAAGGCCACCATCACCCTGATATCAAAGCCAGACAAAGATACTACAAAAAAAGAAAATTACAGACCAGTATCATTCATGAATATAGATGCAAAAATCCTCAACAGAATACTCGCAAACAGAATCCAACAACACACTAAAAGGATCATACACCATGATCAAGTGGAATTTATCCTAGGGAGGCAAGGATTCTTCAATATATGCAAATCAATAAATGTGATACACCATATTAACAAATTGAAGAATAAAAACCATATGGTCATCTTAATTGATGCAGAAAAAGCTTTAGACAAAATTCAACACCAATTTATGATAAAAACTCTTCAGAGAGTGGGCATAGAGGGAATCTATCTCAACACAATAAAGGCCATATATGACAAACCCACAGCAAATATTCTCAAAAGTGAAAAACTGAAAGCATTTCCTCTAAGATCAGGAATGAGACAAGGATGTCCAATCTCACCACTATTATTCGACATAGTTTTGGAAGTCCTAGCCAAGGCATTCACAGAAGAAAAAGAAATAAAAGGAATACAAATTGGAAAAGAAGAAGTAAGGCTGTCACTGTTTGCAGATGACATGACACTATACATAGAGAATCCTAAAGATGCTACCAGAAAACTAGTAGAGCTAATCAATGAATTTGGTAAAGTATCAGGATACAAAATGAATGCACAGAAATCTCTTGCATTCCTATACACTAACAATGAACCATCAGAAAGAGAAATTAAGGAAACAATCCCATTTACCATTGCAACAAAAAGAATAAAATACCTAAGAATAAACCTACCTAAGGAGGTAAAAGACCTGTACTCAGAAAACTATAAGACACTGATGAAAAAAATCAAAGATGACATAAACAGATGGAAAGATATACCATGTTCTTGGATTGGAAGAATCAATATTTTGAAAATGACTACTGTGCAAAGCAATCTACGGTTCAGTGCAATCCCTATTAAATTACCAATGGCATTTTTTACAGAACTAGAACAAAAAATCTTAGAATTTGTATGGAGACACAAAAGACCCTGAATAGCCAAAGCAATCTTGAGGGAATAAAAATGGAGCTGGAGAAATCAGATTCCCTGACTTCAGACTATACTACAGAGCTATAGTAATCAAGACAGTGTGGTACTGGCACAAAAACAGAAATATAGATCAATGGAAAAGGATAGAAAGCCCAGAGATAAACCCATGCACATATGGTCACCTTATTTTTGATAAAGGAGGCAAGAATATACAATGGAGAAAAGACAGCCTCTTCAATAAGTGGTGCTGGGAAAACTGGACAGCTACATGTAAACGAATGAAATTAGAAGAGTCCCTGACACCATACACAAAGATAAACTCCAAATGAATTGAAGACCTAAATGTAAGACTGGGCACTATAAAACACTTAAAGGAAAACATAGGCAGAACACTCTATGACATAAATCTCAGCAAGATCTTTTTTGACCCACCTCCCAGAGAAATGGAAATAAAAACAAAAATAAACAAATGGGACCTAATGAAACTTAAATGCTTTTGCACAGCAAAGGAAACCATAAACAAAACGAAAAGACAACCCTCAGAATGGGAGAAAATATTTGCAAATGAATCAACAGACAAAGGATTGATCTCCAAAATATATAAACAGCTCATGCAGCTCAATATTAAGAAAGCAACCCAATCCAAAAATGGGCAGAAGACCTAAATAGACATTTCTCCAAAGAAGACATACAGAATGTCCAAGAGGCCCATGAAAAGATGCTCAACATCATTAATTATTAGAGAAATGCGAATCAAAACTACAGTGAGGTATCACCTCACGCTGGTTAGAATGGGCATCATCAGAAAATCTACAAACAATAAATTCTGGAGAGGGTGTGGAGAAAAGGGAACCCTCTTGCACTGTTAGTGGGAATGTAAATTGATAGAGCCACTATGGAGAAGAGTATGGAGGTTCCTTAAAAAACTAAAAATAGAATTACCATATGACCTAGAAATCCCACTAGTGGACATATAACCTGAGAAAACCATAATTCAAAAAGACACATGCACCCCAATGTTCATTGCTGCACTATTTACAATAGCCAGGTCATGGAAGCAACCAAAATGCCCATCGACAGGCGAATGGATAAAGAAGATGTTGTACATATATACAATGGAATATTACTTAGCCATAAAAAGCAACAAGATTGGGTCATTTGTTGAGACGTGGATGGACCCTAGAGACTGTCATAGAGAGTGAAACAAGTCAGAAAAAGAGAAACAAATTTCATATATTAAAGCATATACGTGGAATCTAGAAAAATGGCACCGATGAACCGGTTTGCAAAGCAGAAATAGAAACACAGATGTAAAGAACAAATGTATGGACACCAAGGGGGGAAAGTGACGGGGGGCCGGGTGGTAGTGTTGGGATGAATTGGGAGATTGGGATTGACATATATACACTAATATGTCTAAAATAGAAAACTAATAAGAACGTGCTATATAAAAAAATAAAATAAAATTCAAAAAAAACCACATAACATATAACAGCCCCAGAAATAATCACAGTGTTGAGCCTGGGCCACACTGTGTAAAATAACTCAAGTATTTCTGATTAATTTGGTCTCTGGCTGCATTTGCTAGGAAGTCTTGCTGTGCGTGTGTGTGTGTGTGTGTGTGTATGCTGTATGCTGTGTGTACGTATTAAAGATTCAGTTACTTTGGTTGGCCAGCAGAGAGCTAAAGCCTGTGACTGATTTATGGAGTATTTCTTTCTCTTAATTGACCAGCCATGGTACAAGTCCCATTCTGTGAACGTAGAGGCTTATGCATAAGCAATAAGCACAAACGGATCTTTTGGTTAAGGTCAAAGTCTGTTCCTTTTACATTCTACAACCCTATCCCCATCTCCCAGGGCACTTTATAAAGGCTGAATTTTTCAAATCCAGTGCCTTTTTTCTTTTTTTCCCCTGGAGCTGCCTCCTTCTGAATCAGACTATTTTGCTTAGGGAGGATTAGATGTAGATTTCTTTCAATAGACAGATTTATTCCAAACATCCCCAGTCATGTGTCTTTCACCGTACAAGTAACTGTACTTCAGTTGCCAACAATAGATACTGATACAGGTTACCTTGAGCAAAAAAGGAATTTATGGAAAGGATGGAGTGCTTGATTGAATTAAAGCAAAGGCAGCATAACCAGGTGTCAGAAAGAAAGCAGAGGTTTTCTGAGAATCTGGGTACCGAAAACAAACGCTTTTCTTGGCCTACCATGGACAGGGTAGATGAACTACAGTCTTCTCTCGTGAGGTTCACCACTTGTGGTAAACTCGTAGTGATGGTAGGGATGCAAGGTAGGTGGAAACTGCTGCTTCTTAGAACCCAAGCTCAGACCTGCACTCTCTGCCACCTTCACTCACATGCATTGGCCAGAGCAAACCACATAGCCCAGCCGTCGACCCCCGAGGCTGGGAAACATTTCTTGCTGGTAGCAGAGTAGCAGGAGGAACAGCAAAGTCACATAACAAAGGGCATGGATATAGGGAGGGGCAGACAGTTGTGGTCAGTCATTCAATCTACCTCGAGGTCATTTCCTAAAGAGAATGTGGAGTAACAATATCAAAGGGGGAGAATGGATGCAAGGCAAGCAAGTGAAGGTCTTCAGTGGGACGGCAGTGCCATTTATGATTTGGCACATTGGCAGTGCTGGCAGTCGTCTCTTGATACATAGGATTGTGGGTATGAGGAGAAGTTTGGGGTGAGTTTCGGAGAGCATAGTTTCCAGTCCATACATGTATCTGTGGAAAATTGCTACTCCAGCCAGGCAGTGGAAAGGGGTCCTGGAGTTGCCCTTCCCATCTTTGGAAAGGGGAAGAAAGAGCTTGTTCTTCTGCTTAGAATCTAGTGTGCAACCATCTCTTGGAAATACGCTCATGCCACCTGGATGATCATTCAACGCAGCTTTCACCCTCAAGGTTGCTCTTGGTGTTCAGTTGTTGAAATTATAAGGAGGGTTACACCGTGGGTACCTGCATTCTTTATGGATGCTGTGGTTATCTGTAAATGTGTAACAAATTACCCCAAACTTAGTGGCTCAGAACAACCATTTATTATGCTCATAGATTCTGTAGGTCAAGAATTCAGACAGGAAACAGCAGGACTGATTTGCCTCTGCTCCATAATGTCTGGGACTTCAGAGAGAAGACTCAATACCTGGGAGTGGTTGACAGCTGGGGTCTAGAATCATCTGAAGGTTCCATCCCTCACATGCTTGGTGGTTGCTACTGGCCATTGGCCGAGACCTTACCCGCTGGAACTGTTGGCTGGGACATCTATACACTCCCTTTTCTCGTAGTCTGGACAGTCACTCCACCCAGTGGCTGGGTTCAAGGGTGAGCAGCACAAGATATCCAGGTAGAAGTTGTACCGTCTTTGTAAATCTACCCTTCGAGGTTGACAGTGCAGTGGCATTTCCACAGCATTCTATTCATTGAGGCAACTACAAAGGCTTTCTGAGTTTCAAGGGGAGGAGAATAAATTTTAATTCTCGATGGCAAGGTAATGAAAGAACATTTGGAGTCCAAAATGTTGATGCAGCTTTTTAATTTTTTTAAGGTTTTCCTTAAAATTTTTATTTCCTGCTGTCCAAAAGTTGTTCTTGATGCAGCTCTTTTAGACAATACTATTTGCTACTATAGTCTGCCATCTGGCTACAAGTATACACATGCCTCCCACAAACTCATCCTTCTCTCAAAATCCCTAGTTTCATCTGATTATGGCATCAGGCTTGAGGCCCAGGACCCTGTCATCTAAATCAGTTCCAGGGTTGGGAAGGGCATGGTACAGGAGCAGCCGTGTTGGGCAGTGCTTACTTTCATACCCACATCCAGGGACCTGCCCTGAGGTCCATGCATTGATCAGTCAGCAGCCTGGTCTAAACCAAGTGTGGCTTCTGTCAAAATTCAATACGGGTTCCAGGTGAGCCCAAGACCCAGACTTCCTCAGCAGAGAACTAGGGTGAAAATGCGGTACAGGGCAAATAAACAGCTGGGGGCAGGCCACAGGTACTGGGATCGTGAGAGATAGGTCACGGGCTTTCATGTTTGCCTCAGGGACTTAGGAGCTGCTGGGCATATTAGATACAGACGTGGTGGAGACAGACTCTCTGAGGCCAAGCAGGGGCTGTGCCACACTTGCCTAAAGCCCAACCTTTGTGGGAATGAGGACAAGTCCTGAGCAAACAGGAGCTGATGCTTTGCTTAGATTACTATCAACGGTCATTTTACCTGCTTTGTGTTTTCATGTGGGCCTGCTAGGTGTGTCACTGCTCCAGCGTTTTAGCAGAATTTCCTAGGTGAAGGAATTACACAGAGGTAGCTTTACAAGGCACTGAAGTATTTCCCCGACTCATGCTCAACAGTAAAGATACTGATGTTCCCCTTCAAATAAATGACTCTGCTGTCACCCTTTTTCTGGATCCTTCCCACTTCTCTAACTTATCCATAATCAAACCTACCCAGAACCACTTAACCAAAATCAAAGAACCTCGGTGTGAGCTCAGACATCACTGAGCTCATAAAAGTTGTAGTGTTCCCCAAGAAAGCTTGAGGGCTTACATGTCTGTATGCATGTAAGAGATGAGCAAAGGGTTTGAATAGACATTTTTTCCAAGGAAGATATATATCATTAGGGAAATATAAGTCAAAACCACAATGAGTACCACTTTACAGTCACTAGGATGGCTATAGTCAAAACCACAGCTGAAACATGTGTTGGCAGGGATCTGGAGAAACTAGAACTCTCATACATTGCTGATGGGAATGTGAAATGGTGCAGCCACTTTGGAAAACAGTCTTTTGAGGCAGTTCCTCAAAAGGCTGAACATACAGTCTCCCAGAAGTTCTACTACTAGGCATGTACACAAGAACAATGAAGCATGTCCACAAATGTTCACAGCAGCATCATTTATAATAACTAAAAAGTGGAAGCAATGTGAATATCCATCAACTGATGAATGGATAAACAAATGTGGTCTATCCATATAATGGAACATCATCTGGCAATGAAAAGAAATGAAGTATTGGGACATGTTACAACATGGATGAACCTCGAACACATTGTGAAATGTTTGAAAGAAGCCAGTCACAAAAGGCCACAGATTATGTGATTCCATTTATACAAAATGTCCACAATAGGCAAATCTATAGAGACAGAAAGTAAATTAGCAGTTGTGCCGGGCTGGGGGTCGGAAGAGGAAAGAGAGCAACTATTAATGAGCATAAGTTTTTTTTGGGTGGGGAAGGGTAAATGCAAATGTTCTAAAATTGATTGTAGTGTTGGTCATGCAACTTAAAACACATTGAATTGTACACTACAAATAGGTGAATTGTGTGGTATATAAATCATATCCCAGTAAAGGTGTTTTTTAAGATTAAAAAAAGACTTCAAAACTATGTCTTGATCTTATTATATGTCTTACGTCTGGAGTAAATCCAACTGCCTCTCTCCACCCTTTCAGTTGCTCTGTCTGAACTGGAAGTTGTCAGGGGTCAAGGGAGGGAAAGGCACTTCAGCCTTGGTAAAGTCTTTAAGCAAGATCACAAGAGAGTCAGTTTTCTTTGTTTTTAAAATTGTCCTGCTCTATTCCTTGTTCTGTTCTATGTTCATTTAGTTCAGGAACCCTAAATGCCAAGACTCTTTTATTTCATCGAGATTCAACCCTCTTATCATAGACAAGAGAGAACGTTATTATTCCTGACTGTCCTCAGTAGAATTAACACATTAACAGAAGCACACAGAGAGGGGACCATGCTTATGATCATGGTGTTTGTTGATAATGCAGTTTTAGGCAACGATCAAAGAAGAGTTTGTCGTCTTTTGTTCTTCTTCAAATCACAAGTCTACAGGCAACAGCTACAAGGTGGTAGTGCTGTGCTCTGTAGTGTTTGCTTTTCCATGTTTTTTTCTCTCTTTCTCTTCCTCTCTCCACCCCATTTTTTGCCACGTATATTGGGTAGGAAAAAAAGAAGACATTAAAGGTGTCTGGTACCCCTTTTGTCATCAACCTTTATGAGGCTTTGGAAACGTTTGTTGTCAAAAAGATTACAGGTGTAACAACATGACTCTTAGTACACAAATTCAAGCAGGGATTTCTCTCCTTCCTTTCAGTCAACACTGTTTAGATGGTGAGCACCCACCTTCCAGGCTGGCAGGGAGTTCAGCTTCTGTCCTCCTTGTGACCTCCCCACCCAGGGTCATGCTAAGGCTCCAAGGTCATAGGTGCTGCCGAGCCACTGTGGTGGCTTCATCCTTCCCTGTGATTTGTCCCTTTGTTCATGGTCCCCTAAGGTCCAGGGGCTCTGCCACCACTCCACTGGTGTTGCAGGAATGATTGACAATGTGAACGTCAGAGCATCGGATATGGCCTTCCTAGGAACACCACCGAGACATGCTGATGCCAAAAACTCGGCCTCTGTGCACTGGTGCCAGATCTAATCTCGGAGACAGAGTTTTGGGTGAAGTGGAAAAGAATAGCTTTACTGCTTTGCCAGGCAAAAGGGGACCCAGTGGGCTCCTGCCTTCAAAAACTGTGTGTCCCAACTGGGGGAGAGTTGGTGAGTTTTATAGCAATGGTTCAAGGACGGGGTTGCTGATAAGGATTTGGGTGTGTGCAGAGCCTGTACTCCTTTAATCTGGTCTCAGGTAATCTGATGAGTTTCTGTGGTTCCTTTAATCTGGAATGAAGAATGCTGACATCTTCTATTTGGTGGGGGTTTTAGTTCTGCAGAAGAGCTCAAAGATATTGTTATGTGTATCCCTTGAGGGGGAACCAGGACCCTGCTCCAATGCTGCACTATTGTGTCTTGGCTTCTCCTCCCTTGTCTCTGCCTCCCCTCCCTTCCCTAATTAGCAACTATTTGAACCTGCCCTTTGGAACTCAGGGAAGGTCATGGAGGCTGAAGTCTATTCCCTACAAACAAGGAACGGGGGCCCCAAAGGGTCCTGCTCTGTTTCAATATGGCTGAGGCTTTGCCTTTCAGGAAGCAGAACACCAGTCCCCACTGGTCAGGAGACTCTGCCCTGTGCCCACCTCAGTCTTTGTGACTTTTCTTCTCCTCTCTTGTTGCACTTGGAAAGCCACTTCAACTGACTTAAACTTTTGAAATTAAAAGCCAAGGCATGAAGTGTGTTGACAATCTCTGCTTTCCAACCTGCTGCATTCCTCTGCCTTCTTGGCTTTGGAAACACAAATATTAATAGTGCAAAAAATCGATCATTCTGCAGAAGAATCTGGGACTTGCTTTGGGGGTGTCTAGCCTACCACCACCTGGAGACAGTGACAGAATTGTGCTCCATGAGAGCAGGGACAGTATGTCTCTGATCCACCATCGCCATGTCCTCTTGGGGCCAAAGGGAATGTTTGCAGGTATAAATTCGTACCTACAGAGAGTTGAATGCTTGCCTCTGTCACAGAGGGGAGGTGGGATGGGGGTGGGTGAGCGTTTTCTGCTGCCTGGATAGACCTGGAGTTGCTAATGCTGGGTGAGTGCCCGAGGGGATGGTCTTACCTTATTTTATTTATGTTCTCACAGCTCATTGGATTCAAGTTCTGCTTTATTTTTTTGACTAAGCTCTCTTTGTCCACTCTTAGGGATGAAAATTGTAGTCTTATTTTGCTTCCATGGCAATAAATGTATTGCATTGTCTTTATCACTCTCTCTCTATACATATATATATTTATAATTATATTTATATACTCCTATAATATACTTTATATAATTATAAATAAGTATATAATTATTTATATACTGCTAATAGTAAAATATTAAAATTATATGTATATAATTTTTTTCAGCCTCAGTAGCATTTCTTGGATAAGAGTTTCTCTCCGCCTGCCGATGCAGGGGATACGGGTTCGTGCCCCGGTCTGGGAGGATCCCATATGCCGCGGAGCGGCTGGGCCCGTGAGCCGTGGCCGCTGGGCCTGCGTGTCCGGAGCCTGTGCTCCGCAACGGGAGAGGCCACAACAGTGAGAGGCCCGCATACCACAAAAAGAAAAAAAAAAAAAAAAAAAAAAAAGAGTTTCTCAAGGTGGCTTTTCAAGAACTGGATTCCTGCTGTGTATGCCACTTTCTCTTACCAAGAGAGGCTGTAGGGTAGAGAGTTCCGAGGCCAGCATCCCCACTCAGCCACTTGCTTGCTCTGTGATTCTGAAAAGGCTGCTTCACCTCTGTGCTTCAGTTTCCTTTTCCCTGAAATGGGAACAGTGATGACAGTACCACCTCATGGGCAAGTGGTGGTAATAGAATGAATGAATGTGGTTGTCATCCCTAGAGCCTCCAGAGCACACACACGTAGGAGGAGGTGACTGTCTTTGGAGCATCTCTATTATTTGATTTTTATTTAAAAAGAACATATAAATGGAATAAAATGTTGGGGGGAAACATAAGTAATTATCTTGCTCTTCTGCTAAAAACAAAGAAATGAGCCAAGCAAATAAACCGACCTCAGGGGATCCTCCTTTTACCCAGTAGTGAGAGCCCAAAGCTGTGATGAGGGTGTTCAGGGCTTCTGCAGCCTGGCCACACCCGCCCCCCCCCATCCTCACGGTGTCAGCACACCACCCCCCCAGACTCTCTTCACACTTGCCTTTCCACTTGCATGCAAGAATGTCTTCCTGCCCTTGGTAGGAGGGCACATGTCACCCTTCTCTGCCTGTGAAGGTCTTTATTTTATTTATTTATTTTGTTTTTGAAAGTCTTTATTGTTAAGGGTCTGTGTAGCACTTCCTTTGTGAAGTCTTCTGTTTCCCCCGACTCAGAGGTACTCACTCTCTTTAGCCCTGACAACGTTAAAACAAGAAAAAACTCAACGTTATATGTTGGCACTTATTTCCTCTACTTTGTTTTATCATTAATTGTACATTTGTACTTCTCACTCTGTTGGAGACCACACTATCATTTTTCTTTTTTGTTCTGTTTTTTGACTTTTTATTTTATATTGGCATATAGTTCATTGACAATGGTGTGTTAGTTTCAGGTGTACAGCAAAGTGTTTCAGTTGTACATATACATGTATCTATTCTTTTTCAGATTCTTTTCCCATTTAGGTTAGTACATAATACTGAACAGAGTTCCCCATGCTATACAGTAGGTCCTTGTTAGTTATCTATTTTAAATATAGCGGTGAGTACATGCCAATCCCAAATTCCTTCCCCACACGCTATCATTTGCCTATTGCAGTTTTTCCAGGTTTTTAGTATGAGAATTTTCTTTCTTTTTTTTATATTTATTTATTTATTTGGCTGCCCCAGGTCTTAGTTGCAGCATGTGGGATCTTTAGTTGCAGCATGTGAACTCTTAGATGTGGCATGTGGGCTTTTAGTTGCAGCATGTGGACTCTAGTTCCCTGATCAGGGATCGAACCTGGTTCCCCTGCACTGGGAGCATGGAGTCTTAACTGCTGGACCACAAGGGAAGTCCCTAGTATGAGAATTTTCAAAGGTATAAAGGAGTTGAAGGAATCGAGCAAGGAATGCAATCCCCAAACCTACCACTTTTATCCCACGTTTGTTGCCACGTTGTCACATTTTATATATATGTACTTTGTGTATATGTACTTTATTTCCACTGAGCTGTATAATTGTATGTGTCAGACATCATGATACTCTGCCCCAACTGCCTCAGCACACCACTCTCAAAGATAAGGACCAACTCTCAAAATCATCATGATTCATGAGTCATCATTAGTGATTCCCTAATGTCACCTAAGATGCAGTCCAAATTCAGTTCCTCCAGTGGAGGGAAGACCATGTCTTCATCCCTATTCATATCATCATGGAGAATATCACTTTCTGTCAAAGAAGCTGAGGCTGCTGATGTCATTGGGAGCCATTTTCTTGCAGAAAGTAGCCTTTTCTATTACATTTTGAATGTTGTTTCTCTAGGCCTTTTCAGCCTTAGCTTTGATCCCCCCCTCTTTCTCCATCTCTCTCTCTCTCTTTTTTCCCCCAGTAATCTGGTGCTATGGGAATGAGACTAAATGTTTTCCTTTAGAGACAGGAATTTTAGGAATACTGAGTTGCATTTTCTTTCTACTGGCACAGCAATCTTGTTCACTTTTTCAAGAGTTCTAGTGTTTTTTGTTTGTTTGTTTGTTTGTTTTTGTAAAATCCTGGAGGCTGTGACAATATAATCAACCCTAATCTGTGGATTGGTTGTTGAGCCAGTGGGTTATGTAGAGATTTTGCTTCTCCTGTTTTCTTCTGTCTGCCTCCAGGCCATTTCAGTGAACTCAAGTATTTTCCTGACAGTGAAAAATCAAAGGAGAGGAAATTGAATACATATTCTTTTACTTTTTTAACAGCTCTGGCCAAAGAGTTGGTAGTGATTGAATCTCAGGCTAAATTTAGGTTTGTGGATTATGACTGAATTTTCCTTTCCCAGAATCTCCTTGTTGCCATTAGTGAAAAATAACAAGAGTTACTTTTAATAACTAAAGTGCATTTAGGAACTTAAAGAGTTTGTGTCAGTACAAGAATAAGTTTTATAAGAACTGTCAATTGGAAACTGATACTGCCACTAATAAGAAAGAATTAGAGTCTGTCATGATTCAGAGACACCCTTACCATTTGATGTGTCCAAAGCTAAATCCAGTTCTCTGGTTAGGATTATAATTCGTTTCTCTGCTGCTGTTTTGCTTTTTCAGTTTCATGACTTTTTGACTTTGTATGAAGTACTTTAAGCACTATATCCAAAATACATTAAAACTATGAAAAACACATTTATATCTTCTTGGTTAGCCTAACAAAAATGGATTTTTTTGTTGTGTTGTATTATTCATAAAACCAAAGCATGCAATCCAGCTTCTGCACCATTGAATTATTTATGCTGAAACTCTTGTCTTAGTTTACTAAAATGTAAATTCTGGCATAAAAAGTACTGAAGTACTTTGAAATTAAGTTAGACTCAAACAATCCACCTCAGAAGAAATACATTCATTGTTGATGTTTTTTCAGCCCAGAAAAGCAAAACAGATGGCTAAAACGGCAAGAAAAGGAAATGACAGTAGAAAGAAACATTACAAATAAAACCAAGATTTAGTTCATAGAAGTTTATATGCTAATTAAACATACATTAAAAATATAGGGCCTCCCTGGTGGCGCAGTGGTTGAGAGTCCGCCTGCCGATGCAGGGGATACGGGTTCGTGCCCCGGTCTGGGGGGATCCCATATGCCGCGGAGCGGCTGGGCCCGTGAGCCGTGGCCGCTGGGCCTGCGCGTCCGGAGCCTGTGCTCCGCAACGGGAGAGGCCACAACAGTGAGAGGCCCGCATACCACAAAAAGAAAAAAAAAAAAAATATATATATATATATATAGGCTTTATCACGTTATACTGTTTTGTTTTCCTTAGTGCTCTGTTCAAGACATGAAAGGTAGCATTAATTGGTTGGTAATATGCCCATTTTCTGTCTTCCGTCCTGAGTATAGATCCATGAAGGCAGAGACTGTCTGTCATGTTTATTACTGTTTATAGCTGTATCCCCCATGCCTGGTAGGAGAGGGCCTGGCTTATAGCATGTGCTTACCAAGTGTCTGTTCAATAAATGGATAACTCAATCTTTTTTTAAAAAATTAATTTTATTAACATATAATTTACATACCATACAGTGCACTCATTTAGAAGTGTCTAGTTCAACACATTTTGACAAATAAATACACTATTGTAACCATCATTCCAATCAAGGGTACCTGGATGACTCAGTCTTTTGTGTGTGTATGTATCTATATGTATATATATCTCTACATATATCTTGTGTAGGTATATCTTGTGTGTGTGTGTATATATATATATATATACATATATATACATATAAATCTTAGCAAGCTCAATGATTAAATGAGTCACTGTTAGATTATTTAAGATAGTCCTTAAGTAAGGCTCAGGGTTTTTTTTTTTATATTCAGAACCCACTTTATTTTTCCTATTTCAATGAGAATTTAGCAAGAAGTTATTATATCCAAAGTTCTCACAGTTAGTTATAAAACAGAAAGCAGTCAACTAAGAACTCAGCTCAAGATTCCTTTTCATTGAAAACTACTCGTGGACATTCCTGTCCTTCTGAACTTTGAAGGAAACTGTTGATAGTAAGCTCATGAGAGAGAACATTTCTGCCAAAGTTTGTACTTTTAATTACTTTGAATTGTAACATTATCTATTTCTACCACATAGTAAGGAGAGGTAAGAATTTGAGCATATCATGAACTATTAGGACACTGAGAAATTCTCGTTTTTCCTATGTGAACCTTCTTAATGGAGCTTAATCATGATGTCTATAATAGTTGGTACCTCAAGCATATCCTCTGTGTTGTGATCTTAGTTTAAAGCGTTACTGAAAAGAGTAGCAGTGATCCTTGAATTATCCAAATTATAGATCCTTCCTACCTACAATTCTCATTATTAAAAAAGAACTGTAGAATTTGTGATGTCTCTGAGGTTGAAGGAAACTTGAGTTCAAGGTTTTTGATTTTTTTTTTTTTTTTTTTTTTTTTTTTTTTTTTTTTGCGGTAGGCGGGCCTCTCACTGTTGTGGCCTCTCCCCTTGCGGAGCACAGGCTCCGGACGCACAGGCTCAGCGGCCATGGCTCACGGGCCTAGCCGCTCTGCGGCATGTGGGATCTTCCCAGACCGGGGCACGAACCCGTGTCCCCTGCATCGGCAGGCGGACTCTCAACCACTGCGCCACCAGGGAAGCCCAAGGTTTTTGATTTTTAATTCACAAGAAAGAAAAAAGTCTAGGTTGTTTCTCCAAAGCCCTGTGCTAAGGATACAAAACAAGTATATTAAGCTCTGAATCATGGTCATAAAAATAAAATATCTCATATGAATTTAGCTTTGAGTTGTTTTTTCTTTTTAAACAAGATGATGGTTACTCCTTTTTAAAATTCCATCCTCACCTAGGGAAACATTCAGCTTCTTTGACCAGGGCTGATGATTTCTAGGGTCACCCTCATCTTTGTTCATGTTAGCAGCCTCCTTATTCTTTCAACAGTGAAGTATTTTGAGCTATTACTGTGAGAGCTTGACCTTGAAAACAGAAATGAACTTAGTGGTTTCTCTAGCTTTTAATCTCATGGCTGAGATCTCATTTTGAACCCAAATGAACATCAAATTGCTCCAACTCCAATGATGTCTGACCCTGTGAATGCCATTGGTCACAGGATCAGTGGGGTCAACTCTAAAGGTACAGGTACTCCAGAGTTTATTTTTTATGTTAAGTCCAAGGAGTGCTTTAAAGATAAAAAATCCCCTCCTAGATCTCAGAGCCAAGGAAGCTCCAACAGAGAATTCTGGTGTCTTGAGAATGACATTCTCCTTCTGACCCCCAATTACATGATACTTCTTTTTCTCTCTTTCACTAAAAGAGCACATCCCTTTATATCTGCTTCTTTCAGTAGTCTCTAAGATTATGAATTAGGAAGAGCATCAGATGCCAAGCTCATAGCCCTTTCTTCTAAGAATTGCACAGGTTGCCTCTGGAAGCAGGGAGCAGTGTGTGGGTGCTGTGGTTTACTTTCTTTCCCCTGCAAGGGAGGACTCCTTGTGTGTGTTGCCTGCACTCACACAGACCAGCTGGGCTGCTCATTCCAGGGTGATGGGGCCATGCTAACCATGTCTGGGTTTCATAAAGAGAAGGAGAGCTCAGGCTGTTAATTCCACTCAGACCCTCAAGCCGTGTATGGTTCAGACAGATGAGCTTTGAGAATGACAGACAGGTGTCTGTTCCCCCAGGGGTGCGGGGAGGTAGGAGGGGAGTCAGAGTGCTTCCTTTTTTTTTTTTTCTTTCTTTCTTTCTTTCTTTCTTTCTTTCTTTCTTTCTTTCTTTCTTTCCTTCTTTCTTTCCTTTCTCTTCCTTCCTTTCTTTCTTTCTTCCTTTCTTTCTTTCTTTCTCTCTTTCTCTCCTTCTTTCTTTCTTCTTTCTTTCTGTCTTTCTTTCTCTCTCTCTTCCTCCCTTCCTTCGTTCCTTCCATTTGGCTGCAAAGCTTGCAGGGTCTTATTTCCCAGACCAGGGATGGAACATGGGCCCCCTGCAGTGAAGTGTGTCCTAACCCCTGGACCACCAGGGCAGTCCCTTCCTGGCTTTCTTCTGCATCTCTTTGGTTTGTTTGCACAACAAAAACGTATTAAGTTCCTACTCTGTCTCTGGCCCTGGGCTCTGTTCCTTGTCAGTTTAGTTGAAGACAGTGAGCCCCAGCAGCAACTCTAACCTACCTCCCACCCTCTTTACAGACCCTAAGAAAGGTGCTCCAGCTGTGCGTTGGAAGGACCTGGGTTTGAATCCTGTGTCTGCTGCTTTGGTACCTCCAGGGCATGGATTGCATTTTTTGCCCGCCCTCCTTCCTAACAGCATGTGATTCTCTTGGGGGAAACATCTTCCCTCTTTGTGGTCTCTCTTGGTGGGAATGTAAATCTAAGTGTGCTGCCCTTTCCTGGCTAAGCCACGACTCTCCTAGGATTTGAGTCTTGAGTAATGCTGGATAAATATGGCAACACCATTTATCCTAGTGTAAACACTGGACAACTGTTTGAGTGATTCCTGAGCTTGGAGTTGCCCTGTTCTGGTCTTGTTTCCTGGTTCTCTGTGAATGCAGGAGGCTGCCAACTTCTTCTCAACAAATGCCCCTTTCTGCTTGTTTGTCAGAATTCGTTTCTGTGGCCTGGAATCTAAGGAGTCCTGGGTGACACACCTTTGGACCAGTTACTTGCATCTCTCAGCCTTAGTTTCTGCATGTCTAAAATTAGAAGAATAATGCCTACCTGTCAGGGTGGGGTGTGGATGGAATGAGAAGGCGTAGAAAAGAGCTCGGTCCTGGGCTGGGCACACAGGATGCTCACAACGGATGGCTGTTGGGGTCATGTTTAACATTTGTCACACTGGTGGTGCGGATGTAAGTTGGTGCAGCTGCTATGGGAAACAGCGTGGAGGTTCCTCAGAAAACTAAAAATAAAGTTGCCATATGATCCAGCAATTCCACTCCTGGGCATATACCCAGACAAAACTCTAATTCAAAAAGATACATGCACCCCTATGTTATAGCAACACTATTCACAATAGCCAAGACATAGAAATAACCTAAATGTCCATTGACAGATGAATGGATAAAGAAGATGTGGCACATATATACAATGGAATATTACTCAGCCATAAAAAATAATGAAATAATGCCATTTTTTTCATTTTTTGTTCATTTTGGATGGAGCTAGGGATTGTCATACTGAGAGAAGTAAGTCATACAGAGAAGGACAAATATATGATATCACTTATATGTGGAATCTAAAATATGACACAAATGAACTTATCTACAAAACAGAAACAGACTCACAGACTTAGAGAACAGCCCTGTGGTTGCCAGGGGGGAGGGGTTTGGGGGAGGAATGGAGTGGGAGTTTGGGGTTAGCAGATGCAAACTGTTATATACAGAATGGATAAACAACAAGGTCCTACTGTATAGCACAGGGAGCTATATTCAATATCCTGTAATAAACCATAATGGTAAAGAATATTTTTAAAAAGAATGTACATATATGTATAACTGAGTCACTTTGCTGTACAGCAGAAATTAACACAACATCGTAAATCATCTATACTTCAATAAAAAAAAAGACCCCTAAAACATATGTCACATTGTCTGCTTAGGAGCCCTGCTTTGGGGTGGTTCCAGTCCAGGTCTCTCCGAGGGGACAGTCTTCCTTAGAGGTGACGTGGCTGTCTGGATTCATTGAGGAGAGACAGGCTCAGACATATAAAAATTGGAAATGAGTCAGAACCTCAAAAGCAATGAAGAAACCCACAGAGAGGAGAGGTGTGAGGAGGCTGGAGGGGGCATCTGGAGTTAGGAGGGGGCGGAGCGGGGGTGGCAGGGAAGAGGCGGCTTACATAGGTACCCACTTCCTCTTCTCACCCTCGTCCTCGGAAACCGGAGCCTGCTGTTGCTTCAGAAACGTTCCCGATGATTCTGTTAGCACGAAGCTGGCGGCGTTCTGCCTGAATCCTGTCCATGGACATAGACATTTTCACGTCTTAAAGAAGCACTCGTCCTTTTATTATTTTGGTTCTTGTTATTGAATCAGTGGAAATAGCATCTTTTCAATCTTGCTTAGTAAGAAGCACACCACTCACATCTCTTTCGCTTTAATGTCTCCGGTCTCTACAGGCATAACGAATGCTAGTGCTGCTTTTGCCAGGAGGAAGCCCTCCAGGGGGCACGGGGGTCATCACAGGCACATTCAAGCTAGCCTGCCTAGGTTCAAACCACAGTTTTTCTACCAACCAGCGTGTGACTTGAGGAAAATCATGTGACCTCTCTCTGCCTCAGTTTTCCCGTCTGTTAAATACAGGCTGATAATAATAGTGCTATGTCGTGAAGATTAGGAGATTAAGGCACATGGCCTAGGGTGAGACTTTATAGTAAGTGCTCCATAAATATATTTGTTGCCATCAACAGAAATAAATATTGCTTAACTTGAGAGAAAAGGAAGACTAGATTGGAAAGATGCTGGGGGCATTCACAGAATTTAAGACAGAATCTAATCAAAAATGATACAAATGAACGTATTTACAAAATAGAAACAGACTCACAGATCTCAAAAGCAAACTTATGTTTACCAAAGAGGAAACGGGGGTGGGGGAGTGATAAATTAGGAGTTTGGGATGAACATATACACACTACTATGTATAAAATAGATAACGAATAGGGACCTACTGTATAGCACAGGGAACTCTACTCAATAGTCTGTAATGACCTATATGGGAAAAGAATCTGAAAAAGAATGGATATATGTGTATGTATAGCTGAGTCACATTGCTGTACACCTGAAACTAACACAATATTGTCTTACTCCAATAAAAAGTATAAAAAAAAAAAAGAGGGAACATGGGGCAGGGCTGGACCCTGGGCAGCAAGAGTTGCTGGGGTCCTGCTGTCAACATGATGTGTCCTAATACAAGTCTGTTGGGGTCCCTGCCTCTCATTTCAAACGCACATCACCCTAAATACCAAGCAATGGGAAGAACCAAGATTGTATCCCGTGGGGGAAACTGCTTCAGCCCTGGATGCTGCTTTAGCATTTTTAAAAACCATAAACTTTGCATCCCTATTCCTGCTTATCAAAAATGAATTTGGTGTTAATAAGGGGCAAGGCTCAGGCTGAGCCTGGAAAGACAGGAGCCCTAGAAAACCTGGCTTCTTTTAAATCCTCACTCAAAGCAGAATCCCTACAGAGAAAAGGGATTTTGTCAGCCCTGAGATTATGGTAGGAACACTCAGAAAGCTGCAGACCACCTTCCATCCTGAAGGCCTTGACCAAACAAAAAGTTTTCATATTTTCTCTATGTATCAGTGATTGAAATATCTTTGGTTTGTGTGGTTTAAATACTGTCTGTACTCTGGGGGTTAGAAATTTAGATGGAAGGGATAGATTTATAAAAAAATGTTCTAAGCTGTTTTGGAATTTATAAATAATCAAGTAGATCCTTTTAGTGGGTAATCTGCCACTATGACATAGAACCTTTTGGAGGGGAAAACTTTGAAGCAAAGGACTGAACTGATACTTTATTAAATACCACAGTAGTGGTCTGTGGAGTTAGATACAACTTCCAAAAGTGTGAAGGGGTCAATCTAACGAGTAATGATGAGGATGATGACAGTGAACACTTCCTGATACACTTGCTCTGCACTGTGCTGTGTGCATTACACGTACTGATTCATTGACTTCTCCCAGCACCCTGTGAAGTAGTTACCGTTATTATCTCTGTTTCACAGGTCAGTGAATTGAAGCACAGAAAAGTGAAGTAACTCATCCAAAATCACAGTAAGTGGCAGCAATAGATGTAAACTTGGATCACCTAAGACCATAGCCCAGGCTCTCAGCCAGCATAATTACAATAGTTTGTAGGCTCAGAACATCAGGCTCCAGTCTAAGGAAGGAAAGGGACTCAGAAATGAAATAAACGCATGTTGTGCACACCATGGAACAATATACACCAACTCTACATTGTTTTGTTGTTGCTCCCAGCAAGGCTTTATTCCATAGAGGGTGTTAAAAGATAAACTAAGGCATATTAAAAATTCTAAAAGTTTACCTGAGCAAACAATGATTCAAATCAGATAGCATTTAATCTAGCAGGTAGAAAGGAGCTCCAAGGAGTTGTTCAAAATGGAAGACTTCAATAGGTAGAAGGGAGCCAGAACAAGGAAATTATACCAGGCAAAAAAGTGAGCTGGTTACTGCAAGGTTACTTTCCTCTAGGGGCTCTCAGGGGTCTATCAGGCAAATTGCCCAATTGATGCTGATCAGGCGATTCCTGATTGACTGGTTTAAGATTCCATTTCTTGGAGAGCTGAGACTGTAATAAAAGTTAAGTCTCAGTTTGATGATGTGGCGCTTAGCATAAGTGACTCCAGTTTGGGCCTGTCATTTCTAACAAGGGTAAACAGAAGCTGCTCAAGGTTATGCAGTCCATATAGGAAGCGGGGTCTGAGGCACAAACCCAGGCATCCTCAACGCTAAGGGCTTGTGCTTTTTTAAAAAAAATATTATGCAGTCTTCTGAATAAAACTGATTGAAATGTTTCTACCTTCAGCTTCTTTAAGTGTTCTCCATATTAAATTCTGATGCTTGTTATGTATAATACATTGGTATGCAGTGGACCCTTGAACAACACGGATTTGACCTGTGTGGGCCCACTTACACGCAGATTTTTTTCAGTAAATACATACTACAGTACCACATGGTCTGCAGTTAGTTGACTCTGAGGATGCAGAACCCTGGATAGAAGGGCTAACTGTGAAGTTATATGTGGACTTTTGACTGTGGGGGCAGTCCGCACCCCTAACCACCATGTTGTTCGTGGGTCAACTGTGATAAAAAGAAGACTCTGAGAAATGGGGTCTCAGAATTGTGATCTACAGACAGAGGCATGGGCAGAGAATCTGAAATATTAGCTTCTCCTAATGATTTCAACCTGATTTGCTGAGAACCATACTTCTCAGATTGTGTATGGAATTAAGTCTATCCATGGGGACCTTTAGCCCCAGCTACTGAACACGCAAGTGAAGGCATTTGCCAGTTCAGTGCTAAGAGGAATGACGTGGAATACTGATAAAATCTACCCCCTAAAAAATGAGCAAAAGTATCTTAAAATAATATAAAGTCATCAGTTTTCTTAAAACAAAACAAAGAAACAAAACACGAATGCTTTTGAGATTAGAAAGTTAACCTGTACACGTATGCACAAGTGGTTCAGGAATGAGAATATGAGGTCTGCAGACTCAAACGGGATGTGGCCTTGACACACTGACTAAATTCTCCCATCTGAAAAATGAAATCATAGAACCAGCTCATTTTATATGACAAAGATGATTAACAGGATTCAGTATAACTCTACTACATCAACTAAATGTAAGGTATTTCAGGTTCGATTATCTACTTCTAAAAATAATCAAAGGAAACTTTAAAAATGGCCAAAGCCAGTCATAGAAACAGACTTCTTGGGACCAGAATTTGTCATTTTGTGATCAAGAATGTGATAAAACACGGGGACTGCCTCCCTGTCAGGAGCTTGCATCATGAAAAGGCCGCCTGTGCTCAAAGGTCCTTTCTAGACTCCAAATAACATTATCAACAGCTGAAACCGGGGCTGGTCTAGCTTCGGGATTTTTTTAAGAGTGTTTCCATCACTTTGAACAAGGCTCAGAAATGCCAGCATGGACCATCAGTGCCTGCAAACATCCTCTTTGATCTCACTTGACCATGGTTTTGCATGAGCTAAGATCCAAGAGCAAACAAAGCAGCATTAAGTATACAAGAGAGATATTTAGTCTCCAAACCTGTCCTCCTCCAAGTTAAGTCAACAGGCAGACTTTGGGGGAAATTAAAAAAAGAAAGACCCAGGCAAATTAACATAGCCAACACAGCCAGAAAAGTCAAATAGGTTTTAGTTTATCCATTCATTCTTTTATCTATTCACTCTATTCATTTTCCAACACAGTTTGTTGAATGTCTGTCTTATCACAAGCTGAACCATCACATGCAGTACCTCATTTACCCTCCACAGCTGACAAGGCAGGGAAGGTGAGTAGCCCCACCCTATACATAAGAAAATGGAAGCTTGGAGAGTGGAAGAAACTCAGCCAAGGTCACACAGCTAGTATGTGATGGAGCCTGGATTTGCATGTTTGGGCAGGTTGGTTTCAAAGCCCACGTACATTCTGCCAGGCCAAGCTCAAACTTTCCGGTGTCAGAGTTCTCTGGGGGAGCATCTTAGGTGCAGATTCTAGGGCTCCACCTTTAGGTATTTTGATTCCATTGGCCTGGCAAGGGGCCAGGGGTCTCCATGATTCTGATGCCTTTCAACAGCGAATTGCACTTTGATAAACATTATATTATATTGTCATTCAATAGACAGTAGTTTCAAAACAACTCTGAGATTTTCACGGTCAGCTTCAGTATCTTCACCTGAAAACAAAAATAATAATATCTACCTCTATCCTTGGTGGGAAGATGAAAGAAGATGCTGCATGGAAAGCAATGTACCTGACATGCAGAAACTACTTTGTAAGTGACACCTCTCTTTCCCAACAAAACTGCAAGGACCGGAATATTCAACATTAAGAACTTTACAGAGTGGCCAGTTGATGAAGTGAATCATTTGCCTGCCCTAAATCAGGGCTAAGGGGCAGAGAAGAGAAATAGGAATGGAGCTTCCCTAAGCAAGGGACAGAAGTACAGTGAATCATAGAGACACAATTATTTGAGAAGTAAGGTCATCTTTATTGCTGAAGTCGTCCAGAGAGATCTCCTGACTGCCAGCACCACTGCGGGCCAATGTGTGACTGTGGTGGTCAATTATAGCTTTCAGTACATCATTTCCTTCAGCTATAAAGCTGAGAGAGTAAAAGCTTCCTCATAGTGGTGTTGTGCAGATTAAATGAAATAGGAGTCATCATGAAACTAGAATGTTATCTGACACGTAGTAGATATGAAACAGTAGCTCTAGAGACTACAATCATATTATGATGAGGAGAATTATTGTTATTACCATGTCATTGACCCTGAAGAAGAAATAGTACAAGCCCATAATCCTTTCTAGAAAGCCCTTGCAATCAGAACTTTTGGATTTTGGAAGGTAATACGGTGTATGTAGCACATATCACAGCACACATCAGAGACGGGACAGCACCCTGCAATCAAACACACTCATCTTTCTGCAGTGAAATGGAGGAATATTCACACCAAGTGGTAAAAGTAGCCTCGTGTCAGTTCAGTTCAGGTCAGGTTTTGCCTTCAAATGCTGGACAAAAAGCTTTTAGTTTTGATAGTTTTTTGGATCTCAAAATTGCAGATAAAGGATTGTGGACCTGACATCTCAACGAACATTATTCTCCCTGGATGCTACTTCCCAAGTCTATCAGGTGGGCAAAATATTAGTAGCATAATGTCATGTCTAAATTAATTCAATGCATTTTTATAAAATTGAAGTTTTACAGATTATTAACTAATGGGGTAAATTAGAGGATGAGTTTGCACTCTTCTCTTTTTTGCAAATTATAAAAAGTAGAAGAAAATCAGAGAAAGTTTAGAAATCAGAGGGAAAAATGACTCCATTTTTGCAGGCATCCTAAAACACAACTACTAGCATTTTTTTGTGCATTCATTTATAGTTTTTACATAAATCTTTGCCTAAATGTAAATATATTGATCTTATAGTTTTGAATCTTGCTTTTTTAAAAACAAATTTCCTACAATGTCTTCACACTGGTCACTTTAAAGTTTGCATCGTATTACATATTCCATACTTACTTAACAATTCCCTTATTGGTGGAAGTTTTCACTGTTATCAAAATGCTCTGATAAACCACATTTGCTCTTAGCCAAGCTTGTTGTTTCCTGGGATTCATCTTCACATGATGGCGTGAAATTTTTGTACAAAAGAGGTAAAGATCTTGGACCATCCATTCCTTCTGTTTGCTGCAGTTGGGTTGGAAATAATTTTGTTTACAAAATATCAACTTTCCTCCATGGGCATTATTGGTTGAGAATTGATGGATGCTCAGGTATATGTTAACTCATTCATGTATTTATTCAACAAACATTTATTGAGGGACCAATGATATTTCAGGACTTATGAATATAATCATGAATCTACATGAAAAGGAGAGAAATCTAGAAAAAAGTGTTTGCTGAGAAAATCTCAGCATATGAATGCCGTTGTTGAAATACTGTTAATGTCTGATATTTTTTAAAGAACAAGAGAATCCATTACTGAGGTTTATAAAATATGCTTTCTATAGATGTAAGCTATTGAAGAGGAAGTTGAATCACAGTGTCAAAATGAAAAATTAAACCTTCTGCTGAACTATGAAGAAGAATATTAGAACTGAGGATAGAGAAAAAAGATTCAATGTAAATCGTTCCATCTGCTGCTGTAAAAAAATTTATGTTTCTCCATTCTGCAAGTACATCCAGAGTTCTAAAATGATGACCCTTTCATTTTGAATAAGCTCATGCCTTATGTGAAAGCCAGCCACAGAATTCCAAGAAGTTTCAAAATTTATTTAGGGCCTGCAGGAAGATCACTTACTGGGTGAACAGGAAAGGGAATAAACTTCAGGCAATAAACTCTGTGGTCCTGGTTGCTAGCTGAGGGAAAGAAACCACTCACCATAGTCACCTGAAGGCAGCAGAGTAATAGGATTGCAATTCTTCCCCCTTCCCCCTATCCATGCCCTTGGTCATATATCATTTTGCAGTTCCCTCCCAATGTGAGCAGCATGACCTGCGTGGCCCCGTGACACTAGGGTCAGCCATGGAACTTCTTTGGCCAATGGGATATTAGTAGCCAAGGCAAGCAGAAGAGGCTTGACTTGGGCTTGTACACTGGGACTTACCTTCTCTCTTGAACCTCTGCCATCACCATGAAAACACATCCAGGAGAGGTTGCTGGTCTCAGGGAAAAGATAAAAGACATGTGGAACAGTGGAGAGCTGGATCAGTTGAGTTTAGCCTTGATGAGTCAATAGACAACCAAACCCAGAAGAGTGAGTGATAAATATAAGTATAAATATATGTATGATTATTTTAAGCTGATGATATCATAAGTTCAAAAGCCTTCTAACTGGGCTTCCCTGGTGGCGCAGTGGTTGAGAGTCCACCTGCCGATGCAGGGGACACGGGTTCGTGCCCCGGTCCAGGAAGATCCCACATGCTACGGAGCGGCTGGGCCCGTGAGCCATGGCCGCTGAGCCTGCACGTCTGGAGCCTGTGCTCCGCAACGGGAGAGGCCACAACAGTGAGGGGCCCCCATACCGAGAAGAAAAAAAAAGAGAAAACAAAAAAAATTTAATTGATTTATCTGGAAAATGAAATTTGACATAGGAGTTGGGATTTCTGCAATTGGTTTGCCCCATGAGATTGTGCCCTGGAGCTGGGGTTGGGGAAGTAGAGTAGACATTTTTGGATTCAACACAATACAGGGTCATGATGATTTTACTTTCCTCTCTGTATATTTTTTTCTCTTACTCTGCCATTTTTTTTCTGATTTTTTTGGTATAACTAATGTCTTTAACTTCTCCACAACTTCCATTCATTAAATGTCTTGCCATTTGGGTGTTGCAGCAGTAAAGAGCATTCCAGCTAGAATTCTTTCATCCCAAGCTGACTGTGACCTGCGGATTTTGTACACTTCCCCTTCAGTCTCATTATCAGCTTAATCAGCTGGTTTCAACGGAAGGTAGTTTCCTTTTCTTCTACTGTGTGAACACAAGGAATGAGAAAAGCAAAAGCACGTTTTCATGGCTTTCTCCTCATGGTCCTTCTCATGCTACCCAGATGCAGTGGCGAAGCAGAAGGAGGTGTGAGGGGCTCCTGTCAGCAGCCTTCCATCCCTCAAGGACCAGCCAGGACAGCTTTAGCAATTGTGCCAGTGGGTTGTGAGTGAGCTAGAGAAGGAGCTTCTATCTATTCTCAGGGTGTCTGGGAGAGACAGAGCCAGGGGGCTTGCCCATCTCATAGGATAGTCAAGGAAAGCCAAAATTGTTAAGAATGGCCAAGAACTCAGGGACTACTCTGGGGAAGCAAACATAATCCAACAATCCTGTCAGATACCATTACTAAGTGCCATTATAGTCTTACATTTTGAATTTATCACTTGTTGTTAAATAAAAACATGTTGCACCCTTCTTCTTGTATCTTAATTCTGGTAGGCTTTGATCAGTTGGGAGCCAGCACGGTGACTATGCATTTATAAGTATCCCATAGGCCATCCAGTGAAGCTGAATGGTTATTTTTACAACATTAACACATTTAATTTACACATTGCTATATTTTATTATAAACACTACCAGCCGTGTTGTTCTTTTTAGACTACAGACTCAATGAGTCCAAAGTTTAACCCCTTTTTAATTTAGTTTTTAAAATAGTTTTGAAATCAAATAATATTGCAAGTCTAATAATCCAAAAGAGAGACCATCAAATCCTCCCATTCTCACCTCTGAATCTAGCCACTATCAACTCTTAGATTTTCTTTGGATATTTATCTCCATATCTAATATAATTATACTGCTACCTTTTGATTTTCTACTAAGAGAGAATTTTATTGTCTTACCTGCTTTTTCTGACCCCCGACTAAGACACAGACATGTTCTCTCTTTGTTACTCTCAAACTGTCTCCCTCCTCAACCCTCCTAATACAGGACATTCAGATCATAATATTCTGTTAAATCACTAGTGTGTGTCCACTATTATACCTGTGTAAATAGTACTCCCCGCCAAGCTGAATTGTGTAATATGATTGCATTTCCTTTCTTCTACCCCCAGGTATTTTCCCCTGGACTTTTAATCATTTCTTCATTTTTTCCTGTTGCTTAATCTTTTGCTGTCATTAATTCTGTGCTTCCCCCCATCTCTGCCCTGGATGTATAACTCCTCCATGCAGCCCAGCACTGCAGCCACCTGTCACCTCCATTTGCTCTGGGGAAGTCTGTGCTGAGACCTGTGTCCTCTTGCTCCATCCAGGACTTGTTCCTGAGGTCGCTGCCCAGCTGTCATCTAGGGACTGTTTTCTTCTGACCCTGGGATTCCTGGGAGAGCAGAATAGTAACAATATCTTGGAAGGTAAATGGATTCTTTCAAAACTCTCTCCCTGTCATTGTTGATGATCACTGAGAAGACTCAAGACCTAGACAATAAATACTAAAAGCGTGTTTTATCAGAGGCAGTAAGACATGTTCGTTCATAGTTGAAATGGACAGAAAAGAAAAAAGATTCTCATGTTATACTTTTCCATATTATTATAGCTTGTTGACCGTCTATATTTAGTATTTCTATTGGGTTTACCCAAGTGTATTTCTCCTTTATTCTTCCTTCTCATCTTTCTTTTATTTCTTCAATGCTGTGTACCCATTTTCTTTTATATCATTTCTGTGATCTATTTGATCTCTCTACTAAGACCTCAAGGTTATCAGACATCTTTTACACTCCTTCAAACTTTTCAACCATTGATTAAATTAGGAAAGCTGAAAATAAATGAAAAGTTTAATTAAACACGTTTGTATATGCATACAATGAATATAAACTTTTTATGTACTATATTGAGTTCAAAATAGCATGTGTTTAAATAAGCACCTCATCAACATTCCAAGTTGAATTTTAAAAATTTACAAAGATACATACTCAGAAATGCATATGTCCTTATAAAGTTATTCCTTACACCTATTAATGTCAATGTTTATCAATTAACAGATTTGACTTTTAGCAATATCATTGGATGCTTACTGGTCCATTGACTGAAGTGCTCATATGAAGTTCACCCCTGGCTGAATTTACAAGAGTATACTTAAACTATACCAGTGCATACCAATGTATCAGTATGGAGAGACAGGCTTGACAGGCATCACATTGATGGAGCATTTACTATGTGCTGGGCATGGTTCTGCTGTGTCTGTGTTAACATAATGAGCTCTTATTATCATCTTTTGAAGTAAGCATTGTTATGGCCTCCATTTTAAAGACAGAAAAACCGATGCTTAAGTGACTTTTCCAAAGCCACATAACTAATAAAATGGTAGAACCAGTGTTCTAATCCCTGTCAGCTGACCCACATTGGGAGCTCTGGGTAGACTACACTCCAGAGAAAGTGTCAGAGGGACAGGAACCTGGGACTTGTGACAGGGTCTGGTATACAAAATGTTAATTTTCAAGGACCACATTATGACCCATGTAGATACGAACACTCTTTTACATGTCTTTTGGTGAACATATGCACACATTTCTGCTTGGTCTACCAGACAGTGAAATTATATTAGGTCATATAGAAAAGGTACATTCAAATTTGGTAAATGCTGCTCAAGATTATCTTAAAGGACCAATTGATACTCCTTTCATCAGGAATATTTGAAATTTCCAGTCAGGCCCCATCCTTGTCAACAACCGAGACTGATTTGTCTACAACTGATTTACAATGTCCATGTAAAATGCCTTTCTCATTTTACCCATTTTGGTGGCTTGTCAATGCTGTCTCTTTGGAGTTTTAGTTTGCATTTCTCTAATGCCTTAATGAAATTGAACGTCTTTTCATATGTTGGTTGGCCACTTGGATTCCTGCTTTTGTGAAGTGTTTGTTCTGACCTTCTGCCTATTTCACAGTTTGGTTGTCTGGATGATAGTTAATTGATTACAGATTATAGTCTGGGGCCATATTTTTAAGAGCAAGGAACAATCCCACTACTGTCTGACTATACATCTTACCTGTATATAGTAGTTGCAGCTTATTGAGTATAACTGAGTCATTTCACAAAGTTGCCTAGGGAAAAAAATGCCTCTCCACCTTCCTCTAGAAATTAAAAGCTGTCATAAATAATATATATTTTTAGCAAATGGTACTGAACACCTGGCATGTTAGTGGGGCATTTTCTTCTATCCCAATGGCCATATGCTCCCAGGTGACAACTTTGAGAAGGCTTACCTCTTAGACAAATGCTGACCTGTCCCCACTTGACATATGGTGAGTGGTAGGTGGATCCTTACTGCCCTATGGGGCCTCTGCTCCCCACTGCTTTCCTGGAGCAGTCAGCCTGCCTCTGGGCATATGCCTATGGAAGCCTTACAACAGTGACACTTGGTTTCCTAAAGGCAGCAAGAAGCCCAGCCCTTGTCAATGTCTGTGCCAGAATTTCTTTACATGGCAAACATTAGGAAATGACCTTATAAAATCAGAGGTTCAAGTGTTGTTTTATCATTAAAAGGTAAGAGTAGAAATAATAAGGACATTGGTGGTAAATCTATATGAGTTGTTCAACCTCTGTGAAACTCAGTTTCCTTATCTGTGAAATGGAGATAATTCTACCGGACTGACTTTTCAAGGTTGTGGTGAAGCTGGAGATATTGTATGCAGCATGCCTAATCTGGGTAAGTGTTCAAACTGTGAACAGAGGGCACAGGTCTTGTTTCAGTGATCTGTGCTGCATGCCACACCGCACCAACACTTAGTGGCTTTAAAGGTCCTCAAGAAGCCAAAGTCAAGGTGTTGGCTAGCTGGCATCTGTCTGGAGGCTTGGGGGGTGGGGTGGAATCCACTTCCAAGCTCATTTGTGTTGTTGGCAGAACCTGTTTTTGTTTTCCCTCTCAGTCCTCAAATTGCTCTTCTTCTGCTCCTAGTCTAGAGAGCTGAACTTGATCTTGTAGGCAACGGGGAAGTGGAACCCAGCCCGTAGACTATGTCAGTGTGCTCCCAACTGCCACGCCTGGGGACTCTTCTGGAGCTTCTCTGGCTGTGCCTGAAAGTCAAGAAGAACTACGGGTATAAGCCTCCTTAGCCACTGGTTGAGCAGCCCTCAGCCACTGACTGATGGTAGTGTATAAATACCCCAGATCCTTATGTAGTGTCTCAGTTTCCTAGGATTTCCACAACAAAATGCAATACACTGGGGGCCTTAAAACAGCAGAGATGTATTCTTTCACAATTTTGGAGGCTAGAAATTCAAGATCAAGGTGTTGGCAGGGCCATGCTCCCTCTGAGACTCTAAGTAGAATCCTTGGTTGCCAGTAATCCTTGGCTTGCAGCTGTATCATTCCCACCTCTGTCTCCAGCTTCACAGGGCTTTCTTCCCTGTATCTTCACGTCATCTTCATGTAATGACACCCATTACATTGGATTAACAGCCCACCCTGTTCTAGTAGGACCACATCTCTACTTAACTAATTCCATATGCAATGACCCTATTCCCAGATGAGATCACAGTCAGAAGTCTTGGGGGTTAGGACTTCAGCATCTCTTTCTGGGGACATAATTCAGCCCATAACACCTAAGGTGGGAACATTCTTTGGTATGAATGCTATACTGTTGCCCAGAGTCTCCACAGTGGCGAGCTCTGGTTGCCCCCTCTGGTGACTTGCTCTATAACTCTCTTGTTGGCTGTCTTCCCTTCCCCCATCACTTCCTACTCCCCCGTAGATGTTTTCTTTGTGTCCTAAATAAACTTTCTATACTGGAGTCCTTATCTCCGAGGACCCACACAAAAATAATTTGTTTCTGGGGAAACCCAAATAAAAATAATAAAAATAATGAAGACTTTTTTTTTATGGTGGGTTGACCCATTCAAAACTCGCCTTTTGGACTTTAGTTGACACTGTAACAATGTTTGGGGTTATATGGGCAGCACTTACAGTTTACTGGAGTTAAACAGAAGCAGAGTGATGCCATATTTATTTCCATTCTGGACTGGAGAGAAGAGAAACAGGTCCTGTTGGTACACAGGATGGTGTCTTGTTCCGTAGAAATCCTGTTGGTACCTGCTTCTCTAATTAGAACACAAGGTTGCACATCTCCAAGCACACTGACAAACGGCTTTGAGCCCTTCATTATATTATCTGAGATTTATTCTGTTTATAAAAACAGCCCTGTAGAGAGGTTCAGCTGTGGTTAACTTAAGGATCATGCATTTCTGTGGATTAGCCTCAGAGTTTCTTATCCTCTTAGCCTACCTACAGATTCTTAAACATGTAATTTCCAAAAAAGTGTTCCTGGTTGCAATCCCTCCATCAATTTGATTTGGCACTTACAAAATACACTGCAAGGAGTTGTTATTTCAAAGCAAGAAAGCAGAAGACAAATTCTTATTCCTTAAAAAAAAAAGAAAAATCAAGAACGAGAATAACAGGAATAACCACTGCACCATCAAAAGCAGTCATGGTGTGAAATCCAAGTGTGGAAAGGGAGTGGCAGGTTAAGGGCACAGTGAGGTTGAATCCACAGCTTGGTCTCTGTCTCCCGTGCCTGTCAGAGCATTACTCAGGACTCATTGTGAATGAATGGTCAGAAATCCCTTTTGGTCAGAAATAGGAGAATCGTTTGTGACAACCTTGAAACTAAGATCTGGAGGAGTGAAGAAATATTTAGTCACACTTTGACCCCATGTGATGGTTCTTTCTGATTTGCTTAGCAGCAAAGGCCTTGAGAAGCTGTCCCTGTTTCCTTAGCCAGCTCTCCCACCATGAATGGAGCCCTGTACCTGTAAGGTCACGTCTGTCGGGCACGGTATCTGAGATCACGACTCTCTCATTTCCCAGGTGTGCGGCCTTAGCTTTGGAGCAGGGGTGCGGGGCCTGCTCAGAAAGTTTGGTTTCTGATGAAATGTGCTGGTTCTGTGCTGCCCTGGCTAACAACTCCTGTACTTGTAACAGCTATTGTATCCTGTGTCGTGGTCCTGTGTGGTTCATTTACATATGTATCCTCAACTCCTAGCAAAGACTCTTACCCTTAGGAAGGGCTCAATACACGTTTGCTAAATAAATGAATTGCTTAATCCCTGTACACAAGCAGCCGAGAATATCTGACCCATTCCTGTCTTGGGTGGTGAGGGTAGATGTATTTAAGGCTGATTATTTTGCTGGCCACTTGTTGTAACATTTATGCCCACAGTAGCCCTTGAAATGCATGGAGCTACTAGATCAACAATCAGTGAGACACCCGAGAAACTATACTTTATGTGTAGATAAAATATGTGTGGAAAATAGAGGTGGAGCAATTTTTTTAAACATCTTTATTGGAGTATAATTGCTTTACAATGGTGTGTTAGTTTCTGCTTTCTAACAAAGTGAATCAGTTATACATATACATATGTTCCCATATCTCTTCCCTCTTGTGTCTCCCTCCCTCCCACCCTCCCTATCCCACCCCTCTAGGTGGTCACAAAGCACCAAGCTGATCTGCCTGTGCTATGTGGCTGCTTCCCACTAGCTATCTATTTTATGTTTGGTAGTGTATATATGTCCATGCCACTCTCTCACTTTGTCATAGCTGACCCTTCCCCCTCCCCATATCCTCAAGTCCATTCTCTAGTAGGTCTTTGTCTTTATTCCTGTCTTGCCCCTAGGTTCCTCATGACCTTCTTTTTTTTTTTTCTTAGATTCCATATATATGTGTTAGCATACAGTATTTGTTTTTCTCTTTCTGACTTACTTCACTCTGTATGACAGACTCTAGGTCCATCCATCTCACTACAAATAACTTAATTTCATTTCTTTTCATGGCTGAGTAATATTCCATTGTATATATGTGCCACGTCTTCTTTATCCATTCTTCTGTTGATGGACACTTAGGTTGCTTCCATGTCCTGGCTATTGTAAATAGAGCTGCAGTGAACATTTTGGTACATGACTCTTTTTGAATTATGGTTTTCTCAGGGTATATGCCCAGTAGTGGGATTGCTGGATCGTATGGTAGTTCTATTTTTAGTCTTTTAAGGAACATCCATACTGTTCTCCATAGTGGCTGTACCAATTTACATTCCCACCAGCAGTGCAAGAGTGTTCTCTTTTCTCCACACCCTCTCCAGAATTTATTGTTTCTAGATTTTTTGATGATGGCCATTCTGACTGGTGTGAGATGATATCTCATTGTAGTTTTGATTTGCATTCCTCTAATGATTAATGATGTTGAGCTTTCTTTCATGTGTTTGTTGGCAATCTGTATATCTTCTTTGGAGAAATGTCTATTTAGATCTTCTGCCCATTTTTGGAATGGGTTGTTTGTTTCTTTGATATTGAGCTGCATGAGCTGCTTGTAAATTTTGGAGATTAATCCTTTGTCAGTTGCTTCATCTGCAAATATTTTCTCCCATTCTGAGGGTTGTCTTTTGGTCTTGTTTATGGTTTCCTTTGCTGTGCAAAAGCTTTGAAGTTTCATTAGGTCCCATTTGTTTATTTTTGTTTTTATTTCCATTTCTCTAGGAGGTGGGTCAAAAAGGATCTTACTGTGATTTATGTCATAGAGTGTTCTGCCTATGTTTTCCTCTAAGAGTTTGATAGTGTCTGACCTTACATTTAGGTCTTCAATCCATTTCGAGTTTATTTTTTATTTATTATGGTGTTTGGAAGTGTTCTAATTTCATACTTTTACATGTAGCTGTCCAGTTTTCCCAGCACCACTTATTGAAGAGGCTATCTTTTCTCCACTGTATATTCTTGCCTCCTTTATCAAAGATAAGGTGACCATATGTGCATGGGTTTATCTGTGGGCTTTCTATCCTATTCCATCGATCTATCTTTCTGTTTTTGTGCCAGTACCATACTGTCTTGATCACTGTAGCTTTGTAGTATAGCCTGACGTCAGGGAGCCTGATTACTCCAGCTCCATTTTTCGTTCTCAAGATTGCTTTGGCTATTCAGAGTCTTTTGTGTTTCCATACAAATTGTGAAATTTTTTGTTCTAGTTCTGTGAAAATTGCCATTGGTAGTTTGATAGGGGTTGCATTGAATCTGTAGATTGCTTTAGGTAATATAGTCATTTTCACACTATTGATTCTTCCAATCCAAGAACATGGTATATCTCTCCATCTATTTGTATCATCTTTAATTTCTTTCATCAGTGTCTTATAATTTTCTGCATACAGGTCTTTTGTCCCTTTAGGTAGGTTTATTCCTAGATATTTTATTCTTTTTGTTGCAACGGTAAATGGGAGTGTTTTCTTAATTTCACTTTCAGATTTTTCATCATTAGTGTATAGGGATGCAAGAGGAGGAATTTTTTAAAGTGTATGGAATATAGTTCAAATGTTCTTGCTGTAGTGGGTTTTGTTTTTTATTGTGTGATGTCAGTCCATACCCTTTTTGTCTAATTGTTCGTTATTGCTTTTTTATTTTGCAGTAATTCCTTTTGGTAACAGTGAGCTAAAATAAAAGTTTATGATAATGAAAAAAAAATAAATGGATTGCTTAGAAATCTCCTGACAAGGTACACGACAGAGGATAAAACTCTGAAGGGTGAGCTTAGAGCTGAATATGCACACAAAAGATGAGGCTGACCACCCAAGAAAACAAGCCCCATAATCAGATGCTAAGGATGTGAGTATGCATTTAGGAAATATGCAAATAACCCCTAAAGAGCCAAAGCTTCCTCTAGATCTTTTACTGGAGATGTGCTTGTCAGCTGATTCTATTTACTTTGGGTGGGTAAATGATGGTATTCTCTGAACAAGCCATCTGGGGAGTTATGAAGAAATAAGAAAAAGGAAATAAGGTGAAGAGGTCTCAGCAAATATGTTTTGCCCAATAGTAAGGGATGCTCTGTATCAAATAGAGCTCAATTCCTAGTGAAGGTTGTTTTCACAAAAGTATCTGTTTTACCCCGAGATGTGTGTGTGTGTGTGTGTGTGTGTGTGTGTTTAATTGACTGTTAACATCACAGTAAACAATTCCACAGCCAACACCGCATCAGGCATGGGATGAGTGTCATGCCTCTGGTGTGCTCTTCTGGTCGGATGCTTAATGGTATTACTTAAGGAGCATCATTAAGTGGTCCAAGTCAGAGCCATCCTGGGCCTGGGAGAGTGCTCCTGTGTACTGACTGCAGACTGAGCAGAGAGGCTCATTTTTTTCCTGGGTTAACAAATAAAGCAGGTGGCTAACATTTGCCTTAAACGTTAGAGAGACAAAGTCTCTGTAAAGATAAGAGTGAAAGAGAATGTTATATGGTCACTGATGCAGAAACCAAGGATTATTTCAAATAGTAAACAGAAACCCTGAAACAATTCAACTGCCACTGTGGGTAGATCTCCCACTTTGCCCAATGTTGCATGGGCCTCGCAGCTAAACCTCAGCACAGTTCTGTCAGAGAGCTGTGCCCCTGTTTCAGAGATGAGAAAATAGATGTGAAATATGTTCCAGGTCACAAACTTGTAAGAGGCAAAACAAAGATTCAAAACAAGAATCTGCAGGTCTGAAGTCTTTGCAGGATACTGCCACACAGTGCCTTAGTACAGAAGAGAGCAGGACAAAGCTTTATTTGATGTGTCAGCAAGCTTGCAAAATGGAAGAGGAATCCAAACCAGAAAATTATTACAATAGAAGTTCAGGGTTGTTATCAGGTCCTTAATGAGAAGCAACCTGGACTGGTATTCAAATCTACTGGATTTTTTTTTTTTTTTTTGCGGTACGTGGGCCTCTCACTGTTGTGGCCTCTCCCGTTGCGGAGCACAGGCTCCAGACGCATAGGCTCAGCGGCCATGGCTCACGGGCCCAGCTGCTCCGCGGGATGTGGGATCTTCACAGACCGGGGCACGAACCCGTATCCCCTGCATTGGCAGGTGGACTCTCAACCACTGAGCCACCAGGGAAGCCCCCACTGAACATTTTTAATGCTTGTAAATTAACAGCTCTATTTTTATCATTTAGGGATGCACACACTTAAAGCATCTCTCTCAGGTCTTATCACAGACACTGGGGATCCAAGACTGTCATCTCCAGAGCAGGCAAATCCGTGGACCAGCAGACGCCGATGCAGACGCTGTCAGCACGGGGCTTGTCCCTCTGTAGATGTTCTAATGTCTTCACTGAACAGAAGTTGCTGTCCTCAAGGAACTTTCACTCTGTGCAAAACAGCTATAAATCTAGGAGAGCAGAGCAGCCTTGTCACAGTTTTCCACGAACTCCTGCAGTTTGTCACACAATGAGATCAAAAGGCTGCAGGTTTATAAGGGGCACGCAGCTGCTCTTCTCATATCCTGCATAACATGTCATCTGAGGTGGATGTGACAGGACAGGGTCTGCAGAGAAACCCTCAGAAAGACTTTATAAAAGGAATTGGCATTTAAACAAGTAAAACTGGCACCTATGGTCTCATCAGGGAGACCATACTTTAAAAACATTATCCTTAATTGGATACAGGGTCATTGCAGAGGTAATTAGTAAGATGAGTTCATAATAGAGTAGGATGGGTCCCTAATCCAATGTGACTGATGTCCTTATTAAAAGAGGATTGGGACTTTCCTGGAGGTCCAGTGGTTAGGGCTCAGCGCTTCCAATGCAGGGGGTGCGGGTTCGATCCCTGGTTGGGGAACTGAGATCCCACATGCTGTGCAGTGCGGCCAAAAATAACCAAATAAATAAATAATAAAAAAAATAAAAGAGGATCTATGGACACAGACACGCACACAGGGAGATCACCATGTGAAGATGAAGGCAGAAATCATGAAAAGCGTTCTGTTTCTGGACATAAATTGTTCACTCGCTAAGTCAGGAAGAAATATCCTCCTCCCGCTGCAGTGGGAGATATTACAAGTCTCCCTCCCTGCCCTCAACCTGGCCATGGCAGTTAGCAGACCTCACTCTCTCACCATAGGTCAGTGTTTGAGCAGCAGAAAACAGAAAGTGTCTGTAATCAAGCTGGAAGGAGCTGGTCCAAGTCTGAATTTACCCGAGGGGATCTTCAGAAAGGGCAGAATGAAAGCAAAGGTATGCAAATAGAGCCAGGCAGCGGGAAAGATTAAATGCTGCTGTTTGAATGCATAAACCCCTTCATGTTTAATAAGTACTCACGGATCTAGGAAGGAAAGTTTGAGAGAAAATAGTTATAAGTAGTGTCTCATCTGAGCAGCTTGTACCCTGAGGCCAGCACAGGACCTCTGTATTTATACTAGAACAAGAGCCCTTGCTTTGATTTCTGGTCCAGTATCTTCATTTTCCCAGGCTTGGGCTGCTAACTTAACACTGTTGTACCTGCCCAGAGCCCACTACTACCGCGTTCTGGTATTAGCATCTTGAGTTTCTTTAGGGAACCACCCTGCCTCCCAGTTACTCCAGATACTTTGGGTGAAACCGGCCTGTTCCTTGTTCCCAAATCCAGGGGTGGCATGTGACTTGGACCTGATCACTTGGCATGATCCACACCTGATCAGTTCCCTAAATCTGATTAGTCTGAGATGAGCCATGATGGTCCAAAGAGACCCAGTTGTGAGGTTTTTTTTTTCCCTCCTAGAACTATTGAGAAAGAGGAGCTCTCTTCCTGTCAGGCTTGGTTTCTGAGCTAGTGGGATTAGACCAGGAATGGTGGGGCTTGGCCACCACAAGCAGGGGCCATATCACACAGGAAAGCAGAGTCCAGCAATGGAGAAAAACTGAGTCCTCCTGGTCTTATTTGAGCTTTTAGATTCTCACAGACCTGAAGTGAGCTTATCTCTGGGCTTTTTAGGTCTTATTCTAATAGATTATCTTTGATTGTTCAAGCTACTTTGGGTGAGACCACTTTCAAAGAAAGAGATCCTGATAGCTATCCTTCCCAAGTCTTTTCTAGAGATAAGAGTTGTCCCTAAGCCTCAACCAACCTGCCTGGGGTCCTGCTGTGAGACCTCTGGGATTCTGAGGGTCTCCCTAAATCTTCTGTCCTGGCCCTTTAGATCAGTGGTCTCCACAGAGGGTGATTTTGCCCCCAAGGGGACCTTTGGCAATATCTGGATACATTTTTGGTTGTCATAAATGGGGATAGGTGGATACAGGCCAGGAATGCTACTAAACATCCTGCAATGCACAAGATAGCCCACTACAAAAAAAGAATTATCCAGCCCAAATGTCAATGGTTGCATGTGATATGATTTACGATGTATATCTGGTTTTCGTTCCCATCTTAGCACAGAGCTCTTGGAATTTCTTTTCTTTTCTTTTTAATTTTACTGCAGTAGAGTTGATTTACAATGTTGCATTAATTTCTTCTGTACAGCAGAGTAACTCAGATATATATATATATGTGTGTGTATGTATATATTCTTTTCATATTCTCTTCCATTATGGTTTATCACAGGATATTGAATATAGTTCCCTGTGTTGTACAGTAGGACCTTTGTTTATCAATTCTTTATATAACAGTTTGCATCTGCTAATCCCAACCTCCCACTCCATCCCTCCCCCACACGCCTCCCCGTTGGCAACCACAAGTCTGTTCTCTATGTCTGTGAGTCTGTTTCTGTTTCGTAGATATGTTCATTTGTTTCGTATTTTAGATTCCACATATAAGTGATATCATATGGTATTCGTCTTTCTCTTTCTGACTTACTTCACTTAGTATGATTAGCTCTAGGTCCACCCATGTTGCTGTAAATGGCATTATTTCATTCTTTTTGATGACTGAGTAATATTTGCAATTTCTTAAGTGCTGTGAGTGATAAAGTGGCCTTTTTTATGTTAATGAGGTGACTTTTGGAAAGCCCTTAGGTAACCTAAGGTTGGAGGCTGGTTGTCAGGGGAACTTTCAGTCCCTCCTCTACCTCCCAGGCCTTCAAAACTGTGTGTCCCCAGTGTGGGAGGATTTGGTGAGGAGTTTTACAGCAATGGTTCAAGGGTGGGGTTGCTGATAAGGATGTGGGTGTGTGCAGGGCTTGCACTCCTTTAATCTGGTCTCAAGGGGTCTCCTGATGAGCTTCTCTGGTCAACAAACTGTGACCTTCTCTGGAATGAAGAATGCTAACATCTTCCATTTGTTGGGGGTTTAGTTCTGCAGAAGAACTCAAAGATATTGTTACGTGTACCCCTTGAGGGGGAACCAGCGCCCTGCCCCAAGGCTGCACTATTGTGTCTTGACTGCTCCTCCCTTGTCTCTGCATCCCCTCCCTTCCCGGAGTAGCAACTGTCTGAAAGGCTTTTGTCCCCAGGAGCCCCACAGGGTCCTGCTCCGTTTCACTATGTGTGACATATATAAAAACAACAGTGTGTTTTTTCCTTACAATGATGCTGTTGAGAAACTCTGCTTTAGATATTATAATCCACCTGTCTCCCAGACACTAGAACTCACCACCATTCATTAATACTTTATTCTGCAACCATATGTTAGGGACCCTGCACCAATCATGTTATGGTGTCAGATATGCAGCCTGGTCAGGGCACCGTCCTCACTGTAAGGGAGCTTACGGAAGTATTGGACCCCACTGGCCTCTTCCTCTGACTGCTCATCTGAGCTAACCTCCGTGAACCGCAGACCCACCCTGGACCCTGATGAGTCACAGGGTGTTGGATGTCTTGAACATGGTCCAGAACGGACCGGAGCCTCTTGGGTTGGATCATGACAAGTAACATTCATCATTCCAAATAGCTATTTTTAGCACAGCAATGCACCACTTGTAATGGCAGTGGAGGATTTTATCAGATTTTGAATGGTCTAAAAGAACTCGAGCTTTTCCAGTCTTTCCTTTTAGGTCTTTGTGTGTGTGTGTGTGTGTGTGTGTGTGTGTGTGTGTGTCTCATGGGGATCTTCCTCTGGAGAAGCAGACCGTGAGCATGTCTTTTTGTCTCCACGATGTGGTGAGTGATGGACCTTGGTTGACAGGAGACTGATTACAAATGTAGGGGCGTGAATGCAGACTGGTACTCTGTCTAGAGTATTTGTGGTGCATGATTTTGGAAACTGCTTGCTAGTGTCTGGGAGATAACCTCTCAAGGTGTCCCTTTAACATGATTATGCTAGCAGTGTATTTCAGAGCTCAGAAACTGTATTCAAAGAACTGGATTTCTGTGTGTGAACAAAGGGCAGGGAAGGATTACAGGAGAGTGTGTTCGTCCCAGGTGAGTCAGATGGACAAAGCAGGCCGGGTGAGGACAGCTTTGTGGCTGCTATTTTGGAAAGCTGGTCATGTATTTTTGGCTTGGAAACCTCTGTTCTGACATGGTTCCCCTGGGGGACACACCACGGCTGCTGGGAGAAAGGGAAGCCCCAGCTCTGCTTTCTCATCAGGTCACCGCAGGCCACACAGGCAGGCAGACAGGAAAGCCCTGTTGAATTCTAGTCATAATGATCTAGAGTTTACATGGCTGAGGACTTCAGCTTAGCAGTTATTTTTTAACCTGCGACAAAGGTGCCCTGGGGTCAGGCTGGAGGCTACGAAGGATCCAGCAGTGGAGACTGAGGAGAGGATGCTGCAGGGGCTGCAGACTAAGCGGGCAGGTCAGCATCACTGCTTCTGGGCGTCACGTCTGTTATCCAACGGGACGGCGGCGAGTGACCTGCTGGGCTTCCTAATTTGTCATCAGTAAATAGCTCCACATCCAGTGAAACTGGAGAAATAGTTCAGCCTCCCATGATTTCTGCATAGCTGTGGGGAGGTAGGAAAAGGGGTCTTTCCAGGGCTTTTTAGGCCAGATCATTTGTTATAAGTAAAACTGGGATGTGTCGTATTGCTTTGATCATTTATGAACTCCAGATGCTTCCAGATTTAAAATATCTTTCCTTTTCTTTCCTTCTATTTGTGCCAGGGTACAGATGACTAAAATGGAGTCTAATTTTCTCTTCTCAAATGGGGAACACTGGAAGGTGCACATAATGACTAAAATACATCTCAGGGAACTCCCTGGCGGTCCAGTTGTTAGGGATCTGTGCTTCCACTGCTGAGGGCACAGGTTCAATCCCTGGTTGGGGATCTAAGATCCTGCATGCCACATGATGTGGCCAAAAAATAAAATAAAAAATAAATGAAGTAAAATAAAATACACCTCACATTGACTAGGTACCAAACATCGTGTTGTGTGTGCCCTGCTCATTATCCAGTTTAGTCTCTAGGAAGGAGATGCAGTTATTATTTTTATTGTATTGATGCAAATGCCGTAAGTGTTGTGTCTTTGGTTATGTTCACCACCACATCTACCCTAGATGAGTGACTGTAGTGTAGAGGGAGGGTTGCTGGTCACCAGGGGGTAGAGGCAGATGTCGAAGTCTGTGGCCACAAGAAAAAAAGGGACAGAGTTTGGGGACCAATGAAACAGGGAGAGTGGAAGAGAAGGGGACGGTCCTGAGGGGCCCTGAGTTGAACTCTATGCTGCCCTTAAATAATAAAGGACTTTTTCCCCCAGCTGCTGACAATGCTGCCAAAAGATGCCCCTCTGCTGTTGGCCCTCTTTGGGGATGGGCAGCTCTCATTCAATGACTGACTGATGCCGGAATGTAAGGGCTCCGTCCCTGCTAGAACCACTCTGCAGAATTCCGTCTGTGGTTGGCTGAGCCCTACGTTGGGGCTTCATCACAGCCCGACTTCTCCCTCTGTCCAGTTGTGCTTGCTTCCTTTCCCCTCCACAGGTCTTGATCCCCAAAGCATCCCATAATAAACACCCCACATGCTGATCATTGTCTAGAGACTGCTTTCTGGGGAGACCAACCAGAGGCAATCATCTAGAACCCTTTTTGTGTGTTTGAAGCTTACCTTTGTGAGCAATTTGCAGTGAGCTATGAGATGATCAGCTTAAAGAGCAAAGGAGAAACTCAGAGTATAAAGGTCTTTCTTGTAACATGACCTACAATGCTGAACAAGTACAAAAAGTTTGTCCATATGGGCAAAATCAAGTGTGGGCAGCCCAGGGACTGGCAAAGAAAGGCCCTAATATTTCTAGGTTTGATCACACCCAACCTCAGAAGAGCCATGACCTGGAGCTTGGAGAGGCAGTCAGCTGGATCTTCAGGTGAAGGTAGTGAACAGAAATTGGTTCAGAGACTGAAATGAAGTCCATAATGAGAAATCCAGTAGGAGGAGAGAGGCACAAATAGGCAAGTGAGGGATGTATGGGCTGCCTCTGGATGCTGGAATCCACTGGGGCGAAAACTCATATTGATACCAAGCAGGACCCTGTGGGGCTGCTGGGCATGGAAGCCTTTCTGTGTCCCCCATTTCTTTGATTATAGGAAATAGGCTTCATTCAGCCTCCATGACCTTCCCTGAGATCCAAAGGGCAGGTTCAAACAGTTGCTAACCAGGGAAGGGAGGGGATGCAGAGACAAGAGAGGAGCAGTCAAGACACAATAGTGCAGCCTTGGGGCAGGGTGCTGGTTCCCCCTCAAGGGGTACATGTAACAATATCTTTGAGCTGTTGGCAGACAATGAAACCCCCACTAGGTGGGAGAAGTTAAAGGTGTGCTGCCCACAAGCACGTAGACCCCAGACCAGTTGGAACTGGATGGCTGATGATGCTGACTCCCGCTTACCTCCCCTCCAACCAATCAGAAGAATGTCCACTAGCTGATCACACCCTCCTTGAACCATTGTTATAAAACTCCTCACTACCCCCTCCAGGTCGGGACACACAGTTTTGAGGGCTTTAGCCCACTGTGGCCACCTTTGCCTGGCAAAGCAATAAAGCTATTCTTTTCCACTTCACCCAAAACTCTGTCTCCAAGATTTAATTTGGTGTCAGGGTACAGAGGCTGGATTCTGCTTCAATATTAAAGGAGTAAAAGCAGGAAAAATTCCATATGATTCCTGAAACCTGGGAATGGGTGAAAGATACTAATTGACAGGAGTGAGGTCATTAACACCTAGGATTTCTATAAGATGATGAACTACACGGCTGCTCGCTGCTGAAGAAGAGTTAGATACGCCGCACCCTGACAACACCGGGAGGACCACTGTCGGGCTAAGACAGGGGCGGTGTGGTGCCTTTGACCTCTGCCCTCCTCTGCTTGTCCACAAAGCCTGGCTCTCCAACCTCGAAGGCATGGATGTGGAACCTACCAGGTTATTTTGGCCCATCACTCTTCATACCATTTACAACAGTGTTTTATGAAATGGAATATAGTGCAGTGAATACAATATATTTTTTTTCTTGATTTTTTCAGGGGAGAGTGAAGAGCTCTGGACATTGAACTTGGTACATTATACTTGCAAATTACTCCTGGGTGTTATGTGGTCAGGTCCTGCTCTTACACCCATGACACATTTTTTCCTCCCTTAAATTCAGCTTATTTCCATGGATATGTATAGATACATTCACTAATAATTTAGGATAGGTCAGATGTCTAAAAGGGATAGTGTTGAGGGCTATAGGAAGATGATTTTAAACAGTGGAGTCTGGGAATGCCCTGGCGGTCCAGTGGTTAGGACTCGGCGCTTTCGCTGCCATGGGCCTGGGGTTTAATCCCTGGTCAGGGAACTAAGATCCCACAAGTCACTCGGCACAGCCAAAAACAAACAGTGGATTCAACCTTTTAGGTACATGAGAGATAGCAAATGTTAGTATGTTTTGCTAGCACAAAATTCAAAATGTCACTGTCCGGACAGAAGCGACTGTAACACAACCATATCCACGGTGCAGCAGCATCTTGCAGCATCTATAAAACATCCACACTTTTTGTTTTGTTCCCCTTTAGCCCCAGGCTGTTGTTGAATAGAATGAAATGGCTTGCTGCCCTGATATCAGACTCTGATGCTTGGCAGACAGAATCCTTGTGTTCCAGGGGACACACAGTCGCCCAGCTTGACAGTCCCCAGGCCTCTGCCTCTGGCCCCCATATCAGGGTAAAGAAAGAAGAAAGGAAAATAAGATTTTATTTGTTGATCAAAAGAACAGTGTGCCGGCGAAAAACTCTAGCTGAAGAATTATACACAGTGTTTGTGTTGACATGTTTAATTCTGCGGGAAAATCTACAACTACTTAGGAATTCTTGTTCACTGCTGCATCTCTCATCCTCTGACTGTCCTGATTAGTATTAGCTTGTTTATTTTCACACATGAAAGAGGGAATGAGGGAAGAGAATGACTTCCTGAGCTGTTCCGGTTTTTAAGAACTGATAACCGTTACATGTTTAATAGAGCATATCCTAGTAATGTATGCATCACATTTAAAAATCCCTCACAAAAGGCAGTATACACATGGTCTGCCCCTAGTTTTTGTTATTTTGCTGAATATTTTTATATCCTGGAGCGAGACCATTTTAATACATGTAGCACTACCTTAGTTTAAAAAATAATTTCGTACCGTTACATTTCATGGAGCTATCATAATTTATTTAATCAGACTCAAAACAGTGAGCATCTAGGTTGCTTCCACACTTTTGCCACTGCAAACAATTCTGTAAGGAAAGTTTGTAGGTAAATTTTCAAGCTACCTATAAACAAAACATTTGAATTTCCCTAAGACTTATGAAATTCTCCTGGGTTTATAATACAAATTCCTTGGTAAGTGAGGAGAAACTAGGATGGTAGGCCTGGTGGGAGGTTAACCTCCACCCCTCAGGGTTATTTTTCTTTAAGTTTCTCCCTACTTGGTATTTCCCTTAACACACCATCCTGTTTCACAGCCCCCTGCTTGCTGCCAGGAGCAATTTTCTGCACTGAGCACCTAACAAACTTCTACTCACCTTTTAAAATCTATCCACACATCGCCACTCCTATTGCAGAATGAATTGATACTGACCAGGGTTTGTGGCCTCCTTAATCAGTAGAAGTTGACTAGAGGCCAGACAAGAAATTCAGGCAAGGCTTTATTGGGTCCCCTGCTGCAGCAGAGGGGAGGGAGAACAAGCAACAGGTTCCCTTGCTCACTCACTCCCTGAGGGGGGGCGAGCTGGTTGCTTATATGGGGTGAGGATAGGGGCAGGTCAGGGGTCGGAGGATAGGGGCCGGAGGGGTGGCTGAGGTGTTTTGCCCACCCCCTTGGTGGTGCTGAGTGCAGAGGGCATGCGCAGTACCTTGCTTTTGATCCTGACACCCTGCTTTTGCTCCCGGCTTTTCAGAAGTGGCAGTTGGGTTTTTGGTCTTTTTGTATCTTGTCCATAATTTGCCCCAGCTGTGCATGCACAGTTATTTTTAGTCCCTTATAGTTTCTTTGTATTTTGTTGCTGGGTGAGACATTTGTCCAGGTGCAAGCACTGCAGCCAAGGGTCCCAGGTCCCAGGTCCCAGCCTGTCTCAGAATCACTTCCTTTTTTTGCAGTGCTCTCTACCTTATACACTTTATTACAATTATCCTTGTGTGTGGTTGTCTCCCCAAGTGGACTCTGAGGTCCTGGCAGGTTGGGACTGAGACTTATTGTTTTCCCATTTTTAATGCTGAGCAGACTGTCTCTGACATATAGTCCCTCAACTAATGTTTGCTAAATGGTACAGGAAAAAATATAAGTCAATGGCTATATTTAAAAGAGAAAAACATTTGGGGTCTGAAGTCAAGTGTTAGTCTTAGATCTTTAGGGGTCAGTGGGGAGCTTCTTTGGTAGAAACGGCCTTGGGGAGTTGGTGAGATCAGCTTTTCTTCCTGTCTACTCTGTGTGGGTTTTTGACATTTTATTTTCTCTGAAAGTCCTCAGCTCACTGGTACTGCAACTTTGAAAGTTTTGTTAACCTATTCAGAAATTTTTAAGTTTTGAGGAGATGTAATAAAGTTAATAGAAGGCATAGCATTAACACCAATGTAAAAATCTTGGGCAAGAAAGAAAGCACTACCAAAAAAAACCCCAAAAAACAAACCCTAAAAGTATTTAGTGTAATGAGGTTTGGTAAGGAACATGTGTCTATATGAGATTATCCAGGGGGAAATCCTTGTTTCAAGGATGCTGAATTATCATTAATTTTATGAGAGCAGGAATAAATGATTTCTGCTCTCAAAGCTTGGGTCAAAGACTCATTTTTTAGTTTTTAGCATAATTACCCTCAAAACTTCCAGCAGTCTCAAATAATATTCTGAAATGATTGCTTTTTACAACCACGGATTATAGGAAAATAAACCCTCAATTTAAAAAATTACCTTAAAATGGAATGTTTGATTTTTAAAAGATAGTTTCTACCATGCAAAAAATCAAATTCAAGTTAAATAAGTTTTCTGGTAATTAAATAGAAATTTCCCCCAAATAAAAGTATTTTAAAATCAAAATTTGTATTTGTTGCTCTAGTGACAAGCAAGAACTTGTAAGCCAGTATATTAATGAATGGCTCAATATTTTAGATTAAGAATCAGAATGGAAAGATTCTATCCTATGTAGCATGGGCCCAATACTCTCTCTTGATATCCCTTTTAAGCTTATTGAAAGCCCCCCTTTAAAGATAATTGCCATGTTGTTATTGTTTTTGATTTTTTGCACGATACAAAATTTCAAAAGTACAAAAGAATAGATGGTGAAAATACAATTTCACCACTTCTCTGTTTTTTAAAGAACTCAACTCCATTGCCTGAAGGCATGTATAGAATGTATTATTAATGCTTTTACTATGCATTCCTGTATTTACCCATACTTCACAAATGCAGGTTACTCTTTGCACAATTTCCTGATTTCACTTTTTAGCACTAGAGATTGCAGATCTTTTCCCAATACCACAAATTGAGCTGTATAGCTTAACAACTTCATTAGATTCCACTCATTGGTTAGATCATAATTTATCTTAGTCTACTGTGGATGACAGACTTTTGGATTGTTTGCAATCTTTTGCTTGAAGCAGATAGAATGTAAATTCATGATTTGGCATCAGTGGGAGTAGGAATGTAATTACTGAATCAAGGAACAGGTAATTAAAATTTTTTGATAGATAAAGCCAAATCGCTCCCCATAGAGGATGTACCAAATTAATATGGCTCCCAACCGTAAATAAGGATGCCTATTGTCCATATAACTATCTATCGTGTGTGTTACAAACCTTAATCTTAATCGTGTCTCATATACACTTTTAATTTGCATTTTCTCTTTTTAAGGAGATCAGGCATTTGCCTCCAAATGGAGCCATTTCTTTTTCTTTTTCATATTATTATTATTATTATTATTATTATTATTATTATTATTATTATTATTTGCTGTACACGGGCCTCTCACCGTTGTGGCCTCTCCCATTGCGGAGCACAGGCTCTGGACATGCAGGCTCAGCGGCCATGGCTCACGGGCCCAGCCGCTCCGCAGCATGTGGGATCTTCCCGGACCGGGGCACGAACCCGTGTCCCCTGCATCGGCAGGTGGACTCTCAACCACTGCACCACCAGGGAAGCCCTCTTTTTCATATTATTTATTAGTCACTAAAAGAAAAACCTCACAACTTTATTGATGTATAATTTGAGTTGGTTAGTAGTGTTGTTCAAGTCTTCTATGTCCTTGCTGATTTTTGATAAAGTAGTGCTATCAATTATTGAATCTTGGTTATTGAAGTCACATACTACTGTTGAATTGCCTATTTCTTTATTCCTCTCTTCTTTTACTGCCGTCTTTTTTGTTAAGAAACTATTTTTGGTGTACCATTTAAATGCCTCTGTGGATTTTCTAAACTTTTTAAAAAGTTATTCCCTGAATGGTTTCTCTAGGAATCATAAAATGCATCTTAATTTATCACAGTCTTATAGATTAATACTAACTTAGTTTTCATAAAACACAGAAACTTTGCTCCAATATAGCTCTATTCTTTTCCTCTTCTTTATCCTACTATTGTTATATTATATTCTTATTGTTATATAGTATATTATATTGTTATTGTTATATTGTTATATATTTCATCTACTAATATCAATCTGATGACACAGTGTTAATAATTACTGCTTTATGGAATCTGTGTTTGAGAAGTTTAATAGACATTTCACCAAGGAAGACATACAGATGGCCAAGAGACACATGAAAAGATGCTCAACATCACTAATTATTAGAGAAATGCAAATCAAAGCTACAATGGGGTATCACCTCATGCCAGTCAGGATGGCCATTATCAAAATATCTAGAAGCAATAATGCTGGAAAGGGTGTGGTGAAAAGGAAACACCCTCCTGCACTGTTGGTGGGAATGTAAATTGATACAACCACTATGGAAAACAGTATGGAGGTTCCTTAAAAAACTAAAAATAGAACTACCATATGACCCAGCAATCGCACTACTGGGCATATACCGTGAGAAAACCATAATTCAAAAAGAGACATGGGACTTCCCTGGTGGTGCAGTGGTTAACAATCCGCCTGTCAACACAAGGGACATGGGTCTGGGAAAATCCCACATGCTGTGGAGCAACTAATCCCCATGCACCACAACTACTGAGCCTGCACTCTAGAGCCCATGAGCCACAACTACTGAGCCCAAGTGCCACAACTACTGAAGCCTGCATGCCTAGAGCCCGTGCTCCACAGCAAGAGAAGCCACCACAATGAGAAGCCCACTCACTGCAACAAAGAGTAGCCCACACTCACCTTAACTAGAGAAAGCTTGTGCACAGCAACAAAGACCCAACACAGCCATAAATAAATAAATAAATATTTTTTTAAAAAAAGAGAGAGGTATGTACCACAATGTTCACTGCAGCACCATTTACAATAGCCAGGACATGGAACCAACCTAAATGTCCACGACAGATGAATGGATAAAGAAGATGTGGCATGTATATACAATGGAATATTACTCATCTCTAAAAAGAAACGAAATTGAGTTATTTGTAGTGAGGTGGATGGACCTAGAGTCTGTCATACAGAGTGAAGTAAGTCAGAAAGAGAAAAACAAATACCGTATGCTAACACATATATATGGAATCTTAAAAAAAAAAAAAGGTTCTGAGGAACGTAGGGGCAGGACAGGAATAAAGACGCAGATGTAGAGAATGGACTTGAGGACACGGGGAGGGGGAAGTGTAAGCTGGGATGAAGTGAGATAGTGGCATGCACATATATACACTACCAAATGTAAAATAGCTAGCTAGTGGGAAGCAGCTGCATAGCACAGGGAGATCAGCTCAGTGCTTTGTGACCACATAGAGGGGTGGGACAGGGAGGGTGGGAGGGAGGCTCAAGAGGGAGGGGATATGGGGACATGTGCATGCATGTGGCTGATTTGCTTTGTTGTGCAACAGAAACCAACACAGTATTGTGAAGCAGTTATACTCCAATAAAGATCTATTAAAAAAAGTTAAGGGAAGAAATGTGAAAAAATATGCTTTTAGAGTGTTTACTATTTACCTATGTATGTACCATTCTGGCTCTTCATTTGTTCTTGTTTGTCTAAGTTATCATCTATGTCATTACATTTCAGGCTGAAGGATTTCCTTTTAACCTTTTAAAGGCTCTTTTCCTCTCCTCCCAAGAACTGCAAACAGATGAATAAGTTCATCAGGAACCTCTCACCAAGGATAAATAGAGAGACTTGGCCAAGAAGACAGGCCAGCTCTTAGCCTGGAAATCAAGGTCTCTCCCAGTGTTTAGGAGTAGCTTGATTATGACCAGATGGGAGAATCTTTTTTTTTTTCACGGTACATGGGCCTCTCACTGTTGTGGCCTCTCCCATTGCGGGGCACAGGCTCCGGACACTCAGGCTCAGCTGGCCACAGGCCCAGCCGCTCCACAGCATGTGGGATCCCCCCGGACCGGGGCATGAACCCGTGTCCCCTGCATCGGCAGACAGACTCTCAACCACTGCGCCACCAGGGAAGCCCGCAGATGGGAGAATCTTTAAGTCTTCCTATTTCCTACAAAATAGGAAGCTGACCAACAACCTAAATCCTAGGTTTGGGGATGCTACATTCAAAGTGAATCTTGTCTTGCTCAAACGGGATATGCTTGCTTGTATTAACTTGTTTCAAGAAAATAAATAATTCCCTGTGATTGATGATGATTCTGCCCCATCAGGTAAATATGAACAGACAGCCCATGGTTTACTGGCTCAATTTGTACTGTAGGTCGACATCTCAAACCCATGACTAAATTTTATAAGAATGTTGTCAAAGTATTTGATCCAGACATCTAAGGAAACAAAACAGTGTATTTCAAAAAGCATACTTTGAAAATCGTCTATGTGAAAGAACTAAATTATGTAGTAACCAAAAAGAGACAACACATTCAACAAAGGAAAAGGAAAACAAAATGTAACAGTGTGCTGCTTCATTTTTGCATCATTTACAATAAACAAAACTAAGAGTGAAAAGAAGAGAGGACAGTTGTCTTGATGAGACACAGAATTGATTCTCCTGTTCAGCTTTCCTCTTAAAAAGAAGTATTCAGAATTGTGGTTCCAATAATGGTGACATTATCCATGAGTGCCTTGCTTGGTACTCACATGCTTTGAGGGCTGACTCTATTATTAATCATCTTGAATATCATCATTACTGTTACCAAGGCATACAAAGGGTTTGTTTTTAAGTTTCAGGAGTTCTATTTTAAATCTTTGGCTCCACATTTTTCTTGGTGACACTCTCTTATTTCTTTGGAACTTATATTCCTCTCTTTTATTTTCTGAGAACTGTCATGAAGTATTTTATGTCTGCTAACTTTTCCATGACGTTGGAAAGCTGTAAAGTTTGGTGAAGCTGACATGAATCCCTTCTTAAGCATTTTAGACATTTCTATAATAATGTGTATATTAATTTCGCACTCTCTTGACTCATTGTACTTTAGAGATATTCCTTTCAGGTTAATGGGTGTTAGTCTCATTTTGTGGTAGGAGAAAATAGTACAGAGGAGTTTGACAGCTATTTTAATAAATGGGAAAATTTGGGGTATGTGTATGTGTGGGGTGAGCTTAATGAAGGTTTTTCATGAATTCTACTGCATGAGGAGGTAGACCCACCAAAAATGATGGATCATGGGCTTACAGCTTTTACTACTTGTGGAAGAGGCTTCAGGAGCCCTGGGGCTGGATGGATGTTTGTTGAGGGCAAGATGCCTTCTCTTTTCCTAGGGGCTCTGTTGGATTTTGTACTAAAAGTTCCCCAGAGTCTTAGTGCCCAGAAAATTAGCTAAACTGATTATTTTCTCCCCATTTCAGTATTATATTCTGTCTTATGGTAGACATTACTACAGAAGCTTACAACCTACCGAACAGCTAATTCTATTAGTGCCCTGTTTGAAATAGACTACTTAGAATCCTGACCCCATGGCTCCACCAAATATACATCATCAAACAAAGATACATTTAACAGGGGAGTAAAGTTGGGTGTATATGATATATTACTTCACAGGACTTAATAAACATTCATTTGTAGACTGTTCATTTTTTGCTAAAGCTGGTATGGTTGGCTTGCTCTCTGAGAAAATGCCAGACTATTGATGACTTTTCCAAAAAATGAAAAATATTTATTCATTTAACAGGTGTTTTTTAAAAAAATATTGAAGTAGAGTTGATTTAACATTTAATTTAAAATTTTAAAAAATTTATTTTATTGAAGTATAGTTAATTTACAATATTGTGTTAATTTCTTCTGTACAGCAAAGTGACTCAGGTATACATATATGCATTCTTTTTCATATTCTTTTCCATTATGGTTTATCACAGGATATTGAATATAGTTCCCTGTGCTATGCAGAAGGATCTTGTTGTTTATCCGTCCTATATAAATAAAATAGTTTGCATCTGTTAATCCCAAACTCCCATTTTTTCCCCCTACCCCTTCTCCCCCTTGGCAACCACAAGGCTGTTCTCTAGGTCTGTGAGTCTCATTTAACAGGTATGTACTGAGCTTCTATTATGTGTGTCAAGTACCATGTTAGATGCTGCATCTCTAATCATAAACTAAACAGACAAGCTCCGTTTTCTCATAAAGGTTTCACACTTGTGGGGGAGATAAATAATAAAATAATTACACAAATAAATAATTGTATAATGTAGACATATGAAGTTGTGTGAAGGTATAAAACCAGGACCAAATACTGGTCTGGTCTAGAGGCTAAGGGAAAACTTCAGCACCAAAGAGGGGTCTGTGGTGGAAGCAAGTGATTCAGGAAGAGGGAGTGGATATACAGACTACCCATGGCCCAGGAACCCTCACCCCCCAAAATCTAAGATGGCACGGTGGGAAATACAAGGGGCAGAAATGTAAAAAATGAGGCTAGAATGGAAGGCAGATGAAAGATACTAAAAGGTATAAAGGGGATCTGTCTTGAGTAGAACTCCCAGCCTCTACAATTTGAGAAAATAGTTTCAATTTTGAATCACCAGTTAGGCAAATTCTCATAAGAATTTTCAACAATTGAGACTCTCTCTCTTATGGGAATACTAAAATCAGTGATTTGTGCATTGTTGTACATGACTCAAGAAATATCCCTAATATCCACTGCAGGGGAAAAAAAGAACAATTTTGCCTTTTAGTGTGGTGCTCTATTATCCATTTCTGGATGCAAAGTCAACTGTTTGTCAAATTAAAGACTATTATCATCAGCAGTAGTATTACCACTTGGAAATAATCTATCGCCTTGGTTGTAGGGCTCTGGCGTAACACTAGAGAATAAAAGTTTTCAGATTCCAGAGGCTTGTGATAAAAATAGTTTGGTAGATTTAAACATTAGCTTTAGAAATAGAAGTATAAACAGAGCAAATAAGCTATTTATCTTCTGTTCTTTCCTGCTGTGGCTATTAGCGAGCATTAATGTTAGAAGACTCTGAACACATACATTGCAGTAGGCATAGCTTGGTGATGTCATCTTGGTCTCCATAACAAGAGAAAAATTATATAAAATGAATTGTTGTTTATAGCTGAGGTAGAGGCTAAAGCAACTTCTATGGGAGTCCTTGTACCCATCAGTTGCCTAGACAGGGTAGCTAAAGATGATTTTTATTTTCTTTTAATAATTCAGTGAAATTAGTAAGGAAACTTAAATGTGGCTCATAATATTGGGTCATTACATGGTAATTTGCCCTGATGTCTTTGATAAATTTGTTTCATCTTTAATGTTAAGCAAAATTTATCCTTCCTGTCTCCCATTAGGGGAGTTCAGAAGAAACCCCTCTCCTCCACCCTCACCACCAATGCCACACTTGGAAGAATGATTTCATGGATATGGATGGGGGGGACATGAAATGTGCCCTTTTCAGGAAGCCATTGCTGGTTGCAAGACTCTCAGTTTAATCTGGATGGAGAAAAACCGAGTGTTGCATGAAACTCTTTGACTTTCCCTTGTGGTGGACTGTGTCCCACTGGATTGGTTCTGACCCTTTGGAGACCTCTGTGCATTTTGGGGGTGGGGCTTTCATGTGTCCATTTTGTGGGTCACAGGTCTCCTCCAGGGGACCTTGAAGCACTGGCTGAATGGTGAGGTCTGACAACAGGCCCATAATGTGTGTGGCTGAGCTCATTTGATGTTGGGTCTCACTCTTGCACTCACACTCCCCTCAGCCACCTTGCCCTTCCAATCCCAATACACACCTTTTCCTAGTATCTAGTAACTGAGGTGCCTTGTTTTCTGTTTTCAAATCCTACGTATGGTGCACATGTATTTGTCTCATCCCACAAAATGCACTGTGTACCCACTTCATAATAAAAAAGATTATTGAGCACATATGTGCCATGCATTTGGACAAGATTTTACAAGCATTTTCATTTGATGCTCTCAATAACCCCACAAGGCAATATTACTGTCCCTCATTTACAGACAAGGAAGCTTAGGCAAGAGAGATGAAACAACTTGACAGTTACGAGGAAGTAGGGGAACCCAGATTTGATGCCAGGAAGGTCAAGTTCAGAGCCTCAGCCCTTAGCCACGTGACAACACTGCCACATTGAACAAAGGCTCTCTACTACATCAACAATGAATACTTACTGAGCATCTTAATTTCTGCTTAGTGGAAAAATAGAACTTATACAGCATAAAGTCTCTCAGGAACTCACATCTGGGCTTCTTCCAATAGGCCCAAGGAGAAGGCAGGGTTGGCACGATGAAGGGGAGCCCCTGTTTCCAGTTTCCCTGTTTCCAGCCCTTGTTTTCCTTTTCACGAGGTAAGAAAATCACAGAGCAGAGCAGTGTTGTAGAGAAGCTGACGAGAGGAACTGTGAGATGCAGCACCGAATATTAGCTCCATTTTTCTTTTCTCCAATGTGGTACTTAAGCAAATGGAGAAGAAAAAGAGGGTTCTGGGTTTCAGAGTGAATAGATTTAGTGTGGAGTTGTCATGATGGAAAATCCACAAGGAATGGAGGAAAGAGGAAGCCTCTAGGATCTGGTCTCCATTCTTCTGGCCAACAGTGCAGCCTTGAGCAATTCAACACCTGCCTCCGTGCCACCTTTAAGTTGGGATAAGAAAAACAGAGAGCCAGAGAACAGGGTGGTGGTTGCCAAGGAAGAGGGGCTTGGCGGAGGGATGGAGAGGAAGGCTGGGGTTAGCAGATGTGAGTGTTTATATAGAGAACGGATACACAGCTAGGCCCCACTGTATAGCACAGGAAACTATATTCAATATCCTGTGACAAACCATAATGGAAAAGAATATAAAAAAGAATGTATATATGTGTATAACTGAATTACTTTGCTGTACAGCAGAAATTAACACAATGTTTCAATGAAAACAAACCAAAAAACCCCAAACAAGTAAGCAGCAAGAAGCTCATATCTGTACCAGACCCATTTTTGAGGCCCCTCTAAGCCTATGAGTCTATGAATTTTAAAAGCAGAGAGGACAGCCACTTGAACACATTTGTAAAAGCTAAAGACCAAACCAGGTGAACAAAAGGCAGAGAGAACAGAGTGTTCTTGTTGCCCTATACTACATAATCCCTTTTCCATATGCAGGTCAAATTAAAATGAACTTAGTTTAAAAAAAATAGCATCAATCATTTTGGAAGAATTTGGGCACAGGAACTTTTCCTGATAGGGAGGGCGACTGGGGGCTAGTTGCAGCTCATGAGGGAAACAAACTATAATGGTCACGGGTGAGTTGCCTGCTGAATATTCCTCCCATTATCTCCCGATTGCTCATCTGTAATTTCAAATATCATTAAGCTTTCCATGGCAAATTAGCTTCCAATTATTCTTGGTCTATCTGAGGCCACAGCATGTCTGCTCAGACAGGACTGTCAGCACCGTTTGGTGAAACAAGATGCAAACAAGCCATCAAATTGAGTGTGGTTATCATTGCCTTTCTTAGGAGCAGAACACAAAGGTGGCAGAGACTGTATATCTTTCCATAACTGTTTTTGGCATGTGCCCCAGAGGGTCCAGCTAAGTGATGTTCTTGCTTGCATCGAGCATTTCTGGGCTTGATACCCCCAGTGGTGAAGTCATCTTTTGATCTGATTACTGGTTAGAGCTCACGCTATGTTTGAAAAATAAGGCTCAAGATATCTATGGCAATGGTCCTAGTCAGTTCCTCCAGTTTCTTCAAAGTAACTGCCCCTTCAGGACTCCACCAAAAAGAATCATCAATGAATTTAAGCTTGTTGCATGAGTAACAGCAAGAAAACATTGATCTCCACCATTTCACTCAGGTTCCACCATGTGGCAGGACAGATAGGGGGCCAAGCCATGGAAGACCTGCTTCTACCACTGCTCCTTGCTTTATTTATTCAATTAGTCTGGGGTTGTCCCATGTTGTGATGGCCCAGATTTTGTATTTCATCACAATTTTATGTGTTCCAGATGATGAGTGAATCTAAATATATCACTGACAATGAGACATACTGTCACAAGCAAGAATAAAAGAAAAGAAGGAAAGAAGGAAGAAAAAAAGATAAAAGAAGCACTTTGTCAATATACAATAGCAATAAATGAGCATGGTGCTGTTATAAAAGATTTATAAACCTACCCTTACAAGTTTGCTGTCAGTGCTTTTTAAGGCTTGGATTTGAAATTTTACACAAAAACTTATACTATAATTCAGTAATTACATTCAGTCTGAAAAGTGGAATTTGTCCTTTTACCACATACTGGAAAACAAATATCATTATGTATGCTTTTGGAATATACACTTATATATTTAGAATTTGTGGTGATTTAGGAACTGGTCTGAAATTTTGCTGTCTTTCAGGGGATAAACAGATTCTTCATTCTGTGTATAAGCTCTTGAATATTACTTTTTCTGTTGGCCCAAGATCATTGGCAGTATTCTCAGGAAATGGATGTGTTTCCTTGGGCTTATTTGTAGTGAATAATCCATCTGTCAGCATCCCAGGTAATGAGATGTTGAAAAGATGTGGAGAAAACAAGGTGAGATCAAAAAGAGAAGGGGGTAGAAGTGAGTCAGCTATAAGGCAGCAGTAGATGTGAGAAAGCAGTGGAGACCTCTGTCTTGTAAGGATCATTGTGGCTTGTAGTATTGATGCTGAAAGCTCAGCCTCTGTGCACCAGTGCCAAATCAAATCTTAGAGACAGAGTTTTGGGTGCAGTAGAAAAGAATAGCTTTATTGATTTGCCAGGCAAAGGGGGATACAGCAGGCTAATGCCCTCAAAACTGTGTGTCCCAACCCAGGAGGATTTGGTGAGGAGTTTTACAGCAGTTGTTCAAGGGCAGGGTTGCTGATCAGATTAGAGTGTGTGCAGGGCCTGCGCTCCTTTAATCTGGCCTCAGGTAGTCTCCTGATGAGCTTCTCTGGTTCTCGAGGTTATCAAACTGTGACCTTCTCTCTGGAATGAAGAATGCTTCATCAAGTAGTTAACATCTTCCGTTTGTTGGGGGTTTTAGTTCTGCAAAAGAGCTCAAAGATATTGTTATGTGTATCCCTTGAGGGGGAACCAGGACCCTGCCCCAAGGCTGCACTATTGTGTCTTGGCTTCTCCTCCCTTGTCTCTGCATCCGCTCCTTTCCCTGATTAGCAACTATTTGAACCTGCCCTTTGGAACTCAGGGAAGGTCATGGAGGCTGGATTCTGTTCCCTACAAACAAGAAACAGGGGACACAGAAAGACTTCCATGCCCAGGAGACCCACAGGGTCTTGCTCAGTTTCACTGTCACAGCTTCTAGAGAGGGGAGAGAGAAAAATGTGCTCATTTGAGCATTGACTACAGTCAGGCTGCTTTGTGTATATCTTCTCATTTAATTTTTTTTTTTTTTTTTTTTTTTTTTTTTTTTGCGGTACGCGGGCCTCTCACTGCTGTGGCCTCTCCCGTTGCGGAGCACAGGCTCCGGACGCGCAGGCCCAGCGGCCATGGCCCATGGGCCCAGCCGCTCCGCGGCACGCGGGATCCTCCCAGACCAGGGCACGAACCCGCGCCCCCTGCACCGGCAGGCGGACTCCCAACCACTGCGCCACCAGGGAAGCCCCTTCTCATTTAATTTTATCATCACACCATGAAAGGTAGCAAATTTTTTTTATCCCATTCTATAGGACAGGAAATAAGCTCTGTGAGATTATGTAACTTTCCAGGAGTTGCACAATTAGGAAGGAAAAGAAAAAGGTGGGATTTGAACTCAGATCTATCTGACTTCAGCTCCATGCTCTTTTGGCAGAGGGTATTGACCAAAGATGGCCACAACAAAATCTCTCACCTCAGGAGCTCTTTTACAATATAAACTTGCAACTTGCTTATGGAGGGGTGGTGCCCAATTCCCCACCTCTAGAATCTGGGCTGGCCTAGGACTCTCTCATAACCAGTAGAGTAGGACAGAAGTGACCCTTAGAGACTTGCAAGTCTACATCAGAAAAGGCCCAAAGACCATGCAGCTTCTACCTGGTTCTCCTTGAAACCAAGCAGGACCCTGTGGGGCTCCTGGGCATGAAAGCCTTTCAAACAGTTGCTAATCAGGGAAGGGAAGGGATGCAGAGACAAGAGAGGAGCAGCCAAGATACAATAGTGCAGCCTTGGGGCAGGGTCCTGGTTCCCCCTCAAGGGATACACGTAACAATATCTTTGAGCTCTTCTGCAGAATTAAAACCCCCAACAAAAGGAAGATGCTAGCATTCTTCATTCCAGAGGAGGTCACAGTTTGATGACCTCAGGAAGCTCATCAGGAGACCCCTTGAGACCAGATTAAAGGAGCGCAGGCCCTGCACACACCCTGATCCTTATCAGCAACCCCGCTCTTGAACCATTGCTGTAAAACTCCTCACCAAATCCTCCCAGGTTGGGACACAGTTTTTGAGAGTCATGAGCCTGCTGTGTCCCCATTTTCCTGGAAAGCCATAAAGCTGTTCTTTTCTACTTCATCCAAAACTCTGTCTCTGAGATTTGATTCAGCACCTGTGCACAGGGGCCGAGTTTTTGGCATCATCTCAGGACAAAGCCAAATGCCAAGGTAGAAGTCTGATGGCCCTGAGACACCATGTTGACAGGCTGTGTTAGACACTTCTGTCAACAGCCCTAGCCAAGTCCAGACCACTGGCCATGCCTGCCAAGGCACACAGGTGTGTGTTTGAAGCTGTCTTGGATTCTCCAGACCAGTATGGCTACCCCCTGAGTACTACTGAGTGACCCTAGTCAACACTAGGGGCAGGAAAGCCTGGCCAAGACCTGCCCACATTCTTGACCCACAGAATCCTGAGGTATCCTAAACGCAGGGCAGTTTGTAACAAAGCAGTAGTAGGGAATGCCCTTTGTCCTAAGGCAAGACACAGAGAGAAACAGAAAAATGATCCCCCACCTTAGTGCCTGGGGAAACTTGACAGCTAGTTAGAAGCTGGCTGAAACTGATAAAAAGAGTTTTCAGGAGGCTGGGTAGAAAAGGACTTGGGCTGAGTACAAGCTGGTGGAAAAATCTAGGCTAAAATGCAACTGTAAACAAAACATATTTTTGCAGTAACTCTAAATCTTGTCTGCAGTTACTTCTCTGCTCCAGTAATCTTCCCCAGCTCTAAACTTATACAATTACCTAAAATCAGCTCAGTCATTTTCCCTTTTTCCTTAAAATACTCTGCTCACTCACCCATGTCAACAGAATACAGTCTAAAGTTCTCACCTTGTCAGGTCAGACTCCCCCATCTAGTATAAAAGCTAAAAGTAAGGGGTTTAGAATCAGAAAAGCTTGGGAGGGCTAAACTTCCAACCAGAAAACCTTGTTATCTGTTAATGTATTTGTTTGGTCTGTTTCTGGGTATGTGGCATTTACTATGACCAAGATAATGTTTTCTGGAATAATGTGATTTTTCTATGAAAGGCATCCTTATAGCCAGATAACTCATGCTGATGCTTTACAAATTTTCTTGGATTTCTCAGTAAATTTCACTGTTGGTCATCCTTTCCACACATAATTTAAGGCCTAGCTGAGATCTCAAACAGTTACTTATAGAATTCGCTCAACCAAAAATTAAAAATTAAGGGGTAGGGGGTTGGGGGAAGGATAGAGTGGGATTAGCAGCTGTAAGCTTTTATGTATAGAATGGGTAAACAACAAGGTCCTACTGTAGAGCACAGAGAACTGAATTAGTATCCTATGATAAACCATAATGGAAAAGAATATTAAAAAATATGTATATATATGTATAACTGAATTACATTGCTGTATAGCAGTAATTAACACAACATTATAAACCAACTATACTTCAATAAAAAAAGAGTAAACAAATTAAAAATTAAAAATTGCTAGAGGAAGTTTCCTGCACGATTCAGGGTTATATTTTTCTTCCACGTCCCTTGGAGAAGTACATTATCCAAAGCACCTGAAAAAGTCCTCAGGCCTGCAAATGCTATGATATTTGTAAGGATGAGGAATTTTGTCCTCCAAATTATTATTATGGACTTATTATTGGTGGAGATGGAAAAGGCAGTTGTTGAGTTTGTCAGGGGACCTCCTCATCTTTCACCATAATAGAAAAGTCCATCTGTGCTCACTGTGTTTGATAAGTGGTGCCTCTATGGAAGAAGTGGTGGCTACTTCAGTGGTGACAGACTTTGCTCAGTGGCAATATATGTAAGGTGAAACAGTAGTGGTGAGAAAGTGTGGATTTATCAGCTGCTGGGCAGGAATGCTCGGCCTTGGGGGTGATTTGAGATACACGCTCAGGTTAACATTGTAGGTCTTCTGCAGGGGTCTCATGAGAGGACATTAACCCAAGAACATGAGTCTGGACATTGGGCTTGCTCTTCACCTCACTCTTTTCCCCAACCTCGGTCTTTACGATTTTTGATTAACTTTTAGTATCTGAGGTATTATTCTCAACCACACTTGAACTTGGTATCTTCTTTTTATTGATCATAGGTGACTCTGGCCCATATTCTACTTTTCTCTCATCACATGCCAGGTTCTGAGAGGCCGACATATCATGGTGTTTGAGAGATTTGTCTTTGGATTAAACCACTTGGGTTTGATATCAGCCGTGGCTTTTGTTTGGCTACCTTGGGCAAATTATTTACCCTCTTGGGGCATCATTTTGTAGCACTTGAAAAGTGATTTTAAAAAAATGTACCTTCACGGGCTTCCCTGGTGGCGCAGTGGTTGAGAGTCCGCCTGCCGATGCAGGGGACACGGGTTCGTGCCCCAGTCCGGGAAGATCCCACATGCCACGGAGCGGCTGGGCCCATGAGCCATGGCTGCTGAGCCTGCGTGTCCGGAGCCTGTGCTCCGCAACGGGAGAGGCCACAACAGTGAGAGGCCTGCGTACCGCCAAAAAAAATAAAAAATAAAAATAAAAAAATTAAGTGATAGATATGTATGTAATATATGTGTTATTTTTACTACTACTACTGTTATTATTATTACTGTACCCAGGGGTAGAACCAGACACCTGTGATTCGGTTCGAGACCCTTTGCGACTCAGGTGTGGACCATCCACCAGCAGCCTCACCTGGGAGCTTATTATAAAGGCAGAATCCCAGGCCCCACCCTGTTCTTCTGATTCAGAATGTGCTCTAACAAGGCCCTCCGGCTGCTTCCTGTGCACAGTGAAGTTTGCAAAGCCCTGGTCTTGATCAGAAAACAGGTGGACAGACGGACATAGGTGTGCGATGAGGGTTAAAGGATTTAAATCAGTGTCCTCACCTAACACTGGTTCATCTTTCAGGCTGACAGGTGCTGGCAGAGGGCTGGTTTGCCTCGGTTTCCTGCAGGGAGAGACACAGGAGGGATGATGAGGGCTCGTAGAGCAAGTCCTGGGGGCCCACAGCTTGGTTTTCTCTTCGACTCTCACGCCTCCTTAGAATGAAATGAAAAGCTCTCATGATTGCAATCCCTGAGCAGGGACAGCCTTCCACCCCTTCTGAATCCCACACATCCATTTTGAGATACGGCTGACCAGGGCCTGGGTGAAGATCATAGCTGACTGTTTCCCAGTCATGCTTGAGAAAAACAAAATGTCCTTTCTCTTAAATTGTCCACCATTTTCCTCTGAGCTCACTAGAGGATTCATGATTAGAAAAGATAGGATGCTGTCTAGAAAATCTTTGCTGCTGCAAAATATATCCCTGCCCAAACCAAAAAATGCTGCAGCAGTTAATGAAAGAACACAGAAAGAAGCCCAGACAGTATCGCTGAACTGTGGCCTCCCCTCGCACTTTTTGTGCAAGGATCTCACCAGTGGAGAAGTGGGGGTGGGATGAGCAATGTGAATCCCCCCCCCCAAGCCCTACCCGCCTTCCTCTGAAGGGGTTCAGCAAATTAGACAGGTGAACGAGACTTTTTTTTTTTTTTTTTTTTTTTTTTTTGCGGTATGCAGGCCTCTCACTGCTGTGGCCTCTCCCGTTGCGGAGCACAGGCTCCGGACGCGCAGGCTCAGCGGCCATGGCTCACGGGCCCAGCCGCTCCGTGGCACGTGGGATCCCCCCGGACCGGGGCATGAACCCGTGTCCCCTGCATCGGCAGGCGGACTCTCAACCACTGCGCCACCAGGGAAGCCCGGTGAACAAGACTTTTAAGAAGCATATTTAAACTGCTTAATAGAACAAATTGTTTTTTAACACCGGTAAGCAGCTGTTGGAATCATCAATTTACATGCAAATAATGAATATGTTAATTGCGCATATTTCTCTCCTGGTCATTAAAACTAGGTTTCCTTTGGGCCCTCTCAAAGACAGCTCATTGTTATTCTGCTCTTACTTAACTATATATACTTGACTACTCATTTAAAAATCTTCAAAATATATGTATTTTTGCTAATTGGGTTAGGTCTTCCACACTCTTGTAGTTGAGTTTATGAGATTCTAGTACATGAAAGCAACTAGAAAGTTGGAAATAAATTTTAAAATCCATTGTCCTGCAAAATAATTTAACCAGTGTATGATTTTTTCACTAGACTTCCCACATTTTCCTAGTTCATCCTGGTTATAATATATCCTGTGGAAGTAAACATTAAGAACCCAGAGAATTACAATATTATTGCTTTGGGTCATAATTGCAATTATTACTGATATTCCTATGCTCTCAGAGTGTCATTTATTTTAGGTGTAACCAATTTCTTTTGGATCCTGAACCTGTGGGGCTTATTAATCCGTAGGGCTGATTTGCATTAATATGAGTGGGAATACTGATTATTTCTGAATCTTTCATCACTTATGAATGTTTATCTAAGTACAATTGCTTCCTTGAAAACATCAGACATAGCATTTCTTTTATTTGTTTTGTACGTGAGGCAGTTCCTACACTTTATAATAATTAAAAGTAAGCCTCAGAAAACTCAAGAAAACAGAGGCTAACAGGCACCTATGTAAGATGGTGTTGAGGAGAAAGAGTTTTCCTCTACCTTCAGAGGTTTTTTCAGCTGGTCTAATAATCATATCAACAGAAGACGGAATAACAGGAGAAAGACAAAGTCCATTTCGTATGTACGGACGCCCACATACGTGAAGACAGAAAGGTAAAATGTGGTGTATATACCACCCTGAGCTAAGGGATGTGACGGGGGCCTGGGGCTTCAAAGGGTAGGGGGATGACAGTGCAGTTCACAGGGGAAGAAACGACAGCAGAGGCTGGGTAATTAGCCGTTTGCCCTGCAGATAAAATTTATCTGTGCTAATAATTCTCATTTGGGGAAAGACCACCAATTTAAATTCTTCTATGTAGTTAGGGGAGCGGTATATGTTTCTCTTGAGCCCACAGGGTTTCGATTGCCTTTAGCTCAAAATAATACACATGCAGAGATGGCACATTTTGGGAGGCTCCTGAGCCCCAGCAGTGGTGACCTCAATTAGGTTCTGAGTATGACTGTAAATTCAAAGTGACTAAAGAAATTAAACGAAGTCATCTTGGATTACATGGTCATATCATCATCCATTTTTAATCCTTAATTTAGAGCTTTGAGTAAGAAACCCCATAGGTGCTAATAAATTACATTTGTAAGAAACTTAACGTGGCCTGATTTTTGGAATGTCATCAAGTGACCATGGTGGTGACAGAATTCTGAGCTGCGACAGTAATGTAGTTACTTTAATGATTTAGGTAAAAGCAACTTCTGGAAATAATTCAATGATTAAGATCTTATCCAGCTGTGCACAAAATCCAATCATGTATTTATAATTTCAAAATGTATCTTTATATAATAATTAACAAATAACCGATTTAAAAATATCAGAGAATGAAAAATATAAAAAAAAACTAAAATTGTCTCTTACTTCATTTACACTAAAATTTGTCTCCAAAAATGACTCCGTATTCAACTCAAGCCCCTTGCAAATCTGTTAATGAGTTCTCCTGACCCCTCTTCCTGGTCAGGATTAGAGAGGTTTCCACTGTTTCATTTTTTTCTTAAGCCAATTAAGTATCACTTTGGAAAGTGGGCTAAATATACTGTTTTTGGACCCTCATCAATTTAGTCTGCAGATTCTATTTCTTGCAAACTAACATTTTTTATGACTTTCTTTACAGCTCTCTCTAAATTCTCCTTTTTATGTTTTTTTTTTCCTACCTTTGCTCCTTATGTAGAAAATAAACTAGCTTTCAGTGTTGTCTTAAGTGTCATGCAATGAAGGATATTTTAGTAACAAGCCACACTCTCCTAATGTGTCCTTAAAAGCCTCTTTCTTCCCCTTCCCTCACCTTTCTCTTTCCTTTCTTTCTTTCATCAACCTATTTGCACATGTGTTGCACAATCACACATAAGTTTATTGAAATTGACTATGAAAAACTAACATTTCATAATCTAGGCAAGTGCTGCAAAATACTGATCTGTAAATAAACATTGAAACTAAGTATAAAGATGGATTTAGCATATAGATACCAGTATAAAGGATATTGGGTAACACAGTGAGCAGTATCTTGACTTAAAAATTTCTAGGGCTTCCCTGGTGGCGCAGTGGTTGTGAGTCTGCCTGCTGATGCAGGGAACGTGGGCTCGTGCCCCGGTCTGGGAGGATCCCACATGCTGCGGAGCGGCTGGGCCCGTGAGCGATGGCCGCTGAGCCTGCGCGTCCAGAGCCTGTGCTCCGCAACGGGAGAGAGGCCACAATACAAGAAAAAATTTGTAAAAGGTGTGGAAATATTGTGCAAACAACTTGTTGTTCTAGTGACCTTATAAGAACATAGGTTATACCATTAAATGTTAGTTCAATAAAAATATTTTAGATATGGCTGATGGTCTAATTTAATAAGGGGATGAGACTTGAGAAATCAAGTATGTATCTTAAGCAAGTATTCAGCAAATTGAATGAAATCATAATCACATTTTCTAATACATGTCTATAATGAGCCAAATCAGAGTATTTAATTGATCTTAGAATCTCTTCTGCAATTATTAACAGAAAAAAATAACATGGTGCTACCAACATAGCATCAGGGTACTTACCCCATGCATACATACATGTATATTCAGTGTGAATATAAATGTACATAAACTGCAGTGTGGTATATAAATGTATACTCCTGTCAGAATTAATATGATAAACAATGTCTTTTCTTGCAACTAAAAATAAGGACAAAATAAAGGGAGGAAAAATGAAATTCTCCCTGGCAAGCTGAGATTGATAATGGGGCATTAAGAAGAAAAGAAAAGACATTTTCAAAAAAGCAGCATGAAGTCTAGCCAGCCTAGAATTTACTGCTGATGACATATCATTTTAATATTCTGTCTTTCATCTCTACCTGCAAGACAGACTCCTACAAACACCTTCATCTCAGTGTTGCTAAGTCAGCCAGAAAACTCTATGACTTCTTTGCACCAAATACAATTTTTCCCTATTCCTTCTCTACAGGGGTCACCAAATATGGCAAACAATTATGAAACTAAAGGTGAAAACAGAATATCCATGCAGAGCTGAGCACTTTTTACCTCTGGGGATTATTGATTTGTGCAGTGACTTCTGTCCTTGGTAAATCCCGATTTTCAATGCAGTGCAATTGTGTAAGTACAAGCCAAACTCCTGGAGCCTTTCTTCAATTAATACATACTTTACTGGGAAGCTTGTCTTTCTCCATAGGACTTCACTTTAGACAAAATGAGATTTTGAAAAAATAAATATACCAAAAGGATGAGCTAATGTCAAGGTCAAACTAACTTTAGATTAGCTGAGGAATTAGTTTTTCTTAAAACTGGAGACCAAATTTTTATTATGGGTGGTTACATAATACTCTAAAACAGTTTCTCAGTCTTGTTACAATTAATCTTTTGAGCTGGATTCTTTTTTTCCCATGGGTAGCTGTCTTGAGAATCGTAGGACATTTAGCAGCATCCCTAAGCTAAACCCACTAGATGCCAATAGCACCCCAGCTGCGAGTTTTGACAACTAGTATCTCCAGAGAGTGTCAGATAGCCCCTGGGGGCAAAACTGCACCTTGGTTGAGAGCCACTGCTCGGAAATATTCTGTGACTTTTCTTGCAAGTTACACAGAAAATTACGTATCATGATAGCTGGAAATCCTGTTCATCTGATCCAGGATCCCTCATGGGGCAGGTTTTTTTTTTTCTTTTTAATACCAAGCCTCAGTTTCCCCACTGGTATGACACCAAAGTGATCTTCAGTTCTTCTGGCCCAATATGCCTGCACTAGGCTCTTCTGATGGTGAAGCTCAGTGGGATGACAGTTCGGTTCCTTCCAGACTACGTCTGTGCGTCTCTCACAAGCAGGGCTACACACTTTTCCTGGCACCCCTCTACCTCCAGCAGCCCAGATGGGGCTCTCCCTGCTTCTATCTCTCTTTCTAAATCTGCGGATTCTCCCAGTCAGTGAACGTGGATCACCAAAAGCTCGGTATATATTGGTTAAGGTAATGCTGCTGGAAAAAATGCACCTTCAAATCTCAGTGTCCTGTTCAAATAGAAGTTTGTTTCTCATGCACGTCATTGTCTATTCACGTGTATATTTCTGTTTGGCACCTGCCATGTGATCCAGGGGACCCAGATTTCTTTCATTTGGTGGTCAGTCCCAGTCTTCTGTAGGTCCTTGGAGTGCTTGCTCTTAAAATGAGGAACGGGCAAAGAGACCATGGGGGTGGGAGGTGTGGTACACTCACATCTCAACTATCTCAGCTCAAAAGGGCCAAATATACCCTACTCTCATCCCATTCTCCAGAACTCGGTCTCCGACCACAGCTAACTCTAAGTCAGGTTGGGAAATGGAATCTAGCTGTGTAGCCATTTGAAAAGGAAAACTGGTTCTGGTAATAGTTTCAGTCAGACTCAACTCTTCCAGTTCATCTGGTCATCCCGCTTTCTTCTGGCTCTTCCGAGCTCTTGGCTAGTCTGCAAAACAAAAAGGGCTCCATCAGAGCTCTTCTCCCTGGATGGCACAGATTCCCTTGCTCCAGGGAGTATCTGCTTACTCCTCAGTTTTTGCTGGTCTAATCTGGAGTCTTGCTGCTCTCCACTTACAGAATCAAACTCATAAACGTTGGTAGAGGGGAAAGTTGTCTTTAATCAGAATGGCGGCAATCTCGGGAGATGGTGGACTCAGAGTCCCCCAAAGAGCCACCTCTGAAGATTCTGCTCAGCCGTGAAAGTTTTAAAGGAAAGGAGGGAAGTAATCTTAGTTAATCACTGAGACAGGGAGTCAGAGTCATGCCGTCCCCCACTGCATGCAGGCTTGTCTTGCAGGCTAGTTGTCTCCCTGTGATTTTTCTTTAGATGCTATCTTGTTCACACAGTTTGTTCACGAGATTACTGCAGGGGAAGCTAGGGAAGAGATCTGGTCATCTGTTAATTACTTATTCTTCATTCCTACTTCTTTGATCTACAGAAAGAACTGACAAGCTAGGCAAGGTATTGTGTGATTAAAACATTTGAAATGTGTGCTTGGCTGGAGATGAGTAGGGCATATCGGCACCTGATTGAAAAGTAAGTCATGCACCACAATGTTCATTGCAGCTCTGTTTGCAATAGGCAGGACATGGAAGCAACCTAAGTGTCCATCGACAGATGAATGGATAAAGAAGATGTGGCACATATATACAATGGAATATTACTCAGCCATAAAAAGGAATGAAATTGAGTTATTTGTAGTGAGGTGGATGGACCTAGAGACTGTCATACAGAGTGAAGTAAGTCAGAAAGAGAAAAACAAATACTATATGCCAACACACATATATGGAATCTAAAAAAAAAAAATTCTGAAGAACCTAGGGGCAGGACAGCAATAAAGACGCAGACGTAGAGAATGGACTTGAGGACATGGGAAGGAGGAAGGGTAAGCTGGGATGAAGTAAGAGAGTGGCATGGACATATATACACTACCAAATGTAAAATAGATAGCTAGCGGGAAGCAGCCGCATAGCACAGGGAGATCAGCTCGGTGCTTTGTGACCACCTAGAGGGGTGGGATAGGGAGGGTGGGAGGGAGATGCAAGAGGGAGGAGATATGGGGATATATGTATACATATAGCTGATTCACTTTGTTATACAGCAGAAACTAACACACTATTGTAAAGCAATTATACTCCAATAAAGATGTTAAAAAAAAAAAGTTAGTTACAATGCAGCTTTGGTAAAGTGACAAGAAAAGGGGCTTCCTGCTGAGGGTGGTTTCCTGCAAAGAGCTGCTTACATAAACTGGAGTCATCTCCAAGGTCTCCTTTTCCCTTACTGTTCCCAAGCTGCAGAACAAAGTAGTGGCTGCTGGAAGTGGTGGTCTGTGGCTGTGAATCCTTCTATTTCTCTGACATCATTTTTACAATGATTTTCCCCACCTTTTTAAAGCCAAAATCCTCCTTGCCTTGGGTCTCTTGACAGAATATATCTCATCCTACTTTACTTCTAAGCCAAAGATTATTAAAAAGAACATTTTAACCCACTCCTTTCTTTACCTCAGAGCCTTGTTGTGGCTCTTCCATCCTTTCTTCTTCTTCTTCTTCTTCTTTTTTTTTCTTGTCAGAGTAAGAGGTGCTGCCCTTTTATGAGAGCATACTTTATAAACAGACTCATCACCGAATACTTGCTAGGACCACTTCACACACCCACACACCCATACAGAGTCCCAGCCCTCCTTCCCAAAAAGACTTTTTCTATCCTGCAATGTGACTCTCCTGTATCGCTCTAGCCTGATGTCATGTCCTCCTGGCACTCCACACACATTCCTGCTTCTGTATTTTTCCATCCCATCCACCACCCTTTCGAAGAGCCAGGAAGGCATTACAAGTGTCCTTCTCCAAAAATACTCTATCCCGGGGGTTCTTGTCCTCAAACCCTGATTAACCCCGACTACTGTGCCACTGATTTCCCACCTATTTAACCACCACTTAGTGTTATTTTGGGGTTCAAGTATACTAAGCTTCTTCTAGGTGGGATTGAAATAATTTTCACCTCTCACTCTCCTGAACAGAATGCCATGCACTCTATTTTATAACCCACAAACGTATCTGACATTTACTGAGCAAGTATCATGCACTAGTCACTGTATTTGGTTCTGGGGATACAATGATAACTAAATCAGCTCTGGTCTCGTCTTCATCACAGGGATAATCTAAGAGTTTGCCAGACCTCCCAATTTAAACATACCCTAAACATCTATATTTCCCCGTAGGCTCAGTTATGGACTTCTGTCACTCTACCCCTTTGTTAAAACTGTTTTCTGATAGACTTATTTCACAAACCAGTGGGAACATGGAAATTCAATGAATAAGCACAAGTCGATCCATTAATTATGAAATTTAATTCTGCTTTATCTGACCTGTCCAGTGTAATTAATAGAATTGCAGTGTATTCAAAGAATAGCAGGGATGGTGGAGCCCAATTTCACAGACAGCTTCTCAAAGTCAATTCTGTGGCTGTCCATGGCAAGGGTTATTGTATTTTAAAGAAAAATACAGATAACATCTTCTTATAGTCTAATTTTCTAGTGGTAAATAAGATTTACTAAATGAAAGTAAACATACATTATGCAAAAACATGCAGAAGTAAATGGAACTAGAATACAGTTGTGAAGGATTACATATGGTGAACAGCAAAAGCAATGCAAATGTGATAGTCTATTTTTAGTCCCCAAAATACTGGAATGGATTCAGTTTGGATGGTGTCTCAGCTCTGAAAAGTCCTCTGATTAAGAAAACTGGAAATCCCCAGTTTTTGATGGGCGCTATTAGATTTTATCCTGCACTCTGAAATATGTAATTTTGTCCTGATCATAAATCTAAACTTAAAAAAAATATCTTTATATTTAAGAGAATATCTTAATGAAAGTGTAAGTACTGAGGTCTCCCTGGGTCAGTAATTTCCTCAAGTATCAAAATCTCCAAGAATATGAGCAGCAAACATTGGGGGTGATTAGAGAGATTTTGTCATTTCATTTGTAATGATTCACAGGGAAAGAAAGGGGAAATCTCACAAGTAAGGGGATTAGGCAAAAATCCAGTTAGGAATATAAATGACCATGATGTTTCCTTTAGCTAATCTTATAGTAAACTCAGGCCCAAGAAATTATGAAATAGAAAACATCTACACTGTTAATCAAAGAAGAAAGAAAAGAAGCAACAATGATGATTTATGCCCAAGTACCCAGGGACTTAATAAATTAATAATTAATTAATGTTAATTAATTATTAATAAATTAATAATAAATTAATAAATAATTTTGGGGGCATAATGAGATGATCTTTCTAATCAAGATAATCTAAGGAAAAGTGTAAGAATCAAGACAATTAATGAACGTTTTTTAGTTTCAGCACCTTATATCTAAAATTTTAAATGATAATTTAAACTGGGGAAGACAGGTTTTAAAGGTAGGATTGTTATTTCTTTTTTATTTAATTCACTGGAAAGTTAGAAAATTTGGCATTTTAGAGAATAGTTTCTGAAAACACAGAGGCAACATATAATTATGTATAATTTTGTATAACTATATAAATATAAATATATATACAGTTATATATTTACAAACAGTAGATGGGTCCACCCTACTTAGGCATAAGGAAAATTCTGTGCTGATGTAATTTGCTGAATCTCTACGTTTGCTCTCTCCTCCCTCACAAAGCCTAGAATATTCCACGGTGTTCTGAAGTTTTCAGAAGTTTTATTTATTTATTTTATTTATAACAACTTTTATCATTATAATGCTTGAACCTCACTTTCACTTTATCTTCCCAGTTCATGTGTTTCCAAGAATTAGTATAGCTTCCTTCATGATTTTTGTTGTTCTTTGTTTTCTTCTCGAACTTCTTGCTAATGTCAGTTTGTGTGTCATTGGCAGCCAGTCTATTCTACCTCATTTTTAAAAATAAAATTTTATTGAAGTATAGTTGATTTATAATGTATTAATTTCTGCTGTACTGCAAGGTGACTCAGTTATACGTATACATACATTCTTTTTCATATTCTTTTCCATTATGGTTTATCACAGGATATTGAATATAGTTCTCTGTGCTATACAGTAGGACCTTGCTGTTTATCCATCCTGTATATAACAGTTTGTATCTGCTAATTCTAAACTCCCAAACCTTCTCTCCTCCCCCTCGGCAACCACAACTCTGTTCTCTATATCTGTGAGTCTGTTTTTGTTTCATAGATATGCTGATTTGTGTCATATCTACCTCCTTTTCATTGCCATTTCTAGTCTGGTATGAATGAGAAACCAGATAAGCAAGCTTTTAAAAATTGGCTCCAAATGGCAGAATTCTGCCTGAAGGCCTTGGTGCCTCCTGAGTAAATTGCACAATATTCAATGTTTTGATTTTGTGGCAGTTCTTTTGGAGGCTCAGAGTTTTTTCCACTTCCTTTCTGGTTCTTGTTTCTCCCTTGGACAGGTGGGGTTGCTGGATGAGGTCCAGGAACTGAGTCAGCACTCACCACGTCTGCCTTTGTAGGAAGTACACATCGAGGGACGTGTAGCTCCTTATTCTTCTGCTTCCCTTTAATTGGTATTAATTTGACTTGAAGAGCTAGATATTTTTTTAGAGTCACTAAATTATTTTTGGTTAACTGCAGTAGTCAGGCCGATTCCTGAATAGGTCCCAAATTTACTCATGGGTATTTCTTCTCTTATGATAACAAAAAAATTCCAACCATAAGAAATCTGTCTTTTTCCTTATTGGTCCAAATCTATGGGGATATTTTGTTGCTTTGTTGTTAATACCAGCTATATTAAATAAAATTCTTTCAGGGGTGAATACTTTTCTGAAGACTTTATAATGCTGAATATTATCAGTATTTTTAATAATGGTAGCAGGATAGAGGCCATAGCTCACAAAACAATGTCCAGTTTACTACAGTTGTAGTAAAATAATGCCATTTTGGAATTATTTATAGAATGGATTGGAGAAGCTGTATGAGGACTTCTCTGGGTGAATAAAGAAGGATGACAAGGAAAGGACAGGTTTTCCTGGCCAGGATCACTGTGTGCTACAGGTCATCACTGAGACCATCTAGCTGCTGGCAGTTAAATAATAAGATCGAAGGACAGACTTTCTTGACGTCACCCTTCAAATCATTGAAAATAACTGGACTGACCCTCTGATTGGCTTAGAAGCAATTCTGAGAGGTGTGTTGACCCAATTCTCTCTAGTCATTTTCTGACAATGGTTGGGTTGCTTGTATTTAATTGGATTGGAGAGATGAAAAGAGTGGAGTTATATACTTAGAACCATGTCCGCCTTGAGATGCACTCCCCACTGGCATGTGTGGGCCTGGGTTAGCCTCAGGCTGACCACTGGGAAACGATCTAGAGTCAGTTTTCAAACACTGCTTTTAAATATTATGGTCTGCAAACTTAGGGTCCTGGATAACCAGACATTACAATGACCATGAACTGTTTTCACAGTTTTGAGTATAAAACAGCTCTCTAACTCATTTATTTAAGAAAGGAAGGGGAGTCTGCCTGACCCTGTCTGTCTGTGTGTGGAGCACAAGAGAGTAAAGAAGCAACACCTTCACATTACAAATGGAAATGACAAAAGTGTTTTTGACTTTAGTATCAAAGTGAAATGATCAGCTACAAAAATGTCCTTTAGCGGGCTTCCCTGGTGGCGCAGTGGTTGAGAGTCTGCCTGCTGATGCAGGGGACATGGGTTCGTGCCCCGGTCCGGGAGGACCCTGCGTGCCGCGGAGCAGCTGGGCCCGTGAGCCGTGGCCGCTGAGCCTGCGCGTCTAGAGCCTGTGCTCCGCAATGGGAGAGGCCACAACAGTGAGAGGCCCGCGTACCACAAAAAAAAAAAAAAAAAAAAAAATGTCCTTTAGGGCTTCCCTGCTGGCGCAGTGGTTGGGAGTCCGCCTGCCGATGCAGGGGACACGGGTTCGTGCCCCGGTCTGGGAGGATCCCACATGCCACAGAGCGGCTGGGTCCGTGCGCCATGGCCGCTGAGCCTGCGCGTCCGGAGCGTGTGCTCCGCAAAGGAAGAGGCCACAACGGTGAGAGGCCCGCGTACCGCACACACACACACACACAAAGTTCACTGTCTTTTCTCATGTTCTGTGGGTTGACTGGGCTCAGCTGAATGGCTCTCATTGGGGTTTTTCATGTGACTGTGTCAAACGGCGGCTAGAGCTGTAGTTATTCAAAAACTTGGCTGGGCGGGACATCCGAGGTGGCGTGTTCACTCACATGCACGGTGCCTCAGCTTCAATATCTGGTCTCTCTCTCCTCACATGACATTTCCAAAGAGTTAGCTTAGGGTTCCCCACAGCATGGCGTTCTCAGGGCAGTCATACTTCTGATAAAATGACAGGCTTTCCCCAGGTGGAAACTGCTTCTTAGACTTCTTAGGACCTGGCGACAGACGTTCAAGAACATAATTTCCACTGCACCCTCTTGGTCAGATACGAAAGGGCAGCTCATTTTCAAAGAGGTTGGAATTAGACTCTACGTACTGACGTGAGGAGCAGCATGAGTTTACAGGGGGATAAGAGGTGGTAGCCACCTCTCAGGCTGTTCACCACTCCCGTGCACCGGCCATGCCGAGTCCTTCTAACTGCCCTACAAGAAGGCACGCCCAGTACTCAAGAAGACTTGTCGAAGAATATTCACTGCGGCATTGTTTATGTTTCCTTCCCCAGATTACATTAAATACCCATCAGTAGGTGAACCTATAAGAGACTGTAGTAAATTCATGTTACTACTAAAAGGAGTGTGTAACATCACTATACCTCCAATATACATCATTGAAGGAAAAAAGGAAGTTTCAGAGTTACATGAACAATACAGTTCCACACTATTTATGTAATACTACATAATTTCCATGAAATCTCCAAAATACATGGTTATATATTCAAAAGCCTGGGCAGATGTCCTGGAAGGAGATGTGTCCCCAAGTGGGATGTTTGTTGATATGAGGATGATTGGAGTTGTTCCTGGGAGGGACTTAGCCTTTTATGTCATGTCTCCATTTATTTCGGGAAGAAAATCAGTTTTTACTTGACAAGTAAAAATTAATTAAGAACATACAAAATACATTTGAACAATTTAAGTACTAAAGCCCATTTATACCCAATGGCTTGCATTGGGAAAAACTAAGAACTTTCTTTGGTAAGGAGTTTCTGTACATGTAGATGGGTAGATAAATATACACAGGGAGAAATGAATAATGCCCTCTTCACATTCATAGATGTGGATTTTTTATAAAGTGGCATGCATTTCTTTGTGAACAGCCAAGCCAGTATCCAGCTGAGGATAATTTAAGACAGAGTGCTTTAAAATGTTTCCATGGCTTAGATCTAGGGACATCTTTTTCAAGCATCCCAAAAAAGAGAGAGAAAAAAAAAAGGAAATGTACTGCAACTGCCACAGAGGGAGAGAAATTGGCTCCTCATTTTCCTCCACTTTTCCTACCTCCAATTGCGTCTTTCTCAGAATCTCTCACCCAAATCCAAATTTCTATCAATGTTTAGAGGCCTAATCATTGGCTGGAAATATGGTGACCTGAAATTCAAGCAACAGTAGGTGAAAGGTGGAAGGGTTTTGATCCCACTTTCCCCTTTTCTCTCATTTCCCAGGAGACCCTACCAGGATGTGCACAATGAAACATACTTTTCAGAAAGTTAACCAGCTCTGACCCAGTACATTTCTTCTCACAGGGTCCTCCTGTGGACGTGGGATATGCCTCTCAGGATCTATTAGCCTCTCTTTCCCCCCCTTTTCTGTCCCACATGTTGATATGTCTGGGATTCATCACAGTGTTCCCATAGTGTCTGGGTTCTGATTGGATTTAATCAGTGGGGAGACTCAACCCAAAGTCGGAGAAAAGGAGGAGAGTGAGGCCCGGGTATTAAATCTTTCCGGGAAAAATTGCCTTGGACTTGTGTCCATCAACTGAAGGTCACTCCAAGGGCATCTTTCTCTACAGTATTTAACTGTCCCCCATTTCCTTCTTTCTGTCCTCAGGGTGGTCATGACTTGGCTGCCCCTGCTCCCAGGTACTGTATTATCCCTCGGTGTTACCCTGTCCTTACACCTTTGTCATAGCCTCTTATAAACCCTCCACGAAGTATCCCATTTTATGTCCAGTTCCGAGCATGCCATTTGTTCTCTGCTGGGATCTGACTCATCTATGGGTTAGGTATGTGTTGGATGACACCATCCCCCTCTCACCCCCAAGTCTTCATTTTTTTGTTCCATCATGATAAAGATCAGGACCTCTTTGGTGCACTGTGGTGGATGTTTGTAGGAAAGATAGTAGACTCAGCATAACATAGCAGGTACCTAAAAGTCTAGGAGTGAGTGGCTGGAGCATCTGAAACTTTGACAACATATTTGGAGTGTTACAGAAACAGGAGATGCCAATATGTCTGAAGAAGAATATGACAATTTGAAGACATTCTCTCAATAGGCAGCATCAACCCACCCCAACTGCCTCTGTCCTGAATCTACTCTTTACAAGGGGATGTAAGTTGGTGAGATGTGGCACAGGTGAAGAAGGGCGTGAAGCGTTTGTTGACTGGTTCACTCAGAGCCAGCTTCTCTGAGGTGGGTTTGGCACAGTGCACAACCCCATAGCTTTCTACCATGTCCCTGTAGATTCGTTATACATTGAAAGATTTTACAAGTCAGACTGACCATTGTTTGCGTTGTGTTTCCATAGGGTTTTAGAGAGCTATTAAGGAAGTGAGTGGGGGAAGTGGATACCTGGTACTTTTTTTAACCTGTTCTCTTAATCGACAAAACAATCTAGGCTTATGGAATTCCTATTTTGTAAATAACACCAGGGAAAATATGAGATGATTTCCAGCAAGAGCCTACCACCTTGTGGAAACTGAGACTGTTGAGAGAGCAGTAGTGCTGCCTGAAATGATGAATACTAGTGCTACTGCTACTAGTAATAAATAGCTAGCATTTGCTAAGAGTCCTGTTATTTAGGGATTTTCCCCCTTTCAAGTAACAGACTAGTCAAGTAAAGTGGCTTAACAATAGGACATTTAATTTCCTCACATACTAACATGTCTACATGGAAGCAGTTTCAGGGTTTGTTAATACAACAACTCGAAGATGTCAGGTTCCTTGAGTTGGCTTCTCTGTAACTCTCTTAGCTTTCCTGTCATGGTAGCAAGATAGAGGCCACAGCTCATAAAACAATGTCCATGGAAGACAAAAGGGGACAGTCTTTTTCCTCCTGAGACTGTATTTTATTGAAAAGGAAAATCCAAGAAACCCCCAGAGCTTTGTGAACTGGGACTGAGTCTTCAGCCCCCTCCTACACCTGTCATTGTCAAGAGTCCCCCACCTGGGTGTGAAGGATGGGCACACTTTCTCCAAACACGTGTCATCACATACTGGTGTAACATCTAGCATTTATTAGCAAGAACGGTGGTTTGGGGGTAGGTAATCAGCGTCATCTACACACACTCCTTCCATGGGCCAGGATTACCAATAAGCATTTAATTTTTCAATCCTGTCCAAAATCCAATAAGGTCTCTATTATCAGCCACATATGAGGGAATTGAGGCATCATCAGGAGACTACATAACTCACCCAGGATCACAAAGCTAGTAAGTAACGGAGTGGGGAATCATTCATTCATCAGGCATTTATTAAACACCTGCTGTGTGCATTGAGAATATGAAGATAAAACAAGGACAGTCCCTGTTCTCTCAGTGCTCATATGGGGCAGCAAGGTAATAATGTCCCTGCAGATGGTAAGGGCAGTACCAAGTCCATCAATAGCGCCAAAGACAGGTCATTAACTCTGCATGAGTGGGTCTGGAGAGGATTCCCAGGAAGCCTGACCCCAACAGGGTAGATCAACTGAAGCCACACAGAAAAATGGGCCAGGCAGAAAAGGCACATCAGGTCAAGGAACAGCATTGGAGAAGCCAAGGAACAGCATTGCTCACCATGGGAAAGAATGTTTCTTTTCTGTCTGTCAAAATTTCCAATGTTAATTGGAAATGGTGTTTCTCAAGGAATTAGAGCAGATAGAAGACACAGTGATCCTAACCCAATTTGGAAGTGTGCTCCTTCATCTTTGGTGAAACAACTGCTTTCAAGCACATTGAAAGTAAACTTTCTCATATTCACAGCTAAAAAAATGCAAAGGAAGGGAACATTTCTTTCCTAGATAAACTCTTTGGACAGCTCCAATCTGTTTTCAGAGAGTAAAATAATTAGTTGTAAACTCCAAATGGCACACAATTTTATCATTTCTTCTATGGAATAGATTTCCCTGAAGAGGAAATTCTGATCTTTTTTTTCTCCCAGCTGATTTGAGAGAGACTGAGTAGGGAGTGTGATGAGGGAGTCGGAGGGAAGGTCAGGGAAAGGTCAAGGTTAATGTAAGAAAACCAAGAAGACATTTTCAACTAAGATAATTTCAAGAGCATGAAATAACCCTTCTTTAGCAGGATTTAAAAGATTATTGTATTTCTTTCATATGAAGTAATACCCCTTGGTGATGAAAATCGTTTAGTAAAACACTACTAATGACTACCAGGAACAATCGCATTTCCCCTCTTACCTTTCTGTCCTACAGAATGTTCTGTGTGCTAACCTTTGCCTTTTCTGTACTAGAGTTAAGGACCTTCTAAATCACTGCCATATCACTGTGTCCTCATTGCCAGCCCTTCCTACCATTTTCTTCTTCCAGTCCATCCTGTAGATGGACCAAAAGCATCTAGTGTGTATTGGTTGGCAGCCTTCACTTGGAGAGTTTGATCTTTAAGCATGAACAACTTTAAGAATCCAAGGAGCAGGTGGTGGTTGGGTGGAGAAGGGATCAGGGATTAGCACTCTGGCAGGCATTTTATAATATAATTAACAAAATGTAATCCAGCTATTCATTGATAAACCAACTTTATTTTGCACTGTTGTGTTTTGGGGATAACGGATTTAGAGCAGGCTAATGAAAATCAAGCCCCTCCATCTTTCCTGAGCGCTCTGTCCTTTCTGAGATGTCCGCTAGCCGAGGGGGCCTGAAGCCATCACCAAATGAGTACACAGCTGATTTCCTATAGCAGATCATCACTAGCACTATTATAGATCTAAGTGAAATTGACATGCTTTAAATCCGACTAGAAAATAGCCAGTCATGAAGGATAGTTTAGAGACAACACAGGGAGTGGGGAAGAATATATGAGCTGTAGTTTCAGTACATCCCAACCTCATGAAGACACAGATGATTTAAGAGGACATTCATAATTTAATAGCAATAGAGTTGAGGATCCTGAGAAAATAAATTCTATTTCGTTCATTGAAATGACAATGACATATATTCACGTTCTTTTTTGTTCAACACAGAACCCTTCAATGAAAATATGTAATTCTGAAATGTGGGCAGGTTTGTACTAGTTTATCCTGTCTATGATATGGGTTGAATAAGGGTGATATATCCTACTGCAAAAATTAAGTATATAGTCATGGCCTTTAATGATGAGTGTTAAAATCTTTCCTCAATAAATGTGAGAAATACCATGACTTTTGATTTTAGAATGAACTCTCATCTCAGGGGTTCTGGCATAATTGGTCTTGGCCAGATATATTCAAAGAGCTAGCAGTGGTAATGTTTTGGGCACCCTGTTGCTTATACCGTACACCCCAGCAGAGCTTATTTGCCCTAAATTAACTAGAGTTTGGGGTTAACTGTGTAGTAATGGCGGATATTCACCGGAAAGACTATTTGTTCTGTCATTCCTGTCCTGGTCTCTTCTGTTCTACCTGTGCAACAATCCACAAGCCATCAAGTAGTTTCTGAGATAAGACAGTATCCTTCCTGACATTTAGGCACCACAAAAGACCAGATACTAAAAAACATCTTTACTGTCTCATGGACCTCTGATCCTATCATGCAAACAAGACCTAAGGTAAGAAATATTTAGAGACCCAAATAGTACATAATAAAATGCCAAATGAGGATGGCATGGAACTTTTAGAACTAGAGAAAGGAGAAATTCATGTAGGCTGAAAGAGCTTCTTGAAGAAGGGAGTATTGAATTACACTTTTTAAAGTGATGGGAAATTGGAGTAGAAAGAACATGTAAACTTGGGGAGGGAAAAGGATGGCAGCGATTGGAAATGGGGCATGAAAGTCAGGTCTTGCTGCGGACGGAGCTGAGCCTCTGAGTCCCAGCACTGGGGAGTCTCTGAGCCCGCACAGTTGAGGCGGAGTCACTCTGGGTAACTGCGGGTCTTTTTCCAATCGAGGCCTGTGGTCCTGAGTTCTCCTCTTTCTGTTACAGAAGATCAACATCCCTGATCCGCTCAAAGGGCAAATTCACTGGGCTCTGGATTCCATCTCTCTCCCATCCTTAAGTAGTCATTTCCTCAGCTCTGCCCTCCAGTCCGTTCACAACAAGTGTTTCCTGCTCTACTGAATTCTTGCTCTAGATATACAAAGAATAGCAACAACAGACACCTGTAGACCATGATCCTCCCCTAACCTACTGCAGCCATTTTGTGCTCTCTTTCACAGATAAACGTGTTGAGTTAATACCACCATCAGTTTCTTTTCCTCTCACCGCCCCCCACCCCAGCCTCCTCAACTCACTTCAGTAGACCAGTTCTCCGAAACAGCTTTTGTGTATGTCATAGTTGACCTCTAGATTGCCAGAAGCGGTGGTCACTTGCAGTCCTGATCTTTTGCAAACATTCAGTGGATTTTGTCTCCACCTGCCTTCCTGAAACACCTGTTCCCCTGGTTTATGGGACACCATACACTTGGTTGTTTTTCTACTCCTCTGGCTTCCGTATTCAGTGTCCTTTCCTATCTGTATTTCCTTTCATTCTCTTCTTCTAGATGGTTCCATTGCAGTTATAGGTTCTTTATTCTTTTCTGTCTCTGTTCTCAGGTGACCTCATCAAGTCTCATGGCTCTAAATTTATAAATATAAGCTATACATCTGGCCTGACTTCCATCTTGAGTTCCAGATTCATAGACCAACTACCCCTTGCCTGACCTTATTTACAAAGAGCCCTTGAAATTTAACATGACCAAGTCAGAACTCTTGATGGAATCTCTCTTCTCCTTTCATCCCTTTGGCCCCCCTATCTCAGTGTAGAGTACCAACAACTACTTACATTCTACAGCCAAAGCCTAGGAGTCGTTCCTTATTACTCACTTTTTTTCATACACATAACCAATCCTAAACAGTTCCTTTTTCCTCTTGTCTCCAAAGTGTATCTGAAATTCATTCACTTCCCTCCATTTCCACAGCTACCACTCTATTACAAGCCACCATTAGCTCTCCCCTCAGCTCCTACAATAACCTCCTGACTGGCTTCCCTAGGACTGTTCTTGTCTCTCCACAATGAATTCTTTATTCTGCAGTGATCTTTTAAAATGTCAAATAGATCACATCACTCTCCCACTTAAAATGCTCCAGGTGAGCTGCCAATTGCACTTGGAACAAAAGCTGAGCTCCCGATCACATCCTGCATGGTCCAGACCACCCTCCACTCCCCCCCAACTCTCCCCTTGCTTACCACACTCCAGCTACAGAAGCCGTCTTCCTGTGTGTTCAGCACTCTAAGCTCATGCCTTACAATTGGCTGCTGAATATTCCAGACATGTAGCTGGCTCCTTCTCACCATGTAGAATCAACTCATAAGTTATCACCTCACCAAGACATTCCCAGATGAATGATTGTTTGTTTGTTTCTTGTTTATTTACAGTAGGTCCTTGTTGGTTACCTATTTTAAATATAGCAGTGTGTACGTGTCAATCCCAAACTCCCAGTCTATCCCTCCCCCCAACCCTTTCCCCTGTGGTAACCATAAGTTCATTCTCTAAGTCTGTGAGTCTTTCTGTTTTGTAAATAAGTTCATTTTGTATCTTTTATTTTTTTTTTAGATTCCTCATATAAGTGAAATCATATGATATTTGTCTTTCTCTGTCTGACTTACTTCACTTAGTATGATCATCTCTAGGTCCATCCCACCCATGTTCCTGCAAATGGCATTATTTCATTCTTTTTTCTGGCTGAATAATATTCCATTATATATACATACCACATCTTCTTTATCCATTCACCAGATGACTGATTTTTAATGAGTTCTCTGCTTGTTTCAATTTCCCAATTAACTAGTTACTACCTCTCATACCACATAAAAAAATTCTTCAGAGGATAAGTTAAGCAATGAAGAGGAAGAAGATATACAGTGACATATACAGAAAAGAGGAAATGAGTCTACCATTTGCTTTGGTTTAGTTAATTTATATTATTTGTAAGTAACTATTATCAGAGACTTTGAGACACTATCAGTTTGAGGGCCTCTCATGTTGGAAGTAACCTTTTGGGGGAAGAAAGAGTGTGCCCAGATGTCCCATCCTCCGATGACATCAATAAAAGTAGTCTGAAACTCTCTGCTTAATCTTCTTCACTAGTTGGAAACAAATTATTGAGGCATCTTAGTGCCTTTTTCAAAGGGTGAGATAATGTCCACCTCAACCTGCTGGATTCTCCACAATTAGGGATTGAGCATGTTGTAACACTGGGAAGTCCCAAATGCTGCAAAACAGGTAAGATGGAGAAATAATGGCTGTAACATCATAGAGTGTTCATCAGATATTTAATAAGTGGACTCACAGTTCTCATGGTAATGCTTCATGGTCCATCTGGTGAGTCCAGAAAGCCTCAACAGCATGAAATGTCTGTGGCAGTGTCTCTAGATACAGTTTTGCTTAGTGGTCAAGTACGTTTTTGCGTGGTTTGTGTACTGATGAAGGGAGATTGTCTACAATGAGCAAAGTTGTCCCTGCAGCTGAGTGTCACTCTTGATTGTCAGACTAAGTTAACTAAGTTTGGTTGACAAGTTCCATGATTGATGAGTGTGAGTGCATCTGACAGCGTTACACTGGAGGTGGTCTGGGTTGGTCCAGCCCGTCCCTTGACCAATGCTCTCTCTCCACCTTCGGAATCAGCAGATTGCTCAAGGGTGATACTAAAACCACTTTCTAATATACCCAAAACACACTGGTCATGTTTGCAAACTTGCTAAGAAAATTTCTAGCAAACAAGCAGGAGCTGCAAATTCAAAGGCAAGGAGAAAAAAAACTACCATACAAGGTTCTCCTTTTTTTCCAGCATGATTTTGAGTCTTCTCCTTTTTCTGCTCCAATAAATAGAGATAGACATATTTTCTATTCATTTAAGATAGGATCTTGGGGATGTAAAGCCAACCTTCTCAAGACTGTCTTCCTGATTCCATTTTCAGAATCTGTTTTCTTCTTCCACTTCAGTTTTTTAATTTTGCTAAATCATGAGAAACTTTCAAGTGTGTTTTTACAACACACCTTGGAAGCTTAAGGGCCATGAATATGAGAGGTCTGAGATCCAAAGTTCTGCATAATTCTTTCAGCTCTTTCCCTTTGTATCAATAAATATCCAAATTTAAGGTTCTAAAGCAAAAGAAACACAGCTCTAAAATGTTATGGAAGAGACTTTGCTTAGTTTATCAACTACTTGCCATGAACATAACATGTTTCTTGTAACAGAATGAATCCCAGAACTCAGCTGGCAGGTTTTTGTTTTGGTGGTAGTGGTTTTCAAAAATCAGTTATCGTGACACAATTTTAGTTTTTTTGCTTTGTTTTTGTTTTTATTACATTTGAGATATAAAAGATTAACTCTGCTATTAAGTTAGTTAATGTCAGGATCAATCCCTTAAGATTGATGAGTTGGTTACTGCTGGAACCTCAACTAGGAGCCAGCTGCTGTCTGTCTTCTGAAAATAATAAGAAACAATTCAGGCCTTAAATATAAGCACACCAAACACCTTAGCAGAGGTGGATGCTGCTGTTTCATCCTTCAGGAGAGGAGAAAAAGCATACAAGGCATACTAGGCTTAGTCTGTTACTGGTCTTGAATGAAACCTAAGTTTATCTCATGATTTGGAAGAAGTTTGTCTTAAACATTTTCACAGACTTTGAGCAAAACAAGATTCCATGTTAAAAGAGGTACAACTCTCTGAATATTATTCGAAAATAAATAGCGTTCAGATGCATTTTCGATTATGAAGTTATTCATTACAGGATTAAATTAAAAGAGTGAAAGATGAACAAAAATGTAAATTTCTACCGATAAGTAAGTTATTAAGTTATGGAATATCCACTTAGAGGTTTTATGATCATTAAATTCTGTTCTTAAGAATATGGAAACATGGAAAAAGTACTGTAAATATCAAAAGGAAAGCAGTATAGAAAACTATGTGTTACCTTTGTAACACCCTCAGTTATAACACTCTTGCAAGAATACAAGAACCATGCATAGAAAAAACAAACTAGGGGAAACAATTCATATATTCAACAAATACTTATATAGAGCTTATGTATTAGTTAGGGTAGAGGAGGAAGCAATAAGAAATAACCCCCAAAGTGTATAGTGGCTTAAACGTCACAGCTCAGTGCAGACATTTGTGATTGGGAGAGGCATTGCTTCATATAGTGACCCAGGTTCCTTTCATTTCATGGCTCTGTCACTTCCTAGGACCCCACTCCTCCCTAGTCAGTGCTGACTGGGAAGAGAGTACTGATATGGACAGAGTAAAGGGACAAAGAGGGTGATTAAATAGTTAATCCCACTAGGGGATCACAAGTAAAGGAAAAAGTATGGGACACCCCGTAAGTTAATGATCACTCAAGAAAGCAGGTTGGCTCCTATCTCTTCTGGAAATACTGAGAAACATGCTGCAGCTGGTATTGATGGTCCACAGCTCCTTTGTTGTGGTTTCTGTGTTAAAGATTTTGGTACACATTATTTTATTTGATCTTTGGAAGAACTCTACAAAGCAGATGTTATTTCCATCGTCATAATCATGATCATTTTATGGATTGAAAAACTGATATTTGAAAGGAAGAAGTAATTTGCTCAAGGTCACACACTTCATAAATGGAGTCCATCTAACTTCAAAGCCCATGTTCTTTGGCTAAATTATTTGTCATTGTAATATGCCCAGAGTCCACCCTCATTTCTCTTAATATTCCAGTTCCTTTGGGGATTTACCTGTCTTACATCTTCTTGCAGTGAGGCTGCTCATTTCCTAGTATGAAAATGAAGGGAGTTAATCTTTCCATTCCTTCCTGCTGTCTGCAGACCCCAAGAGTAGATGTGATCTAAGCATGGCCAACAAGATATTAAATCTTGAGTAAAGAACACGAGAATGAGGAGGCAGCTGTCTAATTGAGACTATAACACTGGTGACACTCTTATGGGTTCCTAAATCATGGCCCTCTCTAATGGCCCAGGTTTGTGTTAATTTCCAAATCTGATCTCTCAGACTCTAATCAGTCCTGTGATCCCTCAGGGATCTGTCTAATATATTTTCTTCTGGTTAAGTGATCCAGAGCTGGACTCCTGCTTTTAATTAAGAACACTATATTATATATTTGGATACTATTAACTACCAGTAACAGGAATCCCATACTGAAACTGGCTTAGACAAAAGGACAATGTATTATCTCTCATAAAGGGGGGCAGAGAAGATTTTGGGGGTTTCTCCAATCCTAGTAGAGCCCAAATCCGCTATTGCCCAAATACTGATTATAAAATTCTTCTGCTTGGCTTTCTTACTTTCTTATCTTAAAGCCCGTGGGAATGATGAGTCATAGTTGGAGTCTATGTTCATAATTAAAAGTCATAATATGGAACACATATCATTTTAATGAGAAGTTGACTTATACTATTTTCTCTAGTAACAATAGGCCCTGTAAAACCCAAATTATACATCTTTACAGTCTTACTTCACAGGGGGAAATGGCATTTAGGGTTTAGAGTTGGAGATGTTTAAAAGAAGTTTTATACTAATGCTTTTTCTAAAGCATTGCATTAGAAAAATTCAGTACAAGAGCATATGTTCAACATGCAGAAAAAGAAGATAAATCATTCTATACAGTCAGTAAAATAAAACTCTAATTTTTTAATTAACAAATATGTGGAAATGGCCCTCATGTCCCAGATTTTCCCAGCAAGAGTTGCCTGATGACTGCCTGATCTTTCTCCCCCCTGAAGGAACTAAATGTGGTTGATTGTATTCTCTCTTGGGGAGGTTTTCAGTGTGGGGAGGAGCTTCTTTTTCTCTTTTTCTTTTGAAGTAAAGGCCTCTGGGAAAGAAATACTTTAAAATCATGCAAGTGAAACTACTTTTTCTTCCTTCCTTCCTCCCTCCTTTTTCTTTTTTTTCTTCCTTCCTTTCTTTCTCTCTCTCTTTCTTTCTTTTTTTCTTCCTTTCTTTCAGAACTATAAAGCAGTATCCACTTTCCAAGATGCAGAAACATAAATGCAAAGTGGGAAATGCAATGTTCCCATTTGAAAGTTTGAGTAGTTACAGAAAGAAGTTGCACAGGAGTAGGGGAGGGAAAGTGACAGCAAAGGGAAATGACAGCCAAAGAAGGCTACATTTATGTAGAGGCACAGCCATGGTGACCCATATCGTTCGACAAGAGACATTCTTTGGAGTCACATTTGCCATCTCGATCATTTTCAGGCTGTTGCTACTATTTACTTGGAAAATGGGTTGTGTTTTTGCAACCCTGCCTATACATGGGAACAGGGATGGTGAGTTTCATGCTACCCCCTTTGCTGATATCTATGTGAAGTTTGGAGGAACTCACTCAAAAAATAACACCCCCCTCATCAATTTCTTGATATCAGAGTTCATCAATGAGAAGAAGTGAATAATACCTCCAGTATATGGTTGACAATTTGACAGGAGTATTTACAAACAACTGAGGCTAAAATAGGTCCCAACATTCTGCAAAACAATATTCAAGTTTTCTTCTTTGAAAACCAGAAGTTCTGGTTGAAACCATGAAAGAATAAGTTGTAGCTATTTGCCAGTGATTCAAGCCTATGGGGCAGAGAAGTAGAATACAAATTAATATCAGAACTAAATAGTCACTTGCATTTGGTTTGCAAGATGAGCAATTTTTACCTTCCTCAATGTGTATAGCTTAAGATGTGAGTAAAATCTGTCAGAGATCTGATGTGGTCCTGAAAGGTATTCCGTGTCTCAGGAAATTAATGTTGCTTTAAAAAAAATGGTTGCCAAAGAAACAAAAGTGGGTAATTTATCCAACAGTAACTGAAAACGATAGACTTTTCCCATGTTGGTCTTTCCTTTTCTTATTTCTCTGTTATTTATGCCAACTAAGATAATTTTGGGGTATGTAACAGAAGATGAATGCCTTTTTTTCATTGTAAAGGAAGCATAAAATGAGCTGTTTCTTAAGCAACAGAATTCTGTTTTATAATAAATACACAGCTCTCTTAACACCAGAAAGTGTCCATCTGCTGCCTCTGGGTTTGCCTTGCACAAAGCAGGCTTTGAAAAAACAACATTAGATCATGAATTTAGACATGCTGTGGATGTAAATGCTTATAAGCAATTGGTTCTACACTAATTGAACAATGAAAAACTATCTTAATTAATAGAAAAGGATGAAAGGAGTGACTTTAGGTCACAGCAGTCATGTGACAGATTGTAAAGGGAGATGTTTTAGTGGAGACTTTTAGTTGGCACTGACATTTTCTCCAATTGTCAGCTCTTGCTTTCCATCTGTGCTGAATAGAGGGAAAGTTTTATCCATATTGACCTCTCCTATCCACTTACCCCAATAAAAGTGAAAGAATTTAGAAATCCTAACTTCACCAATGACATGCCCAAAATGAACAGAATCATTTTAGGAATTCTACAATATATTTTCTAGAAGGCATATTTAATTACTGTTCATTATCAACTAAATGAATAAGGTTTAACATGATTTGTGATGTCACTGTTTCCTGAAATGCATTAGAGAGTCTTAGGAGGACAGGCTTAGGGAATTAGATTTATTCAGGAAGGGGACAGCTTTAGCAAGCTCTCACTGATGAGGGTATATAGGGAGAGCAAAACAAGCCTTGCATGTGGATGCTAGTCTATCTGGTGTTATTTCAAAAAAAGTTTGAAAAAGATAACTCCTCCAAATATCTCCCTTTTGGCTAGGGATTCCTTCAGCTGTTCATCCTTTTGGATTTTGAAGCTTTTTTCATTTTTCCAGATGTATCTTATCATAGCAGACATTCTTTATTACATCATCTTTCTAGTAATAATATTTTACATGTATAATGTTTGCTTTTTAAAGTACTTTTTGGTGACATTTTACTTCTGCCACAGTCCTCTAATTTAAGGTTGTTATTACCATTTTACAGCTGAGGAGGCTGAGACTCAGAGTGGCTGGGAGTTGCTTGCAGTCCAAAGCCTGGTATAAGGACCCTGGCTTTGGCCCAGGTTTCTTTCCCTCCACAACTCATGGTCAAGGTCTCCATGAAGGAGACTTGGGATCGACACACGGAATTCGTGAGAGCAAGAAGCAAAAAGAGAAGAGGAACCGAGAGGACGGGAAGCAGAAGATCAACTTTTCTTCCCACGTGAGTCTTCAGCCACCCCTTTGTTTGAACTTTCTGTGGCTATTGTTCATTCAGGAAAAACTGTAATTTTTTTTTTTTTGGTCTTTAGCTTACAGTTCCTGAAAATTATAAGTTGAAATCTCAGCTCTTCATTCCCTAGTGTGTGACCCTGTGCAAGTCACATAATCTCCTTAGCCTCAGTTTCCTCCTTAATAAATGAGGATCATGCTAAAAGAATCAATTCAGTGAGATAAGGTCTATAAAGCAATTCAATAGCAGCCCTGATTGGAACGAGGTAACTGCCCAGTAAATATTAACTATCACTAACGTATAACAGCTGTGTGTCAGTTTTTGACCATCTGATGTCTGAATCCCCTTCATATATTTGGGAACTCACCATTACGCTATTCATGAGTGCTGCCCATCAAGTATTTCTGGTTCTTTTGCTGAGCAAATGGTAGCACTGTATTTTCCTGCATCTCCCCTTCCTCTTGAACTTGGGTGTGGCCACAGAGCTGGCTTTGGCCGCTAAAGGATAAGCGGGAAGGACATGTGTTCCTTCCAGTTAGAAGCTTTAAGTGCCGGTGTATGTTTCACCATGCACTCTCTTTGCCATGATGACCTACAGCTACACACAGAGGTGGTACTGTCAGTCCATGTCCTTGAGTGAGAATAAGAGAGCAACACAGAGCAGAGCCCCCAGCTAATTAGTTGCAGGTATGTAAGTGTGACAGAGAAAAAAGAAAGAAACAAAAATGTTTTATGTTAGGGCCACTAAGATTTGGGGAGTTGTTGGTTATCGCAGCATAACTTGGCCTCTCCTGACTGTCATCCCCCACCCTACGAGTCTTGGTGGGATGAAGAGCCTTGTTCACATAACAGAAGAGCAAAAGGGTACATAGTTGCTTTTGTGAACTCTGTTGTAGCCACTTGACCTGAAGTCGATCAGTCGATCCACTGAAGTATTGGGAGCTAGAAATGCAAAGGAGTAGGACCAGTGTATCATTCATTCCCATTTATTCTGGTGGCAGCAGCAGTGGAGGATATGTATATTTCTGGGACACTCTCGGGTAGCAGGTACAATAGTAACATCTGGGGTCTGGGACCATTGGGGGACATTTTATAAGTTATTGGGTTTGGTTTTCAAGGACATTGGAAGCAGAGTCTCCACTGGGTAAGTCTTGTGGTACAACCCTGACCCTGGTTGGGATGTGGTCTAGTATCCCCTCTTCCTGATGGATTTTCAACCTTCCTAGCAACTCAACTGTGCAAGAAGCTGATATCATTTCAATTCATTCATTTTCTGATTAAATCAGCCAGAGTGTATTGCTTGCAAATAAGATTCCTGAGTAATACAATATATAAATTAATTTTCAAATTTTCTTTGTTAATGTGCAGAATTATTTTAGCATATTTCTGGCAGTTTGAATTAGTTGCTCTGAACTCCACTGCTTGTCTATGCCAACAGTACACTTATTTTAGAAATGCCCACACTTTATTTCAGCCATTTTTTCCAAGGTATTAAATTCGTGGCTCTTTAAAAGATTCTTAATGAGTTCAAGTACAAATTTCACTTAGGGTTTAAACTGTATTAAACAGCTGATCGTCAAAACCATTTCTTTTCCTCTTTCTCTTGGAAAAATAGATGTGAATGATTTTTTGTATTAGTCTACTGAAATAAGCATTGAATTACTAAAAAAGACTAATGAATCTTTGACTGTTTTAAGTAAAGATCCCATTATCCTCTTTATTTTGAACTTGGTTCAATCTAAATGTGAAGATGACCTATGACATCTCTTAAGTTTCTTTCCAGCCCCCTGATTCCTAAGACCATGGATTAGCCACGTCAAAATTCCCACTGAGGGAGATTCATTCAGTTAGTTGGGTAAGACGATTACTCTCCTAAAGGGTTATTAATCTTGATGTGACTTGACAACTAAATTGAGCTGGAAACTGTGTACTGGATACTGAGAATAGATGGATTCTGAGATGTAATTTTCATATTCTAAGTTGATGCTTTGAACCTGTCAAGAAATAAAATAGGAAGGGCGAATTTTTCTTGGTGGGGACACCAACACTGTAATTTCCTTGCTCAGGTTCAAACCCAAGAGTAACCCTGGTTTGCGTCTCTGCACTCTTTCAATCTGCAATTCACCCAGCCTTAAAAATTAAATGCTAGTGGACATAATTCAAAATAGAGAAGGGGTCCATAATTATTTCCCCTGTTCTGAACTGTTTGTTTCTGGAAAGGTGGAGGAGACAACAGTGAAGGGAGAAGAGGAGGTTTCCCCCGGAATCACAGGGTCGTTTCTATCAAAGGCTTAAACAAGAAAAAGCAAAATTGTTTGAGACAATGAGACTGGAATCTGTCATCTAAGTGGGCTAGATACCAACATGTAGGATACAGCAACTGCTCTTCATGAAAACAAGGGCTTTTGAGTGCTAGAATAATCGGTTAACTGTGTTTCACAGTATTCTAACTTGTGGGAGTTGAAGCAAAAGGAACAGAAACAACAACAAAACTGACTAACAAATATATGACATGTAAATGTAGAAACTTCAGGTAGAGAGAAGCCTTCAGTGTATGACAACACAGGGCCCAGTACCAACTTCTGGGACCTGACTACTTGTCTCACTTTTCTGTAGAGTTTGTTCTGCCCATATAAAGGAGCTGGGTTGCAAATCAGCAGATCTCCATGAAGAGTTGAGCGATGTGAGAATAGTCACAGATACTTTTTGCCCCTTAGGAAAGGAATCTTTCCTTCATTTCCAGATAGACTAAGGCCTGGCAATCTCAAGTGACTTTCCCAAGATCACATGGCTTTTTTCTTTAATTAATTAAGTTATTTATTTATTTTTGGCTGCGTTGGGTCTTTGTTGCTGTGCGTGGGCTTTCTCTAGTTGTGTCGAGAGGGGGCTACTCTTCATTGCGGTGCGCGGGCTTCTCATTGCAGTGGCTTCTCTTGTTGCAGAGCACAGGCTCTAGGTGCACGGGCTTCAGTAGTTGTGGTGCGTGGGCTCACTAGTTGTGGCACGCGGGCTCTAATATGCAGGCTCAGTAGTTGTGGCGCCTGGACTTAGTTGCTCCGCGGCATGTGGGATCTTCCCGGACCAGGGCTCGAACCCATGTCCCCTGCATTGGTAGGCGGATTCTTAACCACTGCTCCATCAGGGGAGTCCCCACATGGCTTTTTCAGAATGGAATCTGTAGTGGTACTCAGGCTCTGATGGTGAACACGGAGACCCTGGTGTCATGGGCCTGTCTTGGTTTCATTCATCTTGGTCCCCCAGTGGGGGAAACTGATGCACTTCCAATGGCTGTCTGTGGGGATTCAAAACCAGGGGCCCCTCCCCTGCCCAAAGGAGTCTGCAACAGCCCAGAAAGGCCACTCTAAGGAACAGGTAAACCTTCACCAGGTTTCCTAAACTCATTTCTATTCCAAAATAGCAGTTTAAAAAGGAAATTCTAGGAATGCAACACACTGGAAGACTTAGCACCTGGCTCTGGACTCAGCCCTTCCTGGGTTTGGGTTCCACCTCTGCCACTTGCTCTCTGTGTCATCCTGGGACTGTGAATTAATGTCCCTAAGCCTCAGTTTTCTTACTGTAAGATGGAGATATAACGGTACCTACCTCCTATGATTGTTGTGAGAATTTCTTCACACAAGTGCAGAATGGGGCAAAGTATGAAATGAGAATTTAATTAACAGCAAGAGAAAGGAGAGATCCAGGTATGAAAAAATAAAGAATTTAATACATATTAAGAGAGAGAGAGAATATTTTTCTTCATATGTGTCAACCTCTCTCTGTTTTAATACTTATTAAACTCTATTTCTTTTCGCCTCCTCCATTGCTGAAATGCACTTTTCTCACCTATGCTTACTTTGTAGGCACCAGTCCCACACCCAGTTCAAAAGTAGAGACTTTGGAAGGTGTTCTAATCAGTAGAAGTTTACCCTTGCGAATGTCAGCAGGAAAAAATGTACCCAGAGATTAGGAAGTGGTGATTAGACACCCAGGGACTCAGTACATCTAAGAGAGGAGAGGCACAGACTGCAGGGAGAGGGACACAGAGTTTTAGAGCTGGAATTGGCCATGGAGGTCATCCAGTTGACTCATTCATTTTAAAGCAGAGAAAAGCAAAGTCCAGAGAGGTCATTCGGTTCCCCCAGGTCTCACAGCACTTCCACTTAGAGAACATCACTCTCAACTCTCCGCTTCTCTATTTATCTTCCTTATTTCCTGTTTCTTTTACATCCTCTTGCATGTTTGCCATCCTAAACAGGTAGGGGCATATTGGGGCTTCTCCACGAATTGGTTCCCACCTAGCCAACCACTGCACAGATGAGAGCAGACACGGGGGACCACTGCATCCTTGAGCGATGTGTTTGGAGGTGAGGATTTGACTTTCTTTTTAAGGCCTTAAGGCTACAGTGAAAAAAACCCTGTAACTCAAGCTTTACCGGGTCTGTACTAGTATTATACAATCTAAACCATTTACCCCATAACACCTGGTGTTTAGGGCAGGGCGGCAGTTACTCACATGCTCGGAGCAAGGTTCTATGAGAGTCACACCTTAGACCAATGACTCTTAAACTTCAGCATTCATCAGAATCACCTGGAGGGTTTGCTAAACCACAGATCACTGGGCCCATACCCTGGGAGTTCTGGGCTGGGACCCCAGGATTTGCATTTCTAACAGGCTCTCAGGCGATGCTACTGCTGCTGGACCACACTTTAAGAACCATGGCTCTAGGAGAAACACACCTGTCTTTCCTGACCTTGCAACCTGATTTCCTGCCCAGCCACACTTTCTTTTGACTTTAAGCTGCTCAGACCTGCCTTCCAGTGCAAATCTACTTGCACATTTTCTTTGCACAGTCATCTCTGCGTACAGACCCTGTCCTGTATCCAGCACCCTTCCCGGGATCTCTTTGCATCTATTGATGTAGAGGGGGCCTCCTGATATGTGTAACTGAAACAGGTGTACAGGTGTGACATTTCTTGCAGGTGGGCTTCTCAGAGGGCAGGAGGTGTGCCCTGGAGAGTGGCATTTTCACTCTCCTCCAGCTGGCTCCTTGGCCTGGATTTGAGCCCCCGTGCTTAGCAGAAGGCAGAAAGAACTGTTCAATGAAAATCTCTGTGGAATTCCAGGTGCAAACAGACTGATCTTGGAGGCTGGACAAAGCTGACACCTGTCAGTCATCGGTTCAGGGTTCTCCAAGGGACACACGAATTTTCAGGTGCTTCAGGCTCTCCCTTCTGAGAGCCTGGAGGAGTCTTGAAAACACTTGCCGGTTTTTGGAATGTAAAACACACCAAAATGTAGGAGGGACATACACCAAGGTCAAACGACATCCCAGGGACTCTGGGTGTAGCCCTGACCTTGTCTAATGCACTTTAAGCAAGTAGGTAAAACAGTTAGCAAGGAGGTGCCTAAGGATGCTAGAAGCCATGTGTTTATTTGACTGTAATGATAAGGCATCCTGCTTGCCCTTTGAAACTGTGCTCACGATCTGTGTGGTACAGGGGGCTCTCTGGTCTAGCACTGTCCTCCGAGGAAGCTTCTTTTCTGTGGTTCTTAGTGGCATGCGATACCTGGCTTCTTCTCCAAGTACAAGTATTTTAGTGAGCAATGCCCACACAAGGCTCCCTGAGGCTGAGGTCAGCCACTGAGCATATAAATCCTCTTGTTATGTTGCCCAATTCTTTCAGGCAAGACGCCCAAGCATGGTGTGTGTTCTGGGACAGCTTGCCAGCTTCTTTTCATGCTTCCGTTCCTTTATCCAGGGGAGCCAAGTGCTGCCCTCAAGCAGCGGGCTGGGAATTCAGACACATCCATGGTCGTGAGTTTTGTGGCCTCATTTGCATGTTTACCCTTCCTCTGCTTCTCTTATTCTCAGACAGATGCGGGCAAAGCCATTTCTGTAGACATTTCCATGTTGCCGAAGAAAGCTGGGATTTGATGAAATAAATAATTGTTAGGACTATTGGAGTCTTAACCCCCTCTCCAGGTCTCTTTTAAGAAGAGCATCTTGAGCAACTGTGTTATAAAGACATTTCATCAGTGTATATATCTTGGATTTTTATTTCACCCATGACTCAAGGGCCGTATTATGGTTAATCGTCTATATTTATATGGAAGCACTGAAGTTGTGCTTTTCTATTCTGTGGGAACAAAACTGGCAATGAAACTGGAAGCCCTGGCCTTCACCTGTGGCCTCCCACTTACAAACTAGTGAGCTCCCCTGTGCCTGGGCTGGCTTTGCTTAGTCACTATGGTCACTGTGAGTGTCCAAAGGAGATGAACCTGTTTGTAGGACCATTAGGAGCAATAGAAAATAAAAAATCCATAGAATAGAAAATACTATATAATTATTGATTACACTGGGCCATTGTGATCATTATCAGCACACCCATCAGAAAGGGATCACCCTCTGCTCTCTAGGTTTTCTATCTAGATTTTTGTATCTAGATAGATTTGTATCATATCCAACCAATTCCCCCTACAAGTTAGTGAATCCTAAGGTAGGTGTTGCAGCTCTCTGAGTCTTAGTTTTCATATATTTGTCTTTTAGGATGTGCTGAAAATTATAGCTAACGTGTATATGGAAGACTTCCTGCCACCAAATCAATTATTTTTTATTATCACTTAATTTTTTTTTTAACTTTTGCAAACTTTAAGGGAACTCTTTGGTACTAAAAAGAACAAACTCTTGTCTGGCACTGAGTGCTGTTACCAAGATATAAGACTCAATTATGGAACCTCTTTGGCTCAAGTACAAGATTTCATATTCATAAAGAGGTGCTAAGATGCCCAGAGGAAAAAATAGCTCAGTGGCAAATCATCACTGACCCACAAATGTTGGTATTCCTTTCTGTTTTTTGTCAACAGGGACCTACTTTTTTTTAATTTAATTTTTTATTTTATATCACAGTATAGTTGATTTACAATGTTGTGTTAGTTTCAGGTGTACAGCAAAGTGATTCAGTTATACATATACATGTATCTATTCTTTTTCAAATTCTTTCCCCCATATACGTTATTACTTATTATGGAATATTGAGCAGAGTTCCCTGTGCTGTACCGCAGGTCCTTGTTGGTTATCTATCTTATACATAGTAGTGTGTGTATGTCAGTCCCAAGCTCCTAATTTATCCCTCCCCCAACTCCACTTTTCCCCTTTGGTAACCACACGTTGTTTTTGAAGTCTGAGTCTGTTTCTGTTGGTAAAAAGGTTCATTTGTATCATTTTTTTTAGATTCCACATATAAGTGATATCATATTATATTTGTCTTTCTCTGTCTGACTTACTTCACTTGGTATGATAATCTTTAGGTCCATCCATGTTGCTGCAAATGACATTATTTCATTCTATTTGAATGGCTGAGTAATATTCCATTGTATATATGTACCACATCTTCTTTATCCATCCGTCTGTCGATGGACATTTAGGTTGCTTCCATGTCCTGGCTATTGTAAATAGTGCTGCTATGAACATTGGGGTGCATGTATCTTTTCAAGTTATGATTTTCTTCAGATATATGCCCAGGAGTGGTGTTGCTGGATCATATGGTAGCTCTATTGTTAGATTTTTAAGGAACCTCCATACTGTTCTCCATAGCAGCTGTACCACTTTACATTCCCACCAACAATGTAGGAGGGTTCCCTTTTCTCCACAGCCTCTAACAGGGACCTCCTTTTATGCCCCATTACCTATGTTTGCCCACCTGGGCTTGCCTGGGCCTGGCCTCCCTGCAGAGCTGCCTGCTCCTATCCTAGTGCCATGGATAACACAGTTTTTGTAGCACTGGCTACAGTGAATAGGACACAGTGCCATCTGTTTTGTGAAGCCTTCCCTTGACAATAAGCATGCATTGGGCTCCTTCCTCCAGAACTCATTTTGCAATTATTGTCTGTGACTCAAGTAGCACCTTACTGTTTTTTTTCCTCCAATCGTTTGGACCACACAGTGTAGTACTATAAATACATATGCACACATCTTGATCTTTATTTCTTTTTTTGTGTGTACTGACTTCTCCAGATATATTCTGAGTGCTTTCTGGGTGTGCGCCATACCTTTTCTACCCCCTGGTTCTAATGCAGTGGGGGACACACAGCAGGCATTTGGTGTGAATTTATTATCTGATGGAAAGGCATCAATGGTGTCTGTGGTGAGTATCTGCTAATTTCATGCTTTAGGCTGCTGCTAAAATTTAGAGGGCTTTCTCATACGGTAGGTCAATTGCTTTGCTCTACTGAATACTTTTTAATGGTTTGATTAATAACAGCATTCCAGGAGAATAGAGGGTACCAGATGGGCATTCATGTATTACAAGCACTTATTTTGAAAGATACCAGGCACAAAACAGTACAGGTGACTTTATTTCTTTTATAAGGGCCAACAGTAGGCAAAACCATGCCCTTGCCCCTACCCTGGGCGGGTCAGTGACTGGCAGCATGTAAGAGGTGGTCTCTGGTATCCTGTGATATCTCATGTCTAGATATAGAGGATGGTTACAGAGGTGTGCTCAACTTCGTGAAAACTCACCCAGCTGGGTGCTGACGTTACGTGCACCTCTGTTTCTGCATCTATTCATAAATGAAAGAAAAAAAATCTTGTTTATGTGTTCTTTTATTAAAAATTTTTTTTAAACTAATTTATTTTTGGCTGCATTGGGTCTTCATTGCTGCACGTGGGCTTTCTCTAGTTGCGGCGAGCGGTGGCTACTCTTTCTTGCGGCGTGCGGGCTTCTCATTGCAGTGGCTTCTCGTTGCGGAGCACGGGTTCTAGGCATGCAGGCTTCAGTAGTTGTGGCGCACGGGCTCAGTAGTTGTGGTGCGCGGGCTTAGTTGCTCCGTGGCATGTGGGATCTTCCTGGACCAGGGATGGAACCCGTGTCCCCTGCACTGGCAGGCGGATTCTTAACCACTGCACCATTAGGGAAGTCCTGTTCATTTATTTTTGTAGAACAAGAGTGAAAGCAACGTCAATTTGGGCTCAAATAGAGATGATGTTATCATGACCTCGCCTGAATGCCTCTGCCCCACGAATCTTGGAAAAGAGAAATCTTGCTTTCGTGGGGATGTCTTTGACCTGAGAAATAAGGCTTGTAAGAAGTGAGAGTCAGCTGCCTCTCCAAGGTGGATAACCTAGAACTTCTCTCGCCCAGAAACACAGACACCTGAGCCAACGTGTCAGGTGAATTCCCCATGATCCTCTGTGGAGAGGGAGTCAGTGGTCGGACAGCTCAGCTCCCAGTCTGGGTCTTCCAGGGCCCGGCCATCTCACTGGGCTCACCGATGGAGGGAGTGTTTATGGACAATATAGACAAGGCATTGGCATGTAATATTCCAATCTCATAGTTGATTAGGGGAGAAAAATATGTACTTGTGGCCTAACTCTTTTGTTTGTTTGAGAAAAGAAATCTTAGTTAATACATAAGCTAAAGCTTAATAATCTGACAACATATTCTTGCTGAGCACATATTTTTTGGTGAGCAGTGTTGCTTTTTATATGTCTCTTCTCTTTTTGGAATGATTTGCATACAGGCTTTGGTAACACAGTTTTATGTTGCTTATCTGCTGATTCTGTCCTTGGAGAGAGAAGTAGGGAATACCAAGGTAGAATAAATTTTGTGCCCATATAACCAGGCCCCAGGATCAGGGTTTTCCAAGCTTCACCCTGAGACACCTAGGATGGTGTTTCTCAACGACGCATCAAAATCACTTATATTGCTTGTTAAAAATGTGAATTCTTGGGTGCTATCCCATGCGTAGTAAATCTCTGGTGGACAGGTTCCAGGATGCTACATTTGAAATAAGCTTTCCTGATGATTTCCAAGCACACTAAAGTTTGAAAAACATTGGCCCAGTGGCTACTGGCAGGTGTCAAACGTAGGCTGGGTTGGACCCAGGAAGCTTCCAAAGAATCTCTGGGAAAGCGTTTGTGGTGGGAACTTTTACAAAATCAGGATCTCGATGCCACAAAAAGGAAGGAAGATTTTCTGAACTTTAGTGGGAAAGATACACAGCATGTCTTCCAGGGCGGACGGGCAGGCATGAAGCTCTTTGTGTATCAGTAGCGATCCTGGCAGCCTTGCCTCCCTGTGCTCTGAGTTTCTGTCCTGTGTTGGCAGGAATTCTGACTTCTGCATTCCCTTTGAATCACAAAATTGTCCTTTTCTGTGTGTTCCTTTTTTGCCACAGCAGGCTATTTCTAAAGGAACAGTGTTGCCTTTCTTTTTGTGGATTGTTTTCTTTCTTCCCAAAAGAAATTTGAAAGCATCCTCCCCTCTGGGTTTTGCTCAGTTGACTTTATTACAAGGACACACCACCAAAAGTACATCTAGTGATGGGCCAGTTAAGGTTCAAAACAAAACAAAACAAAAGAAAACAAAAAAACCAAAACAACTTTGTTGGAAAAGTATCTAGAAATGAACAACGAGGAGAAAAGATTACCTCTGGTGTAAATCAGCATTTCTTGGAAAGTGCCTGTAAGGAGGAGCCAAGGCGAACTGGTTGGTTTTTTTCATCCCAGAATCTGTGGGGGTGTTAGAAGCATTGAGAACTTCAGGGTATTGTCTCATGATTTCACTATTTTCACCTGAACCCTGCGATCTGAGAAGCTCTAGGAGGTGTAAATATTCAACTTTTTCTTTGCTGGGCTAAGCAATGACAGACACGCAAATGAAGTAAGGGAGATGTCAGATTCGAGAAGCAGTTTGTAAGAGCTCTAGATGTGGGGGTCTTGGTCCCCCAAGGAGGGTCCCTGGTATGCCCACATACAACCCAAACTGCATGGATTTGTTGATAGCAAATATAAGTATGAAACAGCCTAGAGGCACCAAGGGGCACTTGCCAAGGAAGGTTACATTATAATCTAAAAGTTTTTTTTTTTAGTGTACAGTTTAATGGCATTAAGTACATTCACCTTCTTTTGGTACCATTACCGCCATCCATCTCTAGAACTTTTTCATCTTCTCAAACTGAAACTCTCTAACTATTAAATAATAACTCCTGATCTCCCCTCCACCCAAGACTTGGCAACCACCATTCTTTTTCTCTCTCTATGAATTTGACTATTCTAGTTATCTCATATAAGTGGAATCATACAATATTTGTTATTTTGTGTTTAGCTCATTTCACTTAGCATAATGTCAAGATTCATCTATATTGTAGCATATGTCAGAATATCCTTCCTTTAAAAAATTCTGTTAAAAAGTACATAACAAAATTTGCTGTCATAACCATCTTTACATGTACAGTTCAGTAGTGTTAAGTATATTCACGTTGTTGTGAAGCAGATCTCTAGAACTTTTTCACCTTGCAAATCCAAAACTCTATACGCATTAAATAAAAATTCCCCCTTTCTTTCTCCCCTCAGCCTCTGCTAACCTCCATTCTATTTTTTGTTTCTATGAATGTGACTACTTAAATAACACATGTAAGTGGAATCGTACAATATTTGTCTTTTTGTGACTATCCTATTTGACTTAGCCTAATGTCCTCAAATTTCATCCATGTTGTGGCATTTGACAGGATTTCCTTCCCTCATAATCTAAAAGTTTTGATATATGGTTCTGAAAATTTCCCCAAACTAGCATGTCAACTGGGGGCAATGTCTGAAGGTATCTTCAAGTTGTCAGAACTGGGGTGTGGGGTGTGTGTGCCACTGGCGTCAAGTGGGCAGAGGCCAGGGATACTGCTAAATATCCTACATGTACTGGACAGCCCCACTACCCTCCAACAAAGAATTATCTGGCCTCAAATGTCCAATTATCAAGGTTGAATTTGAAAGCCAAGCACAGGACTGTAAATATTAAGTTAAAAAGGACATTCCCAGGGTTTCAGTGACTCAGAAAGCTGTTTTGGCTTTGGAGCAAGAGGTTACTACCATTGAAGGAAGTATCAAGCCTGAAGCCTGAAAAAAAGACTTGTGTGTTAACATAATGGAGAGAAGGGAGAGCTCACCATTTCTATTTTTGTTTCCTTTGGCTAGAAAGGAAAAACATTTCCTAACAAAAAAGAAAAGAAAACCACTAAAAACAAAATATGTAAGTATTGTGGCCAGTGAAAGAAGAGAAAAGCACTGAAATTGAAACTGTGATTAGAAATCTTCCAAGAAACAAAAGCCCAGAACCAGATGGCTTCACAGGTGAATTCTATCAAACATTTAGAGGAGAGCTAACACCTATCCTTCTCAAACTCTTCCAAAATATAGCAGAAGAAGGAACATTCCCAAACTCATTTATGAGGCCACCATCACCCTGATACCAAAACCAGAAAGAGATGTCACTAAAAAGAAAACTACAGGCCAATATCACTGATGAACATAGATGCAAAAATCCTCAACAAAATACTGGCAAACAGAATCCAGCAGCACATTAAAAGGAGCATACACCATGATCAAGTGGGGTTTATCCCAGGAATGCAAGGATTCTTCAAAATATGCAAATCAATCAATGTGATACACCATATTAACAAATTGAAGGATAAAAACCATATGATCATCTCAATAGATGCAGCAAAACCTTTCAACAAAATTCAACACCGATTTATGATAAAAAACTCTCCAGAAAGTAGGCATAGAGGGAACTTATCTCAACATAATAAAGGCCATATATGACAAACCCACAGCCAACATCAACCTCAATGGTGAAAAACAAAGCATTTCCTCTAAGACCAGGAACAAGACAAGGTTGTCCACTCTCACCACTGTTATTCAACATACTTTTTGGAAGTTTTAGCCACAGCAATCAGAGAAGAAAAAGAAATAAAAGGGATCCAAATCAGAAAAGAAGAAGTAAAACTGTCACTGTTTGTAGATGACATGATGCTATACATAGAAAATCCTGAAGATGCTAACAGAAAACTACTAGAGCTAATTGATGAATTTGGTAGAGTAGCAGGATACAAAATTAATGCACAGAAATCTCTTGCATTCCTATACACTAATGATGAAAAGTCTGAAAGAGAAATGAAGGAAACACTCCCATTTACCATTGCAACAAAAAGAATAAAATACCAAGGAATAAACCTACCTAAGGAGACAAAAGACCTGTATGCAGAAAACTATAAGACACTGATGAAAGAAATTAAAGATGATAACAAACAGATGGAGAGATATACCATGTTCTTGGATTGGAAGAATCAACATTGTGAAAATGACTCTACTACCCAAAGCAATCTACAGATTCAATGCAACCCCTATCAAACTACCAATGGCATTTTTCACAGAACTAGAACAAAAAATTTCACAATTTGTATGGAAACACAAAAGACCCCGAAGAGCCAAAGCAATCTTGAGAAAGAAGAACAGAGCTGAAGGAATCAGGTGCCCTGATTCCAGACTATACTACAAAGGTACAGTAATCAAGACAGTATAGTAGTGGTACAAAAACAGAAATATAGATCAATGGAACAGGATAGAAAGCCCAGAGATAAACCCATGCACATATGGTCACCTTCTCTTTGATAAAGGAGGCAAGAATATACAGTGGAGAAAAGACAATCTCTTTAATAAGTGGTGCTGGAAAAACTGGACGGCTACATGTAAAAGAATGAAATTAGAACACTCCCTAACACCATACACAGAAATAAACTCAAAATGGATTAAAGGCCTAAATGTAAGGCCAGACACTATAAAACTCTTAGAGGAAAACATAGGCAGAACGCTCTATGACATAAATCACAGCAAGATACTTTTTGATCCACCTCCCAGAGAAATGGAAATAAAAACAAAATTAAACAAATGGGACCTAATGAAACTTAAAAGCTATTGCACAGCAAAGGAAACCATAAACAAAACGAAAAGATGACCCTCAGAATGGGAGAAGCAACTGATAAAGGATTAATCTCCAAAATATACAAGCAGCTCATGCAGCTCAATATAAAAATAACAAACAACCCAATCCAAAAATGGGCAGAACCTAAACAGACATTTCTCCAAAGAAGATATACAGATCGCCAACAAACACATGAAAGGATGCTCAACATCACTAATCATTAGAGAAATGCAAATCAAAACTACAATGAGGTATCACCTCACACCAGTCAGAATGGCCATTATCAAAAAATCTACAAACAATAAATGCTGGAGAGGGTGTGGAGAAAAGGGAACCCTCTTGCACTGTTGGTGGGAATGTAAATTGATACAGCCACTATGGAGAACAGTGTGGAGGTTCCTTAAAAAACTACAAATAGAACTACCATATGACCCAGCAATCCCACTACTGGGCATATACCCTGAGAAAACCATAATTCAAAAAGAGTCATGTGGGCTTCCCTGGTGGCGCAGTGGTTGAGAGTCCGCCTGCCAATGCAGGGAACACAGGTTCATGCCCCGGTCCGGTAAGATCCCACATGCTGTGGAGCAGTTGGGCCTGTGAGCCATGGCCGCTGAGCCTGCGCGTCTGGAGCCTGTGCTCTGCAGCGGGAGAGACCACAACAGTGAGAGGCCTGCGTACCGCAAAACAAAAACAAAACAAAACAAAACAAAAAAAAGACTTATGTACCACAGTGTTCATTGCAGCACTGTTTACAATAGCCAGGACTTGGAAACAACCTATGTGTCCATCAACAGATGAATGGATAAAGAAGATGTGGCACATATATACAATGGAATATTACTCAGCCATAAAAAGAAATGAAATTGAGTTATTTGTAGTGAGGTGGATGGACCTAGAGTCTGTTATACAGAGTGAAGTAAGTCAGAAAGAGAAAAACAAATACTGTATGCTAACACGTATATATGGAATGTAAAAAAAAATGGTTCTGAAGAATCTAGGAATAACAATGCAGACGTAGAGAATGGACTTGAGGACCCAGGGAGGGGGAAGGGTAAGCAGGGATGAAGTGAGAGAGTGGCATGGACATATACGCACTACCAAATGTAAAACATAGCTAGTGGGAAGCAGCCGCATAGCACAGGGAGATCAGCTCGGTGCTTTTGACCAGCTAGAGGGGTGGGATAGGGCAGGTGGGAGAGAGATGCAAGAGGGAGGGGATATGGGGATATATGTTTACATATAGCTGATTCACTTTGTTATACAGCAGAAACTAACACACCATTGTAAAGCAATTATACTCCAATAAATATGTTAAAAAAAGAAGAAGACTTAGTAGATTTAAAGGAACTCAAGTACCTGAGAATAAAAGGAACCAGATCTCTAAAATGCTAATGGAACTTAGAAATGTGATTTGAGTCTCAGCATTATTGTCAATAACCTCCGAGGGCTCATAAAGAAGTTCCAGAAAAATGAGGACAATCAAATAATTCCCTTATTCTCATAACAACTATCTTCTGGTTGATATAAACTGGTAACCTTGACGTTTACAACCTTGCAACATCCTGAAACAGATCATTAAATTGCTTATGTACCTTAGAAAAGGCAAGGATCTGTAGCCACTTGTGCCTACAGTTGGCCATCTGTATCTGTGGGTTCCACATCCACAGATTCAACCAGCCTGAGATATACTACTCCATTTTATACAGAGGACTTGAGCATCTGTGCATTTCAGTATCCTCAGGGATCCTGGAACCAATCCCTTGAGGATACTGATGAACAACTGTATTCATTAAGAGGAAGACATCTAAAGCTGACTTCAGTTCCTTTATAGATACCTCTGTGAGGTTGGTAGATGCAAGGAGCTCTCCAGTTAAATTTTTTCTTGAGATCAGCAAAGCATTTGATAGGATCAGACTTGTAGCCAGTTGTATGGATCTGTGTCTATCCAGGTGGTGGTCTCTAGTGGAGTTTCATAAGCTTTAACACTTGGTCCTGCATTTTTTTAAGGCAATGTCTGAATTAGATGACACAAAGCAAAGAAGAAGAATGCATATATTGATTACAGTAAAAATTCTTTTATTACCTCAATAAGTTGGGATGATGATTCCAAAGTCTCCAAAACAGAATTTAAGAGTGGTGAATATATGGTCCTTAATTTGCATTAAAAAATTAAATGCGGATGTAAAAATAGGGAAGACGCAGTTTGGTAGCAGTTTCTGAAGAACATCTGTGGTCGTGATGGACCTGTGACATCACAGGTCAAAAGAGCTGTCAAATGATAGGCACTTCTCATAAGACGTTAGACTGCTTAGGAGGAGATCATGGAAATGATTGCTTGTGTTAATCAGGCCAAACAGAGAATTTCATTGTGTTCTAGTGTGATCTTTCAGGGAGGACTATTGTAATTGACCTAGTGTTAAGATGGGGAGGAAGATGCTAGTGGGCTGGTTAGAAACCATGTCCTAGGAGAAATGTTTGAAGGAATTAGAGAAGAAAAAAGATACACAGCAGGCGTGGTGATTTTAGATACAGCAGGCTTAAGATTTTAGAAAAGTTATTACATAGGAAGGGTTGTTTCATACTAAGAAGTAAGTTGGGAGCTTAGAAATTATAAGACCTTTGGACCTCATTGGAGAACACTGTCTAACAGCTGGACTGACACAACATAAGATCCTCTCTACTTAAGAGCACTGACGTGCCCTGAAGAGGCTGGAGCAAGGGTGTTGAAGAGGAGATTTCTTCATTTGCAGGAGAGTGGATTAAATCAGATGGTACCACACCTGGTGTCTTACCAGAATCACCCAGGAGCTGTTTTTTCAACATACTAATATCAAGAATCCATTCCATAGATTCTACTTGAATAGATGTGAGGAAAGTGCCCAAGAATCTAGATTTTAAAACAGAAAGTTCCTCAGGTGATTGAGGTGTGCAGTCACATTTGAAAAGCACATGGTCCCTAAGCTCCCCCTTTAGTTTCACGATTCCGAGGGAAGATATGGACCATGTGGAGAAGGTCCCGGCAGCACCTCAGTGAACTTGACCTGCTCTCCATCTCCTTATGTTTGTTCAGGGTCTATCAAAGTCAGGCACCATGGAGAGATATTTACACAGATTATCTCACTTAATCCTCACAACAAACAAATGAGCATCCTGCTGTTTTGTGGAAACTAAGGTTCAGAGAAGTGAAAAGATGACTTAGCAGCAGAATGAGGATTCAGATCCGGATTGTCTGATGGCAAAGTTGGTCCTGTCCACTGATTCACTCTTCCGTCTTCCATTGTGCTATTCTGCAAAAAAAAAAAAAAAAAAAAAAAAGAGTATTAGGTCTTAAGATACATTAAGGGATGTATCCTGGAAAAGGTAGAAAGACGATAAATCTTGTTTTTCCTTTCTTATGAGCCCCTCCTCAGACCCATGTCAGTTCTGCAGGTTCATCCTCCCTTCCCTTTATTTTTTGTATTGCATTGTGTTTTATTTTTTTAAATTTTATTGGAGTATAGTTGATTTGCAATGTTGTGTTGGTTTCAGGTGTACAGCAAAGTGATTCCATTATACATATACATATATCCATCCTTTTTCCAATTCTTTTCCCATTTTGGTTATTACAGAGTATTAAGTAGAGTTCCCTGTGCTATACAGTAGGTCCTTGTTGTTTATCTGTTTTATACATAGTAGTGTGTGTGTGTCCATCCCAAGCTCCTAATTTATCCCTCCCTGGCCACATTTCCCCTTTGGTAACCATAAGTTTGTTTTCAAAATCTGTGAGTCTGTTTCTGTTTTGTAAATAAGTTCATTTATATCATTCTTTTAAAAATTAGATTCCACATATGAGTGATATCATATGATATTTGCCTTTGTCTGATTCCTTTATTTCTTAAATTGTCAAAACCTTCCTGGATCTTTGCTTTTTTTCCCAAATCAACCCTAACAATATGTTGTGGTCCCTTGAGAGCTGAATTTGTTTGTGTAGAACTTACCTGAATGGGTTGAAGGAAAGAAGTTGTTTCAAGGAATAGTCCCAGTAGGCAGGACCACCATGCCTTGTCCTCACAAGCATCTTGTTGGAGGGAAGAATTCAAAATAAGGTGCATGTCACATGAATGCAGTTAGGAATATATAGGAAGAACCTGCCCAGCCAGTCACACCATAATGTGAACATTCCTTCTGAAAATTCCCCTACAAACTAAGCACAATGTGCCTGGATGCATATCCTCTCTTTGAGCTTTAGAATAACACATGATCTGCATCATCAAGCTATTGCTCAGAAAATCATGCTTTTCAGCTATAACAATAGCATATCTATGTATCATCTATCTATTTATCTATCTATCTATCATATCTACGGACTTGAAAACACTTGAGTTGGGATTCTAATTTCTTCAAGCATAACTGCTAGAGGAGTGGATATTCTAAAAATATCTATAATCACCATGCTTTTAAATAAATCTTCATTGATGGGGAGAGCTGGGCAGAGAGCAGAAATCTTACACCACAGATAGCTGATGGGGAAACTGAGGCACAGAGAGGCTGCATAGTGGAGCTGAGGTCACACAGCAGCAGCAGCAGTGCCAGCATGTATCTGGGGTGGACCAGGGCCAGGCTCTGCCCTTCATCCCTATGCTCTAGGGTCTCTCAATACTTTTGAAAATATATGTTCTCAGATGAGGTTTAATCAAGACACTATATTCTAAAACCACGATAAATGAATAAATAAGTAGTAAATAAGTAAATAAAGCTTCATTAAACACAGAGGGAAAACTGCACTATTATTTGTCAGCTCTTAACCCCTCTCATCACAGGGCGTGGTGACCAAGTTTCATAGAGCTGATGACCTTTGAAACACGAATCATACCAATCAAATGGCTCCTTCATTCCAAGCACAAGTTGAATTTTTTTTAAAGCCTCTTTAAAATACAGTCAATTTAAATAAAATCTCCAGGCAGGCTGTTCAGTTATGTCTGACCTTTTTGTAAACACGATGAATCAAGTTCCAATGTAAACCCTGCTCCTGGTAAAAAGTCCTGCTTTGTGGAATGGCAGGTCTCCAGACAGACAGAGTAGTGTTTACTGAACTGGTTCAAAAGAAAGCTGAAAGGTGCAGGCCGACTGTCAAGCAGGTGCAGCCTTGTCAGGGTTTTTTATAAACCATGATTAGGCTGTAGAATCCTTTGCAGGCTTTGGACTCTGCCCACATTTAACTGATCACATTCCCTCTTCAGAGCTGCTTCTCACAGAACATCTTTAAGCATTTGCTGGAGACAGAATGAGGTTGAATTTTATCCAAGCGTTGGATTTCCATTAAATTAAACAAGGAGAAAAAGGCAGGAGGGGAATGGTATACTTGGCGGAGATTGGGTGCACTGTCTGATTTCCATGTTATCTGGGAAATCCTGCTTCTTTTTAGTCACTTAACAAACATCTGGTGAGCTGTGACTTGGGGAAGAGCATGACTTGGGAGAGGCTTGGGAGGCCCGTCCTAATGCCACTGAGAAATGGGGGGGTGTAGACTTACCCCTTCTCTGGGCATTGGTGTCCTTATCTTTATAATCAGGATGCTGAAGAGGAAATTCTTCTGGCTGCTTTGGGTTCCACGATTCTAGTGCAGAAGTTGACAGATTTTTTTTTCTATGAAGGGTGAGATAGTAAATATTTTTTGCTTTTGTAAGTCAAGAGGCAAAATCAAGGATCTTGGGTAGGTATTTCTAGAACAAGAGAGCAAAGAAATGCCCATCAATTTTAATGAGATAATTTAAAATATACTACTAATTATTGAGTATAATTTTTTTTTTTTGTAATGCAGGTCTTCTACTGAGGAGAATAGACTTCTTGTATTTGTTTGCTTGCTTGTTGGTTGGGGGCGGATAGCATCTTGCTTCATTCGGATTCAGAGTGTTCTCTGTCATCAGGTGGATTGCAAATGCTCATTCACAGAAACCATTCTTGATTCATGGGCCACGCAGAAACCAGGAGTGGGCCAGATTTGGCCCACGGAATGTAGGGTGCCACCCCCTGCCTGGTGGGTCAGAAAGACCCTTGAAGGAGTTAACAAAGGAATTGAATTAGAAAGAGGTGTCAGACCGCCAGAAAAGGAAAGGTGTTCCAGGCAGATGGGGAAGCATGAACAAAAACAAGGCAGCAGTGATGGTGTATATCACAGGTCATGAGGGCAATGAGAGCTCAGGAGGGTGAGGGGATGGGTTCTAGGTGAACAAGTCCTCAGGCAAATGTCACACAAGAAACAAAATGCATTCTTCCAACACCAACCAATTAAAACTTATTTTTCCCTAATCCGACCAAATATCCCACCCTTGTCACATTCTCTCTATGGTCATTTTTACGATTATTTTATTATTAGTCACCATCCATGGCCAATTTACTTTTTTAGTTGATTTCTTTGCTTCTAGTATTATACATGGCCTGCTATCAAAATTTAGTCAGTGAGTTCTGATGGATAATATAAACAAATAACTCTGGGGGCTCAAGGTGCTTCTGAAGTAAAATGCCCTCTGATTTGTTTAAGTGTCAGTCAGTCAGCCAGTGATCTACATTCAGGAAGATTTGGATGTTGCGTCTGCAGTGAAGTCATGTTATATGCTTCATCGATTTTACATATTATAGAATAGTTTTACATTTTTGTAAGTAAATGTTTATGTCCAGTTTAATTAATTATGCTGTTGATATGTCCCCAAGTAAAATCAACTTGTCACCCCCAGAATAGCCTGAAAATATGTACCCATTTCTATTGTGTAGTTTATGCAGGCTGCACTGGTGGGAATGATGCAGTGCTTGTCCCACATTCTGTTTCAGACAGATCCCATGACTTGGTGGTCCAGACAGACATGTGTCCTGTTGCTTTCTGAGAGGTCTGTCATAGCCTGAGTTCTAGAAAGCAGAGCCTGAGGCAAGGCTTGAAGTGCTGAGGCTTCATGTGGGAGATGGAATCTAGGGCACAGAGTGAGGAAAAGAAGAAAGGCAAGAAAGATGTGAACCAAGGTGAAGCCCTGTGTTGCCGCACTGTCTATTGCTTTATAATGAGCTATGAAGAGACACTCCAGTAGAACACTCTGCTGATGCATCCACTGAGCCTAAAAGACATCTCAGCTCCAGACAGTTTGTTTGACAGAACTCTGGCTTAGGGAAGTCTACGAGAGGGATAAGGGAGGGGAAATTCATCTGCCCAGTGCCTTCCCATTTCGTGTTTTTCCCTGGTCCAGATTCATGTCCTGGGCAGTTAACTCCCCAACACTACAGGACTGAATCACGTGGTCCTTTTGGTGTGTCCTTGGAGTGCTGGATCTCATCACCTGCTGTGGTGTGGTGTTTCATTTACGTCCAGAAGATGGGGGAGAGCCAGAAACTCCAGGTCTGTGGCTGCTTGGGCTAAATGCATGGCAGTAACCCAGGGCGAGGTTAACATTCCCTGAGCAAGTGACTGGTCAGCTCCTGGTGGTGGCGGCACAGACTGAGAGGTGGGAAGCCAGTGAGGTTTGTGTCTGATCCAAGGTCACTGGTCAGATGCCGAGTTAGCCTTTAGGAGAGCTGCCTCTAGAACAAGACGGGTCAATAGGCTAGAGGTGGGGTTGAACTGAACCTAAAATGTGGGTGAAATCGAGATTTCTAGGGAAATAGTAAATGGCTGTTCCTCAGAAAGTCATGAATGACAGCAAGATACAAAGATGAAGATCTGAGAGGTGAAAGTTTGGGACCATTCAGGGGCTAGTCTGGCTGGAGTGGTCTGGGACTTACTTCCTTTGTGTTGTGTGTTTAGCACTGTTGTTGGCTACCTACCCGCCTTTCCTGCCACTGTCGTCTGTCATTTATGAAACGCCCACCGTCTAGCTCAAGTGTCATACCCTCTTCATATGCCCACATACTTCAGGGAAAGCTGTCCCAACCCCAGCTGTGGAGACTGGATTTTGGTTACTCCCAACCCATCAGGGAGATCCCACGGCTCTTGCCAGTTACTGGTTGAGAGATGGGCATGCAACCTAATTTGATGAGCGGAAGGATGCTGGAGGCTTCTGGGAGAGTTCTCTTGTTGCTCAGAAAGAAATGTGGGCCTCTGGTTTGTCAAGTGTGACTGTTATGCCTGGATCAGCTGTAGCCATCCTGGGGTGATGAGAGAGGCCAGACTGAGGGCAAAGGAAAGGCGTTAGAGATGGCAGGTGAGAGAGAAGTAAAGAACTTTGGCCTTAGATGAGATGTGGTCCATCATGTCAACCAAATGAGAACCTGCCTTACCTCTGGCCTTCAAGTTACATGAGATAATACTTTTCCCTTATTGTTTAAGAAACTTTGAGTCAGGTCTTGGTTACTTGACTTTGTTACAACCATAATATTCTGAAAAAGAATTAAATACCCAGAAGATGGTAAGTCATTATAAAGGGGCAAAAGAACTGTCCTTTGTTCAAGAGGCTGCGATGGAATAAATACAGGTAGGTCTTTATTTCTCACAGGTTGGAAGCATAGAGGGACTCCTATATGCCAGTTGGATGCAGTAGAAGTAGAGTCAAATTGCACTACAATTTCTTTAATCCCCAGGCTCTATATTTTCTCGTTGCCAATTTTTCTTTTCCTACTACAGGCAGAGATAATGTAAAGACCTTACAGGTTTCTTGTAAAGATTCAATGAGGTGTTTTATATAAAGTCCCTGAACAGTGCAATCAACCAGTGCCTGCTTTTCCCTGTCAACAGCATGCTTGTTGACATTCTTCACATTGACAAAAAAGTACTTTTTTTCTACCATGGAAGAAGTTTTGACTTCTTCCATATGTGAGGATATTGTAGAAAAGATGCTAACTTTACCTGGTTTGACCACATTTAATAGGAAATAAAACACTTTCCAATCATGAGATTCTATGAGTTTGTGATCATTTTAATTTAACTGTAATAAAGGCATGTGTTCAATTGTCTGAGATCTTTTGATATTTATACTGTAGAACTTTTGCCCTAGATGAAGATTAATATCCAGACTATGGATAGTATCTTTTGGAGTGTGTCTACTCATGTGGTCCTAGAGTTAACGATTAGTTATCTTCTCCCATCAAAATTTAATTTGGAGACTTGCACCAGGCTATGTCAACATGACATAAGTAATTTACATGAAGCACACTTGGTAGGGCTTAGACTGAGCCGTTTAAAGGTTTGGGCTGCCCTTGGTTTAATCAGTCTGGCTGGACTTGCTCCATATTGGATATGACATCATGGTAAGGCTCCATAAAACTGTACTCTGTCCAGCTCTTCTGTGATAGCCCTTGAGAGGTCCCATTACCATTCTCTCTTGCATTCTCTGCTCCAGTGGAAGAGCCACATTTATCTAACTTACTCATTCATCTCCCATAGGGCCTGGCTCTCTGGGGCCCAGAATGGCACAGCTGGACAGATGGGACGCATGGCACATTTAAGAAAACAGTTGTTGTGGATGACAACAAGCCACCAATACCATGCATTTGAAAATAATTCTTTTTTCTTTTTTTTACAAAAGTAATATATTGTTATTGTAGCCCTTTTAGAAAAGGGGGGAAAAAAGAAACATCCTACTGGGAGACAATCATTTAAAAAATGTGGTTGTGAAACTGTCAAAACCTATTCCCTCCCCTTCCTTCCTCTCTTTCTTTCTCTTTCCCTTTCTTTTCTTTCTTTCTTTCTTCCTTTCTATACACAAAAATACATACACAAAGACTTTTTGTAAGAATGAAGAAATTACATCAAAATATTTCTGCTATCTTATACCCTAATTTTGCCTATTTACGTATGTATTCTTTCCCCTTATGCTTATTTTCAAAGGTTGCATGTGCTCTGTCATCAGTATGCATCATGATTTATTGCATCTATTTCTTATTTTCCTATTGATGGAGATTCATATCATTTTCTACTTTCCTCCATTATAAGCAATACTGAAGTGAAAATCCTGGTCCACTACTGCACATCGTCCTACCATCACCTCCCAAACCTATGAGAATCAATGGAGAGACTATCAGAGAAAACAAAAGCACTGAGCAAGGTGGTCAGTTACAAAATGAATATATCAAAATCAGTAGCTTTTCTAATATACCAATAGGAATCGATTAGAAATTTTAATGGAAAAGGAGATTCCATTCACAATAGCAACAAAAGCATAAACTACCTAGGAATAAATAATTAAAAGTATCTGAAGACCTATGTGAACAAAATTTTAAATACTATAGAGAAAATACACGAAGACAAAGAAATGTGTCTGTTCATGTATTGGGAAAATCAGCATTGTAAGGATGTAAATTCTCCTTAATTTGATTGATTCTGCCAACCTGATTCCCGCAGGAGTCCCCTCTGTATTTTGGAGGAGGGTGTTGGAGGGGACTGAACTTGTTTCCACGACACGCCTCAGAGATTAGAGCAGCAGAGTGAGCGCATCACACACACCTGCCCCCATTCCCACTCCAGGTTCCAGGAAGTGACACAAAGCATAGCACTTCAGAAGAGATCTACAGCGATGCTGGGAAACCAGAAGGGACCCTCTAGACGGACACCCACGATGAGAAATCCCTGGGAGAGTCGTGATTGGATGGAAATGGGAAACCCGCAGTTTACAACACAGAGGAGATTTTCTTCACAAAATAGGAACAGATTTAGAAGAGGTTCAGAGCCGGGAGAGGTGGATAGAGCAAAGGACCTGGAATAACCCTCAGCAGGACTGTAGGTGCCACAGGACGGGCCAGGAGACTCAGTAATACCTTCCCCCGCATCAAAGTGTGCCAAGCAGCAGGCAGCAGAAATATCTGCCTGTTCTCGCACCTGGCAAAGCAATGAGCGAGGTCACCGAAAGAAAGGCCAGTGTCCCAGGTACCTGCTGACGTCACGTGGAGGGGAGGGTCCCGAGGCAACAGGACAAGCTGCGGCCTCATCTTGCTCCAGTCCCCACAGGGAATGGTGACAAATACAGTAGTCACAGGCTAAGATGCACAGCGACCAAGAATCACTCGGCAGTTTGGAAAAGCCAACACTGTGAAAGAATGCCACCAGCATCAACAAATAGAAGAACGAACACAAATGGTCAGCATTAACAGGAAAAAGACAAAAAAGAAAGCAAGTGTGCTTTAGAGTTTTCTCATAAGAGGAAATTTCACTCTACCTTGTTCTTTTTAACGTTAAGTGTAGTTTTCAAGGAGGTGCCACACTTTATGTAGCCATTACCTTGTTAAAGGACATCAGAGTACTTCTGATTTTCCATTATTATATACGATGTGCAAAGATGACCCATGCACAAGCCTCTTTGAACATATATATATATATTCACTATATTTAGTGAATATCTTCAGAGAAATGTGATAAGATACTGCAACCATTAAGAAATAAAGTAGCCTAATATATTTCTTAAAGAGGAGACATACCAACTATTTTTTTAAAACACTTATTTTATTGGGCTTCCCTGGTGGCGCAGTGGTTGAGAGTCCGCCTGCCAATGCAGGGGACACGGGTTCGTGCCCCGGTCCAGGAAGATCCCACATGCTGCGGAGCGGCTGGGCCCGTGAGCCATGGCCTCTGAGCCTGTGCGTCCAGAGCCTGTGCTCCGCAACGGGAGAGGACACAACAGTGAGAGGCCCGCGTACCCACCCCCAAAAAAAGAAAAAAACCCAACACTTACTTTATTGAAGTATAGTTGATTTACAATGTTGTATTAGTTTCTGCTGTACAGCAAAGTGACTCACCTATATATATTCTTTTTCGTATTCTTTTCCACTGTGGTTTATCTCAGGATGTTGAATATAGTTCCCTGTGCTATACAGTAGGGCCTTGTTGTTTATCCATCCTGGATATAATAGTTTGCATCTGCTAATCCCAAACTCCCAATCCATCCCTCCCCCACCCCTCCCTCTTGGCAACCACCAGTCTGTTCTCCATGTCCGTGAGTCTGTTTCCATTTCACAGATAAGTTTATTTGTGTCATATTTTAGATGCCACATATAAGTGATATCATATGGTATTTGTCTTTCTCTGTCTGACTTACTTCACTTAGTATGATAATCTCTAGGTCTACCCATGTTGCTGCAAATGACATTATTTCATTCCTTTTGATGGCTGAGTAATATTACACTGTATACATGTACCACATCTTCTTTATCCATTCGTCTGTTGATAGGCATTTAGGTTGCTTCCATGACCTGGCTATTGTAAATAGTGCTGCTATGAACATTGGGGTGCATGTATCTTTTTGAATTATGGTTTTCTCCAGGTGTATGCCCAGGAGTGAGATTGCTGGATCCTATGGTAGCTCTATTTTTAGCTTTTTAAGGAACCTCCATACTGTTCTCCATAGTGGCTGTATCAATTTACATTCCCACCAATGGTGTTGGAGGGTTCCCTTTTCTCCACACCCTCTCCAGCATTTATTGTTTGTGGACTTTTTTTTTTTTTTTTTTTTTTTTTCAGTACGCGGGCCTCTCACTGTTGTGGCCTCTCCCGTTGCGGAGCACAGGCTCCGGACGCACAGGCTCAGTGGCCGTGGCTCACGGGCCCAGCCACTCCGCGGCATGTGGAATCTTCCCAGACCGGGGCACTAAACTGTGTCCCCTGCATCGGCACGTGGACTCTCAACCACTGCGCCACCAGGGAAGCCCTGTTTGTGGACTTTTTAATGATGACCATTCTGACTGGTGTGAGGTGATACCTCATTGTAGTTTTGATTGTCATTTCTCTAAGAATTAGTGGAGACATATCAACTATTCTATGATAAAAGGTATTTGGGGATGACATTTCTTAAATTTTGATTATTTATTACATCTTAATCCATACAATAGTGACCTAATCAAATAACTTTAGGATGCCTTTGAAAATATTTTTTTGCTTGGACAAATTAACATTATTCTAAATTAGACACTCTTATTCTCAACTCTTATTTTGATAAAGACAAATGTCTTGTCATATATGCCTCAACATTTTAAGAATTATGAGTATGGCAACCATATTCTGTAGGGTAATTCAGTGTGGAGCAGGGTTTCAGGACTTGTTCACTTACTCACCTGTGACACTGAATTGTTTCAAAACTATTTGCTGAGGAAAAACTTGACCAGCCCTGCCTGTGGGCTGATGGGAAAAAGGAAATGCTGTAAGTTACACAATTCTTCCTGAGCAGTTGACTTGTTTCCCTTCCTGTGGACATTGTGAATTGTGTAGCTGACCTGGCCGTCCTTTTCCCATTGGCTTCCTGCCACATTGTGGGTCACAAGTTCACACTATGAGGTGTGTTTTAAGCTTCATTCCTGTTCTCTGTTTATGTCTCTGACGTGTTTTTCTTTTTAATTCTTCTTTTACTTCACTTGTGCTTTTTGCTATTTCTTGTATTTTAAAGTCTCCTTATAAACCCATTTAAATTTTTTCTGAAACAAACTATGAGAAAGATGAATAAGTAATATGAGTGGTGGCTAAATAAAAAACATCCAAGCATATCACATCCAAGCTCAAAGTTATACTGCCTAATGAATTATCAGCACCTTCAAAATATTGACATTGAGGGACCATAGACTTGTTTGCAATTGACGCTGTTACTGATGAAAACATCTTTGAAACTTCTCTTTTAGAATTTCCTCCTAGCTTTTGGCACAGTGTGTAAACATTTCCATGATTGTAAGACTTTGGGGTCATTTCAGTTTTTGGAAAAAGCCCACAGTGTTTCATGGTGAAGCCTGATGACCTAGATGGCTCATCAAGCTGGGTCATCAAGTTGGCTTTTCTTTTTTCAAATATAACGTACAGTATAAAGTGATAAACTATTTTTTTAAATGTAATCAGTAAACTGGCATTTAAAGTGTATCTCACGGAATAGCTTCCACGGAGCTTACATTTTTAGGGGAAGGGCGTGCCTTTTGAGGAAGTGCTTTAATTTGGATGTATTTGCTCTGATGTGTTCCTTCAAAAGCATCTCACCACCTCAACCCGCCCCCACAATCTGAAGTAAAAGACAAAGTTCAATAAATTGTTAGTCGTGGTGGTGAACACGTCACAGGGAAAGTACATGCAGGGAATAGAGAAAACCGCTTGGGGTCCTGGGCATCTTCCCACCAGTCTGCAAATCACCTAAATGCCACAGGAGAGATGTGAGTTTTGTCACATATGCTGGGGGCATAGGGCTTCCTTCCTACCTTTCGATTGCTGATAAGAGTATCATATAATTATATATGGGTGGAAAATTTGACACTTTGCCTGTAGTGAAGGACTATTTTTGAAGCTCTGCTCATGTTCTAGTCCTTTAACTGCTGCTCACACACAGCACGTCTCTTTTGCTGTATCTTATATGTTTAACACCTTTGCTGTAGCATCCACGGCATTATAGAATATGTAACTGGAAGGACCCTTAGAGATCACATGGTCTGTCAGGCTACAGGTAGGTGTAAGACTACTGGGTACATGAAGGAGAATCACTGGAAGGCCCTATGCTTCATATTGAACTGTATGCTTGTGTTGAAGTTGCTTCAAGAACTCTGCAACAAATTCAAACTTAATAGCCAAAAAAAACCCCACTAAAAAATATAGGAAAAGATTCTTTAAGAGAGAGGGATCCCCATTTCATCATAGACAAGCTTGGGAGGCCAGTGGAAGAGAGAACAGGGACTGACAGGACCAGAAACCATGTTGAAAGTGATGGGATGATGTTGTGTATGATGTGACCCCAGATGACTTACATGTCTCATTTGAAGGATAAGATGCAGCTAATTAAACATCGGATTAAGAGAGGGTCAGGCAACACCAGTTCTTGTGAGGAATGGGGTCAAGTGTGAAAACAGGGAACTATGAGCTGTGACACGTGTGGGTCCACTGGTATAAAACCTATTCTATGCAAAAGAGGTCTGGAGCTGCAGGTAAGCCTTCTCCTGACCAGGTTGTACTGGAGTTGCCAAGGGCAGTGCTCAGCATCTCTCTGGATTAGACTAAGTAAGACTGAGATGTCCTTTTGTACCAGCACCACAGTCTCAACCCTGGACCATAGGCTATATCAGGGAGAAGGGGTTCAGTGGGCAACATAATTCAACACAGAGTTTTAGAGTTTAGAACATGGAGACCAAAGAGATGAATAATTAAAATGAATCAAATTGTGGGGCAGAGCTGGAGCCATTAGCCAGTCTACCTCTACATCCATTTCTTCTCAGGGCTTCCTGTCCAAAGCTGGAAAGTCCTTGTTGGTAATTATCCTGTGGTTCAAATTTTCTGTCTGCAAGCTCATTGATGTTAATGAGCCCCCTAAACTACACTTTGTTGAGATTTCCTTGCAACACTCTGAAATACTTGGAATCTGCAGTTGCTTTTTCTAATTTCTGTGAAAGCATCTTGCCTTGTATAATGCCGGTACCCTGGGCATTATATTCCAGGGCAATTATCTAGTCCACCCTTTGCCCTCCTGCTTCATAGTATCAACTGAAATGGGCTAAATTGAATAGGAATGAATGATAATTAACTCTCACGTACTCTTTGTAGTATTTTGTTTTTGAGTTAATTGATTGTCTCTACTTACTAACAATTCACTTTCGAAAAATATCTCAGTGACTTTTTCTTTATTCCTAAAAGAAGGATGAGGGAGGACATGAGCTGTGGAGTGTAGGGGTAGGGAGACAACAGCCAGAGAAAAGGGAAAGGAAGAGCCATATTCTATTGTCTCTTTGCTGGCTCTTCAGTTTTGAGTCCTGCAAAACCATTTGTAACATGCGTTCATAGATTAACTGTAATATTGAAAAGGCATGTTTTGAATTCTTTTGCCTGACTGCTGAGCTAGGACATCAGCCTTTTCAGGACCGGAACTGAAACATTAGCCCTTTTTGGGTCTTGAGCTTGCCAGCTGGAACTTAGACCATTGGCTTTCTGGGTTCTTTGACCTTTGGACTTGGACTGGACCTACACATGAGCTCTCCTGGGTCTTCATCTTGCCAACTGCAGATCTGGGGACTTGAGAAACTCCCTAATTTTGAGAGCCAATTCCTTATAGTATCTGTTTATCTATCCATCTTCTATTAGTTTTGTTTCTCTAAGAACCCCAAAGCACTGGGGTTGTGCCTGGAAAGTGCTTTCCAGTTGGGTTATTTTCCCTCCTTCATATTTACTTGGGTAAATCACTGCCTGCTGCATGTACTTTATAAAACAGGAAAGTAGTCGCGCATCTCAAAGGCACTGGAATAAGATCTTAGATTCTGCCTGGAGCTGGCTAGATGGCCCTCTCTCAGTATTTCTCACCAAAACATCCCTGTCAATACTTTGGGCTTGATGATTACCACGGAGAAAGACAGCTCTGAAAGAGACCAGAGCCAAGGTTGAAGTTCTGGGTTTCCTTGAGGGTCAGGGCTATATAGACAGTGATTACAGTGGAATCGTAACATCATCCTGAAGTGCCTTGAAGGATTCTGCCTCTCTCAACTCACTTGGAAGTCATAAAATCTAGACACAGGCTTTTGGAGTCTCCAGGGGATATGAGTTCAAAAGAAAAAAAAGTGATACCTCCAAGGAACATAAACATAACAAAAGAAAGGCCAGAACTGGCCAACATATGCCAGAAGAAGCAGAATTAATGAACTGGAAGAACAGGAATGTAAGAAAATCTTAATAAATATCTTCAAAACCCTAACATAGGATATTGGAAACATGAAACAGGATTGATAACTTATGAATATGAATCAAATGTAAATACTGAGTATGAAAAATATAGTAGTTAAAATAAAGAATTCAGTGGTTGGATTGAAAAAAAAAGACACTTTTTTTTTTTTTTTTTTTTTTTTGCGGTACGTGGGCCTCTCACTGTTGTGGCCTCTCCCGTTGTGGAGCACAGGCTCCAGATGCGTAGGCTCAGCAGCCATGGCTCACGGGCCTAGCTGCTCCACAGCATGTGGGATCTTCCCGGACCGGGGCATGAACCCATGTCCCCTGCATCAGCAGGCGGATTCTCAACCACTGCGACACCAGGGAAGTCCCCAAAAGACCTGTTTTTAAACCCCAACCAGATGACCTTGGGCAAGTCATTTAACTTCTCTTAAGACTTTTTCCTTCATCTGTAAGATAGGGTTAACAATAGTGCCTATTTCCTAGGGCCATTGTGAGGATTGAGTGACATGAATGAAAAATGCTTAGATCAGTGCCTGGCATTTAGTAGCTGCTCAATAAGTGTTAACGATTATTATTATCTTGTGTCCTGAACAAGTGGACTTGCTGCACATATTAAAAATATGCTTGAAATATGAAACTTGAGGACAAAGAAAAAGAGAAGATATATGTTCCATTGAAACTATTAGAGGGCTTCCCTGGTTGCGTAGTGGTTGAGAGTCCGCCTGCCGATGCAGGGGACATGGGTTCGTGCCCCGGTCTGGGAAGATCCCACATGCCGTGGAGCGGCTGGACCCGTGACCCATGGCCACTGAGCCTGCGTGTCCAGAGCCTGTGCTCCGCAACAGGAGAGGCCACAGCAGTGAGAGGCCTGCGTACTGAAAAAAAAAAAAAAAAAACAGTTAGAATATAGAAAATTATATTGAATGCATTTGGCTACAAAAGAGTCATGAGGCCTCATTTGAGTCAGGTAAAGAAGCTCATATGTTTGCTTTCCTGCTATAATTTGCATGAAATTGACACACACTAGGGTACAGCTCAGTCTCAATGACTCTTACTGACCACGTCTGTGCTCTGCCCTCTTAGTGAATTTTCCTCCCCCTCCAACTCTGGTCATGTGGCCTAAATTGTCCATACTTTTAGTCACCCCCTTTTTCTGACCACCAGGATTGTGCAAGGGTGGATGCTTGAATCAAACCATATTAGTCATTGTTCTTCCTAAAGCAGTGGTTCTCAACAGAGGGGGTTTTGCCCCCATAGGAGACATTTGACAAGGGATTTTGTGGTTGTCATGATTGGGGGATGCCATTGGCATCTAGTGGGGAGATGTCAGGGATGATTCTAAACGTCCCACAATGCCCAGCACAGACCCTCACAGCAAAAAGTTAATCCAATTTAAAATGTCAATAAAGTTGCTGTTGAGAAACCCTTCCCTAAGGAATTCTTTACCAACAGCTGGTAGATAGGGGAGGTCTTATACCCCAACACTGTAATATTAGAGAATGATGTTCCTGGGACCAACCCTTTACCATCAGGAGAAGTCTGTAGAGAGAAGGAAGAAAAGAGCCTTGACTTGGTTCAAGCCCGTGATTCCAGTCATTGTAAAAGCTGTCCCAACTCTTTTCTCTTAGGCTTTGTTTATGGGGATAAATAAATTCTCCTCTTTTGTTTAAGCTAGTTTGAGTTGGGCTTCTGTCCCTTGTAACCTAATAGCTCTCATGTATTGTATGTGTGAATTGAGAGCAAGTCTGCATCAAATCAGGTAAGGAAGATACAGTCAAATTTAAGTCACCTCTCATGTAGGGGGTTGTTTCAGCACCACCATCTATCAACGCTCACACTGGGACTAGTCAACCTTTCCAAGCTTCAGTCTCTTTACTGAAAGTGAGTATAGTAATACCGTAGATGACAGGTCTTGAAATATTTTATCTAATGTGCTGAGCATAGTGAGTGCAATATGGTAGGTGTCTATTAAATATGACTTCTCCTCCTTTACATCATTTACATATTAAGGAATGATTCATTTAAAAAGAAATGCCTTGGAGCATTTCTTGGTTGCTTGTTGTAGGATATTCTTGGAATTCAGGATTTTAGATCTAAGCCTTGAGATTTAGAAAGAAGTCTGACTTGAACTGTCAGAAATCAAGATAAAAGAGATAGGAAATGCTGAAAACATTTGAAATGGTAAAAATACAAAAATCTATAAAACGTGTGTCCAGTTGCAGCCAAACAAATCTTCAGATTTTTTTCTTCCAAATACGGTAGTGTGAGAGAATTGACTATATACATTGGATAGTAACTCCTAATATTCAATATAATAGAAACTTCCTTTTCCCATGAGGTGCATTGTTTCTAGAGTATACAAGGTAGACAGTTTGATTTAGTTTCTTTGTTGTTGTTTGAGTTTATTTAGCTAGCAAGATTCCTATGCAATTTATATTCAACAAGCCACCAATCTTCTTTTTAGTAGCACAGTTTCTCTTCTGTAGGGATTCCTTATGGATCCTACAGGAAAGCAAGATCTGATGAGGCCAAATGGCTTCCTAAAGAGACTCATATGCTTTATAACAATACAGTAAAAGATAAATGTACATATTCTTGAAAAATGAATTTAGGCATTCTTTCCTGGAGATTTGTTCACTTTGGAAATCTTAAAATTGTAGCTCAGGGTCCTAAAGGGTGAATTTGTAGCAAGAGGTACCTTGATAGAGTACAGTAATTTCAGGATTTTGTTTTTCTTTTTAATACCACCAAAGAGTTGTGATTTGAAAGATTTTTTTACTAAACTGAATTCACTAAATAATAATTAACTGGTTCCATCTGGGTTATGACTGGTTTTTCACTTAAACATGACCCCAGATTTAAACCAATGATCCAAGTTTATCATAATATTATGAAAACGCATAAATCATTACTTTAATTGTAATGTTACTGCATAATGAAGTTAAGTAAGTGTTGATATATAGGCTGTAAGCACCATTCATTGCTACAGGTACCTGTTTTAGCTCTCTCTCTGTAGTTTGGTCTGCGTGAGTAGGTTCTTTTTAAAGAGAGATGTCTTCTGGGCTCGGGTCAGAGTCAGGCCTACCAATTATGTCCCAGAAAATTCCATGATGAGGTAGTCTGTCATAATGCAGTAATTTTTGGAATCTTTTCCAGAATCTTCTTGGAGCTTTTGGGCAGCATGAGAACATCAGTGTCACCATGCTGAGTTTACATAATTCCAGTTAAAGCAAAGAAAATCAAAGTTTAAATTTGTCTTCCATCACCTTATTATGAGCAAATTAGCAATATATCTCTAAATACTGATACAAACTTCTAAGCCTGCACTTTCCTCATTTGCTAACCTGGCACTTTAGGCTGAAAGTCACTGGTTTAGCTGAAACAAACAAACAAACAAAAGTTGAAAACTGTGGTTCTTAGCCCAGTTATTAATAAACCAGGGACCTATGGCATCCCTTCCCTGCTTTGAGCAACTTTAGTTCCACTAAATGTAAATGAAGACCTTGAACTAGATGACATCACCAGGTCATGCCCAGTGTCCTAGGGCTGTAAATCCATCCTGAAAGCTCTCACCTGTTATTTTCTAAGAAGAACCTTTTGTAGATATTTTGCTGATTACAGATTATCCTCACTTATTTCACTGTATAATGGAAAAATCACACAGAAAGATAAGTATCATATTCCTTAGCTGGGTGTAGGAGGAGAAATTTCCTGTCTTACAAATGGTATATGCTGAATTAATCCATTTTTGTTTACAATGCTGTTCTTAATCTCTTTCAAAATGGCCATCCATGGAGTTCCGTTAGGATTTGTTCAAGTAGTTACAAGTATTTTTCTGTTTTATAAACATCGGAGACCATGGTTTATATCATTTCTATTTTTTCTCAAAGTGTACGTTATCTGCCTCAGAATACCCAGAGAAGTTAAAAAACAATGCATATTCCTTAAAGTAACTGATTCAGATGTTTGGGTACCTTTATTTCCACTGACCTATCACTAGAAGACTAGCAAACGAGAAGTGCACTCATTTTTGTTTCCTGAAACTGTTTTTGGTGCATTCTAATAAAATCATGATTTACTATTGAAAGGGTTGATACGTATTGGCACAGCTCCCTGGAATATGGAGAATGGAAGAGAAAAAAAATAATTCATCAATTTTTAAACAAATATTATCTGCCCCTAGTGTGGTAGAAACTTACAGTATAGTAGCTCATAAAATTACTTTAGCTACCGTTTATGAACCTTTGTTACTTGCTAAGTGTCGTGCCAGTTGCTGGGTATACATTATCTCCATTTAGTTGTCTCAGCAACACTAAGGGGCAGATGTTATTAATTTCTCCATTTTACAGATGAGGTGACTGAGGCTAATGTAGTTTAATTAAAGTGGTTTGCAAAAATCCTTACAGCTAATGAAGTAGTGGAGGCCAGTACTTATTCCTGTTGTAGCATCCAGACTTGAATCCAGGTTCTATTTTACTACATAACTTGCACAGTCGACCCTCTGTACCTGCGGGTTCTGCATCCATGGATTCAACCAACCACTGATGGAAAATATTTGGGAAAAAACCCCAAATCCCAGAAAGTTCCAGAAAGCAAAACTTGAACTTGTTGCAGGCTGGCAACTATTTATATTGTATTTACAATGATTTAAATAACATTTATATTGTATTAGGTATTTAAGTGTCCGGGAAGATATGTAGGTTACCTACAAATACCATGCCATTTTATTTTATTTTGTTTTATTTGTTGTTTTTTAACATCTTTATTGGAGTATAATTGCTTTACAATGGTGTGTTAGTTTCTGCTTTATAACAAAGTGAATCAGTTATACATATGTATATATCCCCATATCTCCTCCCTCTTGCGTCTCCCTCCCACCCTCCCTATCCCACCCCTCTAGGTGGTCACAAAGCACCGAGCTGATCTCCCTGTGCTATGCGGCTGCTTCCCACTAGCTATCTATTTCACACTTGGTAGTGTATATATGTCCATGCCACTCTCTCACTTTGTCACAGCTTACATTTCCCCCTCCCCATATCCTCAAGTCCATGCTCTAGTAGGTCTGTGTCTTTATTCCCATCTTACCCCTAGGTTTTTCATGATCTTTTTTTTTTCTTAGATTCCATATGTATGTGTTAGCATACGGTATTTGTTTTTCTCTTTCTGACTTACTTCACTCTGTATGACAGACTCTAGGTCCATCCACCTCACTACAAATAATTCAATTTCATTTCTTTTTATGGCTGAGTAATATTCCATTGTATATATGTGCCACATCTTCTTTATCCATTCATCTGTTGATGGACACTTAGGTTGTTTCCATGTCCTGGTTATTGTAAATAGAGCTGCAATGAACATTTTGGTACGTGACTCTTTTTGAATTATGGTTTTCTCAGGGTATATGCCCAGTAGTGAGATTGCTGGGTCATATGGTAGTTCTATTTGTAGGTTTTTAAGGAAACTCCACACCATTTTATATAAAGGACTTGAACATTTGTGGATTTTGTTATCCACAGGTGTCCTAGAATCAATCCCCCATAGATACCAAAGGGATGACTATATCATATTCTGCTTATCCGTGGTGGGAAGAGTAACAAACAATTATGTTTCTTTCTACATAGACTCCTGGTGCAGTTTTCCATTGATCATGAAGTGACAGGTACCATCTTTAGAACCTCCTGCTGTTGTGGTGATCAGCCTCAGCCGAGCTGCCCTGCTGCTACTGCTCTGACATGGCTTTTATATTTTCTAGGACCTTAACATCTATGCCTGTCACCCCTGCTTTCTTTAACCCCACTCTGTTTCCCCTACCAAAGTTATTTGGGGGCTAGTTGTTTGTTCTTTGAGTCATCCTCTCACAAACCCTTTGCCTCCTGAGCACCAGTACAGGGAAAGAGTAACAGAATAGGTTTTAAAACTGTGAGAGAAGCAGTCCAATTTTATGTATGGCCTCAATTCAGTGGTCCTGATAAAATGTGAAAATCGACTTTCAAAACTGGAGAAAAAGATATTTTGCTTGTCTGCCCTTGGTGAAGTCTTCTATTTATACAAAGCAAGTTTGTACTCAAATCTATGCCTCTCAAATCAGAGCCTGGATGGAGTTTCATTGACATCTGTAATATGTATGTTAATTTGCCTGGATGAGAGACTGTGATTTAATACTTAATGAGAAATTTACAGCACTAATCCTCATCTCAAGCTAAATAAATGAACTTGATTCAGATGAGGGGTCTGCTTTGTACTCATCACCCAGGGCACTGTGTAACTGCAATGCTCTGGTGGTTTTCTCTTCATAACAAACCTCATTTATGTTTTCTTGACTTTACTTTAGAACGTATATTTTTTAATGATTCTCAGTATGCTTACATTTGTAGTAGATTGAATTATTGGCCCTAATTTTTTGCTTTTTGTCAGTAACTTTGCAATGCCTTCCCCTTGACTTCAAACTTGGCCATATGACTTGTCTTGGCCAATGGGAAGTTTATCACATTCAACCCAAGGAAGGGCTTTAAATATGCCTGTGCAGTTGGGTCATCTTTTTTGCACCCCTACCATCTCCATGAGAAGAACATTTTCTGGTGACCCTATGATCCAAGGAAACTGAGAGACCTGTAGAGCAGCCCCACAGAGCTGGAGCCTGAAGGAGAGGCATCCCAGCCAACCCACAGATTTATGAGAATAAATAATTTTAAAACAATGACTTTTTTTTTTTTTTTGCGGTACGTGGGCCTCTCACTGTTGTAGACTCTCCCATTGTGGAGCACAGGTTCCGGACGCGCAGGCTCAGCGGCCATGGCTCACGGGCCCAGCCACTCCGCGGCATGTGGGATCTTCCCAGACCGGGGCACGAACCCGTGTCCCCTGCATCGGCAGGCGGACTCAACCACTGCGCCACCAGGGAAGCCCAAGACAATGACTTTTGAGGTGCTTTGTTACACAACAATAGCTGACTGATTCAATACTTTTCTAATCTATTTTCATGGTGTACTCAGGAGAGCACTGGATAAAGAAACTAGACTTTTATCATTGTTTTGCCACTATCATAGTGGTTTTATGTAAGTTACCTTTTTGAATTTCAGTGTATCCTGATGAGTGAAATAATTGCATTGAGGCAGGGACAGGAAACAGAGCTTTATTCAGTTCAGAACACCTCTGATGTGGAAATATCACCAACATGGTATTGGAGTGCAATTTCTAAAATAATGAACTGGCACACCAATCAATGGAACCTATCCTTCTGGTAATAAGGAATTTGTATATCCTTTCAGGAGGAAAACAGGAGTGTTTGGAAGATTTTATTGATGTAAAAGAAGGGATTTGATATGTAGCTACTACTTTACCTCTCATCACTTTGGCTAGTTAGAATCACTGAATAATGTGACTACGGAAATCACCAGAGACATGGAAGATATTTCTCTGCTTGTCTTATTCCTTTCATTGTTTATGATTCACTATTAGAAAACTCTAAATAAAATGAGTTATTACTTTCCCAGTCATGGATAGAAGAGCCCACATCACTGCCCTTTATTACCTCAATGCTGCCAATTTCACATTTCTGTTGTCAAAATCTGAATGCTAAAATGTTTTCAGTTCAAACTAATTAACAAATTAGATTCCGGAGGTGGAGAAGCCTTTGGGCATAAACTAAGGTCCTGATCTGTTTCTCAGCAATTCTCTTTGCTTTGCCTTCACTGTATGTTGGATTAATCCCCAGGCTGACTTCTTCATGGTCACAAGGTGGCTGCCAGCAAGAATTTGGAACATGTGCTTCTATGTTTATACCGGGGGTGGGAAGAACATAGCTTCCCGCAACCATTTGAACAAACACCTTCACCCTCTTCTCTTCATCTCTCTCAACTCAATCATTCTGGCAAGAGGTATGGAATTTTCTTAATTGGTTTGAACCAGTTGAGATGCATTCTGGAGCTTGGGGTGGGTCAATCCTATACAAAATCACATTGCTGCTGTACAATGGGAATGGCATGGAATGAATGTTGGAGAGATAAACACATTGTGGTCTATAAAGCAAAATATGTATGTTCAGTTTATTTCAGTGTGTGAAATAGCTAAACACATGTGTTGTAGAGATTCACTGGGATGGTTCATGAGCTAAGCCTTCAGACAACAACATTTTCGAATCTAAGGGCTGCAAATGTCCAGATTTGCTAGGTTTCCCGGAACTTTATATGGTTGAACCTTGACACTGGACTTGAAAATGCAGGAGGTCATGAAAAACATTGCTACCTTCTTCAACAAAGGGCCTTTTGTTGAAAAGGCAGTCTTTGTTTCCAAAGAGATTTATTCATTTAACAGACACTTATAGAGCATTTCCTATTTGCCAGCCACCCTTCTCAGCACTTTACAAGCATTCACTCACAGATTTGTTTTCGTAGCTGCTTCAGGGTGGATCTAAATTATTAAACCTCATTGTAGTTTGAGATATCACCTCACAACAGTCAGAATGGCCATCATCAAAAAGTCTACAAACAATAAGTGCTGGAGAGGGTGTGGAGAAAAGGGAGCCCTCCTACACTGTTGGTGGGAATGTAAATTGATACAGCCATTATGGAGAACAGTATAGAAGTTCCTTAAAAAACTAAAAATAGAACTACCATATGACCCAGCAATCCCACTCCTGGGCATATATCCAGAGAAAACCATGGTTCTAAAGGATACATGCACCCCAGTGTTCATTGCAGCACTATTTACAATAGCCAAGACATGCAAGCCACCTAAATGTCCATTGACAGAGGAAAGGATAAAGAAGATATGGTATATATATGTACAATGGAATATTACTCAGCCCTTAAAAAGAATGAAATAATGCCATTTGCAGCAACATGGATGGACCTGGAGGTTGTCATACTAAGTGAAATAAGTCAGACAGAGAAAGACAAATGTCATATGATATCACTTATGTGAAGAATCTAAAAAAAATACAAATGAACTTATCTACAAAACAGAAACAGACTCACAGACTTAGAGAATGAACTTATAGTTACCAGGGGACAAGGGTGGGAGGAGGGATAGATTGGGAGTTTGGGACTGATATGTGTACCCTGCTATGTTTAAAACAGATAACCAACAAGGACCAACTGTATAGCACAGGGAACTCTGCTCAGTATTCTGCAATAACCTAAATGGGAAAAGAATTTGAAAAAGAATAGATACATGTATATGTATAACTGAATCACTTTGCTGTACACCTGAAACTAACACAACATTGTAAATCAACTATACTCCAATATAAAATAAAAATTTTTTAATTAAAAAAATTATTAAACCTCCACATTTAAAAGGACTGGGGCTAAAGCATGCCATGCCCACAAAGTAAATGTGGTTTCCCTGGGATTCTAGAAGCGATAATTTTGAATCACAGAATTCACATAATTGTTTTTACTAATTGGGAAAGTTTTTAGCGATACTTGAGCCCACCTGGCTCTGTGGAAGTACCTTCCCTCTCAGGGCATCACTGAGATGGATGAAAAAGGTCAGCATCACTGACTTGACCACTGAATCAGAACAGAGGTGTGCCCAAGGAATAAATTTTAAATTTTTTGAGAATAATTTTGTGTACTAAATATGAATATCTTCTAAAAATACATACTTTTACACACATACCTGATATATAAAATATTCTTTAAAAATAAATTATGATAAACTGATCTTGTGCTTTTTAATTCTAATTTTAGTATTTTGGACCTGAAACATTGGATAAATTAAAATTCTTCATTGATTATCCACTATATTTTTTAAAATTTATTTATTTTTATTGAAGTATAGTTGATTTGCAATATTGTATTAGCTTCAGGTGTACAGCAAAGTGATTCAGTTATATTTTTTCAGATTCTTTTCTTTTTCTTTCTACTTTACAAAACTGTTTTTTTTAAATGGAAGTATAGTTGATTTACAATGTTGTGTTAATTCCTGCTGTACAGCAAAGTGATTCAGTTACACATATATATACATTCTTTTTTATTAAATATTCTTTTTCATTTGATTATCCACTGTAAACAATGAAACAGATACAGCACGATTTATTTATGTATTTATTTCATAATGTAAGAAGTATCTATGAAGCTGACACTGAACCCCAAAACCAATTCATTAACAAATCTACCTATGTTTCCCTTTGTTTTCTTCCTGGAAATAATCACTATCTTGTTTCTGTGTTTATTATTGCCACTATATATATTTTTAAAGATATAGTTTTGACACAAGTTTTTCCTCTAAATTTAAACGTTGTTTTTAAACTTGAAAAAAATCATACTGTTTGTAGTATTCTAGGACTAAATATCATGGGCCCAGCTTTTAAAATGTCTAAAATCTACTAATGTGGGTAACGTAAATTGCATAGAAGCTTGAGTGAGTGCGTTTATGTAATGGCGACCCCAAAGTGAGGGCTGTGCTGGCAAAGTAAAGCTCGCCCAATTCGCAGGCCGTCTTGGGCTGCTGGCTCCTGCTGGGTTTCACAGTAATGGTCAGCATCCCCGCGATTATCATCAGGTTTCACAGTAGTGGTCAGCATCCCCGCGATTATCATCAGGTTTCACAATAATGGTCAGCATCCCTGCAATTATCATCATTGCCACGGCCCATCTGCATGAGCACCAGCTAAATCCCACATTTTGTGTTATGATGACTTGCATTTTTATTTGATTCTTCCATCGTATCAGGAAACGATTACGTTTATTCCCATCTTATATATAGGAAAAGTATGTCACGGTGACAAGAAGTAAATTTCTCAAAGCCATACAGCTAGCAAATGGAGGATCCAGGATTTAAACCTAGGTGCTCTGAACAAGACATGGTTCTCAGAGGACAGATAAACATACATACCCAGGAACGAGGAAGACTTGCTGGGGAAACTATCCAAGTGGAACTCCATTTGTCGTTTGGCTTGGGAGGGGCAGTGTAGCAGAGAAAGTGCTAGACAGAGTCTTGAGTCCTGGATTCTGGTCCAAAGTCATTACCAGCCTTAGGATTTGGGGTGAACAATTAAACCCTTTGAAACCCAGTTCCCTTATCCCTAAAATAGGGGATGAAGATATCTGTCCTGCCCACTTTTAGGGGGTAGTTCCTAGGGTCAGTTGATATAATGCGTGTGGAATTACATTATGAAATAGAAAGGTCTCTACAAATATTAGATGGACAGGGACTTGGGGCATAAATTATCATGTTGAAAGAACTAAGATGTTTAGGACCTTCCCCATATACCTTCTCTTTCATCCATTCTAGTTCTCATCCTCTTGCCTTTTCTTCCGACCAGTTCATAATTAAGTGATGTTTTTGCGTATGTAGGAGAGGAGAGTTCTGAGAATATTAACAAAGGAAGGGAAGAACCCAGGCTTTCACTGAGAGAATTGATTCAGATTAGAATGAAAGCTTGTGTAAAGTCATCTCCCAGTCAGCATCTTCAGTGATTTATCAATACTTTTAGCAAAAAGTAAAGACAGCTGAAATTCAGAGTGCTTTTTTGACCCTCAAATGCCTCTAAAAGTTTCTAGCTGACTTCAAATCATATCACGTTGGGGTTGGAATTTCAAGTGCTTTCCTGGAACCTCCTACCTCGAAAACTCTGGGCAGCCTCATCCTGGCACCGCCTCAGTGTGATTTGTATATGCTGATCTCCTGGCACCTGGGAGTGAATGAGGAAATATTCATGCTGGTGACCATTCGTTTTCCCTCTACTAAAGCCTCTGCCCTCATCCTCTTTAAAAGGAGTTTTGGAATCTGCCTGCTGCTAAATAGCCCTGTGCATTAGTGAAAAACAAAATGAAACAAAACAAACAAACAAAAAAACAAAGAGATCACAAAATCAGGTTTCCAGTTTGAATCTGATGCTTGGAGCAGATTATAGGTGAGGCTGTGTGTGCCTTTCCTGTGACCTTCTTTTGCTGTTTCCAACCTCCCAGCTGAGGGCTCAGTTTTCTGTTCCTGGAGCTTTGCTGGGTTTGGAGACATGTCCTTCTCCCACAGGTAACAAGTGTGTCCACTCACATGCAACACAGATAGTTTTCCATCCCCTTTCTGACATCTTAAGACTTATTTGGACATCACCGTGGGACAACAGTTAAGAATTTCCAGATTATCCTGGAGGTTGCCCTCACTTAAAATGACAAGACCAAAGTCACAAAAATCAAGTCGATTTTAAGTAAGTAAATTTGTCACTCAGATTGAAAGCTACCTGTTTTGTCTTTAGAGCTGTGAACGCCTTTGGAATCTCAAGGAAAACTGGCTAATACACATTCTGCTATTTGCAAATCACTGTGGCTGGGGGCCATTGCTCCTGAAACGTTGCCTGTGACCTTGGATGAGGATTTAAGGACATCGTAGCTGGGACTGAGCTGTGTGTCACATATCAGTTTGGGTTTCTGCCACAAGGATCTCGATGCAGATAGTTTATTTGGGAGATGATCCCAGGAAACAGGGTTGAAATAGAGGTGGAGTGAAAGAGGGGAGAAAGATAAGCCAACAACAACAAGAGTAATAAATAAAGGATGTGCTACTGGCGTGGTTACCACTGTGGCACTTTGGTTTCATCCCCCAGCATGAGGAAGCCTACCTCCAAAGAACGAGACCCTGGGTCAAGGGCCCACTGAATCCTCTTTCCCATATTTTAATGGTGGCCCCCACAAGGGTAAACTGCCGTATCATTCCGGCTACTCCTGAATTTGGGATGGCACATTTTCTGAACTTTTGAGGAAGCCTGAGACAGAGAAGTAGAGAGAAGCTGTTAGACATACTTGATGTAATTCTCTGTTATGTGCATGGAGCCCTCTACTACCGCTGTCCAGATGCCAGAGGTGGGCTGAATGGATGTGATGGCGCCCCAGAGTTACCTGCCCCAGTCCCAAAGGCTCTTCAAAGAAGGGATAGTCAGATTGTCTGAAGAGGAAAGAGCAGTGAGCATAAAAGGGGAAAGAAGTAGTGAAAGAAGTAGCTACTTTCCAGGTATGTAGGGGAAGGAGGGCCAGTAGCAGAGTGGCTTCTGCGGCAGAGGCAAGGCAGAGGCTGGGTGCCATCATCCATGCCCACCTGGCTGTTCACCACTCCCCACCATACACATCTCCTTTCCCTCCTCCGTGCCCTTGCCTTGCTGTTCTCTTAGCTTGGAAACCTCTTCTGGCAACCATTTCTCTGTACAAATCCTATCTGACCTTCAAAGCTCAGGGCAATGAGGTTCTCCCTCTTTCTTCCAATGGTGCACTGTAACCAAAATAAATCCCCCCTTCCATGTTCTCACATGCTCTATCCATCCTATATTTTCATTCATTTATTTGTTCATCCATTCAATAACTAACTATTGAACAACTATGACATGCCAGGCACACAAACTATCTTGTGTTTGGATTAACTGTATCTTGTACTAAACCTTTTGAACTGAGGGCTGTGTTGTAGCCACCCATGGCAGTGGTTCTCAAACTATGGTTTCCACACCAGCAGCATCTGCATTCCCTGGAAACTCGTTAAAAATACCATTTCTGGATCTCATCCCAGACCTACTGAATCAGCAAGTCTGGGGGTGGGACGCAGCCTTCTGTGTTTTAACAAGCCTTCCAGGTGATTCTGAGGCACACAATATTTTGAGAATCAGAAGGTCTCCAGGACCTGGCCATCATAAGGAATCAAGACATTTTTATTAAATTGGATTAGATTGAATACACTGGCAGGGAGGTCCTGGTCTAAACACTTTGGCTCTTAAGAGTAATAAATTCTTTTTTTAAAATTTTTATTGGAGCATAGTTGATTCATGTTGTGTTAGTTTCAGGTGTACAGCAAAGTGAATCAGTTACACATACATATATCTGCACTCTTTTTTAAGATTCTTTCCCCATATAGGTCATTACAGAGTACTGAGAAGAGTTCCCTGTGCTGTACAGTAGGTCCTTGTTAGTTACCTTTTTTTTTTTTTTTTGCGGTGCGCGGGCCTCTCACTATTGCTGCCTCTCCCGTTGTGGAGCACAGGCTCCGGACGCGCAGGCTCAGCGGCCATGGCTCACGGGCCCAGCTGCTCCGCGGCATGTGGGATCTTCCCGGACCGGGGCACGAACCTGTGTCCCCTGCATCGGCAGACGGACTCACAACCACTGCGCCACCAGGGAAGCCCTAGTTACCTATTCTAAGAGTAATAAATACTTTTAAAGTGAAAAAGCTCAAATGAAAAAGGACCCTTCCATTTACCAGAAGAATGGCGCACTCACCCGTGAGGCAGTTGGCAGCCTGGGCTCTTCTCAGAAAATCTGCTACAGAAGCGTATAAACAGAGCTCATCACTGCTGGTCAGAGCGACGTGAGGCTGCTCCCCTACCCCTCTCCCCGCCCAGAGGTCCCCAGGACCACATGCCTGTCCAAGGTGAATGACAATGTCTGTATGGGTCAGTGCTCCCGTTGACCTCTTTGGACCCTGTCTACCATTTGGAGGGAATATCCATTTCATACAGGGACAGGGAGAAGCCATCGAGGTGACTCTCAAATCTCAATCCTCAATCATTCTCTGGTGGGGGGTCAAGCTGTTTGGGCAACAGCAACAAAACTGGCGGTGATGATGCCAAAGCTTGTCAAAGTGTCCAGTGAAGCCCAGGTTTGCACATGGTCTCCTTAGATTTAATATCTGCCCTGCAAGGTTGCTTTAGTTTGTGTCTCCTCTTGCACCTCTGGATTCACTCTCCTTTATACCAGGGGCTGAGAAATCACATAGGCTTTCACACTCTCACACCATTTATGAACCATTTTGCAAAGTATTTCATAGATGCTTTCAAAAAAAGAATTAACTGGAGAAATTCCAAGTCACCTGGGTTGCTTGGTGGGCAAAGTTCAGGGAAGAAAGGAAACTTTCTCCAGAGTCACAGCCAGGGAGGCACTTTTGCTGTTGAAGCTGTCTTGGGGTTCAGCATTGGCGGCTACACTGGAGACGGGATGCATCTTGGAAAATATATGTGAGCACAGCGGGAGTAATGCCTGTGGCTAAGAACGTTGCTGTGGGTCAGGCTCTCACATCTTGCCCTGAGAGTGGAATCCTAGCTGTCTGTGATTATCATAGTGCTTATCTCCAGAGGGCATTTTCATCCTCTGCCTTTTAAGGGGTTTCCATCAAGTGGCAGAAGCAGCTTACCAGATGTGGGGAATTAAATCTCGCCTTCTTGAAGAAATGGCTGGGGGCAGGCAGGGCATGAATAGGTCACATCATTCAGAGGCAAAGCTTGTTGTGCCTTGCCATCGCACATAAAAAACACTTAAGCATCCTGCTCAAACACTGACCTCTCTGGACTCCCGTACCCTGTCAATTTAATTAGTTTGTGTTCGACATCCTCACATTTGTGGTTTTCATAATAAGGTAGATTCGTCTTTACTAATAAATGAACTGAATGCAGTACTCTTTTAGATTGGTTTGGCGAGACTTGAGTCCTGCTAAGTAACTTCAGTGTGCAAAAGAAAGCTTAACTTCAACGTGCAGGAAAAAACTTAACAAGTTATTAAAACTGCAAGTGATCGGACTCTGCCTCCACCTACTGCAATGGAATTTTGATAGGAGGTGGTGGTGGAACTGGGGGGCGAGAGAAGCTTAAAGTCCCGGCATCCTCAACTTTAATCCACGTGATCCCAATGCAGTCTTGGTATCAGATGGTGGGAAACACTGTATCAAGTGATCATCATTTTAATAGTGATCTTTTGGATCCAAGAGGAAGACTCTACTTAGCATATTCAAATATTGCATCAGGAGAGTATGAGCATACAATGCAATTCTCTTTATCTGGAAATATTTAGTTAGGGAAACAGGATACTGTACTCCTTAGGAGAATGGCTTCATTATCAGTCTTGTTCTGACATTTACTAGTTGTGTATTCTTGGACAACTTTGCTTAATCTTTTGAGACTCAATTTCTGCATCTGTGAAATGGCGATGAGATAATGCAGGTAAAAATGATTGGCTCTTCCTTATTTGGGAGCTTTTCTTATTGATTAAGTGTAGACTAGAGATGAGTGAGAGACTGTTTAAACTCATACTGGTGTGTGGTCAGTAAAGGATCACCTCTCATGGCCCATCATACAGAGAGATCTCAGGGTTAACAGAAGGCAACTGGAAGGTTGCAGTGAGCTGAGAGCTGAGTCCCTTCAGGGGAATCCTGACAGAGGTAATGTATTACTTCATTCATTCAGTTATTCCACCCATCAAACCCTGGCAGGGGCAGGTGGAGGGGCTTTCTTCACATTATTCCTTAAATTTTAAATCCAACCATATGTTGAGAGGGGAAAAATGGAACAACCATTCAGGATGGACACCATGGTTAATCATTTAAATGATTTCCTTGCCTTTATTGTTTTTTTAAAAAAAATTTATTGAAGTATAGTTGACTTACAGTGTTGTGTTAATTTCTGCTGTACAACAAAGTGACTCAGATATATATAACCATATATATCCATATGTATGGATATATATATACATATATATGTATATATATATATTCTTTCTCATGTTCCTTTCCACTACGGCTTATCAGAGGATATTGAATGTAGTTCCCTGCACTATACAGTATGACCTTGTGGTTTATCCATTCTATATATAGTAGTTTGCATCTGCTAATCCCAAACTCCTGCTCCTTCCCTCTCCTACCTCCCCTCCCCCTTGGCAACCACAAGTCTGTTCTCTATGTCTGTGAGTCTGTTTTTCTTTTGTACATATGTTGACTTGTATCGTATTTTAGATTCCACATATAAGTGATATCATATGGTATTTGTCTTTCTCTGTCTGACTTACTTCACTTAGTATGATAAGCTATAGTTCCATCCATGTTGCTGCAAATGGCATTATCTCATTCTTTTTTATGGCTGAATACTATTCCACTGTATATATGTACCACATCTTCTTTATCCATTCATCTGTCAATGGACATTTAGGTTGTTTCCATGTCTTTGGCTATTGTGAATAGTGCTGCAGTGAACATTGGGGTGTAAGTATCTTTTTGAATTATAGTTTTGTCTGAGTGTATGCCCAGGAGTGGAATTGCTGTATCGTATGTCCTTGACTGTATTCTTTAATAAAGACTTTAATCAGATGCCTTTATGATATGCTCTGATAGAACTATATTCCTTTTCTTTCATGGCATTTGTCTTAATTTATATCCATTAATGCTACTGCTTGATCTTCCCTCCTAAACAATAACTGCCATGAGAATGAGGACCATATCTATTTTTTGTTCACTCTTATTTCTCTAGTGCCAACCACAGAATAAGTCCACAATAAATATTTTTTGAATGAATGTATGAACATTTGCCTAGAAGCCCACTTGTGTGTTAGGGCCATGATCTTATATAATTTTCATTCTGGTCTTTTTGTCACTGATAATTCTACAGTTATTCTGCCGTGGGCAGACATAATCTCCTGACTCACTGTCATTTCTTTGTTGCATGGGAATTTAGGGACATTTATGAAGAAAATTGCTTGACAAAATGAATAGCACTATTTGGAAAGGCAGACAGAAAGAAAGATAAAAATAGTCACTCTTTGAAAATTCAGAGTGTCCAGTTTCTGACACCTTGGAGGAGTGTTCAGAGAAAAGCATGCTTTAATATAATCAGCAGAGACCCAAATTAGATGTGAGGTTTTATATTCTACACGAGCTAAAATAGACAATTACCTGTGTTTTAAATTTCACTTTCCTTCTGTTTTGAGGGAAACCAGCATTCTATCTAGAGTAGACTTTTTAATGCTTTTTCAACCCATGGTGGGGGAAATAAAAGTTAGTTCATATTTGATGAGCACCCACTTTCTTTAAAATTTTGTGCTAATTATGTTCTTTTGATGAAAAGTGACCCTTGGTTGTGATTTTGAGAGCTATTTTGACAAGCCCAAAGGTCCCTTTGCATCCTCGGTAGGGTAAATGGACTAGAGAGGAGTAATTGCTTGAGGAAAGCACGGCATGACATTCAGAAAATGTAGCAATTTTTCCTGGCAGTGAATGAATTACACCATCCAATTGGTCCTCTCCTTTGACAGCAATTTAATCCCCAAGACTCAAGAATTCAGTTTTTTTTTTTAATTTTGTTTTATTAATTTTTTTATACAGCTGGTTCTTATTAGTCCATTTTATACATATTAGTGTATATATGCCAATCCTAATCTCCCAATCCATCCCATCACCACCGTCCCCACCTCCCCCACCACTTTCCCCTCTTGGTGTCCATATGTTTGTTCTCTACATCTGTGTCTCTATTTCTGCCCTGCAAACCAGTTCAGTTGTTTATTTTTAATTGAAGTATAGTTAATTTGCAATATTACATTAGTTTCAGGTGTACAACATAGTGATTCAGTATTTTTATAGATTATACTCCATTTAAAGTTATCACAAAATAATGGCTGTATTTCCCTGTGCTGTATAATATATCCTTCTTGCTTCTCTGTTTTTTTTCTTTTTTTTTTTGCGATACGCGGGCCTCTCACTGTTGTGGCCTCTCCCGTTGCGGAGCACAGGCTCCGGCCGCGCAGGCTCAGCGGCCATGGCTCACGGGCCTAGCTGCTCTGCGACATGTAGGATCATCGCGGACCGGGGCACGAACCTGCGTCCCCTGCATCGGCAAGCAGACTCTCAACCACTGCACCACCAGGGAAGCCCGCTTCTCTGTTTTATCCATAGTAGTTTGTATCTCTTAATCCGATACTCCTCTCTTGTCCCCCCGCTTCCCTCTCCCCACTGGTAACCATTATTTTGTTCTCTATATTTGTGAGTCTGTTTCCTAAGGCAAAAGAAGCAAAAGCAAAAATAAACGAATGGCACCTAATAAAACTTAAAAGCTTTTACACAACAAAGGAAACCATCAACAAAATAAAAAGACAACCTACTGAATGGGAGAAAATATTTGCAAATGATATGACTGATAAGGGGTTAATATCCAAAATATATAAACACCTTATACAACACAATATCAAAAAAAAACAATTAAAAAATGAGCAGAAGTTCTGAGTAGACATTTTTCCAAAGAAGACATACAGATGGCCAACAGGCGCATGAAAAGATGTTCAATATCATTAATCATCAGGGAAATGCAAATCAAAACTACGATGAGATATCACCTCACACCCATCAGAATGGCCATCATCAAAAAGACCACAAATAACAAATGTTGACAAGGACGTGGAGAAGAGGGAACACTTGTAAACTGTTGGTGGGAATGTAAATTGGTGAAACCACTGTGGAACACAGTATGGAGTTTCCCCAAAAAGCTAAACCGAAGAAAACAAAAACACTAATTTGAAAAGATACATGCACCCCAATGTTCATAACAGCATTATTTACAATAGCCAAGACATGAAAGCAACCTAAGTGTCCATCAACAGATGAATGGATAAAGAAGACGTGGCATATATACATATATACATATATATATATATATATACACACACACGCATACAATAGAAACTATAAAAGCCATAAAAATGGAGGAAGTATGGCCATTTTCAACAACATGGATGAACCTAGAGAATATTATGCTCAGTGAAATAAGTCAGACAGAAAAAGACAAATACTGTGTGTAAACACTTATATGTGGAATCTAAAAATAAAATGAATGTATATAAAAAAGAGTTCAGCTTGAGGTGGAAGGTTTTCACTGCCAGCTCAGGTTTGATTTTTTTTTTTTTTTGCGGTATGCGGGCCTCTCACTGTTGTGGCCTCTCCCGTTGCGGGGCACAGGCTCCAGACGCGCAGGCTCAGCGGCCATGGCTCACGGGCTCAGCCGCTCTGCGGCATGTGGGATCTTCCTGGACCGGGGCATGAACCCGTGTCTTCTGCATCGGCAGGGGGACTCTCAACCACTGCGCCACCAGGGAAGCCCTTAGGTTTGATTTTTGATGTCCCAGTTTAGTGAATTAGAGGGTAGTTTTCAATGGAAAAGCAGTGATTAAGTAAGAGCTCTGTTAGAGGTCAAATCCAAAGATTTAACTTGGGTTCCCACCATTCTAGGCACAGGTTGGAGTTTAATGACCTCTATTAATTGCTGCTTCGATTCCTCTGTCAGCCAGCCTCTGTCACTTGCAGCATGATGTGTGTGATTTCAGAAAGAGTGTTGAGAAAGAAGCTCCCATCAGAGCTTCACAAAAGCACAGGTGCCTGTTAATCAGTTCAATTTCCACGGGAGCTTTCAATAAAACCACTAACATGGCATGAAAAACCCTAGGAGCCTGGGGGACTCTGTTAGTTGGAAGAGGTACAGAGTAGACAGAAGAGAATGCATGAGCTGCACTGTGATCCTGGGGTCTGTTTTTTTTTTTTTTTCTTTTTCTTTCTTTTAGTCTGACTCTTGTGGTTCCTTTGTATTGAGCCATGAATAATTCCCAGGGCATTTTGCACTGATTTCATATAGCTTATGAGTTTAGCCAATTTGTGGGTATGAATTATGCTTCCTTTCACAGACTCAGAAAGCACCCCCAAATCTCTAAAGACCCTAAGTTTTATTTTATTCATTCCTCTGCCTTTTGAAGGGAAATGCTGACATGTGGAAAAAGTAGGGAGTCGGTTATGTAAGGTCCATATGCTCAGTGCTGTGCTGAGTACGTGCTATTTGACTCAGGCGCTGCTTGATAATATGATTGTGCAAAAACAAAAAAAAAACTTATACATTTTGTAAAATTGTGCTCCAAAAATAACAACACGATGGGAAAACAAATTTTGGGAAGACCACTTAAAACCTATTCAGCTTTGTAATGCAAGCACTAAGAATCCTAATGAAAGATACCAGCTCATTAAAATAACATAAGCTTCATTTTTTAAAAGAGGTAAAGTTAGCTTAATGGACTATAAAGAATTTCAGCTGCTGAGTTGGGGTCAAAGATCAGGGCAAATTGTTCAATAAACATCTTCAAAGCAGAGCACATAGAAAAACTGGGCCAAGAGGCAGAATTTGGGGATAAATGAGTGTCATGTAGACCACCATAAAATTCCCCTGAGTCTTGCTGTGTGCAGCTGTGTTGGTGTGCTTAGCATTTTAGCTATAGTTACCTGGTGCAAAAAGATCACGTGGTGAGAAAAATGTCTGTAAAACAACCTGATTTCTGAATTACACTGGTATAACTCCTCTATTTAATAATCATATAAGATAATTCACATTATAAAAATAAGCATTCTAGTAGACAGACTATAATTTTTATAATAGATCTTTTTGGTAGATGGTGCAGACACACACATATGTTTTTACACAAGTGAGAGAACTGAGACTTAGAGAGCTTCAATAACTTCCCCAAGATCATGCAGTTAGTATGGGTAGGCCAGGGTTTAGATGCAAGTTTATGCTTTGCTTCCTCTAAGGGATTTTTGGCATTTTTAAATACTGAAATTTCATGATGTTTCTTAGGAAGAGGGTAGAAAACCAATACATAGTAAGGACCAAATAAATGCAAGCTCTAAAGTACACACACATTCATACACACAAACATCTTCAGTCCTTTTGAGGTGGATTATTATTCTCTCTACTTGGAGAGTCTATGTAATATGCAAACCACACTCATTGTAAAGAATTGTACGAGTTATAGAAGCCATTTTCTCTCTGCCCATCCTACCCTTTGGCTTTCCCTCACAGTCCAAGAAAAGGGAGAGAAAGATGAGCATTCCAGAAAAATATGTCATTAAAATTCAAGATCTGCCCTCCTGTGTGTCACTACCATGTTGTCAGGAGGGAAATGATGAGATACTGGTATTTTTTAAAAGCTCAGTTTAATGTCAAAGTTGGACATTGACAGCCAATGCTATGCACTCTTCCTTCAAAATGATCACAAAGGTAGAAAATTTTCGTGGATAATACAGTTTTTCTTTTTTTTTTTAAATTAAAAAGAATTTTGGAGTATAATTGAAATACAATGCTGTGTCAATTTCTTCTGTATGGCAAAGAGGCTCAGTTATACATATATATACAATCTTTTTCATATTCTTTTCATTATGGTTTATCATAGGATCCTGAATACAGTTCCCTGTGCTGTACAGTAGGACCTTGTTGTGTATCCATTCTCTATATAATAGTTTGCCTCTGCTCATCCCAAACTCCCAATACTTCCTTCCCCCAACCCCATGCCCCCTTGGCAACCACAAGTCTGTTCTCTATATCTGTGAGTCTAATACAGTGTGTCTTGAATCAAATGATTGGTTTGGACCTATTTCTTGTAAGTCATATAGCCTTAGGAAACTAAGAAATGACACTGAAATAATAAGCATCAAAGCTCTTCGTAAATTGTGCAGCCTGATTGGAATTTAAAATATTTATCGTTATGATTGCTCACCAGACTGCCACTTTTTTGTCTTGGTTTTATTAGTTATAATGCTACGAATTGGTCTCTTATAGGTTCAGCACTAAAATGTAAATTATTTGAGCTTAAAGGTATTGTTAAATGTTATTGTAGAAAATCGGGGCTGGAAGGGATGATAGCAGTTTTAGAGTTCTGAAGCTTAATTTTTTAGAAGCTGAAACTAGTGCCCAAAAAGATGAAGTGTCTTTCCAAAGGTCACCCCGCTACTTAATGATTGCTGGACCAGAGTTTATTCCCTGATATAAATTTTCTTTGATTTCTAGGTGAGAGGGAATTCCTTTCTTAGGCTTATCAAAGTTATTCTCCGTCAAACAAATGAAAATCAAACAGAACACAATAGACATGTCTCACTTCTTGGACCTCACCTTTTGGAATTGGAAATTTAGCCATAAAATAGGTCTAGTCCAGCTTAATTGCCTTTGTTTTTAGCTTCACATGGCCTCTAGAGACTTGAGACTTCTTCCAGCATCCCATGAAGCCACCATCAGACAGGTTGAATAATTTGCTTTCTACCAAATGATTGGTTTCTGGTTTCCAGTAGAAATAGGTTCATTCTTTTATTTGAGAACATTTGGAAGCCAAGTATTTGAAACTCTGTGTTATGCACTATCATACCTTTGTATAAAAATAAGATAAGGAAAATTACCTAATGTCCAAAACGATGAAACATAGACCCTTGGTATAAAGGTAGCTTATTTCAGCAACCATGTGTCTGCACTTCTAGTTGAGGCTAAGGTTGAGATGAGGGAACCTCGTTTTGAGCCCTAATTACTTACTTTTGCTTCAGCTCATCTTTCTTATCATTTATGAGTTTCAAAGTGACATCAGCTTTTCCTATAACATTGAATTGTGTCAATGGAAGTGCCTCTTTCCCCAGATTAATTAGGAAAACTCTTTAGGGAAAACAAAAAATAGTTCTGCACAAATTAGTTTAAAATACTCAAACTGAAAATGAAATGACTAGTGTAATACTGGTACCCTTGAGTACTAATAAATATTTTCCTCAGGCTTTGGTAATATCTTTAAAGGACTTTTTTTCAGCCATACCCAGAATAAAGCAATGCAGATGAGAGTGCCAAAAAGAAGCTTCATGAAAGTTTATGACTTAAGCATAAATGCCTTATAATATCCATAAAAGGAACAAGCTTTGAGAGGCTAAATAATGGCTCTTTGCAAACAGTTGGGACATTAAAGAAAAAAAAAAACCTGAAAGAAGCATCACTAGATATATTTTGGCCTCTTCAATGGGCAAACAAGTGTTCTTTAAGTTTCTCAAAACTACTTGTCCTTATACTTCTGGATTGACAGAATTTTATATACAAAATGAGAGGGTTGATATAATTATACAGGAATATCAGGGGGAAAAGAACTATTTCCTGCACCCCCAAAATCCCAATTAAAATAAACAAAATTTATAGCAAGCAAAATGCAATCCATGGCTATTTTATTTGGGGGGTACTTTCCTCTAATGTCATGGGAGAGAACTTTCTCATTTAAAGAAACCTTAGCCACTAATCCCCTCTATGTTCTGGGGAACTGGAAATTTATCTTGCCTTGTATTGGTAAAATTGCAATACTGGCCCTCTGGTTAATGATGTGCATACTCAGGTATTTGGGGGAGTGTACTGATGTCATCAACTTACTCTGAAATGCCTCAAAAAGTAAGATGTGTTAATGGATGGATAGCTATGTGCTAAAGCAAATAGTGTAAAATATTAATTGCAGACTCTAGGCAGTGGGCATATGGGTGTTTAATATAAAATTCCTTCAACTTTTCTTAATATTTGAAAATTTTCAAAATGAAATTTGGAGGGCAATTGCAGTATTTTCATTGTGGTTTAAAGCTGGAGACACTTGATAGGCAAGATAGTGTGATAAAAGAGGACAACGCTAGTCTTCAATTTGTGGCTTGTTTGCTTTAGGATGGAAAAACTCCTCACCATAAAGTTGCTTTACCTGAAAAGTATTATAACAGTCAATCAATTTCTTTATTTCCCAGATGCAGCCCTTCTCACCAGGGCACACTTTCCACCACAGCTGGGGTGATTTCAGGCATTAGATGCCACTGTACCACAAGTCCACCCTCTTCCTGGATTCTTAATCTCTGTTCATGATTCTTTCCCATTGTGCCAGATATTTTAGGGCAATTTTTATCCTAAAGTCTCATTGTCCCTTTCTGTAATCTGTCCTCCCATGTGGCCACCTCTGTCTATCAGATGTTTGAATATGTCTGAGTCCTATCAGTAGGCAGAACTCGTCTTCCTGTAGAAGATTTTGGACACCTTGTACATTAGTGGAAGCAGATGATTAATCAGGAAAGGAATGTTGCCAATGGGTACATGTTGGAGAATCTGAGTCCTAGGTCTTTCCCAGATAAAATAACCTGTTACAATGCTAGAAAAAATGGGCATAAACATGAAAAGGTGCTCGATTTCATAAGGTGCTGGAGACACAAAAATTAAAACCACAAGGTGAAGCCACTCTACACCCACAATAACATTTAAAAATTTAATACTGAGTGAAGGAATTCAGACAGAGAAAGACAAATATCGTATGATGTTGCTTATATGTGAAATCTAAAAAAATGATACAAATGAACTTATTAACAAAACAGAAGTAGAGTCACAGATGTAGAAAACAAACTTATGGTTATGGAGGCGGGGGGAAGGGGAGGGGCGGGAATCAATTGGGAGACTGGGATTGACATATACACACTACTATATATAAAACAGATAACTAATAAGGACCTACTGTACAGCACAGGGGACTCTACTCAATACTTTGTAATGGCCTGTATGGGAATAGAATCTAAAAAAGAGTGGATAGATGTGTATGTATAACTGAGTCACTGTGCTGTACACATGAAACTAACACAACATTGCAAATCAATTATACTCCAATAAAAATTTTAAACAACGAACAAAAATATTCCTTGACAAATACTTCAAAAAATAAAAGAAAATAAAAATTAAAAAAGTAAAACAAAATCTTGGCGAAGATGTGGAACAAGTGAAACTCATAAACTGCTGGTGGGAGTATAGATGGGCACAGCAATTTGGAAGACTGTTTAGGATGTTTGGTATACAAAACCTGGTTTGGGGCAAGTTATTAACCTGCTGAGTCTCTGTTTCTTACTTAGCAATGGGGAAAATAATAGGCACATCACAGAGTTGCAGTAGGAATTAAACAAGGTTATGTGTGCAAAAGCAGGAGGGAAGGTAGAGCATGTGGACCCAGACACAGGCAGGAGGTAGATGTAATGCTGGCAGCTGTGAGTAGAAACATACTTAACAAGATATTGTTGTGTGGCAGCTTACGCCTATGTTAAATCTGGGGGGAAATGTTAAAATTTCTGAGAAAAGTTAGCCTTGTACCTATTCAAAGTGTTTGTGAATAGTCTTTTTTGGAAGAAAATAACCAATAACTTATAGTAAGGCACACAGCAAATGCCAAGGTTTTACGGTGAAACATTTTTCAAAAATTTTTTTATTTTTATGTGTAAAGGTGTTAAAGCATCTTCCCAGTTAGAAAACCCAGACAACATCCCATAAAATGATGATGATTCTGCAGACTGTGTTTTTCACATTGAGTATACAGGTCAGTTTCAGGGAAAAACATGATTTTCTACAGAAGTTTCAGTAAAAAATACTAAGTAACACGTTAGGTTTATATAAACATTTCTCCTTTAGGTTATTTATTACTTTTGCTAACAAAAATCAAATACTACACACACACACAATTAAAATTCCCCCATACTATCATCTGCTGGTCCAGCTTCCTCTCCAGAGATAACAGCTGTAAAAGTTTTTGCATATATACTTCTGGTTATTTGCCTGTGTCTTGTGCCCTATCTGTGTGTACAAAGTACATAATTGCTCCTATAGAAATACACAATTTAAAAGATGTGTCTTCTTAAAAAAAAGATATGATATCATAGCTTATGAATTATTCTCCAGCTTAATTTGTTAACTTGCTGATATGTCCTGGAAATCTCCTCATGTGAATCTACTTAGAACTACCCAATCTTTCTAACAGTTTGATTTTTGGGGGTTTTTTTTGGTTTTTTGTTTTTGTATTCCAGAGTATAGAAATACCATATTTTAACTAGGCTTCTTTTGTATGTCACTTCGGTTGTCCTCATATTTCCTTGCTGCTAACGGTGCTGTAGTAACCTCATGCAACAAACTTTATGTAACCTTCCTTGGGCACTTGTGCAAGGTTTTCTCTGGGTAGCTATTGAGGCATGCAATTGCTTGTTAATCATTAGATTATGATTAGCTAATGCTGAAATGCTCTTCAAAATGAATGAATGAATGAATGCATGAACGCTCTTCATTCTCACCAGCAATGTAAATGTAAATAGTTCTAGTTTTCCCATAGCTTTACCACATTTGATATCATTCTTTTAAATGTTGTCAGTCCAATGGTGAGAAGTAACACCTCAATGTTGCTCGAATACGTATCGATAAACACTACTGAGCTGAGCATCTTGGCAAACGTTCTTTTGCCTTCTTGACGGCCACTACCCCCATTATGGCTTTTGACTCTTTTTCCCCCATTCAGTGGGCTCTTGATGGTAACCAAAGCCTAGAAGAGTTTCTGAGTCAGTAATTCCAGGCCTAAGAACTAGTCTCCACAGCAGGAGAATAAACTCTACTTGCTCCCAGTACTGGGTTTCCTTTCATGAATCAATGGATCAGGATGTTTTGGTCTCAGACTTTGGTGCAGTCAGGAATTACCTGCAGATCTTGTTAAAATGCAAATCCTGATTCAGCAGTTGGTGGGTGGAGCCTGAGGGTCTACCTTTCTAACTAGCTTACTGGTGGTCCCAAGGTGGCTGGTCCATGTAATGAGGAATTACATGATTTGTACATACAGGTCATGTCTTTACATTAAATGACCAGGTCATCTGGGGCTGGTACAGATCAGGTGGTACTTCTCCACAGTGCAGGGTCAGTAGACTTTCTTGTATTTACAAACTCAAGACCACCCCTCTGATACCTCACTCTTTGCGTTAGACCTTTAGTCACTGTTAATGTATCTCACTATGACATTATTGTAATAGGAATCATGGGGACAGGAGTGGGAAATGAATAAATTACTCTTGGTGAATATCTTTGCCTCACATTCCCCTGTTATGACAGTGACTACTTTTGCAGTCAAAGTACTGAAATCATTCTGTAGCCTCCTTTTCCTTGTCTTTCTGAACAAAGAATTTCCACAAAGCATGCACTTCTGTGCACAGAAATGCCTCCTATGCTTGACAGCACTTCTTGCCAAAATTAACTATATCTCCATTCTGTATCTATGTATCTATCTACCTGTCTATCCATCCATCCATCCTCTCTCATCTTCTATCAATTCTTGTTCATTATAGTCCTTATTCTAATACATTGACTAGATTTTCTTCCTTTTCATCAGATCCCTTTCATTTCATTTAATCTTTAAATTTAATGTCACTTAATATTTCAAAGTAGGTTGTGGTCAATTTTACACGTGATGGAAGTGGGATCACCTTCCTGCCAGCTAGTGGCAAAGACAGCATCTAGAAGAGAAGATGTGTTTGGATCGAGCACACAGGTTCTTTTTATCACATCATGTCAGGCAATTTAACCACCTCTTTCTCTCTCTCTTTCACATTCTATAATTCACAACTATTTTCAATGATAAAATCTTAATATATTACCTTCTTGATTGCTCTGTTAACATTGGTCCTTTGCTCTAATGAATCCCTTTTAAATATTTTAATCAACTTATTGAAGTGTAATTGAAATAAGCTAAAATGCTCTCATTTTGAGTGTACAGTTTGATGAATTTTTACATGTTTATACCTGTGTAACCAGTTAAGATATAGAATATTTTCATCACTCTGGATGTTTCCCTCATGTCCATTAAAGTCAGTCCCTCACTCTTAACTTCAAGTAATCACTGATCTGTTTTCTGTCACCATAAATTAGTTGCCTTATCCAGTATTTCATTTAAATGGAGTCATATAGTATGTTGTGTTTTGTGCCTTGTTTCTTTATCTAAACATAATGTTTTTGATATTCATCCATGTCAGTAGGTAATTCTCTTTTTATCGCAGAGTAAAATTCCAATGTATGAACATATGACAATTTATTTATCCATTCATCTGTTGTTCCACAAATAAAGCTGCTATAAGCATTTCTGTTCCAGTCTTCTGTGAATATATGATTTAATTTCTCTTGAGTAAATACCTACGAGTAGCATTGCTGGGCCATATAGCAAATATACTTTACCAACACTAATTAATAACTTTAATAAATTCTCAAATCTATTTTAATCTGAATTCTCCAGTGTTGCATAGAACTGTATATTGTCTTATATTCTCTAATTTCTTAAAGTCCTGCCTCCCTGCTAGGTAATAAACTCTCAGGTGATAAGAGTTAAAGTTGTCATCTATTTCTTTTTTAACTTAAACAACTTAACACAGGGCTCTGGGCATATAACATAAAGCTTGTCAGATTATTATGTGTTTTATTAACAGTACCCCACTAAACACAATGAGCCCAAGTTTTAGTCCTCTTTGAGTTGAATTTGTAAAGTTAAGTTTCACTGAGTGTGTTTCAGATAAACATAACTCCTCCTTTTCCTTGTGGGTGAATTTGTGACATAATAAGGCCACCTGGATTATTCTGAGACTCTTGCTGGAACCATCAGGAAATAGGTTCTAATGTTCCACTGGGGTAGCTAAGTTAAAGAAAGCAAGGCTAGGTTTGCTGTTGCTGTCTTTGCCACTTGGAGAGATTCTACCTGAAAATAAAGCCGTCACGAATAATGCTGTATGATATACTTGAAAGTTGCTAAGAGGGGAACTCTTAAAAGTTTTTACCACACACACACACACATAAAGATGGTTACTATGTGAGGTGATGGATGTATTAGCTAATCATTTTGCAATATATACATATATCAAATCATCACCTTGTATACCTTAAACTTACACAATGTGATATGTCAATTACATCTCAATAAAGCTGGGGAAGAAACAAAGCCGTCACAGAGGAAAGAGACAAATTTGTGATGACATGTTGAGACATGGATCAAAACATGTTATCAGGTTCCACCAGTACTGGAACCTGTAAACTTCTCATGGCTTATGCCAGTCTGAAATGAGTTTATTAACTTGTTATTGCAATAATACTATTTAGTCGATTGCACCTTAGTAATACCAGCTCCAAATTAACCATTCACTATACCAAAAATGAGTTGCAAGCAAAAGATATTTTCCTTTGAACACATTACCTTGACCTCAACATCAAGGATAATATCTTGCCAATTTTCTTTAGAATCCATTGGAAGTTTAAACAAAAATGATAAAGACACTGTATTTGCATCTTTGTATACCTAAAATCATCACTAAAATTGAATTGGGAGTGGTGACTCAATGTTGAAAAATATCAGAAATTAAGTTTTCTCATAAAGAACTGAAATTAAGACCCATGGAAAAGAAGCATTTAAGCATTGTTGGTCCAGTGACACATAACTGCAGTTATCTTACAGAGAGCACCATTAGCGGTGAGCAGTGTTGTTACTCTCGTATGCATTTTGGGTTGAATTTGCCGAATAATTGCCTCAATTATCTGCTTCACATTGGCCATGGAATCTTGGCCAGGACTTTCATTTTTGTTTCTGGCTGGATCACAGATTAGTGATCTCACAGACAAAACCTCATTTCAATGTCAAACTGTTGGTGAGACTCACATCAAAAACTTGCATCGTTATTGTGGCCGAGACATTATTCCTCTGTCAATTTATGGTGAGCAATCCTATTCAGAAAAACTGGTTTTGATGTAGTGTATTGTTGGGTAGAGAAAGACATTCTCACTTAGGGCCGTTATAATTGCATGTTGCCATAGTGACACTGGACAAACAGAGAAGATTTTTTCAGGTGCTTATTGCTTTCCAGGAAGATTCTCATCAGATCTGGTAATTGTCAATGCTGGCCATCTTCCCCAGGCCAAGGAATACCTGTCCTATCATCAGGTCTCATGCTCCGGTGGGAGGAGCACTCAGTCCTTTTTACTGTCAGCAGTAATCTCAGGACCATCTCAGCAAATCTGAGTCAAGGCAGCAGAGTTAGACCTTGGTCATCCAGTGGGAGATGGCATTTTATCTTCTAACCCTACAGTGTCTGGGAGCGAGAGAGATGGAAATTGTAGGACCGCCAAATACGCTCATTTGGTTTATTCAGATTCGAAAAGTATTTGTGAAACATCAACTTTTACATACATCTCATTTCAGTTCCAACACAACCCTGTGAAGTCTACTTACACATGCAACAATAGGCACAAATATCAGAACCATTATGTTGAGTAAAGGGAGCCAGAGCCTACAGGTGCAAACAGAATGACCCCATCTATGTGAAGTTTAGCAATAGGCAAAGCTGATTTATGATGATGGAAGTCACATGTCTGTCCTCATGTGCACCATTTCTCAGCTCACAGAGTAGAGGACTGTGAGATGCATTGTGCTTTCAGCTCTGCACTCACTAATGTGAAACCACAGGTAAACTTCAGCCCTTTCATTGCTAAACTGAAGTCCCCTGCAGCTCTAATTTCTGGAGTATTATCTAGAAAACTCCTCTCTATCCATCCCTTCCAAGGGTAGGATTGACTAAAAGGGGCCCTAGGGAATTTTCTTGGTGTTGGACGTGTTCCATATTTTAATTGGTTGGGGGTTACACAGGGGTACATGTTTGTTAAAACTCATCATGCCATGCATTTAAAATCCATACATGTTGCTGACAGTAAAATTGCAAAAAAATGTAAAAAGAAAAATTTGATGAGTTACTCTTTTGACCCATATTCTACTCATGAGACAAGTGAGACTAAGAATGAGGTGATGGTTTGCCCACAGTCATGGTGGGAGTTGGGAAACCTATACTATCCGATGAGAATTGTGATTTTATCTTGTGTACTTTTGTAGTAAGATTTTCACCATAACATTAATTATGAGTCTAATGCACTTTGTATTCAGTACATTAGGAGAAAACAAAACAAAAATGAAAAGATGTATTCCCCACAATCAACTCTGTTTATCTGCACGCTTAGATTTTACAGAGAGAAATAGCAATGAGTCTTTGTTTTTTCCCTGGGAAAAGCAAAGGGAGGCTGTCCAGCAGGTGAGGTCATAGTGGTGCCACTCAGTCAACAGTGTTCTGAGACTTCTGACAGAGTCCCAATAGGTGTTTTTCTTTAGAGACGTAAAAAATGTGACATAACAGCTTTCAGTCTGTGAAGCAGTTCCTAGATAAACAATCCCTAAGCAAATCACCTCGCATCTTGTTAAAAACACAGATTCTAATTTAGTGGGTCTAAAGTGAGGCTCGCCAACTTGAAATTCTAATAAATTCCAAGATGGTGATGATGTTGCTGGTCCTTGGACCACACTTTGAGTGGCAAAGATGAGGTTATTAAAACTGTAATTGAATCTGCAATTTACCTGAGGTCTCAAACTCAAGAGGTGAGCTGAAAACAGGACCCATGATGATGAGTATCTATAGATTTTCTGCCATCCTATAAGAAACAAGATGAGAAGGTATATAAATAAATATAAACATGTGGGACTGGGGAGAAAATTTGTTGTAACCATTTATTCAAATGACTTGTCTAGAGTATCTGAATGCGAGTAATTGGTTCCATTTTTATTGCTCTGATTCTAGGTACAAAGCTTTAGGTTAGTGTTTTTCTAGACACTTCTAAACAATTTCCAATCTAGAAGTTACTCTTGTAATCAAGGATACATTTGTAATCTGGGAAACTGTAGAATGAAGTAGTGACCCACAAAAAAGTTTGATGACCGCAACACACGCACATGAAAGTTTGTTATTGACGTTGTACCCATCCTCCTAAATGGCCTTCAATAATCCCTGCCTCTTGGTATCCCCACCATTGTGTAATCCTCTTCCACATTAAGTGGGGCTGACCCCTGGGAAACCAATGAGATGATGATGTGTGACTTCCAAAGACAGATCATAAAAGACATCCTGGCTCTGCCTTGTTCGCTCTTGGACTGTTCACTCTGGCAGGAACCAGTCACCCACCATGTTATGAAGATTCTCAAGCAGCCCATGTAGCCCCACGGGACGAACTGAGGCCTCCTGCCAATAGCCATGAAGGGAGTGGATTATCCGAGACATGGATCCTCCAGCTCCAGAACTTTGAAACACTCAGTAACTAAGATAGTACTGTATTTGTAATATAATACACTATTTACAATAGCCAGGACATAGAGCCACCTAAATGTCCATTGACAGAGGAATGGATAAAGAAGATGTGGTACATATATACAGTGGAATATTACTCAGCCAGAAAAAAGAATGAAATGATGCCATTTTGCACAGCAACATGGATGCAACTAGAGATTATCATACTAAGTGAAGTAAGTCAGACAGAGAAAGACAAATACCATATGATACCATTTACATGTGGAATCTAAAAAAAATGAGACAAATGAACTTATTTACAAAACAGAAACAGGCTCACAGATTTCAAAAAAAACATATGGTTACCAAAGGGGAAACAGTGGGGGGAGGGATAAATTAGGAGCTTGGGATTAACATGTACACACTACTATGTACAAAATAAATAACCAACAAGGACCTACTGTATAGCGCAGGGAACTCTACTCAATACTCTGTAATAACCTGTTTGGGAAAAGAATCTGAAAAAGAATTGTTATATGTGTATGTATAACTGATTCACTTTGCTGTACACCTGAAACTAACACAACATTGTAAATCAACTATACTCCAGTTAAACTTAAAAAAAAAGAAAAGAGGGAGAAACTCTGCATTTGGTAGATATAAGACTTGATTTAGAAAAGTAGCCTCTGTAGTAAGTCCAAAATATGTTATCTAAATATAATCACACCCTATCTGAATCAACCCTAAGAGTTCTTCTGATTTCATGGTTACCAGGTTCCAATCCCAAAGAAATAGATTTTTCAGTGGAGGAAACAAGAAAAAATGTAAAATTGGAAATTGGAACATTTACATTATGGTAATGAATAAAACCAGTAAGTTACATGATCTATTATTATGTTCTATGCTTAGGAATGTCTTGATGAAGACTTAGGTTAGGAACCTAGCAGAGGAAATAAGGAAGAACAGATATGAATTATTGATAGGACTTCATGATAAATTGAGTTGGTTTATAAAGAAGAAGAAAGGAAAAAGATGCCTATAAGAATTTGTGCCTATTTGATAGAAGAATAATGACACACACCATTGAATAAAATAGATTTACTGAGAAGATAAGCCAGGATTTTAGAGATGGGGAAGAGGATGGAGGGTTTTATTTTGAGATGCATTGAGTTCCACATAATAAGAAACCCTAGGAGAAAATGCTTTCTTCTTGATTTTTACTGTCCTTTTGTACTACATATTGGTGAGATTTTTTTTCTCATTTTGAAACCCCATCCCTGAAAAACAGAGATAGCCAATGTATCTATTATACTTATGAAAAAAAATTATCAAGTAAGAGTCTTAGCAATATGTTCAATACGGAGAGTTAGGGATTGTCTAAAATCCAGCTTTCCCCAAAACCAAGCTATGGTTCTTTCCAGCTGGAGTATCCTGTGATCACTGCACGGCTTTCTTCATACTGGCTCTTGGTCCCTTGGTGTCTAGAATTAGTCATTGTTTTGAAATAGGAAAGTGTTTGGCTAAATGTTTTTGATAGGGGTTTAATACAGTGTCTGTCTCTTGGTGGGTTCCTGGTAGGTTTTAGCTTTTAGCTTTGAACAATTAGAAATCCAATGCTGTAAATTCACCAAAAATGGTAAGGCTTTGGGAAATCTGTCAATGCAGCCAAACCCACAGAAGACTGATTTGTGAAACTGAATGCCAAAGTGTTAATTGACTAATGGCCATATGTGATTCTAACAACTGGAACATCCAGTAAAGGATATTGTTAGCTGTCAGACTTTTTTTTTAGTTGTCAAACTCTTTTTATCCTTACACCACTTCCCTTAATGATTTCCAGAATCATGGTTTCTTTCATTAACTGCATTTTTAGAGTGTCTTCTCAGTGAAATTTTAGAAAGATAAGTTAATGTAATGGACAACATATTTACAAATAATACTTTTGAGCTAAGTGACTTGGGTGAACATGACTTTTTTGACTCGTATTCTTCTATTTTGTAATGATAGCTTCTTAGCTTTCTCTTTAGTGGGTAGACAGTTGTTCCATTTTAACAAGAAAGGGACCTGAATGAAAAAAATATAGCTAAACAAATAGCTGAGTTATAACTACTGTAGCATTAAATGTAAACAAACCTATGATAGATTCTCAACAAATTGGAGGAATTTTAATTTGACAATAAACTTCAAGCAGTTTACTTCAAAGACATTTGAGGCTAATAGGCTATTTATATGTTGCCTGAGGGGGGAAATATTTCCTTCGGTGGACTTATTGATTTGTTGACTTTTAACAGAAAACTATGCTGATCTAATTATGAAGAAGGGTTAAAAGCTAATAACTTCAGTCCATAATGGCACAAAATGACTGATGGTCTAACAGAAGCAACCGCGCATGAATCTTTAGCCAGAAACATGAAATACCATCTCAGTAGTGGGAGTGGGGTTTGAAATACTGCCACCAATTTTTCTTTCTACATCCAGTGATGTTAAAATAGCTAAATGGTGTTGTAATTGGACCCATGGTGTAGCAGTCACTTATGACAGACTCTTTACATTTTGTTTGCTTATAGTCTTCTGATTTATTAATTTTTTTAAAACAAAATTCCTGTTATGCTAATATGCTCATCAGTGAAGTGCTATGCCACAAGCTTCTTCAAAAACCAATTTTTTTAAAGTCAGTATGAGGGTCATGAAGGGGCCATAATCAGTGGATCAACCTCAGGAATCCTGAGAAGTCAAGGCAGATCACCAAGTATCCATATAAATCCTTCCCCCCAACCCTGCCAATGTGGGAATTAAAAAAGGAATGTGAGATCTTATGGTTGGGACCACATAAGTTGGTTTTAAGACTTTCATAGAAAGCCCTTGAGATGGGAAAATCTATATAGGTACCACTGGGTACCATTTTGAGACATGAAACCAAAACAAGTGTGTGAAGGCTATTCACTATTTACAAGATTTTCTGGTCTAGTTCAGTCTAGCCTCGAATGACTGCTACACTTAAGATTCAGACTTCTTTGTCCTGGGAAGAAAGAGCTGTGCTTGTAGGTCGAGCTGGGGGAGCTCTTGGGTGGTGTTGGAGCCCAAGGTTAGGAGAACTTATCAGTAGCACCAGATAGTCCATTAACAGCATGAAGCTGGGGTGGAGGGGGCAGCACTGGCTCCTCGTGACCATAGGTGTTGCTGGTAGCAGAGGGCCAGAGACTTGAGAAGGCCATCGAGAGCAGCTTAATTAACCCCTGGGCATTGAGAGTAGGACTCAGTAAAGTTTGAGACCTAAATATTTTGTTTTGAGGAAGAGAGTGAAATTTCTATTACCTTGTCTCTACTAAGAGGAAGATAAAAATCAACAATTCCACCACCCCTTCCCCAGACATAATGATAAGTAATCTGCAGGTGTATATACCCTTTTAAAAATATATACATATTGAAGTATAGTTGATTTACAATGTTGTGTTAGTTTCAGGTGTATAGCATGGTGATTCAGTTATATGTAAACATATATTCATTCTTTTTCAGATTATTTTCTTGTAATAGGTTATTACAGAATATTGAGTAGAGTTCCCTGTGCTGTACAGTAGGACCTTGTTGGTTATCTATTTTATGTAGAGTAGTGTGTATATATTAATCCCAAGCTCCTAGGTTATCCCTCCCTCTCCATGTTTCTTCTTTGGTAACCATAAGTTTGTTTTCGAAATCTGTGAGTCTGTTTCTGTTTTGTAAATAAGTTCATTTATATCATTTAAAAAAATTAGATTCCACATATAAGTGATATCATATGATATCTGTCTTTCTCTGTCTGACTTACTTCACTTAGTAGGCGTATATACTCTTGAAAGTATTTCTTTCTTGCTAACTTGCTTATTTACTTTTTCCCTTCTACCCAGCCTGCTAGATTTTTTGAATTAAAGCTACATCACGAACTTCTTTCCATATCATTACTTATTCTTCCATAATATAATTTTTAGTGGCTATTTAATGTTTAGTTGTAAGATTTCACTATCATTGGTAACTAAGGTCATTGTCAAAATTATTTATATTGTAACCTATAGCCTTGTTTTGCTTTGTTTTCTTGCAGTTGAAAACTATGCCCCAAAATATCTTCAACTCCTCAGTTCAGTTGCCTTTACTTTCTTGTTTCTCACTGTCTGTTGTGCAGGCCAGGAGTGAATTGGGGGTCTTCTTTGCTTTTCTCCTGGCCTCCACCAGGGCTCTCCTCCACTTAGTTTAGAGAACGGGCCTCAGTGCTTTAACCAGAGGCCTGATATTAGAGGCAATTTCTGTATTTATGGGAACTGGAGGGGGCTGGGGTAGTGGGATGGGATTGTCCTGTCTGTTTCTCTTTAGTTCCTTGCTCTTCTAACAGTGATCCATGAACCAGCAAGGTGGGCAGCCCCTGGAAGTGGTTAAAAATACAGAATCTCAGGCCCCACCCCAAGCCTGTTGAATTAGAATCTGCATTTCGGATGATACTCTAGTATTCATATGTAGGTGAAATTCTGAGAAGCACTGCTTTAGTTGGTTGCCATTAATTTTCCTTTGATTATTCCTACAGCAGTGATTTCCAAATTTGTCTTCATATGGGAATCACCAGGGAATCTTACAGAAATGCTCATGTTGCATCCCTCCCCTAGAGACTGTGATTTAATTGGTCTGGGGTGTGGCTTGGACATTGGAAGGTTTAAAAAATGCCCAGATTCAAATGTGCAGCCAAGTTTAGGAAATACTGCTCTATGCCTCATAAAGTGATTCTGTCTTGTTTGAAAATTTTTCCCAGGGCCCCATCCTACCCTATTTTGGATTGTAGCTTTCTCTACCTATCAATTCTATTCTATCTGCTTCCCATTTTTCAGAAGTTCCTATAAAATTTTGTTCCATTAACAATATGTGTTCGCTTTATTCTTTAATACACTTATATATTTAAATTGTGTGGCTTAAGTCTTTCCAAAGGAAAATATAATCCAGGTAGAGTAGTCGTATGTTGGTTATAGGTTGATATTTCTTTTACTCCATTTTCTTTTTGGCTGCTTCTTGTTTCTGGCATGGCCAGATTCCTCCAAATCCAGCATGGCTATACCATCATCAACCCCTTGTTCTCAGCTCTTGGTCTATCTTTTTGATTCCTCATTTTCTCTGTTGGTATTCCCGAGGACTGTAGTTGCAACAGGGTTTCTCAGCAGTGGCACCATTGACATTTGGAGCCAGAGAATTATTGTACGTGAGTGATTGTCGGATGTTGAGCAGCATTCCTGGCCTTTACCCACTAGTTGCCAGTAGTATTTCTCACCCCACCCACTCCATTTGTGACAAAAATAGTTCAAAGATTGCCAAATGCTCCGTAGGGAGCAAAATTCCCTCTTGGTGGAGGACCACTGAGCTATAGGATCGTCAAGAGTTCTCCATGGTTAGTAAATTGTGCAACAAGTACATTTAAAAATATCATTTTTGTGTAACAGTCTTTACTATCTTCATGACATGTACTATTTTTTTCCATCAATTTTATTTCATCTACCTATGTTCTGGGATAGTCCTGAGTTAATGAAATTATATTCTTTACTATGAAAATGGTTCAGCTCATACAGAATGAAATGTATGTAATTATTGAGTTTGTAAGATTTTCCAAATGAAATTCACACACACACACACACACACACACACAGCGCGTGGGAGAGATTAGAGATCATAGCCAAAGGGTCCCAATATTAGAATAAGGAAAAAGGATTGCTCCACTAATGGTCTGAATGGACTGAATTGTGGCTAAAATTACCTTATTTTGGAAGATAAGAACACATTTCCCCAAAATGCTGATCCCTCACTTCTAGCCCAGAATTAAGTTGCGAAGATTCCATCTTTATTATAGCCCTTTTGAGATGAAAGGAGTATATGTCAAAATGTGTCTTTTATTTCATACCAGGGAACCTAGCTCAGCCTATGCTTTCTTAAATACTCACAGCTCTAGTGAACTAAAGGCCCTACATGAACACATTCTGAAAACAGATAAGAGAAATATAAATAGAAGCACACATCCCCAGCTTCCTCCTTCCTTTCTGATGGGATCTGCTGGAGATAAGACATATCCTAAGTCTACCAGGCACAGGGCACATGCAGTAGTAGTCATGGAAATGAATAATTCAGTGTTTCCAAAGGGAATTTCATTTTAGGTACACAACTATATTTCCTTTAAGCAACATTTGGTTCATGCTAATGGTCTTCCATTCAGTTGAAGAAGGTTGCAGATCAGCAGGGAGTGTTTTAAACAGATTTCCAACTGGAAACTAAATTGTTGCCTAGATGAGGCAAGCTTTTGCTTGGTGTAGATTAAAGTGGTTTCTGTTTTGCTTTGAATTTCTAAAGCCTATGTTTGGGCACCAGATTCTTTCCCCCTTGAGCTCTGCAGGGAATGAAACCGAGAAGGACCGTGTGGGGCTCCTGGGCATGGAAGCCTTGCTGTGTCCCCTGTTTCTTGTTTGTAGGGAACAGACTCCAGCCTCCATGACCTTCCCTGAGTTCCAACAGGTAAATTCAAACAGTTGCTGACCAGGGAAGGGAGGGGATACAGAGAAAAGGGAGGAACAGTCAAGAAACAATAGTGCAGCCTTGGGGCAGGGTCCTGGTTCCCCCTCAAGGGATACACATAACAATATCTTTGAGCTCTTCTGCAGAACTAAAACCCCAACAAATGGCAGATGTTAGCATTCTTCATTCCACAGAAGAGGTCAGATTAAAGCAACCAGAGAAGCTCATCAAGAGACCACTTGAGACCAACTTAAAGGAGCACAGGCCCTGCACACACGCTGATCCTTATCAGCAACCTTGCCCTTGAACTATTGCTATAAAACTCCTCCCCAAATCCACCCCCCCCCCAAGTTGAGACACATGGTCTTGAGGGCATGAGCCCGCTGTGGCCCCCTTTGCCTCAGAAAGCAATAAAGCTGTTCTTTTCTACTTCACCCAAAACTCTGTCTCTGAGATTTGATTTGGCACCAGTTCACAGAGGCCGAGTTTTCAGCATCACGAAGAGGGGCCTTCCTTTCAGGGTGGCTCACTTCCCCAGGCCTGGCCCTGAACAAGCCTGGCATTGAGTTTCTCTGAACACTGCTGACCTTTAGCAGGGGTGTTGCTGAGTGCATGAGCAGAGCTGTCCCTGAGTGATTTGTCCTCAATGTGCCAGAGACAGTAGAAACTTTCTTTGGCCGAGTACAAGTGGAGCAAATTAAAAAGAGAAAGTTTGTGTCAGAACTTATTTTATTTCAGGCCATACTTTTGTTTCTTTGGATTGGAAAGACCATAGATTCCTTCATTTCATTTGATTTCTTTCACTCCCTTCAGCTTTTCTCTCTTGTTTGCTAAACTGTCATGAACAGTTTTGGAAACTAGCAGCAAATGGACTTGCCCCCATCGCTTGGCTTGCAGCTCTGTATGTGATCAGTGTGGCCTCTGTGGGTGGCATTCTCTTAGCAACCTGAAAACTTCACTTAGTTCACCTTTGTTTTGGCCTGAAATTGTCAAAACAATTGAGTCAAAAGTGCAGTTGGGGGCTTCCCTGGTGGCGCAGTGGTTGAGAGTCCGCCTGCCGATGCAGGGGACACGGGTTTGTGCCCCGGTACGGGAGGATCCCACGTGCTACGGAGCGGCTGGGCCCGTGAGCCATGGCCGCTGAACCTGCGCGTCCGGAGCCTGTGCTCTGCAACGGGAGAGGCCACAACAGTGAGAGGCCCGTGTACTGCAAAAAATAAAATAAATAAATAAATAAAATTGCAGTTGGATTCTGAAGTCTCCAGAAAACCCTTCAATCCTTCACGTTCTTTTTTTATCTTGTAGGTTACATTAACCAATGCTTCCCGTAGTGCATGGGCTTTTACAATAAACATTTTGGAATAAATGGATGCCTATTAGCTATCATTAAAAACAGGAAAAATTAATAGTCATAACAGTCGTGATAATAATAAGTGGTCTAGTATCACACATTTGTGTGATACTTTCTATGTGCTGGAACAAATGCTTTTCTACATTTTACCACATTTTTATCCTCACAACAACCCTGACGTTATAAGACCATGTTAGAGCGAATGTGTCTACCACCTTCTGAAATTCAGCTCTGGAAACTGTGACAAGTGATGTGGGTCTTCAGTCATTCTTTTTTTTTTTTTTTTTTTTTTGCGGTACGCTGGCCTCTCACTGTTGTGGCCTCTCCCATTGAGGAGCACAGGCTCCGGACGCGCAGGCTCAGAGACCATGGCTCACGGGCCCAGCTGCTCCGCGGCACGTGGGATCCTCCCGGACCAGGGCACGAACCCGTGTCCCCCGCATCAGCAGGCAGACTCTCAACCACTGCGCCATCAGGGAAGCCCCTTCAGGCATTCTTAAAAGGGACATCACCAGCCAACTTCATGCAAACCCTCCCTAAATGTCTCTCCTTCCCTCTAAATTTCCTCCTGAAACAGAGCAGGACGCTATGGTCCTTCCCCTCATGTGCTCACCCTGCTTTTTGTCTGTGGAAAAACTTTAGCCAAAGTTTAATCAGAGAAGTGAGCAAATGCAGAAACAAAGGAAAACAATCAAAGAAGACCAAATAATAATAGTTTAGTCATTAAGCAAAGTCAAGGCCCTTTAGTACCTCCTCAAGGGCTATAGGTAATGTTCTGAGCCCTCTCCTGTGAGCTGTCTTGTAGATACTAAAACCCCCATCAGGTGGAAGAAGTTAACTACATGATGACCAGGCTGTAGGCATGACATAAGCAGCCACAATTCCGAGAGCTGGCCTCAAGGAAATGGGAACCAACCGACCCTGGGACTAAAGACTAACTACTTAAAACAATCAAGATGACACTGATCAGACCACCCCATGACCAATTTCAAGGTGACCGTCAGAGCTGCCTGTGCTGTTTCTGCATGTAGCCCGCTCCCTCCATCTATAGAAGCTCTTGCCCCCTGATTGTCATGGCGAGAGTCGGCCTTTGGACAGGTGTCCACCCTCCCCCCCGGTTGCTGGCCTCCAAAATAAAGCAAACTTTCCTTTCCACCGACCTTGTCTCTTCATTGGCTTTTGCGCAGTGAGCAGCCAGACCCTCACTTTCGGTAACGCCGCCACAGTGGGAAACTGACACCACCCCCTTCACTCACAAACCCCTCTGCTCCCCCAGAGCCCCTAGTGGTCACCCCGTTTCCCCTGCATATTTCTCCCTTCAGTGCCATTTTCATTCTTCCATCACCTGTCTGCTACCCACTGGAAATACAGTTTGCCTTAGGTTACCATCTTTCTCACTAGAATTCTGGTGAACAAATTCTGTACCTTATTTCATGTCTATGAAGAAATGGAGACAAAGAAACTAAAATAATTTGCCCAAGATCCCTCAGCTCATAAAGAGTAAATCCAAATCTGAACCAGTGTCTTTCTGACTTGTAACCACTATGTTCATTCCTTCTAATCAGTTTTCCTTGTAATTTTTTTTGTGTGTGTGTGGTATGCGGGCCTCTCACTGCTGTGGCCTCTCCCATTGCGGAGCACAGGCTCCGGATGCACAGGCCCAGCGGCCATGGCCCACGGGCCCAGCTGCTCCGCGGCATGTGGGATTCTCCCGGACCGGGGCACAAACCCGTGTCCCCTGCATCGGCAGGCGTACCCCCAACCACTGCGCCACCAGGGAAGCCCTTTCCTTGTAATTTTATCATTTGTTGTTGATCCTATTTATATCAAGGCTTAAAGTCAGACTTTATAGATTTCTAATCAACATAATTTGAGCAGAGTGATGACTTGGAACCACAGCTGACAAGTCCAAGGGTGACCAGAGGAGTTTAAAATAGGTTGGAAAAACTTGTTAACGGGGTGGTTTATTTAAAAAGGAAACAAAAATCCCCTAGGTTATAAAGTTGGAGACACCATAATTAATCAGGCCTCCCAAGGTGCAGTCTTGAAAAACACTTTCTAGACTAAAAGTTTTCTTCTTTATCCACCCACCCCACCATTACTCCTCTCGCTGATCTTCCTTTAGGGATATCAGCACAGTTTCTCAACATTTCAATGTCTACAGATGTCACTGGCCCCCTGGCCTTATCTTTTGTTTTGCCCCTACTAAGTGAGTGACAGTGAATTGATGAGATTTTATACTTGTTACTGTAATGGAAACCCTACTTGGTTGACTCTTGAACAGGCCTTCTCATGGCCTGACAGGGATTTTGTGCCCTCTCTTGTTTCCTTAGCTCGTCTCTTCCAAAAACACGGCTCAGGCTCCACATCTCACCCCACTAGTCGATGCTTCTCCATCCTGGCTGCATGTCGGTTCCACCCAGGGAAATGTCATAAAATACTGATACCTAGACCCCATTGCTGATAAATTAAATCCCAGGGTGTGGGAGGGCTCTAACCCCTGAACTAGATGACCCTTATATTAAACTAAGTTCCTAAATTACCACTGGGATACGATTACAGGATGGATATTTCAGAAGGCTGTTATAGAGATACTTTGCAGTTTCAGCAAGGAATTTAGCAATGGCTTATGATGTTCTGGCTTAAAATAGAGAGTATATCAATCAGATTAGCCACAAACAATGTTGAGAGAAAAACTATCCCCAAACCCAGTGGCTTACAGCAAGGAGCATTTATTTCTTGCTCATGGGTCTGTAGGAGAGTGTGGTATGGCTGGTCCAAGCTGGACTCTGCTGAGCTGTTGTGTGTCAGGCTGCAGGTGAGATGGCCTTTACTTCCGGTGGAGGTGTGGCTCAGATCTTGTTCACATGCTTCTCATCCTCCTTGGACCCCCGGCTGCCTGGGGTGTGCACTTCTTATGGCAGATCACTGGCAGGCAATAGCCAAGCTTAATGGTGCTGAAGGCCTCTGCTCATGTCATGGTCACTATGGCTCTGGACAAAATCATTCATACAGCCCAGACCAACCCTAGTGGTGTGGAAGCATACACGCTGTCTGTGGTGTCAGGGAAGAGGATAAATCACTTGTCTACAGAAGCCCACACTCTCACAAGGATGAATCTGTGGACAGTATCTTAGAATACAAATGACTAAAGAAGGGTCTATATACTATTATTCCAAAATAAAAGGTTTATCAAAAAGTAGCAAAAGGCTGGACTGCCATGAGAATTGGGGAGATAGTTTTAGTCACCAGAAGTTTTGAAGTAAAGAGTAGATCATTCTTTGGTGGGAAAATTGTACAAAGGACTCAAGCATTAGTGGATTATTGGGTTTATTGGCTAGACTTGCAGTTCTTGTGCCATAGGGAGAAACAGAAAGAATAGGGCATGAAGATTGAAGATTCAAATTGTCATACAGGCTGAAACCAACAAGAGAAAATTTCAAAGGGATAAACATAACCTCACACATTCAGGTTTACAATCTCAATTGTTTGTATATGCTAAATAAAAACCTAGACATAAGAAACTGGTATATGGTTTATATTTTATTGGATTATTGATTAAATATAGAATTAATTGGAATTGCTAAATAACCATGGGCATCCCCTGTCAGGATTAATCTGGAGGGTATACTGTGGTCAAAGCCTCTAGCTGGCCATAGAACAGGGACTGGCTGGGGTTAATCCTACTTTTTTTTTTTAATTAATTAATGCATTTATTTTTGGCTGTGTTGGGTCTTCATTGCTGCATACGGGCTTTCTCTAGTTTCGGCGAGCGGGAGCTACTCTTCATTGCGGTGCGCGGGCTTCTCATTGCAGTGGCTTCTCTTGTTGCGGAGCACGGGCTCTAGGTGCATGGGCTTCAGTAGTTGTGGCACATGGGCTCAGTAGTTGTGGTTCGCGGGCTCTAGAGTGCAGGCTTCAGTAGTTGTGGCGCAAGGGCTTAGTTGCTCCATGGCATGTGGGGTCTTCCTGGATCAGGGCTCGAACCCGTGTCCCCTGCATTGGCAGATGGATTCCTAACCACTGAACTACCAGGGAAGTCCCAATCCTACTCTTAACAGTAACATCAGGATCAGCAGCTAATGTTTGTGGAGTGTTTACTAAGTGCCAAGTACAGCTAAGTGCTTTACGTGGATCATTTCATCCTCAAACCCCTGTGAGGTAGGTACTAATGACATCTCCATTTTACCAGTGACAAACCAGTACGTCAAAGTAACCTGCCCACGGTCCCACAGTGCACGAATGGTAGTACTGAGAGTTCAGCTCAGGGTGTCTGATCCTATAAAGTGTGCGTGTAATCATTACACACTATTGCCTGCCTCTTCAGGCTGACACGCTGTTCCAGATACTAGCAGTTTCCTCGGAGCCTGTTCCACCATGTGACAGAGGAACACTTTGCTATAATATATGGCACATTTCCAGAAATACCTTGAAATGTTGCTATGTCTACTTTGACTAGATCTCCTCTGTGGTACTGCGTCATAAATTTCTGAAAATCTTGTATTCCCAAAGCTGCCATACATCAGGCTTCCTTCCCCAAACCCAAGGGACTACCCTCACTGTCACCCCCAATCCATGGGAGACCCAGTCTGTGTGATTGCTACTGCTTCCCACTTTGTTATTGATTATTTCTAACTTGCCAGAGGGAGCTGTCAGCCAAATGGAAGGCTGGGATTTCCCAATCAATAGTCATTAGAGCTGCATTTATTATACATGAGGTGACTTTCAGAGCCAGGGCAATTACTCTTAACCATCAAAATAAAAAAAATGAGAGCTTATTTTGGTAACATAAACGTAGCCCTCTTCTGGGAGCAGCCAGATTCAGCCAAAGAAATGCATTTGCAAGTGTCCCTTTTTCTCTTTCTTATTGTTGCCTCATATAAAAGCACATCCTGGACTTCTCTTAAGAGAGTGTGGAGTCAGGCTGTGTGTGTGTGTGTGTTTATTTGTTTTCTTTTATAACTGAAGGAAGAAATTTAAGACACCAATTTTAGTCACCAAACTTGAATGTGAGTTCAAGGAGCAGGGAGAAAGACCTGATGATAATAAATCTGAAAAAAAAAAAAGAAAAAAATACAGCCTGTAAGTGAAAGTGACTGGCTGGAGGTGGGGGAGGAGCAGAAAGGAGGTTAGAGAAATCCAAAACAGAGAGAATTTGTCAGAATGGGAGTTAGAGCCAGCACATGGTGCTTAGCAGGGTAATTTGTTGTGAAAAGCAAGATGTCCCCAAGCAAGTAGAGCCCTGCTAAGTCTTCTGAACTGATCAGGAAAGAAGAACAGACTCATTTTTATAGAATCCAATGCTTGTGATTCATCAGGCAGTGGTGTATTCTCACAAGTTTCTTTTCTCCATTTTCCATTATCAGCAGTCACTCAATTTTCCAGACTTACCTTTTGAGCTCTAGTAGGGAGCAGGCCATTCTAAGTTTGGTTGGTTGATACATTTACTGAAACAAAAGAGACAACATGCCTTTACAGAGGAAAGGTTCATGGTTTCCTGGAAGGTGATCTTTTAGTTCTTGATGAATTAGCTTTGCACTTCTTATCCCCCTTGACAACTTGTTGGCTTCCTATCCTGTATTGTTGAAACCATTTCTTATACAGCTAACTACCTTTCATGCTCTTTCACCCTGAGAGGTCTTTGGGAGGTGGGACCTTGAGAAAGGCCTCCACGTTGGAGTTATACAGTCACCCACTCCTCTTTCTCAGAAATGTGTCTGACATGCCTCGGGGCCAAAAAACCAAAACATAAAAAATAGAAGCAATACTGTAATAAATTCAATAGACTTTAAAAAAAAAAGGAAGAGAAGCTGGTTGCTGCAAGTAATTCAAGGCTAAGAAGAGTATTTCTAAAAATTAAATCAGCCTATCCTGAGAGTAAAAGTGACTGTATCAGGAGAAGAGAGGGGTCAGCATCACTGGAGGAATTCACACAGAGGCCCGAGAGCCATTATGGATGGTGGCTGTCAGGGAAATTCAGGCCTCGCATCGCACTGGGATTCTTGGCCTGTGAGTTCCCTCTTGACGCTGAGATTCTGTGACTCACTGCTCCACAGTGAGAACCTGGTACTCAGTGATGCTCCTGGGCCCTACACACACTCTCAGCAGCAGCGTGCTGGCCTCTCCGCGAGCACAGTCAGTCTAACAGACCCCGCAACTGGCTTAGCAACTGGCTCCCCAGGAAAAAAGAAGTGCCTCAGTTGGTAGCATTTGCTGATTTCTGAGGTGTCAGTACTGCCACCGTGGCTAAGTTTAAGCTCTCCGTATGATGTCACTGAGCCTGGGGTTGGGAAGATCTGTCACAATTGACTCACTGGAAGTTGTACGAGCCGGGCCGGTTTCTCTGAGGACCTTGCTCCAGGATCCATCATTTTACTCAGGAAAGTGTGATCGATTTCCAAGTTGTTAGTGGCTTCCAGGTAGCTCAGGAAGGCTGACCGGGCGGGAGGAGAAGGCTCCATCCAGTGGTACTGGTGGTCAGTCCGCAGACGTCCTGGCTTCTCCCCACCATTGGGATTGTCAGAGCAAAAGGAGAGGGGTGACTTCTTCTCATCACCACACACACTCTGGACTTAGCTGTGCTGACTTTCCCTTGATATGCATTAAAAAGAATGTGGAACTTAAAAAACAATACAAATGAACTTATTTACAGAACAGAAAAGACTCATAGACTTTGAAAACAAACTTATGATAATCAAAGGGGAAAAGGTGGGGAAGGAATAAATTGGGAGTTTGGGATGAACACACACACGACTATATATAAAATAGATAACCAACAAGGCCCTACTGTATAGCACAGGGAACTATATTCAATATTCTGTGATAACCTATATGGAAAAGACTCTGAAAAAGAATGACTATATGTGTATGTATAACTGATTCACTTTGCTGTACACCTGAAACTCACACAACATTTACATAGTTGTAAATCAACTATACCCCAATATAAAATAAAAATTAAATTTAGAAAATAAATAAAAGGATGTAAGCGAATGATAGCCTTGGTGCAGGTTCGCTCTCCTCCTCTCCCAAAGTGATCCCTGCTTTCCTGGTTCTTGGGTGCTGATCAGGCAAAATGTTTTTAAAAATTAAATTAATCAATTTATTTATGGCTGCGTTGGGTCTTTATTGCTGTGCACGGGCTTTCTCTAGTTGCGGCTAGTAAGGGCTACTCTTCGATGCGGTGCTCAGGCTTCTCGTTGCGGTGGCTTCTCGGCACGGAGCACGGGCTCTAGGCATGCGGGCTTCAGTAGTTGTGGCGCACGGGCTTAGTTGCTCCGCGGCATGTGGGATCTTCCCGGACCAGGGCTCAAACCCATGTCTCCTGCATTGGCAGGCGTATTCTTAACCACTGCGCCACCAGGGAAGCCCCTGATCAGGCAAATTTTAATGTAACTTGTTGAGTTTATTTAATTCGTCATGCCTTCCACAGGACCTAATGCTCATTGAGCACTTAGCATAAGCCACGCGCTCCTCTGAGCCCTCAGGGGATGGGTAACTAGGAATATCCCCAGTTTGCAGGTGAGGAAAGTGACACAGAGAGGACCTTGCTGTAGGTGACACAGCCAGGCAATGTCAGAGCTGGGATTCAAACCCAGATAGCAAGGTGTTTTCTCAACAGTGCATTGAGTTCTCTGGAAAACCACATAGAAATCTGACAGAATGTAAGAAAGGTACTGCTCTGGCAGATAAAGCACAGAAAGCGAGTTGCTAAAAGAATGGGTCAGGTTTGGGGAGAACTCTGGCTCTGCTGTGGGGAAGATCATGGGTCAAGTATCTCATATGTTTAGAACCCCATGGAAATGGGATGATTTGTTTCTACTCACTTCATTTGGTGACCCAGTCTCTCACCTGGGTATGAGATGAAGCCTGCCTGATTCACTTTCTTTTAATTAAATAGAAAAATACAACAAGAGATTATCATACTAAGTGAAGTAAGTCAGAAAGAGAAAGACAAATACCCTATCATATCACTTATATGTGGAATCTAAAACAAAACACAAATGAATCTATCTATGAAACAGAAACAGACTCACAGACATAGAGAACAGACTTGTAGTTGCCAAAGCTGAGGGGGAGTGGGAGAGGGATGGATTGGGAGTTTGGGATTAGCAGATGCAAAGTATTATATATAGGATGGATAAACAACAAGGTCCTACTGTATAGCACAGGGAACTGTATTCAGTATCCTGGGATAAATTGTAATGGAAAAGAATACAAAAAAGAATGTATATATGTGTATAACTGAGCTACTTTGCTGTACAGCAGAAAGGAACACAGCAGTGTAAATCAACTATACTTCAATAAATAAATACATACATAAATACATAAATACCTAAATAAATAAAAGAAAAATATATTTTCATTGAGGCTTAGGATTTTAATGGTTAGGTACCTTTCCAAATTTAAATACACATATAACTGACCAATGTATCCTATCAATAGGACATAGATTTCATTAGGAAGGCCTTTAATCACTGTGGCAGTAGAAAATATCTATGTTTGAAAATGCAACCAATAACAGAGTTTTTATGGGGAGCAATCACTAAATTCACTGGACAGGTCAGGCCATATTATAGATTCAGGGATTAGACCAGTCCTGATGGCCTTTAACTAAAAAAAAAAAAAAAAAAAAAAAAAAAAAAGCTACTTATACAGAAATATAAAGAAGAGCAAAATTTCCCTTATGTGTAACTTAGTTCCCAAGCACTGGGACTTACCTGAAACTTTGCTGAGAATAGTGAGATGAAACCACTGTATTTGTTAGAATTAGGATCAACTGCATATCAAGGAAAACACAACATAATCATGGCTCAAACACACAAAATTTCATTTTTATTTCACATAAAATAAGTCTGGAGGGAAGCAGTTTCAGGTTAGTAGTGGAGGTCCATGGTTATTAACATCTCAGGCCCCATCAAACTCTCTGCTCCATCATTTTTAGCACATGGTCATTTCAAGGTCCAGTGTGGCTATTGGCACCCCAGGCATCATATCCAAATACTAGAAAAAGTAGGTAGCTGGGGAAGGGCAAGAGGACACATACTAGCCACCTATTTGATTTTTGAGAACCATTCCAGAAAGACTCATTCAACACTTCCTCTTCTATCTCCTTGGCCAGAACATAGTCACAGATGGATAATATCTTACCTATATACAAGGAAGCCTGGGAAATGTGGTGTTTTACCTTAGTGTTGTCTTAAATAAGACCAGGATGCTGTTTCTTTGGAAGAGGAGGAGAATTGGTAGTAGGTGAGGATGTGCTCTCTGCCACAGCAGAAATGGCTTAGCTGCCATAACTAATGTGACACAGGCTGTGCACGCTTCTGATTAAAGAACCCTGAGGCTAAGGTGCAGAAATGTCTTGCTTCTTCTTTTATTGTGCTTTAACCACCTTGGTATGTACCTAGGATTAAGGCACTCATTTTCCAGTTGCTAGAGTGAAACTAATGCAGGCTCTTTTCCTTTTCAGTGAGAGAAAACAGACTCACTTTTTGTAAGAAAAGACAAAAGCGAACTTGGCTGCTATCTCCCCAACCCTCCCAAGGTCCAGGGAGGAAGAAAGGGGAGAGGTTTAGGCCAGAGGGGTGTCCAGAGCCTGAAAGACTAAGTTACAAGGAAGGGGAGTGGGTCTCATTCTCATGGCCCACAGGTTCCCTGGAAAACTGGGCCTCAGTCCATCAGGGGTGAAGAGCAACACCACCTGTGAGTAGCAGTGGGGACAATGGCAAGGGCAGGGCAAGCTGGGGCCCCTTGTGCTCAGGCTACGCTGGTGTGATCCTGGATCTTATAAAAGCAATTGCTCAACAGCTGACAAACTCTGACACTCCGTCACGCATTTGTGCCTGAGTTCAAATGTCACCCCTATATTAAGTGGCACCAGTGTTTCATATTTAAGGCCCGTGGGCTTTAATCAACTTGGGACATACTCTGGTCACCAAAGGAGAATGTTTCATGAAAAATAGCCATTTGTTTGAAGGGGACAGAGGCACCCAAACAGGTTGCCCCAGGCACCTGTACCAGTCCACGTAGTTGTAACAAAATCTTGTTGCAGTAGTTTAGTGTAGGAAATTAAGAGCAGGCTTGCTAGAGTTAACTACATCCAGAAAGCAAATGTGAACACTGATTATTTGATACCAAAAGATGTGACAAAGTGACAAAGACCTATAAAAATAGCTAATGTCTATCTTTGAAAAATTTCATAATAAACTATTGGAAAACTGGGCAAGTTAAACAAAAATAAATTTAAGTTTGGGATCATTTAACGTTGGGAGCAATTGTCTGTTGACTTTGAATCATCATAATAAAGAGAAAAATTGATGTAGAGAAAAATCACTTCTATTGATCAATAACAGCTTAAATTATATTCAATACATGCTAATAAAGAAGACAGAAGTATTTTAAATATTAGGAAAATTCATCCAAAGTTGTTAAAGCATATTTTAAATTATCATTTAAAGGCATGATAAATTCAACCATAATTCATTCACTAAGAGCTCTAGTCTGATAAAATTCTACTGCAGTATTACAGTTGTTTTTGAGGAGTTTAAAGAAATTTATAATGCTGTTAAGTCACATTACCCACTCTGCAAACTTTTGACGGATTACGCTGTTGGATAGCATTATACTTATTTGGTTGATGGAAACTAATGACCAGTTTTTTTACACAATTTTGTTAAAATCATAGAATGCCATGATGTTCTGTAGAACCAGAAATCACCTCCTTGGAATGACACCTGGGTATGTCCTGAATTTTCTGACCAAATTACTTCTTTTTTTAAAAATAAATTTATTTATTTATTTATTTATTTATTTATTTATTTATGGATGCGTTGGGTCTTCGTTGCTGCGTGTGGGCTTTCTCTAGTTGCAGCGAATGGGGGCTACTCTTCATTGCGGTATGCAGGCTTCTCATTGTGGTGGCTTCTCTTGTTGCGGAGCATGGGCTCTAGGCGCGCGGGCTTTAGTAGTTGGGGCACATGGGCTCAATAGTTGTGGTGCAAGGGCTCAGTTGCTCTGTGGCTTCTGGGATCTTTGCAGACCAGGGATCAAACCCATGTCCCCTTCACTGGCAGGGGGATTCTTAATCACTGTGCTACCAGGGAAGTCCCTGACCAAATTACTTCTGAATAGATGTATTGATTTATAAAACTTTAGAGACAGAAAATTGAATGTCTGAAAGAAAAGTTATTATTCCTCCCCTATACTTTTTCTTTCCTGCTCTAGCTGGGGACCTGAGAATTCCCCACAATTCATCCTCCTTTTCGTCCCACACGCCAGTCACCTAGTGTCATAAGGACGCCATTTGAACAGCTTCCAAACCCTGCTCTTGGTGTCTTTCTTCAGGCTTTCATGTTTTCTTGCCTGCTGTTGCTCTAATCCCTAACTCCGTGTGAAACTGAGCAGGACCCTGTGGGGCTGCTGGGCATGGAAGTCTTTCTGCATCCCCCATTTCTTTGATTATAGGAATAGGCTTCATTCAGCCTCCATGACCTTCCCTGAGATCCAAAGGGCAGGTTCAAACAGTTGCTAATTAGGGAAGGGAGGGGATGCAGAGACAAGAGAGGAGCAGCCAAGAAACAATAGTGCAGCCTTGGGGCAGGGTCCTGGTTCCCCCTCAAGGGGTACACATCACAATATCTTTGAGCTGTTTTGCAGATACTGAAACCCAGTACCTGCAAAACAGCTACTGTTTTGGGAGAAGTTAAAGGTATGCTGCCCACAGGCATGTAGACCCTGGACCCTTTGGAACCGGATGGCTGATGATGCTGACTCCCGATGACCTCACCACCAACCAATCAGAAGAGTGTCCATGAGCTGACCACGCCCTGCTCCTTGAACATTATAAGACTCCTCACTGCCCCGTCCAGGTCAGCACACACAGTTTGAGGGCATTAGCCCTCTGTGGCCCCCTTTGCCTGGCAAAGCAATAAAGCTATTCTTTTCCACTTCACCCAAAACTCTGTCTCCGAGATTTAATTCAGTGTCGGGGTACAGAGACCGGATTCAGCTTCACTCTCTTCCCACTTCACTGTGTTCTTCATTTTATTGCTAACATTATTTTATCTAAGACTCAAATCTAATCATTTGACTCCCTCACTTACAAAACTCCAGGGCTCCTTGCTGTCTATAAGAGAAACTCCAAACCTCTTAATACGATCTAGGAAGCTTTCCCCACATTGCACCTAGCCTGCCTCTCCGAGTCTGCTGCTTTTGGATGTTTACTTGAAACCAGGTCCCCCTAAAACTGAGTTCCTCTGCCGAGTTTATAACCTCTCTATACAAAACAGAACATTATTCCCTTTCTTGTCCAACATCCGTTCTCCTCAAGATTGAGGAGTATCAAAGAAAAGGGGGAAATTGTAACTGATCAGGGCCCAGTGGGACCTTCCTGGGATGGACCCGTCCCTCATATCCTCTGCTGTAGCTCCTCTCTTAAGTACCTATACCTGGAGAGTAGTATCTCATGCATGTTTCCTGAGTTTTTCAGATGCTAAAACCACCACCAAATGGAAGAAATGAGCTACTTGATGATCATGAGACCCCAGACCTACTGGTGCCTAAGGATTGATCACCATTAACCAGAGAATTATTCATGAGCTGATCACAGACCCTGGAACACCCCTCCCTCACCTTGCCATCAAAAATGCTTTGCTGAGGGCTTCCCTGGTGGCTCAGTGGTTGAGAGTCCACCTGCCAATGCAGGGGACACGGGTTCGTGCCCTGGTCTGGGAAGATCCCACATGCTGTGGAGTGGCTGGGCCCGTAAGCCATGGCCGCTGAGCCTGCACATCTGGAGCCTGTGCTCCACAGTGGGAGAGGCCACAGCAGTGAGAGGCCTGTATAATGCAAAAAAAAAAAAAAAAAAAAAAAAAAAAAAGCTTTGCTGAAACCTTTCAGGGAATTCCAGGTTTTAGAGCGGAGATTCTTATGTGGTAATCATTTCATGATGTATGTAAGTCAGATTGTTATACTGTATACCTTATATAGTGCTTTTTGTCAATCATATCTCAATAAAATTGAAATAAAAATTAAATTAAAAAACTTAAGCAAGGGGCTTCCGTGGTGGCGCAGTGGTTGGGGGTCCACCTGCAGATGCAGGGGACGCGGGTTCGTGCCCCGGTCCGGGAAGATCCCACATGCCGTGGAGTGGCTGGGCCAGTGAGCCGTGGCCACTGGGCCTGCGCGTCCGGAGCCTGTGCTCCGCAATGGGAGAGGCCACGGCAGTGAGAGGCCCGTGTACCGCAAAAAAAAAAAACAAACAAAAAAAAACTTAAGCAAGGAAAAAGAAATGAAGCAAGTGTCACATCTATAATTATTAAATCTGAGTGATGTGATTATGGGGTTCATTATAATATTCTTTATATATGATTGAAATTTTTCATAATAAAAATTTTCCAAAGCTAAAAAAAAAGTTAAAAGCATCCATGTTTCTTCATTCTCAGCTTTCTATGATCATCAGGCTAATGGAAGTGAGCTGATACTGCTGCTCTGTTATAGCTATGTTCCATAATTGGTCTGAAATTTCACATTTTATTAACACAATTTGCTGCACCTTTCCCAATAGCATGAATTATTAAGTTTTTGTATTCATGGCCCATATGCTCAGGAAAATTATATTTGGTATGCCCAGAAAAGTCAGACTAAGATCTTGGAGTAGATTAGAATAGAGTTAGAATGAGTGAGGGTATTAAAATATGCAACATATCAGAGTTCATTTCCTAAAAGGAATCGTAAGACCAAAAATCTCATCCAGTTATTCTAACTATAGCACATAAATAATGTTACCTTTCGGTTTTTAAGCATCAGGGGAGAATTAGGATCTGCTAATATTGGATGGTAAAAAATTTTCTTTTTTATACTCGTCCTGAACAAGCTAATTTGATTTACTTCAGGATATTCAGGGCATGGTTAATGGCATATGAAAGATAACAAAGAGAAATTTTCTGGATCTGGAATGATAACAAATTTAAGTTTATTAGATTAGGAATTTTTCATGGTATTACTTTAAAAAAATATGTGGATTTTTAAATGCCCAGGGAATATAGATATATAGTTTACATGCAGAATCATTGGATGTCTTTTTTAACTCTTATATTCTCAATCAAATACATTTTTATATGATTTCTGCTCATATCTTGTTATGTTTATTCCTAGAATGACTGGGTGGTTGGATGGATGGACAGGTGGGTGGATGTTTTACATCTCTCATGATTATGCTCTAAATGGGACATTTTCCTTTCTTTTGTTTTTTCAAGTTGCTTTTTAAAGCGTAGCATATTCACAAATTTTACTCACGGTAAATGCACATAATGTAGATTTTAAAAAATGATTGGGATAACTAATCTGATCTTTCTCAAAAGCCCAGACTTGTTTATCATGGAAAAATAATAATTTTAATCCTTTAAGTTAAAAAATTTGGCCTATTCTGCTACCTAAGTAGTCCTTTTAAATCATGCTCTTAATTTCCAGATCTGTCTCTCCTGGCTTCTTTCTAAGTGACATCTGGGGCTATGGCCTTGGGGAAAGTGAAGGTTATGTGACCCCATGAAGGGAATAGTCAGGATTCTGCAATGTGTTCTCCTAGGGCTTTATGGTTCTCAAAGGGAATGCTTCTGTATATCTGCTTGTTCATTCTGGGGCATTCCCTACTGAAGTCAGCCACTAGAATTTATGATCTGTCTCTCTCAGCTTGGTGAAGACAACTGATAACTCTCCTAGTGACTGGGCCAAACTTTGGCTTGGCTGTCATATTCACCTCCAGCTTTTAGGTCATCTCATCCCTCACATGGTAGGTCCCAAAGCAGGGATGGTGGCTTTCAGCTTGGCTGACTTCTGATCCACCTCAAGGATCTAAAGGAAGTTCTATGTCCCACTGATGTAACCTAGAAATCAGAAAAGATAAACATCAGGGATTTTACCTGCCAAATTTAGTTTGATGGTTATAGAGATGGGGGATACTGTTATTGAAATGGGTTTCCTGATTTCAGTGGGAATAATAGGATTCTGAGGATGAAGACAGGGGCAAAATCTGGCAAAATCCCTAGAAAAGAATGGTACCATAATACTAGTGAAGCTGGATTAATAACCAGAGTGAATTGACCCTCAGAATTTTGAAAGCTATACATTGAGAAGTCCCCTAGACCAAACTCAGAGGTCAGTCTGTTAAAGTCTTTCTGGTCTGAATAACTGTGGGGAAAATCTGAACACAGATGATTTGCAACACTATACTCAGACCTCCTTAGTTAAGTGGCAACTGGGTCCCCTTAAAGAAGGAACATGTTATGACCTCTCAGGTTTGGAATGTGATTCTCCAGACATCCCCAAGGACACCTGAGACCATTTACTAATGTGATTCTGACTTGGGGCAAGGGGCGTGTTTAGACGTTGGGAGCAATACTGAATATTCACTTTGAATTAGTGTTTTTTTGGATTTGCAATGCTTCTATGGTCCACTGGTCATTGGAGGTTCATGAAAGTGCAGTGAGAAATGAAGTTTTGTCCCAAGTCTATCTTATGGTAGGCTCAGAAGGTCAGTGAACCAATCCTGTAGATATTTCCAAGCTTCTGGGTATATAGTTGTCAGAATCCCCACATTGACTCTCTGATTAATGAAGTTAGGGCTTTTCTATTAGGGAGGATCAAGTGAAAGACACAGGAGTGTCCCTTCCCTATAAAAACCATAACACAAAGTGATACAGCATCCATGGGCGAGTCATAAAAATGAATGCAACTTTTAAGTACTGGAAGATTTAACGGCGTGGGGGTACTCTCTTTCATATCCTCATTTGAAGTCCATGCTTGCCTCAGTTGAAATAGATAGATTTTTTAAGAGCGACAGGCTATTGAAAACTTAACAGTGACCTTATCAATAGCAGTTGTTTCAGTTGTTCCAGATGTTGTTGTTGTTTTTTAATTCTGGAAGGAACTAACACAGACCCTGGCATCTGTGCTTCAGTCTGGATGTTCTATTGATGTGTATTCCAGTTAACTAATCCTCTCTTCTGCTGTGTCAAACCTGCTGTAAGAAATCTATAGAGTTCTCAAGTTTAGTTGCTGAATTTTTAATTTCTAGAATTCCCATTTAATTCTTTTTAAAATAAATTTTATTTGGTTCATAAAATCATCCCAAATGTACTAATCACAGCTATTTTAAACTATATGACTAATTATTAATAACCAAGTCACCTGTGGGTATATTCTACTGCCTACTTTTTTCTACTGGTCCTGTTTCTTGATATGCCTCATAATTTTTTATTCAAGTTTGTACTTTGTGGAAGAAACATTGTGGGTGCTCTGGGTGATGTTGGGACAGGTCAGCTTAATCTAGTCAAGGAGGACTGAACTGACTCAAACTTGGTCTTCAGAAGCTCAGTCTATTTCTGATTTCCCTTTACTTTTAGGGTGTAGCCCACCAGCATTTTCAACAGACAGCCTAGTATTGACTCCTTGTGAGGCAAGTCCCAAATTCCAGATTTAATCTGGTCAGCACCACGAGACTGCCAGGAACCTCTCTCTGTGTTACCTGGGCTTTCTGCATGGGTTTTTAACCTCCTGGTCTGGGCAGCTTGAGAATTCAGTAAATGTCTTTGGAGGAAACCAATAAGTTTCACATCTCTGCATTACCTTTCTCTGGGATCTCAGACCTTCTACTTTTGACTGCCTCTCCAGCACTGAATTCTGATTTTTTCCCCTCAGCCCTGTGAGATTGCTAAAGCCTTGCTGATTTTTCTGCCTCTTTGCAGCGTTTATTTTCTTATATTCCCAGCCTTTTGCTTCTGCTCCATGAATCAGCATATACCCCCAGAGGAAAGGCAACATGCAGAAGGTCAGCTCACATCTTCGGCTTTCCTTCCCTCTGGCCTCACCTTTAAGGTCTGACTGACTGTCAACTCTTCATTAACCTCATAAAGATGTACTTTGTGTTGTCATCTTATTTCTCTAACCCTTGATGGAATCATTGTTTCCACATGTTACTTCATCACAGGTAGTTGCAGAAGTTCTGATTTAGTCGAGTCAGTTCATCACCATTTAAAAACATTCTAGATAATTCTCAAGTGAAGCCCAAGTTGAAATACACTTTTTTTTCTATTTGTTTCTCCATATTACATAAGGATAATTTTATTGCATTATATTTTCATTTAAATATTTAATTTTATGAACTTTCAAATTGATATACATAGAGTTGAATAGACTTAGCCCTTACAATTCTTTTACTTTCCTTTTTATCTGCAGTTATTTTCCTGTTATATTGTTTTTAATATTTATATTTGTACCTTCTTTTATTGCTTAAGAGTCATATAGATACTTATTCATTTTACTTTCTAAATATCAACTCTTTGATTCATTTATTATCTATTTTTTCTTATTCATTATATTCTAATTTTTAGCTTTGTTAAATCTATTTTTTCCTTAGTGTGTCTACTTTTTTTCCATAAGTATTTTAATTGAATATTAATTAATTTATTTTTATTATTTCTTATTAATTAACGTAAGCACTTAAGGCTATGGACTTTTTTCTGAACATGAATATAGCCATATCCATAGGTACACTTACATAGTAGTTTCAATTATCATTATTTTCTCTAAAATTTGAAACTGTGGTTATTTGGCCCTTAGCAATCTGTCCAGTGGGTCTACATTAAGAATAACATTGAATGATTTATCAATAATGTTTTGTTTTAATGGAACTTTTGACAGGGAATAGTTTCTATAATTTTGTGAAACAGAAATTAGTCCAATTTTTGAGTAGCGAAGGGATCCAGAATGACACAGTCTAAGAAGATTCTCGGTTTTGATTTTAGATGTTCTTAGAAAATGTGATGCAGGCCACCATTTAAAATATAAATTGAATAATGTTGGTCTTATATCAGTGCTGGGAACTGGCCATGGCTGTCCAGACATTGTCCCCTCACAGTCCAGGGAAGTGAGCTTCAGCGTCCTCTGGAAATCTCAATAACCCTTGTCTTCAAAGAACTAGCAATAAAATACAGATTTGAGTTGAAAGTCATGTTTATTTCTCACTATTGTTTAGTCCTTGTCACTCAGTGACTTACAGCTCTCCGGAGATGAATGTTAATCAAAATATTTTTTGCAAAAAGGAGCACAGATTTCTTTGAAAGGAAGAAGTGAAGGTCACAGAGAGACTTTTCAGTCCTTGAGATTTTCCTTTGCTTTTTTTTTCCCCCCACTAAGTGATTTGCTGCCATAGTTCCTCACTTTCCTTCTTCCTACCAAAGCTTTCCATGTGCTTTTAGACTTTAGTATTACCTGATGATGGCCATTCTGACCTGTGTGAAGTGATACCTCATTGTAGTTTTGATTTGCATTTCTCTAATAATTAGTGATGTTGAGCATCTTTTCATGTGCTTTTTGCCATCTCTATGTCTTCTTTGGAGAAATGTCTATTTAGACCTTTCAAGCATTTTTTAGTTGGGTTGTTTGATTTTTGGGGTTTTTTTTTAGCAATACGTGGGCCTCTCGCTGTTGTGGCCTCTTCTGTTGCAGAGCACAGGCTCCGGACGCGCAGGCTCAGTAGCCATGGCTCACGGGCTCAGCCGCTCCACGGCATGTGGGATCTTCCCAGACTGGGGCACGAACCCATGTCCCCTGCATTGGCAGGTGGACTCTCAACCACTGCGCCACCAGGGAAGCCCGGGTTGTTTGTTTTTTTGATATTGAGCTGCTTGAGCTGTTTGTATATTTTGGAGATTAACCCCTTGCTAGTTGCTTCGTTTGCAAATATTTTCTCCCATTCTGTGGGTTGTCTTTTCATTTTGCTTATGGTTTCCTTTGCTGTGCAAAAGCTTTTAAGTTTAATTAGGTTCTATTTGTTTATTTTTGCTTTTATCTTCATTACTCCAGGAGGTGGATCAAAAAAGATATTGCTGTGACCAAGGTGATTCTGGTTATTTTTAATACGTTGGTTGCTATGGAGGGCATGACATTAAGATAAAGGAAAGGAAAAAGCAGTTGCCTGAAAGTAAAACAAAGCAAAAATAGCCCTTCAAATGAATTCTTCCTATCTAGGGGTAAAACAAAAATATTTGCTGCCTTACTGTGATCTAAGGCCCATCCATAATTGACATTGGAGTGAAGGCCATTTTTGGTGGGTTGCAGGTGGTTTCATTTTGGACACTTAATTGGGGCAATAATGTATTGCTCACTTTCTGAAGCATGCTTGGTTTGAGCTGTGGTCAATAAGGAGTGAGGCAGAGAACAGAGTCCTTGGAAGAACAAATCTCTTTTTTTTTAATCTATCTTGACATTTAGATATCCTAGCTGACATTATATTCATTCCTGAGGAAATCACACAAGACAACCACCCAATTTACTCTTTTCTTTTTATTTATTTATTTATTTATCTATTTTTGACTGCGTTGGGTTTTTGTTGCTGTGTGCGGGCTTTCTCTGGTTGCGGTGAGCGGGGGCTACTCTTCCTTGTGGTGCGCAGGCTTCTCATTGCAGTGGTTTCTCTTGTTGCGGAGCATGGGCTCTAGGTGCACAGGCTTCAGTAGTTGTGGTGTGCAGGCTCAGTAGTTGTGGCTCACAGGCTCTAGAGCGCAGGCTCAGTAGTTGTGGCGCATGGGCTTACTTGCTCCGTGGCATCTTCCTGGACCAGGGCTCGAAACTCTGTCCCCTGCATTGGCAGGTGGATTCTTAACCACTGAGCCACCAGGGAAGCCCCCCAATTTACTCTTTAATTTACTCTCAAGTCACTCTGGAAGAGGCTGAAGGGGATCAGTGGGTCTGCGGAGCACGGGAAATCACAGCATAAAAGAAGCAAACTGATTCTACTCAACAGGAAGTCTTCATGAGCTGTTTCAAGATATTGTAACAAAAACGAGCTCTGGGGCTTCCCTGGTGGCGCAGTGGTTGAGAGTCCTCTTGCCGATGCAGGGGACATGGGTTCGTGCTCCGGTCCGGGAAGATCCCACATGCCGCATAGCGGCTGGGCCCATGAGCCATAGCCGCTGAGCCTGAGCGTCCGTAGCCTGTGCTCCACAACGGGAGAGGCCACAACAGTGAGAGGCCCGTGTACTGCAAACAAACAAACAAACAAAAAAAAAAAAGGAACTCTGTTATGTGTTTGGGATAGATGTAAGATCTTGAAAGAAGTAATTACATAAGTAATTTTTGGAGGACTTAGGACACTCAACTACCAGCTGGACTGCTTTGCTTCCTTTTCACTTCTTTTTTTTTTTTTTTTTTTTTTTTTTTTTGCGGTACGCAGGCCTCTCGCTGTTGTGGCCTCTCCCTTTGGGGAGCACAGGCTCTGGACGCGCAGGCTCAGCGGCCATGGCTCACGGGCCCAGCCGCTCCGCGGCATGTGGGATCCTCCCAGACCGGGGCACGAACCCGTGTCCCCTGCATCGGCAGGCGGACTCTCAACCACTGCGCCACCAGGGAAGCCCCCTTTTCACTTCTTGATAGGCCAATCCATAATATACATAGATGATCTTCTTTGCAAAACAGAAATAGAGACACAGACATAGAGAACAAACATATAGACACCAAGGGAGGAAAGGGGGAGTGGGAGGAATTGGGAGATGGTGATTGACATATATACACTACTGATATTATGTATAAAATAGGTAACTAATGAGAACCTACTGTATAGCTCAGGGAACTCTACTCACTGCTCTGCGGTGGCCTAAATGGGATGGAAATCCAAAAAAGAGATGTATGTATACGTATAACTGTTTCACTTTGCTGTACAGTAGAAACTAACACAACATGTAAAGCAACTCTACTCCAAAAAAATTAATTATAAAAAAAGAAGTTAAGAAGCATACATGATTATGACAAAAATAGAGGGAGCTGAAATAACTTGTTGGTAAACAGAGGGTATTGTCTTTGTACACCTACAGAATATTAAAAAATAAAAGAGACTCTAGGAGAACCTCCAAATTCTGGCAGACTCTTCTTTGAAACCTTGGTTTTTCCTTTTGTTGTCTGTCCTTCCCACTATGGAATTTGAGAGATTCCAGTGACAGAGAGATCAAGGTCAGAGGTGAAATGTTTTAAGGTGAAGGTACGAAGCTAAAGAGGACCTATCTAGGCTCTTGGGAGGAAAATCCGTTGGTTTGCAAGCAACATAACTTGCTTGTCTCTCGCTCGCTCTCATTACCTGTCCCCCACTCGCCACCACTTCTGGGTTTCTGGACCATCTCCTTTCCACATACGAAATTCCCAAAGGAGCTGGTAAACTTGTAGACTGATGGGCTTCATTCTTTCCCTAAACTCCTCTCCCCCTTCTTATGCTCATCCTCCCCTTCCACATCACCTTACCCAACACCTAGAGAGCAGTAGGAACAAACACTAATTATTTTTTCAAATGATCAGATGACATATAACTTTTACATTCAAATGAGTATTTTGACCTTCACTGTGACCTCTCGTGGTGCTACAGATGTTACAGTAATGATGATGGTGCTGAAGTCATTTTGAATCCTCCACTTTATGGACCTCCTTCTGCTCCTACAGCAGGGTTTTGAACAGTCCTTTCAAGGGGCAAAAATCTTCATTGACTCAATACATATGTATGATGAACATACTATGAAATTGTACTTACATGGACTACAAGCATCGTCTCCACTGCCTGCAGCCGCCCTGAAGACCTGGGTCATACTTTTGCAGAGAGCTCAGAACACCTTACTCCACTGAAGTGGTCCTATTCTCTCCTGCGTGCCTATCCTTACAACTCTTGAACACAAAATTCTCTTAACATATCTATTATGGAGCTTATAATTAGGAGAATACACACATACCTAAAAGATGCTGTTACACCCTCAATGGCTTTTGTGTTACATACAGCAAAAATGGTGTTTTTCGTTTTCTTGCTAAAAAGTTAAATATTTACCAAACCAACACTTCTGACACCTTCTAATTCACTTTGATTTTTTAATCACTTGCACTTGTTTTGAAAGATAATTCAAATAAAACGGGACTCGATTTAAGTAGACCTATTGCTTTGGGGTCAGCTACAGCTCTGCAATTCTTATAGTGTTTTGCCTTTGTTGCTGTGGTTGATAATGAGATGGTTCACGGGAAGGGAGGAATAGGATAATTAAACCTCTGCTTTGGGACATTTGCAAACTGGAGTGATTTACCTGGGCACAGAATTGTTCTCTCCCTCACACATTTGAGGAAGAAATGAAGAACAGGTAAGAGAGAACGTTAGGAGCCATAAGAATTATACTGACTGTTTGGTTATTTCCATACTCTGCTATTTGGTAGAGTGTTCTTTAATTGATTACTGGAAGTATATTCACACATTGTCAGTCTGGATTCTCTGAGAAGCAGACTCAGTAATGAGCACAGGATGTTTTTGTAAAAGATCAAGAGGGAGGGAACAAGGATGGTGCAGGGCGAACCTCAGACTCTTATGCAGACTTGACAAAGGTTCAGTCAAGGGTCAACCCGATGGGGAGCCCCACAGCAAAGGTCATCCTTTGGGGAAGAAATAGTTGAGCCCTAGACAGCCACTATGATCAGTCATTGGCTAGAGGGTCTACAAGAAGTCCATGGCCTCAGCTCAAGCTCCTGTAGGTCCCACAACTGGAGTCTGTCAGCCATCATCCTCCCTATGACTGGATGGTAAAGTCTTTCTTGAAGGAGATCCAAGCAGAGCACCTCCATGGCTGCCATGGTCCCCAAGTACGCCCTTAAGCTTGTGATCCTCCCTCCCCCGGGATCACAAGAACTTGCAGCATCCCTCACCTTAGGTAAATATGTCACACACAAACACAGAGGGGAAGGAACTGTACAGTCTTGACTTCCGAGTTCCCAAATAATCTCTTTTTTTTTTTTGCTGTTTTCTTTTTCTTTCTTTTTCTTTTTTTGACCATGCCACATGGCTTGTGGAATCTTAGTTCCCTGACCAGGGATCGAATCTGGGCCTCCTGCATTGAGAGTGCAGAATCCTAACCACTGGACCACCACGGAAGTCCCCCAAATAATCCTTTGATATGCATGGCTGTGACAGTTACTTGAGAGAAGAGTCATTGTGTATATCAAAAGCCTGTCATACCCAATGAAAAAGAGAATAGGACAATTCTGTGACCAGAGAAAATTGTTGCCCCCTTCAAAATGGGGAGGAAGGAAAGTGAAAGAACCTAAAGCAGGTGGCTGTTTCCTGGTCGGGAGAAGGACAAGTGTGATAACCCAGACAGAGGAGAGGGCTGAGAGCCTGACCAAGGACAGCACCACACAGGTCCTCGGACTCTTGCCAACAGACTGAGAATCCAGCTTGCACACTGCTCCACAAGCCTTCAGACCAAGGGAAAAGAAGTCTTCTCCTAATTGGTCTGCCCAGAAGAGGTGCATCTCGGCAGTTCATCCACAAAGAATGGACACGTTTTCTCTAATTTGCACAAAGTTCCTTGTACACCAGCAGGGGCCAGTGCATTGCTTTCTGGATGGAGTCTGAGAAAACCACAAGGTCTCAGAAGCCTCTCCATCCAAGCAAGTCCAGGTGAGGAGACAATGAATGCCAGATGGGCTGTTTACGATCCGGGGCCTGAAGCTTCCTCATCAGGTCCTGTAGCACACTGCCGGGAAGGCTAAAATTTCTCCCTTCCATGCCCACTGCAGTATTAAGGTTGTCCTGAAGCTGGAAGGGGTCTTAAAGGGAAAAAAGGAACTTATTCTGGAGGAGTAAGGAACCAAGAATGAAAGAGCGTATGAGAATTAGTGGATCACAAGTGGATAAGTAGTATTGATCCATCATTGTTCCCTCGAAGTATTCCACGAACCCTGGGGACTCAGCAATAGCTCTGGGGAGAAATGGGGAGGATATTATAGGGACAGAGACTCTCTTATATGAGTGTGATTACTTAAATTCAATGAGTTTAGGGGCTTCCCTGGTGGGCCAGTGGTTAAGATTCTGCGCTTCCACTGCAGGGGGCACATGTTCGATCCCTGGTCAGGAAATTAAGATCCCGCATACCCTGTAGTGTGGCTGAAAAAAAATAATAAATAATAATAAATAAAATAATAATAAATTCAATGAGTTTAAATATCTGCCATCCAGAAGAATAGGGACCCAAAGCAGTTGAGTGGTAGAAAAATTAAAGATATACATTTGTCTTCACACCTGCGTTTGTGACCTGAAAAATTAGAGCCTCTTATTAATTAATGACCGAGGTTCCAAGTTGATGTGAATTGCCCAAGGTCTTCCAAGTAGTTAAGTGGAAAAGCAGTACTCACACTCAGGCTTTTTGACACCAACCGCAGTGTTCTCTAACTTACCACGTTCTCTTTGCAACCTGTTAGGAAACTGAGCTAGCACTGTGCAGGGTTTGGCACACAGCAGGTGCTAGATAAGTGCATACTAGTGAATGCTAATTGACTCATTTGCTGCATCCCTGAAGTTCCAATTAGCTGCACACACAAAGCTGAAAGGCTTTAGTCCTGGGTTTTAATTAGCAAACCAGGATAAGCCTAAGTACTTTAGAGCAGTGGTCCCCAATGTTTTTGGCACCAGGGACGGGTTTTGTGGAAGACAATTTTTCTATGGACAGGTGGCAGGACGGGTGATTCAGGCGGTAATGCAAGTGATGGGGAGCGGCAGATGAAGCTTTGCTCACTCGCTGATGACCTCCTGCTATGCAGCCAGGTTCCTAACAGGCCTCAGAGCAGTACCGATCCGTGGCCTGGGGGTTGGAGACCCTGCTTTAGAGAAAGGGAGAAAGACAGTTGAAACTGGAATTTTTAATGATCAGAACCACTGATCTGTTTACACACATGATGCCAGAATCTGGTTGGTGAATATTACAGGAGCATTTTTTTAACATCTTTATTGGAGTCTAATTGCTTTACAATAGTGTGTTAGTTTCTGCTGTATAACAAAGTGAATCAGCTATACATATACATATATCCCCATATCTCCATCATCTTGAGTCTCCCTCCCACCCTCCCTATCCCACCCCTCTAGGTGGTCACAAAGCACCGAGCTGATCTCCCTGTGCTATGTAGCTGCTTCCCACTAGCTATCTATTTTACATTTGGTAGTGTGTATATGTCCATGCCACTCTCTCACTTCGTCCCAGCTTACCCTTCCCCCTCCCCGTGTCCTCAAGTCCATTCTCTACCTCTGCGTCTTTATTCCTGTCATGCCCCTAGGTTCTTCAGAACCTTTTTTTTTTTTTTTTAGATTCCATATATACATGTTAGCCATAGTTCAAAAGTAGTCATGTACCACAATGTTCATTACAGGAGCATTTTAACAGCCAAAGTGCTGTACACAGAGCTGGAACCCTGAAACTACAGCTCTGAATGTCCATCTCTTTCCTGTGAGAACACCACCTACCACTGAGCCCAGACAGCAGGCCACTCAGTTCTGAGTCTATTTTGGCTTGGAGTCCCCCCCCCACCCCGCCACTGCTGTTTACCTCCCAGCCATGAAGTCTGGGAACCAGACCAATTTATTTTATATTTCAAATGCAAAGGGTTTAGAATAACTACATTGATTCACAAAGTCAGTTCTACTTTAACTCAGACACATACACAAACACACACAAAGGAAAATGTGCATTTGCTGAAAGATTTCTTAATTTACGGATTCATTTTACTTTATTTTATTTTTATTTTTTTATAAATTTATTTATTTATTATTTATTTATTTTTGGCTGCTTTGGTTCTTCGTTGCTGTGTGTGGCTTTCTCTAGTTGCAGCGAGCGGGGGCTACTCTTCGTTGTGGTGCGCAGGCTTCTCATTGCGGTGGCTTCTCTTGTTGTGGAGCACGGGCTCTAGGCGCGCAGGCTCAGTAGTTGTGGTGCAGGGCTTAGTTGCTCTGTGGCATGTGGAATCTTCCCCGGCCAGGGCTCGAACCCGTGTCTCCTGAATTGGCAGGCAGATTCTTAACCACTGCGCCACCAGGGAAGCCCCCTCCAATTATTTTTTGATAGCTGCATTCACTGAACAATCTTTAGCTCCATTAAAAAAAGGAGGACCAGGTAAATAGAATTTGACACCATCTGCTTGGAAAGTAGTCATGATGTATCAGTGCCTTTTTCTAGCTGATAAAAACATGGAAATGCTAAGTGAAAGCAATATTGTTGTAATTAATGCACAGGCGTCTAAGGCACTGCTGGTAAGATGGACAAGGAAATGTGAACCTGAATGTCACTGCCTTAGGCTTTAGAAAATTAAAGAACTCCAGTGAGAGGAGACGTTCCTCCAGGTTTCTGGCTTTTCATTTGTAATCCATGTGAAGCATCTGAGCGCATTTAGTGCACATTATTTGCCAAATACTTCTAGGAATTGTAAAATTAATTAAAGAGAACGCGTTTTGTAATGCCTGTGTAAGCATAGCGGTTCTCTTCATAAGAGAAAATACTGTCCAAATTCAAATTTTGTAGGCAGGTATGGCTGATAACTTGGTGTTAAGATGAGAAGCAAAATGGCATAGTGTTTTAAAGTGTGGGCTCTGTAATTTAATAGAATTCTGTTCAGCTATTTATTCTATCATTTCCTTGTTATGTGATCCACAATTAATTAAAATCTTATAAGCTTCAGTTTCTGTATCTGTAAAATGGGTATATTTGCAGTAGCTGTTTCAGTTATTGATTGAAGCAGACCACCCCACGACTTGGTGGCCTGAAACTATAATTTATTACATGATAACGTGGGATAAGTAGGTGGCTCTTTTACTTCACGTAGAATTAGATGTGACATCAGCTTAGGTCTTAGGAAGGCTAGTGTCATCTGGCGACTAGACTGAGAACTCAGAGTTATTGAGCTGTTGACTGGGGTTCTGTGGTTCTTCTCCACATGGCATGGCATCTGAGTTCCAAGAAAGAGCATTCCAAGAAGAAAGTGGAAGCTTTCAGGCCAGTTAAAGGCTAGGGTCAGAGTTGGCACTGCACCATTTCCACTGTACTCTACTGATTGATTGTGAAGATTAAATAAAATTTGAGCATTTTACACAGATCTAGTTCCTACCAAGCATTTATTCAGTTGCTGCTTTTTTTTAAAAAATAAATGTATTTATTTATTTTTGGCTTCATTGGGTCTTCGTTGCTGTGTGCAGGCATTCTCTAGTTGCGAGAGCAGGGGCTACTCTTCATTGTGGTGTGCAGGCTTCTCACTGCGGTGGCTTCTCTTGTTGTGGAGCACGGGCTCTAGGCACGCGGGCTTCAGTAGTTGTGGCTCACGGGCTCAGTAGTTGTGGCTTGCGGGCTCTAGAGTGCAGGCTCAGTAGTTGTGGCGCACGGGCCTAGTTGCTCCGTGGCATGTGGGATCTTCCAAGACCAGGGCTCGAACCCATGTCCCCTGTATTGGCAGGCAGGTTCTTTTTTTTTTTTTTAAATTATTTATTTATTTATGGCTGTGTTGGGTCTTCATTTCTGTGCGAGGGCTTTCTCTAGTTGTGGCAAGCGGGGGTCACTCTTCATCGCGGTGCGTGGGCCTCTCACTATCGCGGCCTCTCTTGTTGCGGAGCACAGGCTCCAGACGCGCAGGCTCAGTAATTGTGGCTCACGGGCCCAGTTGCTCCGCGGCATGTGGGATCCTCCCAGACCAGGGCTCGAACCCGTGTCCCCTGCATTGGCAGGCAGATTCTCAACCACTGCGCCACCAGGGGAGCCCAGCAGGCGGGTTCTTAACCACTGCGCCACCAGGGAAGTCCTATTCAGGTGCTGTTAATGTTGATATTATGCCAGTATAATTATAATTTAGATTATAGGAGATGGCACTATGGCATCTAAAATTAAGGCTTGGGACACTGAAACTATACAGTGATGACATATTTAAAATCATTTAAAAAATCAAAATGGAGTAACTGTGGTTCAGACACACAAAAGGGAGCCAGGTGGCCACTTTGGATGTGCTTTCAGACACATTCCTCCATTATTTAGAACTTTTATTTTCTGAACTGTATCAAATTTAGGGCCACACTAGCCATTTTCACAACAATATCTGCTAGCACCTGCTAGCTGCAACCCCACCCTTGGCTTTTGCAACTATGTAATCATTTTGAACCCAAACCCATCCTTGCTTAGCAAGCACCTTTACTTCTTGCCAGCTCCAATCTAACTTTTGACAGTTTATGTAAGCTTGTGACGTTTTGTCGCCTTTATAAGCCTTCCCCATTTTGTATTCCAGCAGAATATAATTCAAGTGCTTTTGAATCGGTGTCTCCTGGGCTGCAGTCCTAACAAACCTCAGATAGATGCCTCTTTATTTCAATCAGTCTTCGTTTCTGAAATTCTGGTTAACAATAGGCACCATGAAGGTAGGTTTTTAAAGATTACCTGGTCAACCACCCTCACTTGATCATTAGAGAAACTGAGACCCAAAGATAAGCATGACTTACTGAAGGTCACACAGCTCATGGTAGAGCTCAGTTTGAAAACTAATCTCCTACCTAGTCCATTATTCTTTACAGCAGGCAAATTTCTTTCCTTCTCCAGGGCCGCAGTTCCTCCATATGTAAATTGGGGTTAACAGTGAAATGCTTTCCTTAAAGTGCCATTTGTAAGGATGCAGTGAATTAATTAATGTAAAGTGCTTGTTACAATGTCTGACAATGAGTACATCCTCAAGAAAGGCTCTATACTACTTCTGCAACAGTTTTTCTGTGGCTGTGAGAGTGACTGGGATTCAGTGGATAACTTCAGACTTCCGCCCAACAAGAAATCACCCTGAACCCTTTAAAACGAGTCCCTTTCCAATATCTATTAATTTCCCTCCAATATAGCTTCAGAATCCACTCACTTCTCCCCATGCCCTATACTGTGACCTTAATGTTCATGTAATTTCAGACTGAGGTCATTGCAACAGCCTCTTAGTTCATCTTCTAAGCCTCTAGGAGTTCTAAGACAATTTTTTAAATGTGAAATAATTCAATACAGTAATAAGTAAATAAATGACATTTGTCTCAGGATTAAATGATGACAATATAATATAGTGAACACTATTGGATGCCTACCCAGCATGGATTGCCAACTTCTTTCTTCTTAATAGGAAAATCCTTTGTTATTTTGTTCAGATATCCACCCTTCCTCCCAGCAGTCAAATGCCTAAGGGAAAGTGAACTACTTCCTGGTCCAAAGAACATTTGATTAGGTTAAGGGCAATTTTTCCCAAAAAGGGTCTTGACATTTTAGGTGGTACCATTCTTCCTTGTGAAAGGCTGTCCATGTATTGCTGGACATTTAGCTATCTAGATATTTCCTGCTAAATATTAAGAGCCATCTAATCATGTGACAACCAAAAATGCCAAATAGTATTATTGTCTAATTTGTGAACCACTAGTCTAAGGGTTCAGACTAGGCATGTGATCCAGTTCTGATGATTAAGAGGTAGAGAAAATTCTACTGAGAAATGCCTAGGAAAAGTTTCTTCACATCATCAAAAAGGCCACAAAAAGAGATACCACTTTCCTCTCAATTATGTCATGTCTACACTGATCCCCTGAACTGCTACTTTGCTACCATCCTGAAAATGAAACCATCCTCAAGCTTGGTGGACTGGAGGAATAGCAAAACCCTGGGTTCTTGACTTTCTAAATCAAATAACTCTGAGACCCATACTATCTTGGGATTTCTTTTTATAACAAAATTTTAGCACTTAAACCAGTTTGAAGTGGCATTTCTGTTACTTGCTGCCGAAAGCACCTTAAATAATCTGTATAATATACTTAGTCCTTAAACCTACCTAGAAGAAAGGGGAATTTTCAACTAGAGAGCTTATTGTTTTTGAGAGGTAAAACCAAATCTGTATTACAAGGCATTTCTCTCTCTTTCTCCTCCTAAAATCCATTCAGAGAATTGATTTAAAAGCAGAGCAGAATCATTTGGAAAAAATAGCATGCAGCTTTGTTGGCTCAACAAAATATATATTGATTTCTTTGCTAGAGGGAAGGAGAAATAAGTTTCTATCTCCTACAAATTGCTGGTCAGATTAGTCCTTTGCTATTTCTAGATTGAGCCATTATCTTCATGATTCTTCTTTCTCACCTCCTCTTTTCTTTTAATAGAAGGTGACTACTTTGGGGGGCACCTGGACTGAAGGTCAACCTCAACTTTTAGGGGTCTTACTCAACAAAATAAGTCAAACAGACATTTTGGTTACCACAGGAAGGAAAATTTCTATCCAGAGAAAGAGTTCTCTGTATCTATAAGCAGAAGAAAGGAAGCACTAACTACTCTTTATAACCAATTTCACAGTTTAGGTTTGTGTTTGAATCACTAGCCACAGGTAGGGACAGTCTGTACAGCAGAAACCAGAAAGAGGTAAGCAGAGCAACTCAGCTGAAAGTAAAGGACTTCTACAAGGTCAGTCTTTTCTTCTGCATAATTCAAGGTGTAACTTACATGAAAGTGCTGATTATAAAGCTGACTCATTGTTTTAGAACTTGGGCACAAATAGAAAATGCATGCTTTGATGTATTCCTTTTGGACCAGCCTTTGTCTAGTGGATCACAGTGGACAAGGGTTTCAGTTCCCCAGGTCTTGAGTCTGTCCCTTGAAGAAGATAGGAAATTGGGCTGTAAATGTCTTCCTGGAACATGTAGAGGAGAGGAAAATCTGCATTCCTTTGAAGGCTGTTTGGCTATTCATCGTGCATTCCTGAAACGTAGTCACTCTGTTTTAACTGCGCTTGGATAATTGAGATTGCCTGGCAGTGAAGGGAGGTGATGGAGCGAGAGGAAGAAGCTGGCTTGGATGGCAGGAACGAGGGCTTCAGGGGGGGCTGGAGGACCTGCTGCTGTCCTCCACTCTCGCTCCCGTCCTCTCACACAAAGAGCATCCCTGCGAGCCCGCCCTCCCCCATCTCTAGCAAGCTCTGTGGGTACCAAGAACAAACCAGGCAGTATCCCACTAACAGGATACAGTAGCTTTTCTAGATTTCTCAGCTTGCTCCAATATTTATCTGAGTAGGAATTAGAAGGTCTCTGTGCTGCTTTGTGTAAAACCAATTTATTTTTTCCTTTCATTCTTCAAAGGATTAATACTGTCTGTTGTTTCTGGTAAAAATTGGTGGTGGACATTTGTCCTTTTCTTTTCTTTTTCCTCCCTTCTTTCCTTCCTTCCTTCCTTCCTTTCTTTCTCTCTCTCTCTTTCTTTCTTTCTTTCCTTCTCTCTCTCTTTCTTTTTTTAAATATATTTGACTGCCTTGCATCTCATACTTATTCCTATAACTGAAAGATTCCAGGGCCCAATTTTTGCTACAGAGATATCAAATTAGAGCCCTCAGGCACAATCTTTTAGGAAGGGTTCAGACATGTGAAGTAAGTTTGACACTCAGATGAACTTCTACCAGACTTTGAATCCAGAGCTGGTGATAAACAAGGGAGAATCCTTTCTGTTTGTCCATTAGGATTCGTTTCCTGGTACAGCCCAGCCAGCAGCAGAATGCCGTGTCCCCTTCCAGCAGGGGGCGGCACTGTGTCAAGTGGGCATCCAGTATCTGACAGTGGTTACTGCGATGCTCTCAGGACTGATTCTGTAGCAGGGCCTCTGATGAGCCTGGCTACCTAATGACTCTTCAGGCTGCTGTGTTCAGTTATTAATGTAACATAGCTTTCTCCATCTTTTAATATGTACTTTATGATGCATCAAAGTTTTCTACTGTCTTCTGAATTCATGTTCTGTCTTGTGAAGAATCTTTAAATCAATGGTTCTTAACTGCGGAGGATTTTGTCCCATGGAGAATATTTTGCCTGATGCTCTCTGTATTTTTAATGTTTTAGGTAGGTCAGTTATCTTTCCTGATCTTGGAATCGTGGCCTTATGTACAAGACATCCTATGGGGCCTGGCAGCACACTGCCCTCTGCTCACTAGGGGTGTATGTTCCAGGGGTGCCCCCTATGTGGGCTGAGTGGGCCCTCTGCCATGGCAGGTTGACCGGGTCTGTTGCATTCTCATAAGGCAGGGCTGGTCCTTGGCCTAAGTGGCTGCGAGGCCCTGCCTTGTACAGAGGCTGCCGCGCATTGGTGGACAGAGCCATGTCCTAGCTCTGCTGGCTGCGGGACCTGGGGGATTCTGGGGCGGGTGCTAGCTGGCTGGTGGGCAGGTAAGCCCCCAGCACTAGTGAGGTAGAGGGAGGACTCCAAAATGGCACCTGCCCACACCAGTGTCCTTTTGCTAGAATCGGCTCCCCATTTGGGCATCTAGGCTGCTGGTGGGGTGGGAGGGTCTCATTTGCCCCCTTGCCTCTCTGGGACACTCTCCAAGATCAGCAAGTGGGTCTGACCCAGGGTCCTTTCAAATGACTGCCTCTGTGCTGGCACCCAGACCATGTGTCATTTTGCACACACCCGAGTCTCTGTTTCCTACAGCCCTCCTGCTCTCCCATACACAAGCCCCACTGACCTACAAAGCCAGGCATTCTGGGGGCTTGTCTTCCTGGTGCAGAACCCTCAGGCTGGGAAACCTGATATGGGACTCGGACCCCTCGCTCCTTGGGCAGAACCTCTGCAGTTGTGAATATCCTCCTGTTTGTGGGTCGCCCACTTGGGGAGGTGGGTCCTGACTATAATGTATCTCTGCCCCTCTTACTCATCTCATGGTGGTTCCTTCTTTATATCGTTAGTTGTGGAAGATCTTTTCTGCTTCTCTTCAGGTCATCCCCATGAATAGCTGCTCTGTAAATAGTTGTAATTTTGATGTGCCTTTGGGAGAAGTGAGCTCAGGGTCTTCCTACCCCGCTATCTTAGCTACTCCCCTCTTGACTCTTAAATATGTAGTGTAACTTCCAAATATGTATCTATGTATCTCCCAGCCCTTACAATTAATTTGTCTATCCTTACAGTCCTTCAATGGAATTTCACAGTTTTTTGGGGAAATGTGGAGAATAAAGTTAAATTTCCTAGCAAGCCATCCTAAACTAATTCTGGATTTTCTCCAAGCCTATCTCAGATTTTTCCTTCTAGCAACATTATTATGACTCCCACATACACACACACACACACACACACACACCCCAGGCTGCACATTGGTGCTTTGATCATTCTATTTCTTTTCTCTTGGATTCATTCTCTTCTCTGCTCATTCATATGATATATACTCTATAAACATCCCCACCATAGACTTAACTAAGCACCCCCCTTTAATGCTTCTGATAGTAAAATTAATGGTTTCTTCCATGGTATTGCAAGGAATTATTTTTGAATCTATATTCTCTTCTAGACTGTGATGTCACTGAAGGGAGAAGCCTTGTTTTATTCAGGTCGAAATTCCCCAGTGAACAGTGGAAAAACTCAGAGTATGTTGAGTGGAACTGAATGTGCAATGAACACCAGTGTAGTGTCCTACTGGTTGCATGTTTGTTCTGCAGTGGTTCTTGGACGAACTTCAGGAGGAATAATAAAATCTGCTATCAATGTCTGCCTGGAGTGTGGTGGAGAAGAAATCGAATGTCATGATTGATTAGTGATGTCTGCCTTGAGCAGATTTGCAAGTGACAAGTTTGTCAGTGCTCTTTTTAAATCTCAGGTTCTTTGACTCTAGCCTCTGAAAGATTTGTACACTTGGGTCCAAATAAATTTCTCTCTCTCTCTCTCTCTCTCTGTTTTTTATAACTGGTTTCTCAGCCATCACTATTGTGACAGAAGTATAGAAGTAACATGAATGTATGCTTTCTTTTTTTTTTTTGGTCAAAAGCATTATATTTTGTTTTCTCTGGCCTAGGACTCTGTTTAGAATGAAGGAACAGATGCTTAGTGCTCATGGGCAAAACTTCAGAAAGTTAGTTTGTGTTTCAAGCCTAGACATGCTGAACAACAGGATGGTCCTGAAACCAAGTGCTTGAATTGTCACAATAGCCCAGAGGAGGAAAACTGGTAGGTCCACTATGAATCTGTGCCTGACATTTTTGTCCTTACCCTGCAGAGATTTAAGGGAGCTAGACTCTCTCTGTTTTCTTCCCACTATTCAGAGCTGCTTCAGGAGGCTAATTTATCAGACAGCAGACAGATAACTAAAGTACCCAGCTTTCCCCTACCTAGTATGACAAGGGGTATCTTTGCATAAATTTTCATGAACATTGATATAAATTACTATGCTATGCTCTAACATCCTAACACCAGGGACAGAAATAAAGGAATGTAATAACTCAGGCTATGACTGCTATCTTTACATTATAATATTCAAAACTATGGGAAGGAATGGAGCCTCAACCTAAAAAGACCAGATATTGGCCAATAAATCTGTTTTTCACATCTGAGGGAAAATTGCATCCAGAAATAGCACTCCTGAGCAAATGAAAATCCACCCATCAGTTGTGTGCTCTGCTAGGTGTGGGATGCAAATAGGAATGACACTCTCTCTGAACTCACAGCACTTTTATTTCAACAGGGGAATCAAAGAGTGTTTACAAGTCATTGCAAAGCAACTCAGAGTGTTTTTGTACTAGCAGTGCAAGTAAAATGCCAAGTGAGCACAGCAAACAGAGCATGTAGAAACCTTCAGAAAGAGGTACCTTCGGTTCTATCACCAATGGTCTTTGGAGAGGGAATGAGAGAAATGGAATCTTGGATGGACTTCATATCAGAGCAGGTGTATAGAGAATTTGGGGTCAGTTCTCAGACCACTTCCCATACACTAAATACTACGCTAGATCTTAGGGTAGAGAGATATGAGTAAAACAGTGTACCTGGAATTTTCCATCAAATTGTGGGAAAGTCCCTAGCATGTCTATAGAGAATATTTAGACTGGTTTGGCTGAAATTTTGGTATAAAAGATGAATAGTGAAAAGGTAGAGTGTGGCCAGATGCTAAAAATTCTTGACTGAAATATCCAAGGAGTTGAGTGTTGTTTTATGGAAGTAATTGAGCATTTTGGAGAATGGAAGTGCGATGATATTTTTGTTTCAATTACATGGCATTGCTAAGGTTATTTGAAATCTTTTCCTGAAAATTAGTAAATCATTTAAATGTATACTGAAGTGTCATTGACTTGGATTCTATGATTCTTTTCATAATTCCAACATAGACTGGACTAACATTTACTTTTGCATTATATGTGAGGAAAGGATTTAATTTTCTAAATGAACAAATAGCATGACTGAGATTCTTGAAGGAACATTTTCATTTCAAATGGGATTTAAGTATCTAAAACAGTAGTTTGCATGCCCACAGTATATGTACTTATGAAAAGGACTTCATTAATGCCAAGTTAACTGAAGATTACTATAAATTATATATTCTATCATACAGGTTCTTCTTAATTAGTTAAGACACCATTATCTCAGCAAAAGACTGACCTGATTAGAGGGGGTTCTATTTTTACAGTATCTTTTGAGATAAGAACATTTTGGCAATTTACGTCCAGTTTAGAACAAGGGTTCTAAAGAAAATTTCTCATTCTTTCATGGGAAAGCTTTTCCTAAGGGGACTAGTGGGTTTTACCTCAATATTTTCCTACATCCCTACCCATCTGTAAGATTTCTCAACTATCTTTGACAGTCACGGTCATCCACACTTTGGGTTTGGAGCTCAGTGCAATCAATATCACATCCTGGAATTCAAACCCTTTACTAATCAAAAGGGTATCAAAGTATCCTACTATTCCATGCTAAACTCCTATGGCTCAAACATACCAGTATCACATATGAAATTAGTATCTGCCAATGATCCAGTGACTTCCTTTATACTCTTTCTAAAGTGTAAGTATCTTGAGGACAGGAATTATGTTGAGCTCATCTTTATTAACCCCTGCTGCTTAGAATGACATAGATGCTTAAGGAGCAACTATTCGGATTGAATTCACAAAATGATTAGAATGTCTGATGAGCTCACTGAGTAGCTTTCACCAACCGATGCATAGAATCAAGAACAATTCTCTAGTGAACTCCTAACTGGATTCCCAGAGTAACAATGGTATTGTTTTTGTTGTTTTCTATGTACAAACCACCAAAGTAGATACAGAGTCTTGGAAAATATTTACGTGAGATTTCTTTTTGTCAATTGGAGTGTGAATTGCCAACAAAACCTTTCCTGAGATAAGAAATCCAGTTTCTCATTTTATCCCTTAGGTCAACACTTTAGTGATTGGAAAGATGCTAAACTAAGAAATGCCACTTGGTGTAAAATTATGGCTCTCAGTGGATTGCTGTTGTAAAAAGTGACAATAATAGGTAATAATTATGACTGCTAATCTGTGAACACCTGGTAGCAGTAAGAACACCAGACAAAATGCCTCCTCCAAGGTTTGGGTCCATGTCATTTAGACCTGATTATGGTCACTCTCCAGAGAAATATGCAGAGCTCTTGAACAGTAAAATATTTGAAAAGTGAACATTATAGGATTATATTATTAATATAGTAATATATTATATTATATGTAATATATTATTATAATATATTATGTATAATTATATTATTATATATAATATAGGAAGCTCAACAATTAATCAACAGATATTGGACACCTACTCTATTCTTTTAAAAAATTTTTATTTTGTATTGGAGCATAGTTGATTGACAATGTTGTGTTCGTTTCAGGTGAGTTTCAGCAAAGTGATTCAGTTATACATATACATGTCTCTATTCTTTTTCAAACTCTTTTCCTGTTTAGGTTATTACAGAATATTGAGCAGAGTTCCCTGTGCTGTACAGTAGGTCCTCGTTGGTTACCTATTTTAAATATAGCAGTGTGTGCATGTCAATCCCAAACTCTCAATCTATCCCTCCCCGCATCCTTCCCCCCTGGTGACCATAAGTGTGTTCTCTAAGTTGGTGAGTCTGTTTCTGTTTTGTAAATAAGTTCATTTGTATCATTTTTTTTTTTTTTTTGCTGTACGTGGGCCTCTCACTGCTGTGGCCTCTCCCGTTGCGGAGCACAGGCTCCGGACACACAGGCTCCGCGGCCATGGCTCGCGGGCCCAGCCGCTCCGCGGCATGTGGGATCTTCCGGGATAGGGGCACGAACCCGTGTCCCCTGCATCGGCAGGCGGACTCCCAACCACTGCGCCACCAGGGAAGCCCCATTTTTTTTTAGATTCTGCATATAAGCAACATCGTATGATGATATCATACCTACTCTCTTCTTTAGAGGCTCGCAAGAGGAGTCCATCAGCAGTACTGAGGTGAGCAGCCTAATAAAAGGAACAGAGAAGGGTGATGCCTCCCTCAACTTCTTCATCTGTTCTGTATTCTTCTCACTTTTACCTTCTAGGACAGCACTTTTATTCTGGCTGATGCTTTGGAGGACACTCTGATAAATAGTTCTGATGACAATTCTCCATTTTTTTTATAGTTTTCTTTTGGGGTTTTGAGCATTTTAAGTAGAGTAAGAATTATTCATCTTCCCTATGTTTGCTGTGAGGGATGTGTATAATTTTGATGCGTAAAGGTTATCAGGACATGAATTATCGTATCATGCACCACCAAGCCCTGGTGGTGCTGTAATGTGGACTCTGAGGACTGGCTTCCTAGGGCTGCACGTGTGGTATTTCAAGGATGCAGGGGAAGAAGTTTGAGGTCACCATATTTGAACACCCCAAGTATAAAACCCACTGCTCACCACTAGTCCATTATTCACTGAAAGCTATTAATAAACATTCAGGTTATAGAAACTAAATGTAGAAGAATTAAGCAAACTAGGTAGGCAGATGGAAAAACTACATTTCTTTCTCCAGTTAACTGCCAGGGATTTGATGTTACCTTAGAATTATCCAGGCTTCAGCACTGAGACTTTGTTTCTTTCTTGTTTTTTTCCTGTGCATCTATCTAAATAGCTTTAAAGGTTATCCTTGCTAGTTCCCCATATTCTTTTTGCTTCTAGCCTTTTAGAGTGCCTAGTCGGAACTCACAGTGGTCCCCTGGGCTGTGAAAGTGAGGCATATTGAGATCGTTAAAAAGAATTACTGATCTTGGTTCTAACAAGATGTTCAGAGATTACTGAAGGCACATTATATTTGTGTGTCATACAAGATACATGGTTTTGGAAAAGATAGACATCAGATGTCCCCTCTCCCCTCACCCTACCCTCAGTCCCTGAGACCACACGTGTGGAAGAAGAGGTTTCTGTGATTTATATACACTGGGTGCAACTGTATTCCCTTGAGATGAGCTTCAAATATTAACTGATCTTTCTCCTGATGTGTTCTTTGTCTTCAAGGGGGTAACGCTGATGCCATACAGTGACATTTTAACAATGCTGATGGCTGTTCCCTGAACTGGGAAGATTGTGAATGCTACAGTTCTTAGGATGCTTGTAACCCTTCGCCACTCTGGAGAGAGGGAGAGAGATTCTCTATTCCAGTACTGACTACTTTTCACAGTAAGTGGAGTGGCTGGTGTGATTGGTACACGTGGCGCATTCATTGGACCACATTTTCCTAGGGGGCCAGGTCAGGTCTCAGAAGTGGAGTCAGTATTTGAGACATAGGTTTAGGAGAGAGGAAAGGCTCGTTCACAAACCTAAGTTTATGCTCCAGCGATGCATACTGTAGAGCACCCACAGGCCGTGGGCAAGGGGCTGTTTCTTGTGTATCTGCCCAGTCATTAAGAAACTAGTGCTATGTCTTCTAGAGAATGGACTTGAGGACACGGGGAGGGGGAAAGGTAAGCTGGGACAAAGTGAGAGAGTGGCCTGGACATATATACACTACCAAACGTAAAACAGATAGCTAGTGAGAAGCAGCCGCATAGCACAGGGAGATCAGCTCAGTGCTTTGTGACCGCCTAGAGGGGTGGGATAGGGAGCGTGGGAGGGAGACGCAAGAGGGAGGGGATATGGGGAAATATGTATATGTATAGCTGATTCACTTTGTTATACAGCAGAAACTAACACAACATTGTAAAGCAGTTATACTCCAATAAAGGTGTTAAAATAAATAAATAAATAAATAAACATGTTATGATGATCCATGTAAAAACAAAAAAGAAACTAGTGCTATTGTTTTAGTATTTATCATGTTGCGTAGAGGTACATGAGGATGAATAATTGGTTGCTTCCAAGGCAGCCGCAGCCCCAGCCTGAGGCAGCCCTGTAGCGCTTTATTTCCTGCCTTTCTTCCAGCCTGTCTCTTGTTTTCTCTCCACTCTGTGAGGTAACACGTGGCCGATAACATTTCCCTTTTCGCTGTGATTTCCAGGGAGCTCATTTCTGTCATCTGTGATGGGTAACTCTGATGCCCTGGGCGAGCCATGGCTGCTGGCACAGAGCAGTCAAGGGTGCAAAGCCTGAATAACAGTATCTGGATTCCGTAGGGAAGGTCTCAGTACAACGCAGGCTCTGGGTTGCATTACAAGGGTGCAGCCCGTCAGAGGGTTAGGTAAGTGGGAGCTGCCTACCCCTCCATGCCTCATGGTTCCTCCTCTGGCCACTAGTACATGTGCCTTTTTTACAGACAGGAACAACCTGGAGTCAGCAAGCTCACTTTGTTTTTTAAATTTTTATTTTTTATTGAAGTAGAGTTGATTTACAGTGTTGTGTTAGTTTCAGGTGTCCAGCAAAGTGACTCAGTTATACATATACATCCATCCATTCTTTTTCAGATTCTTTTCCCATATAGGTACTTACAGAGTATTGAGTAGAGTTCCCTGCGCTATACACTAGGTCCTTATGGGTTACCTATTTTATATACAGTAGTGTGTGTATGTTAATCCTGAATGTCCATTGACAGATGAATGGATAAAGAAGATGTGGTACATGTATACAATGGAATATTACTCAGCCATAAAAAAGAACAAAATAATGCCATTTGCTGCAACATGGATGCAACTAGAGATTATCATACTAAGTGAAGTAAGTCAGACAGAGAAAGACAAATATCATAGGCCATCACTTATAGGTGGAATCTAAAAAGATGATACAAATAAACTTATTTACTAAACAAAAACAGACTCACAGATTTCGAAAACAAACTTATGGGATTGGCAAGCTCACTTTGTAAGTCCTTCTTAGGTGTCAAATGTCTCTGGAATTTGTCTTACCTGAGCAAGAATTTTTTTTTTTAATTGGCCAGTTTATTCACTTGAGCTTGTTTGGGGAACCAGTCAATTATGAATATGGCTTTTAAATGCCTCAGGACTTTGATGAGATGGAAGAAGTCTGGGTCCCTTGTTGACTTCATGGAACAAGCCTCTCCCCACTGCCTGTTTCTGACCCAGACAGAGAGCTTCAATCAGTGTCTGTCTCACATTTCCCTTCTTTGCAATTGTACCTGAAAGTAGGACAGTGGATGAGGATGTATATAAAGAAGTTCAAGTTTAATGAAGACTAAACAATAAAACCTATAAATTAATCATTCAGTTCCTTATGAAGTGTTGCTAATCAGTAAGAATGGAAACACTTGGTTCTGCTAAGTGAGCTTCGTCCAAACTGCCTGTCTCATAGGCATCCATCAAGGCTTGTCTCCAAGTGCTTCTTCTCTAGGAAACATCTTCCAAACCTATCTCCAACCAGGTGTTATTTTTCCTTCCCCTCATCCTAATTCCTCATTTTCTCCACTGAATTGTCAAAGCACTTTATTTTCTCCACTGAATTGTCAAAGCATTTTTCCAGTGTTGAGGTTAAGAATTCTGACTTTGGAGGCAGAGGGACCGGTGTTCAAATCTCTGGCTCTGCTGCTGCAGTGCTGTGTGACCTTTGGGAAAGCTCTTCACCTCTCTGAATCTCATTTTTGTCCTCTGAAAATTGAGTATAATGACTAGCTCATAGTGTTTATTTTGAAGACTAAATTTTAAAAACAGATGTTAAAGGCACACAGTTGGTCATGCAGCAATTTTGTTACTGATGTTGTTTTTGATGATTATTATGTGTTCATTGCCAGTAATATTATTAGTGCTTTATTTTATAACACCTAAATCTACAATATTCTTATTTATTTGTTTTCTCCCCCAGGAAAACATAAGAAGCTTCATTCTCGTGTGTTTTGTTTGTCATTGTATCCCGTGTATCCAATACAGAGTAGGGCTAATATTTGTAGAATAAGTTTGTGCAACTGATGTTATTCTATTATTCTGCCTTATGTTATTGCTGTTCTAGACCATGAGGCCAAGACTATTTATATATGCAGCCGAGAACCTAGCACAGTGTTTGGAAGAGTATAGAAACTCAACATCTATTATTAAATGAATGAATAAAGAAAGTAAAGCTGCATTTGTCCCAATTATCCTTCTGAATAGAAACTTTCTTGATGACAGAGACTGTGGCTTATCTTTGTATCCATGGAACCTAATAGCTGTCCAGTAAACATTTGCTGAATTTATTCTGTGAAAATTGAGAGGAAGGATTTGTGACTTCATCAAAGAACTACAATGAGCTGAGTTCCTTTCTGCTTGTCCTTCTATTTTCTCTCTGACTTGGTTTATTTCTAGGCTCTATTGTGGAAACTGGCATGAGAATCTATCAACAGGAAGAAAAGAGGGATTAACTCAGTAAGTACTGAATCCTTATTCCCAGCGAGACCAAACAACAGCCCTTCCTCATTCCTACTCAGCACCCACAACTGCATCATGGCAGGTGGGAGAAGTAAATCACACCCTGTACCTGCTCCCTCACCCACTGTGAATTTGTTTATGAAGACAAATATGAGTATTAAGGACCCAGCAGGAGTGATACCGACCAGGGTTCTTGGTCTTCCCCAATCAATAGAAACTGAGCAGAGGCCAGACAAGAGATTCAGGCAAGGCTTTATTGGGACTCCTGATGCACAGGGTGGAGTGAAAACAAGTAACAGGTTCCTTTGCTCAGTCACTCCCTGAAGGGGGAGGGGAGCTGCTTCCTTATATGGAGTGAGGGGAGGGGTGTGGCCAGGGGTGGGGCCAGAGGTGTGGCTTAGGTGGTCTGCCCACCCCTTAGGTGGTGGTGTGTGCAGGGGGCATGTGCAGTGCCCTGCTTTGGCTCCCAACACCCTGCTTTTGCTCCCAGCGCTTAAGAAGTGGCGGTTGGGTTCTTTGGGTCTTTTTGTATCTTCTTGTCCATAATTTGCTCCAACTGGACATGCACACAGTTATTTTTAGTCCCTTATAGTTTCTCTGTATTTTGTTGCTGGAGCAGACGTTTGTCCAGGTGTAAGCACTGCAGCAAAGGGGCCCAGGTCCCAGGTCCCAGCCTGTCTCAGGAGGGGAAGATAACTCATATAAGGGTAATAGGCAGCTGGGGTTCCTGGAAGGAAGGATTGGCTTTAATTGGGGGTGGGGGAGAGGGGGGTGCTATAATGGGCTGATTATGTAAACACGTGAGTCTTGGGCCCTTTTCAACACCAGCTAGTTTAGCAGCCCTTTCCCCCTGCAAGACTGCTCTGTGATTCACTGTATTTGCTCTACAGCGTGGATAGGAAGGGAGAAGTCTGACATGGAAGGGAGTTGACTGCTTCTTTCAATGTCCAGGACAATTGCTTTGATGGCTTTACTCACGAAAAGACTCTGTGTTCTCCATCAGTGATTAGGACCTGGCTAACGCTCTCCTGCCGAAATGTCACCAGGAGTAAGGAGTCATCAACTATGTCCACCATAGGGATGAGCAGTCACTGCACAAATGAACTGCCCTGGGCTTCCCTGGTGACGCAGTGGTTGAGAGTCCGCCTGCCGATGCAGGGGACACGGGTTCGTGCCCCGGTCCGGGAAGATCCCACATGCCGCAGAGCAGCTGGGCCCATGAGCCATGGCCTCTGAGCCTGTGCGTCCGGAGCCTGTGCCCCGCAACGGGAGAGGCCACAGCAGTGAGAGGCCAGCGTATCGCAAAAAAAAAAAAAAAAAAAGAGCTGCCCGTATTACCCAATTGATATTTAACTTGCTCTCACTGGTAACTCTCACCCTCACGCTCACTCTCTTTCCAGGCACCTTAGTACAGGGTGACCTGAATGACACAAGGACTTGGCCTGTAATCACAACTCTACAAGGCTCTAAAATCACTATGAAGGTTCCTCCCTAGCTGTGTGACTTTGAAAAAGTCACTGAACTTCTCTGGGTCTTTGTTGTCAATATAACGTTCTACCTGCCTGAAGATGCTCAGTGTTTTGATGTCCCTTGTGACTCTCAGGTTGTCACATCACGAAACTGCTCTAGAGAGTCCCCGGCTAGAGTAGCTCTGGGGGGGGGCGTTCAGTGGGGGCATATCGGTGGTTTTCTCACAGTCAACCCCACTCTCCTTTCCAGTCTTCCCTCCAAACCTTGATTATGTGTAGGTGTAAACAAACGTCATGTCAGAGCCACGTGCAGGCTGATAGAAGCTGGAAACTACAGAAGGCCACTGAACAAGTCATTTGACTAGAGTCCTGTCAGGGGGAAAGCAGAGAACCTTAAAGGTGCCCAGGTGATGAGCACAGGAACGCTCCGAGCAGCCTGAGACTGGAAACAACCATGGTGCTCGTCAGCGTAAGAATGGACAGAGGAATTGTGATACATCAATACAACGTGGTTACGGAACCACGTCGTCTGATACACGCAACAACGTGGCTCAACCTCACAGACCTTAGGCTGAGTGAGAGAAAGCAGCACAAAAGAATCCATACTGTCTGATGCCATTTATGAGAATTTAAAGAACAGGCAAAACTGGTTGATAGTGAGAGAACTTAGAGTAGGGGTTACCTGGGTGGAGGTGTGGGGCATGGTAGATATCACCTTGGGTATTGACTTGGACATGAGGTTATGGAAATATTCTGGATCTGGATCTGGTGGTGGGCACTCGAGTGTTTACGTGTGTGAAATATCCTCAAGCTATTAAGTTTAGTGCACAGAATGTATGCTGTATCCCAGTAAAAGTATATGTAGATATTTATACATACTTATATAATTATTCAGTGATTTGGAATATATGTGTACATGCATGTAATATACATACATATATACACACATACATACACATATGTTTTTTTTTTGTTTTCCCCACGAGGGGAAATGTAAGGGGAAATTAAAAGGTCTCTTCAGTGAGCAAATCCCACAGCAGTGTTAACATCAATTAAATGGCATTTGGATTTTGATGCCTAGAGGCTAGATTATATTTATGGTTATTAGGAAATTATTTCTGAGGAAGGTGAACCCCTACTAAATTACTAATCAGTCTCTGACTGGTGATTCTGAAGGTAGAAAATGAGTCCAGTGAAATTTATTTGACAGAATCAAATTGTATTGACATTTCAGTAATGGTCTGTGACCTCCTTAGTTAGTTAGCACAGGAAAGATTATAGTGAATGATCAATCACTAAAGCTCATTCAGAACCATCTTTTAAAATGTGGAATCCTTGTGCTAAAAACACAATGAAGTCCATTAATTAGGAGGCAGTGAATGCCTCTTTTTTAAAAATTATATGATTTGATTTATTTTTGGACTCATAAATTGAGGCCAAAGATAAAGAAAATTATTATTATCAGAAATAAATGTTTTCAATCTTTTGAAATGTGTGTAGCTCTGGAACTTTGCCATCCTCCTCCACTTTCTAAAGGAGCACAGAGGCAGAGGGAATAAGGATGCTTTCTCTCAAGAGGAATATTTTGTAGAAATGCTAAGAAAACAACAATATATTTTCCCAATAAAGAGCCTTTGTGCCATTCACACCTCAGGTGAGTGTTAAACTCATCAAATGCCTACAAGGAAAGAAACCACAATTGCACTGAGTTTATGAGGCAAGGAAATAAAATGGATTTTAGGCTAATTCTTCATTGTTCTTTGATGGAAAAAAAACAAAACAAACAACTTCAGAGGGGATTAAACCCCACCCTTGTTTTACAGATGAGGAGCTGAAGCCAGATAGGCAGTTACTTGCCCAAGGTCATCCTGTTACACTGTTTCTCAAAGCATCCTTCTGGGGCCTGCTGCAAATTCCCAGTTTCCACTCCAGACCTCCTGAATCAGAAGCTCTGGGGATAGGGCTGTGCAGTCTGTGTTTGAAAGACCTACAGGTGAGTCTGGAACAGCTAAAACTTCTCCTTGCCGGAAGTCATAGTTTCCACAATTCCTAGTGACAAAGCCAGGAATAGAGCCAAGTAGGAAACTGAAACTTATTCCTGATCACTAGTGACACAATCTCAGAGAATTTCCATTATATGTATCACATTACAGTGGCCTTTGGGGGAAGCTGGGATCTCCGTGCGATAATGATAGGATTGTAGGCAAAAGCAGAATGAGTCAGTTTAGCAAAATCTTTTTAGATTTGAGAAATGCACCTTTATTTTAGTGGTTTTTACTGGAGAACTTGGTATTTATGAATATTTCTTATGCGATACGTGTAGGCTCCTTTGGAGATGTAAGATGCTTATTGCCAGCACAATTCATGAATCACTGATTTTGTGTTCCAAGCGTGATCTTCGGAAGCTTGCAGGACAGACGCCTTGTCTTCCTTTGGGTCTCTCTCAGAGCTCACAAATGGGGACCAGGCAGGTGCCCAGAATGAGTGGAAGACAAACAGCAAAGCTGTTGATAACCAGGAACCAGAGGCCCCACCGAAGGGGGCAGCTCTTTCTCACCTCTGGCCAGTGGGCGCTGCATTGGAATACATACCCAGCAGTTGTCACATCTTTCAGCTTTTCGTAGAAACCAGGAATCTGCATTTTTTAGGGAAAGTTCCTGGTTTTTAAATGTTAGCAATAAATCCATATTTCTAAACACCATGCAAGCCAAATACAACAGGTGTGTGGGCCATCGGTTCCTGACCTCTGTCATGGAGCACATAATGCATTGTGTGTGCATGATGGCCAGATGTGCCCAGGAAGCAAGTCTACCTGGGATTAAGGCAGGTGGTTGTCCACTTTGAGAGAGTGGTCTCGATTTACTAGAACTTTCCTGCAGAAATGTCCTGGCCCTGGAGAACATAGAGATGTTATAGTGTGAGTTTCAGGTGGGTCAGGCATTACCTTTCTCCTTGACCCTCACTCTACTTGGCCAACACCACTTTTGGGGGGGTTTCTTCTTTCCCTGACTTTTCATATCAGTCTTTGGTCAGTCCGATATCACTCTCTCTGACATCATTTCTAATGTCATCGTCACAAACACTTAAGGGACTGGGAGCTGATAGGCACATTAAGGGTATGTATTCTGGCTCAGGTGCCTCACTTCCAGGTAAGGACACAGGTGAGGGGAGATCCAGTGATGACTGGCATCAACAAATAGTTATGGGGCAGCAGTAGGGCCTAACTCCTGGTTCCTTACATCTGACCGTGAAAGACCATCTGCACGGAAGGGACTATTGCACCGTTGGAGATGCAGGCAGGACGTGGCCCTGATTCTGAACACCCGCAAGCCACTTAGTGTCAACTGCTGATGCACAAAGTGAAAAACAACAATAGCAATCCAGTCACCCTCTCCTGACTGAGGTGAGGAAATAATTAGGAATAGAATGCCAGCTTTCCAAAAAGGAAATGCATTATTTCAATTACCATCAATATTCAGGCTGTTATCTTCTATGCCATAATTTTTCTTTGTTAAAACACACAAAAAAGGCTATATCTTGGTAGATGTTGAAATGTAGTATCACCGCAGTGCAATCAATACTGATTACGTGGGAATATTCTGGTGCGTGTTCGTTTCCTGATGGGCTCATTTATAGAGTTAAGAGTAGCTGGTCTCACAGTCTGCATTTTCTAATCGTTATTTTGTTATATTTATTTTAAAAATTAGCCTTTGAATCATAAAATTTTATTTCTCAAAGGGATGTAAATTATCAACTACTTCAATGTTTTCTAAACTGTTAGATGGGGAACCTGTTCTTCAAATAAATGTCATGACATTGCCCAGTATTTAAACAGAGCTGACACAACAGAGGAGGTTTTGGAGCCCTTCCAGCAATGTCTTCCCCAAATGCTTGTTCTCAGACAGTTTGCTGCATAAACCCCGCAATCTCAGTAGCTTACACCAACAAGCATTTGTTCTCATGAGAATCTGCTGATCTAGGCTGGGCTTATCTGGGCAGCTCTCCTTTGGACTGCCATCTGGGGGGGGCTCCAGGTTGTCAGTCACACTCAGATCTGCCCTTCCATGTGTCTCCTGTGGATCAGGAGTTAAAGGGACATGAAATACGAGGGCGAAATTATGCTTGTGATAGATCATGAAGCCTGAGGGCAGACTCTGTCCCCAGAAACACTTCAGGCCTCTTAGAACATCATGTCTGCTAATATCTCATTGGCCAAAACGATTCACATGTCCAAGCCCTGACTCAAAATGCAGGTAAGAATGCCCTAATGACCCTGAGACCACTGTAAAGATGTAAATATAGGATTCTATTCCAGGAGAATGAAGCATTCAGAATACACATTCAGTCAACCACATAATACTACCCCATGGTGATCTCTGAGTCAGCTCCATGTAACTCATTAAACAACATCTAAAACCATGCGTGGAATCCAATCATCTCATTTTACGAATGGGAAAAACTGAGATTTCGAGAGATTTGCGACCCCTCAGAGCCATCCAGCTAGAGGCAGGTCTAGAGGCCTGATGAACTGACTCAGAATTCAGGCATCTCCCCACCACACCATAGCAGGTCTACCTTCAAAGAATGGCTTCAGGTACTTGAATTAAGTAGCAACATTGTAAATATCATTTGGAAGCTACTGAGCTGTCTGTGTTCAGCTGGTGAGTTTAGAAGTCTATTTAACTCAGAGACAGGATGATGGCCTGAGCAGAGTGCAAGTAATGGGACCATGTTCCTCTAAGGTCTGGCATTTAGTAGCCATGTAAATTCACACAAAGTGTTTGCTTTTAAGCGTCTTTTCTTACAATTGTCAAACACAGTACGTCCCCTACATACAAACGAGTTCTGTTCCAAGAGCACATTCATAAGTCCAATATGTTCGTTAAGTCCAACAAAGTTAGCCTAGGTACCCAACTAACACAGTCGGCTATATAGTACTACTGTACTGTAATAGGATTATAATACTTTTCACACAAATAAAAAACAAACACAAAAAATAAAACATTTTTAATCTTACAGAACAGTACCTTGAAAAGTACAGTAGTAACAGCTACATCACCGCTGCTTTCACGCTTGCTGCCAGACATCCTGGGCTTGAAATAAAGAGACTGTACTACTGTACTCTATACAGTACTATACACTATAGTACACAAAAGCACAACTACTTGTAGAGGATGCACGCATGTGACAATGTATGTATGACAATGTATGCCAGACACGTGAACTAACTTATGTGATTGGAGAGGGAAACACACGTTTGCATCTTTGAAAATTTACAACTTGAAGGTTTGTATGTAGGGGACTTAGAGTAGGATGATAATCATGTCCTCAGAATGTTGCTGTGAGGATTAAATGTCTGATACGGAATACCTGTGAGTTCTTTTTCACTGGTTTACCATTCTGTAGACCAGAGCTATGCCGTCCTTCTCTTCTGTGCTCTGAGGAAGCTGCTGTCCTGTTGGCTGGAGTATATCCCCCTCACTGAGGGCATAAATATTCAGAGAGCAGACTGGCTGATTCTCCATGTGGCAAAGGGCATAAAGGCCAGTCTTCTTTGCCCAATCCTCCAGGTTTTTTTTCATATGGAATTTCCTAATATATAAGCAAAATCAAAATGACTGCTTTGAAGTCAATACCTGAGATCATACCTATTTAGTAATCATTGTGATGGACAGCAAAACTCAAGAGGAGTAAATAATTTATTCTGCAGTGGAATGTTTAAAGGTCATTTGGTCAGCAGGGTGCTTATTTGAGATGTCGCTTGTGTGGTTTCTCCATTTTTCTTGATGATCAGATAGCATAATAAGAACCCCTGTGACATGTTTGTCTTACTTGAAAGTTTTATCACCTTGCCTTTGCTCTTTTATCTTGAAACTAGTCTCTGCCCTGCCGTGAAAATAGATCTGTCTATTCATTAGTCTGTCAAAATATCTATCAATATTGGATTAAAAAAATAGTGGATTGCTTTTGAGAAGCAAGTGCCTAATTTGTAGAAAGAAAATATATTTCTAAAAGAATTTGCCCCTAGCTTCTTTCTGCAAAAATTTTTTAAATGTAATTGTGTTCGTAGAGTATATTCACACCAGCTAGGAATAGTGATTTAAATTATCTGGTGATTAAAATATTTTGTGAAAATCACTCTATTGACTGAAATAGATGTCATGATAGAAGTTTCTATAAATACATTTCTTCAGATACAAATGTATGTCTCAGTATTCGGCACACAGTCATGTATCCTGGCTGTTTTTAGCAACTGCTATCCCTGCATTACGTAGTTCAAATATAGTTGCTCTTCCACCTGGGAATTTCCAGAGATCCCTTCCTTTTCCTTCAGTTCAATAATAAAACGTCACAGAATGTTGGGTAGAAGGTTATCCAGAGGGCTGTTGAGCAGATAATACTTATAACTATAAAGATACTCTCTTCCATTGCTTGTGTTAGATTGAAAGTGGAGGTCTATTAAGAAATTGGAGAAAAGAGAAGATTTGAATTCGTTTTCCCAATTCTGGCACTTTCTGCCCCACCATATCCACGATCACTCTTCTGCTCCATTCATCTATTTGATACCTTTTCTTAGCCCCACAGGCCCCATTTAGTGGTATATTCCCATTGGTATTCTGTGATTATGAATAACAGAGGGGCTTCTGCCTTCCCAGATGATTTATTTTTTTTTTGCGGTATGCGGGCCTCTCACTGTTGTGGCCTCTCCCGTTGCGGAGCACAGGCTCCGGATGCACAGGCTCAGTGGCCATGGCTCACGGGCCCAGCCGCTCCACGGCATGTGGGATCTTCCCGGACCGGGGCACGAACCCATGTTCCCTGCATCGGCAGGCGGACTCTCAACCGCTGCGCCACCAGGGAAGCCCCCAAGATAATTTTTAAATTAAAATTTCATTGAAGTGTAACATATAGATAGTCAGCTGTACAATTCATAAGTTCAATGAATGTTCACAAAGTGAACACAGACAACCATCACACAGATCAGGAAATAGGAAACCAAGAACAGTCCAAAAGCCACCTTCCCGCTCCTGGTTACTAATTCCCAAAAAGGTAAACACTGTTCTGACTTCTAATTCCACAGATCAGTTTTGCTTCTGAACTTTTTAGAAATAAAATCCCATGATATGTGCTCTTCTGTCTGATTCATTGTGTTCCAAATTTCATTTCTGAAATTATTCATTTTATTACTCATAAGACCTATTCATTGGTTCTCCTTGCCATGTACTATTACATGCTTGACTAAAACACAATTTAATTATCCATTCTATTCTTTTTTTCCTTTTTTATTGAATATTAGTTGATTTACAATGTTATATTAGCTTCAGGTGTACAATATTCTGATTTAATATTTTTATAGATTATACTCTGTTTAAAGTTATTATAAAATATTGGCTATATTCCTTAGGCTGTACAGCATATCCCTTTAGCTTATTTACTTTATACATAGTTTATACCTCTCAACCCCCATCCCTAACTTTCCCCTCCCCACTTCCCACTCCCCACTGATAACTACTAGTTTGTTCACTATATATGTGAGTCTGTTTCCTTTTTGGTATATTCATTCATTTTATTTTTCAGATTCCATATAAGTGATAACATACAGTATTTATCTTTGTATGGCAATTCACTAAGCATAATACCCTCCAGGTTCATCCATGTTGCAAATGGCAAAATTTTATTCTGTGGCTGAGTAGTATTCCATTGTGTGAGTATATATATGCCACATCTTCTTCATCCATTCATCTATTGATGGACATCTATTAGGTTGCTTCCATATCTTGGCTATTGTATTGTAAATAATGCTGCTCCAAACACTGGGGTGTAAGTATCTTTTTGAATTAGTGTTTTTGTTTTCTCTGGATATATACCCAGGAGTGGAATTGCTGGGTCATATGGTAGTTCAGTTTTTAGTTATTTGAGTAAACTCCATACTGTTCTCCATAGTGACTGCACCAATTTACATTCCCACCAACAGTGTACAAGGGTTCCCTTTTCTCTACATCCTCACCAACACTTGTTATTTGTGGTCTTTTTGATGATGGCATTCTGACAGGTGTAAGGTGATATCTCATTGTAGTTTTGATTTGTTTTTCTCTGATGATTAGTGATATTAAGCATCTTCATGTGCCTGTTGCCCATCTGTATGTCTTCTTTGGGAAAATGTCTATTCAGGTTTTCTGCCCATTTTTAATTGGGTTCTTTGTTCTTTTAATATTGAGTTGTATGAGCTGGTTATATATTCTGGATATTAACCCCTTATCAGTCATATCATTTGCAAATATTTTCTTCCATTCAGTAGGTTGCCTTTTTGTTTTGTTGATGGTTTCCTTTGCTGTGCAAAAGTTTTAAAATGTAACTAAGTCGTGTTTATTAATTTTTGCTTTTGTTTCCTATGCCCAAAAAGACAGTACAAAAAAAAAAAAAAGAATCCTCAACAAAATGTTAGCAAACTGAATTCAACAATATATAAAAAGGATCCTACACCATGATTAAGTGGGATTTATTCCAGGGATGTAAGGATGGATCAGTATCCATGAATCAATCAATGTGATATGCCACATTAACAAAACAGAGGATAAACACCACATGATCATCTCAATAGATGCAGAAAAATCTTTGGACAAAATTCAACATACATTCATGATAAAAACTCTCATCAAAGTTGGTATAGAGGGAATACATCTCAACATAATAAAGACCATTTATCACAAACCCATAGCTAACATCATACTCAATGGTGAAAAGCACAAAGCTTTTCCTCTAAAATCAGGAGCAAGACAAGTATACCCACTCTCACCACGTCTATTTAACATAGTATTGGAAGTCCTAGCTGCAGCAATCAGACAAGAAAAAGAAACAAAAGGAAGGGAAGAAGTAAAACTCATTGTTTGCATATGACATGATATCTTACTTAGAAAACCCTAAAGTCTCCAGCAAAAAACTATTAGAACTAATAAATGAATTCGGTAATGTTGCAGGATACAAGATTAATATACAGAAATCTGTTGTTTTTCTATATACTAATAATGAGCTATCATTAAGATAAAGCAAGAAAACTACTCCATTTAAAATCACAACAAAAAGTATAAAATACCTGGGAATAGACTTAACCAAGGAGGTGAAAGATCTATACTCTGAAAACTATAAAACATTGATGAAGAAAACTGAAGATGATACAAAAATATGGAATGATATCCCTTGTTTCTGGTTTGGAAGAATTAATATTGTTATGTCAAAAAAATCTACAGATTTAATGCAATTTAAAATAAACCTTGATAAAAAGTTGTGAGTTCCTTAGCTTTGTTTTCCTTCTTTAAGATTGTCTTGGCTGTTTGGGGGGTTGTTTGTTTATTTTTCCATATATCAATATGTAATCAAATGTTCAAGAACTACCAAAAAAAAAAAAAGCCAGCTAGGATTTTGATTGTGATTGTCCTAAGTTTATAGATAAATATCTAGAGAGACATGAAATCTTTAAAATACTGAGAGTTGATTGTATCATGATTGCTTCTTCTTTGTCTTTGGGTGTAGAATATCTTTTTTGGTACGTTCTAGTCTTTTTTGTCGATGGTTGTTCAGCAATTAGTTGTGATTTAGGTGTTTTTGTGAGAGGAGGTGAGCGCAGGTCCTTCTACTCTGCCATCTTGTTCTCACTCCCCAGGAGAAAAACCTAGGTTTTAAAATCAGTCTGACCTGGGTTCAATCTCCAGCTCCACCATTCAAAACAGCAAGATCTGGGGCAAGTTATTTACCCACTATGAGCACCAGTCTCATTTTTTTTTCCTCGGTGCTTAGTCTAGTTTTGCTGTCTCACAGGGGGCCATGTGCAGAAGCCTTTCCCCTGGCTCTTCAGGCCAGAGTTCCCAGTGCAAAACAGCTGCAATGACACCTCAGCACCTATTTTAGCGATTATTATGGGCAGTTAAGCATCTTGACTCCAGATTCTTGAGTTTAGATACACTTACCTGAACTCAGGGAAATATCTTAAGCCTGAGGGCCTAAAATGTAGAGATATTCTAGCCCCTCAAAACTGTTATTTCAGACAATATTTGAATTGACCATGTATAACCTCCCCATTCTAACTCCATGACATAACCATTACACAACTGTGTAAGTGTCTCTGATTGTGAGAGCCATACCTTATAGTGAGGGGCTTAAGTAATCAAAACCATAAGTGCTTGAGACTTAAGCTGAACAATAGGGAGCTATTTTAATTATCAGGAGAGGGGTTTCTTCTGTCTTTTTAAAGGTTATACTGAGTGCAATCTCACTGGCAAATAACCATGCCAGGCAGGCAATGTAAAAACCATCTACACTTCTGTTTGAAGTAGGCCATAGGAAGTGAGAGAGGCAATTAAATATAAATCCTGTCATTGGCTCATTTCAATACTTTTCGTATTTTGCATAGACTCTGCCACAAGCTGAGAGTTTATTAAATGCATTAAACGGTTAGCAGCCCTTTTATGCAGAACATTTCTTTACCTGAGGTGCAGGTTACCATGTGACTGCTCCATCTGACAAAAACAATCCTCTTAAACTCTGCCTCTGTGACCAAACAATTCTTGAGTGCATGAAAGTGAGGGCTTGTCATCTACACCATCCCACTGTGTCAAAAACTGTTGTTTGGGCCCTCCAGCCAGCTTTCGGTGTTTGTTTTCCTATTGGTTCTTGTGTTAAGAAATGCTGAGTTTTTGCTGGGGAAAAAATTGCTACTTTCACCCAGAATCACACATCTTTCCAAGTGAATGAGATGTGAAAATGCACACTTTCCAGAAAGACACTGAACACGTGGTTTCAGTGTCTTTCTTATGATCTCTCAATCTGTGAATCATTATATATTACTTGTAATGGCATATGAAAGATATTTCTTATTGGGAAAATTGGAATCAAAAAGGTGAAAATAGTTTTAGCCTCAATTTGACAAAATTTTCATGTTCATGTTTTTTCTTCCCTTGAAAATAGTAATAAACAAACAAACAAAAAACCTGGAGTTTAGTGAATCTGGCTTTGGTTCAAAATATATGTTGAATGAAATTATATGTGCACTCTCTCAAGAGAATGCAGCCAGAAAGAAATTCTGATTAATTAAGTTTTTCTCCCTAAGTAAGGTAAAGTGGCTGAGTCCACGGTGATAGTTAAAACTCTTTGTATAAGTCAGGATCGGTCAGGCAATGCCGCAATAACAAACACAACAAAATCTCGATGGCTTACTATAACAAATGTTTATTTCTTGCTCTTGAAAAATCTTCTGAATGTCTTGGTGACTCTCAGGGCATCCACCTACTATGCAGTGACTCAGCATTCCAGGATGGTTTGATTTGATGTTACCTCCATAGGAACATATGCTTATATCTCCCCTGCAGCAGGGAAAGAGTAGGTGAAGAATTGGATTACCATCAACTCACAAGTTAGAACTTGTTACATGGACTGCCTACTGCAAAGAAAGGAGGGGAAGTGTAATGTGTCCAGGAAGGAAGGGGAACCAGAGCCATCAGTGAGATAGTATTGGCTACTAGTCCTCCATTTTTGCTGAGAACTTGGGCAGAAATAAGACAATGAGAGTTAGGTCCTTTTCTGCTATTACAGTCTTAGGGGGAGGGACCAACAGAAATCTTGTTCAGCTGTGATGCACAAAAGTGGGGCAAGAGGGCTTCCCTGGTGGCACAGTGGTTGAGAGTCCGCCTGCCGATGCAGGGAACACGGGTTCGTGCCCCGGTCCGGGAAGATCCCACATGCCACGGAGCGGCTAGGCCCGTTAGCTATGGCCGCTGAGCCTGCACGTCCGGAGCCTGTGCTCCGCAATGGGAGAGGCCACAACAGTGAGAGGCCCGCGTACTGCAAAAAAAAAAAAAAAAAAAAAAAGTGGGGCAAGAGCAGTAGTAAGTATGAGCTCAGCTCATAGACAAAGCTGTTATCAGTCAGTGTCACAGCCATTGCATTAGGAGGTAATTCTGAGACCTGGCCTTGCTTGTCTGACACCCTTTGACGTGAGAAGGAAGGGAGTGTCATCAGGTTTGCCCTAAGCCAAGCCCAATTTACCAGGTGGCATCTGGAGAGCTGAGGATCATCCACACTGGGACCAGAGACAGTGTATTGGGAGGAGGGTTGGCTGGCCTTTTTTCTGTTTTCTCCCCTTTGCCCACAAACTCACTAAGTCAGCTTCTTTTTGCTGTACATGCTTGGTATGAAATAAAGCTGAATTTAGTTGAAACTAAGAGATCGGCTGGGAAATGCCAAAGTTGTAAATTATTAGAATTAGTTCACAAACATCAGTCTTGGCCTTAGTTCTGTCTGTATTACAAGGGAATACTTGCTTTATTTTATTTATTTTGTTGTTGTCGTTGTTGCGGTACGCGGGCCTCTCACTGCTGCGGCCTCTCCCGTTGCGGAGCACAGGCTCCGGACGCGTAGGCCCAGTGGCCATGGCCCACGGGCCCAGCCGCTCCGCGGCATGTGGGATCCTCCCGGACCGGGGCACGAACCCGTGTCCCCTGCATCGGCAGGCGGACTCCCAACCACTGTGCCACCAGGGAAGCCCAAATTAATTATTATTATTATTTTTTTTTTTTTGCGGTACGCGGGCCTCTCACTGTTGTGGCCTCTCCTGTGCTCCGCACACGCAGGCTCAGCGGCCATGGCTCACAGGCCCAGCCACTCCGCGGCATGTGGGATCTTCCCAGACCGGGGCACGAACCCGTGTCCCCTGCATCAGCAGGCGGACTCTCAACCACTGCGCCACCAGGGAAGCCCCATACAAGGGAATACTAAAAGGCACAAATCTTTTACCCTTTAATTGCAACTCTAAAGCATTGAGACACACTTCCATGAGTCCCGGTATTGATGGGGTTGGAAAGATAAGCTTGGAAGGGGACTTCCCTGGTGGTCCAGTGGTTAAGACTCCACGCTTCCAATGCAGGGGACACGGGTTCCATGGCTGGTGGGGGAACTAAGATCCCACACGAATGCCATGTGGTGCAGCCAAAAAAACCCAACAAAATGAGCTTGGCAGAGTCTGTTCCCTTAATGAAACCATTGTGTAGGGTGGAGGTAGGCACTCAGTATGGTCATTAGTGCAAACAGAGGGCAGGTCCAAGATGCTGAGACAGAGAGGAAGAGTGAATGGTTGACTTTAGTGGGTGGCAGTGGAGGTGGGATCAGGGAAGACTCCACAACAAGGAAAGCTTGGGTCTGAGCATTGAAGGTTAAGTAGGATTTTGGGCATGGAAGCCTGAGCACTATGCCAGGTTACCATGACAGATGATTCTCTCAGGTCTCACAACTAGCAACTAATTTGGTTTTTTTATCTTACATATCTGATGAAGCTTGTAACCGATTAGACTTCTTTCTTTGCACTGGCTTACAGGAAGTGCGTATGCTGATTTGGGGTCCCAGCAAACAATTGTACATGTTTTTATGACTTGTTTCTTTACCTGTGATTTAATCTTTTTCTTACCATGTCTTCTTTTCTCTTTCTCTGTCTGTTTTTGCAGTCCTGTTGTATATTTCTCTTTAAGTCATTTCCAATTCCTTTTGGAACCAATTACAAAAGAAAAAAGATTTTGTAGAATTCTGCATAGTTGGTGTTTGTGGAAGGGAGGGTGAAAGGAGAGAGGCATGATGTGTTCATCATTAGCATAACATGGAGGATGGATTGAGGGGAACCCCTGAGAAACAAGGGAGGACTGCTTCTTTGTCATGTTAGCAATAATAAATTCCTGTAAGGGCAGTAGCCCTGCAGCATAAATAGAGAGAATAGACTCAAGAGATAGTTTGAAGATATGCTATGCAAGATGTGTTTGAAGATGTGCTCTGCAAGATGTAAGGACTGCTTGGAGATCAAGAATGGCTTCCAGATTTCTGGTTTGAGCTATTGGGTAGATGGTAGGTCCCCCAATGAACTAGGGAAACAGATGAAAGAGAAGAATAACAGACCTGAAAAGAAAATTCCAAGCATAAGTTCAGGTGATAACGGATCATCAACTTCAGGTAGAGAAGGGAAGGGTGTGAGGACAGAAGGCGCTGAGAGACCAAGAGAAAATGGTGGAATTCAGTGATTACTAATTACGTCTGGTAGAAATGCAGTAATTATGGAGGAAGAAGGATGGGATGTTGTGGGAAAAACTGTAGGGCTGTGAGATTTAAGAACTCACAGGAAGAACCATGGTGCGTGGTAACGAGGATGTGGTCCTAGGAAGAGCTGCTCATGGGGATAGTAGGGGATGGTCATTGTGGTAGAGGACATAAAGAATAAGGATGAGGTGCAGTTACTTCCATGAAGAGGAAGATTCTTATGTGTGTACTGACAACGTGAGAATGATCTATAGATTGTTGGCAGGTAGGGATATGGGTAGATAAAGGGCATGATGCCAGATGTTAAGAGATTCAGGTGAGGAGAATTTCTAAGTGTGTAACAGCAAATGGCATGGAATCAGAAGTGGGAGCTATTAATCAGGAAAACCATCCTTCAGTTTAGAGCTTGAGAAAACAAGAGGCATTCCAGCATTTCAGATGAACCAAAGGCAATAGAAATACTTCCCCCTGCTTGAATCCTTCAGAAGACTGGTACCTGGGCAAATGGGATAAGATATATGAAAGTACATGGCTGGAGCACAAACTTAGAAGGTATTGATGATATTGTATCACAGTTAAATCCCCCATGTTGATCACTCTTCTTGCTCCAGGAGCTGCCTTATCTTGGCCTGAGGCTGTTTCCACAAGTCTAATCCTTGTGACCAAAGCACAGACTTTGTTGCCATGTAGCCCCAGGAGTCATAGCACTGGAGTCATGGTACATGATTCATTGGTTCATGATGCATTGGTGCCAACAGAGCACCAGGTAAACATGAGAATATTGGGTAAAAAGTAATATTAAAAATTGACACGGGGGCTTCCCTGGTGGCACAGTGGTTGAGAGTCTGCCTGACGATGCAGGGGACAGGGGTTCGTGCCCCGGTCTGGGAAGATCCCACATGCCACGGAGCGGCTGGGCTCGGGAGCCATGGCCGCTGAGCCTGCGCGTCCGGAGCCTGTGATCCACAACGGGAGAGGCCACAACAGTGAGAGGCCCACGTACCGCAAAAAAAAAAAAAAAAAAAAAAAAAAATTGACACGGATACATGAGACAGTAGAATTAAAAATTCACTTACATGTTGAAAGCAAAACAACACTTTACAAAAACTTTAAGATTTGTGTGGATACTTCAGGTCTACTCTACCGTATTTTGGGGAATTGTGTTTTCTCTTCTCCCTAACTGCCAGTGTGCCTAACAGTGGAAAAGCGTGAACATTCATAGTCACATGCTGAGAGACAATATTAAAAGTTGCTCATTGAGAGTGGCATGGACATATATACACCACCAAATGTAAAGTAGGTAACTCGTGCAAAGAAACCGCATAGCACAGGGAGATCAGTTCAGTGCTTTGCGACCACCTAGAGGGGTGGGACAGGGAGGGTGGGAGGGAGACGCAAGAGGGAGGAGATATGGGGATATATGTATATGTATAGCTGATTCACTTTGTTGCAGGGCAGAAACTAACACACGTAGAGAATGGACCTGAGGACACGGGGAGGGGGAAGGGTAAGCTGGGACGAAGTGAGAGAGTGGCATGGACATATATACACTACCAAATGTAAAACAGATAGCTAGTTGGAAGCAGATGCATAGCACAGGGAGATCAGCTTGGTGCTTTGTGACCACCTAGAGGGGTGGGATAGGGAGGGTGGGAGGGAGATGCAAGAGGGAGGGGATATGGGATATATGTATACATATAGCTGATTCACTTTGTTATACAGCAGAAGCTAACACATTGTAAAGCAATGATACGCCAACAAAGATGTTAAAAAAAAATTTGCTCATTGAGAGCATTGATAGTATAAACAGACAGCTTCCTGACGTGCCGACATTGAAATGTCCAGCAATACTTTGGAAGTGTGAACTCTGGGAAGTTTGTGGAGGGCATCAGGACCATTTCTGCACATGCCCACTGGAAATAACCTAAAGGTCTGGTACTAGCAGGGCAATTAACACATTATAGCTTAACTTTATAATGGATCATTATTAAAATGATGTAGACATATGTTCAGATATATGGAAATACAATACATTAGTTTTTAAAAAGATGTTATGAATGTGTTTCACATAAAACTCAGTTATGTCATGGTCATAAAAAATTTCAGAAATATATGTAAAGATATTAACAGTGGTTGCTTGAGAGTAGCAGAATTTGTGTGTGTGTGATATAATTATGTTTCTTTTTGTTCAGCAGCATTTTCTAATTTGTCCACAATAAACACATATTAGTTGTGTGATAAACAGAATAAGAACAAAAAAATAAATAGGCTATCTATGGGGAACTCATCATAGCATTGAGTCCCAAAATGTCTTTTCAGGAAGAACAGAAGTTTATCTACAGTGAATGAGTTAGATCAGCATCTTTCTGTTCTCATAATCCTGGAGCCCAGCAGAACCCTGAAGGCCCCCGCCCCCAAGTAGAAAGACCCCTCCCTCCATACCCTTGTTTGTAGAAAAGCTGAAGTCTCTTAGGCGTCCCTGAGTCACAAAAGGGCAGGCTCAATCAGTTAATGATCAGGACGATAGAGTCAAGGATCCAGTGTCTGATGCATATTCCTGAATCGTTTTACCGATACTATAGCTGCCACCAGAGGGAAAGGCTGACTGCATGATGACCAGACTGCAGCAGCCATGACATAAGCTGCTCCATCTTGAGCAGCACTGAATCTATGGCTAGCACAATTCCAAGAACTGGCCTCAAGAGAATGGGATTAATACTGTTGCTCATCATAATCTGTATCTTTGTGGACATCAAAATAATTGTAGCTTGTTCTGCCTGTATATATAAATGAGCAACTAAAACAGATATTACAGACCCATGTTGACATCTTCCACTCTAAGATATGGCACCCTGTGTCATCAGGAAGAAGTAACAGAAGATGAACCTTCACCCATAATCCCATAGAAATGGAATGATGTTCCAACAAGTGGGAATTTGTAAGCAGCTTTTGGCAGGAAAGAGCTCTTTTTTAGGAAAGAGCTCTCTGCAGGAGGCCCCCTTTGTCTCATCACTTTAGCAAAGCTATATTGTAACTAACCTTAAAGCAGGCACTCCTGTGCTCTACTCATCTCTGTCCCAGGCACAGCTTTTAAATCTTTTGATCACACCTTGCCAAACCTGCTGGTTCTTTCCATAGATAAAAGAAGTAGAAATGAAGATTAAGGAATAACCAGATGACCAGATCTCTTCCCTAGCCTCCCCTTCAGTAATCTAGTCAGCAAACTGTGCAAACAAGATAGCATCTAAAGAAAGATCACAAGAAGTCAACAAGCCTGCAGGCAGTAGGGGATGGCAAGGACTCTGTCTGACCCCTTATCTCAAGGATTAACTGAGATTACTTCCCTTTTCCTTTTCATGGCCAAGCAGAATCTTTGGAGTTGGTGTTTGGGGACACTGAGTCTGCCTCCTCCCCAGATCCCCGGCTTTCTGATTAAAAGCAATGTTTTTCTTTCTGCCAACACTTTCCTCTTGGTTATTGATTTTCAAGTGTTGAACAGCCGGACCTGAGTTTGGTAACAATCCTATCCCGGGAAACTGCCCATGCAGCATCAGGGTGTTCACGGGCTCTGTGGGCTGTCTCCGTTCTCTCCTTGCTCTGCCAAATACATCAGACTACGATCCCTGCTAACCTTTGAAGGTCATGGGTAGCTTTATGGCATCTGGTGCAAACTGTCTTTATGCTCACATGTTATTTATTTTTTGATCTGCTTCTGATGTGAGTCTTGAGGGAAAGTCTTCAAGCCAGCTTTAGTAAGAGAAGCTGCTGTCATCTGTGAATGCAGTTAATTAGAGTAACATTTGCTTTTAAGTATTCAATATTTGGCATGATTATCAGACCTAAAGGTTATGTTGTTCTATCAGATAAGCTGGGCTCTAAGGGATGCCTGTTGTCTCCCCAGACTGGTGCTGGCCAAATATAGGAATCCGAGGTACATAGGAATAACTGCTTTAGTTATTAAATCTGCACATTATAACAATGAAGCTTATCTAAGGTTTTCATGGCACTATTGACAGGTGGATTTCCTCTTTGTGGAAATTTTCCACAAGTGCCTGGCTCATGGCTCAAGACTGTTCTTGGGAAGTGCTAGAGGGAAAGGTTGGTCTCACTGGGAGCTGTAACTGGTCAAGGTGGCTGCTTCAGAGGGGAAGCAGGTTTGGGCAAAAGCTATTTGATTATTGACAGGGCTTGGCATGCATTTCTGAGTGGCTGGCAATTAAACTGCCCAATAAAGAGAAACATTCTCCACAGAGAGCATAAACCCCACCCGACCCTGATTTCAACACTCAGCTGCCACTATCTAAGGGAACTACTCAAAGCGTAAGACACATCTGTACTGGGACATAAGTCCTCTTCTCTCTTCAAGGATTTGCTGATGAAAACAGCTAACGTAACAGCAACCAAAGTTCTGTCCCAGGCCACGTCATGCATCAGGTGGAAATGGGGAAGCTAGGAATTCACTCTTTAATAGAATCATCTACTTTGGAGGAAAAAGAGGAATGTGTGTGTTTGGTAGGGGCATGGGCGTGATGGAGGAAGCCAGTGTGAGAACAGTGCCTCCTGCCTCAGGGTGTGTTTCTAAGTTACTTTTCCCCCTGAGGAATTAACACATGTTGACAATTTCACTCAGAAACTGTAGTTCATTGTAAGAGATGAAAGATGCATGAATAACATTAATGATAATGCTCAGTAGGGCCCAGGCTCATGAATAGTTTAAAAAAGAAACCCTGGTTGCTTTGTTGGCTTCATTCATCACATCCTGAAGGAAGAATTCTGGTCTTGTGGGTACATTTCTCTTTCAAATCTTTGGCTTAAATACATTGTTTCTTTGCTTCTCATTAATTCAATTTTTTCTCCCCTTTCTTAAGTTTCTAGCCTGGTTAGGGCTGAGAGAAAACTTAAAAGCAAACAAGTTACTGTGTGATAATTTGCTTTCAGTCCCTTTAAATGATGTCATACTCTCTGAGGCCAAAATGCCCGGTTTTGATACTCTTCAACCTGGTCAACTACACATCTGTTAAGTTGGGCTTCTGCTCTTTACTGTAGGTCCTTCCCTCCAGCTGGAAGTTTGGAAGTTTTGAAACAGGAGGGAAAGGGGCTGGGCACAACATTTAAAAGAATGACATAGCCGTTGAGGATACGACATAAACTGGGTAGAACCAACTAGGTCCAAGATGGCGGCAGATTTGACTTCCAGAGGACCTTGTGCCTCATTATATGCTCATTGTGATACATTAGCTAAATGATACACCCTGGTTTCTGGCTGAATTTAAGTCCTGGCCCTTGGCTTCAAGTCCCAGTCTAGGTTCTGGCTGGGTTCCAGTTTCAGCCCATGGTTTCAAGTCCCATCTGAGTTGTGCAGTTCCAGTTTGATATCTCTATCTGTTCAGAAAAATTTTTATTGCCCTGTAGATGGTAGAAAATTATCCAAACCTTGGTCTCCCCACTCAAGAAGTTACAGGCTGATTAGAGACTCAGAGTTTCCATCCTCACAAGTGTGGACAAAGAATGTCACCTGCCACTTCAGTAAACAAAGGGTATTGTGGCCATCAAGCCATCAGCCACTGAAGCAGTGAGGGGATTCACAGGAAATAAATGGAGAAAAAGAGGATACTGACCCTAGAAAACTAAGGTGCATAACAAAGGAATGATTTCAGTAAGCCCAGACTCTTGCATCTTCCCATACATAGAAAAGCACTAAAATCATTAACTTGAGATGTCTGTTTTTGTGATTAACAATAATCTTTTGATGTCCGACTAGTTTTGTTTTGTTTTGCTTTTTTCTCAGCAAAAAACTCCTATATATCCTGGCTGTCCCCGTACCCTCTTTGGAACAGTCCCTCAGAGCTATCCGAGAGGCTGTATTGGGGGTTTACATCCTCAGTAAGTCTGCTGAATAAAGCATACTTCTCAACGGTTAGGTTGTGAATTTTTTTCAGTCGACGTTTGCATATATACAAATATAATAGTTACAGAGAAAAATAACATCGCCACATAAGAGAAAATTTCAAGCAACATAGAGTTAGTGGTAAACAAGAAATGTCATTCATTTGGGCTGGGAGTTCCCAGGTCAATGCAGTTTCTGGAATGATTTGAGAGTGGACATAAGAATGTGAAGAATTCACCTTCCCCCTTAATCTTGATTTCCCTGGGGGTTGAACGGCACATACCCCAGGCGTCTCTGAGGTTGGAAGGTGCTCAGTCCCTTTCAGTGGTTGATGCCGAGGGACTGGATTAGCTGTGCTGGTACAGAATGCAGGAACCACAGAGCTGGGGAACCTCAGGACTTGCTTCAGCCCCTGGTCAGCCCTGGGGGAGAATAGGGATGCTGCCAGCACTAGGGTCCTTCCCACTAAGGTGTTTTCATCTATATGCTCTGTCACCTACAAATTGGCACTTGCCACCTACGTCTACAAGGATTTAATCAGGTGCTGCTGCAGATGCTGACCTTCAACACCCCCTGAAAAGAGCTCAGGGTGGAGACCAGGAAGGAGGCCCTCCGTGCTCTGGGAAAAACTGGCAGAGCAGGTCTTCAGATAGTCAGATATTTTCAGGAGAAGATTGATGAGCCCAATTCTTACATTTCCTTGTATCTAGAAAAGCACTAAATTCCTCGTGACTAGCAGAAACCTTCTGCAAAAACAATGTACTTGATTGCATGTACTCTTCCTTCACCAAAATCACATATATGCTGACCTCTTTGCAGCAGTTCCTCAGAGCTCTCTGAAATGCTGTCTCCTGGGTTATAGTCCTCATTTTGCCCCCAAATAAAACTGAACTCACAGCTCTCACATGGTGCATTTTTTTTCAGTCTACACTTGGCTGCTACTGAAATCCCTTTCTCTTCTCTCCTCTGTCCGTGTTGTTTTAGCTAATACATGGCTTCTACTGACATGTAGATCTTGCTGACTGCCTTTTCTTTTCCCCACAGCAAAGGAGTCTATGGGTGACTGTTTGGTTCTCTATGACTGTGTATCATCCAACCTGTAAAACCACGACTATGTCATCTGTTCCCGATTATGTGGGTCAGGACATCACACAGGGTCAGCAGAGATGGTGTAACGGGAAAGAGCGAAATCTGACTCTACATTGAATCTGTTTCTCTAACTCTAACCTTTGCTTTTTGTTGCTTTTGTTATTATAATCATACATAATGGCCTGCCTCAGGGAACCCTGCCCCTCTGCCTGAATGTTAAACTAATGTGGCTTTGTTCAGCTCACAGGGAGACAATCTGACCCTGCCCATCTGTGGATGGTTGCAGAAAAGAAGAAATGAACACATCCCCTCTCCGATGCTGGCCAAGCCAGGACATATTTTGCAAAACTAGCGGCCTTTTTACTTTACATCCTCACCTTCTCCCCCTCTCTGTTCTATAAAAGAAACTGGCATCTAGATCCCCATAAGATGGTTTTGGGGGACACTGATCCACCATCTTCTTGGTCTGCTGGCTTTCCGAATACAGTGGCTATTCCTAGCCTCAGCACCTTGTCTCCCGATTTACTGGCCTGTCGTGTGGCGAGCAGAGTGAGCTTGGACTTGGTAACGATGACTCTTGTGTGCCCGTGAGATGCGGGGCTTTCTCACCCACAAGCGGTGCCTCTCCCAGGACAGCTCCGTGCAGGGGCAGCTGGCACAGACTGGCAGAGCCCTGTATACAGGAATCTCCCTCCCCTGTTGGCTGGCTTCCTCCTTTCTCCCCAGGGAGCCCCTCTCAGGGTCCTTACCTGCAGAGCATCTGGACTTCTTCTGGCATAGCTCAGTGCTACAAAGAGAGCAAATGCAGATGCTGCTCCCAGAGATGCCAAAGCCAGGCATTAGTTACCATGGTGAGAACAGATTAATTCAGGAATACCTACTGCAGGAGGGAAGAGTCCAGCATGGACTGAACTGAAAGAAAAGGAGACTTTAAAGGCTGAGATGTTAGGGGGAAAGCACTGAGGGGTGACAAGTCTAAGTGACTAAGCCTCTGGGTTTGCTAATTGGCACTTACCCAGAAGAGAAACAAACTTCTCATACCTTTACGGACAAGAGGCAGTGGTGCAAGCTGATGCAAGACATCCACTTTCCGAAGGAACTAGGCGCTAGAGCAACAGTTATCTCCCTGAATGTTTGCATTGAGAAGAGAAGGCTCTTAAATCCTTGGAGAGATAATCTGGATAGCAGATTTACACCTCAAAAGGATTTTATAATTGCAAGCTTTCTAAAGTAACTGCTCTAGAGGGCATTCAGCAGCTTATCTAGCAACAGGTTTAGGCTGGAACAAACAATAAATTCTCCTGGTGGTGCTGAGCTTTCTTAAGCAGATATTTTAAGCAGGGGCTGGGATCATTCCAGGGACATGGCTTATGCTGCTAGAAGCCTTGCTAGTGTTTGGTCAAGTTTCCTAGTGCAAGGGGTTTGGATGGAGCTGTTATGTGCTGAGACTTTCATAGCTCTCACTGGCAGACATTTTTTTTTTTAACATCTTTATTGGAGTATAATCGCTTTACAATGTTGTGTCAGTTTCTGCTTTATAACAAAGTGAATCAGTTATACATATACATACGTTCCCATATCTCTTCCCTCTTGCGTCTCCCTCCCACCATCCCTATCCCAGCCCTCTAGGTGGTCACAAAGCACCGAGCTGATCTCCCTGTGCTATGCGGCTGCTTCCCACTAGCTATCTATTTTACATTTGGTAGTGTATATAAGTCCATGCCACTCTCTCACTTTATCTCAGCTTACCCTTCCCCCTCCCCATGTCCTCAAGTCCATTCTCTAGTAGGTCTGTGTCTTTATTCCCGTCTTACCCCTAGGTTCTTCATGGACTTTTTTTTTCTTACATTCCATATATATGTGTTAGCATACGGTATTTGTTTTTCTCTTTCTGACTTACTTCACTCTGTATGACAGACTCTAGGTCCATCCACCTCACTACAAATAACTCAGTTTCGTTCCTTTTTTATGGCTGAGTAATATTCCATTCTATATATGTGCCACATCTTCTTTATCCATTCATCTGTTGATGGACACTTGGCAGACATTATTAATTCCTAAACCCACAAGTCCAGAGCTTCAATTCTGCTGCATTCTTTTTTTTTCCTTTAATCCGCACCACGTGGCCTGTGGGATCTTAGTTCCCTGAGTGGAGATCAAACCCGCTCCCCCTACAGTGGAAGCATGGAGTCTTAACCACTGGACCACCAGGGAAGTCCCTGCATTCTTTTGATTAAGGTAAGTCAACAGGCCCAGCCCAGATTCAAAGGGAAGGGAGTGCCCAAGAGTGAATACTAAGAGGCCTTGTTATTGGGTCCACAATTGTAACTAAAACCACAGTTGCTTTTGTCCCTATGAAATGTGGCCATTCTTATGGGGTGGAACGCTCATGCCAAGGCCACCAGCCAACCCATAAGCCATTGCTTCTCTCCTAGGCAGCAGCCTGGCTCTGGCTCCACTCAGCTGTGGCAAAGGGCATTGGAATCATTACTATGAAATATGCATTAAGCAAGAAAAAAGCTCTTGGGAGCTTTTTCAAAATAGGTGTTCTGACACAGTAGGTTTTCAGTATTTCATGCGGTGACTCAGTAGTGACAGTGAGCCTGGAAATCAGCTCTGATGTGGACCTCAGAGAATACTTAGGTGTTATGTACTAGGGGTTCAGATGCAATTGGCTTCTGCAAATTATTATTGTTTAAATAAGGCCAGAATTTTTTGCTCTGGATGTAGTTACTGTTGTTGGTTTTCAGTGCTTCATGTAGTCGGCAGGAAAGAACTACCACAGGCAGGACCTCAGAATCCTACTGGCTTTCTTCAAACTCAGGTCAGTTTTATTGGCACATATGACAGAAGTGATGCATATTGATAAACCAGTTAGCATTAATACCATTTAATTTGGGGGGAACTTGAGGTCAGGTCTACATACACTCTAGAGCAGCATTGTCGACACTTGTCCCACAGTGGCTCACCTGGAGGGTGAGGCTATACCTCTCTTTACAGTTCCCAGCATGCTGGTTGTAACTGCACCCCTTCCCCCAGCGAGACTCATGTTAGATGCCAGTGTGAGACATTGTGATTATCAGAGGAATAACCCTAAATCTGCTCTAGTCTATAGATTATATGTATTTAGACAATCCCTTGCTACGCTATGCGCTGCAACCACTGGTAGAGACAAAACAGTACAGCAATTGAAAGGACAGACCTGAGAGGCAGTTCTGAATGTGATCACCGGTTTCAATAAGCTACAACTTGAGCGTGCACGGGAATCACCTGGGAATGCTGTTATGCTGCAGAGTCACCTTCAGCAGTGCTGTGGAAGCCAAGTTCATGTGTCTGATGCCCCAGAAAAGGGGCAAAAGAACCCAGGGAGAAAAGCAGTATTCGGGAGTGCGGGAGAGAGGTGGAGGCAGGATGGTGCAAAGTCTTCTGAGCCACGGAGAAGCATTATGAAGCCATCCTCAGGGCAACGCAGACATCTTTGACATACTTGACGTGGGCCCTCTACATGGTAAAATGTGTGCTTTGATGAGATGACCCATCGTGCCAAGTGAAGACCCGATTCGATGGGGCGAGAGTGGGTATGGGGAGAGCATTAGGGGGTGTTTCGGTAGTCTGGGCTAAAGATGCTTGTGACGTAATTGGTTACTGAAAGTAGAGAGGAAAGGCTGTGGATGTGTTTAATATATACAACACCCTTCCCAACCTATGCTTACACTCACCCACCCAGACACCCAGAACCATCGTAGACTTACCTACAGGAAACTATACTAGGCTACGCTACCCTCCGGGACTCCAGTCTGCCTTAGCATGTAACAAAAATAAAAATAACAGTAATAATCAATATGTAATATCCATTGTATATATGTATATACATATATTTTCATAGTAGGTATTTGTTCTTCATTAGATGGCCAGTCCCTCAGGGGCAGGGACAGAGATCTTTGTCTTCAGCAATGCAGCCCTGTGCTGTGCAGTTACTCAACACGTTTATAGGCTAATTTGAGGCATTCTATGTCCCTCATTGTTTGAGGCCAATTCTCTCCTCATTTGGAAACCCGCTTCTTCTCCGTAAGAAGATAATTAAATATTCATCCGTTGCTAAATCTTGGAGGCCCTGTTTAGGTTTTCTTTGACTTTTTTTTTTTTTCAGTTTCTCTGTCGAAAATTTTATTGATATTCTCTGTAATCATTCCTAAGCAAGCAGGGCAGGATTAAACAGCTTGAAGGCAAAACTTCCTTTTGGTCAAGAGCACATATGTACGTGTTTGTTTATTGGACCCTGTGCAGAGGGTCGAGACAGAAGAGGCACATGATTAGAAGCGTTCTCTCTCTCTCTCTCTCTCTCAGCCCCTGAACGCCCCTTTCACTTCTGTTAGATGTTTCCCTTCCCCTTTTACACACCTGTCAACCTATCTCTCTAAAGCAGTTCCTGCATCATTTCTTGTCCCTGACAGAGCAAAGCCACACTTTTACTGGACTGAGTCCACTCAGAGTAGGGTTAGCAAAGCTTCAGACCTCTATGAGAAAATCAACAGAAACCTGGCATGACACTTCTGAATGGTCACTGACTCCTAATTTAGATCCCAGAAGATACTGACTGTGTTACACCTGTGAATTTGTCATTTACCTCATGTCAACTACAGTTTATTATTCTTACCTTAGTTACATAGATTTTTCATCTGTGAGTTTGACATTGATTACAAACTTCAGTGTTGGTTACAAACTTCCAATGTGATTGGAGAGTTGTTAAAATAAAAATTTACCAAAAGTTTAGAGAAAAAAAAAGGTGTTCTACATGATCAAATTCTCTGGATTTATATCAACAACAAAAACAAAAATATAGAATGCCTTAAGAAAATTTAGATATTTTAAGTTTTCCATTTTTGTTTCATTTGCAATAGCCACAGGGTTCTAACCTGCACTTTTCAAAATAAAGCTTTGGACAGAAGCACACTGTATAATACAGATAACTTTTTGTTCTTCATTATTAATCCATGAGAAGAAAATTGTGAAACATAATTGAAAATGTATCACTGAATTTTGCTCTTATCAATTATTAATAGCAGTGCGGCAGAGGAGAAGTAAGGCATGAATAGAGGCACAGATGTATTTTCTTTTTCTTTTTTTTATGGTACGCGGGCTTCTCACCGTTGTGGCCTCTCCCTTTGTGGAGCACAGGCTCCGGACGCGCAGGCTCAGCGGCCATGGCTCACGGGCCCAGCCACTCCGTGGCATGTGGGATCCTCCCAGACCGGGGCACGAACCCGCATCCCCTGCATCGGCAGGTGGACTCTCAACCACTGCGCCACCAGGGAAGCCCACAGATGTATTTTTGAGATATTTCTAAGGCTAATGTAAACATATGTCTGAGATATTTTGGTCATTTGTTTTCAAGGAATCTGGAGAGTTAATAAGCCCTTCATCAGAACTTTGTTGACGGTGGTCTGATCTGCAAACAAGGAACCTATAACATCTCTCTATCAGCTCTGTACCCCTGAGAGCTTGTGGGGGCAAGACCATCTCACAAGAATGACACAGAAACAAGAAATTCCACTGCACTTGCAGCCCATCTGGTCAATTTCTAGGACATCTGGAGGTGTAATTATTTCACTCTACCTGTTGTTCTGTTCTCCAGTTAACTCTATTTCTTTCACCCTTAAATTTTCTTTCTCTCAAATTCCTGGCAGAAAGCAGTTTAGTAAACTCACCCACAAGAAGGTGCTTATGACTGAAACAAGAAAAATAAATATCATTTATTGAGTTTGAACAATGATCCCCAAATTATCACTAAACATCAAGGAAAAGGTAGCATTGCTTATCCTTAAGCTACACCTAAAGAAATGGAAGCTTAGAGAGACTTCATAACATCTTTAAAATTATAGTTAGGAAATGACAAAGTTAGGATTTGAACCAAGTCATGTGACTCTGAAGGCCATGTTCCCATGACCACCATTCTAGGATTTTTCTGGAGGAAGAAAGTATTTGAAGTATGAAGAGTTAAACTAATTGAGATCATCTCTAACGATGGAATTTTGGAAACTGTGGGGAAATGGTACCTGAGAGTGCTTAAAATCACAGTATAAATGAAGATTGCTGTGTGTTTAAATGTAATCTTGGAAACACACAATAGAAGGGAGAACTCAAACTTTGCAGCTTCTGTTCTCCTTTTCCCACCTCATTCTAGCCGGTAACCATTGTCCAACACAGAAGTTAAATCTGGACCACTCATCATTTTTCTTTAGCTTAAACAATATGTCTCTTTTTTCACCTGAACTAGTTGTTAAGATTTTAAAATATGTTCATTATATATAAAATTTCTTATTTCCAGTTTCTTAAAAAAAAAAAAGGAAAATCTAGCATTACTAGGCTTGCATTTCCTCATGGCAAAAAGAAGCCAGAGCTGAATACTGCTGGGGTCCCATAGTTGGGCCGATGGTCTGCCCAGGTCATCACAGTCCTTGCTGGGCCCCCTGCCCTCAATCATGCTACTTGTCTTGTAGGGCCTCTGAGCAACCTGCACAGCTGCACACAGCTTCCTATCTCAGGTAGGCTTTGAGATCACTGATCTTTCCATCCCTGTTATGAATCCAAAGTGAGTCAGGCCCATAGTGTATAAAGTCTTGGCAGGCAAAGACATATCTCAAATGACAATTTCCTGTTTCAGTGGTCATTTACTGAATGCTTGGAGCCGTGGTTCTCATACTTTACCATACATCAGGATCACCCGGTGTGTGTTTTAACACATGGGTTGTTGGGCCCCAGCTCCAGAGCTTCTGATTCAGTAGGTCTGGAGTGGAAACTGGGAATTTACGTTCCTAACAAATCCCCAGGTGATGCTGAGGCCACTGATTCAGGAACCACATTTTGTGAACTATTGCTTTAGGATAGGCATTTTTATGCTTGTGGACTGGATCATGGTAAAACCGATGCCTTCTCTTCTACCACTGTTTTGTTCTTTCTTACATAACTTCCTGATTTTTAAAAAAATTATATGCTTTATTTTCCACCCCTCCAAAACCCTTCTCTTTTATTCTCCAGGAATTTCTCCAAGGCCAGGGCTGACAGTCATCCACCTGAAATGGCTTAGGGACAAGAGGATGGTATTGGTAACATATAAACTTCCTCTCCTGCTTTGATTTTATATTTTTCTTCTTTTTTGATGTCTTCCCATTTTCTATGGCGTGGTGACTGCCAGTTTGTGCTGCTGTCCAGATCTTCCCTGCACTGTCACCAATCCCAGCCAGATTTGAAAAGTAGGGACTTTTCTGCCTCCAACCATTCATAGCCCAAATTCATATTTTCTTGTGAATCTATTAATACTACACAGATGGCTGGAATCATCCAGAAGAGTCACACTTTGAAATCCAGAGAAAATGAATGTACTGTAAGAAAAAAACAGTTTGGCAATATTTTTTCTCTTGGCTATTTTCCACTGTGTGTATTTTTCCCTATATATTGTTTCTTATATCCCTAATAATCACTTTTAAACTACTTTCCCCCAATACATGGCTTATTTCTCAAACTTCCCTTTAAATACATTGCAGTATATGCCACATGTATTCAGATCTTTCTCAATTCAGTTCACATAAAGTCCTGAGAGATATCAGGACTGGGGGTTGACGGGGGTGCTGAGGAAAAGTGAGCCTGGTGTGCAGTGGCCTCTAGCTTAAGCTGTGAGCAGTGGACAGAAATCTGTGCAGCCAGAATCATTAGTGTTAATTTCCTTTGTTCCTGCTTTGCACAGGAGTCATAAACCCTTCCTTCCCGACACTGACCTTTCAAGAAAAAGAAGACCACAGGGATATAATTTGTTCAGGGCTTCATTTTTTTTTCTTACTATTTATTTATTTTATTTTAATTTTTGGCTGCGTCAGGTCTTAGTTGTGGCATGCGGGGTCTTCATTGTGGCACGGGGGCTTCTCTCTAGCTGTGGCATGTGGGTTTTCTCCCTCTAGTTGTGGCGCGTGGGCTCCAGAGCCTGTGGGCTCTGTAGTTGTGGCACGCAGGCTCTCTAGTTGAGGCACGTGGGCTTAGTTGCCCCGAGACAGGTGGGATCTTAGTTCTCCGACCAGGGATGGAACTCATGTCCCCTGCTTTGGAAGGCGAATTCTTTACCACTGGACCACCAGGAAAGTCCCATTCAGGGCTTCCTTTAACAGGAATGCTTCATGAGATGAATATGTGCTATGACCAATATGAGGAAGGTGAGCCAATGTTAGGATTTTTTGAGATAGCAGCTATTTTCCATCAACAATATCTCTTCATGGGCTTCCCTGGTGGCGCAGTGGTTGAGAGTCCACCTGCCGATGCAGGGGACACGGGTTCGTGCCCTGGTCCGGGAAGATCCCACATGCCGCGGAGCAGCTGGGCCCGTGAGCCATGGCCGCTGAGCCTGCATGTCCAGAGCCTGTGCTCCGCAACGGGAGAGGCCACAACAGTGAGAGGCCCGCATACCGCAAAAAACAAAACAAAACAAAAACAATATCTCTTCAGTTGTAGCTGTGCATAAGGCACGGCAGCAGCACCTGGTCTAGAAAAGGGGGAACAAAGTGTAAAACTACATGAAACAGAGCCATTGGAAAGGAGGTTGTGCTACTTATCAAGTAACAACCTTGTGCCAGTGTCCATATGAATCATAGACTTATAGTCCTTCAAAGCAACTTTAATTTCTATTTCATTAGAAAGGTATATGTTCTTGTAAGAAAGCTCATTATGTAGCCATTAAATTTTATGGAACAGAGGTTTTGATTGTCAATTCTGAAAAATGAGTCTGAGACAAAAATATTCCTATAAATAGAGGATCAGCCTAGTGCATTAAAATTTTTATGTATAGATCATCAGCTATTTGACTAAGAGATGGGATAGGACAGACTTGAGGCTAAAATCATTAGGATTTCAAAATGGTGATAAACGATGTCTGAAATCACAGAGTAAGTTACTGATAACTTCTGATTTAGGTTACATCGACTGATTAATGCGCAGCTTTTCACATATACCTTATCATTGGGAAAGACAAAGTATAACTTGAATTTGAAAGAAAGAAACTATTTAATGTGGCCAGAGATCAAGAGGGTGGAGTAGGAGGGCATTGAACTCATCTCCCACCACAAACCCTTCAAAAATACAGCTACATGTAACTCTCACTGAGAACAACATGGAGGCTGGCAGAAAGGCTCTTCTATAACCAGAGCTGTAGAGAAAGATCCCCACGGAGTTGGGTAGGAAGGGAGGAGAGGTGATCAGGTCAGGACCCACACCCCTAGCAGGGACACAGAAAAGGAGGGGATATCACAGGCTTGGGGATCCTCCCTGGGGGCAAGGGGTTTGAGCCATATCTTGGGCACCTCAGCCCTGAGGTCTTCCAAAGAAGACATACAGATGGCCAACAGGCACATGAAAAGATGCTCAACATCATGAATCATAAGAGAAATGCTAATAAAAACCACAATGAGATATCACCTCACACCTGTTAGAATGGCTATCAGCAAAACTTCTACAAATAAGAAATGTTAGCAAGGATGTGGAGATAATGAACATCTCGTGCACTATTGGTGGTCAAGTAAATTGGTGCAGCCACTACGAAGAACAGTATGGAGGTTCCTTAGAAAACTAAACATAAGACTTCCCTGGTGGTGCAGTGGCTAAGACTCTGCACTCCCAATGCAGGGGGCCTGGATTCAATCCCTGGTCAGGGAACTAGATCCCACATGCATGCTGCAACTAAGAGTTCGCATGCCACAACTAAGGAGCCCACATGCAGCAACTAAGACCCGGCACAACCAAATAAATAAATAATTTTTTTTTCTTTTTAAAAAGGAAAGCTAAACATGGAGTTGCCATATGATCCAACAATTCTGCTCCTAGGTCTATATGTGAAGAAACTGAAAACACTAATTTGAAAAGATATATGTACCCGAGTGTTCATAGCAACACTATCTACAATAGCCAAGACATGGAAGCAACCTAAATGTCCATCAACAGATGAATGGATAAAGAAGATGTAGTATGTATATGTATATTATACACACACACACAATTGAATATTACTCAGTCATAAAAAAGAATAGAATTTTGCCATTTGGAAAAACATGGATGGACCTGCTTAGTGAAATAAGTCAGATAGAGAAAGGCAAATACTGTGTGTTATCACTTTTATATGGAATCTAAAAACTAAAATGAATATGACAAAGCAGAAACAGATTCACAGGTATAGAAAACAAACTAGTGGTTACCAGGGGGGAGATGAAAGGGAGGAGGGGCAAGATAGGGGAGGGGTTTTAAGAGGCACAAACTACTATGTATAAAATAAATAAGCTACAGTGATATATTGTACAGTATAGGGAGTACACCCAAAATTTAATAATAATTTTAAATGGAGTATAATCTATACAAATATCAAATCACTATGCTGTACACCTGAAACTAATATTATAAATCAACTATATTTTAATAGGAAAAAAACTTTAAAAGAAGAAACCATTTAACGTGGTAATATTTTTCAGCGGGCAATAAATGAATAAAGCTTTTCTCCAAGTTTTCTCTTTATAATGCTGTTCCTCCACTTGTTAAGCATAGGCTCTACTTTTAGTAATATGTACTTAGATTTCAAACAGTCTTAGCTTAATTTTACTTATGTTAGTAAAAGGCCCAGAATGCCTGCTCTTTCTTTCTCACAGTCTTTGTTTAAAAAAGGAGCAAGATACCTCAAAAAGTTGACGTCCAGAGAGGAAAAGTCTTCTAATGTGAACTGAAGAGTCCTGGTTATCTCTTAACGAGATTCCAATAATAAGAATTTAGGGGTAGGGGGAAGGTGCAGGGACAAATGATTTCTCCTCAAAAGTCTTCTTGCTTCTGTGTCATATACAATGAAGCAATTACTGAAGAAAATGCTCAAAGGCTTCTAAAGATCATCCCAGAGCTCAGTCTTTTAAACCATCTAGTGATTTTGGTTCTGCCAAGATGGAAACCTGGGCGTGAAGGACTGGAAGGGAGGACAATGAACTGGAGACACACCCCCTTCTGGTTCTGAACACCAAGGCTACTTCAAGGTCATTTCTCTCCTCATTTGAAAATGTTTTTTTCTTTTTTCTTTCTCTCTCTCTTTTTAAAATAAAACTCTGTGAAGCAATACAATGAGTCTTTGAGAAACCAGCCTTCTCTCTCAGCTTTTCGTCATAAATACACTGGGTGCTGTGATGAGACAAAGGCACAAAGTGTTCCACAAGGTAAGAAAAATGAATCTTCGTCCAGGAAACTAGGAAGCCCTGTGTGTGTGAGAGTGTGTGTGTGTGAGAGAGAGAGAGGGAGAGAGAGAGAGAGAGAGAGAGAGAGAGAGAAAAGCAATTTGTTAAAGGATACCCCAGGCATCTTCATTTTCTGATAAAGGTGAGTGATTTGTTTAATTTAGGAATGTCTTATCAGGAGATATTAATTGCTATAGATCAAGAGTCCTTTCCTTTATCTAAAGATAGGGAGCAGTCAGAAGATTCCCTACCTTTTATTTTATAGTCTTAGGACTACCAACTATCTCTACACATCAGCCCGAATCTGCCTAGATAAATGACAGTTTATAACATATTTCATTTTCTGACATGTGAAAAAGTCACCACTTTGAACTTGGTAAATTTGCTTTCAGGACAGTAAATAGTGGATGATGAACTTACAGGGTCTTTCTGCTGAAGAGCTAATGATGAGTGAATATATAAATAGATTCAAAAAGGCTTAAAACCTTCACAAAGATAGACCTAGAATAGGTTATGAAGGGAGCTAGGATATTTTAGGCTTAAATAACTTAGAATTGACAAACATACTGGCCCACGAGCCTGCTCCTTCAGTATCTGTGTCTTTATCCTGTTTCAGATCCTGAATATGACAGTGTGATATTTATTAGAGGTTGATGTTTTGATTGTTTCCAGAGACCACAGGATTTGTTAACAGGACACAGGCAATATTGGTAGGAGTAGCAACAATAACAAGAATGAAGTGGACCTATTGAGTGGGATGATGTTTTTTATAGACACAATGGATTTCATGTCTTAAATTCTTAGACAGAATTCAAGTGACTTTCTATCCTGTGCACAAAGACGTACCCTTCAACCTGCAAACTAGAGAGGCTCCACCGCTGTGGAGCTGGGTTCATTTAACAAAGATGGCTGAAGCCATTTTTCTCTAGATGGTCTCTTGTACAGCTATCGTTACCAGAATCTTGCTGAAACACAGGCAGAAATCTCACTACTGGAAATTTTACTGAGGGGTGACAAAAACTCTCTCCTCACTCTACCGTTAGCCAGGTTCCTCTGAGCCCTCTTCTTGACCAAGGCTAGTTTTTAACAGCTCTAGGACACATCCCTCTCCCTCTTTAAAGTGTGCACCTGAGAAAACGCAAGACTGCCCCCATATTTACTATTTATTTCAGTCAACACCTGAGGCTAGGGCCGCCATCACCCAGCTCTGTGGGAAGATAGAATCCTAACTTTGGTCACTGCCAGCAGACACAGCTGACCAGTGTCACATTAACACGGATCGACCCTTTGTCATTTTCCACTTCCCTGACTCTACCGAGCCCCTACTGAGACCCCTTTTTATGCCCTCATTTTCCCTTTTAAAATGATGATTCACCTTGTTTATCCTCGTTGGGAGTTTCAGCAAGTCATGTCATCTCCCAAGACCTCCACTTCCTTTTCTATTAAGTTTGTCAGATGAAGGCAAAGTAGCTTTTGCCCTCTAATTCTCACACTCTACCTTTAGAGTAGATTATTTTTTCAGATTTCACTCCAAAGGACTGGAGTGCTTCTAGGTTCACACCAGATTTGCATATGTGTGTGTGTGTGTGCGTGTGTGCGCACATGCATGTATACAGGCATGAACAAAGGAGCATCTTAAATCTCTACTAGTCTCCATTTTCTCTTTTCTTCCTCTTCTCTCCCAAAAAGCTTGATGATAGAAAGAGATGGACCTGGACTGGGAAGTAGACACACAGAGACACACACGCACATACAAGCACATACACACAAAGATGGCTTCTCTTAGTAATAATAGCCAGTACCTACTGAGCTTACACAAGGGGGCATGTAATGCATTGTTCTAAGTCCTTTAAATGAGCATCTAGCACAGAGCTTAATACATAAGCATTCAATAAATGTGCTGAAGAAATTTCGAACATTTGAAATTCATAAAAAAATGTCTTTCTTCACATCTCCCAAAGAATTGTCAGTTAGGGTGTTTTTTTGTTTGTTTGTTTGCGGTACGCGGGCCTCTCACTGTTGTGGCCTCTCCAGTTGCGGAGCGCAGGCTCTGGACGTACAGGCTCAGTGGCCATAGCTCACGGGCCCAGCCGCTCCGCGGCATGTGAGATCTTCCCGGACTGAGGTGCGAACCCGTGCCCCTGGCATTGACAGGCGGACTCCCAACCACTGCGCCACCAGGGAAGCCCAAGTTAGGGTTTTTAATTGCTGGTTAAAAGTACAAGTATCTATTTGTGGGTAGTTTACATTAATGCATAATTAATGAATATAATTAATTTCAAATCTCAGTTTTTCCTTAGCCTCTAGTATCACCTTAAAAATCTTATTTGATTTAAAAAATTGAGTACTTTTACATAAAGGTAAGAATACATCTACTTTTTTAAAGTAGTGATCAATTTATCTATAAATTTTAAACAGAAAGATAGTATAAGACATTTTATTTAGGAACAATTAACCCCATTTACACACTTGTTGAACAGATGCCCTTAAACATCTCAAACTATACTTAGAGCTTACTATATCCTATTCTCTCAAACATTTCAAATATCTGAAAGGAAATACTTATGACTTGATCAAGCAAAATCTAAGCCTTTAAGAAATTTGTATATGCTAATCCCAACCTCCTAATTTATTTATATTAACATGTACATACTACTATATATAATATAGGTAGCCAACAAGGACTTCCTGTATAGCACAGGGAACTCTACTGAATATTTTGTAATAACCTATAAGGGAAAAGAATCTGAAAAAGAACATATAACTGAATCACTGTGCTGTACATCTGAAACCAACACAACATTGTAAATCAACAATATACATAAAATTTGGATAAATCTAAAAAGATAAATCTAAGGAAGACCAAAAGACAGTCTACCTTTAGATTTATTTCAAATTGTTTCCTTTCCCTTAGTGAATTCCCATCCACCTTCTTCTGAACCTAATTGGAGTCACAAAATATAACATAACATTCTTACAGAGTTTAGAGCACTCTCTTAGAAGTGCCTTTATTATTTCTGTTTAAGCCACTTTGTTTTCATTCTTGAGGAATGCTTTGAGAAGTTTAAAACTCTTTCATCCCTGAAATTTTGGCTCAGCTTGTCAGAGGACTGGATAAGATGCATGAAGGTGATCACAATTTTCTTCAATGTTTCTTCTCTTTTTTTAAACATGTTGTCTGCCTTTACTTTCATTTGGGCAATTTTCATGCACGGGATAATAGCAGTTTACATAAGCCTTTGTTCTAGTCTATTCATGCATTTTGTTATTCTCTCTCTTTTTTTGTTTGTTTTATATCCTTACCACTCTTTGCCTTCATTTTTCTTCTCCTTGATTCCCGTAAAATGCAAATGTCATCTCCCTGTATTTTTCTCAGTGTTTTTATGATTTTCAAGCCAGCTGGCAGGTTTCTAATCCACAAAAGGTCTGTTGGGTGAGATGATCTGGGGAGAAAACTGGACAATTATACTTAGTAACCCCTTTCTGTTTAGAGTTCTGCAAAACCTGGTTTAAAACTTTATCAGTTCTTTTTGTACCAAAACAGCAACTCTTGTGTTTAACTCAGAAGTAACATTATTATTCTTACTTTTATTTATAAGACTTAAAATTTGATGAGTCAGTGGGAGTTTGGGGCTAGTAAATGCAAACAATTATATAAAGAATGAATAAACAGCAAGGTCCTACTGTAGAGCACAGGGAACTATATCGAGTCTCCTGGGATAAACCATAATGGAAAAGAATATTTTAAAAAATGTATATATGTGTATAACTGAGTCACTTTGCTGTACAGCAGAAATTAGCACAACATTGTAAATCAATTATACTTCAATAAAATTTTTTTTAAAAATTGATGAGTCAAATGTGTTTGTAGTAGGAATATGAACTATATGTACTATAGTAGCAGAGTGTTTTAAAAAAAGTATAAAGGGCATCTTTCTAAAGAAAAGCTCACACTGGCCATTTAGGATCTGAACCTGATAGTTATGAATATTACTGTAAAGACTGCTGAACTCAATTCAGTGATGGGAAAATATAAATGAGATGTGAGACATTCAAGAGACTCTTTAGAGGATCCCATGGAGAGATACAATGAGGATAGAGAGCTCCTTTGATGAAGACCAATGCTCTGCAATCTATGGAACTTTGTTTTAAAATATGTGTTCTAGAAAAGTGCTTTATGATTACGTGTGAGCCAGGACTCATAAAGAAAATGGGTATTGGGTAGATTTACGCATTCTTTGCAAATTAGAATTGCAAATGGTAGCTTCAGAAGACAAGGTGTTGAAATTTAGGGAACTGGTCAAGTGGGGAAAAGAAATCTCTCCTGGTGAAAAAACAATCAGAAAAATAATGCTATCAAAACCCAGAGGAATTGTTGCCCTAATATATGTCTTGTTTCTGCTCTGGGCCGTGGAAAATAATTAATATAAGACACTGAGTACAGAAGAATATTCCCAAGGTCTTGTAAGGACTTAGCATAAAATTGTCATAAGGAATATCTCCTCTTTAACACTATTTAATGAGTGATTGGCACATACTATGCTAAGACGTTGTGTTACATACCAATGCTAGCTTGGGATTACTTAATACTTTATAGTTTACAATGTATCATCACATACTTTATCTCTTTAGAATCTGTCACTAGTCCTGAAAACAGATGAAAAAATTGTACGTTATAGAGGTTATGTGACTTCACATGGTCATATAGTAGATATGGTCCAGTACTTTCACTAAAATCTTAGGCTCTGATTCCTCATCCAGCTAGCTGGCTTTCCACCAGCATCCTTTTCTTTTATTTTTTTCCCCACACCATGCTGGCATGTGGGATCTTAGTTCCCTGACCAGGGATCGAACTTGTGCCCCCTGCCTGCAAAGCTCAGAGTCTTAACCACTGGACTGCCAGGGAAGTCCCAGCATCCTTTTCTTAAAGTAGTAGTACTGGTGGAAAGTCTTAAACTGAAGGACGAAAACCTGAAGAAAGAACCACGTCTCATAATTAGGAGTTTCCTAAATAAAGGCTATATTTGGCAAACTGGCCCATTGACCAAATATACCCCACCACCTATTTTTGTAAATAAAGTTCTATTAGAACACAACTACTCTCATTTGTTTATGAATTGTCTGTGGTTATTTTAGCTACAACAGCAGAGATGAGTAGTTGCCATAGAGACAATGTGGCCTTGCAAAATCTAAAGTATCTGCTATCTGGAGAGAGTATGTGAACTAATAGATTTAGTATTAGCAAGAAGAGCATGAAAGAGACATACTTTTGTGGTGATCAGAAGGAAAAGCATCCCCCTCTCGTGGGAGACTGGAAAGTGTGGGCATCTCTACTTCCCTTTTTTGTTCCCTGAACAGTTACTGACGTGAGTGTAAAGGTTTGGTCAGGCAGTGTGTGTGTGTTCGATCCCTCATGGGCTCTGTTTTTTTAGGAAAAAAGTAATTTAACTTTTCAGGAAGGAATATGTCAAAACATGAGAAAAGAGGAAAAGCAGATTGATTCTGAGGAAAACGAGTTTGCTGCATGCTTTGCACTTCAACATATTCTGTGAAATTACATCTGTGTCTAAACTGTTCCTCAAACCAAAAAGCAGGTGAAGGTCAGAAGAATGAAAATAACATCTTAGTAAGTGAAGGTCTCACTTAGAGACTAGACTTTCAGAGGGCTCTAGACAAGGTCAAGTGATGGCTGTATAAAACAATAATCTCATCCTGTTAATATAAGCTGCATTATGTGCTAGTCTGAAGTAGAACACTTTTTCGGTCAACTGAAAACTACTCTCATATAAATGACATATATGAATGACACATTTTCATGGATACAATCTGATATGGTCAATGTAAACAATGAAATAAGTTCGTCTTTTTTTTTTATTCTGAAGTTACTTTAAAACCTTGCATTGTCTCTAAGTTGCACTAATTAATATTTTACTACATGGATGAGGGTAAATCAAGGTTCCTATTTTCCAGAATGTGAATGAAATGAAACATTTAACGTGTAAGCATGTAGAATTTTATATTGCCTTTAGTCTTTAAAAAATCAAAGCAAGCCTTTAAGTTAATAATTTCCTTTTACAGATGTAGAAACTGACATCCAGATGTGGTGAATGATTCTCATTCTCCTTTCAAGTAGCTGTCACTACATCACATCGTCTTTCATGCCAGTCCCTCTCCATGGGAATGCTACTGGAGAAACGTAGGTATCCTGGATGCTAGCTAAGTAAAGGATGAAGGATAATAAGACTGTACTAAATTAGTTAATGGGCATGGATATTTTATAAACCTGCCTCTACAAACTATGAGTATATAATTCCAAAGCTCAGGTTGTCATTCGTGTTCTTCTCCCAGGGCCACATTTTTGCCCTCACAGTGGTTGAGGGCATCTCCTCCCCAAGCTTTCGTGGTCTCAGGGTTTCTTCTCTAGACAGCACAGGTAATGACCTATAAGTCAGCATGTATTTTGCTGCATGTAACTCCAAAATCTTACCACCACAAGCTTAAATCATAAAAACATTGAATTATCTCAGAGATGGTTCCTATTCGATGTCAAAGTGAAAATGACATGATAGGCAGCTGTTTTCTTGAGTCTGGGGTTCTGAGGCCAGGGCTGGAGACATGGGACAGGATGAGATGAGCTTGCTTAGGAGGAGTGAGTAGAGAAGAAAAAGGAGGACGGGTGGTGAGCCCTGGCCACCCCAGTATTTAGATGTTGAGAACAGAGGAGAGAACTGAGTGGGAGAGCAGAGTGTGGACGAGAGAAATAGGGACACAGGACACCCGAGAAGAGACGGTAGGAAAGGAGGAGTCTGTCAGGTGTTGTGCAGGTTTTGGATTGTCAGCAGGAGTCGGCTAATGTAATACCTGTTCCATGTTTTAAAACTCCTTAAACTTCATGGATAGTTTTGACTATTCAGTGTATTTGAATCTAGTTGTTGAATAATGAAAACATTTGGGTTAGGGATGAATTTTTATATTCTTCAGAGCTCACCCCTTCAAGACTACCTATTCCAAAAAAATCGAAGTGAAAACTTCTCATAAATATGTCAAGTAGAATATTTTCTCAGTGACATGTGGTAAAAGGTAATGAGAGATTATTGCACTAAATCAGAAAAACAATCTGAAGAGATGTGTGACAAAAGAGAGTGGGGAGGAAGGTGAGAAAAGTAAGCTTTGTCTCTGGAAATTTCTAGATGCAAGTCTTTTCAGGCAGCTACGTATGAAATACGTAATGTTGTAGATTCAAGCTATATCTCATTAAAGTACATCGCCCAAGGCCCAAGGATCCAAAGCTCACTCGTTTATTGAAAACTCCTCTTCCTCAGAATCTGTTAGCACAATCCCGGTGGAACGAGAAGAGAAACCTACATGTCCCAAGCTTGTGCTAATGACCGGTCACTATGAACTTTCACATATAATACTTCTTTCAGTACTGGAATGAATTTGTGAAGGGTGTGTTTCTAAACGTTTTAGAAGTAAATTGTATTTCAGAGAAGTTAAGTTAGTTGTCCAAGATCACACAGCTAGTAAGTACCGAGGTCAGCGTTTGAACATCCATCTGTCTGTCTCCAACTCATCCTGCATCTCCTTTCTCACTGCCTCCATGGGGAGGGGGGCTAAGGCTTCTTTCCACACACTTAGGGGTGTGCAGAGCAGAGCAAACCAGGGATCCCTTATCTGTCCAGGTAAGTTTGGGGGTCTACTTAGAGCTGAGGTTGCTCACTGGCAAGAGTTCTTAACCGATGATTCATTTAGATAGATCTGGGGGCTCTGGGAGAATGCAAAGGGGAGCAAGTCTGGGCGAGACTCCCCAAGTACACTGGAATCATGGGACCAGAGAAGAGAGGGTGCCGAAGGGTAAATAATTCTTTTTGTCTTAAGCCCTCTGGTGTCTAAGGAAGCTGCTTCGCCTCAGACTCATCCCACGGCTTCAGGTCATTTCCAAAGGACTCGAGGACTGAGATGTGGGCCACATACTGAGATGCAAGTCATCTGGGAGCACCTTTATCACTAACTACACCTTAATAAGGCCAGCTTGCTCTTTCTCTCTCTCTCCCTCTCTCTCTCCTCTCTCTATATATACATGGAATCATTATCATGTATATTCTTCAGAAGAAGAATATATATGAGACATATATATACACATACCCATAAAATTATACATATACACGTATAATTTTATGGGTTGAATTGCACTCCTCCAAAATTCACACGTTGAAGTTTTAAATCCCAGTAATCAGAATATGACCTTATTTGAAAATAGGGTAATTGCAAATATAATTAGTTAAATGAAGATGAGGTCATTAGGGTGGGCCCTAATCCAATATAAGTAGTATCCTTATAAAAAAGAGAAAATTGGACACAAGAGACAAGCACACAGGGAGAACTCCTTATAAAGACAAAGGTAGAGATGCTTCTATAAGTCAAGGAATGCCAAAGATTGCCAGCAAATGTGTGTGTGTGTGTGTGTGTGTATCTATTCCCAATAGAAAACCCAGATTGTCAGGGAAACTATCTCATCTTACACCCTGATTAATATGATTTTTAAAATTCTCATTGGGTATGTGGTCAGCAAATACAATATGAATTTTAAGCCGCCTTTTATTACGTTGGCTGTCATTCATGTATGTATTATAGTTGAGTGATAAGAGCAAGAGTGAAAGTGGGCAGTGACAGAGAAAGGGAGAGAGAAAGCCGTGTGTGGTTCAGGAAGAGGACGCATTGATTTCTCACTATCAGGTCAGTGCTTCTCAAAGAACAGCATGCTGTGTGTGAGCAAGCACTCACCACCTGCATCTGGAGGAAGACTGGCTTTTCTCTGGGTGATGGAAATGAGTAGACTATTTATTGCACAATGGTGCATCCACAGTGCTTGATCAACCCCCCTGGAACAACATGGACCAGCTGTCCATTCTGGTCTTCAAACGTTTTTTTTGAAAGAGGAAGGCATTCTACTGGCAAAGTTACAAGTGATGTAATTCATATCAGTCTAACATTTGGAGTCAAGCTGGTGGTCTTCTGCTCAATGTAGTTCTTTCCTGCTGCTTCTCAGACTCTCAGGTAAGTATAAGAAATCACACTTTGTAGAATAGAAAGTTCTAATCCCTTTGGGAACCTATAGGTGGACTTCAGATGGAAGTCTGTGCCTCCACAACTTATGTGTAAAATATTTCCTCTTTGTGCATGTGTGCATTTTAACAGTGAGACACATAGCTTTCAATGGATGCCCTAAAGGTCCAAAAGGACCCCTTTTGCCCCACCCCCAAAAAATAACAAACATAAGCCAGTACCATTGGAACTCTCAGAACATGTGTCAATTTGGCCTCATTTTCCTTTTTGCTGATGGTTGTCCAGAGGAGGTGACTGGTGTATATTTTTGTGAACACCATGCTAAAGAGCAACAGAGATCCCAGGCACTGTGTGTGCAACATACTGCTCTAGGAGAGAAAACTGCTCTGTGTTACAGAAACACGGGGGCACCTCGGAGAGGTTGGACCACACAGAGAGCTTCACTCTCTCTGGGCCACATGACACTTCTCCCTAAGTTCTTCAAGAATTCCAAGTCTTTAGAAGTTTTCATGTTTAAATTGGACCTCATTTACACCTATATTCAAGAGCTTTGGTCTTTGACGGAAAGTAGACATGATTCTAAGCCATTGCCATTAGTCAGATGTCTGCAAACCAACGTCTTGTCAGAATTCTTCTCGGTTTTACACGGGAGGCTAGATTGAAAACTGCTTGCGTGCCAAACCAAACTAAAATGAGTGGACTATCTTGCTACTTGGGTAATCAGGGGTTTACAGAAGATTGGGGCAAGAAACTGCAGTTTATTGAGGGCATTTCCGCTCCCCTTACCACCTCAACAGGACTTTGTCCAGACTCTCCTCTTACCTTTGTGCCTTGATTGTGGTTCTATGTGGCAAGATGCTTTGGTTGGTAAAACAAAATATGGAACAAAGGATTCACTGACGTGGAAAAAAAAAGTACTATTATGACACCCACCTGTTGGCTAGATTCATCAAAACTGTGAGTATTCTTTGTTTGTTTGTTTTGTTTCATTTTTTTTGCTGTACGCAGACCTCTCACTGTTGTGGCCTCTCCCATTGCAGAGCACAGGCTCCGGACGTGCAGGCTGAGTGGCCATGGCTCACGGGCCCAGCCACTCCACGGCATGTGGGATCTTCCCAGACCGGTGCACGAACTCGTGTCCCCTGCATCGGCAGGCAGACTCTCAACCACCGCGCCACCAGGGAAACCCTGTGAGTATTCTTTGAAGAAATACAAAACAAAAAACAGTTTGGAGAAATCTTCTTGTCTTATTGATAACAGACCTTGAGTGACAGGGTCAAACATTATTTATGACTGTTGTTATGCTATTATTTTTTGAAATTGCAAAGTAAAGGCCCAGATATAAATCTCTCAGGGTGGAGCTGGAGTTTTCCCAGCTTAGGAGAAAAAAGTCAAGTTAGACTTTGGTTATTATCCAGCCTAATATTTCTATGAACAATTTTAACAACTTTCGAGTTAGCTTGGTGTTTAAGAACTTTAAAAAGTGGTATTTAAAGACACTAATAAGACTCAGCATAAATGAAAATTTGGAAAAGTACTAGTTTCATGTATGGCAAGAAAGGTATTCATATCCTAAATATATAATTACTTCAAAATAAATATGAACAAAGTTGCCACAATTAAAAAATACCAGTAAGAAAGGAAAAATACCAGGTCATGGAAGCAACCTAAATGCCCATCGACAGATGAATGGATAAAGAAGATGTGGTACATATATACAATGGAATATTATTCCGCCATAAAAAGGAATGAAACTGGGTCATTTGTTGAGACGTGGATGGATCTAGAGACTGTCATACAGAGTGAAGTAAGTCAGAAAGAGAAAAACAAATATCGTATATTAACGCATGTATGTGGAACCTAGAAAAATGGTACAGATGAACCGGTTTGCAGGGCAGAAATAGAGACACAGATGTAGAGGACAAATGTATGGACATCAAGTGGGGAAAGTGGCGGGGGGGATGGTGGTGGGATGAATTGGGCGATTGGGATTGACATGTATACACTGATGTGTATAAAATGGATGACTAATAAGAACCTGCTGTATAAAAAAATAAATAAAATAAAACTCAAAAAAAATACCAGTAAGAAAGGCAGTTCACAAAATAATACATACAATTTAATTATAAATAAATGAAAAATTTTCAACTTCACTAATACTTAAAGAAATTCAAGACACTCAGTTTTTATTTTTATACTATGATATGTAAAAGTTAAGAGTGATAATACTAAGAGTTGCAGAAGGTTTAGAGAAATGGCTCTCTCATAAATGGTGTTGACAGAAAAATCAGTGTCATTTGTTTGAATGAAAACCTGGCAATAAATCAGAAAAGCTTTAAAATGTTAACCCCTTTTGAGCAAGAAATTACATTTATAAACAGGTAACCTAAGGCAGTGATTGAGAATTTAGTGAAAAGATATTCACCAGTATTATTTACTATAATAATATTTATAATTATAAATGGTTGAAAATATTTTCAAGTCCAAAACATAAGGGATTATTTAGTTGTGCTACTATCAAATAATGGAATATGTTTATTGCATTAAATGTAGAATTACATTTATAACGCAGATGATTTTTCTATGTTGCAAAGAAATAAAAAACAAATTGTAGTATAAAATTATTTTGCATACATCTATCTACAAAATGGGGGAAAAAATCTGAAAGCGTATATACCAAATGTTAGCAGTGGTTATTTCAATATAGTGAAAATATGAGTTGGTTTTATATTAAATTTTGCTTCTGTTTGTTCAACTTTTTCTACAATGAGCATCCATTATTTGTAGAATGAAGTATAGTAAAAATGAATTTTAAAAATATTGTATATATTTTCCTTCATTCTTTTAGCATTAACGAAGTATTTGAAGAAGCTTTAGATTATACTATTTAGATGTATTTATGTTGAAGATAAAATTATGGAAGCACTTTCTGTTCCTCAACTCCATTGAAAAGGAGAATTTTGACAATTTGTGATCAAGTAGAATAAATATGTAAAATTGCAGGAATCTTGGTGGTGATATAAAAATTAAATAAACCTTAATCAGTAGATTGGGAATAACAAAACTTCCAATCTGATAAAGTCAGATTTTCCAAGAGTCTGTGGAAGGTGATTTAATCCAGGCAGTGCATACCTGGCTAGTTTCACCAAACAGAAAATTGTTCTATGGCAAAGTGGTTTCACCTTTCAGGTTAGATTTCTCCTGTAACTGTTATCTTATCCATTGTTAGTTACGTGGACAGTTGAAATCTTTTATGAAGTAACTAAGCAAAGAATTACTACTGCAGCCATAAGGCAGAAAGAATAGCAGTTTTACTTAACTATAGGAACACGAGAGAAACCTCTTCCAATTTCTATGGTTTTAAAACCTGCTTCAGAATTTGCTGTGTTGGCGTTAGCTGACCCTTAATTCTGCACAGACTTTAGCTGACTTCTGTTAGAAATGTTTACTTCAGAGCAGCTACATAGCTTTGAAGGGGAGGAAACTCTTTGATCAATAAGAACCTTGACAAGGATGGTTTTAAAGAATCCTGACTACTCCAAATTGTTCAAAGCAAGGTTATTTACAGTACCTACAATTCACGATGATAAAATTTTGCAGGGTGCCTCAGGAGAGTAGAGGTGTCCAAGAAAAACTTCTTTTCTTGCCTTGCCCCTGGCATGGTATCTTTTTTCAGAATAAATTTATTTATTTATTTATTTTTGGCTGCATTGGGTCTTTGTTGCTGCACGGGGGCTACTCTTCGTTGCAGTGCACGGGCTTATTGCGCTGGCTTCTCTTGTTGTGCAGCATGGGCTCTAGGCGCGCAGGCTTCAGTAGTTGTGGTGCACGGGCTTAGTTGCCCCACGGCATGTGGGATCTTCCCGAACCAGGGCTCGAACCCGTGTCCCCTGAATTGGCAGGCTGATTCTTAACCACTGTGCCACCAGGGAAGCCCCTGGCCTGGTGTCTTTAAGCAAGGTTCCATATGTGGATTGCCAAAGAGTCCTAATATTCCCAAACCTTAGTTTTAGGGTCAAGTAGTGGAATACGCCTTTGTGAAAGACAGAAATGGGAGAAAGCCTGGTTAATACTTTGCTCAACTTTCGGGCCTCTCACTGTTGTGGCCTCTCTCATTGCGGAGCACAGGCTCCGCACGCGCAGGCTCAGCGGCCATGGCTCACGGGCCCAGCCGCTCCGCAGCATGTGGGATCTTCCCGGACCAGGGCACGAACCCATGTCCCCTGCATCGGCAGGTGGACTCTCAACCACTGCATCACTAGGGAAGCTCTGCTCAACTTTTAAACAGTGAAACTCGGATTTTCCAAAGGATAAACTCCCCACTTAGAAATTTTTATGAAACACTTATTGGATGTCAGGTTTTTTTTTCTATTTATTCTCCTTGCAATAAATATTCGGCAAAAGTAATTGAACAAAATCATGATTATATTCAGATCAATAAGTCTTTAACAGTCAACATTTACTATAACCTTATAACATATTGTTTTAGAAAATAAGCATAAAGGTTACCAATCATCTTCCTGTCCAGAGATGATCCCTTTTAAGATTGGTGTATATTCTAATCTACTCATCTTCATACATATACTTCATACACTTCATATATATATATATATATATGATTTATATATTATATGATTTTTACAAATTGGTAACGAATTTTACATACTGTTTTATAAATAGATATTCTGAATTTTCATCAACAAGCAATGATTATTTAAAACAAATCCTGAACTATTCTTTGAGAAGAAAAAAAAATAGCTACATAGTATTTCTTAATTTACTCAAATCCCTATTCTACAAATACAAGGAGGGGGAGATTCTCACAAGTGATCTAGGTGCTATGGAGATACAGCGGTTAGTAAGAGGAAACAAGATGAGCAAGGTCTCAGTCAGCCTGTGTTCTCACACTGAGGGGGCCAGAGAGGGGTGAACAAAAGGTGATGCTACAAGTGAAGAGGCATCACAGGAAAAGTGGCCATGGAGTGCCAAGGGATGAGAAAGCACCTCGGATTTGGGGGATCAGAAGGGAGTGTTATCACGGTCAGAATGATGTCAGAATACTTCTTACCATACGATGACAGAACCTGTGTTCAAGTTCAAATGAGATAAAACCTATTACCAGCCTACAATCATGCCTGACATGTACTAAGTGCTCAGTAAGGCTTCACTAGTACTACTGTTGTTGTTATTGTTAATATGGTACTAAAATCATACAGCAATTTTAAGAAAACATTGGCTCTGATGCCATCTGTTTGAACCCTCTTCACACTTCAACCCCCAACACAACAGCCCACGTATTTTCTGTAGCAAATGGGCCTCAAGCCTCAGCTGCTGTGTGTCCACTGCTGTCAGGAAGTCAAGTCGTTCGCCATGCATTAGGCCTGTTGGACATTTCCCCTCCAATTTCCAATTGCCTAAAATGATCCAAGGACCCAAAAACTTATTGAGTATTTAATTACTTCAATAAAATAGGCCCATGGTCCTTCATTCTGGTTTAATAACTTCATTTCCATGCATTTAGAATCACTTACAGTATGCATTCTAAACCGGGGCACTTATTTGCTTTTATTATTGTTCCCACTCTGTTAATATGTGTTTATCCTAATTTCAGTCTCTGTGGCCTTGAAATAAGTACTTATTAATCAGAAGCCATTTAAATGCTGAGACAACCTACTCTACATTAAGAAAACTAAAAGAACACCAACCAGCCAAGCACACGTAGGCTCTTTTCCCCTTAATTAAAAGCTGGTTTGTACGTATAATTCTTCCCTGGCATGTTGTTGGAAGTATTCAAATTAGCTTCAACTAGGATGGGGTTAGTAAAGGCATCACTTATGAAGCTTTAGCTTCACAAGAATCTTGTTTTAGGGACTTTACTCAGCTCTTCATACAAGGTAATATGTTGTGACTGGTTGTTCACTAATGGATTTCTGCAGATTTGTAGGACGAAATCTCCGTGTGTAGCAGATATATTCCCCCAACCCTGACTTAGAGTCCAAGGATCCCAAACACAGTCACTGCCTTGGAGAACATCCCCAGGTCTGTGCTTGATGGGCTTTCAGCCTTCCTGCAGGCCCCACTGTGTCTTGGAGATGTCTTGTTTGTGATCTAAACTGCAAAGCTAGCAGTTAATAGGAAGGGGCTTCCTGAAGGAGCAGGGGACAACCCTATAAGCACAGAAATGTAGGAAACAGAGCCAAAAGATCTTGTAAGTGATAATACGTGTTGACTTGAATTTCTAGATGCAGTGTTATTTGACAAAAAAATCTTGGCTATAACTGGGAAAGGAGTATAGCATTCTCTACCTTAAGACACCCAAAGCCAAATACTTCCATTCTCATCACTAATTTCTTTTAGGGAGCAGCCCAAAAGATGTGGGGAATATTTGGGGACACATATGTTGGGTGTTTAGTAAGGATCCTAGGAGGTAGGCCCTGTACAAGTCGTAGAAAGAGCTTCTGTGGACTTGTGGTTTTGAAACCCCCCTCATACACACATACACACACAGAGGCACACACACACAGAGCTCTGTTCATTTTGCTAGGTTCTCTGCTGAGCTTGATAGGGGCAGAGTAAAGGGACAAAGTAGGTGATTAAATATTACTTTACTTACAATTAAATCCCCTAGTTAATCCCACTAGGGGATTGTAAGTAAAGAAGTATGGGAGACCCTGTGAGTTAATGATCGCTCAAGAAAGCAGGTTTGCTTAACCACAAAACCAAGAAGACCTGCTTAGCAACAAAACCATGCAACAGAAGCATGAGACGTGCTCCAAAACAATAAAACAATGGTGGACTGAGACCCACATCCTGCCCAGCGAGCTCAGTAATTTAATGGTTCCTAGGACACCCTCCTCTGCGTACACTAAAAACAAAAATATAAGGAAAAGGTGACATTATTCTAAAACCTGAGATGATTTACCATTTTGGGTATATGTTATCACCTTTTTGCTCATTTCCATTGTGCCATGACAGTCCTGGCTTGACCATGTAGGGACAAGAAAACTCCCCTGCCTGATGATGGAAGCTTGACATGTACTCAAGAATGAGGAAGAAGGTGGTCTTCTCCCTCTCCCCATTTTTCCTTTGATTCTAAAACTGCAACCCACTAAGTTCTCAGGGCAGCACCCTCCTGCCCACCCACTTATAAACTTCACAAGCATCCTATTCTTTTTTTTTTGTGGTACGCGGGCCTCTCACTGTTGTGGCCTCTCCCGTTGCGGAGCACAGGCTCTGGACGCGCAGGCTCAGCGGCCATGGCTCACGGGCCCAGCCTCTCCGCGGCATGCGGGATCTTCGCGGACCGAGGCATGAACCCGTGTCCCCTGCATCGGCAGGCGGACTCTCAACCACTGCGCCACCAGGTAAGCCCACAAGCATCCTATTCTAAAAATCATTTCTTGTCTATCACTTTGCCTCGTGCTGAATTTTTTCTACACTGAGACATAAAGAACTGGAGCTCTTCAGAGCCCTCCGAGATGCAATTCTGCAGTTTCAGCCTGAAGCAAATTGGAGTGTGGCCAAGCCATATTTTTTTCTCCAGATTTGGAGAGTTGTAGTATGGTGGTAGGCCCTCTGAGATTGCATACCTCCCTAAAAATTTCACCAGCATAGATTTGTGGTCATGAACATGAAAGTAGCACAGAGTTGTTTTCTATAACATTCCCGAATCATAGCAACAAATAAATTTTCCTCTCTCATCTTATCAAATCCCAGGCACCTGCCCATGAAATTGGCAACAGAAAGATTTTCTGTGCTGCCAGCGACAGGTTTCTTGTCATCTTGCCAACTTGCTTTGTCTTTACAACCTGGCAAAATATAGCTATTGGCACAACAGTGAATATTTGAAAATAATTACAGTAAATGGGGATTTTGGGTTCCATAATGTTTAATTAAGTAATTTAAACACTGTCTTAGCACTAGGGATAGATTTGCTTTCTACTTTATAGTATGCAACATGTTCTGTAATTTGAGCTCTTTGGCCACCAGTCCCTCAAATAAAGAATTAGAATGAGGATCTCAAGGCACAGTATCCATATTAAGGGTAATTTAGCAAAAATATTAATGACCTCTGTACTTTGTAATTTCATGGCCATAACCCTTCCCTTAGCTAAACTGAGAGATCCACCTGCCTGCAACTATAGAGAAAGGGGCACAGAAAGCAGAGAGGGATGCAAAGAGAAACATTATATTCACCTTTTGAAAGAAAGAGTCAGTCATTAGTTGGACCAAAATATGATCCTTCAGAAAGACAGTTTTAAAGCCAGGCTTTCTTTAGAAAGACAGAGTTTTCCAAATATCTTGAGCATTTCTAGAACCAGATCCTTCATAATGTGTAAAGAAACTACCCTGCCTTGCTTACGGCAAATGTGCTATTTTGCTTGTTGCCTAGGGTGGAAAAATATGCATGTAGGAGATGGGTGAGAAATAAAATATTTCCTGCCATATCAGTAAACAAAGGATGTCACAGTCATCAGCCATTGCAGCCCCCCAGTGTGAGCCGGCAGGCTCTGAGGAAACTCAGAAAGGAAACAGAGAATACCTGCCATCAGCAACCATCAGACTGCGGCCACCTCCCCAGGGTGAGCCCTGAGGAAACTCAGGATTTGAAAATACAGAATACTGGCCCCAGTTAGCTGAGGTGAAGATCAAAGGAAAGATTTAAGTGAGCCTAGATTCTTGCATCTTCCCACACAGAGAAAAGTGCTTAATTCCTTAACTTGAGATGTCCAGTTTTCTTTTATAAAAAGTAGTCTTTTGTTCCTACTACCTGCCTTTTGTTGCAAAACTCCTATATATCCTAGTTCGCATCTCGCCTTCTCGGACCAATTCTCTCAGGGTTACTTGAGATGCTGCCTCACCTCCTGGGCTTGAAGTCTTTAGTATGTCCTCCGAATCAAGCATAACTCTCAACTTTTAGGTTGTGCATATTTTTTTTAGTTGACATGGGGAAACCACATGCATGTATATTGGCTCCAAAGGATTGTGAAGGGATGAAAAGGTGTAAGGACATAGGGTGGAGGTGGGAAATATGAACAGCCAGAGAGACCCTGGGGTGTTAGATAAGGGGAACACCAAAGATGGGCTGTTTTTAAAAAATCATTTCAGGAATTCCAAAAGGTAACAATCCTGTAGGCTTTCATTAACCATATCGAGCCATGTTAAGGTAGACTTGGAATCACCGACAATTCAGCTTTCCTCAGCTGGGCTGAGTTCTCCTATGGCCAGTGGTGCTCAAAGCAGCAGCACCCTCAATGTCAGCATCAGCACCAGCATCCTCTGAGAAAGTGGCAGAGATGCAAATCTTGGACCCCACCTCAGACCTACCGAATCAGAACCTCTGAGAATGGGGCCCAGCAACCTGTTTCCACAAATCTTCCAGATGCTTCCTGTGCTCTAAAGTTGAGAACTACTGTGCTATGGCCTGATTTTAGATTCAGAAATTTTCACTGGTTCCCAGTGCAGACAACTAAGATGCTTAGCTGGATACGGGTGTCTCTGCCTTGGGGCCTCCCCAGGAAGAGGCCAGGAGTCTATAGTGTGGAACACCCAGACCAAGGCCTGGATGGAGTGAGCAGATATTAGATGCCTTAATGACACTGATTAGAACAGAAGGGCAATCCCACTCCTGGGTGTATATGTGGAGAAAACCATAATTCAAAAAGATACGGGCACCCCAGTGTTGATTGCAGCACTATTTACAATAGCCAAGACATGGAAGCAACCTAAATGTCCAACAACAGATGAATGGATAAAGATGGGGTACATATATACAATGGAATATTACTCAGCCATAAAATGAACGAAATAATGCCATTTGCAGTGACATGGATGGACCTAGAGATTATCATACTAAGCAAAATAAGTCAGAAAGAGAAAGACAAATATCATATGATATCCCTTATGTGTAGAATCTAAGAAAATGATACAGATGGACTTATTTATGAAACAGACACAGACTCACAGATTTCAAAAACAAATTTATGGTTACCAAAGGGGAAATGTGTGTGTGTAGGGGGATGGAGGGATGGATAAATTAGGAGCTTGGGATTAACATACACACACTACTATATATAAAATAGATAACCAACAAGACCTACTATATAGCACAGGGAACTCTACTCAGTATTCTGTAATAACCTATATGGGAAAGAATCTGGAAAAGAACAGATATATGTATAACTGAATCACTTTGCTGTACACCTGAAACTAACACAACATTGTATATAAATTAACTATATTCCAATAAAATTAAAAAAAAAAAAGAACAGAAGAGTTTGAGACCATGAGGAAGCGCCTTGACCCAGATGAGAGAGATCTACCTGCCAACTTTAGGTGCAAATGGCAATAGGACATCTGTCACGTAAGACACCAGTCAGGGGACTTCTCCTCAGAAAGATTCCTGAGGAAGCAGAAGATGCACAGCATTGCAGGGACAGCTCCTCCATGACGTCTCCAACCATGATGTCACCCTAGTGACCCCTCTCTTCTCACTCTCCAGATACCAAATACCATCTTGGAAAAAAGAAATGGCAGAGAGAGGACACATGAAAGCACACCCATCTTCTCTGAAAAGTCATGGTCTTCCCCAGAAAAGACCATTTACAGGTTTCAGAGACCTGATAAAGTGTTCAACTTGGAATGACCTAAAGTTTATACTGAGAGGAAGGTATTGAATCAGAAAACTGGCATTTCATTAATGGGAAGGTCTGCATTGTCCCCATCCCTCAGGGGAACAGAGTTCCTAAGGCTATGTTCCCCTGGACTATACGTGTGAAAGTGAGATGCAGGAATTTGTAACTATGCTATGTACTTCTGCAACTTTGTAGTACAGAGCTTGCATTTTGGCCACCCAGAAGGCTCTCTGGAAAGCAAAATATTTCAGTAGAGAGATGACAGAATGAAATAATTTTAAAGTGATCTTAAGACTGTGAGAACTAATCATGACATTTTTCCAGTTTGCCCTTGGCAAATTCTGCTCCATTCTACCCCTGTTATAGATAAACCATGAGGCAGATTTGCCAGCAGGGCCCTGACTCAGAGCCCCCAGGTGGAGAGAGCTTGGCAAGATTAGAATGGTGGGCAAATTGGAAAGAGTCCAGAAGGAATTCCATATTTGGAGACTCATTTAAGCAAAATGAACATGATGGGCCTAAAATAAAGAAATATTAAGTAAAACAAAAGGCTAGAAAGCAATGAATTTCTTTGTTACTAAGATTAGTCAGTCTGCACTGAATTTTCCAACTTCTTCAATGTCCAGAGCATGATCTCAGAAAAACACACCAGTGGACCTCTACTGGAAAGTATTAAAAGCTCTTTAGAAATGTTTCCAGGCAGTATGTTTAAAAATTTATGAACAATTTCCATAAATGGCTCCTGGTCAGTTGTAATCATTAGATGTATTCAGATGATATGATAATCTTCCCATTGCCTGAAAATGTGCTGAACATGTAACTCTTACCCTGAAACAGGCTTCACTCAGTGTGCTGACCTGATATTCTTCTTCCTGCAAAGATGAGCTTTTTAGTTACTTAAAAAAAACTTTTTCATTGAGGTATAACTTGTACATAAGTTAATGCACAAATCTATATTTATAGCTCAGTAAATTTTTACATATGTATACACCCATAGGGCTTCCACCCAGATCAAGATATTTCTAGGAAAGAACTCATCCCTAAGCCAAATATTATTCTGACTTATATTACTGTTGATTACTTTTTCCTTTTTTTAAACTGATGTAAATGGAATCAAATAGTAATAATGTTTTTTTGACTGGTTTCTTTCACTCAGAATTATGTCTGCGAGATTCATCTATTTTGTTGCATTTGGCACTAGTCTGTTCCTTTCCAATGCGTAGTATTCTGTTGTATGAATATATCACTGTTTTCTTTCATTGAACTTTGTGGTTGTTTCCAGTTCTTAACTATTACATGATGCCACCGTGACCATTTTTGTACTGGTCTTTGGGTGAATATGTTATCATTTATTTCCATTGGGCATAAACCTAGGAGTGGAATCACTGAGTCAAAGAGTATATGTTTATTTAACTTTAATAAGCATGGCCAGATTCCCAAAATGATTGTGATAATTGATAGTCTCACCCTGGCTTTTTAAATGAGGGAATGTCCACTGCGTGCTTCCAAGATGGGCCTGTCTGAGCCCCAGCTGCCTAAGGATGGCTTGTTTAAGTCACTTCAGCAGAGCGTTAGTGCTTCAGAGAGGACAGTGTTTCATGGGCTTTATTTATTTTTAAATTCAACCATGTATATGCCCATCAAGGAAGTATGGCCTGTGCAGAAAGCAATTTTAACTGCTCCACTGTCAAAAAACTTATTATTAGGTGTTCATTCTGGGGGTATAGCTTTTTTCTACATTGAACAATATATAGGGCCAGCTCACTTCTCAGAGCTTCTCCAATCCCACAAAACATATTTCTTCTTGAACCTTCATTTTTTTCCATATTAAAACGTATATATGGAAAATAGAGTAGGTTATGCATGTGTCAGAAAAGAGAATACATGGGAAATCTCTGTCCCTTTCCCTCAGTTTTTCTGTGAACCTAAAACTTCTCTAAAAATACAGTCTTAAAAAAAGCATATATGCTTACTGCAGAAAATTCAGAAAACATAGGAAAACATATAGAAGAGGATAAAGACCCATAATCTGACTATGAATATTCTCACTATATGCTTCCAGAAATTACTTTCACATGAAAGTGTTTCAGTTATACAGAAATTGTTTCTCTACAAAGATTTTGTAACATGTTTTTGCTTCTGTTTAGTCCTTTTTAAAAAAACTCTATTCTTAGACATCTTTCCATTTCAGTAACTATAGATATGCATCATCATGTTTAATGGCAGCAGAGAATTTCATTGTACGTAAATACTAGAATTGATTTTCCTTTATTTATTCCTTTATTGATGGATATTTATATTAAAGCTTGGTTTCTCTTTTAAGAACAGTGATGGAGTCACAAAACACCAAATACCCCGAAAGCCAGAGAAATACTGAGAGAGAAGAACAAAGCGGGAAGCTTCACATTTCCTGATTTTGAGCTTTCCTGTGAAGCCATAGTAATTAAAACAGTATGATACTGGCATAAAAACAGACAACTAGACCAATGGAACAGAATTGAGAGCCCAGAAATAAATTCAAGCATATACAATCAACTCATATTTGACGACAGAGCCAAGAACAGGCAATGGAGAAAACACAGTCTCTTCAATACATGGTGCTGGGAAAACATGTGAAAGAATGAAACTTAACCACTATTTTTCATGACTCACAAAAAATTAACTCAAATGGATTAAAGACTTAAATGTAAGACTCGAAACCATGAAACTACTAGAAGAAAGCATAGAAAAAAGTCTTCTAGACATGGGTCTTGGTAATTATATTTTTGGAAATCATACCTAAAGTATAAGCAACAAAATAAATAATAAACAAGTAGGACAACATCAAACTCAGAAGCTTCTGCACAGCAAAAGAAACCATCAACAAAGTGAAAAGACAAACTATAGAATGGGAAAAAATTTCCAAACCATATATCTGCTAAGCGGTTAATATTCAAAAGAACTCATACAACTCAATAGCAAAAAAATCAAATAATTCAATTTAAAAAATGGGCAAAGGACCTGAATAGACATTTTTTCAAGGATTATGTACAAATGGCCAACAGACACATGAAAAGATGCTCAACGCCCCTAGTCATTAGGTAAATGCAAATTAAAACCACAATGAAATATCACCTCACACCTGTTGGAATGGCTATCACCAAAAAGAAAATAGGTAACAAATGCTGGCGAGGATGTGGAGAAAAAGGAACCCTCATACACTGCTGTGGAATTGTAAACTAGTGCAACCACTATGGAAAATGGTATGAAGTTTCTCTCAAAAAATTAAAAATAGAACTACCATATGATCCAGCAATTCCACTTCTGGGGACATATTCAAAGGAAATGAAATCACTATCTTGAAAAGATATCTGCACCACAATGTTTATGGCAGCACTATTTACAATAGCCAATATGTGAAAATAACCTAAGTTTTCATCAATATATGAATGGATAAAGAAGATGTGGTATATATATATATATATATATATATATATATGGTATATACATATATATGTGATATATATATATATTTGGTGTGTATATATATGTGGTGTATATATATATGGTATATATATGTGGTATATATATGTGGTATATATATATGTGGTATACACACACATACATATACAATGGAATGTTATTCCGCCATAAAACACCAAGGAAATACTTGTAGCAAATAATACAACAATATGAAGGATATGAAAGGCATTATACTAAGTAAAATAAGTCAGACAGAGGAAAAAAATATTGTATGATCTCATTTACATGTGGAATCTAAAACAAACAAACAAGCAAACCCACCAAACACACAGAAAAGAAGATGAAAATGGTGTTTCCCAGAGGTGGTGGAGGGGGAACTGGATGAAGGTGGTCAAAAGGTACAAACTTCCAGTGGTAAGAAGTACTGGGATGTCATGTACAACATGATGACTATAGTTAACACAGCTGTATGATATGTAGGAAAGTTAGACTAAATCATAAGTGTTTTCTTCACAAGGAGATTTTTTTTCCTTTTCTTTTTTGTTGTATCTATACGAGATATTAACAAAACCTACTGTGGTAATCAATTTTACAATATGTATAAATCAAACCATATATATATATATATATATATATATATATATATATATATATATATATATATATATATATATAACACACATGTCCAATTATTTTTCCATAGGATAAATTCCCAGATTTTAATTTTAATTTTAATTTCTAGGTTAAAGGTGATGTATATATACCATTTTAAAATATATTTTACAAGTGCCTCACCAAAGGCTGTGCCAAAGTACATCCTCAGGCATATATGAGCATGCATAATTCCCAAACTCCCAAACAGTTAGTTGCAATATTCTTTTTAATCATTAACTTATTGGTCTTTAACAATACCCATTTTTATTAATATTTATTTCATTGCAAATAAGATTAAAACTTTTTCAATAATTTTGTTGGCTATTTGCAATTATCCCTTTGTAAATTACTTTTTTTTGCCTCAGCCCAACTTCTTTTGCTACATAAAAATTATTATATGTAGAAAATTATTAAAATATGTTTCCTGCATTTGTTTTAAATATTTTACCTTTTTATTTTTAGCAACTTAGTATTTTCAATATTCAAATCATTGTCTATATTCTTCAGTGGAATGTTGTGATATTTTCATATGCATAGATATTCTTCACAAACCTTGTTAAATTCAGTCCTGATGTATCTTGCACAATTGTTGTTAATTTGAATTGAATTATTTTGATTATATTACTTTATTATGGTATACACTAATTATTTATAAAATAATTAGTTGATTTTTTAGTTAGTTTTGTTAGCTTATTATTTGACTTGATTATTGATATGTATTAATCTATTGATATTAATTTATTTCTGTGGTTGGCACTTTGCCTAGTACTTGTTTTTAATTTTTAAACATTTTTTATTGATTGTCTTGTTTTTCCCAGCTAGATAATCAAATCAGATGCAAATAATGATAATTTCCTCATTTTCAGTATTTATAGTTTTCATTTTGTTCTACTGTCTGATCACAGAGGAGTGTTCTAGAATATTGTTAGCTAATAAAAAGTAAAAATACCCACTCTCATTCTAATTTAATTTAATTTATTTCACTACTAATCTTTTTTTTTTTTTTTTTTTTTTTTTTTTGTTTGTTTCTAATTGTTACCCTCTTTATTCCTTTTTTTTTTTTTTTAAATTTTTTAATTAGTTTCTGCTTTATAACAAAGTGAATCAGTCATACATATACATCTGTTCCCACATCCCTTCCCTCATGCATCTCCCTCCCTCCCACCCTCCCCATCCCACCCCTCCAGGCGGTCACAAAGCACTGAACTGATCTCCCCGTGCAATGCAGCTGCTTCCCACTATCTATCTACCTTACGTTTGGTAGTGTATATATGTCCATGCCTCTCTTTCGCTTTGTCACAGCTTACCCTTCCCCCTCCCCATATCCTCAAGTCCATTCTCAAGTAGGTCTGTGTCTTTATTCCCGTTTTGCCCCTAGGTCCTTCATGACTTTTTTTTTTTTTTAAATTCCGTATATATGTGTTAGCATACGGTATTTGTCTTTCTCTTTCTGAGTTACTTCACTCTGTATGACAGACTCTAGGTCTATCCACCTCATTACAAATAGCTCAGTTTCGTTTCTTTTTATGGCTGAGTAATATTCCATTGTATATATGTGCCACATCTTCTTTATCCATTCATCCGATGATGGACACTTAGGTTGTTTCCAGCTCCGGGCTATTGTGAATAGAGCTGCCATGAACATTTTGGTACATGTCTCTTTTGGAATTATGGTTTTCTCAGGGTATATGCCTAGTAGTGGGATTGCTGGGTCATATGGTAGTTCTATTTTTAGTTTTTTAAGGAACCTCCACACTGTTCTCCATAGTGGCTGTACCAATTCACATTCCCACCAGCAGTGCAAGAGTGTTCCCTTTTTTCCACACCCTCTCCAGCATTTATTGTTTCTAGATTTCTTGATGATGGCCATTCTGACTGGTGTGAGATGATATCTCATTGTAGTTTTGATTTGCATTTCTCTAATGATTAATGATGTTGAGCATTCTTTCATGTGTTTGTTGGCAGTCTGTATATCTTCTTTGGAGAAATGCCTATTTAAGTCTTCTGCCCATTTTTGGATTGGGTTGTTTGTTTTTTTGCTATTGAGCTGCATGAGCTGTTTATAAATTTTGGAGATTAATCCTTTGTCAGTTGCTTCATTTGCAAATATTTTCTCCCATTCTGAGGGTTGTCTTTTGGTCTTGTTTATGGTTTCCTTTGCTGTGCAAAAGCTTTGAAGTTTCATTAGGTCCCATTTGTTTATCTTTGTTTTTATTTCCATTTCTCTAGGAGGTGGGTCCAAAAGGATCTTGCTGTGATTTATGTCATAGAGTGTTCTACCTATGTTTTCCTCTAAGAGTTTGATAGTTTCTGGCCTTACATTTAAGTCTTTAATCCATTTTGAGGTTATTTTTGTGTATGGTGTTAGGGAATGATCTAATCTCAAACTTTTACATGTCCCTGTCCAGTTTTCCCAGCACCACTTATTGAAGAGGCTGTCCTTTCTCCACTGTACATTCCTGCCTCCTTTATCAAAGATAAGTTGGCCATATGTGCGTGGGTTTATCTCTGGGCTTTCTATCCTGATCCACTGATCTATCTTTCTGTTTTTATGCCAGTACCACACTGTCTTGATTACTGTAGCTTTGTAGTATAGTCTGAAGTCAGGGAGCCTGATTCCTCCAGCTCCGTTTTTCGTTCTCAAGATTGCTTTGGCTATTCGGGGTCTTTTGTTTTTCCAAACAAATTTTGAAATTTTTTGTTCTAGTTCTGTGAAAAATGCCAGTGGTAGTTTGATAGGGATTGCATTGAATCTGTAGATTGCTTTGGGTAGTAGAGTCATTTTCACAATATTGATTCTTCCAATCCAGGAGCATGGTATATCTCTCCATCTATTTGTATCATCTTTAATTTCTTTCATCAGTGTCTTATAATTTTCTGCATACAGGTCTTTTGTCTCCTTAGGTAGGTTTATTCCTAGATATTTTATTCTTTTTGTTGCAATGGTAAATGGGAGTGTTTTCTTGATTTCATTTTCAGATTTTTCATCATTAGTGTACAGGAAGGCCAGAGATTTCTGTACATTAATTTTGTATCCTGCTACTTTACCAAATTCATTGATTAGTTCTAGTAGTTTTTCGGTAGCATCTTTAGGATTCTCTATGTATAGTATCATGTCATCTGCAAACAGTGACAGCTTTACTTCTTCTTTTCCAATTTGGATTCCTTTTATTTCCTTTTCTTCTCTGATTGCTGTGGCTAAAACTTCCAAAACTATGTTGAATAAGAGTGGTGAGAGTGGGCAGCCTTGTCTTGTTCCTGATCTTAGTGGAAATGGTTTCAGTTTTTCACCATTGAGGACAATGTTGGCTGTGGGTTTGTCATATATGGCCTTTATGATGTTGAGGAAAGTTCCCTCTATGCCTACTTTCTGCAGGGTTTTTATCATAAATGGGTGTTGAATTTTGTCGAAAGCTTTCTCTGCATCTATTGAGATGATCATATGGTTTTTCTCCTTCAACTTGTTAATATGGTGTATCACATTGATTGATTTGCGTATATTGAAGAATCCTTGCATTCCTGGAATAAACCCCACTTGATCATGGTGTATGATCCTTTTAATGTGCTGTTGGATTCTGTTTGCTAGTATTTTGTTGAGGATTTTTGCATCTATGTTCATCAGTGATATTGGCCTGTAGTTTTCTTTCTTTGTGACATCCTTGCCTGGTTTTGGTATCAAGGTGATGGTGGCCTCGTAGAATGAGTTTGGGAGTGTTCCTTCCTCTGATATTGTTTGGAAGAGTTTGAGAAGGATGGGTGTTAGCTCTTCTCTAAATGTTTGATAGAATTCGCCTGTGAAGCCATCTGGTCCTGGGCTTTTGTTTGATGGAAGATTTTTAATCACAGTTTCAATTTCAGTGCTTGTGATTGGTCTATTCATATTTTCTATTTCTTCCTGAGTCAGTCTTGGCAGGTTGTGCATTTCTAAGAATTTGTCCATCGCTTCCAGGTTGTCCATTTTATGGGCATAGAGTTGCTTGTAGTAATCTCTCATGATCTTTTGTATTTCTGCAGTGTCAGTTGTTACTTCTCCTTTTTCATTTCTAATTCTATTGATTTGAGTCTTCTCCCTTCTTTTCTTGATGAGTCTGGCTAATGGTTTATCAATTTTGTTTATCTTCTCAAAGAACCAGCTTTTAGTTTTATTGATCTTTGCTATCGTTTCCTTCATTTCTTTTTCATTTATTTCTGATCTGATTTTTATGATTTCTTTCCTTCTGCTAACTTTGGGGTGTTTTTGTTCTTCTTTCTCTAATTGCTTTAGGTGCAAGGTTAGGTTGTTTATTCGATATGTTTCCTGTTTCTTAAGGTGGGATTGTATTGCTATAAACTTCCCTCTTAGAACTGCTTTTGCTGCATCCCATAGGTTTTGGGTCGTCGTGTCTCCATTGTCATTTGTTTCTAGGTATTTTTTAATTTCCTCTTTGATTTCTTCAGTGATCTCTTCGTTATTAAGTAGTGTATTGTTTAGCCTCCATGTGTTTGTATTTTTTACAGCTCTTTTCCTGTAATTGATATCTAGTCTCATAGCACTGTGGTTGGAAAAGACACTTGATACAATTTCAATTTTCTTAAATTTACCAAGGCTTGATTTGTGACCCAAGATATGATCTATCCTGGAGAATGTTCCATGAGCACTTGAGAAAAATGTGTATTCTGTTGTTTTTGGATGGAATGTCCTATAAATATCAATTAAGTCCATCTTGTTTAATGTATCATTTAAAGCTTGTGTTTCCTTATTTATTTTCATTTTGGAAGATCTGTCCATTGGTGAAAGTGGGGTGTTAAAGTCCCCTACTATGATTGTGTTACTGTCGATTTCTCCTTTTATGGCTGTTAGCATTTGCCTTATGTATTGAGGTGCTCCTATGTTTGGTGCATAAATATTTACAATTGTTATATCTTCTTCTTGGATCGATCCCTTGATCATTATGTAGTGTCCTTCTTTGTCTCTTCTAGTAGTCTTTATTTTAAAGTCTATTTTGTCTGATATGAGAATTGCTACTCCAGCTTTCTTTTGGTTTCCATTTGCATGGAATATCTTTTTCCATCCCCTTACTTTCAGTCTGTATGTGTCTCTAGGTCTGAAGTGGGTCTCTTGTAGACAGCATATATATGGGTCTTGTTTTTGTATCCATTCAGCCAATCTGTGTCTTTTGGTGGGAGCATTTAGTCCATTTACATTTAAGGTAATTATTGATATGTATGTTCCTATTCCCATTTTCTTAATTGTTTTGGGTTCGTTATTGTAGGTCTTTTCCTTCTGTTGTGTTTCTTGCCTAGAGAAGTTCCTTTAGCATTTGTTGTAAAGCTGGTTTGGTGGTGCTGAACTCTCTCAGCTTTTGCTTGTCTGTAAACGTTTTAATTTCTCCATCAAATCTGAATGAGATCCTTGCTGGGTAGAGTAATCTTGGTTGCAGGTTTTTCTCCTTCATCACTTTAATTATGTCCTGCCACTCCCTTCTGGCTTGTAGAGTTTCTGCTGAGAGATCAGCTGTTATCCTGATGGGGATTCCCTTGTGTGTTATTTGTTGTTTTTGCCTTGCTGCTTTTAATATGATTTCTTTGTGTTTAATTTTTGACAGTTTGATTAATATGTGTCTTGGCGTATTTCTCCTTGGATTTATTCTGTATGGGACTCTCTGTGCTTCCTGGACTTGATTAACTATTTCCTTTCCCATATTAGGGAAGTTTTCAACTATAATCTCTTCAAATATTTTCTCAGTCCCTTTCTTTTTCTCTTCTTCTTCTGGAACCCCTATAATTCGAATGTTGGTGCGTTTAATGTTGTCCCAGAGGTCTCTGAGACTGTCCTCTGTTCTTTTCATTCTTTTTTCTTTATTTTGCTCTGCAGCAGTTATTTCCACTATTTTATCTTCCACCTCACTTATCCGTTCTTCTGCCTCAGTTACTCTGCTATTGATCCCATCTAGAGTATTTTTTATTTCATGTATTGTGTTTTTAATCGATGCTTGATTCATCTTTAGTTCTTCTAGGTCCTTGTTAACTGTTTCTTGCATTTTGTCTATTCTATTTCCAAGATTTTGGATCTGGGAAATAGAATCTTGGATCATCTTTACCATCATTATTCTGAATTCTTTTTCAGGTAGACTGCCTATTACCTCTTCATTTGTTAGGTCTGGTGGGGTTTTATCTTGTTCCTTCTCCTGCTGTGTGTTTTTCTGTCTTCTCATTTTGCTTATGTTACTGTGTTTGGGGTCTCCTTTTTGCAGGCTGCAGGTTCGTAGTTCCCGTTGTTTTTGGTGTCTGTCCCCAGTGGCTAAGGTTGGTTTAGTGGGTTGTGTAGGCTTCCTGGTGGAAGGTACTAGTGCCTGTGTTCTGGTGAATGAGGCTGGATCTTGTCTTTCTGGTGGGCAGGTCCACGTCTGGTGGTGTGTTTTGGGGTGTCTGCGGACTTTTTATGATTTTAGGCCACCTCTCTGCTAATGGGTGGCGTTGTGTTTCTGTCTTGCTAGTTGTTTGGCATAGGGTGTCCAGCACTGTAGCTTGCTGGTCGTTGAGTGAAGCTGGGTGCTGGTGTTGAGATGGAGATCTCTGGAAGATTTTCGCCGTTTGATATTATGTGGAGCTGGGAGGTCTCTTGTGGACCAGTGTCCTGAAGTTGGCTCTCCCACCTCAGAGGCACAGCACTGACTCCTGGCTCCTCAATTTGGGATGATTTGTTGTCTATTCATGTATTCCACAGATGCAGGGTACATCAAGTTGATTGTGGAGCTTTAATCCGCTGCTTCTGAGGCTGCTGGGAGAGGTTTCCCTTTCTCTTCTTTGTTCTCACAGCTCCTGGGTCTCAGCTTTGGATTTGGCCCCGCCTCTGCATGTAGGTCGCCGGAGGGCGTCTGTTCTTCGCTCAGACAGGACAGGGTTAAAGGAGCAGCCTCTTCGGGGACTCTGGCTCACTCAGGCCGGGCGGGAGGGAGGGGCACGGAGTGCGGGGCGAGCCTGCAGCGGCAGAGTTCGGCGTGACGTTGCACCAGCCCGAGGCGCGCCGTGCGTTGTCCCAGGGAAGCCGCCCCTGGATCCCGGGACCCCGGCAGTGGCGGGCTGCACAGGCTCCCGGAAGGGCGGTGTGGACAGTGACCTGCGCTCGCACACAGGCTTCTTGGCGGCGGCAGCAGCAGCCCCAGCGTCCCACGCCCGTCACTGGGCTCCGCGCTTTCAGTCGTGACTCGCGCCCGTCTGTGGAGCCCCTTTAAGCAGCGCTCTTAATCCCCTCTCCTCACGCACCAGGAAACCAAGAGGGAAGAAAAAGTCTCTTGCCTCTTCGGCAGCTCCAGAGTTTTCCCGGACTCCCTGCCGGCTAGCTGTGGCACATTAGCCCCCTTCAGGCTGAGTTCTCGCCGCCAGCCCCAGTCCTTTCCCTGCGCTCTGACCGAAGCCCGAGCCTCAGCTTCCAGCGCCGCCCGCCCTGGCGGGCGAGCAGACAAGCCTCTCGGGCGGGTGAGTGCCGCTCGGCACCGATCCTCTGTGCGGGAATCTCTCCGCTTTGCCCTACCCAGGTATGTGGGGAGTTTCTTGCCTTTTGGGAGGTCTGGGGTCTTCTGCCAGCATTCAGTAGGTGTTCTGTAGGAGTTGTTCCACGTGTAGCTGTATTTCTGGTGTATCCGTGGGGAGGAAGGTGATCTCTGCGTCTTACTCTTCCGCCATCTTACCCGGAAGTCTTCACTACTAATCTTAATGCTGGCATTAGATTTGAGAGAGAATGTTTTTCTAAAAAATTATATTAAGGAAATATCTTATTTTTCCCTATTTTATTTTTTTATTTATTTATTTTTTTTTTATTTTTGCGGTATGCGGGCCTCTCACTGTTGTGGCCTCTCCCGTTGCGGAGCACAGGCTCCGGATGCGCAGGCCCAGCGGCCATGGCTCACGGGCCCAGCCGCTCCGCGGCATATGGGATCCTCCCAGACCGGGGCACGAACCCGTATCCCCTGCATCGGCAGGCGGACTCTCAACCACTGCGCCACCAGGGAGGCCCCTTTCCCTATTTTTTAAAGAGTTTTTGCCAGGCATAGATAATAATTTTTATCAAAAACTTTAACATATTGAACTGATCATATGAGTCTTTAAGTAATTGGTAAGTTTATTGTATAAATAGAGCTCTTAATACTGAACTAGTCTTTCATTCAAAGTATAAAATCTGCTCTGTCATGGAATGTTTTTCTTTTTGTATACCCTGGGATTGATTTGCTCATGTTTGATTTGAAATTTTAGACTTTATATTTAAGTAAGATTGAAAATTCACAGTTTTCTAGCTTGGTAATCCTCTTTGGTTTTTCTATCAGAGTTATGCTACCTTAGTAAAATAGATATGATAGTATTCATTCCTTTCTTTTTACTGTGAAATATTTTCAGTAGCAAATGCCATTGCTAGTTTCTTCCAATCACACCTGTGTTAAACCTTACTATATGCCAGGTACTCTGCTGTGTATTAGACACAGATGTAAGTAATAGAGACATTGTGCCTCTTTGAGAACTCACAGTGGAACCTGTTCTTTGGAATTTTGAAAGAATTAACCTGGCTACATTTTTGGGAAATGGAGGAAGAGTTCATACAGTTTTGACAACATTTCTTTTTCTTTTTTAAAAAAATTTGTTTATTTTATTTATTTTTGGTTGCATTGGGTTTTTGTTGCTGTTTGCGGGCTTTCTCTAGTTGTGGCGAGCAGGGACTACTCCTCATTGCAGCGCAAGGCTTCTCATTGCAGTGGCTTCTCTTGTTGCAGAGCACAGGCTCTAGGCATGCAGGCTTCAGTAGTTGTGGCTTGCAGGCTCTAGAGCACAGGCTCAGTAGTTGTGGCACATGGGCTTAGTTGCTCCACAGCATGTGGGATCTTCCTAGACCAGGGATCAAACCCATGTCCCCTGAATTGGCAGATGGATTTTTAACCACTGTGCCACCAGGGAAGTCCCTTGACAACCTTTCTTATTTCTTCTATTTTGATGGATATATTTCAGTTTTCTACTTTTGTTATTCATATTTTCTTAGAAAATTATTCCTCTCAAGGAGAATTTGGTGTTGCCTTTTAATAGATGAAACTTCTCAATCTCTGGTTACTTCTCAGTTCCTAATTTGTGTGTTTCAGCCTTTTCTCTTTTTCTCTCCTTTTTTGTGATTGTTATAGTATTTTTTTTCCACTCGAAATCAAGGAACAAATTATCCTCCTATTACCACATAGTCTGTTTTTGTCGCATTATTGATTTGTCAAGAAGATTTGCTAACTTTGAAAGTCACGAATACATTGAAGATGATGTTTTTTAAAGATCACTGTGCTGTGTGACCTTGAGCAAAGAACTAAATTGCTTGGGATTCTGTTCCCTATTCTACTACTTGAGAAGAATGTGAATTTCTCAAGACCAGGGGCCATGTTTTCTGAACCTTCCCCAGGGTTTAAGACAGTGACTCTTATGTGGCAGGGTTTCAGTAACAATTTGTTGAACTGAGTTTTTGCTGGAGGGCAGAGAACTTGATTAGATAATTTAGGATTTTCCTTTTTATGAACTGTCCAGCAACATCATCACTCACTCTTTATTTAATCATTTACTAGCCACGTTGTTGGAAAAATATTGAATTATTTTATTCTGAACCCAATAAGGCTGATTCTTTTAGCCATTATATAAGGGGAAAATGAAATAGTTAACCATGTGACAAGAAATGAATAAAAAGTTTTTTCACACTCATGCTTAAATCACTGAATTTTCTGGTGTCAGTATTTTTTGTTAGCTGGTTTTTCTAAAACCCAGTCTATAGTGTGTGTCAAGTGGGTAATTCACATTGTTTTGAAAAAGAGATAAAGGAAAAAAAGATCTCACACTGCAATACATCCACAGTTCCCTATTAAGCATTAGCTTGAGAGTGGATTTAACAAGTTATAAAAATAAAGCATATTTCTGTACTGTTCTCTGTTACTAGCACATTGACCCATGGCTATCACTGCACTTTTGTTTGTTTTCCCTTATGGAACAGTTTCTTCCACTTTGCAGATTATTTCTGAGAGCAATGCCTAATGGCTTTATTTTAGAATTTCCATTTATTTTAGCTATCAATGGTAAGTGTCTTCTCTCAAAGTCACCTAAAGTGAATAACTATGGATCATCAACCCTACATTTGGGCAAGATGTGTCATATCATACTCTCCTTTCACTCACTGAAAATTCCATGGAGATATAATCTTATTGAAGAACTAAGTGCTATTATAATCTTGTAAAGACTATTGGTCATATTAGATAATATTTCATAAGCTTCTAGACTTATAGGGTCATGTTATATAAGCTAGCTAGAAAAACAAGATCATCCAATTGAACTCACTGGAGAATCACATTTAATTTTTAAACTATTACTTTGATTAATTATATTAATAGAGGCTGTAATAGCGAAATGACTCCTACTTTGGACCCAAGCCCACTCTACCTTTTAAGATGGCAGAGTGACCAATGAGCAACCTATTATTTTTTTTATCCAGGTGTCTTCCTCTAAAAACTAAGTCAGTTTTCCCTTTGAAGAAAAATAAATACATATGGTCATTTATAGGTCTTATTTGATTAAGCACAATAAAGACATTTTATAGAACCTTTTCTAGAATCCCCTCCTGCAAAATGATAAAGAAGAGCATAAACATTGGCCTAGCTCTGGGCAACAGTGATCCCAATATTCTGAGGAGCAATGACTTGAGATAAGGGACCTATCTAAGATGACAATGCAGACCTTACCCTAATGGGATGGATTCACAAAAGCACTATGGCAAAAATTCACTCCTGCTGTCAATATCCCATGCTGTAAAGAAAGGGAGAATGTAATACCGGAGGTTTCTTCTAGTTTTAGATATTTGGTGATCCATGAGGTTTTTTTCCTATGAGCTCTCATAATTGATGTTCTTACTTGGAGCAATTATTGGGCAAAGAAAGATAAACTATGACCTGAAGAACAATAGACTCATGGTGCAGTAGATGTGTATCCTTCCCTGAGGTGTTTGTCTCTTGGCTTTTGTTCAGTATTGATGGTGAGAAATATGTATGCATGGCAGTAAACTGAAGAGGCACAAATCAGAAGGAGCTGGTGGCCTCTGAGTTCTTGATTTGCATTATGGAGAGAAGAGTGAAAGGTATTTTAAAACTGAGTTCTTCCACTCACCTTCTTTGAATGACAAATGCTCATTGATAGATGGTGATTTTACTGAAAACTGGGGCAAGCAGAAATTACATGTGGAGTGTTACCTACAGAATCCTCCTTCTGAAGTCCTGACACTTCCCTCCCTTTCCTCCGAGTAATCCACATTATGATGACACTTCAGCATGAAAGTGAGTTTTCCATTTCAATGCTTGCTAAATTGAAGCTATTTGATAAATGACATACATGCCACCCATTTCTACAACAGCGTATACAAACACTGTGATGTTTGACAGAAAGCAATTGTAAAGCTTTTACTTTTGCATTTTACATACATAGCTCTAGTCCATGTTACCTTGGGAAGTAGCCAGGGTATCATATCGTATGCATTCCAACATAGGCTTGAAGATACATTTCAGATAGGAGAAAAGTATAAGGTTGTGTTCTACTTGCAAATAAACAAACAAATAAAACAATTATGTATTCATTCACCACATGATATCAAACTTCATTATGCACTTTGGAGTTAGAAATCATTTTATTAGAAATTAATCTTGTGTACTTTTTATAAATAGAGTGGGTTTTAAGCACCACATGGATACCTTTCATAAACTAATGATGGTGTGAATGACGAGACAGTTTATAATTTCCTGTTGCTTGGCTGCCATTCTTCAAAATGTAGTTCTGAAGAACATTAACTCAAAAAAATATTAGAAGTGTACATGAGTTTCCATCTTGAGCTATCACATTCTTTTCTTATATTTTTGGTGTTTCATTGTCAAATTTAACCTCCCCTAGTACCTTAGAAGGAGAAAAATGCCTACTTATTCTTGAGAAAAATTATATTAAATAAAAGATTGGTGATGTCTGACTTATTTCACTTAGCATGATAATCTCTAGGTCCATCCATGTTGCTGCAAATGGCATTATTTCATTCATTTTTTATGGCTGAGTAATATTCCATTGTATATATGTACCACATCTTCTTTATCCATTCATCTGTCAATGGGCGTTTAGGATGCTTCCATGTCTTGTTTGTTGTAAATAGTGCTGCAGTGAACACTGAGGTGCATGTATCTGTTCAAATTATGGTTTTCTCTCTATATATGTCCAGGAGTGGGATTACTGGATCAAACGGTACATCTATTTTTAGTTTTTTAGAGAAAGATAAATATCATATGATATCACTTATATGCAACATCTAAAAAATGACACAAATGAACTTATTTACAAAAGAGAAACAGACTCACAGACTTAGAAAACAAACTTATGGTTACCAAAGGGAAAGGGTGGGGGGAGGGATAAATTAGGAGGTTGGGATTAACACATACACACTGCTATATATAAAATAGATAACCAACAAGGACCTACTGTAAAGCACAGGGAACTCTACTCAATATCTTGTAATAACTTATAGTGGAAAAGGATCTAAAAAAGAATACATATATGTATATATATATATATATATATATATATATCTGAATCACTTTGTGGTACACCTGAAACTAACACATTATAAATCAACCATACACCAATATAAAATTTAAAAAAATTTTTTTTTAAATTGGTGATGGAAGTTCATAAATGACAGTTAATTGCCCATATTGGTTGTGAGTCAGTCAATATATGATCCTGTAATCTTGCTGGCAAATTTAGTATGACTGTGTCATGTTCTCTTTCTATTATTCTCTTTCCCACTTAAAAAGAGAGAGAGAGAGAGAGAGAGAGAGAGAAAATAGAAAAAAAAAGAGAAAAAAACACTTTGCAGCCTTCCCTGGTGGTGCAGTGGTTAAGAATCCGCCTGTCAATGCAGGGGACACAGGTTTGAGCCCTGGCCTGGGAAGATCCCACATGCTGTGGAGCAACTAAGCCTGTGGGCTGCAACTACTGAGCCTGAGCTCTGAAGCTCGTGTGCCACAACTACTGAAGCCTGTGCACCTAGAACCCGTGCTCCACAACAAGAGAAGCCACTGCAATGAGAAGCCTGTGCACCACAATGAAGAGTAGCGCCCGCTCGCTGCAACTAGAGAAAGCCAATGTGCAGCAGCAAAGAACCAACACAGCCATAAATAAATAAATAAATAAATAAGTTAATTAAATTAAAAAAACACTTTGTGATGTCAGTAGATAATATGCACACTCACAGAGATATACAATAATTTATGGATTTGTGGGAACTCCATGTCATACTACAGAATCTTTCTTAGTTGGTGTTCCAGACACAAAATAAGGTCACCTTTTGTTGTGTGAATTCTCAGCACACTACTGGATTGGTAGGAAAACAGAAAAGCCTCTGACCATGATGGAGAGCATTAGGGAGGTCTCAACACGTCTCACAAATTTCTCACACAATGTAGAAGGGATCTCATGTGGAGAAGTGGAAAGTGCATGTACACTGAGGCAAAACACACGTGTGCCTGCTTCTAACTCTGTCACTTCTGGGCTGTATCATCTTGACTAAACTGTTTTGGCCTTCCTGAGCTTCCATTCTCTCCTGTATAAAATTGGCATGGATATACGTAGGAGGTCGAGTTAAGATTTAAAGTTGATAAAACGTATGCTGTATCAGACTTAGTGAGTGCTCAATAAATATTATTTCTTTCCCATATTTCACAACTACTAATATTAGAAATTTTAACCAGCAGAATTTTTTAAAAGCACTGCCAGTCTTTTAAAAGACCAGAGAATTTATCTGGAGTCTTCCAACATCAAAAGCTACCAGAAAGGACAAGGATTTAACCATTAGTAAAATTATTCTTCCTTTTAGTCTGCATGATAGATGATTACTTCAATGATGGTTTCATGGCAAGAGCAAAAAGGAGATAGTTCTATGAGCATATATTTGACCATTTATTGATAATATTTCATCATTAACAAGATATATGTTAATTTGAGAAAAAGATATCAAAACATAAAAAGTTTTGCTTTTAAATTAACTTCAGTTCCGTGGTTCAAAGACCCATTTTGAAACGCAGCAGGACCCTGTGAGGCTCCTGGGCACAAAACTCTTTCTGTGTCCCCATTTCTTGTTTACAGGAAATAGGTTTCATTCAGCCTCCATGATCTTCCCCTAATTCTGAAGGGCAGGTTCAAACAGTTGCTAATCAGGGAAGGGAGGTGATGCAAAGACAAGGGTGGAGCAGCCAAGAAACAACAGTGCAGCCTTGGGGCAGGGTCCTAGTTCCCCCTCAAGGGATACACATAAGGATATCTTTGAGCTGTTTTGCAGATACTGAAATCCCCACCAGGTGGGAGAAGTTAAAGGTGTGCTGCCCACAGGCATGTAGACCCCAGACCAATTGGAACAAGAAGGTTGATGATGCTGACTCCTGCTTACCTCCCTACCAACCAATCAGAAGAATGTCCACTAGCTGATCACGCCCTCCTTGAACCATTACTATAAAACTCCTCACTACCCACTCTAGGTCAGGACACACAGTGTTGAGGGCACAAGCCCACTGTGCCCCCTTTTACCTGGCAAAGCAATAAAGCTATTCTTTTCTACTTCACCCAAACCTCTGTCTCAGAGATTCAATTCAGTGTCAGGGTACAGAAGCCAGATTCGGCATCATTCTATCATGCTTCTTTTACCATGCCATTGTTTTGATTTCTCTTCCTTTACATTTTCTTGGCAATTATTTTTCTCCTTTGGAAGTGAGCTCCAAATCAAAATAAGATTTTTCCTTTGGCATTCCAGACTTTGGCTAGAACAGATTCTGTGCTGAATAATGAAGTGTTACCTCATTGTTCTCTTATCTGAGTTTGTGAGTCAAATACTTTTGTTTTCATGCTTATAAGAGACACAAAACTACTGAAAAGTTAGACTTCATCATTAAGTGCTTGTCCTTCCAGTCTTCGTGTGTTATCAAATAATCAGACTCCAGTGGTGAGGAAAGCCAGCATTGTTATCATTAAAGGACCTGTGAATCTTCTCTTCTGTGTACACAATTTTTATACAGTTTACAAGGTCTAAACAATTAAACACCAAGCCAAATTAGAAGAAAGCTTTTAAATTGTTAATACCATTAAGGATTAATTTTAAATTTGAATCATAAAGGTTTCTTTAGCCTAACTAGCAGAAAAAATACATTCATTAAACACGAGTCTTTACGTGGTGGTTTGTGAGGAAAACTATGGTCCCAGATATAAATTACTTCCTGGTCCTTCCCTATAAAACCAAAATAAAAGAGGAAATGATATTTATTATATCTTCACTGTTGTTTGGTACCTTATAAAGAATAGCTGCATCTGGATGATTTTGAAAAACTGTCCATTCTCAAAATGGATCATAGCATTTCTTGTTTCATCATATTTTTATTAATAATACTTGAGTTTTATATGAAAATGTGATGTTTATAGCTTGTTTACTTTCTCTGATAGAAAAGCAGTGCATGCCTGTAGAATATGTAGGAAATACAGAAACTTATAGAGAGGAAAATAAAAATCTCATCACCAGATGTAATAGCTATCATTGTGTTAAAACATTTCCTTCACTACATTTTCAGTTTTTGATTATTTTTTTATTTTTTACACAGTCAAGTTCATATTAATATACAGTTTTATAATAAGATATTGTCACTTTACTCTTTAACATATATTTTCTCCATCTATTGAAAACATCTTGAAAACATTACTTAATTGGTGCATATCATGATATACATTTATTTAACTATTCTTTTACTCTTTAAATATTAGACTATGTACTCCTGACTTCCTTCTATTTTTTAATATTATAAGTGGTGTGGCAATCAATGTCTATTGGATAAATATTTTTTCTGAATTTCAAATTTCTTCTTTTCAGTATATTTCTGAAAATATAGAAATGGACATAAGCATGTTAAGGCAAATTGGATTTCAAGAGGGATATACCTGTCCACTCACCTGTGAGGGGACTTTACAATCACCTTTTCCCACTGCTCAGCTGGCTTTGAGACCTGTGGTATTCATTTACTACCTTCCTCAATTAAAAAGTCCTTGAATAGATTGAAAGACCTTCACATTAGCTTTTCTTTGTTCTCAGTGTAGGGAGAGTGAAGCCCCAAATGAGGCACACCTAGACACATCCCAGAAACTTTGCTTAGGAACTGTGTGTTGAGGATGAGATCACCCAGATTCACAACACACACACAGGATGCTGTCGAGGGGTCAGAATATGAAAAGAGGCTGAGGTTTATATCTAGGAAAGAGAGACAAGAATTCACCTTAAATAGGTGAACAAAATGGTTGATTTCTCACTCAAAAAACTGGTTTGCCTCATTTGAATCATTGGGAAATGAAGTGGAACTTACTAAAATTCTAAGGGAAGTTGGTAGTAGGAAAACAAAAACTTTATTTCTAAAGTTCCTCCTAGAGTTCCCTGGTAGCCTAGTGGTTAGGATTCTGGACCTTCACTGAGGTGGCCTGGGTTCAATCCCTGGTTGGGGAACTGAGATCCTGCAAGGCGTGCATCACAGCCAAAAAAAAGAAAAAGAAAAAGAAAGTTCCTCCTAGAACTCTCTTTCTTGCCCTTCCCCAGAGTCAGAAATGTCACCAGTTTCTTAAAAATAAGTACCTTTTCTAACTTTGGAAGTATGGTGGGGATGACAGCTTGCTGAAAAAAATTTACCCAAGTTGATTTCTTTCCAAAACATCTCTCTCATTGATTCTGCAATCTCATTGATTCAGCCGTTTCTGAAAACTCTGTCTGACTTTAATGAACCAAAGGTTTCCTGAGTGGTCACAGTCCTCCATGCTACAGGTGTCCCATTCCTATTTTCCAGACCTCATCACTGTAGAGTTGAGTGATCTCATCTCTTTGTGTCTCTGTTTTGTCACCTACAAAATATTAGAGTTAGATATTAGAGTTAGCTCATTAATAGATGAGCTTTAGGGTCCCCTTATTGCTTTATGATTCCGGTCTGCCTTTGTTTCTTCTGTTGTTCATTTAGGCTCTACAATTAATTATTGTGATGATTTACATTGACGTAAACCTATTTCTTATTCTGGACTTTAATTCCAGAAATTGTTACTATTCTTGACCTACTTTTCAGTTGTCTGGACCCATTCCGACTACTATATTGTAAGCCATCATAAGTACCAACAACATATGCTTTCCAGAGACAGACAAAGCAACATAAACCATGCTGAAAATCATAGGGAACTATGGGACTTGAGAACGTGTTCCAAGTAAAGACAAAATAATTTGCATACTAAAAAAATTCCAAGGATTGTATTTTTTAAAATTTATTTATTTATTTGGCTGTGTCAGGTCCTAGCTGTGGCACACAGGATCTTCGTTGAGACATGTAGGATCCTTTGCTGTGGTGCGAGGGCTTCTCTAGTTGTGCAGTCTTCTCTCTAGTTGAGATGCGTAGGCTCAGTAGTTGCAGCACATGGGCTTAATTGTCCCATGGCATGTGAGATCTTAGTTCCCCGACCAGGAATCAAACTCATGTCCCCTGCATTGGAAGGCAGATTCTTAACAACTGGACCACCAAGGAAGTCCAGGGATTGTGCTATTTTTATCACCTGGAATTTTGCAACCCCTTTAAAATGTTTCTTTGTATAACCATTATGTTACCTCCAGTGAGAGAAAGGCTACAAGCATTAATTTTGTTTTGATGTTACAGTATGTTCTCTTATTTATTCAGCATGTTGGGTTGAAGTAATCATCCACATTGAACTCTCTGGCTTTTTATGCTATTTAAATAGTCAGTGCCCATAAATGCTTCTTCAAGAACCAGAGACTTCAGATAACAGGAAGTTCCTCTATTACAAGGAAATAATAAACATACTTTCAGTTGATGCATAATCAATGGCAAGCATGGACATTGCAGAAAATAGTTGAAAAATCCCCAAACTGAAAAGTCTACACCAGAAGAGTGGACCCAAGGAAATGCACCCGCCGTGGCCACCAATAAACCTTGGTTCATGACGACAGTCTTAACCCTCACAGAGTGAGCCGCTGACCCAGTGCATCTCCAGCCTATGAGCACCAAGTGAGTCAATCTTCGTCATGGTTAAAATGTGAGCAAAAATAAGGTTTGACTGTCTGCTCCAAGGATCTTCTCTGCCAGCTGACAAAGAATCATTTGTCTAGTCTTCTGTCAATCATGATAAACGTCAACCTAAAAATCTCGCTGGGATGAAACAGCCACACATCCAGCATTGAATCTCTTGATTTTAAAAGATTAGCAAATTGTCTGTTGTAGTGGGATTTTGTTTGTTTGTTTATCTTTTCAGTTTGTTAGTGTGTGTTCATTCTCTTGTGGTCTTTTTATATTTCTTCATGTATAAAACTCAAGGGCTTATTCACTCATCAATTGAGTAACTACTAAACAATGATTTTATGTTATGATCTGTTCCAAGGTTTACTTATACTATCTAATCTCAACCATTCCTTTTTGGTTAGTAAACTTCCTACTGGAGCACCAGCCTATGGCTCCCCTTCACTATCAGACTTTGTATTCCTTCTCTGAACCCACAGAAGGGCCACAGGACAAACCCAAAAGGCAGCTACTCACAATTCCATAACTGATGGGTCCTACCACTTAATGATACAGTTAAATGGTCCTGGGCACTGCTCCGAAGCCTCTTTGAAAACCACTGTGGTCTTGGCTTCCTCCCTCCAACGTTGCCCTGGAGGGTCCTGATGCCTAAGCCACTAGACACTCTTTCCTAGGTCTTTAAATACCAGATAGATGTTCTGAAAGAAGGCTTTTAATGTTGTTTCTCAGAATCTGAGAATTTACAGCCAGTCACCCCATTTTACATGGAAGACAAAACCAACTAGCATAATTCTCTTCATCTTTTCCCTTCTTTACCCCATCCTACATACAACTATCTCCACAGCTCTTCTCTGATCCCACCCAGAGGCTTAGAAGAGGAGGTTTAGCATTTCTGCTTTTGTAAACCTAATCCCTCTGGTAATCTGACTTGTACCTCACCTCACATACTCAAGGATCAGTCTTCAGCTCTTAACCTATTCTTCTCCAGCTCCTTCATTCTGTGTGGTCCTTTCCCATTTGCCTTCAATCATGTACAGTTCTTCTGTGCATAAGAGGCACACACACTCCTTTTCTTGGTCATCTAGCCCATTCAATTTTTCCCAAAGTAATCTCTATCAGGACACCAGAATCACCTTTTAGTCATATCCAATAATTTCTAGTTGTTTCTTCCTGTCCTCATTCTGTATGACCTATTGAATTTGACAGACTTTCATTGATATCATAGTTGGTAGAGCAGATGTAGCAGTCCTTCAATAACTTGAGCAGGAAAATACAAATAAAGAAAGGCAGGTAGCCTTCCATGGAGTTTCGTGAATTCGTTCTGTTCCTGGCATCTGTTAAAAGCTAGGCAGGCATACATTATCCATTAATCTAGACCTATACTCTTGCCCTTGGAGTAAGGAGTTGAGATCTGTTTTGTTGTATCAAATTAGGTGTCCTTAATGCCAAGACAAGGTGACCTTAGAAGTGACCATATGCTTTCTAAACCCTTTACTCCCTAGCTGCTGAGGATGTAGGTCTCCAACTATCTCCCTGCAAGTGTGTCTTGTGAGTTTCACATCCCTGACTCCTCTTTTAGTTTGCTATTGAGTTTGGTTTCATACTTGAAGGCCTTCCAGTTCTCATCTGCAGGGCAGAATAGACCAGCAGATTGGATCACAATAATGTCTGGAACTCCAAGAAAATAAAAGTCATTGGGATTGGGAGTGTCCAAGGTAAGGACACGGCACTGTATTCCCCTCAGCTCATTGCCAGCTGCACTGTGGTACCAGTGTCCAACATTGCTGTTGCCACTAAACAGAGAATTGGAGAATGTGAAGAACCTTATGGATCAAAACAACAAAGCCCATATTATTTTTTTTACCACTCATCCTCATTATTATTGAAAAAATAAGAAATATAAATATATGTATTCATCATTAGTAGCACTAAAAAATCAGAAAGAGATGATCAACAGATCAGAACCCTCAGAGTATTTTTACTTCAGTTCAAAGCCGTAACATGATCCCCCATGGGAAGGGGGAGACTTACCTTTGGAGAGAGACGGAGAGAGTTGGGCATCCAGAGCTTTGTCCCAGTGACTCTTAGCACCATGACAAAATGACACCTCCCCATCGGCAAGGGGGACCATTCCTGTCTCACTCTCTCCACTGCCACCACCCTGGTTGGCATCAGTCACCTTCCTCCCTGGTCTGAATTTGCAAATACTTCCTAACTAGTGTCCCCACTTCAATGCATGTTTTTTTTTTTTCTAAATTCTACTCTTCACAGAGCAGCCAGTGATTCTATTAAAACATAAAGTCATGTTATTCACTTGCTCAAAATCTCACAGAGTAAATTCCTGGTTTGTAACAGTGACTCCCAAGACCTTATCCAAACTCATCCAGGACAAGCTAATGGGCTGGGCGCTTTTCCACTCTGTCAGAACTTGCCTTAGACAATGAGAAGGAAAATAGCTGTACTCACCAAGTGCTGGCAGGTATGAAGAAAATTGACAAGAGCATGATTAAAATAGTTAACTCTAGAAGATAAGTTGGATTGGGAGAAAGCTCAGGGGATAATGGACTGAAGTGATGTGAGAGCTGCCCAAAATGATGACGTGAGTTGGCTTGGAACACCACAGCCTTGATTAAACGTGGAGTCGTGGCAAATGGTAGAGATGAGGAGCTGGATGGAGGCATGGCAGGAGGGTGTTTGACTTGGCGGAGCTGAGGGCTGTCCCAGGGCATGAAGTGTAGGGGTCTGGAAGCATGAAGTAAGCCAGTTCCAGCACCATTGACATGTGAGGTTGGAGAGGAGATCTGACTTGAGAAGGATGAACAGGAAAGAGAGTCTTCAAGGCTCACCCCTTGTTTCCTTTATTTTTTTTTTAATTTATTAAATTTATTTATTTTGGCTGCATTGGGTCTTCATTGCTGCGGGCGGGCTTTCTCTAGTTGCGGCGAGCAGGGGATGTTCTTCATTGTGGTGTGCGGGCTTCTCATTGTGGTGGCTCCTCTTGTTGCAGAGCACGGGCTCTAGGCGTGCAGGCTTCAGTAGTTGTGGCACATGGGTTCAGTAGCTGTGGCGCATGGGCTTAGTTAGTCTGCGGCATGTGGGATCTTCCCGGACCAGGGCTCGAACCTGTGTCCCCTGCATTGGCAGGTGGATTCTTAACAACTGTACCACCAAGGAAGCTCCCTCTCATTTCCTTTAAATTAAGGAATTGGAGTGGCTGTTTCAGAAAGAGATTGAAGAAACAGAGGATATTATTGTGGAGTATGAATTGCAGCAAATTAAATAAGAGGATTTTGGAGAGGAGGAAGAGACACACTAAGTGAAAAAGCAAGTTTCAGAAACGTATGTATGATACAATTCGATTTTAATTAAATATATATGTCAACCCCCTTATCTATATGTAGAAGGATGTAAACACCAAAGTCCTAACAACAGATTTCAGAAAGTTTTCATGGTAAGCAATATGTATTTCCGTATTGGTTTTTTACTTTTCGCAGCTATCATGTATTACCTCTGTGATCGGAGTAAACAAAATAAACAAGTTTTTAAATTACCTGAAGCAAATCAGAGTAAATACAATTGTACCTCAACAAGGATGGAGAACATCGTGGAGTTGTCACAGAATTTTCAGAAGCAGGCGATAAGTATTATACTTCTAGGAGGATGTTTATCTTTTGACTTAGAGGTTTATGGATAAAGTTATTCTGTCGGATGCAGTACAGGTAAGTGCAATTATATTCTAAGAAATTTTATGTTATGTTAAAGAAGGGTTAGGACATCACTCAACTTTCTGGAATGTTAGTTTATCAGTTAAAACACAGGTTGTTAGGGGTTTTTCTATTATTTGTAATTAGAAGTTCTGAACTCAAATCTTGGTCCCAGCTGTTACTAGCTTTGTGACCATGGGTAAGTCACTTAGTTTTTCTAAACTACGGGCTCCTTATCTGTATGGAAATAGTAATACCCACCTATAGGATTATTGTAAGAATTAAATAAGACAAGAATGTAAAAGTTCTCAGTATGATGCCTGGCTCTGTAAAACCTCAATAAATTGAGCCCATTAATAGCTATTGCTATGTGAATTAACTCTGAAAATGGCTTTAATATGTCAGTTCTTTGTTAATTGTATTACATTTTCAAAAATTTGACAAAAATATAAGCAGAATAAAGCTGTAATATGCAAAATGCTCTGCGGTTTGTCAAGAAAAAGATTGAACTACCTCATTGATCATTATTACTTAGAATTAAAGCCATCTGGAGTTTACTAAAATGTAAAATTTACTAAATGTTAGCTCAAATATTCTTGTTGGTATTCACTAACTTAAAATTGATCCTTTTTATAACCTTTCTTTATCACATACTAGATGTCATGGGATTTCTTTCTAAAGAGTTTAAAATAAAAACAGAGACATCGTCAAATGTCTCATTTCTACTCAAGTGATTTTCTTCAAAACTAGAAGACACAATTTATTGTTTGTCATCCAAAAGTAATTGTGAATATTTTTAAACTTTCAGGGATATAACGGTGATATGTTAAACTCCCAAGTCTTCAAGTATTTCAAAGGCAAAAAATGTGCTTTACAAATGAGAAAAACAATTCTGAAGAAAATATATCATGGCAATTTCTCATTATATTTGCCATTTAGACACTTCATTCTATTGCCTCTCAGTTTTCCCATGCTCTGGTTTCTTAATCCTTAAATTCTAATGTAAGGAAATTTTAGAATAGGATATATTATACCGGAATTTGACAGTGGTGCCTTCTGGGAAATTGTGATGTTTTAGGCTGATACACATTTTACAAATTCAAAACAGAAGAAAGTGTTGAAAAGAGTGGAAACTACAGAAACTGAAGCCAGGAAATCCTAAAAACAAATAAAATTCCTGAGATTAGGAAAAGTGAATCAGTAGGAATGTGTTTCATAGCGTACCCAGCAAGTGGTTTGGGCAACCATCATATCGCATGGTTATCTATCATTGCATAATGAACTACCCCAAACTTAAATACCTTAAACAGCAACCATTTTGCCTGCTGATGATTCTGTGGGGCAGAAATTGGGACCGACCACAGCAGAAATGTCTTCTCTTTGCTCCATGTGATGTATGCTGGGGCTGGAAAGTTCACTGTTCCCTCATTCACATAACAGGACCAAGGCAGCTTAAAAAGCTGGGGCCTCCCCAAGCATCAGTCTCTCTGGCAGGGTGGAAAGGGTGAGCAAGCAGCAAGAGGAAATTGCTGCCGTATCAGTTTGATACCTACATTCTATTCCAATTTAAGGGATTAGAGAAATTGAGTACATATTCTGTTGGGGAAGTAAAAAAGAATTGCAAGCCATCTTGAATCCAGGATAGCAAAGGTTAAATTCTGTCTGTTGGAGGCTCTTACTATTTTGAACAACAAAGAAAGTAGAATTTATTTTACAGAAATTGACAATAAAGCAATGAACACTTTAAGGACATTATTGGGTCTTTCTCATCTTCAAATTCTCATTACTGAGTACTGTGTCTGGCACACTGCAAGCATTTAATAAATGGAAGTTAAGAGAATGGATAAATTTTATAATTCAGGGTGTTTCGGTGTAGGTTAGTTTATGCAGTTGTAACAAATAACCCCCAAACCTTACAAGCTGTCTTAGATGAGCTAAAGCTCTGCTCTAAGTTGTCATCATTTTGGAATCCAGACTGAAGGAACAGGCACTCTTTGAGACATGGCTAGCTTTGTGGAAGAGGGAAAAGAGAAAATGACAGATGGTCAAATGGCTCTTAAAATTTCACCTGGAAATGGTACATGTCACTTTGATGACATTTCATCGGCCAAAGCCTGCTAGCAATAAGGCAAGGATGTGTAGTCCTCCAAGGGAAAAACAATGGATATTTGGAATAATAGCAGAACCCATCATATCAAGATATTGGTAAACAGTACATTATTATTGGCTTTATTTTTTCTGAGCAAACAAGATTGCAGAAACATTACCTTTTATAAGGATTATTAGCATATGATTTTCACAGGATATCATTCCAGATGCTCTTTAAAAAGAACCACTGAGATGTTGTTCCTTGAAATTTTTTTTTGTGTGTGTGGTACACGGGCCTCTCACTGTTGTGGCCTCTCCCGTTGCGGAGCACAGGCTCCGGACACGCAGGCTCAGCAGCCATGGCTCACGGGCCCAGCCGCTCCACGGCATGTGGGATCTTCCAGACCGGGGCACAAACCCATGTCCCCTGCATCAGCAGGCGGACTCTCAATCACTGCGCCACCAGGGAAGCCCCCTTGAAATTTTTTTTTAACTAATACATTTTGACTAAAATTTTGACCTTCTAGTCACATTTAAATTAAAAAATTACTTGAGCAAGGGGAATAAGAAATAAATATTTGTATTTAAAATCAGAGTAAGAGAAACCCCAACCAGATTGGGCTCATTACCATTTGACAATCAATGCCACAGTTACACATGAAAACATGATCTGCTTAGAAATCACATGGCAGTGCCCCAGACTGGCATAATGACATTAGAATTCTTACTACATACTACTATGTCTGATTCTGCCTTATATACTGACTATTGATTTTGCCCCAAAATTCTTGCTGTCATCAGATACAACTGTGGATGAAATTAGCAGGCAGGAAGATTAAACACCTATTAAAACATATGCTCAGAAAGTTAAAGGGATTATGATTATGACAAAAAGAGGGAAATAAAGATATAAAAAAGAACCAAATGGAACTTCTAGAGCTGAATATTACAATATCTGAAATGAAAATTTCACTCTATAGGCTTAACTGCAGACTAGATGCTGACAGTAAATGTCAATGAACTTGAAAACATAGCAGGAAAAAGAGAAAAAGAGAGGCCACGATAGTGAGAGGCCCGCGCACCGCGATGAAGAGTGGCCCCGCTTGCCACAACTAGAGAAAGCCGTCGCACAGAAACGAAGACCCAACACAGCAAAAATAAATAAATTAATTAATAAACTCCTACCCCCAACATCTTCAAAAAAAAGATACAGAGTAATGCATAATGATAGAAAGTAAATCTGGTTGCCTAAGCATAGGGGATGTGTTGGTGGGGAGACACAGGAGAAGAATTGCAAAAGAAGCTTTGGGTTTGAAGTAAATATTTGTATTTGTTAGGGTGTTGATTTCCCAAGTACATACATATGTCAGAACATCAAATTGTATAATTTAAATGTTTGCAGTTAGTATATATCAAATATACCTTTAAGAAACTATAAAAATTACACATAAAAATATTTGCATAGTGGCATAGAAACTTTAAAATATCTGACTACCTGGTGGTTATTAATCTTCATCAAATTATTACACAAACTCCATAAAACTATGCACATTACATAAATGGGTACATGCAGGATACTTGAGCTCAATTCTAGTATGACATTCCCTAAGGTGGGAAATAAAAGAAGTATACAAATTGGGGAAAAAAACGACTAGACAGATTAGTTTTTTTATGGCTTCACAATTAACTCTGTATTCGGAAAGAAAAAATTCTTCTTGGAAAGTTAGCATCAAAGCTTCCAAATTCTCCTCCTGGACTGTGCTCTTGAGTTTTCAGAATATTGCACTTGGATCCTCATCCAAATAAAAGGCACTAAGTGCCTATTTGTGTGAAGTAGACTCTGAACAGAGAGCGTGCTGAGTACTGCACACAATTATCTCCATCCTCTAGGAATTTACTGTTTCTGAGAACATGTACAAAGTCAAAATCAAGTAGCCTTGTCAAAAAATAAAATAAAATAAATGCTCAACACTGGATACGTTGCAGTGACTTATCTTTTCCCTGGTGCCATTAGGTCAGTGTGAGGGCATCAGTTTTGAAACAGATTCACTGGCTTTTGACAAACTAATGTGTTTATGTGCATTTGGTTAGAGAGCCTGCCTTCACTTTAACATTTTTCACTTTTTGCTCAGGCTTTTAGCTAGATGTACAAATAGCTTTTCCAATCAATTTTGTATTTTCCATGAATATTGAGAGCAGGAACTGATAAACCTGAGGTAAACCCAAGGATTTTTAGGACATCTGTAGTCTATAGACAGAGCACCTAGTACCTAGAGGGCTGGGACAACACATCTCAGGTACCTAGCTCATTTCCTGGTACATGATGAAGGAAGGAATGAATGAATGACTGAATGAGAGGAAGGAAGGAAGGAAGGGAGAGAAAGAAAAAGAAAGAAAGAAAGAAAAAAAGAAAGGGAGGGAGGGAGGAAGAGATAAGGGAATGTAATCATTCTTCAGAAAAGTATATTTCCACTTGGGAGATACACATATTTATTAACATGTAGGTCATTTATCATGTGTGTTAGTTATCTATTGCTGCATAAAATATACCCTCAAAGTTAGCAGCTTAAAACAACATTATCTCACACAGTTCCTGTAGGACAGGAATTCAGAAGTGGCATAGCTGAGCTGTCTGGCTTGGGGTCTCTTATCAAATATTATAGTCATGATGTCAGCCAGAGCTGCTCAGAAAAGCCTGGTACTGGGACAGGCAGAGCCACTCCCCAAGTAGTTCCCTCAGTGAATGTGAGTGGTTCTGGCTCCTGGCAGAACGCCACCGTTCCTCACCATGTGGTTCCCCACTCAGCAGCATGTGTTCCTCATGTGACATGGCATCTGGTTCCGACAAGAGTGAGTTGTCCCCGAGAACAAGATGGAAGCTACAGTGATTTTTATGACCTAGTCTCATAAGCGACACCTCATCATTTCTGCAATATCTTCTTTGATTCACACGCCAACTCTATGTGGAGCAGACTACATAAGGGCATAAAAGAGCGGAAGGGGAGAGTCACTGGTGGCCACGTTGCAGTCTGGCTGCCACACCATGCTCTGGTTTCTTTAGAGCATTTCCCTAGCTATGACATATGAGCACTGCTTGAGCTCTGCAGAAAGCACCAAGCTCATTATCACCATGGTTTTGTGCCCTCAGTTTACCTGTCTATATCAGCTATAGGTTCTTTTGATAGGTGACCAACAAAGGGAGCTATACAGTGTTAATTGAAGGATCATGAGTCTGCAAAGCTGATACTGTTGGTATTCCACCCAGACCTCCTCCATCCTGAGCCCTTTTACCATTTATGTACGCTCCTTTTCTGGCTTCAGGTTTTTGTTGTTATTTTTGGTTTTTAGGGTTTATTTTGCCTTTGGCTGCCTGCTTCTGCCACTCTCTTTGAAATACTACCCTTGTGCTGCTAGAGTCACTTCAATTTCATTCACAGAGAGCTAAAAGTGCCTTGGGTTTTATGTCCCCCTGGGCCACTTTTTAGCCAGTTTCCATATGGGAGTGTAAAATCCCAGCTCACTTGTTTTGGGTTAAAGACAAATTATGAGCAAGTTAACACTATAGGTTTCCCTTCAGAATAAGACTGACGTGATCCCTGGAGAACTTTGCCCGACATCACACCTTGGTTTAGCTTCATCCTCTTCTTATCCCTGCTTTCCCCACTCTCTGGTTTTTCCTTGCAACCCCACCCCAAGAAAGAACGTGCACATGAATCCTTGTCTCAGGGTTAGATTCTGGGAAACCTGAACTCAGGCAACTAGGTGCTTACAGTCACAAAGAATAAAACATTCAACTCAAACAGACGTAAACAATAAAAGCAGTTTATTGGTTCAGAAAACGAAATATTCTTGCAATAGGGAAAGTTCCAATGATCAGTGATAACATGAAGGACATGGTGTCTTTATGTCTCTTTGTTCTCCATTATGTTTCATTTTCAAGCCGCCTTTCCTCATGGTGGAAAAACGCCTGCAGCAGCTCCAGCCTTCCATCTGTACGTTATCATCCATAAGAGAAGAGGCAGGCTTTTATGACCATTAATTTGCAAATCAAGAATGATTTTTTCCAGTTTTCTCTCAGAAAACATCTTGTGTCTTCTTGGCTTAAACTGGATGATGTGCCCAACAATCAAGTGATCCCTGTGGCCCAGGGAATGAACTGGTCTGTGTTACCTGAACCAGTCACTATGGCAAGGTAAACAGGGTTAACTGATTGGGTTAGTCCTACCAGTGTCCACATCCAATTGAAGGTGAGTCACCTTATCCAGAGGACAGACACCTGCACGTCAACCAGTGCCTTGTTAGAAAGTAGGAATCTGGGGATAGACGAATGCTCACCATACTCACATTGGAGTCTTAGGAGCTGTTGAAGGACCTTGGCTTTGGAAAGAAAAAAAAAAGATTCAGGACCTCATTCCCAGAAGAGCACGTGGACTCTCCTTTCAAAGTTCTACCACCTTAAAGATAATCAGAACGAATCACTCTTGCTCGGTGTTTCTTCATTCCAAACTTTAAATTCCTCAGAGAGCAAATCTGATTGATGCAATTTGATCAGATGTCTGATCACCATGGTCCAAAGGGCAGGGTCATCCAGTAAAAGCATTGCTACTACAACTTAACTCCTCCATTCCTAAAAAAGGCAGCTGCTTGGCTGTTGGAGAGGCAGCTCCAGTGCCCTTTGGGTTAGGAAATCAACTAGGCTCTGACTGAACTTATCTTCATCCTCAGGGCTGTGTTAACACCATTAGAAGCCCTGAGCCCTGGTTACCATGTTTCCCCAGTCACCAGGTATAATTCAGAATGAAAACAATTCTAACAATAACAGCAATGGAAGGAGGGTCGATAAAACTGTATTTCCCATGACCACAGTTTCAGTGTTTTTTCTCTTAAAAATCTTTTTTTTTTTTAAAAAAGCATTATTAGTGTCCTAAACCCGCATTGGGTGTCTTGAGTTATTCAACATGGATCAATCTCATAAAGTTGACTGTGGAACTCAGGATCAAATTCAGTGAACACTGAATAACTAGGGTAGCAGCAGAAGGGAGATGCACGGCATGCAAGAGTGAAGTCTCTAAAAGGTATTGCTGAAGCCTTCTGTAGTCAATGCCGGGCCCCCCCCCCCAATCTTGTCAGACCTCACTTTGCCAGTGCACCCCAAGACCTTCTACCAGCAACTCTGTGGCTGAAGGCTTTCTTTAGCCAAAGAAGCCTACTCAGCCTAAACCGTGTCTTGGGCAGTTAAACCCCTGGGAGCAATCCTCAGCCAACAAGGAAAGTGATGAAAATAAGTACTCTCCAGTGGGACAGCTCTGAGGCCATGCCACACGGTCTTCCAGAGTCTTCCAACGGGATTGAATCTCAGCTGACCACAGTGGCTTCTTGCCTTCTCTGACTCACTCCTCCTCTTCCCTTCTGGAGATTCTAAGGATCATCTCCAAAATAAACTAATTGCAGTCAAAACATTATCTCAGGATTCTGTGGGAATCAAAGCCAAAGATAGTGCCCAAGGAGAGGCTATAACCAAGGGAAGGCTGTGGTCTTGCCACTGTAAAGCCCCCAAGGGTACCATTTCCTAGATGAATTGATAAACATAAGCTGGGATTCAACCCTACAGATATAGAAACTAGACTTCTTCAGTTCATTGGCAGGATCAGTGTTTAGTGTTAAACTAAGTCCATGTGACTATAGACTAAATGCCAGAAATTCAATGAATAACTTTATGGTGTTCCTGGTAAAAGTAAGGTTCTTGTCTCATCAGAGAAAGAATTCAGAAACGAGACAGAGAGATCAAGAAAGTAAATGAGGGTTTATTTAAGCAGGAATACCCTCTCAGAGGGACAGTGGACAGACAGGTGAGAAGCTGCCCTGGGTGTCTTTGGCAAGAGGGTATGAGGGGCATGCAAATGAGGGGACGGAATATTCACTGGGGAAGGAGGGGTTTGGGGGTCGTATTCCCTGATTTCATCCCAGCTCCATCTTCCGGAGGGGAGGAGGGATTTTTGTCCTTATTTATCCTTGACTGGAAGTGTCATGGCGCCGGTGCATGATGAGAACTTCTTAGCTGCAAGGCTAATTGTATTGTAATGAGAGCGCAATAACCAACAGGTTACATTTGGACCCTGGAGATTCCCACCTTTCCCCCGTTTTTTTGTCTGCTTCCAGGACACTGATCACCCCAAAATGTGTGGTTTCCCGTCAGTCTAGAAGTTCCTGCTTTTCTTTGTCTGCCCAAGGATGCCCGCTGTTAACAAGATTGCTGATTTCCTGCCACCTGGCCCTGCCCCCCTTTCTTTGCTCATACCTAGCTACCTGCCTGCTGCAACAATGGTAAGACAGAGTTTATTCTGGGAAAGTAAGCTTTTCCTTTCTGTCGATAAGACCCCCATCAAGGTGCCCAAAGCTCAGTAAATAATCAGAAATGTGCTAGGTTGGCAGTGATATAGAACAAAATGAAATGCATGTGTGTGGAGCTCTTTATCCAGACCATGGTGAGGTCTGATGCATCTCATCTGCCCCACAATAGAGACCCCGCTGGCCAATGGCCAGAAGTCTTATGACCTCCAGTTTATGTTTAGGAACTCTCTCTACAACAAGGGTGGACTGTCAAGTTGACATCTTCGAGCCCAGTTTTCTATCCAAGTTACCCCTTTCAGTGGAAACATCCCTCCTTCTGATGGAACATACATACCCTAATGTACCACCACACTTCCTGTGTTGCAGCAGGCAGGTAGCTAGGTATGAGCAGAGAAAGGGGGGCAGGGCCAGGTGGCAGGAAACCATGCATCTTGTAAACAGTGGGGGTCCTTGGGCAGACGAAGAAAAGCGGGAACCTCTAGACTGACAGGAAACCACACATTTTGGGGTGATCAGTGTCCTGGAAGCAGACAAAGAAATGTGGGGAAAGGCGGGAATCTCTAGTGTCCAAATGTAACTAACATGTTGACATTATGCTCTCATTACAATAAAATCAGGCTTACAGATAAGAAGTTCCCATCATGCCCCAATGCCATGACACTTCTAATCTAAGTGAAATAAGGACAAAAATCTCTCCTCCCCTCGGGAAGGTGGAGCTGGGATGAAATTCAGGGAATATGACCCCTAAACCCCTCCTTCCCCAGTGAATATTCCATCCCCTCATTTGTAGGCCTGTCATAACCCTCTTGCCAAAGACACCCAGGGCAGCTTCTCACCTGTCTGCCTGCTCTCCCTCCGAGAGCATATTCATGCTTCAATAAACCCTCACTTCACTTTCTTGATCTCCCTGTCTTGTTTCTGAAGTCTTTCTGAGATGAGATAAAAGCCTTGCCTCCCCGGGAGCATGTGGGACACGGCACCCCCTCCCTGGTGTGGGTTCCCTTGATTTTTGCCCCTAGAGAACGACCTGCTTTCCAGATATGGAGTGGGATCCTCATTATTGTCCACAATTTTTTTAAACTTTTAAAAATACCTCACTCTCCTCTAAAAATAACTTAAGGTAACTCACTATAATGCATAAAATACCACGAGAATATAAATAGGAAAAAGTGAGAGGCAATGTAGGTAAAAATCTAGGAAAGGACCCCAAAACAAAGCTAAGAATGATGTGAAAATCAATACAGCGGGCCATTTTAATTCTAAGTTTTCTTAATACCCCAAAGGGATTAAACCTACAAATATAAACCCGCTAGTGGGAATCCCAGTATTCATAGTTTCTGGGTCCTGACGTTTGTGCTCTATATTGGACACAAGGCCTTTTGCTCACACACACAGGACCACACAGGAGCCTCCGTCAAATTAAAGGGAGACTGTCATACAGAGTGAAGTAAGTCCGAAAGAGAAAAACAAATATTGTTTGATATGGCTTATATGTGGAATCTAGAAAAATGATACAGATGAACTTATTTGCAAAGCAGAAATAGAGACACAGATATACAGCACAAACAAATGGACACCAAGGGGGAAAAAGGGGGATGGGCTGAATTGGGAGATTGGGATTGACACGTATATACTCCTATGTATAAAATCGGTAACATAAGGACCTAGTGTATAGCACAGGGAACTCTACTCAGTGCTCTGTGGTGACCTAAATGGGAAGGATATCCGAAAAAGAGGGGATAAATGTACACGTATGGCTGATTCACTTTGCTGTACAGCAGAAACTAGTACAGTATTGAAAAGCAACTATGCTCCAAAAAAATTAATTAAAAAAAAATTAAAGGGAGCACAGTTCAAAGGGTTTACAAGCTTTCCTGCCGCCTCGAGTCAAAACAGCAGTAAGAAAAGGTGGAGTTCACCCTCCCTCCCCCAATCCCCTCCTGCCAACAAGAAACAGAGTCAAAGAGGTGCCAGGAGAATAAACAGACTTAGTGGTCTCTACAAACAGTGGCTGACGCTCTTTGTCCCTTGAAAAGAATTAAGCTGAAAATATGAATGGCTTTGCTGTTGTTCAAACGAAGGCAGACACTTTCCCCGCTTCCCTCCCTGCCACCACTTTCGCCATTTATTTTCGGGGTGACAATTTCCAGAGCCTTCCTCTTTGATTTTCTTATAATGAAATTCACGAAAGGAGAGGACAGAGAGCTTTTCGAGGAGAATTATAAGCTTGACAGACTCTGGCCGTTTAAACTATTTTAAGTCCTAAACACTTCAAGAGAACGCAGCTCCCCAACAGCAATCACAAAGAAACAAGGGAAGGGCCTCGGCTTTACTGCCAGGAAAACAGATAAAATGGAGCAGCACCATTCCGCCCAACACAAATCTTCCTTCCTTTATTCCACAGGCTGTGCTCATCATGGGTCTGCCCTGTGCTGTTGGTTTCATGGGGCCCGAGGCGGAGCTGTTCGAGAAGCAGCCTCTGGTTCTATCCGCATCCCTGAGATCTGAGGTCTTTGCAAGCCAATAGATGGCCAGTCTCCGGCTGGCTTTCCTTTGTTAGAAAAGATAACCGCGTTTCAGAGATGCACAGAAATCTTACTTCGCAGTCCACACTGAAAGATTCCTGGGCCCTCTGATTTCCCCACACGGTCTGCTGACAGAGGACTGTTCTTTGACATTTAAACTTGACCATTGTTTCGCTGAAGAAGCAGTTATGAAAACCCTGTTCCCCTTCTGAAATTAAAAAATAAAAAAAATAAGGAAGTGAATTGTATTGTGAATTATTGGCCACATTTCTGCAATTGTGGTAAGTCCAGTACCTACCACAGAAGACTAGTATGAAAATTAAAAGAAAATAAATGTAAAGTGCTATGTGTAGTGTCTGATACATAGTAAGCACTCATTTACTTATTAGCATTTTCTTGCTTTTTAAAGGAACGTACATTGAGCACATATTCTGTGTCATGTACTGTAATAGACACTTTCTTTGGTACAAAAGCCCTGAAAAATGGGCTCTTTAAAATTTACCTTTTTCTGATTATAGTGTAATACATACTCTTTGAAGAAAACTTAAAAAATAAAGAAATTATAAAGAGAAATTATTTATTTCCTCACCACTCAGAATTAATCACAGTCTTTTTGATTGTTTTGTCCTAATTCTTACCCTTGTGCATAAAATATATGTACTTTACCAAATTAAACTTATACTGCAGATAAATGTGGCTTCCTATATTCATTTAATGCCATAGCATGAGCCTTGTCCCAGTACATTTAGTATTTTTGAATAACATTTGTTGTTGGATATGCCATCAAAAAGATGCATAATAATTTACTTAATATTCTGCAAGGTAGCTATTGCTGTTCCAGTTTATAGCTGGGAGAATGGATGATAGGACAGCTGAGTGTTATGCTGAGGCAGGACAGTTAATGGGGAGCAGACCCAGAATAATTATTATTTTGTACAATTTCCTGTTGAATTCCATTACATACAGCTTCTCTTAAGTATTCCTGGATTGCTCCATATTTCACAGTCTAAAATAAAAAGGAGCTACGAGTGATCGGCAATTGGAGAAAAAAAATTGGTTAATTAAAAATTAAATAAGATGCTTAAAATCCTTAGAACTACTAAGTTTTAATGTTTTTTTCTCATGAATTGAATGAATTAGTAATACAGTTTAAATAACAATGAGTTTAACCTTCTCTGTTAAAAAAGGTTGAATAAACTATGAAAAATGAAAGGTCACAGTTTTCAAAGGTAACTGTCTCTCCCTTTTTTGTATACTTTTTTTTTTTCTGTCTGACAAAATGTTCCGTTAGAGCTAATTGGTCAACACTAGGAAAGTGTGCAAAAGGAATTTCATTCCGTGTGGAAGATTTGGAACTGATAGCAAGAAAAGGAGTTGTTCCGGGTGAAAGTCTGATATTTCAATCTCAATAAAATTATGCAGGACGCAGCACACTGCTGATGGCATCTTCTGTGGAGGCTGTCCCAGAGCCTACAGCTCACTGCTCCTCTTTTCTTGGGTTCTCAGTCTTAGAGAATCCATCACCCCCATCACTTTGACTATTCTCTTCTTAGACGTTTTCTTAATCCAAAAATCAAGCTCTCTTTTGTTCAGACTCCAATCTCTTTTCTTCAACTACGAACTAGGAATTTTCTTGTTTTTAGTTAATTAATTAATTTATTTTTGGCTGTGTTGGGTCTTCGTTTCTGTGCGAGGGCTTTTTCTAGTTGCGGCGAGTGGGGGCCACTCTTCATTGCATTGCGCGTGCCTCTCACTATCGCGGCCTCTCTTGTTGTGAAGCACAGGCTCCAGACGCGCAAGCTCAGTAGTTGTGGCTCACAGGCCGAGTTGCTCCGTGGCATATGGGATCTTCCCAAACCAGGGCTCGAACCCGTGTCCCCTGCATTGGCAGGCAGATTCTCAATCACTGCACCACCAGGGAAGCCCGGGAATTTTTATTTAGAGGGCCTAGAATGACTTCAAAGTCAATGTCTTTAGAAGCAAAATTTGGAGTGTCTTTCCAGCATCGCCGTCTATGTCTACACCCTCATTTACCCTGGAAATCTTGCATCTTCTCTGACTCACTCTTCTTCATTGTCCTCTATCCTCAAAGACTAATTCTTATAATTTTTCCCATCCAACTGAGAGACTGTCATACTGAGTGAAGTAAGTCAGAGAAAGACAAATATCATATGATATCACTTACAGATGGAATCTAAAAAAAAAAAGGTACAGATGAAATTATTTACAAAACAGAAGTAGAATCACAGATGCAGAAAACAAACTTATCATTACCAGGGGGGAATGGGGGGATAAACTGGGAGATTGGGATGGACATATACACACCACTATATATAAAATAGATAACTAATAAGGACCTACTGTACAGCACAGGGAACTCTACTCAATACTCTGTAATAACCTATATGGGAAAAGAATCTAAAAAAGAATGGATACATGTATATGTATAACTTTGCTGTACACCTGAAACTAACACAACATTGTAAATCAACTATACTCCAACTAAAATTTTAAAAATTAAATAAAGAAGATGTGGCACATATATACAATGGAATATTACTCAGCCATAAAAAGAAACAAAACTGAGTTATTTGTATGAGGTGGATGAACCTAGAGTCTGTCATACAGAGTGAAGTAAGTCAGAAAGAGAAAGACAAATACCGTATGCTAACACATATATATGGGATTTTTTAAAAAATGGTGCTTAAGGACCTAGGGGCAGGACAGGAATAAAGACGCAGATGTAGAGAATGGACTTGAGGACATGGGGAGGGGGAAGGGTAAGCTGGGGCGAAGTGAGAGAGTGGCATGGACATATATACACTACCAAATGTAAAACAGATAGCTAGTGGGAAGCAGCCTCATAGCACAGGGAGATCAGCTTGGTGCTTTGTGACCACCTAGAGGGGTGGGATAGGGAGGGTGGGAGGGAGATGCAAGAGGGAAGAGGTATGGGGATATATGTATATGTATAGCTGATTCACTTTGTTATACAGCAGAAGTGAACACACCATTGTAAAGCAATTATACTCCAATAAAGATGTTTAAAAGAATGAAATGAAATGAAATGAAAAAAATTTTCCCATCCACAATGGGATCCCGTTGCCACAAAGTCCTGTAATAACATCTGCTCAGTTATCTCATCAGCGCCCCCCTCAGTCCACTAGGCGCACCCCCTTTGCTCTGCTTGTACCGCGGCTCTACGTACGTACCATCAGGGCATCCCTCTGGACGAATCCCCAGTGACTCCCTTTACCAAGTGTAATTTCCTTTGTTGCATTCTTAGAACATTTCCTACTATGGCCTCATTTTGGTACAACCCTATTCTTTTTTATTCTGCTCTGTGTACTTTCTATATTTGTCCAGCCTCCAAAGTCCCAGAGATGACTGCTCTTTCAACTCACAATTTTTCCATTAGTTCATGCAGGTACACAAAATAGATGTTCTCTGAAGACAGGGTTTATTTCCGAGTGTCTCTTCACTAAAGGGCCTGGTACACAGTAGAAATTCCACAGTTATTCATTGACTCATTAAATGCTAAATTCTCATTTTTGAGAGAAAGGAGTAGGTATTGTAGGTACTAATAAACACATCTATCATAGCAATATCCTAGGCCATATAATAAGTTTTAATTTATACAAATTATAGTCACTAACTTCTTGCATTGGCTCTTGTAACTATTACAGCTGATGCATTGCCTCAGAGCTTATAGGCTGAGAGGGACTCTTGTAGCCTACTCCCCAGGTAAAAATATATTGTTGCCCAGGTCAATGGTGTGGCAGTCAGTGGCAATGAAGTCCCAGCAGCACTGGGTTGGCAAGGATCCAGTGGGCTAGTTCCCTAGTCTCTGCTCATAGCCCCGTTGGCTTGATCGGACTGTGGCTTGTGGAACCTTGAAGAAGAGAGGGAAACTCGCTGTTCTCTCCAAGGAGTGGCTGGTGGGGAGGCCCCTGTCTCCAATGCTCTCTCCCCATTCAACCAAAACCTCCTCCTTGCTTAGTCAATCTCACTTCTCCTGACTATAGAAGAAAGAGAAAATTCATGTTGTATGTGGAAAGAGGAAAACAAATTACATACTGCATCTGGCTTCATTTTCCAAGTTAAATCTCTTACAGATAAGTCAAGTGTTGCTTGAATTTGGCCACTTAGAAGCAAGGGATCAGTGGTAGCAGTGAGTTTGGTGTCCAACTCAGTGGTTCCCAACTCTTGGCTGTTTATCAGGGTAATGGAAGGTGAAGGGATGCTGTCAAAGATACTGATGTCTGGGCCCAAACAACCACAGATAATGATTTTAGCTCAAAAGGCTCAGGCATGTGCATTTTTTAAAAAGCTCCCCAGGGAATTTTGATGAGCATTCAGGGCTGGAAACCATCATTTTAAGATGTAGCAGCAGGGGGTAGATGTATGTGTAAGTTCCTTTCTGTCTTAGGAGTCTATGATTTGACTGAATAAATAAAGTACTATGTCAAAGAAAGTAATTCTGGGCCAGAAAAACATGACTTGGTGGAGAAAGAGTATGTTCTGTGGCCCATATCATTAAATTTTATTATCCCACATAGTAGACCGTAACACAGCTATATGCTTAAGCTACTCTCCTTCCAAAAGTTAAAGGAAACAGGCCTATTGGCTGCCCTCTTGGGTTCTGAATGTCCACAATTTGCAACACCTAATGACCTTCCATCTCGGGGCTAAGGAGTATCAATATTTTAAACCTAATTAGAAACAGCCTTTGCAATCTTTTCAAGTAGGAAACTTTCAAAATTGAATCAACAAGTAGAAAAGATTCAAGCAGGATATTTGTCAACAAGGACAAATTCACAGGAAATTGACATATTTAATATGAGGGAAAGAAACCACTATTTTCTCAAAATATTTAGTTGAACTCCTTAAGTCCCCTCGAATTCCTGGAAGATTTGTCACTTTCTCCTGTGTTCCTTTCCATTTTCCTATTCAGATAATATGTTTGAATTTCCATATGAAATGTCAGATTACATCACCAGTCCACCACTAACAAAGTTACACGGAAACATTTTCATCTTTCACAGAGAGCTTTTATTCATGTATGCCACTACCTTTAGTGTGCTTTTGATGTAAAGCATCACCAAATGAGAAGTTGTCATTTTGAAATAGACGTGATCATTCTCAGAAACAGAAGGTTTTATTTCAGAACTTAGTCTGCCCTATGGCTGGTCTTGAAAATACACTTTCCAGTGACACTCTTGGGAGAGTCTTTTATAGACCCCTCTTAGCCAATCAACAGAACTTGAATGGTTTGGTTTCTGTAGATTTAGGGTAGCCTCAGAAGGGAAAAGATGTATTTTCCACTTCAAAATAAGGTCCCGTGATCTGAAACTCTGCATAATATATTCATTCCTTTGGATTAATTTGTTGCTGCATGTGAGACAAAGTTATTTGCAGTCATTTACACCATAGTGTGAGCTAGTTCACTAGCCACTTTCTGATGTGACTGCCAGCTGTTATTTTATTTGGATCAGAGAGAATAAGATGTAGAGTGCCATTTCTAGGATAGCAAATTGCTGTGAAGACCACCATCTCCTTGGGGAAAGGGCAGGAATTCCTCTGTAGCAGTTAAAGACTTGTGTCTGAAGCAGCAATGAAATAGGGCAACCTGGGACCAAGGAAAACGTTCCTCCAGTAGCACTAAGAAATGATCTGATGATCTGAGACGCAAATGCATACCCTCAGCCTCTCTGTCCACACCCCTTAGCTATCAGCTGGAAGAAGAAAATGGGTGAGCTCCTAAAATCCCCACATAGATTCCTGGGATTCTGTGGGTGAATTTTGAAAGTCCTTTTCCTCCTGGGCTTGTTTCCCTTTGACCAGTTTTCAACTGTTCAATAGTCGTGAAGTGGGGAAAGGGCTGTAGAGTGATAGTGTGGGATAGTCCCCAGCAGGGTGAGGGGTTTGGACCGTGAACTCTTCCCTGGGTCCTACTGGGGGCATCCTGAAGGTCAGAGCAACCTGAACATCGGCGGAGGAGCCCGGGAGAGGATGAAGAGACATGCTCAGGAGAGAGAAGTGGAAGCATCACCTGGTGATTTCTCTCTGTCACTGTGGTGTCATCGTTTCCCTCTCACCCAAGTTGAACCTTTGTAAGGCATCTTAGATTCTTTCTTTACAGTCAGTCACCAAGCATGATCCATCTTCCCTGAATATTCCAACAGTGGCGTCTCTCCTCCACGGCTCCACAACACTTCTCAGTCAGACCTGTGTCACCTGACACCTGGGCTGGGGCAGTGTTCTTCTACCTGATCTCCTGGCCACCAGGGCCCATCAATCTGCAGCTCACCATATAGCCAGAAAGATGTCCTCCAAGGGTAACTTTTCTTCCCCCAAACCCTTAAAGGATCTCCTTGTCACCCCTAAAGGGTTCCCCTGATTGGGGGACCCTTACCGCTGACAGCTCTGAGGATCCTTTTGGAGACGCGTGGTGACGGCGTCAGCTCACAAGATTCCACATCACCAAGCCCGTTCCCTTTCCATTTCCCTATCCATCTCCATCCTTCTAAGTGAAAAGTTTGCCATATGTGCTTGATGGTGTTCACACTCTTCGAAAACCTACTGATTTCCCTTTTTAGCCAAGAGACAGTAGGCTCAGAGCCTTTGCGGGCAAAACTGTCTATAGCAAGAGTTTACTGAAGTACTTTGCTCTCACTGTACTTCTTTCATCATTATATTGATGGCAAATTATACGGGTTATTACTGACCATAGTAATAAAGTTTTTTTTTATAAAGTAAGTTTATTCAAGTTTTTTAAAAAAGGTAAATCAATTTAAAGAAAATATTAGCTAAGAGTTACTGATGACTCAGATCTGGCCAAAATTGTGAAGATGAAACTGACGGAAGTTTGGAAAACACTGGCCCCATGGAATCTAGTCCATCACTTACCATGCCACCCAAGGCCTCCAGTATCTGTATGTCTCCACATCCCCCGCCCCAGCCATAACCTGAAAACCACCTCATCCTGGGGCACCGTGCTCCTGCCTGGAGTGAGGGCTCTGGCTACTTCTCATCTAGCAATGACTTCTGTGTTCTTTGGGTCTCAGCTCAGTTTTCTGTTTTTCCGAGTCGTTCTCCTGCCATCTCCCCACCCCTCCCAGCGCCTCCTGTCCACCAGGAGAACTGGCCTTTCTGGATTTATTTGTTCTTCATCTATTCTATGGCAGACCCCCTGTGTCTGCTCTGCCCCCTGCCCCTAGTGGGGCTGAGACCCTGTGTAAAGGAATGATATGACGGCAATGTAGTGCAGTAACTACTATGATCACAGTAGTTAATGTTTATTGAGTGTGTATTCTGTGCCAGACATTCTGCTTATATATAATATATTTTAAGTTTTCTTCATAATAAGAGTATGACAACGGAAGTACTATTAATATGACCATTTTACAGATGAGAAAACTGAGACCTAAGGAGCTCAAATAACTTTCTCCAGGCCACAGAACTACAGATAGTAAATAACAGTGCCAGGGAGGCAGTGGCAAGAGAGGGCAAGTTTTGGATGTGTGCTGTTGGTTCGAGACACATTTAAATGTAAATGCACCTGGATGCCATGCTCTCTAACATTTGCTAGGACACAGAGGGACAGCAACGAGATCAGAGACCTTGCCTGAAGCAGGAGCCAGCAGTGCCTGAAACGCTTCTCTTCTGCCCTGTATTTGTGAGGGGAACTTAACAGAGAAGGCATCAAACAGTGTCTGAGAGCAACCCAACTGGACACGTTAGGGCTCGTGATGGTAGAAGCTGATTACACTTCTCTGAGATTCTAAAATGATGTAGTTATCTCTCGCGCAGTCTAAAAGCTCAGGGCTGTACAATAGCAGTGGGTTTTCATGCATGTCTCCTTTCTGCTCACACTCACCATGCAATGTAAATATTAGCCCATTTTACAGTTAAGAAAACTGAGGCCCAGGGAAGGTAAGCCCTTTGTCCCAGATCAAAGAACTGCTTCATGCAAAGAGGTGGGGCTCAAATGTGAATGGTTGGTCACAAAACCAATGTTTCATTTAGTTACTTTTATGATACCATATCTGCTCCCTGAGTGAAGATGTAAGAGTTTTGTTGGTTTGGATTCACATTACATCTGAAAATGACATGCCAGCTTGGAGGGGGGGATGATTTCTGGTCTAGGATGATGTGGGAAAAGAATAGGATTATTAGAAACAAATCCTAGACTTGATATCACGGTGAATATGTCACCAGCAGGATGGTAGTTCCTCAGTTCTTGTCCTCTCAAAGAGAAAGAATTCAGCCGAGAGACATAGAGCAGATTTAAGTAGCAACAGTTTTATTAAGCAGTGTGAAAGTACACTCTTGAGAAGGGAGGAGAGTGGGCTGTCTGGGAACCAGAAGCAGCCTCGCTATGGGGTCGGGTTGGGTTTTTTAGAGTGGTGGTCCCTCCCCGTGTCCTGCGTCATTTGACTGACAATTTGATCGACAGCTTTAACTTATATCACTTTTCTCCTAGTATGCAGGTGCTTACTCATAAGCACCCAAGTGAAGCCCACAGGGGCCAAAAACCACAATGTTAATTTATTACAAATACAGCATAATGAACCCCGGGTAACTTTGAGTCACCTTTTAGGTCCTGGTGTGCCTGCACCAACCTATGATGGTGGCTTTATCTTGCTTGGTCTTGATATGGCTGGAAACCTAGCAGTGGTCCTCAACCAGAAAAGGGAGGATCTCTGGGCATGCTCTGATCACCAGGGTCCAGGTGGGGGAGGGATGAATGACCCCTTCCCAGATGGGGTGTGACCTGCTCATGTCTGACTAACTACCTAACAAATTCAGTAAATCATTGGCACTCTGTGGAATGGTTTTGTCCAGGATGGCATCGCTGTAGGGCACCATCAGCATTGCCCACAGAGGCTAGAAGGAATGCCTTCCGGGCAGAGCCAGGCACCTTCTCTTCTTCATGATCGGCCAGGCTCAGGTCTCAGGTTCAGCTCGTCACTGGTTCCTCTTCTTCTTTTTTTTTGCCGTACGCGGGCCTCTCACTGTTGTGGCCTCTCCCGTTGCAGAGCACAGGCTCCAGACACACAGGCTCAGCAGCCATGGCTCACGGGCCCAGCTGCTCCGTGGCATGTGGGATCTTCCCAGACCGGGGCACGAACCCGTGTCCCCTGCATTGGCAGGCGGACTCCCAACCACTGTGCCACCAGGGAAGCCCACTTGTTCTTCTTCTGCTGCTCATTTCCCATCCTCAAACCCAGATGGCTGGACCGCTTGCAGTGTCTACAGTTCCGTGCGACTGATTTCAAACAGGGATGCAGAAACTCAGCATCAACAGTGGGCAAAAGACTGATGGGGTAGCATGTTGCCAGTTCAGAAGTGTCACAGGACGTGATCCTATGATATCCTATCCTATCCTCCCTGCCCCCCGCCGCCCTCTAAAGATGGGCTTGCATTTCCATCAGGTTGAGGATGACCGTTCTTGACCTTGACTCAATCCATCTTTTTGTCCCCAAGATTTAGCCACACCAGACTCCTGCCCATTTCCCTGGGAGGTTCATGACTCTCATGCCCTCATAACCTTTAGCATTTCTTGATCTAGAATGACCTGTTTTATCTTTTCCGTATGTAAAACCCTGCCCATCCTTAATACTCAGCTCAAATACCCTCTCTATGGGGAAGTCCTCACCATTTCCCCCTGTATCCTTTCTCTGAAATTGCATAACTCCTTAGTTCTGATACCACACATCGCAGTACTTACAAGCACTTGTTTTAGAGTCATAGAGCTCGAGGCCTAAAGTCCAGTTCTTCCAATTACTAATAACAACACTGGGAAAGTTATTAATTGCTCTGAATATCTCCAATTCATCTCAAAGTAGGGATAATAATCATAGATTGCTCAGGAAGCTGGTTTGGAGCTAATTGACAAGGAATGATACACATATAGCATGATACCAAGATGAAGACAAAACACTCTAACAATTAGCTTTATTTCCTTTGCTACAAATAAGATTTTCCACTGCATTCTTTGTAGAGCAGTTACTGGGTTACTGGTGTACATTGATCACAGCCTCAATTTCCCCAGGGGGTGCAGTCTCTGGGGACCGACAGGAAGAGAGTGAAGAAGGGGAAAATGACAAGGACAGGACAGTGAAGACAGCGGCAGATTTTATTTGCCGTCTTCTGCCGGGGAGAAGGCTGCCATGGATGAAAAGGTCACCCCTGCTTCTCCAGGTTACAGTCACTTAAGCCAGAACATCCACAAATTGATGGATTTCTATGCACCACAGCTTCACCTCTGAGATGTCTGGCTCTTGTCATTGCTTCCAGACAAAAGTTCGCAACTCTGGCTTTTCCCAGTGCATAGCAAGAACGATTCCTCACCTCATCTCTTGAAACCCTCTCAACACGTGCATCTTGGACCTCCCCTTTTAAGGACCCTAATTTTAATTCCCAAGACCCAGGGACATAACTGGGAGGCTTTCCTGTGCAAAATTTTACTGTCTCTCTCGTAAGGTAGAAGGAACTAATACTCACGTAGAGCTTACTTATGCTAGGGATTCTTTTGAGCCCTTTAATTCATTCAGCCATTTAGTTCCCATAATGACCATAGTGAGTAATTTCTATTATTCTCCCCATTTTACAGATGAGGAAATGAGGCAGCAGGAGGCTCACTTACCTAAGGTTACACAGTTAATAAGTGGCCGAGCTGGGATTCACACCAGAGCCTGTGATTGTAACCAGTAAGCAACACCCCTTTAATGGACAGATAGATGGAAAGTCAGTTATATAGATATGCATCTAAAGATTGACTTAAACTCTCTCTTTGAGGCTCACTTCCCCTTACACTGAATTAGGTAACCCCTTTTCTCCTTCTTGTATCATTCTGGATCTGCCTCAAGAGAGACAACATATTTTATTTCTCTTTGCCACACCAGTGTCTATCATAGTGTCTGATGCAGAGGTGTTTGGTGAATGAACTAATAAGTGTTTGGGGCGATGTCTGCCTATTACATCTATGGGCATCAATCGATAATATTCCACTTCTGGAAAGTAGGGCTTGTGCTTTAATAGTTTTAATATGCCCCCAAATGCTTAGCAGCTGTCTCATAATAAATGCTACCTAAAAGCTGGTGGAAGGAGTGAAAGGAAAAAGCATTTTCTGGAACCCCCGATGCAATCTGCCCTTGCTCTTTCCTGGGCTCTGAGGTTCGCTCGTCTAATGCTTTAGCCCCCTCAGGCTCCATTTGTGTAGCTTATTCATGTTTAAAAATGAAGATGACATTCTTCTATCCTAGAAATACTCTCAGCTCCAGTTGCTATTTTTAAAAAGACAAGTGCTGTAGTGGTTACAGATCTATGTGAGGAACAGCGGGAGTTTATCATTCTTTGGTGCTGTGGAATCATTCGAACATTTATGGTTCATTTCTCCGTTTATTTCACCATTGGGTCTTCTCAGTTCCTGAGCTGGATTATGTCCTCCATGTTTTGAGAAAAACTGTACTAAATCTGATAGTGAGTCTGTGTCCAGGGAGTCTGGAAAAGTAAGCTCTCTCTCTCTCTCTTTCTGTCTCTTGTCAAAAATGAGTGTGTGACACAAACGATCTTATTTACAAAACAGAAACAGACATACAGATATCAAAAACAAACTTATGGTTGCCAGAGGGGAAACGTGGGGGGAAGGGATAAATTAGGAGCTTGGGATGAACATACACACAGCTACTATATATAAAATGATCAACAAAGACCTACTGTGTAGCACAGGGAACTCTACTCAATATTCTGTGATAACCTATATGAGAAAAAAATCTGAAAAAGAATGAATATATGTATATGTATAACTGAATCACTTTGCCATACACCTGAAATTAACACCACATTGTAAATCAACTATACTCCAATAAAATTAAAAATAAAAGTAAAGTAATATTGCTGGAAAGGGATTCAAAGTATTTGAGAGTCAAAAACAGTATGCGGAGTGAAAGGAGTCAGATGGAAAAGACTACGTATTATACGACTCCCTCTATTTGTTTTCTCCTTTTTTTTTAAGTTTTAAAAACTTTAAAAAAGTTTTTAAACTTTTCTAAAGTTTAAAGTTGGTAATTTTATTTTATTTTTTAAAAATGTTATTGACGTATAGTTGATTTACAATGTTGTGTTAGTTTCAGGTGTACAACAAAGTGAATCAGTTATACATATACATAGATCCACTCTTTTTTTTTTTTAGATTCTTTTCCCATATAGGCCATTACAGGGTATTGAGTAGAGTTCCCTGTGCTATACAGTAGGTTCTTATTAGTTATTTATTTTACATATCGTAGTATTTTTATATATAGTAGTGTCATCTATTTGAATGTTAGGAAAAGGCACATCTATAGCAACAGAAAGCAGATCAGGATTACCCTGGGCTCAGTGTAGGAACAGCATTGACCACAAATGGGCATAAAGATGCTTTTGGAGTTGGGGCAGGCATGGAAAGTTTCTAAAACTGGATTGTGGTGCTCGTTACAAAACTCTGTATGTGTAATGATTTGTAAAAACCATTGAATTATACACATAAAGCAAGTGAGTTTTATGATACGTAAATTGTAACCCATAAAGGATCTCAGTAAAAAAAAAAAAAAAAGAAATGAGTGTGTGTGTGTGTCCTGAGAAGGGTTAGCTACCCTCAACAGAGCACACCGAGCTCATGCTATCCGAGGCACTGTGAAAGTTGTGAAAAGAATGAATTTTAGATAGTTCTCCTCTTCCATTCTCCCGGTCTCTTATTAAGGAGAAGATGCCTGGGAAAACCATCCGCCACATTCTCCATGTTGATATGCAGCTGTACAGACACCTGGAGCCACGGGGACTGTGGGTCCCTTTCAGGTGATGACATCAATCTCTGGTAGGTAATGAAGTCCAAAATCCAAGGCAGCCCATGAGCCTGCCCCCCACCTGGAAGTCACGGCTTGCCCAGTGCCCTCGTATTCTACCAGGGCTGGCCACTGGGACCAATAGCATCTTATGAAAAGAGTGAATGTCTCTTCTGAGATGCAATTAGACACGCCCTAGAGCTTTCATCTTAGTCAACTGCTCTCTCAGATGGTTCACTCTGAGGAAGCCAGCTGTCACCTTGTCACCCACCCTTCGACAGGTCCACATGGTGGGGAACTGGAGCTTTCTGCCAGCACCCACATGAGTGAGTTTGGATCTTCTAATCCAATGAAGCAATGGGACAACTGCAGCCCTAGGAAACATCTTGACCACAACTTCTAGAGAGACCTTCCACCAGAACCACCCATCTGAGTGCTCCCTGACTCCTAACCCTCAGAAGCTGACATCATTAATCTTTGTTATCTTAAACTGATAAGTTTGGGGAAATTTTTGTGCAGAAATAATTAACTAGTACAGCTTTGCAGTGAGATCAGGGAGTTGATATCAAACAGACTGGGGCTGGCCTCACCCCTGTCTGGCTGTGTGACCTCTGTGGGCTCTTTACCTCTCTGAGCCCCAGGTTTCTCATTTAAAATATCAATTTTTTTTTTTATGCGGTATGCAGGCCTCTCACTGCTGTGGCCTCTCCTGTTGCGGAGCACAGGCTTCGGACGCACAGGCTCAGCGGCCATGGCTCACGGGCCCAGCCGCTCTGCGGCATGTGGGATCCTCCTGGACCGGGGAACGAACCCGTGTCCCCTGCATCGTCAGGAGGACTCTCAACCACTGCGCCACCAGGGAAGCCCTAAAATATCAACTTTATCTCATAATTCTGACCTCATAAAGATATGATTAAATGGGGGAAAAGTATGTGACACACTTAATGCTGTGATTGCCCAGTGTTAGTGAGAGTTTAGTGCTCACTAATTCATAATTAACTTAAAGAAGTACCAGATATTAATCTAAATATTTTTAAGAACACCTCCTTGGCTCCTTAAAAAACTAAAAATAGAACTACCATATGACCCAGCAATCCCACTACTGGGCATAGACCCTGAGAAAACCACAATTCAAAAAGAGTCTTGTACCGCAAAGTTCATTGCAGCTCTATTTAAAATAGCCAGGACATGGAATCAGCCTAAATGTCCATCGACAGATGAGTGGATAAAGAAGATGTGGCACATATACACAATGGAATATTACTCAGCCATAAGAAGAAACAAAACTGAGTTATTTGTAGTGAGTTGGATGGACCTAGAGTCTGTCATACAGAGTGAAGTAAGTCAGAAAGAGAAAAACAAATACCATATGCTAACACATATATATGGAAACAAAGAAAAAAAAAAGTTCATGAAGAACCTAGGGGTAAGATGGGAATAAAGACGCAGACCTACTGGAGAATGGACTTGAGGACACAGGGAGGGGGAAGGGTAAGCTGGGACAAAGTGAGAGAGTGGCATGGACATATAAACACTACCAAATGTAAAATAGATAGCTAGTGGGAAGCAGCCGCATAGCACAGGGAGATCAGCTCGGTGCTTTGTGACCACCTAGAGGGGTGGGATAGGGAGGGTGGGAGGGAAGGAGACGCAAGAGGGAAGAGACATGGGGATATATGTATACGTATAGCTGATTCACTTTGTTATAAAGCAGAAACTAACACACCATTGTAAAGCAATTATACTCCAATAAAGATGTTAAAAAAAAAACACCTCCTTAATCTACATTTGGTGTGCAAATAGTTTCTAATGAAAACCATTGGTGAAAACAGATCGAGTAGTAAGAATCCAATGGGCAGTACAGATAAGATGGATGGGAAGCAGGTAAAAATGGTGGATGTCTGGTGACACAGAAGGGGCCCTCTTGCATGGTTCATTTATGTATTAACATAAATCCCCACGGAGAGATTTTTAGCTTGCCAGCAGGACCTGGAAGGTTTTTGCACGATGGCCTGTATCCTGATGGAATGTCCTGCTCAGGCAGACGTGAGCAGTCTCTTTTCTCCTTCAGGATGTTGTGTTGTAAATTCTTAAAACTTCCTATTTTCCTGGAACTTCATCACTCCCACAAGCAGGCTGTGAGAACCTCTCCCAGGTGACCAGGTACACAGGGGTAGGAAGGCTGGTCCCTGCCAGGAGTTCCCTTTCTTGCCTTTCCCTGCTGTGACCTAGTGACAGTCAAATGCAGCAGTGAAATCCCCTCCTGTCTTTGGCTCCTGTCTCCACCCTGAGCCCCTGGAAAGGCATTTGCCCTCAGGTCTTCACTCTCTCAGCTTCCCCCCTGTTTGATTGAGTTTGCTCCCTGGTCCTGAGGCAGGGGATAGATGGGCTCCAGGTCAGACATTTACAACCAGCCCCCTGTTTATACTTTGAGATGGAAATAACAACAGAAACAGGGTAAACAGCTGGACTTTGTCTCCTGTGGACACTTTAAGATAACAGTTATGTCAGGGACGGAGAGGGGCTAAAGCTGCTTGGGTAAAAGATCAAGAAGTCACATATTTCCCATCCTTAGGGCCAGATAGATCTCGACTACACAGGCACAGAAAGACTCCTCAGGGGTCAAAAAGGGAGGGATGCCAGACCATAATAAGTTTTGCTAACTTCCCAAAGGCCCTTGTGCTGAAATCCATCTTAGCTAGAGGACGTGCATGCACATAGGGGAGCCCTGAGTCAAAGAATAAAGCAAGATGATTGGCCAGAGGAAAACAAAGACCCAGAAGACTGCCCCTTATAAACGACTTAACCTTCCCAAAGGCCCGACTCTTTCTGAGCTCACCCATGTATCTGTCTGCATGTACAGTACGTCCCCTACATACAAAAGAGTTCCGTTCTGAGAGCACGTTTATAAGTCCAATTTGTTTGTAAGTCCAACAAAGTTAGCCTATGTACCCAGCTAACACAATCGGCTATATAGTACTACTGTACTGTAATAGGTTTATAATGCTTTACACACAAATAATACATAAAAAAACACAAAAAAAATTTTTAAAATCTTGCAGTACAGTACCTTGAAAAGTACAGTAGTAATAGCTCCATCACTGCTGCTTTCACATTTGCTTCCAGACATTCTGGGCTTGAAACAAAGATACTGTACTGCTGTACTGTAAACTGTACTACTGTACTCTGAGCACTACTGTACAGTAAAGTACACAAAGGCACAACCACTTGTAGAGGATGCACGCATATGACAGTGTACACCAGACACATGAACTAACTTAAGTGATTGGACATGCAAACACACATTCACTTCTTTGAAAGTTTCCAACTTGAATGTTCATATGTTGGGGACTTAACTGTATTCTGCTTTTCTAATAAACACCTTACTTTCCTCTCTACCTTCCGTCTCCTTGACAAATTCTTTCTTCAGGGTGGACAAGAACTGGGGCCCAGACTCTAGTCCCTGGCCGTTGTGGTCTGGTGGTTAGGATTTTGTACTCTCACTGCTGTGACCAGTATTTGACCCCTGGTCAAGAAACTAAGATCTTGCTTCAAGCTGCTCACTGCCATCTCCCCCAGATCAGTCCCTCCTCCCACGTGGCCCCTGCATGGTATGCTGTGCCCCCTCTCTCGGACCTGTGAGTGTAACAAAGGTTTCTCACTTTCTTACACCTCTCTTGTGTTATTTCATGTCTGCTCCTGACTGATTATCAACAAAAACCCTGTTTTAAGTAACATAATGATCACTTACAACACAGATGGTTTATCCTCAAGAAAATTTTTACTAGGGATGAGGAAATGGTTTCCCACTGGACAGAGAGAAACCCTGAAGCCCTCTAGCTGGAGGTGCCTGGCTAGACATGTGTGGGCTGAGAAGTCTGGTCCTGCTCTCAGCCTCTGAGTCTCTTATCTCATCTCTGAGATGCAAGGACACAGCCCAGAGCATCTGAGACACCTTCAACCTCTTATTCTTGCTTCACCAGAAAGCCAAGCATAGCAACGTGTGCCCAACACTTGTTCAGTAAAACCCGGGCCAAAGGCATCACCCAGGACTTCTGCTCAAGGCTCTGCTTCTTGGTCTCCACGTTCAAAATGCAGTCCAGCAGAGGTTGTGCAGACAAACGCTCTGCATCGAAGTGACCCTCGGGGGCTCCAGATGCGGTCTCAGGCTGCTCCGTCATTTGGGGTCGCTACTGACATCCTGATGCTCCTGTGCTCTTGGGGACGCGCTGCCCTCCTCATGACCCTGTGATGCAGCGGGGGCTGCAGAGCTGGGCACGGCTCCACAGCACTGGGGACACTGCCCGTGTCCTGTGGTCAGAAGGAGCTTGCTGGCAAGCACGGCTTCCCTGTGCAGTCAGTACTGAGAGGACTCCAGCCCAACACACACCCTCTACACGGTGATCACAGCCCTAATAGGAGCTCAAGAGTCTGCAATGGTAGCAGATTTTGCAGAATTGGGTCTCTCAGGTTGCCAGTTTCATGCAAGCCTTTTCAGTTATTTTCTCAGGTTTCTCAAACTGGGGTCCCACACCAGAGAAACTGTTAGATCGCAAGTCACTTTGGTAAGGGAGGGAACAGTTCTCAGTTCTCTTAGGGTCCCTGGCTGGCTCTGAAAATGAAACTCACAGAGACAGATTAGGAGAAAAGCATACACATTTCCTTGAATGTTTACATGTACGTGGGCGCCTTCACGAGAGAATGAGGACCCAAAGGAGTCCCCAGAGCGGGAAAATTCCTGCCTTTTAGACAAAGAAACAATAAATTCGTGAAGAATTGGAAGAGGGTTTGGGCTGTAGGTAGTAAGTGAAGAGGTCACTGGGAGGATAAGGGTGAGTTTAACATGGTTTACTTGCACGGATTTCTGCCCCGGATTCCCTGTCTCAGGTGATGAGACCATCTCCCTTCCCCCTGGCGTAGGGGGCACCTTTCATGGGGGAGATTTATCTCCTGCTTTCTGGGAAAAAGGGCAAGGGATGGGGGTCAGAGAGATATTTTGGCTTCTGCCAATTTAAAAAATCCTTCAGCTGAAGATATTAATATGCTGAGGCTATAATATTTGGGGGAGCGTGTCCTGGACCCAATAAATGACAACAGCATTCTCAGAATCGGGGTCAGCTGAGGCCACTTTTATTTTTGCTGGACTGGGGGACTCTGCTTGTTCCCAAGGTGCACTTGGGCTGGTCACCAAGGCAGCGTTTACCAATGTGTGCTTCTTGGAAGCCCAGACTGCCCGACCACTTTGAGTTATTCCTTCATGGTCTGCACTCTCACCTCCTCAAGTCTTTACCCAAATGTCACCTTCTCAGTGAGGTCTTTCCTAGCCACTGTATCTAAAAATGCAGCTATTCTCCCAATACTTCTCTTACCCTCTCTTCTTTTCCCCTTGGGACTTAGCACCCCTAACAAACTGAACATTTACTTATTTTGTCTATACTAGGATGTGTGTCAAGAAATTGTTTTATTTGCCTCATGTCCTCAGAGCCTAGAACCTTGTCCAGCACCTCGTATGTACTCCATAAATATTTGTTGCATTAACTAATATTGGTAAAATGACAAGAAGGTACACACACCCTGCTTTGCAGTTTTGCAATTCCCTAGTATGTTACAGCATGTTTTTTTTAAATTAATTTATTTAATTAATTTTATTTTTGGCTGCGTTGAGTCTTCGTTGCTGCACGTGGGCTTTCTCTAGTTGTGGTGAGCAGGGGCTACTCTTCATTGCAGTGCACAGGCTTCTCATTGCCATGGCTTCTCTTGTTGCAGAGCATGGGCTCTAGGCACACAGGCTTCAGTAGTTGTGGTATGTGAGCTCGGTAGTTGTGGTTCGTGGGCTCTAGAACACAGGCTCAGTAGTTGTGGCGCATGGGCCTAGCTGCTCCATGGCATGTGGGATCTTCCCGGACCAAGACTCGAACCTGTGTCCCCTGCACTGGCAGGTGGATTCTTAACCACTGTGCCACCAGGGAAGCCCTGTTACAGCATCTTAATATTTGCAAGACCTTCCCTACGCCTTGCCACATCCTGATCCTCACCTTAGGGTGACATAGCCAGCACTATTGTAGCATAACCAACTTTGGGTCTGCTCCCTAGTGAGGTAAAGCCAGCCTACTGGCACGAGGTTGAGGTGAAGGAAAGTGCGGCGTTTGTTGCAGGAGCTAAGCCACGAGTACAGGCGGCTCATGCTCAAAAGACCCGAACTCCGTGATGGTTTTCAGGAAAGGATTTTTAAAGGCCAGGTGAGGAAGGGGAGTCACAGGGTATGAGATCAGCTCGTGCACGGTTCTCTGATTGGTTGGTGGTGAGGTAACAGGGTGGTGCCACAGGGGTCAACACCATCAATCTTCAGGCTCTAGTAGGTCTAGGGGCTACATGCTCATGGTCATTATGCAATTAACTTCTTCCATTTGGTGGCGGTTTTAGTATCTGTCAAACAACTCAGGAATGTGCATCAGACATTGTTATCCATGTCCTTCAGGGAGGAACTAAAGATTCTGTGACTGCTACACGGCTGAACTATTGTTTCAGTTGTTACCAGTTCTCCTGGTCCAACTGCTATTTTTTATTATTTTTTGTTACTACACGTTCACCTCCTTTCAATCATTAATTTTGAGCCAGCCTTTTGTGAGTCAGGGGAGGCCTGGGAGACCACAGCTTTTCTACAAACAAGAGGCAGGCAGAGGGCATGGGGGTCTGTCCCAGGAAGGCCCCCAGAGAGTCCTGCTCAGTTTCACTATTATGATCCCCGCTTTGTGAAAAGTCGGGCTCAGAGTGGTGAAGTGATTTTCCAAAATTGACACAGCTGAGAAGTGTCACGGCATCCCACAGCGGTGTGCCATGACTCTTGAGTGTTTTCTTCTTACAGATGTGGTTAGTGATTTAGGGGAGATGCAGAGAAGAATTCTGAAAACCTTTGATGTTTTTCAAAGAAATCTTTGATATTTCTTAAAGCCCAAGCCTTACTCTTTCTCCCCTTTCTTCTGAAGAAAAATAAATTCATCAAACAGCATTTATTCCGGTAGGATCAACGATCAGATCAGAAACATTTAAAGAAAAATATTACCTTTTTTTCTTGTTAAAGAATTTCACATTTTGGAAAACATCCAGGTGGGAGCATGGGCAGGGTCAGGCTACAGAGTGGCTTGGGGGTTCCTCCTATCTTACCCCACAGGGTTTGTTTCCTTCTCAGCACAGGATTGTGGGGTGAAGTGAAGCTACGTACCACTGGATGGGGTTCCAGACAACATGTCCAGCCTTGTTTCTCCAGAGAACCAGGCTGAATGCATTCAGGGACCTCCAGGAGAATTTTGTTAATTATAGCCGGCAAAGTGCAATGGCTGCAGACAGACTTGGGTTCTGATCTCTGCCTTGTCACTTACCATCTGTGTGACCTTTGGCAAGTTAATTAACTTGTCTGAACCTTGATTCCTTATACAAAAAATAGCATCGATTCTTGTGCCAGGCTGCCTGGCCTAGAACCCTGGTCCCTCTGCTAACCAGGTGCGTAAACTTGGGCAAGACAGTTGACGTTTTCTGTCTTGCTTTCCTCATCTCTAACGGGGATAATATCAATACCCAGATCTTTATGGTGATGTGAGAATGATATCATTCCTATATCACTGGACGCATTTGTTTATTATGAGCGCAGAATGAAATATATAGGCTGTCCTGGGTTGGCCTCCCGCGGAAGCAGATGCTGTGGCTATAATTTGGCTGTGGACCCTTTGTCTGGGAGTGGGGTCTCAAGAGGCACTGGTAGGGGGTCAGGAAGCTGCAGAAGGAAGAGAAGGCGGCTCCCAGGTGTGCGCTGGGGCCAGGTTACCGCTGTGGGCGCAGGAGACGCCGACCTGGGGGCAGGGGACTTTGGGAAACTGGGTCAGACGTTCTTGAAAGGTGTGTCTCTGAGGGGTGAGAGTTGACTGCCGCCTGCCGCTTCGGAGTTGCTTCGCGAACATTCAGTCTGATCAGGGCTGGAGCAGCCTCCCTGCAGGGGCGAGGGCTGCGGGCCGGCAGACAGCGCGGTTCCAGATTCCAGTCCTGCGCAGGGAGCGCACCGGGCAGAGAACCTGCCTCCTTTTAAGTTTTCAGTGAATGTCTGAAACCTCCCCTCTGCCTTTTAAAAAAGTTTCCACGACCCGATTCTCTCCTTCAAGTCTACTCTGGCTATATTGGCGATTCCCTCCAAGGAGTGAGACAGAGATGGAGGGCCAGTGGTTTACTTGAGAGGTGACACCATGCAGCAAGGTTAGCGCGGTGGGGGGCGGGGGAGGGGCAGGGAGAAGACAGCCCCCCGCAGAGGCTGTATCATCATCTTCCAGGGTCCCGGGGCGGGCGCCTGGGACTCAGCCCTTCGGGCACTCTGGAACCTTTACAGGCACCTCAGAACCGTCTCGGCGCGGGGCAGGGATGCTGGGCGGCGTTTATCTACCAAGCCCCTGCCCCACCACGGGATGATGGCTGTATTCTCTCTCCAGGGTGAGGGAGAACTGTGGCCCGTCTCTCTCTTTCCTATCCTATTTCAGTGCCTCGTTCCTCATAGTTAAAGCGCAGGTACCCAGGGTCAGAACTAGAGGTTAGTGAATTTTGCCAGCTCTCAGCCACGTAGCTTCTGTTGTATCAGAAAACAGTTGGAGCAAGTTCTGGGCTAGGACAGTGCCTTTGGGCCATCACCTCACCATCCTCGTTAAGGCGACAGCGCACTGGGTCTGTCCCTTCCTGGTGTGGCAAATGGAGACACGGTTGCCTCACCCTGCCTGACCCTGCGCTGACACCTATGTCACCCGGAAAGAGCATAAGCCAGGCTCTCAGGAGGTCTGAGCTGGTCTCTCCCATGTGCTGTTTGCACGCCACGTCCGTGAGGCAAGCACATCCCAGAGACTGGAATTGCAGTTGCTGATGCCAAACGCATTTCAGAAATGCTTGGGGGTTGAGTCAGGCTAGGAGTGATTTCACTGAGTGAAGCGTGAAGCTGACATTTCTGGTGGCCCCGCTCCTCCAGGTTGGGTTACCTTTGCTTCACGATGGTGTAAACCACCAGGAAGCGGGACTTACAAGAGACGGCTCGGCTGCTCCCAGGCTGGGGTGCTCACTGGGATGGGGTCGGGTAGACCACTAGTTCAATCCAGCACCATTACTCCCTGGAGGCTCTTTATCACAGGATGGTCCTGGCCGCAACTAGTTTGGAAAACTTATGGAGCCCCTCAGACTTACGTGCTAAGAGCCACAAGACATAGATCATACCTAGAGGTCTTCAAGGATCTAGAAATCTATTTGAGGTGATTGGCAACAGATTGGCAAATACCCAGCAATTCTCTGCAGCGTATAGGTGTGCCCAAAAGACATAACTAAGAAAAATGACTGCAGGGCGCAGAGGAGAAAAAAGATAGAGCCTATCAGCTGATGTGACCAAGTCTAATCACCATTATAAGGTGGAGCCCAAGCAGAGCCTTGAAATTTAGGTAGGTGGGATTTAGGTAGGTCAAGAAGAAGAGGAACAGGAAGATAAAACACGTCCGCTCAGAAAGCACCCGGTAGCACAGAGCAAAGCCTGGACTTCTCAGTCTGTCACTTAGGGCCTCTCCTGTCCATCTGGGTAGCCGTCCTGATCTACAGTCATGCATTCATTGCATCGGAACTTCTCAGCACTTACAGTCTCCCTTCAGTATTCCTGACGGATTGGGTAAAGAATCCCCACAGAGTCCAAAATTCTGGGATACTCAAGTCCCTTATTTAACCTAGGCACATCTCCCCATATACTTTAAATCATCTTTAGACTGCTTATAATACCCAATAACACAATGCTAACCTATGTAAACTGTTGTCTGTATGTGGCAAATTCAAGTTTTGCTTTTTGGAACTTTGTGGAATTTTCTTTCTGAATATCTTTGCTCTGCAGTTGGTTGAATGCACAGATGCAGAACTGGTGGATTTGGATGGCTGACTGTACTCTGCACAGGCATTATTTTGTGCACTGCAGATACAACAGTGAACTGGACAGGGGGGAGTATGTGTCCTGGTGTCATAGACAGGTGATGGATATATGAATAGGTAAGAAGCCAAGGTGACGTTAGAGATTGTGGGTAGGGTGGTGTCTTTTCTATAGGTTTCTTGGGAACAGATTCTCTGAAAGAGACATTTGTGTTGAGTCTTGAATGAGGAGAAGGAGGTAACCACCCAGAGAACGAGGGAAGAACTTTGGCCAGAGGAATAGCAAGGGGAAAGTCCAGAGGAGGTAACGGCCTTCCCCTGTTTGAGGGGCACAAGAAGGTCATAGGCCTGAGAGGGGAGGTGTGGTTAATGCAGGTGTATTGCAGTGAGGGCAAGATGGGGGAAGTTGTGCATGCCGGAGAGAGGGGTTTGGGGTTTTATAAGAGGAACGGGAGACAGCAGAGGGAGGAGATAGCATGATTTCTACCTTGACCAACGTACGGAAAAGCATGCGAGCCAGGCACTAAGTGTGAAAGCAGAAGCAAGGAGGATCCACAGGAAGGCTCGGCAGCATTCCACGTGAGCAATGGATCCTGGGCCGGATGGTGGACATGAAGACAAATGGGTGAATTCGAATTTCATTTTGCAGTAGAGTGTACAGGACCCACTGACCCCTGAACCCGTACCATTCCATCAGGAATCCATGTCTCATCCAGCTCCTGCCATCCCATATCCCACACACTCTTCAACCACAACAGACAAAGCTCTCCTCTTCCAGCCACCTCCAACCCTCATGATGGCTCTATAATAGAGTTTACTCATCATAACTACCTCTCAAGGCTACTCTCCTCCTTCAGGCCCAGTCAGATCTGATCTCTCCAAAGGCCTCCCAAATCCTCCATTAGAACTTTCCTTCTTTAATACTCCCTTTGTACTTTATTCATAGCCATCATGACAATCACTTTAAAGTGGAGGTATTCATATGATATTTTTTTCAGCTTTGGAGGTACCATTCCACTGAGTCTCTCCCTTGATACTGCTTTGAATGCAGTAGACACTCAGTAAGCGTTATATTGCATTGAATTAAAGTGAATGACATAAAGAGGAAAAGTCCAGTATTTTAGTGTGGGGAAACTCTCCAGGAATGATGATATCCTGATGATGGCGGTAATGATGATGCTGCTGATGCTGTTGACAACTATAATGATGATATTGATCACAGCCACCATTCACTGAGCACCTGGGATATACTGGACACTTTGCTAAACACTTTCTACATTTTCTTCTCACAGCAATCCTATGACACAAGATTTATTATTATTGCCATTTTCCGGATGAGGAAACTGTGTGGTAGAAATATTAAGTAAGTCACTCAAGCTCCTACAGACAGTGGGGACAGTGCCTTTACTCTTAGAAAGCCTTGTTCTAAGGAAGATCTCTAGGATGCTTGTGCAGAAGATCCAGTGTAGGGAGATGGGAATAGAGACAGGAAAACCAAGTGGGAGACTCTTGTGAGAGTCCTGGCAAGAGACGGTAAGTTTGAACATGTGCAGTTCCCACAATGGAGAAGAGAGGATGGATTCTAGACACAGTAGTTGATGACGAGTTGGATGTAGGGAGTGAGAGGGAGGTAGTTGAAGACCCTGTCAAGGTTTCTGTTGAGGCAGTTGGGTAGCTGTTGGCACCAACAGACTCTATGGAGAAAGCAAGACTTGCAAAGAAAAATAGCTGGACATACTACGGTGTGATGTGTTGACACTGAGACATCTGTGAGGCATCAGTTCTGCTCTAACACTTATTTTGAAACCTTGACTTGGTTCCAATGTTATTAATACGTTAAGGAACAGTTTGAGAATAACAAAATTTTGTGTCTGTTCATGTGTGATTTCATCCACAAAAATCACTGGGTGAATACAGAAAAGAGAACTGAGCTGGACCAAGCCACAGAGGAATATCAGAATTCACGTACTTCACGCACACACAGATACATACTTCACACATCTACCAGCTACCTCAGGTCACCTGTGTTATGAGCCACTCCTACCCATATCTAGTACTACACATTTCTTTTTTTTTTTTCTGTTAAGCCTTTGACTATGTGGAATCTACTCCCCAGGACTTTTTTTTTTAATATTTATTTATTTGGTTGCACCAGGTCTTAGTTGCAGCAGGGAGGCTCCTTAGTTGCGGCTCCAGGGCTCCTTAGTTGTGGCATGCAAACTCCTAGTTGCGGCATGCATGTGGGATCTAGTTCCCCAACCAGGGATCGAACCCCAGCCCCCTGCATTGGAGCGTGGAGTCTTATCCACTGTACCACCAGGGAAGTCCCGTCCCCAGTACTTTGAATTTTCACCAGTGCAGTGATAATTATTGTTAATAATCATACAATTTTGTGTTACTGCAAGTTCAGTAGTATTTCTTAAGTTATCAGTGACAAAATGATTAGATATTATTTATTAAAATTTCACTAGTGTTATTTATCAGTTTTTAAATCTTTTGAAAATGAATACATATACATATAGCATGTATGAAATTCTAGACGATTAAATAAAATTAAACCAACCAGGACATGATTTTATCCAACCGTATCATATAGTGAAGTGTTTGATATAACATAAATAGAAGAAAGTACTAGGGCTAATATTTTGTATCTACAATTTATATCTAGTTAACTGGAAATTACAACATATTACTATGCTTCATGCCCCATGAATGTAATAGATATCTGACACGGTAGAGTTAGTTTCTCTGATTGTTCACAGGGAAAATTATATCCAGCAAGTCTGTCATTTATGTATGGGTGAAACCACGATGAGTGATAATGTTTTGTAGTGCTACATGTTCTGAATGATTTCACATATCCCTCTTTCTACCACTTCACAATAACTCACAAAGTACAGTGATTCCAAAGCACATTTCTACAGGCAAACTTCAGGTCTTTTTCAAGGTAAAGTGCTGTATTTATTGCAGTAATGTGTACTTCTTAACTGGTTAATATGTGTAAATTGTAACATTGATTTTATTAGGTTTCATCTTTTTTTTTTTAATGTGTCATGAATAGAATTCTGGACTGTTGTTCCCCTAACCCTATTTTTTCCCTATAAGCCCTAGTGTTCTTATTGTGTAATTTTGCATAATGTTGCATCATAGCTGGGTACTTGATCAGAGGTTGACAAACTATGGTCCACAGACCAAATCTGGATGATTGCCTATTTTTGTGAATAGAATATTATTGGAAAACAGCCATGCCACTTTGTTTATATATTGGCTATGGCTGCTTTTGAACTACAGTGACAGACTTGAGCATCTGTGACAGAGACCCAGTGGCCCATAAAGCCTAATGTATTTACTCGCTGGCCCTTTACAGAAAAAGTCTGTTAATGCCCGACCTAGATCAAAAGGAACATGAAGGATCCAAATGAGGGTGTCTAACCAAAGTTAAGAGAGTGAGGCTAAGTTCTCCAATCCAAGCTCATAAACCCTTCATTCCAAAGTCAAGGTCAAGATAACTGATACAAATAAACACATTTGCAAGAGGATGAAAGAACTCAGTTACCAGTACTGCATACCCAACAGACGTAATAAATACTGGGAAAATATTTTTGAAAAAATATGATATTAGATGTTGCCAAAAAATCATCAATATATACATCATGGGAAAAATTAGAACTTTCTTGGGATTTCTTAAATTTATTTCATATTTTTAGTTGTTTTACTTTGAACAGCATATGGCATGGTCCGGGGGGCAACTCTTCCATACTTAGGGCCTACAAGGTCTTAATTCAAGGAAGAATTGTGTCTCCATGACTGGACTTTACAGGCAGGCTGACAAAGGGCTGTCAACATTTTGTGGCTATTTCTCTTCCCAAACCACCAACTGTCTTTTTTAGAAGCTGACCTGGCTCTTCTACTTTCCAATAGACCACTTCAGTATAAATTCCAGCCCCATCGTTTTCTGTTATTTTGGGGAAATTAGTTAAGTGCTCTCTGCTTCTTAATTCTCATCTATACATTGGGGATAGATAGTCGATAATCCCTATAAAGTTCTTAGAACAGTATCTGGTGCACATTTAGGTGTTCAGAAAATGTTATTATAAATGCCTGTTTAAACTCCCAATATACTTTCCCCCAAGAATATTTAGTAAAAATTGAAAGGGGAGAAGTAGGAGTGGCATCTTTTCCAATTAGAAGGAATTAGTCTTTTCCCTATCAACCTCAGATCTTTGAAGTTAAACCGTTCTTCCTGTCCTAACTGGTATAAAATGGTCCTTCAATCACTCTTTTACCCATAAGAATGCAAACCACTTTTGAAAGTACTTTAGTCCAGAAGGAAAGGAAGAGTGGTGACTCATAAGGACGGACATGCGAGGTTCTCTACTTAAATCACAACTGTACTGCAGGGGTCGCATTATCCTCACTTCACGAGTGATTCAACCAAGGTTTAGAATAGCTCGTTAGCTTGCTCAAGACACATAGTTTCTTTGGCTTTATTGATGGTTCTCATCCAGGAGCAATTTTGTCCTCTGGGGGGCATTTGGCCATATGAGGGGATGGAGGTGGGGCAGGGGTGGCACTAACCTCTAGTAGGTAGAGGGCAGGGATGCTGGTAAACATCCTACAATGCCCAGAACAGCCTCCAATTACCTGTCCCAAATGTAAATGGTACCAAGGTTGAGAACCCTGGGTGAGATCACACTGCTTCAGAGGTGTTTTTATTTGTTTTGTTTAAAGAAAATAAGTGAAAAGAAAATACACGCATATAATGAGACAGGCTGGGACCTGGGACCTGGGACCGTTTGCTGCAGGGCTTGCACCTGGACAAATGTCTCCTCAAGCTACAAAATACAGAAAAACTATAAGGGACTAAAAATAACTGTGTGGATGCACAGCTGGGGCAAATTATGGACAACAAGATACAAAAAGACCAACTGCCACTTCTGAGGAGCCGGGGGCAAAAGCAGGGTGTCAGGAGCAAAAGCAGGGCACTGCGCAAGCCCCCTGCACTCAGCACCACAGAGGGGCGGGCAGACCACCTAAGCTACACCTCTGGCCCCACCCCCTGGACACACCCCATATAAGGAACGCTCTCAACCCCCTTGGGGAGTGAGAAAGGGCACCAGTTGCTTGTTCTCACTCCCCCCTGTGCAGCAGGGGCCCCAATAAAGCCTTGCCTGGATTTCTTGTCTCCTCTTATCAAGTTATATTGATTGGGGAAGACCAAGAAATCTGACTGGTAACAGTAAGATTTCTAAAGAACTTGCTGAAATGGTTTCATTCGATTATTATTCAATGTTGCTGATGAAATGGGACTCTTTTTAAAAAATCTTTAAATTGGATGATTTAACATCTATTTTTAACCTCTTACACTGCTCTCTGAGACTTGTTAATGTGGCTTTTTGTAAAATGCTTGGAACATGTCAAGGAGAGAGGGAGATGCTATTCGACGCTGCAAATACCACGTGGACATTGCCCTACATTAGCAGAATTCCCTGAGAAGACGCTCAAGGGGCCAGACATGATTCTTAAGGCTACTGTGAATTATGCTGTGCTAAGCAGTGATACTTAGAGGAAGAGTTCTGGCTTGTTTTTTTTTTTTTTTAAGCTGTGATTCACATCCCTTTGGGATTCTGGCAGACAAGAAGCAAATGCTGTTGGTGCCTCATCCCGGTCTGCTTACATGATAGGGCATCCAGCTACTGTGATTTTTGGCTGCTAAGGATCCATGGCTGCCTCCGGGGAGGTCACGCCTCATCCTATGGAGCAGATGCCCAAGATGGACTTGTTACCGACCAGGGTTCCTGGCCTTCCCCAATCAATAGAAATTGATCAGAGGCCAGACCTGAAATCCAGGCAAGGCTTTTGGGGGGCTCCTGCTGCAGCAGAGGGGAGTGAGAACAAGTTACAGGTTCCCTTGATCACTCCCCGCTGGGGAATGAGCTGATTCCTTATATGGGGTGAGGGTAGGGGCGGGTCCAGGTGTCAGGTCGGAGGGGTAGCTTAGGTGGTCTGCCCACCCACTTTGGTGGTGTTGTGTGCAGGGCATGCGCAGTGCCCTGCTTTTGCTCCTGACCCTCTGCTTTTGCTTCCAGCTCTTCAGAAGTGGCAGTTGGGCTTTTTGGTCTTTTTGTATCTTATTGTCCATAATTTGCCCCACACAGTTATTTTTAGTCCCTTATAGTTTCTCTGTATTTTGTAGCTTGAGGAGACATTTGTCCAGGTGCAAGCCCTGCAGCAAATGGTCCCAGGTCCCAGGTCCCAGCCTGTCTCAGACTGACAAAGGGCTGTGAAAGGATGGTCCCCTGCCTGAAGGAAGACCATCTCCATGGCACACTTCATACTCCAGAGCTCTCCATGTGATCCGGTTGCAGCTGGACGCCAGCTACGATTTTGCTTAGATTTCTTCCCCTGTTCTATTTGACACCCTACACGCCCTTTCTCCCGAGAGCAGCCCCCAATACATCACTTTCACAGAAGTACCCACTGGGGCTCTGGGTCTACGGCACCTGGCCCCCAAACACGTGGGGTCAGCAAATCCCAACGATGAGGAGTATTCCAGGTCCTTCTTCACGACACACTCTCTTCCCTCCACTACAGTCCTCCTGCCCCTGAGCCAGGGGCCCGAAGGAGGTGCAGGGGACCCACTGGAACTCAGGCAGGTGTGGCCGGAGAGGATTCCAAGCTCTACCTGAGGAGCAAAGGTTTGCTGGGAGGTTGCCTCTCCCAACCCAAACTTTTCCCTGAGAGAGCAATTTGTCTCTTGGGCCTGAAACCAGGCCCCAAGGCAATGGGAGCTTTGCCAGACACCCAGCTCCCATCCAGGTTAATGGGGAGGAATTTTTCTTACTTAACCATTCTTATTCAATTTACACATTTAAAATTATCCACACAAAGTAGTCTGTGAAACTGCATCCCTTAACAATACTATTAATCATGTCTTATGCGAATAGATCTAATTGAATGTTACTCTTTTCTTCCATGATCCCTGAAGTTCTAGAGAAATAGCTTGATCTATTTATACTCCTCGGTTCGCAAAGACAGATTATGGTCACCAAATAATTAAAATGACAATTAGGGCTATTTCCTAATCATAATTCTGCAAACAGTCCTTGATGAACGCAGGATTTTTTGTTTGTTTGTTTGTTTTTGTTAATGTCAGGTTTTTAAAATACACAGTCATCGAGTTCAAGGGAAATTTATGTTTTTTTCTCTTTATTCTGACCCCATTTCCAGATGGACTGTTTTTTCTAAGTGAACACACATATTTATTTATTAATTCCTCACTTGTTAGTCTAATATCACCTGTGGACCAGGCACTGTTCTAGGTACTGAAGATACAAAGATGAGAATAGACAACAGACAGACAAAACCCTGCCCTCTTGCAGCTCACTTTCAAATGAGGAGACAGATAAGAAACAGAATACACTGATAAATATACAGTATATTGTGATATCAGATGTTGATAAATGAAAGGAAGAAACATTTAGCAGAATAACACCTCACCTTAATGAAGGAGATGATAATTTAGATAAAATTGTGACACAGTGTTTCTCATCAGATGACAATTTCGCCCAGACCTGGATGAAGTGAGAGAGCCAGGCAGATGGGTTTTGGGGGAAGAGCTTTGAGTCAGGGAACAGTTAGTGCTGAGTCCCTGAGATGCCAACATGATCGGCAGGTTCAAGGAGCATCAGGGTTGCTGAGTGCAGCACAGATGGTAGGATGGAGCATGGGGTCAGCAAGGAGGCTGCTGTGTCTTACCAGAGGTGCCAAATAGCGTGGGCAAGTGAGTTCTTTTTTTTTAAATTCTTTTTATTTTTATTATTTTTTATTGAAGTAGAGTTGATTTACAATGTTGTGTTAATTACTGCTGTACAGCAAAGTGATTCAGTTATACATACACATATATTCTTTTTTTCATATTCTTTTCCATTATGGTTTATCACAGGATATTGACTATAGTTCCCTGTGCTGTACAGTAGGACCTTGTTGTGTATCCATCCTGCATATAATAGTTTGCATCTGCTAATCCTAACCTCCCAGTCCATCATGTCAGTTCTTCATAATCCCTCCTATTACAGGACAACTGGCTTCCGCTGCCCCCATTACTAAAGGCTAGTGACACCTTACTTATTATGACAGTCAAAAATATGCCCTACTGATTGCCGATGGCACATTGGGATGTGGGATTAGTCCCAGTGAAGGACTAAGCTTTCCAACAAGGAAGTAACATGATCAGCTTCACATAGTTGAGGTCACTGTGGCTGCTGCATAGAAAACAGATCGAATGGGTGGAGAGTTGAAGAAGATCAACAGTGGTCCAGGTGAAAGACAATAATGGCCACACTACGAGGTATCAGTGGAGGTGGTGAGAAGCAGCTAGTTTCGAGGCAGAATCTGAAAGTGGAGCTGGCAGGATATGCTGATGTTGGAAGTGGCCTGGAAAACGTTAAGGTTTGCTGTTGCCATGACTGTTCTTGTTTTGCTTATCATGTTAGAAATAATGCAGATGGCTATTTTATCCTCTTCTGTGTGTCATTTGTGTGTGTGTGTGTGTGCACACGTGAGCGTGTGTGGAAGCCCTTACATCTGAGTGTCACTTCTATCCCTGGGTTTCCTCGTCTTGACACTACTATGTTGGAGAACTGTTCTGTCAATTGCAGGATGTTTAACAACATCTCTGACCTTTACACACTAAATGCAAGAGGGAAGTATGTGCATGTAGTACATTCCTCCTAGCGTGACAACCAAAAATGTCTCCAGACATTGTGCAGTTTTTCTAGGGAGCAAAACTGCCACCAGTGGAGAATCACTGCTCTCAGCAAAGGTGGCACTGGAGCTGTCTCTACTGGAGTGACCTTGGGCAAGTCATTGAGCCTCTCAGGGCTCATTTTTTTCCTTTGTGTTTATCACAAGTGTGAGTAAGATGTCTGCTAACCCAAGCTGGAAACTGTATAAATTAGTTAACCAACTCTGTCTTTGTAAGGAATTAACTTCCACTGAATTTCAGATGAGTAGTGTCTCAAAAATATCTTAATAAAAACACAAAATTAGTTTTTCTTTTGGGAGTGAAAAAATGTCCCCACCAATTATACAGCTCATTTTCTCAATGTTGGCCAAAATTTGAACAGGGAATGTTTGCTAATAGGCATTCCCAGATTCTGAAAAAGCATCTGCAATTTCCAGGATAATTGAGGACTTATAACCACAGCTGTCCATGTGTGGTTTTCTGTGGTCCTTATTGGGCAGTTTGGTCCAATAAAGTGTAGCTATTTGTTGACAATATTGAATCATGGCAGACACTGCTAGGGATTATTCTGTTACATCACATCTGCTTCTTCGCCCAATTAGAGCTGTAGGTAATAATGGTACATTTTCTCTTATCTACCCTGAAATTTGTAATTGAGAGGTGTTCATGATCAAAAGGATGGCACTCATTTGAATAAACTGAGGCTGAGATGGGCTTGTGTCTCTCCTCTAAGCAGTGTGGAGTTGGAACCACAGCCTGGGCCTCTTCATCTGAGGTCTGGGCTTTGCTGGGCACAACTGCAAGGTCTGCTTTTTTGCCAGATGTTGAGGAAGCAAGTCAGCACACAGATATACCATGGGCTATGAAGGTGTATTTACAAAACCATGGATACAACAGAAAGTCAAACCACATTGTTATATATTTGTGTATGTGTTGTAAGATGGCTGAAAGCTATTCTGTGTGTGTGTGTATGTGTTCTCTATTTGGATGACCTATATGCAGGGTTTCTACTTTATGAAATCTATGGATGCTTTTGACTAAATGAAAAAGAGAAATCAATTTTCTATATGTAATGTCTGCATTCTAGCTTCTCTAAGCTTGACCACTGCCAGAGATTTTTAAGGAAAGCAGAGTCAGCTGAATGTACCGGCCTTTTTTTGGCTTTTCCTGAATTCTAGATGGCCAGGGATTTTTTTCCTGGCCATACTCATTTGTCAGTGCTTGATGCTAAATGGTGGATTGATTTGTGACATTGATTAAATTAAGCAGCATATGTACAGAGTGGTCCCAAGAGGACTGACTGTATCTGGTGACTGAGAGGAGAAACCTTGAGATGACTTTCATTATTCTGATAACTAAGCTCTATGGAGATGGCAGTGATGTGGTCCACCATGAAGAAGGCCCAACATTTATCGAGAATCTGGCCTCTGAAGAGCTCTGTCAATCAGCGTTCTACCTGGAAAAGTGGTTGAATAAGAAAACAGAATACATTTATAACCCAAGGCAGGTCATCAGCATACTTTAGAAGCCATTAGGTCTACTTATTGGAAGTTCTAAAAATTTCATTGGCCAGAGGAATTGCAAAGAAATGATTATTCCTTTATTCTTTCCTTCAACAAATATTTGAACATTTGTTTTCACAGAGCTTAATGCTAGGCAGAAAGGGGAAGACAAATTCAATAGGACATAGGCCTTCTCTTAAGGAGTTCATGAAGTCGTATGGTTCAGACTGACATGGATAGTTCTAACTGGACTACATACACATGATAAAATAAAACTCATCCAGTGATAGGGGAGAGGTCACATATGCAAAATAACAGAAAAAAGTACAGTTAATTCTAGTTATGAAAGGAGATGTGTTAATGAGTATCTTAATTTGGATGCTTCAACCACAATTAACAGAACACTGTACATGATTAAAAGTGGCTTAAACTGGTGCTGGGGGCCTTGTTAACATGCAGATTCTGATTCATTATTTCTGGGGTGTTACCCAGGATTCTGCAGTTTTAACACATTTGGAGTTATGTTGATATAGTTCGTCCAGTGGCCACCCTTTGAGCAGCATGGACTTTTAAAACAAGATTTTGTATTATCTCACATAACAAAAGTTTGGAGGTAGGTAGGTGATGACAGGGCTGATTTAAAAGCTCAAACAGGGGCTTCCCTGGTGGCGCAGTGGTTGGAGTCCGCCTGCCGATGCAGGGGATACGGGTTCGTGCCCCAGTCCAGAAGGATCCCACATGCCGTGGAGCGGCTGGGCCCGTGAGCTGTGGCCACTGAGCCTGCGCGTCTGGAGCCTGTGCTCCGCAATGGAAGAGGCCACAACAGTGAGAGGCCCACGTACCGCAAATAAAATAAAATAAAATAAAAGCTCAAACAACATTCATAAGGACACAGGCACTTTCCATTCTTCTTCTCCCCATCCTCAGCATCATGGCTCTGTCTTCAGGCTTTTCCCTCAAGGTCTCGAGATGGCTGCCAGGGCTCTAGGCATCACACACAGGCATGACAAAGTACATGAGTAGCAGAAGATGAATAGTGCTCCTCTTGTGATTCTTTTCATAGGAAGAAAGGCCTTTACTAAAAAATTCTTGGCACCAAGCTTCCCCTTAGTTTCCATTGACTGAAATCATGTCTGATGCCCATCCTTCACTGCAAAGGCTGCTGGGAAAGTGAGTCTGAAACCGAGCAGGACCCTGTGGGGTTCCTGGGCATGGAAGCCTTTCTGTGTCACCCGTTTCTTGTTTGTAGGGAATAGGCTTCAGCCTCCGTGACCTTCCCTGAGTTCCAAAGGGAAAGTTCAAACAGTTGCTACTCAGGGAAGGGGGGGGGGATGCAGAGACAAGGGAGGAGAAGACAAGACACAATAGTGCAGCCTTGGGGCAGGGCCCTGGTTCCCCCTCAAGGGGTACATGTAACAGTATCTTTGAGCTGTTTTGCAGATACTGAAACCCCTACTAGGTGGGAGAAGTTAAAGGTATGCTGCCCACAGGCATGTAAACCCCAGACTGAGATGTAACCAGAAGGTTGATGATGCCGACTCCCACTTACCTCCCCACTAACCAATCAGAAGAATGTCTACCAGCTGATCACATCATTTTATTTGAACCATTACTATAAAACTCCTCACTACCCCTCCAGGTTGAAACACACAGTTTTGGGAGTATTTGCCTGCTGTGTCCCCCTTTGCCTGGCAAAGCAATAAAGCTCTTCTTTTCTACTTCACCCAAAACTCTGTCTCTGAGATTTAATTCAGTACTGGTGCTCAGAGGCCAGACTCTGGCTGCAAGTGTTCAGCCGCTACAGTGAGATACGGGCTCTGATGGCAGAATGGCGGGGAGGAGAATGGTCATTCTGTTGGGCAGTCAACTGCATTCATCAGTGGGGCTGGCGTTCTCTTGGTCATGGAAATCTTGCAGGGCTAGGAATACCCCACTGAGCTGGCACAGGGAAGGGAAGATTGCCATCCATCCTATCACGTGTCACTTAGATTATGTCAGAGCCATCTCTCTCTACAGGTGCACGCCTCCCCTCCCTTTCTGTTGTCTGCATTCAGAACACTAACCTTTCTCACCTAGAGGACTGTAATCGAGTCCTAAATGACCTCACTACCCCATCCCTCCATGTACACCTCTCTCCATCCTGCATAGAGAGTCAGAGACTTCTAGCATGCAAATGCGACTGTCATATACCTTGTTCAAAATTCTTTAATCGTTCCTCATATCCTTCATGATAAATGTTAATATTAAAATATTAACTCCATAGTATAGTATAGTCTTCAAGTCTCATTGAAATTTCCTCTCTACTGCTTGTCCCGCCAGCTCTCCCAACACTCTCCATTAAAGGTCAATGTCTTTGGGTGGGTGGGGGGCAATCCCTGGTGGCCTAGTGGTTAGGATTCTGAGCTTTCACTGCCGTGGCTCAGGTTCAGTCCCTGGTCAGGGAACTGAGATCCCGCAAGCCACGCAGCATAGCCAAAAAAAAAAAAAAAAAAAAAAAAAAAGTCAATATCTTCGATGTTAAAGAGAATACTAATTCTCTTTAGTATTGCTAGAGACCAATGGTTGCTAGGACCAACGATTAAATTCTTTGGGTATAAAGTCATCTACTTAAGAATTCCTTTCAATATCTCTGCAGATCATGAAAAGTGATTATTTGAATTCCTCTGATTTGGAACATCTACATTTTCTGATCTACTCCATATGCTAGGTGCTTAATTATCAAGGTCATCTTCAAATATGCCAGGAGGCTCCAGTGAAGACTCCAGGGTCTTTCCACTCGCTGAGGGGCTCAAAGTCATTTGGAGTCAAAGTTCGTATTTCCTTAACATTACTCCTAGTTTGCCTTCCCTTCCACGATTGATTAAGTTCTACCCAAGACTGGAGGACTGTTCAGCTTACTGACTTTTCAATACGCATGTTTTTTGTTTATTGATGTCTCTGCCCAGCCTCTCATTGCTTTTATTATTCTTCCAGATGTGGGTCATAGACTCCTTCCTTTCCCTTCCTGTCCCTCACAGCCCCTCTCTCCCCTACCAAATCCAACATGGAGCCTGTCATATCTTAGGTGCCTAGGAAATGCTCTTTCCATTTTCTTTCTTAGGAGCTTATTTAACACCTCTTATCAAGTTTGGTGCTAGGGGCTTAAAGATCCAACACATGACTCCAGACTTTAGGTGATCACATGTGTTCTCCATGGCCATGTTAGTTTGATGATTGCCATATTGAAAACATGTCCATGGAGCACTGACAATGGGGAGGAAATAGTCCTTAGGTCTTCCTGATGGGTTAGGAAAGAGAATTTGGGGAGGGTGTTGGTGACAGAAACCTAAAAGCAAGGAGAACCTGGCTGCAGAAGTGGAGATGCCATTTCCCAAATGATTAGTGATATAGAGCATCTTTTCATGTGTTTGTTGGCCATCTGTATGTCTTCTTTGGAGAAACGCTTATTTAGGTCTTCTACCCATTTTTGGATTGGGTTGTTTGTTTTTTTGATATTGAGCTGCATGAGCTGTTTGTATTGTGGACACAGGGTGGGAAGGGGAGGGTGGGATGAATTGAGAGAGTGGCATGGACATGTATACACTACCATGTATAAAATAGATAGTTAGTGGGAAGCAGCTGCATAGCACAGGGAGATCAGCTCAGTGCTTTGTGACCCCCTAGAGGGGTGGGATGTGGAGGGTGGGAGGGAGACACAAGAGAGAGGAGATATAGGGATATATGTATATGTATAGCTGATTCACTTTGTTGTACAGCAGAAAACTAACACACTATTGTAAAGCAATTATAATCCAATAAAGATTATATTAGAAAAAAAAAAAAAAAGAAGAGGAGATGCCAGGCAGGATCCCAGTGAGAGGCACATGGGTGTGGGGCATTTGACAGAACTGTGAGCCGCTAAGCTTGGCTGGACCTAGAAGAAGGGGGAGTGGTAGAAGGTGAGGCTAATGAAAGAAGCAGCAGATAATGAATTTGGAGGCTGTCTGGGAAGTGAAGACTTTTATCATGAACCACTGAAGAATTTTGAGCATGGCATGTCACAGTCACATCTGCAGGCTAGAGGGTCACTCCAGTTGCTGTGCTGAGAAGGGAGGGAGGGGGAGAGAGCCTTTCAGGAGGGAGTTCAGAGTTCAAGTGAGAAGTGACCATGTTCCGAATCAAGACAGCAGCAGAGGGCGCCTGATAGCGTGGTGTGGACCATTAGAGGGCTATGTGGGAGGTACCCTCGGCTCTGTGAGGTGATGCCTATGCAAGAGAAGAATATGCCTTCCAGATCCTTTCATTCTGAAGAGACCCCCCCTTGCTGGAATTGCTGCATGACTTCTTGGGTACAAAGTTGTGTGCCAGACATATCCAGGAGCCTGCAACTGTAACTCAGGCTTGATTCCTGGTCAAACTCTCTAGCAAACGCCTCTCCCCACTTAACTCTTAAGGAATTGAATACCACCGCTCACAGAAGCAGAACATTGGCCATGTGTGAATATTGCACTTTTCCTCTTGGGTATGATCTCTATTTTTATTGAACCACTGTCAGTAGACCATGCAGCATTGCCAAAAACACACCGAAAATAGAATGAAGGCAATTACCTCAGCAAAGATGAACACAGAAAGTAAAATTGCACTTATGTAATGCTCATCTTCCAGGTACCGAGACCAGCCTGCCGCTGGTTTCTGTGTGTCTGTTTCAGCATCACAACAGCACCATCCCTGGCCACGTCGGAGGGACCGACTGTCTCCACGATTCCCTCTTCCTGTGTTCTCTAAGCCTTTTCTCAGAGCAGACACCGGAACACCAAGTTGCTCCCAGGGATGAGTTCCCATCGAGACGCTGCAAACAGATGAGAGATAATATTAGCTAACAACATCTCAGCACTCCTCTGGTGTATGGCAACTACTTGTCAATGAACTTCAGGAAAATACTTGTTTTTTTGGAGAACGTCAGGCCTGAGAGGAACTTTGCAGATGACTTAGGCCAATCCTCTCATTTTCCAGAGGAAATCACTGAAGCCTAGGGGATTAATTGACTTGACTGTGACTCCCTTTGTCCCTTGAGTTTTAGAGAGAGGACTGAAACCTCAGCCTCCAACCCAACAAGGGCATTTCCCCTACACCCCTGGCTTCTTGCAAAGAAACAGGGACAATAGGAAAAGCTTCCCTGTCAAATCCCTAACACCCCCAGTGGGTGGAGAAAACTTTAATACAAAAGAAGGAAATCAACCCCATAATTAGATACAGCACCGACTCCAGACCAACTAGCAGAAATATTGTGCTGGCTTCCATGAGAGCTCCAGAAGGAGAAAAGAAAGCCTGCATCAGCCACTAGAGCCTCACATGTGGGTCTGCTGGAATGATCCCATTTTCATAAAATCCAGCTAATAACAAAAATAGCTACAACTAATTGCTAAGGAGGGCCACAGTGGGCATCTATTGTTAAGGTCATCCTGCTTTTTCCCCCCCAAATCTCTGGCATTGCAAACTGAGCTGGCTCATTGCAGTCTATTAAACTGTAGTCATAAAATGATTAACCTCACTGCTGGAACTCTGACCACACCTTGTGAGGCCAAATCTTAGAGCAGAAAAGTAACAGGGGGACATGGAAGATAAGGGAGATCTTAGGAGCAAATGGGATACCTGAGACACAGTGATGATTCTGTCCTATGCACCTAGGTCCCTATTATTTTAGTTAAAGAGAGAGAGGCTATTTGCCAAATACATTGATGTCATATACACTATCTCTTGATGTCATATACACTATCTCAATTAATTCTTAAAACCGCCATATGAGAGGATTATTAGAAAATGTTGTCCCTTATAAGCAGAAAAACTGAGTCAGAAAGGTTTTGAACCTCCCCAAGTTTGGACCTTCTCAAGTTTAGACCCACTTAAAAAAATTATTCTGCAATCATTTCATATTTACAGAAGAGTTGCAAGTTTAATCCAGAGCATTCTCATAGACCTTTTACCCAGCTTCCCCTAATCTTAACATTTAGCATCACCAGGTGGACCTAACTTTGACAGGTTTATTGAGATGTAACTCACATACCATATAATTCACCCGTTTAAAGTGTACTGTTCAATGGTTTTTTTAGTACATTAACAGATATGGGTAACCACCACTAGAGTCAATTTTAGAACATTTTCATGACCTCAAAAAGAAACCCCATACTTTTTTTTTTTTTTTTTTTGGCGGTACGTGGGCCTCTCACTGTTGTGGCCTCTCCCGTTGCGGAGCACAGGCTCCGGACACGCAGGCTCAGTGGCCGTGGCTCACAGGCCTAGCCGCTCCGCGGCATGTGGGATCTTCCCGGACTGGGGCACGAACCCGTGTCCCCTGCATCGGCAGGCAGACTCTCAACCACTGCACCACCAGGGAAGCCCAACTCCATACTTTTTAGCTATCACTTTCCTTCCACATCCTCCACCCCAACCCTAAGCAACCACTAATCTGTTTTATGTCCCGGTAGGTCTCCTGGACATTTCATATGAATATGATTATACAATATGTAGTCTTCTGTGACTGGATTCTTTCACTTACCATAATGTTTTCAAGGCCCATCCATGCAGTAGCATGTACAAGTACTTTATTTCTTTTAATGGCCAAATAATATTCCACTGTATGGATATAACATATTTTGTCTATTTGTCACTTGATGTATATTTGGGTTGTTTCCACCTTTTGGCTTTTATGAATCATGTGGACCTAATCTAGAATCAAACGTAGAATCAAAATGTCTACTGTATTGCTAACAAAGCTGATTGGAGAACATGATTTTAGATCTATAAGGACCTGGAGGGTGTCCTAATATATCACTCTTGAATTAAATTCACTTATCCACCCAGATGCTAATTAAAGACCTTTCCTTGAGGGCAAGTCCTCAAACACATGGCAGAGGGCAGTCCAAACACGCATGGCCTATGGATTTACCATCACCAAAAGGGGGGAATGTAATGGATAAGGCTCAGTTTCTTTCTTCAAATTCATCAAGTCGGTAATTTGACCTTCTCCTCTAGGGATCAGTAGGGGCCAGAGAGATGACTTAGGTTACCCCAGAAGCAGACCCTTGAGATAAAAGTGAGAGTTCAGTTTATTTGGAAAGTTCTATTAGAGGTCTAGGAAAGTGAAACAAGGAAGCCAATAAAGGCTTCACTTTTGAGCAAGTTAGCGTTGCAGATAATTGGGGCACAGTGATGCTGAGGGCCTCTGGGAGACAGTGTGGAACGTGCCTTAGAGTCATAACAGCAGAGGAGCTGTGTAGACTCTCTACCCATCAACTCCCATCAGTCAGTGGGGGAGAGGCAATGAGACTATCTCTAAACGAGTTAAACTGAAAACACCAGTAAATGATGTTTACCTCTGTATTTCTGTAACATTTGTAATATACACAGGCAAGTTTTACGAAAGCTCCACCTCCAACCCAGAGGGCCCACTATTGCAGATGTGAAGGTCACAGACTCTCATGGCCCTTCAGTGCCAGGCTTTCTTCTCTGATTCACTAATCAAAAGTTACGAATATAGCTTCTGATCCCTTCCCTCTCCTCTGCTTTTTTTATTGGCTCTCAAGATAAGGCAGGGGCAGCAACCAGTCAGCTCTTCACATTAAGCAGCATATTTTGCTGAGCTGGGACTTGACTCCTAGTTGCTACAAAACAAATCTAAGTTTCTATGGAAGGTGACAAACTCCATGCCTTGTCATTTATTCTTTTTATAGCATAGGCGATACCAAGAGTCAGCAAGTCTTGTTGATTACATGAATCATCTAGAGCAGAAAGCATCCTAGTATAGAGATTTCCTGTGTCAATAGTTAGAAATTGTTTGTTTTAATTAAGAGAAAACTAATTCCACTGCTTCTGATTACTACATACATTTTTACAAAGAAACCCATAATCCCAGTATTAACAGGGATAAAAACAGTTTATTCCTCTTAATACTGGAGTGCATATTACTCTAGACAGGGGCCTAATACATATAGATGTAATAAAAAATGTAGTATACTTTAAACTCATTTTTAAACATTTAACGATTGCCAAAGAAAAACATATGGAGATTTTACTATGCCCTAGGCACTGCACTAAGTTCTTCATAAATACTATTTCATTTAAAGCACAACACTATGAGATAAATAACATCAACCCAATTATTGGAGGTCACGGTCACAGCTGGCACGTTGAAATGTCTGACTCTAAACTGAGATCTGTCCATTCCAGATTTTAATTGTCACTATTCTCTCATCCCTGCATCTGATTTTTTCAATTAAAATTGTATTGTAACCATCATTGCTGACAATATTCACCTATCCACTACAACAACAGTTGAATGTCTAATACTCCATTTATAGTTCTTCAAAATATTTCACCATTTCTCTTGTTAAGACATTTGAGTTTGGTTTTGTTTGTTTTTAATTTTCTACTAGTATCAGTATAAACAACAGCAATAAATACCCTTGTAGATAAATCTTGTTGTTCATCCTTAATTACTTCCTGAGGATGAATTTCTAGAAATAGAGTCATCAGGACAATGACATACAATCATTTTATGCTTTCAATAGTAAAATTTCCCTTCAGAAAAACTATACCAAATTACACACCTGCCATTTATTTATCTGTGAATTCATTTAAAACAAAACAAAAAAACACAAATAAACAAAACTACAACCTTTCCAGTCTCAGTATCATCTTAGAAATAGAAAATATCTTAGGAGTCTTTTTTTTTTTTTTTTTTTTTCTAATCTCCTACACATTATGGACCTTTTTCACAGTGCGTACCTGGTTTGGGGTATCTGTCCTATAATTCATAGAAAGTGGAGACAGAAAAGAATGATTTAAAATATCCCTAAACCACAAAGCACAAACAGTCAGCAATGAAATACTGCTCTAACAGTTCAAAATTGCATCCAGAATAAGAGAGACTCATGGGGAAATGAGGAAATCTCGGCAGGATTCCAACATACTTGACACAGGTCACAAAATGCTAAAGATTTTCTGGTCCTTCTCCACCTGGAATGGGTTTGCTCTAGGTTTTGGCAACTGAGTACATACCACTTGCCGTATGCAGTTGTGCAACAGCTTGGTTTTCTTTGCCTTTGGAAATTCCACAAACAGAGATAGAGTGGTCAGTGGGAGAAGAAGATTGTTTAGAAACAAAAATGAATTAAATAGTGTTACATTTCTAGGTCATAGGGGCTGTGAGTTTAACTTTCTGTGTCTTCTCTTCCACCCAAACTCTGAAAAATTTCATCGCTGGGTCCCTTTAATTTTAGAGACATTGGGATTTAGCTGTGTTTGAAGGAGAAAGTGACCTTCCGCTGGTTAAACTTTCCTTGAGTACGTTACCCACTAGATATAAAATGTTGCTGGATGTTGCAGTGGAAAAAAAAATAATAATGCAGGTCAGTGAAGCAATAGAAATCTATAAAAAATCTATAAATATGTAAATTCTGCAAATGATTGGCAAATACAACTGACAGCAAAGAGGAGGGAAAGATTAATTCTACTTGGTGAGGGGATGAGGATAGGGGTGGAAAAGAAGGTTGTATCTGTAGACAGTGGCAAGGCCGGGTCCTCTGGACCTTTTTTTTTTTTCTTCTTCTTCTTTTGGTGTAGATCTGATAAACAATTGAAATCATGAAACAATAACATTATGAAAACCAATAATTTGCTTTAATCTTACACACACTTTCTTCGGGGACATATAGACTCCATTTCGGCTGCACGTTCAAACTCATCCTGGAAGAGGAAGGAAAAATTGAAATTTCTCACACCTCCTCTGCTTTGGGAAACTGGATTGATTGGGGGTAGGGCTCAGGGTCCAGGACTCAGTCCCAAAACTTTGGGCTTCAGGAGCTGCAGGGGACCATTCCGGGGTCTGATCTTGTAGTCTTCGGGGCGGGGGTATCCCACTTTATTCACCCTACCGCAAAATCGCCTAGTGCAATACTTAGCACCCGGTAAGCAATGGTTTGTCCAAAGGATTTCATGCATCAGCCTTTTTCCCCGTTAGAGGACCATCCCCCTATCAGCACATTATGCATCCTCTGCCAGCTCGGTTCATCTCCGATCTCCAGAGTTAGAAAAGCAGGAGAAAGCATCGGCCCGGAGTACCCAGAGAGTGGAGCTCTGCCGGGGGGCGGGGGGGCCGGGGGGTAGGGAGAGCGGCGAAGGCGGCGGGCCGAGCGAACACTCCCACCTCAGCTCCCTCCCCCCGCATCAATTGCCCAGCCCCCGCCCTCTCTCTCCATCCCGGACCACCGCCCGGGAGGCGGGAGAGCGGCGCCCGCGCCGCCGAGGCTGGCTCCGGCGGTCACGTTCGTCCCCTGCAGCTTTTGCAGTCCCCTCCTCCCTCCTCCCCGGCCCGGGTCTGGAGGCGATTCCCCTCTAGCGACTGAGCCGAGCGTTTCTGGGCGAGCGGCGCTTCGCCCCCTCCCGGCTTTGTCTCCTCCTCCGGCGAGGCTCCGGGCCCGGAGCAGGGTCTGCAGCGGCCGCCGCAGCGGCGAGAGCCCAGCGGTGCCTCCCGGCGCGGCCGCCCGGGGCCGCACCCTCTCTCGGCGGAGGCGCCGGAGGACAGCGGCCCAGCCACGCACCGCCCGCGTCCCGCGCACCAACGCCGCAGCCGCCGCGGGAGAACCAGCCCACCCGGCCGGCCGGGTCCGAGGCCGGCAGCCCCGCTGGCAGTCGTGTGGGGACGGCGGCTGCTGCGGGTCTGGCAGTGCTCCCTGCGGTGCGAGGATGGAGCAGCCACCCTGGCCGCGGACCGGCGCAAGGTAAGGTGCAGCCGCCTGTTGCTTTTCGCGAAGCGCGGCATCGTCCCCTCGGCCCGGGCGCCTAGGCCATCCCTCCCGGCACCGGTAGAGGACAATTATCACCCCATTTCTGAGCCTTGTCCAGCCACCCCCCCCATCCCGGTTCCCTGGCGCAGGTCCTTGGAGAGATCCCCTCCTGGCGAGTTGGGGGCGGGGGTAGGTGGTCTACCCTCTTTGCTCGCGTGCCGCTGGCTGCAGTGCAACAGTCTGCAAACTTTTGTGCCCCCTCCCTGCGTGCTGCTCAGCCAGTGCGGTACAAGTTGCGCGTCCAGTTCTCGCTTGCGCCCTTCCCCCACTCCTCCCCCCACCCCACCCCGAGCCTCCCCTCGCCCCAGGCATCTGCCTGTTTCTCCGTGCGTTCTTGCCCGTCGACTTTTCGCTCCCTGCAGCTCCCGCTAGAGAGGCGAGGGTTTGGGACCCAGCGGGGCTGATCCTGCCTGTAGGGGTTGAGTGGGAGCGGAGATGGAGAGGTAGTATAGGTGGGACGTGGGGGAAGGCTGCCCCCGCCCCTGGGGCTCCGTCCGGCGCGGCGGGGGTCGGCCCGCTCTTCCATTTGCCACCTCCAGCTCGGGAATGAACCCCCTGGAGTGGCTCGAGGCTGTGCGCCGTGGGAAGGCAAGTGCAGCTGCGGGTGGGTGAAGTAAGTGGTTAGGGGAGGGACAGGGTGCTGGTGAGGCGGGGGAGGAAGCTGAGGATGGGGACGGATCTGGTTGAGGGTGGGACCAAAAGGCTCTGCTAAAGGGGGCGAGGGGCCGGCCCCGAGCCGCCTTCAGACGTGGAGGAAAAGGAATTTGAGCTGGGGTGGGGGTGGGGGGCGGGTGCGTACAGACAGATAGCGGAGGGGTTGATACCTGAGAAACGCAGAGGGGCAGACCCGAGCCCTGGAATGCCGGGCCCCGGCGGCCTTGGGAAGGCAGCCTTCTGGGTGCCTGGGATGGGGCGACCTTTCTCCCCGGGAGAAACAGACCTCCCGATTCTGTGTACGTTGGCGTCTTGGGCGGTGACTGAGTGGTCAGATCAGGGACCAGGGGAGCTTTTCCCTGCTCGAAGAGGACCCCCGTGTCCCCTCCTTTCTCCGACACCGGCTTCCACACCCTTCCACTTCCCACGCCCACCCTCCCTGCCCCGCGCCGGGGAGTTAGGGATGTTTCCACGGCCGCAGGGTGGGAAGGGGATTCCGGAACTCCGGCGGCAGGCTTGGGTGGTGGGTTGGGGAGAATCCCAGCGCCTGGCGAGTAGACCTCGGTCCCAACTGGTTGGAGGACAGCGCAGGGGGCGGAGGCTGCAGTGGGAGCCCCCGCCCCCTCTCCCGCCCCTCCCCACCTCGCACCTGGGCGGAGAGAGGGACCCGGGGAGCCCCAGACGCCCGGGAGGCTCGGGAGCGCGGCACGGGAGGGCGTGCTGCGAAACGCATGGCGCTGGGCTAAGGAGTGTGGGCATCGGGTGAGGGGAGGCCTGGTTCCCAGACCCGGGGCCCCAGGCAGAGGTGCGTCTGCCCACCTCTCAGCCCCCCAGGTAGATCCTCTGGTTGTTGCAGACGCTTTGGCGGATGCGGAAAGGCGAGGCGCTTTCCTCCTTTGCACCCTAGCAATCTGGAAGGGGGCCTAGACTGCTGTGGCGAGGCAAGGGCAGTCCCTGGGATCCACTGATGCTGGCGGGGAACACCCCGGGCTGTCAAAGGCCTGGAGGCACCTCATTTAACCCTTCTCTCTCTGAGGAGGTGCACGCCTCTCTCAAAGTGGCGCCTTGGACTGAGAAATCAATTCCCGGTTGGTTCCTCCCGGCTCCATAGGAGGCGAATTTGGAGGTTGCGTAGGTCAGGAGCCCCGTAAATCCCTCCGGTCCTGCCTGTGCAGCTCTCCCACGTGCAGGCTTTGAGGGGCACCACAGGCTCTGCGGTTGCCCTGCGGACATCTTCTGCTCTCCGGACCCGAGCTGGGAGAAAGCAGAGCTCAGCGCAGTCCCCTTTTCTGGGCCCTACGCCCTGGCCAGACCCTTCCGGAAGAGACGTCGACTGGCCAGGGCTCCGGAGGAATCCTGAGTTCGGTCACTCCCATCCGGCCCCCTCTGCAGCCGCGAGCTCCCTGTCTCCCCACAGCAAGCTCCAGAGTCCCAGGCAGCGGACAGGGGATGCCCTCGGAACAGGCTGGGGTGCACCTGCTGAGCGCAAACTCCACACCCTCCCGGGCCAGGCGTCGAGGGGGATAGAGCGTTGGCCTCCTCCGAATTCCCTGGATAACTGAGGTAGGATCCCAGAATTAAGTCCCTCACTCGGCACCACTGAGCTTTGGACACCCCAGGACCTGTTTCTTTCTGGGTGCTTGTCGCCTGGTTTTGTGCTCGGGTCACTTGCTTTGCCTGTAGAAACAGATTGGAAGGTGTCCCTTGGCAACTCTTGAAGGAAGACTTAAAATCCACACCAAGGTGTTTTTTGTTTTTTGTTTTTTTTTAGGTTGCTGAGCTATTCTGGGGCGACAGGTAGTAATAATAACCATCAGCACTCGCATTTACTCTGTGCCAGGCTCTAAAGATTTCATTCATGGGCACTAATCCTCACAACAACCCTGGAAGGTAGTTATTACTCCCATTTTATTGGTGGGGAAACTAAGCCATGGAGAAATGAATTTCTTTGCTCATTGTCACCCAGCCAGTTAGTGGTGGGACTGGTTAGGCTTGTGGGTAGAGAACACTGGTGTGTCCCCTTCTTTGAACCCCATTTGGTACCAAAGAACCTTTGTCCCAGGGAAGCATGGGTGAGGCCCCCCGTTTTCTACTCAAACCCCAGGCCATGCTGGCAGTGCCATCCTTGCACTGGAGGACTCTGTAGCTGTGACCCTGGGGAGACGGATGGTGCATATCCCCCCTCAGAGCCCCATGGGGCGCACCTCCAGAGGATGGGATCCTGGCACCGGAAGCAGATTTAGGGAATTGGCTGCTGGCACTGGATTTCTTTTCTGAATCTTTTGGAGGACATTGCCTTTGTAAACGTGAGGAGAAATGGAAGGGGAATCCGAATGTGAGCAGGGCTCTGCTCTAGGGGCACACACTGTAGACACAGTATTCTGCAAATGAGTCCCTTTCTAGTGATTGAATCACAGAATATTAGAGTCGGCTCAGATATCACCCTTCCCAATCCAGAAGCCAGGAGGGGCCTTCTTGATGTGGTCAAGGCCACACCGTGTGTTTCCAGTACCACTAGTACTAGAACCACTGTCTTCTGACCCATGGTCAAAGTAAGCTCTGTTTATGCATGTATAGATTAGGTTCACTGTGGCTGTTTTTCAGCATCTTAAAATTAATTCATGAAAATTTAATTATGGAAACGCTTGTTTATTTAAAAAGTAGACCGATTTGCTAATTTCTCATAAATGCCTCCATCTACATAACCAGAAAAAGCTGCTATCATATAGTAGATAAACCACCACAAATGTGTCTTTTGTCAAACATTGCAGTATGCTATTGCTAAGCCTTCCAATAAAAAAATTAACTAACCATGCAACCCTTTGGATGATTCTAAATAAAATTTAATGGATTCTCAACCATTTTAGCCAAGGCCTTCTGTCAAGTTCAGTGGCTCTGTCCTTCCCCAAACCCAATTATTTGTGAAAATAAGAAAATGTTGGACCTCAGAGGGAAAAATCCTTTTGCATGCAATGAGATGATTTGGCGTTATTTCTTCGGGATTTCTGACCATTGGGTTAAACTTTAGGCCGATGTCAATTTGAGGCAAAATCACGTCTTTCTAGTGGACATACTTGAGGCTCAGAAAGGGGAAAATAATGCTTTGTCCTTTTCTCACTCCCTGAGTCCCTTTAACAAAGGGGACTTTCTCTAGCAGTTTAGGGATTCTATATGCCCCTAGGCATTCTTGTAGGACAGAATTCTGATTTCTAAGAGCATCCCATGTCTTTTCTCTGTAGCTACAATACTAGGATGTTCTTCCCCTGGAGCTGAACCAACAAAAAGTCAGTAAACAGAGAGGGGGATTGGGAAAGCCTGTTTCTCAGAGTCACATTGTGTGTGTGTGTTTGGGAGGTGGGCGGTAGCTAAGAGTTACAGGCGCAGGGTGGAAATTTGGTGCCTTTTATGTCACCTGGAACAAGATTCCCATCCCTGATGCTGTGCTAAACCAGGGCAGAGGCCCTCGGGATGGAAAGGAGGCTTGGCTGATGAAGGGCCTTGGGGTGGCAGAGATGACCCCGGAGAGCCTGCACTGAGAGATGCTGTCCTTCCCCCCTTCCCCTCCTACCCACCTCCTCAGTCCGCCATCCATGTTGGGTTGACTGATCTGAATCCCAGTGTCCTCAGTTATCTCAGGGGAAGCATTCACTTTCTAGAGAATTCATTAGAAACGCATACTGTTTTTATGTAAGGAGGAGAAAATATGCACAGATGCCCCAGTCCTCAGGGAGAGCCCTGAACCTCAGATCATCCCAGAAGGGTGATCTTCTGAAGGTGGGGATACGGCTTTAGTTGGATTACTGCGGTGTTAGAGAATAAAAGATGTAGTGTTGAAATCAGGTGTGACAACATCCCAGAGAAATGGTTTCTTTTTTGGGAACCTCAGGAAAAAGAATTCTTCTGCACCTGGGCAGACATCCTGGTTTCCAATTCCTAGCTTTTCAGGGGTGTCAGGGAGTTAGCTGTATCCTTATCCCACGTGTGTGGTCCATACCCCCTCTACTTACTTACTTACACATTCCTGTGTGGCCCACATAACACTTCTAATGGGGCAATTGGTTAGGGGTGTATTTATCTTAGATCATATAAACACAAGTTTGCTGACAGAATAACAATTATTATTAAGCAACAGGCTCTGGGAAAAGGTTATTAAAAAAAAGAAACCTTTTAATTCAGAACACAATGAATAAATATTTGTATGCAATACACAGTTAGAAGCATTGATAAAATTTTTGGTTTTGGTGAGATACTTAAAAATAAAAGAGAAGCAAGAACCAGAGCATCTGAACTTGACCAATTTTTAATAACAAGAGAAGCCAAATAATAAGGATCTGTGGAATTTGAAGAGGACAGCAGGGGGAAGAAAAGAAAAAGAAAACATAAGCAAGTAGAACCTGAGAAGCTATTCCCTCATGGATTTTATTTTAAATTAAAACATAATATCTTAATCTATGTTTAGATTTGAATAACCCATAGGATTAATAGAGTTAGTATTTTATCTTCAGATTGTGGCTTCCATGAGCTTTATTCTACAAGTGATTGGGAACCATGATGGCAGCCCTTGTACCTGCCATACTAGTATCTACCTACCTGTGCTTTGTAAAAACCTGGTGAATTAATACATCACAACATGACATACGAAATGACCATTTGATATAAGAATGAAGTCTGCAACCTTCTCAAGAGCTGACCGTCCTGGAACATATTTTCCCAAAGTGAATAAGCTAAGAGTAAGGGCTGTATAATTCATTAAAAAAAGAAAAGAAAAGAATACATATTGAAAAAGAACCACCTGGATAAAACCAAGATTTTTCTCCTTCAGAGGATAAATTAACAGATAGATAAGTTTATAAAATTTATGGTTTCAATTTCTCCTAAGCTCTCTGAGCTGCTTTTTATGTTAATACTTGTCCAGTGACCGTTTTTGAAAAAGGATTTAAGACACTTTTTGAAAAAGGATTTATGCCTTTTTAACAAATTTATTTAATTTATTTATTTTTGGCTGTGCTGGGTCTTCGTTTCTGCACACGGGCCTTCTCTAGTTGTGGCGAGCGGGGGCTACTCTTCGTTGCGATGCACGGGCTTCTCATTGTGGTGGCTTCTCTTGTTGCGGAGCACGGGCTCTAGGCACGTGGGCTCAGTAGTTGTGGAGCACGGACTTAGTTGCTCTGCATCATGTGGGATCTTCCCGGACCAGGGATGGAACCCGTGTCCCCTGCATTGGCAGGCAGATTCTTAACCACTGTGTCACCAGGGGAGCCCTGTGCCTTTTATTAGAAGTAAAATGGAAAACAAATATAAAAAATAAAATATTGTGAGTCATTCTCAAGCATGGAATAATACAAATTTAGATTGGTTTCCTTCTCTTCTTTTTTTTTTTCTTTTTAGGTCACTGATAGAATTTTCATTCTGCATGTAAATAATCAGTACCTTGCTGGCAGAGACAGCTGGACAAATATTTCCCCTGGTAGTAGCAGGAAGAAGGCACAGGGCACTTGTATATTTGTCCAGAACTAAAGCGCAAAGGTCCTGGCTTCCCCTCTAGTTTTTTAACCTCAGTTCTGGTCTAGAAAAGCAGTCCTTGCATAGGCCTGCATACAGAGGGCTCACCCTGGTAGCAGTGACTAAGCAGTATCCCTTCCTTGGCTACACTGGGAATTTATGCTCTGAGAAGGATCCTGGTCCAGCTTGCTGACCTTCCCTAGACATCTGGTCATGAGCAATTACCAAGCAGGAATGTTTTCCATTCTTCCTACAGATTATATTTAAGCTTGGGTTGGCAAAGTCGCGTCATCTCCTGCCATGGAGTGTTTTGTAGTCATTTATTTGGGTGGTCGGTCCGTTTTTTAGTTGCTTCTCAAAAACCCTTCCTACCAACAAAATTAATACCCTTCCCTAATGAAAGGTATAATGTAGACTCTTGGTGCTCAAAGCATCTGCTACAAAACTCATGAGAGAGGGATGGGTGAGAGCCAGCCAGGTCAGGAGGCCCAGGAGAGAGGCCACAGAGAAGCAGTGGAGGGGGGGCGGGTAGGAGAGAAAGGGGGTAGGAGGGGCAAGCATCAGGGGAAATGGGCCACCCAAAGGAAGGGGGCCCAGCGGTTAATACAGGAAGACTGAGAGATACTTGGTAAAAGCCAAATCTAAAGGATAAGAAAAAGGGCATAAAAATAAGAGAAGATGAAGAAAGCTAATGGGTGTGATAAAGGCCTGAAGAAGAGGTGTACAGGTTATTAATAATGCACCTAAATAATTCCTCAAGGTCTAGATCAACCCAAAGGCAAGCTGAGACCTCAGCCAGAGGGCAGGCTGTCTTTCCCACACTCCCTGTCCTTGGTTAATGTGGCTTCTCCATCACCAGGCCAAGGGCTCTTAATCTTATTTATGCCATGGTGCCCTTTGGCAGTCTAGGGTCATTTAGGGATCCTAGAATGATGTGTTTAGATATATAAATGGCAATACATAAGATTATAACACAAGCTGTATAAACCATTGTGACCTACTAGTGTACGCACAACAAGATCTGATGGTGGACCAGTGGGATGAGCATAATGCTGCTGTGGGTGACTGTAGACCTGCACCGTGATAGGAAAACATCCCATCTGTATGTTTGGGTGGCAACATCACCGGTCCCGGTACTGTGCTTAAGGTTTGTGGCCTGCATTTATAATAGAGTGAAACGCTAAATTGTAGTTCAACATTAGTAAACGAATTCATGACTATTGTCCCCTTCGGGTTCCTGGATTGCTTGAATCCTGTTGATAGATGCCTTGGAGCTCTGCGACTGGGGTGACCATATCATTCATGACCGGGATACTTCTGAGAATGAAAGGGAGTATAGTTGTTCCTCTAAGAAGTGGGTGTGAACTGGGATGGGCCTGGGCAAATTGTAGCACAGGGTCCCTCAGCTGTGGAGACCTCCTTGGGGTCTCTCTTCCCAGATCAGTTTTCACTTCTCTGGCCCAAGGAATTGGCATCATCTGCCCTATTCCTAGGGGTCATCCTTGTAGATACTGATGGGCATTGGGAAGTGGAGAACAACTCTAGGTGAAAGAAGCCACATGTCAGGGCCACAGCTGGACGATGGGATGCCTTTGTGAGAACTGGAAAATGGGCTTCCTTGGAGCAGCCGCAGCTTCTGGCTCCTGGCTGGGTGAACACTGGCCTGCATTTCATTTCCCACTGGCTGCCTTGGCTTCATGTCCTGAAGCCTCGGCCAATTTCTCCTGAAGTGAGGTTGAATTATTAGACTACAGTGCATTTCAGCCCACAGTTTCAACTTCTCCCAACGTTTTTTTTTTTTTCAAAGCAGAGCTGCCACAATGGCTTTTCAAGGTTCTCTTCCTGTCCCTACCCACTTCTTACTTATCAGGAAGTGGCCTCGGTGCGGGCAGGTGGATGGAGACCCATGGGAAGAGGCCAGGATCTGGAGAATTCTTAAACTGGATCATAAGGCCTCGAGTGACGGAGACGGACTGAGGTCACGGAGTGTTCCCTAAGCACGTGGCTCATACTGTCCTGTGCTGGGGGAAGATGACAGCAGGTCCCTGAGCCTGGGGATTGCCCTGCGTCTGTCTGTACCGACTGGTGAAGTGGAACCTGCTTAGTAGAAAAAAAGTCTCTTCTAAGAAAGCCTTTGACTCTGCAGGGGGGATGCAGCATCTCAGGAGCCTTGTCTTTATGTGCATGTAGAGTATTTGATCAGGAGCCAGGCAACCAGCTTTGGCCCTAACCAGCTTGGTGGTGATGGGCTGGTTAGGATGACTGCCCTCTGCGCCCCTTCCTCAGACAGAGGACGCTTGGAAGCTAGATGGTTTCTAAAGCCCCTTCCAGTGCAGTGGTCTGCAAGGGCATTGTTTTATTTATACTCCATTCGCTGGCCTTCCTCTTTAAGCAGGTCCAGGCTCACTTTCTTGCTTAGGGCTTCCAGACCTTACATACCACAGATCCAACGATGACAGATGGAGACACTCCGCCATCCTTAGGGTCTGTGACTAGAGTGAGGGGATGGGGGTGGGAAGAGTACCAGGAGGCAAAGGGGTAGAGTAGGAAAGGAGTGGACCAACTGATAAGTTTCCTTTTGCAACAATAATAATTGCTCAGGAAAGATGGAGGGAAGATGAGTTCCTAAAATTTTGACTGTGTTCATCTGTGTCTAACTCTTTATAACCATGTAATCATGTCACTCCCTGCTAAACACTTTTCAATTACTCCTGGTCGTCTCCAGGAGGATTACATCCTTATGATGGTTGAATAGGTCCTTCGTCACCTGGTCCTGCCTGTCTCTCCATCTGTCATTTTCCTGGGCACACCTACGCCCTGGTGTGTTCGTACTAGTTAGCAGTGACAAGGCTTCTCACTTCTTCTCTGAAACTCTGCCCTTGGTGATGCCACCTGGCAGCCTGAAATCAGCTATGGCAGGGGCATCTACACCACAGAAACTGACAAGCATTATAAAGCAGTGCTGTGTTCCCAGAGAGTCTCTTGTTAAAACTTGACTGGCACACACCACTGCCCCTGCCTCGCCCAAAGACTTGCACTTCCTGCCACAAAAGCTTCTCTTTCCCATCTCTCCATCTGCTCTTCCGGACTGCCGACGGCTCATCTGTCTTTCTTTCCTTCTCTCTCGCTTTCCCTTCTTCTTTCCCTCCCTCCCTTCCTTCTAAGTGTCCCTCCACCTTCTCATCCAGAGGTTGCCAGACTCCGTTCTCATCCCTATTCTGCCCCTTCATAGTTGAGTGAGTGAATCTGGCAGAACTTCCTAACTTTTAACATGCCTCAGTTTTCTTTACGTAAAATGGATATAATCATTGGTCGTTGTGAGGCTTAAATGAGTTAATACGTCTAAGGTACTGTGAATAGTACATGATAAGTACTATTTAAAAGTCTTTGTTTCGGGCTTCCCTGGTGGTGCAGTGGTTGAGAGTCCGCCTGCTGATGCAGGGGACACGGGTTCGTGCCCCGGTCCGGAAAGATCCCACATGCCGCGGAGCAGCTGGGCCTGTGAGCCATGGCCGCTGAGCCTGCGTGTCCTGAGCCTGTGCTCCGCAATGGGAGAGGCCACAACAGTGAGAGGCCTGCATACCACACACACAAAAAAGTCTTTGTTTCTAGTATTGATCACAACATCATAGATCGCTTGCTCTGTACCTGGCACTGAATATTGCACGTAGGAAGAGAGGTTCAACAAAACAAGCACAAGACAAGGTTTAAGAGCCTTGAGCAAAGCCTGGTTAGTTCTTCCAGGCATATCAGAATGGACTTCATGGAGCCAGCGGCATTTAAACTGAATCCTGAGAGACAGATGGCAAAAACCCACCAAACTGGCCAGACGGACAGAGGCATCTCAGGAGGAACAGAGTCACGTGAGCACCTGCACACCCGAGGGAACCACGTGGTCTGTTAAGTCTCTGTGTAGCTGAGCGTGAGAGCGTGGAGGGAGAGGGGCTCTGATCATATCTGGGTTATGGTAACACCCACCGGGAAGTCAGCTGCGGTCTCCTCTTAGCTCTGCCTTTCTGTTGCCTGCAGCGGTGCGGGTCTGAGCTTCCGATTTGCCAAAAAAATGTCAGACATCCAGATTTGTATGTGAAAGCTCGTAATGGTAATGGTTAATGGCAGAACGCATTCAATCAAAAAATAAACAAAATTAACAAAACGAAGCCTATCCAGAGGCTATATCCAGTCTCCTGTGGGAGAATGGGATTCTAGGTCCTCAAGCTGTGCCAGGATAAGGTCTGCAGTTGAATACCTGACTTCGAATGGGCGCTGTGTGGCCCACAGGTGAGAGTGCCTCAAGGTCTCAGAGCCCTGGTTTTCTGCCAAAAGGCCTTGCCACAAAGAACCTTTTGGCTTATGGAGATAAAAGCCCTTGCAAAGAACCCGACACATGTTAGAATTTTTCCCAGACCCCATGGACTGTGGCAAAGATGTCCACTCAGTAGAGCCCAAGCCTGATCACAGTCACCCAAAGATACCCGGATAGCCTTACCTGCCTTTTTAATTTTAACAATAGATGGGGGAAGAGAAATGTAGGAGTATTTTTTTTTCCCCTTCGTTCTGTTAAAAACATCACAAGGAGCTTGACATTCCATTTTGGAAGGCTGGATGTCACAGATCCAGCTGAGAGCGATTGATTGCTTCTGCTTGGATTTAAGATCCTGGGGAAAAGGTGCACTCAACTTCTATGTGGGGTATGTTGATTGTTCCTTCGAGGCGGGGGAGATTCTCTGAGAAGCAGTCAGCCATGCTAGGTGTTAGTCAGGGTCCTGTCAAGATCTGCACTTACATTTGTGAAATTTCTCCTCTTTTTTTTAAAAAAAATTTTATTTATTTATTTGGCTGTGTTCAGTCTTCATTTCTGTGCGTGGGCTTTCTCTTGTTGCGGCGAGCGGGGGCCACTCTTCACCACAGTGCGCGGGCCTCTCACTGTCGCGGCCTCTCTTGTTGTGGAGCACAAGCTCCAGACGCGCAGGCTCAGTAGTTGTGGCGCATGGGCCTAGCTGCTCCGCGGCATGTGGGATCTTCCCAGACCAGGGCTCGAACCCGTGTTCCCTGCATTGGCAGGCAGATTCTTAACCACTGCGCCACCAGGGAAGCCCGAAATTTCCCCTCTTTTGAGTGCTTTCCATTCCAGGCTGGCTTTGATCGAGCAGGTTTTAAGAAAATGGTCAAACCTTAGAAGAGTGGAATTATTTCTAGTTGAGGGAGCTTGGTGGATGCCGGCTTCCGTGAAGTAGAGAGGTGGCTAGGCCAGCAGCCTGCTTCATCAGGCCTGATGAAAAGCACTCTGTAATTGCAGCTTTGTGATTATAATACATTGAATCCTGGTGTTATTCTGATTTGGGGTTATCTGTATTTGTTTCCTTGTATTGCCTGATTGAACTTGATCACGAGAAGCTTTGGAGTTGCAGGCAGGCTTTGGAGTAAGGACACCTGACTTACAAAAGCACATCAGAGGGCTTCCCTGGTGGCGCAGTGGTTGAGAGTCCGCCTGCTGATGCAGGGGACGTGGGTTCATGCCCTGGTCCGGGAAGATCCCACGTGCCACAGAGCGGCTGGGCCCGTGAGCCATGGCCGCTGAGCCTGCGCATCCGGAGCCTGTTGCTCTGCAACAGGAGAGGCCACAGCAGTGAGAGGCCCGCGTACTGCAAAAAAAAAAAAAAAAAAAGCACATCAGATCTGGATTCTGGCCTACACTGTAGAGCTCCTACCACTTCTGCTCCAGGAGCTGATCTGAGCCTCGGAGTCTGTCTCACTTGCTTCCAAGCCCTAAGCCCCCTGGGCCCTCAGGACTGAGGTGTCTGGTGCTGCTGTAGCTCTCACCCCCTGCTGGTGTCTGGGGTCCTGTGCCATACCAACCACTTCAGGAACCAAACCCCAGAGAAACCAAGGTCCTACTCTTCTGAGGTGGATTTGAAACACTTAAGTTTATTGAGTTAACATTATGGGTCAAATAGCACATTTGCTGTGAAGGAGGTGTTGAAGGCCTAACCCCTAATGTGATGGTGTTTAGAGATGGGGCCTTTGGGAGGTGATTAGGTTTGGGTCAGGTCAGGAGGGTAAGGCCAGACACCACTGGAGAGCTTGCTTCCTCTTTTCCAGGCACACACACCCAGGAAAGGCCACATCAGGATACAGCAAGAGCATGACCTTCTGTAACCCAAGGAGAGGGCCCTCATCAGACCCCAACCATGCTGGCACCTTGATCTTGGACTCCAGTCACTAGAACTGAGAGAAATAAATTCCTGTTGCCCCCGGTCTATGGAATTTATAACAAAATTAACAGGCAGCCTGAGATGACTAATATAGGAGGTTACTATAACTTAGCCTGGCACCTAGCCACCTTGTGAAACATATCTGGGCAAAGATGTGCCTTTTTCATACCATGGTATCTGATGCTTACCATCAGCCTGGCACTTAGTAGGCACTCAGTAACTTCTTGTTGAATGAAAGAATGAGTGAACACTAATGAATGGAGTGGGAAATGTCCAATTTATAAACAAACATTTAGAAAACAGTTAATTTGAGTGTTGGAAATTTCCTGCAACTGTGGTTTGGAGATGAAGGAAACATAAATTCTTCTAGAGAAGAAGCTGTTAACACCCTGAACTTTTTACTAGTTCACCCCACATAGGGTGTCCTGGAGCAATTCTCCGTAAAGAGATGCTGAGTTGAGCTGCTGGCCTACCAAAAAACCATAATTAACTTAATTTTAGTAAAATAACAAAGAAAAGTCATTTCTTTATAAATGAATCATAGAACCTCAACATTGGAAAGGACTTGTGAGGTCCTTTTTTATTTTAAATACCCAATAGGCAGGTTGCCATAGAAGGAAGTGATTTTTTTCTGACAAAATCATGGCTTTCGGGGTCTTTCTTGTTCCTCTGAGAGATCCTTCAGACATGAGGAGGACTTTGCTCTATGGGTTTTGCAATTTGAGAATGGAAATACTGTTTCCTTAAGATGCGATTCATCTTTCTTCATATCTGGGTGCAGATGAGTTAAGAATGTGTGGGTGTGGGATTTGAAGAGTCTGACGTGCTTAGGTAACAGTTGGCGTGCCAGTTGTATAATGAAGAATAAGTATTGACAGTGTTAAATTGTGGCTGAATCTTGGTTTTGGTGTTTAAAAAAAAAAAAAACAATAAAATTTCTAAAAGCGACAGCGTTGTTTTCATGCCAGGGGTGTTTTCTAAATGTTGGGACAACAGTGCTGAGACACGTGGGTCTCCCATACGTGTCACTGTCTTCTGCCTAGCCTGGTTTTACTACTATCCCGCATAACTTTCTTTTTAATTGGCAAGGGCTGTGCCGTTTCTAAATATACATTTGTGTTGTACTCGATGGATGGAGGGAAATAGCTTTGGAAATAACAGGTAAAATTTTAATTCACATTTCATATTGAAGGTGGAAGAGCCAACTGGTTTCTCAGGAAAATTTATGGCATTTTATTGAGTTACTAGGTAGTTACTGTTTGCCTCCCAAGCTCCAAAAACTCTAAATCATCATCAGCTTCCAGGGCTTTCTCAGGTGAAGCTGTGCACCATTACTTCTTTAAGAAGCAATGTTCCTTTCTCCACCTTATCTGTGTGCTGACAAGAATAGAGACAGAAATACAGAGAGACTCTCTGCTACTCACTTGTGGGTGGAGTAGGCAGTGTGAGTGTTACCTGACGGGTGCTAGGTAACTTTGTGGATTCTACTAGATACAGGTGCCTCTAGTTAAAAAACACATGGATATTCAGAGTCCTGGATTAATAATGTAATGCTTAGGTCAGGGGGTTTTAACCATTTTTCCTGCTATGTATCCTTTTGGCAGTCTAGTGAAACCTATGTATCTCTTCTTATTTTTTTAAAATTTTACTTAAACAAATTAATATTTGTTTAAATAAAATGTAAAATATTAATAAATATTAATATTAAAATTAATATTTTTAATTTGTTTAAATAAAATGTAAAAAATATTTTTAAATGTAAAAAATATGTAGGATTCCAAAGAACAAAAAAAGTACACAAACACACTGATTTTCACAGAGCTTACAAATGTATGCATGACCTATATCACTGCCCAATCTGTCAACAATATTTTAAAAATTACTTTAAATAACACACTTTAATAGTTAGCTTAACCATCAGATGTGTCTGAACTTGCCTGTTATAGACTTGCAGCCCACATGCCTCTCATATTTCAAAAGGCAGTGTTAACTTATGAAGGATTAAAAATTCTCATTTGAACGGTCCCGTTTTGCGAAACTCCAACAAATAATTTAAATGGCTGATTTCTTCCCACGTATTCATGAAGGACAAGCAAGTGTAGATACGTAAGACTATAAAGCATCCTAGTTGTCTGGTCGCTAGGTGGAGAATGCACCTTCCCTGTTTTGTAGCTGAACGATGACCAGATTAGAAATTGACTAAGAGTTACCTCTGTATAGTATGAGGGGCTATAGTCAGGAAGAATTAACTACCATAAAGTTATCATGCACATAAACGATATTTCAGGATTTCTGGAACAACTGTGTTGTCATGTGGAAAAAAGGTGTGATTTTTTTACTGCTCATGTCACAGGTACCGATAATACTAATGTAGTTTGTTGCTTGCCTTGAAATTTGAAGGAAGTGCTAAATTCCCGTTGGAGATCAGTGGAGAAAAAAAATCAGAAAAGACCTTCCACGGTTGTGGATTCCTTGTATTCTAGGTAGGGCCACAATATAAGGAGGGGTAGGGCATGGACCTGAGTTAAAAACCTCTGTCTCAAGGTGTGAGTAAACACCTGATAACAAACAAAGCAGTTTTCAGATGGATGAGACCCATTAGAAGGGATTATAAAAGAGTGTCATTTTCTGTTTGGTAGTTTATTTAACAAACATGGCTAAGGAGCGTGGCTGGCCTCATAACTGGTCCCTTCAGAGAGACAGGCCATTGATTTGATCTAAAATAGTGTTGGGTCTTCTTTGAGAGCGGGAAGTATAATATTTTGAATATTTTCATCACTGTTAATTCTTAAACTGTTTTGGGGTGGTTTGAAATAAGCCAAAGTTGTTTGAAGTAAGGCTGTTGAATGCAGAGGGTGATCAAGGTGTGTAGACACCAGGTTGGGACTTGAAAATCCCAAGGCTTCTTTTCAGAGGGGACTCGCCAGCTACCCTGAAGGCTGCTCCATCACAGATGGAGGTGGGGTAGGGATGAGATCCAGAAAAGGCTGTGTTTCTAAAATAATAACATCTTTGGAGTCAGCCTTTGGTCCTCTGGGGTGACAACTTTATACACGCACTTCACTCTATAGAGTAACGTTCCAAGACGGTTTCAAAATATTTAGTGACAATATTCAGTGTCACAGTTTATACAGTCGTGACTAGAACTGCACTGTCCAGCAGAAGCATAATGCTAGCTACCTATGCAATTTCAGCTTTCAAGTAGCTACACTACACATATAAAAAGAAAAAGGTGAAATTAGTTTGAATAATATATTTTACTTAACCCAGTATCTCCAAAAGTATCATTTAAACTTAAAACAAAATTAAAATTTATTAAATGTTTTCCACACCGAGTCTTTGAAATCTCGTGTGTATTTTATACCCACAGCACATTGCACTTTGGACACTGAATTTTCATCAGAAACACTTGACCTATGTTTAGATTTCATAAAATGTACTGTTGAAAAATCAGATTTATGTATCCAACTTGTAGCAAATATACTTAAACGTTTTCCAATAACTGAATGAGTATTAGTTTTTATTCTATTTATTTATTTATTTATTTATGGCTGTGCTGGGTCTTTGTTTCTGTGTGAGGGCTTTCTCTAGTTGTAGCAAGTGGGGGCCACTCTTCATCGCGGTGTGCAGGCCTCTCAGTATCGCGGCCTCTCTTATTGCGGAGCACAGGCTCCAGATGCGCAGGCTCAGTAATTGTGGCTCACGGGCCCCGTTGTTCCGTGGCATGTGGGATCTTCCCAGACCAGGGCTCGAACCCGTGTCCCCTGCATTGGCAGGCAGATTCTCAACCACTGCACCACCAGGGAAGCCCCGATAATTAGTTTTTAAACTTTAAATAAATCATTAAAATTCAACCTTTAGCTTCTCAGTCTTGCAGGCCCCATTTCCAGGGCTGAGTGGCCACATGTGACTGCTGGTTACCGTACTGGATGGTGCAGGTCAAGACTGTATGGGGCTATATATACAGTAGGACCTACTGTAGAGCACAGGGAACTCTACTCAATACTCTATAATGGCCTATATGGGAAAAGAATCTAAAAAAAGTGGATATATGTACATGTATAACTGAGTCACTTTGCTGTACACTGGAAACTAATACAACATTGTAAATTAACTATACTCCAATAAAAATTAAAAAAAAACAACTGTATGGGATACCACTGGAGAGAAATCCATAGGCACCAAGCCGATAGTCAAAACTCATTGGCAAAATTATGGAGAGAGGCTTGTCTTTGCAGTTGTCTGTCCTTTCTGTGAATCAGTCCTATTAGTCTTTTTGTTAATCCAGTATTTTTCCAGAAGCTCCTGATCTTTTCTTTAGAATCTTTCATATGATCCCCTCCCCAAAGGGCCTTTTCTTAGGGCTATTGATCCCTCCATCCAGGGGCATCCTATGGCTTCTGCCTCCTAGAAGGAAGGTTCAGGGATCAGGGTAGGTGATTAGCTGGAGACAGGAAGCTCATGCCTCTGCCCCAGGTTCTCAAGACTGAGAGTACAGTTTTCTAACTCTGAGCCCCACTGGATGTCCAGTACCTCTGATTCTGATTCTGAAAAATTGGGGTGGAGCCCAGGAAACTGCATTTTTATCAAGTCTTCCTTGCTCTCCCTACCTTCCCCCACCAAGTGACTCAGAACAGCTTAATTTAAGAACTGCTGACCTAAGCATCCCTCCTCCCACGTATTCTTTTTGCTAGTGGTTCATAAGGTGTGTTCTGAGGACCCTCTTCAGCAGAAGACCCTGTGTCTCCTTAAACTGAAGAGTTGTAGGCCTTGCCCCAAACCAGCTAAATCAGAATATCTGAAGGTGTGACACTAGGAATTGACATTTTTAACAAGCTCCCCAAGTCATTCTTATGCCTACTAACATTTAAAGACTTTAAACCTTATGCATTATGACCACCTAGAGGGTTGGAATAGGGAGGGTGGGAGGGAGATACAAGAGGGAGGGGATATGGGGATATATGTATACACAAAGCTGATTCACTTTGTTATACAGCAGCAACTAACACAACAGTGTAAAGCAATTATACTCTGATAAAGATGTAAATGAACAAACAAACAAACCTTATGCAGACCTTCCCGCTTAGAAATTTGGAATTCTTCAATTCCATCCTTTCTCATTCACCCTTCCCCGATGTCTGACCTTTAGAAACCCACTTGCCATATTTATTCTACCTCCCCTGTGTTAGGGTTATTTAACGAATATGCATTTGTTCCAGGGACTGGGGAAGAAAAATATAGATCGTGAGATCCTGTCTCTGACTGCAGAGAACTTGTAGACATAGGAGGGAGAGGCAGATTTATGGAAAACTGAGGTCATAAAGCACTACAGGTGGAGCGCCACATATATGTGCCAGGCACCTTGGGGACACGAAGAAGACAAGAGTCATATATGCACCTGGGTCGGGAGTTGATGAGAATGGCTTCAAAAGGGCTTCAGAGACCTGCTACCAACCAGGGTTCTTGGCCTCCTTAATCAGTAGAAATTGATCAGAGGCCAGACAAGAAATCCAGGCAAGGCTTTATTGGGGCCCCTGTGGCTGCCAGAGGGAGTAAGAAAGAACAAGCAACATGTTCCCTTGCTCGCTTACCCGGGATGGGGGTGGGGGTGGTGAGCTTGTTCATTACATGGGGGTGAGGGTAGGGGTTTGGCCAGGGGTCAGGTCGGAGGGGTACCTTAGGTGGTCTGCCCACCCCTTTGGTGGTGTCGTGTGCAGGGGGCATGCGCAGTGCCCTGCTTTTCTTCCGGCTCTTCAGAAGTGGCAGTTGGCTTTTGGGGGGGGTGGGTTTTGGTCTTTTTGTATCTTGTTGTCCATAATATGCCCCAACTGCACATGCCACAGAGCTGTCCAGTCTGATGCTGTGGCTTCACTTCTGCTGCCGTGGTTCACACAGATTTCTGCTGTGGTTGACCTTCACTTGAAACCCACAGGCAAAGGAACTCTGGAGAACAAGGCCAAACAAAGCAAAGTCAACCCAATACAAAGCCACTGCAGCTCCTTGGGACACCTGTGCTGGCTCCATGCAAGAGGGAGTGGGGTGATGGGTGGGATGTCCAGCCTTGAGGGCCCTGCTAAATCCATAAGGACTTTACCTCTTGATAGCAATGGCTTATACATTGGAGGTGTGACCTGATAAATGAATTTTCTTTATGAGAATAACTCAGGCAGTGGTTCTCAAATTTCTGGCATTAGAAACATTTTAGAGTCTCAACCATGATGGAGGATCCCAAAGAGTTTTTGTTTACATGGGTTATATTATCCATATTTACCAAATATGCTAAATTAGAAGTTAATACTGAGAAATTTAAAAAAAGTTTACTAATTTATTAAAAATAACAATAGTAAGCACATTTTGTGTTAACATAAAAGCAATTTTTTGTGAAAAATAATTTATTTTCCAAAACAAACATTCAGTGAGGAGAGTGGCATCATGGTACGTTTCTGCACATCACATTAATACCTAATTCCCACACCTGCTTCTGTGTTCCTTCTGTTGTGATAGCCCATGGCAGAAAGCCTTGGCAAAACCCCAGTCCACTTGTGATAGGTGGAGTAGAAAAGACAAGCCATGTCTTTAGTGTCGTGTCTGTGGTATTATGGAAACAATCTATATCATAACTGGAGTCAAGTCATATCTACAGAATTATGGAAGGAGTCTTATCCTCATCGATCCCTGGGAAGGGCCTCAGGAACCCCCCAGGAGTCCCTGGACCATGTTTTGAGAGCCATTGGCGAGGAGGGTGTCTTGATGAGCAGGCAATGTGACCAGGATACGGGGAGGAGACCTCATAACAGTGTCGGGGGAGGTGAGGGAGGGCCTGCATCAAGGTGTATCAGCGGGGATGAGAAGGGAGGGTGAGGGAGAGATACTAAGGAGGCAGATGCCACAGAACCAACCAAGTGGATGTGGGGATGAAAGAGGGGAGAGGCCCTGAGGATGTCCTGGGTCAGTGGAGATCCACCAGCTGCTGGTATCCAGCCCTGAGCTGGCCAGGCCTCTGTTCCTCAGGATCACAGCTGAGGGGGAAGGGAGGTGTCAGGTCCAGCCCTAGAGTAATTTTCTGCAGGTCTAAAGCTGCCTTCTATGGTATGATTATACATTGGCAGGAATGTATCTTTTAGGATAGGCAGAGTTCCTGAAAGCCTTCCAGGCCGCGTGGTTCATGTATGCAGGGACACAGGGAGAGAAGGCTCTTTGGTGAGTAGCAAAGATGACAAGGGTTGAGGTTTGGGGAACGCCCTTCTCTTTGGGACTGGACGCATTTGTGGTGAAAGAGCATTCACCAGGCACTCAGGAAGCCAGAATGTGGTTTTACACAGTGTAAGTGTGTGTGCGCATGTGTATGTGTATATGTGTGTTCTATATATATGTGTATAAATACGGTTTTATATATGTATATGGCGTGTATGGTTTTATATATAAATAGCTATATAGGCTCAGGGAGCTGCATGGGGAATTCCGGGGGATGGAATGAACTGGCCTGGGCATCTGAAGCTGTGGATGAAGGTCCTGGTTTACCACCAACTCCCAGTGTGACCCTGGACAACCCACTAGTCACCTCAGGGTCTTGAGCTCCTTGTCTGGGAAACGTAGAGGGTGTGAAACGTAGGAATCATGTGATGCAATCCAGGTATTTTACAGGCCACAAAGAGTGATATTCTGGAGGACACAGCGATTCCATCAGTGTCAGCATTTGCTCACGTAATGTTTTCCTGGCCCCGTTTTCAATCTCACCTGCTGAGGGGTTGGGAAATGAACAGAGAAGCAATCCATTTGGTGTCAAGGGACAGCAGCTGTGTCTCTCAGGAGCTGCAGGTCTTGTCATTGGTTTGAATGTGGTCCCTGGCTTGGCCTGGCAACCTGGCCCCCTCTTGTTTCCTTAGTCCTTGAGAAAGCCTTTTGGGCAAATTCTGTCCACACGCGTGTGCACACAGAGCAGTTTGATCCTACTCTGCTCAGTGATTCCCCAAGTGTGCAATGGGAGGTGGGTTTAGATATGCACAGATGGTATTTATGTATACTTTGATAATATAGAAAAATTGAGCAAGTATAGCAAAACCATTTATATTGGTATTATTTCATAGGCTAAGAAAGAGCTTAAATAAGTAAATTGAATTTTAAAAAGATTGCATAAATGCTAATGCAGGAAAAACTTGGATGTAACAAAATTCTTTTTTTAAAAATTTTTTAATTAATTAATTAATTTATTTTTGGCTGCGTTGGGTCTTCGTTGCTGTGCACGGGCCTCCTCTAGTTGTGGTGAGCAGGGGCTGCTCTTGGTTTCGGTGTGTGGGCTTCTCATTGCAGTGGCTTCTCTTGTTGCAGAGCACAGGCTCTAGGCACCCAGGCTTCAGTAGTTGTGGCACGCAGGCTCAGTAGTTGTGGCTCACGGGCTCTAGAGTGCAGGCTCAGTAGTTGTGGTGCATGGGCTTAGTTGTTCCACAGCATGTGGGATCTTCCCAGACCAGGGCTCGAACCTGTGTCCCCTGCATTGACAGGCGGATTCTTAACCACTGTGCCACCAGGGAAACCCTGTAGCAAAATTCTTGAAGGTAGGATGTGAGTGACTAACATGTGAGTAACATTAACTTAATCATATTAATGAGGCTTTTAACAAATTCAGAAAAGGAGATGGTCTTATCAGGTAATCCCTGATCCTGATACCTGTGTCGGAAGTGTTTTTATTTTTCATGGGTTTGGTATTTCAGCCTAAAAATTCCTTCTGGGGACCTGAGCTTTTAATATCTACTTTATATTGGTCATGTTAGGTACTTAAAATGTTAGATTTTAACCTGGATTTAACTAAGGGAAAGAATCAGGCAAATTAAAATGATGGGAAATTCTGTAAAACGACTGACCCTGTACTCTACAAAAATGGCAATGTCAGAAACACCACCCCTCTCCAAAACAAACAAAAAGAAAGCCATGGCTTGGGGACCATTCTAGACTAAAGGAAACTAGAGGTTTGACAACTAAATATAATGCGTGATCCTTTATTGGACCCTGGATCAAAAAATAGGAAGTTATAAAGGACATGTTGGGACGCTTAGGGAAATTTGAAAATCAACTGCTTATTAGACAAGAATAGAGTTATCGATTTTAAATTTCCCAAGTGTGATCATTGTCATATAGGGGACTATTCTTGGTCTTAGGGGACTCATGGTGAAGTACTGAGGGATGAAGTACATTAATGTCTACAACTAACTCTCAAGTAGTTCAAGCCAAAATATACATACATTCACATATACCCACATGCATACATAATGCCCATATACACACACAGATACATACACACAAAAAACACACATGTGTACGTACAGACATAGACATGCAGACATACATGCCCATATACACACAGATACATACACACAAAGACACACTTATGCACATACGTAGACATAGACATGTAGACATGCATGCCCAAATACACACAGATACAAACACACAAAGCCACACTTATGCACATACATAAACATAGACATACCTGCCCATATACATAGACACACATGCATGCATACCTTCACACATACACACTCACATATGTGCAAGGAGAGGGAAAGCAAGTGTGACAGAAAATTAACAGTTGGTTCATCCAGAGTGCCCATTGTGCAATTCTTGTACCCTTTTCATAGATTCAGACTTAAATTTTTTTCAAAATAAAAAGTTGCAGAAACTATTAGACTTTGTGAAGTAGAGAAATCTCAGCAATAATCAAAGACTTTCATCAAGTAGATCAAGACGTAAGTGTTGAGAATGTGGATAACAGTTTCTCGAGCTTACTACTGTTACCAAGCCAAACTTGGGTCCACTCACCCGCACACAGTAAATCCAACCTACTGACACCAGGCTGTGGTGAAGAAAGTACAGCATTTATTGCAGGCACCAAGCAAGGAGAACAGGCAGCTCTTGTTCAAAAGACCTGAGCTCCCCAGTGGCTTTCATGGAAGGGGTTTTAAAGGCAGTGGGAGGGAGGGGGCTGTAGGTGCATGATTAGCTTGTGCCCAGTTCTCAGACTGGTTTGCATCAAGGTGAAGTTTCAAGAATCATTGACCTTCTGGTTTCAACCAGTCTGGGGTCTCTGTTCTTGCAGTCAGCAGTTTTCATCTGGTGGGTTCTGCTTCCTGTACAAACAACTTAGGAAGGTGTGTCAGGCCTTTATCTGTAGCTTTCAGGGAACTGGGAGTTGGGTGACTCTCTTATGTGGCGGATTTATAGTCTAAAGCGTTACCAGTTCCCCAGCCCAACAGCTATTCTTTGTTTCTCCATCTCCACGTTTCCCATCATTAACTCTCGATTCAGCCTTTTACTTCAAAAGACAAGGAAACAGGGGCTTGTGCACAGTTTCACTAAGGAACGTGCTTCCACAGTGCATAGACCTACAGCTGCTCCACAGCTAAGATTCCCTCCTCCAGGTAACCGTTAGACATAGTTGGTCTCTGATCAGCAGAGCCAAGGGTGGTTCACGGTGACTGCCTAGATTCTAGTTTGCACAGGCTTTACTATGACCGCTGATCAAACAACACTATTACGTACAGAATAGCCTCTGGTATAATAAGAATTTTGTGAATTCAGAAGTCCTTCACTAAATACTCGTCAAGGACTTCCATGCTCCAGGCATTGTTCCTCGGGACTCATGGAAGACCTTTGAGATCCTGCTTCTCGTGGAAATTGTTCTCTGGGTGGGAGGGATAGAAGTAGCTAAGCAAGGAATGAGATGGACTGGGTGATTTCAAAAATTGCTAAGTCTTGTAAAGAAAAAGAAAATCATGAAGGTAACAGGACAGAGAGTGATGAGGCAGGTGCGACAGCATAGTCATGACGTGAAGGCTTCTCCGAGGAGGTGACCCATCATCAAGCTCACGAGGAAGAATGTTTTACTTTACATGTCTCTGTTATTGACTCCTCATTCCGCCAGCCTTCAAGTTTGCCCTTGGTGTCAAAGTCAAGGATATTCTGAAACCTGAGTGCCTGCAGGGCTGCCATGGGGTCTGTGCGTCTGGTTTATCCATGCCAAGTGACTGCAGGGTGTGCGCGTTTCCTCGTTCTCTTGTTTGATGAAGGCGGATGTTCTCCGTGCACTTTTCATCTTTATGATGGACTTTTATTTATTTTTTTTTCTTTTTTTTTTTGCGGTACGTGGGCCTCTCACTGTTGTGGCCTCTCCCGTTGCGGAGCACAGGCTCCGGACGCGCAGGCTCAGCGGCCATGGCTCACGGGCCCAGCCGCTCCGCGGCATGTGGGATCTTCCCAGACCGGGTCACGAACCCACGTCTCCTGCATCGGCAGGCGGACTCTCAACCACTGCGCCACCAGGGAAGCCCTATGATGGACTTTTAAGAAAGTTAAATCTAAAAACCACAGAAAGCCCATCATTTGCTCACACTGACACATGGTGATGAAAGTGAGTTATTGTCCCCGAATAATGCTGCAGGAAGTCTTCCAACCAGCAGTTTTCAGGAACGCCGCACTGGCACCCCTCTGAATTACTATCTGCTTTTGCTAATTCACTATGACAGGTTTCTAAAGCAATTCAAGTTCATGTAAAAGCAGTGACAGAGAGATTATTCAAACTTGCGTAAGGGAGGGTGGAGGAAAGAGCTCTATGACATGCTCCTCGTAGCACCAAGCAAGATCCATTGAGATTCATTTCCTGGAAGCATTAAATATGTTTGATTTTTTCCCTTTCAACCACCTTTTCAGTAATTATATTCTATCTGCAGTGCTTGAATTTATCCCGGAGCATAGAACTAGTCAGCTGATTCTCTAGCCCGGAGGCCGCCAAGGACAGGAAGTGAAGACAGTATTCCTAAGCATTAGAGCAATTCCAATTTTTAAAATTCAGGCCAAAATTATGTCCCTCATATAAAATCACTCAGGAGATAGGCTGGCAGGTAAAAAAGATCCTACGTAGGATTCAAGATATCTGTGTTCCTTTAGTTCCGGTTTCCGCCTAGGTGAACCAGAGCTGGCCTTCCGGATGGCAGGGTGTGGGCCATAGCACAACACATAAAGGATCTAGAGTCCGAGAGCCTCGTCCGAGGTCCAGCCCCTCCACTTACAACTGTGAGCTTGGCTCGAGGCCTGGCCCAGAGTAAACACTCAGCAGACATGAACCTGCTTTCCTCCTTCCCCCCGTCTTGTTTCTTTATGCCTGGTGGCTCACACTCCCACCCACCTTTCACCATCCACCCGCTCAGCCCTGGCCAGTCTGCTGGTCTTCGTTCTGTTTGTAGGAGATGCTGAGCATGTTCCTGCTCCAAACCTGCTGAGTTTTCACTTGATGCTGCTCCCTGGGTCCCCCCTTCAGCTCACCCGTGGCTGCTTCTCATACTTAGCTCTCAGCTCAGACGTCACCATTCAGAGCAGCTCCCATCCTCGATCGCACCGACACATTACCCTGATGGGTTTTCTTTATGGCTTCTCTCCCTCTCCTAAGTTATCTTGATGCTTCCTCTGCTGATTTTGATGATCTTTCCACCCTGAGCTCTGTGGGAGCAGTGGCCTTGACTACTGTGGGTGCACCAGCCCCTGGCATATACTAGTTGCTCACTAAATATTAGTTGCAAGGGAGTTATGGGGGAATCCTTGCGAGGTGGAGGAGCCTTGTGGAGCCGGTCTGAAGGTCAGATGGTACGAGGTTTCCGAGAGGACTTTAGAAGTTATAAAACTCTATGCAAATAACACATCGTTCAATCTTCCCTCCCATGGAAGCACCCCTTTCCCATTGCCCCAAACTAAGGCATACTCTTCATATTCTTGCAGCATTTTCTGTAAAGATCTGGCATTTCTGACACATGCCTTAACTCCTGATACATCTCATTAGCAGGAGTTTCAAATGAAACTCGGAGGAATTTGAAGCAAGAGGAAAAATTCTCCGGCTTGGAAATTGGTCATCAGCAAACCATTCCCAGGTGCAGCTTCGGTGCCGGAGAGCACGCAGAGCCTGCAGCATTGCAGTGATGCCCAGCATTCAAGCTCCACACAGCTTCCCTGTGCCAAGTTTGGCTTCAAGATCACGGCATCCTGTGCCTGGTTTGGGGAGGAGGAGACAAATGCACAGATTTCAGCTCAGAGGTGAGCACAGCCCTTTTTCCTTGTGTTCCTTCAAGACAGCAGTGCTGTGATCCAGGAGGGCAGCGCTGATCATGAGCCTCTAAGCACATCCTGCCTGGGTGCAGTGTAAGGACTTTTTTTACCCATCTACCTACCTTTGTGGAAAATTTTCAACCTTTACCATTTATAACCTTTTCAGGCTTCAATCAAGATGTAGTATTTAGATTCCATATATATGTGTTAGCATACGGTATTTGTTTTTCTCTTTCTGACTTACTTCACTCTGTATGACAGACTCTAGGTCCATCCACCTTGAGACAAAGTGAGAGAGTGGCATGGACATATATACACTACCAAATGTAAAGTAGAAAGCTAGTGCAAAGCAGCCTCATAACACAGGGAGATCAGCTCAGTGCTTTGTGACCACCTGGAGGGGTGGGATAGGGAGGGTGTCAGGGAGACGCAAGAGAGAGGAGATATGGGGATATATGTATACGAATAGCTGATTCACTTTTTTATACAGCAGAAGCTAACGCACCACTGTAAAGCAATTATACCCCAATAAAGATGTTTAAAAAAAAAAAGATGTAGTATTTTGGCTTTGAAAGAGCTTCATTTAAATTGTGGAACGAAAAGAAGGGGGTTTCAGAAATCTCAGTCCATGATTCATGTTTAGAAAGATGTGTTTTTCTGGAAGTATGACAATCATCCTGAGAGAGACTGGGTCAGGCAGTGGACAGCACTGATTTTGGATGGCCAAAGCCCTCTTGGCCACCTCGTTGTAGACACAATATGCAAGGGTCCTGTGCCTTTTCCTCTCTCCACTCCCTCTCAGGTTTTCCAGGAAATGAAAAGGGATTCAAGTTTCAGTGGAAATTGGAATCCCTAGTTTAAGAAAATGAAAACAAACCTTGAATTTGGGAAAAAATTTACTTTATCTGTGGCTCTCAAGATGGATAGTCTCCCTCTTTATTGAAGTGTAAAGATTTTGGTAAACTGGGTCAGAAAAGGAAATTGCACATCCACTCTGTTCCTCTCCCCTCCCCAGAGGACCAGATCTTGTCCACCTCCTGGGACATGCAGTTTCTTTGTCAAACCCCCAGCTTTGTCAAGCTCCTCACATAAATGTCCATATCTACTGGAAAAAAAAAAGTATATAGCACAAGGATATTGAGGCTTGATGCAAAAGTATTTTAATTATTTTCTTTTTAATTTTTAATTAGAATGAACAATGCAACACGAAATTTCTTTTTTAAGCAAAAATTTCCCTAGCTTTATTGAGATATAACTGACATATAACATTGTGTAAGTTTAAGGTGTACATTATAATGATTCAATATATGTACACATTGTGAAACGATTACCACAGCAAGTTTCTTTAACACATTCATCACTTCATATAGTTATAAACATTTTTTTGAGAACTTTTAAGATCTACTGTCTTAGCAACTTCTAAATATACAGTATAGTATTGTTAACTATAGTCAGCAGCTGTACGTTACATCCCCAGAATGTTTTCATCTTATAACTGGAAGTTTGTACCCTTTGAACACTTTCATCGATTTTCCCTATACAATGAGTAAACTTGAAGAATGGACAATATCTGTTCTTAGAATTGAACTTCATTTTAACAACATCCTGAGCCTAACTTATCTGTAATAAATACTGAGCATAGGAGAAGTGACTAAATTTTTTATCAGTATCTAGAAATAAATACTTGAACCTTTAAACTTGCTTGACAAGAACCACAATTTCATCTCCTACTAAGCAGAGGCTAAGACTATTACAGTTTACAGATTTTGTCTTACAAACATTATACCATTAGACAGGTAGACTGCTAGTGTTCATGAGAAGCTAAGAGACTCCAGGGGCATTGAAGGTCATGGTCATGGCAACACCAAATTTCTAACATGGACTATGCCTTAAAATCAGCAAATTATCTGTAATAAAGATAAATATAGTGACTTTATCAACTCTTAAATTTACATTCCTCCCTTAAGTCAACTCATAAATAAGAATGGGGCACTTTTCTCTTATAGAGAACTTAAGGGTTCTTATATGGAGCTTTAAAGGGGAGAGTTGAATTAATTAGCACAGAAGCCATCACAAATTAAAACAGCTCTGAAATACGACTCATTCAGAGAATTAAAACACACCTCTTTTTTCAACTGAAGTTACGTATGTTTTCAAGGAAAGAATTAGAAACAGAGGTAGATCCTAAATTCCTAAGGGACTAAGGGTTTCACATCATCTGACTCAAGGCCAAGTTGATTGGGGGAGGCCAACCACCAGAGAGAATGTTCCTGAACACTATGCAAGTGATTCTTTTGCTTGTTTGCTTGTTTTGGAGGATGGAAAGCTTTTTACTGGCTTTTGTGGAGATACTAACATTTGAGCTCTAACGCTCAAAGAAAATTCTTTGTTCCTCAGACTTCTCTGTATTGCTTCTTCGGGAACCTTTAGGTCAGAACATTTCATCTTTAATTCAGAATACTGCATCAACAAGTCAAAAGGAACTTTCCTAGATGCCAGTTGTGGGACTATTTTCCCCATACCCTTATCTTCATGGTCTCCAAATTAAAAATAAATTCAGACTCTGAGTTTGAATTTGTGATGTTTGATCCCTTGTCTAATGTCATATGTTTCCATTCTATTTGAAGGAGAATTTCCTCAGTTTGGGGCTTTGTCACTTTTTGCCTTTATGTATCCAAATGTGCTCCTTCTTTACCCCCTTCCTCAGCTCAGTTCTTACTTTATATTTCCACCAGATTTGTTTTTTTTTTTTAAATACCACTTTGAGTGGGTTACCTCTTTGCTTAAAGCATTTGGTGACTCCGTTGTCTATAATGTCAGATCCCTAAACCCGGCATGCGAGGCCCCCGTGGCCCTATTTTACCCTCCTGATATATATTCATGGTGCATCTCACGTTGGACCGTCATCCAAACTGTCGTTTAACTCCGTAACACACTCTGCATCTTCTCTCTCCTCTTCCTCTTTACTTATCCAAAGCCATTGCATCCTTTTGAGACCTGGGTCAAACACTAATGCAGAAGTTTTCCTTCCCCACCCCTGATTAAAGTCATCCCTCCTTTTAAATAAACTTCTATCTCTTGACTTTATTTGCTCTATGTTTTTTGCCTTTCATAAGCTGTGTCCAAGACTATATGTCTTAGGGTCCCAGACCACGTCTCATAACTTTAGGTACCCCCGTTCACTGCCTATCTCACCAACTTACACATTATAAGTATTCAGTAATATCTGTTATTTGTTCTCAAAAGTGAGGTAATACTCTTTCTAATAAACAGGAAGGCTGGGTGGCTTCCATTTTGAAGGAGTCCAATGAGCTTTTCTGTTGAGCTTCAGCAGCCATGTCAGATCACTTTACTTGCAGGATGCGGGCTGCTGTATTCCAGGTTCTGAAAGGTCCATGAAGGAAAGTGTGAATCATATTTGGAAGAAGGGATCCTGCTCGATCTGGAAACGAGGAGAGAGGGGTCACCCATCTCAGCCCATCGGTGGCATCTCTAGGGGGGCAATGGGAGTGGCACATCCTGGGGGCAGGTAATAATAGCAGGCACATAGAGAATTTAAAACTAATGTGAAATGGACTCAGTTGTTTTGTTTCTTATCATCACCAAACACTAGCGTATCTAAATAATGTCAGTGATAAAATACTCTTTCTTCCCCAAAATATGTGTTGTGTGGTTACTGTTTAATTTTAATAATATACATAAGCTCCACATTAGCACATTGTTATTATTATTTAATAAACGCTGTCGTCTACATGGAAGTTAATTCCAGGGGAGAAGTCCCGGCTATGCAGACCGCTCGCAATCATCCCGTGTGTCCCAGGACACACCCATTCTGGGACCTTTCTCCTGCTTCAGGCACAGCTCAGGTCTCCAGAACCTTTGATATTCTTGCATTTAAATAGTAGCTTTGGAATAAACCACAAGAACACAATGATTATAAAAATGAATAAACCTTGAGTTACATGCATTCTGTCATTCTCTGAGGCCATTTTTCATTTTTATTTGTGTTGATCGTTTGGATACTTCACGTATGTGATTTCGTTTGGTGAGGGCACATTTCATGATTATCACTGAAAATCACTTTTTCAGTTAGAGGAGGGGTATGTTAAAAACGAATTACTCTGAGAGAACTATAGAGTAAGAATTTCTGTGTATCAGTTGTGCTCCTTTTACTGAGAACAGTTTCCAAAGAGGTCTCCAGAGAAGGCTCTACACAAATGTCAGAGAGGCTTTTTCTATCCAGCATCTGCAAGATGTGCTCACTCCTCGACCCTCTCCTGCCCGATCTCTAGCATTCTTACCCCAGTGAGTTTTTCTCCATAGCACTTATCACCTCCTGATATATTATACATGAGTGTGTGTGTGTGTGTGTCCGCTTGTTAGTATTGTCTCCTCTGCTAGTCTCAGGTTCCATAGGGTCAGGAAATTTGTTTTATCGATGCAGTATCCCAGGCGCCTGTCAGATGGTCTGGCGTGTGGTCGATGCGCAATCCATATTTGCTGAGTGAATGAATAAATGAACGAATGAGACAAGTGTCAGAATAAACCCACAGAGGCCTTTCGTTTAGTTTCTTCTCTCCGGAGCCCATCTGAAGTGGGGAGAATGAACAGACCTTCAGACGGGTTCCAGAAGTACCTTTTGCCAATCTTAAAGAAGTGGTTTTCTTGAGGTAGGTGGAAAATTGCCTCAGCTTCCCTCCGCATCTGTTTAACCTGTTAGGTTTAACTCGGAAGGTGGCGGTATAGTAAAAATGACCACATATTGACAGTGCACTTAAATTAGACCCTTTAAAATGTCTTAGCTCAATGAATTCTCAAAAAGCCATTGTATAGATGAGAAAATGACACCACCAACGTGGTCATCTGGGCCTGCCCCGTCCCCACGTCTCCAGAACCAGGGACCGGGAAGGAAGAGAAGCTGGGGCCCGTGAAGCAGAGCCCGGCCGTTCGCAGGACCCTCTCCATCTCTCAGCCTCTGCTGCTCTGGCACCGGCTCCCGCCAGCATATGCCACTGTGAAGTGTTAGGTGTCACCGCATCACCGCACAGCTGGGAAGTGGGGCGGAAGAGAGAAGCAAAAGGAAGAGCACAGCAGAGCCGGGGAGCGTAATGCAAGGCTTCAGAGAGGTGGGAGAGCGGTGTCGGCTCCAATCCTGCAAGAATACAGAAGACGGTCCTCTGGGGAAGGATGTGTAAGGAAGCCTTTATTCCAGAGAGTCATTGTGCGCAAGGAAAACGGGCCATTTTCAAACATCCATGTACTAAGTGAAGTCTGCCTCTGCAAAAGTTCTCATTATTTTCTGTCTCACTCTTTGAATTCCTCACCCTAGAGCCCTGCTATTTTTTTTTAACACTCCATAAATGTTTTAGAGATAAGTCACTTTTTTAAAAAGTGCATGCCGTTTTTAATTCCAGAGTTGAAAATTCTACTAACAAAGTGATAACAACATCTGGGAAAGTAAACAAAGCATCTACACACAGCACTACAAAAGATTTTCCATTTTTTCTGGGTCTTTTCCTTTCCAGTCATTGTCCGTATGCACTCCTGCTTTTATTATGGCATATGCTTCTATCTTTAATGTGCTAGGATCTGTTTCCAGACGGAGTTGTTTCCACGGCTACCAGTACAAGCAAGACATCACCAGGGCCAAGGATGAACTGAAGGGGTGAGAGTGTCCCTGGTAGATTCACACTTAGGGAGAGGTCTCCCCCAAACCAGAGGCTGAGCTTGTGAGATTAAAGAATGAAGGAGGTATCAGAGAAGATTCTAAGGAAGAGAGAACAAAGGGGCCTAAAAGACTGAATACAAAACATGGAACATAGGTGGGGACAGAGAAGAATGAGGGGAGGAGAAGATATTCGTGGGAATTAATGAAAGGAAAATGACTTGCATCTCCCTGACATTTAGCTCGGCTGACTTGTACTAGCCACAATCTCTATCTGGACAGTTTCTCCTTGAAATCTGGAATGTCTGTCATTTTTCTACAGGCAGAGTAACGAAAATGGCAAAGAATGATTTAACATATTCTCAAAGATGCACTTGGATATACATGTGAGTTCAGATGTTGCAGACCTTGGTCTGTCATTAATAATGTTTTAGGAGAAACAGACATGCCATTTCTCACTGATTTCAGAACCTGGGGGGCTGAGGGAGATGGAGTATAAAACAAACCCTGTAAACTGTCAGAAGAACTCACAGAAAAAACGCTGACAGTGTCTTTTAAACAACAGTAAGATAACCTGAAGTCTGGCAGAGATGGTGAGAGCTCTTGATCATGTTGGGTATTTTAGGCTCTTAAATCATTTCTCTGGTTACAACTCATGGCCAGGTGTTAGATTTTACCATGACTTATAATGGCACCCATTTAAACTTATTCTGAACTGTTTCTTCTGGAGAACAGACTATCCCCACCTGTATGCCATGAGGGAGTTAGGCACAGCCATACTGAGAGACGCAATATTAAAAACAATGCTTTCTCTAATCGGTAGCATTTAGTTTATAGAGGTGAATTATATCATGTGGAAATCAGAGAAAAAAAATTTTAGTGTCCATACTTGGTGGCACCAGATGGCTATTGTTTATTCCATGTTTAATTAACAACCTAAAATAGCCTGCATGATACTTTTCCTAGATGTGGAAGCAGTCCAATTCTTGGCTGAATTGTGCTGCCTTCCTGTTCCTGGTGGTCTGTTTTTAATAACGTGTACAATAAGGTAATAGAGTCATGATTGAAAAGCCATCAGAGATTTGGGTGTCCTGGAACAAGACCAGGGTGGACTTAGCAAGCCCAGGCCCAGATGGGTTCAGGACACTGAAATGAATGCTCAAGCCTTTCTCAGCCATTCCATCCAAGCCAAGGTGAGCAAATATGAGACTGACCATCTGGTTGCAGGGGCCTGGAGAAGATCACCAGTGTCTATAGCAATGGTTCTCAAACTTTGCTGCAGACTGGAGTCTCCTGCAGAGGTTCTACAGTCCTCCAAGGCCTGAGCTCTACTCTAGAAACCAGGATTTCTAAGGCTGGAGCTAAGGCATCAGTAGTTAAAAATATCTCCCAGGTGGTTCTGATACATGGCTCTAAAATAAGGTAAGGTGTAATAATGCTTATGAGAAATGCAGATAGCTCAAGGAGTACTTCAAAGAGAAATAGCAAAGGCTTCTTTGGCAGGGAGTAAGGAGGAGATGCTAGGTGGAAGTTACAACCTGGGCAAAAACAGAAATAAGAAAGCAGGTAGTGGGCCGGTGTGAAGTTCCTGTTGGCTAGAGCATGGAAGTGTCAGGGAAGAGCAGGGGAGAATGTCAGGGAGCATCAGAATATGCTGAAAAGGGGCTTGGATGCCCGGCTGATACCATCTTAGTGGAAAACTGGTATCACTATTCATACATAGAAGTTTAACCTTAGGAACCAGTACCGTAAAAATTAAGTTGTTTCATGTTAGATACCATCACCTGCCAATGATTCTTGTCTTTAACACCTTTAACTCTTCGCAAGAGGAGATTTGCAAGTGGTCTTAAAGATGGAATAGAATGGAGTGGGGTGGTGACAGTGAGGATGGAGGGGAGGGGCTGGGAGCGAGACAGCTCAGGGACAGACACACCCAGGCTTTGGCCAGTGACCCTTGTTGACTCTGCCCGGGGCGATGGGCATATCGTCAGTGTTGCCCCAGAGAATGCAGAGTCTGCAGTGTGTCAGCTTGAATGCTGAGATACCTACAAGGGGTTGGCTGAGAAACATGGTAAAAATCACAACAGCAAATCTCTGCAAGTGCTTTCAGAACTAATCATCCCCTTTTATTCTGCCTGCAGAAAGGGCAGCTCCCAATGGTTGGATAATCCCAGCAAGAATGTACTTGTTCTCGCTGTGAATGAACTGAACTGGTAACATGTAATTTAACGCAACATACTTGGATTTAGAGAGTGTCATTTTTAAAATGCAATATGGAGCAACATAAGAATTGGAAATGTCATGGAATTTGAAAACCGTGTACTGCATGGCTCTTGTTTTATATGGGCACATTTTATTTTGGTGATGGTTGGATTAGGTTTGAAGCAATGGGAAGATTGTTGTGTCCGTATGTGCGTGAGAGATGGTCACGAAGCACTGGGGTAAATGGGAATTTTCCAGAGTAAAGTTTTGAAATGACTTGCCAAAGAAAGTAAGGAAAGAAATAAGCCTGCAGTCATAGAACAAATATTATGACCCTATCTTTAAAGTCAGTGGCCAAGAGATAAGGAGATGTAATTCTCTCTAACCCTCTGGAGTTCTCTTAAGGACTCTGAGAGGTGTAATCATGTCTGTATTTGGCTTACATGCTGCTTTGATTACGTAGACTGTTAGTAAAATCCAATCCACAGCCCCCCACGATGACGTGACTAAGCCATTTTGCTGATTGTACATCTTACTTGGCAGGGTGACCTAGAATTATCAGTGGAAGCCGGTAGTACTGGAGACAAATACGCTTCTGCTCGTTTCACTAACTCATCTGTCCTAGTGGCATCAACAGCACTTACCTTTACATTTGTTTTTTTTTTTTTTTGGCGGTACGCAGGCCTCTCACTGTTGTGTCCTCTCCCGTTGCGGAGCACAGGCTCCGGACGCGCAGGCTCAGCGGCCATGGCTCACGGGCCCAGCTGCTCCGCGGCATGTGGGATCTTCCTGGACCGGGGCACGAACCCGTGTCCCCTGCATCTGCAGGCGGACTCTCAACCACTGCGCCACCAGGGAAGCCCACTTTTACCTTTTTAATAGTCTTAACTGTCTTTGGTAGCTGCGTCCTCTTTAGAATAACAAATGAAGAGCTGCAGTCTCTACTTCTCCACTATTAACCACATATATTACCCTCAGCTACAATTCTACTGGTGTTGTGGGGACAGAAAAGCTCAGCAGTGCACAAGCTGAAGATGAATAATGCCTACTGGTGACCGAATATCCTTTATGTACCAGGGTCTGTGCCGAGCATGTCACTTAAGTCATGACATCGCTTAAAATTCACCATAACATTATTGCTGTTTAGTATCGCTCTGTGACAGATGAGGAAACCAAGACTCAGAGAGGCTACGGGAGCAGCCAGGATTTGTGTCGCTCATAAATGATAGAGCAGGACTTCAAACTGAGGTGTGTTCACAAAGCCTGGTCTCTTCTGCTTCTCTACACTGCCTCCAAATGGCTCTGCCTGCTTGCTCGGATCCCTGAATGCCCTGAAGAATCACAGCAGGGATGGATTTGATAGTCTCTGAAGTAGAGCAGAAGGCATGGAGCTGCCGCCCCACTGAGCTGGCATTCACTACAGCTTGTGTATCACAGCCAAGAAAATCCATAACTGATCCACCACAACATGTCATGACTCAACACAGTGAAAGTTTATTTCTTAATCACGTGATTGTCCAATTTGAGGGCAATATGAGGCTGGTGGTGAGGTGGGAAGGGGACTTTGCTCCACGCATTCAGGGACCGAGAGGGACTATGGCACTGTTATCATCAATACATAGCTTCCAAGTTTGTCACTGTTGTCTCCAATGCACTCAGCCAGGAACAGAGCAGGCTTAGAGGTGTGTACCTGGGAGACTTCTACGGACCAAGCTTTGGAAGAGGCATACATGCCTAGCACTCCCATTTCACTGGCTAGAATTCAGTTGCATGGCTATCGCTAATTGCAAAGAAGGCTGTGAAATATAGTCAAGCCAGGTATGCAAGAAGAAGAGGAAATAGATTTTAGAGAGTGTTCATACCAGGGAAGAAGAAGAAGTCTCCCCAGTCAGGAATCCAAAGATTGAGGTTTCAGTCCTGATGACCCATTGTAGAGCCACTTGATAAGTTTTTCATCTAAAAATCAGAATCACCATCCCCTGCTGCTTTCTACTCCATAGGATAATTTAAGATCGAAATTAGAATTAAATAAGATATGTGGGCACGCTTTATAAGCAACTTAAGACTTAGCATGGGAGAGTAGACAGAGTTCTAGACTGGGACATGGAATCCAAGTTGATATTCCTTTTTCCACTACTCCGTGGCCATGCAAGCATGACTCACTCATTTGAGGTCTCTGAGCTGGGAAGCCTTTTCTGTTAAGTTAGAAGGAAAAGCACTCACCTTACCTTCTTTATAGGGATCCAGAGCATATACAAATCAGAAGCCTGTGCAAAAGTGTTTGAAAGTCATTAAATGTCAAATTTTTGTTTTTGATATCACTGGGGACTATTTTACTTGGAGAGTGCTTTCTGAACCCAAACTCCCTGCTTTATCCTCTCCTCTTGACTGAATGAAGTAGGATATTTATGCACAAAATAATATTTTTTTCAAAAAATCAAAATAGATGTCTCAGCACACACCATGAGTGACAATAAACTTCTGAGGGAACAGCCTGAATCACCTCCATGTTTGAAATTACCATCATGCAAGGTGTGTATAGTCTCTGCCCAATTGATACTCACTGAATTACATCCAAGTTTCTTTCTTTTTTTCTTTTTATAAACAAGTCAAAAGTAAATAGTGTGTCTTTTTTGTTTTTTTTTATATATTGGAGTACAGTTGATTAACAGTGTTGTGTTAGTTTCAGGTGTACAGCAAAGAGATTCAGTTTTACATATACATGTATCTATTCTTTTTCAAATTCTTTTCCCATTTAGGTGATTACAGAATATTGAGTAGAGTTCCCTGTGCTGTACAGTAGATCCTTGTTGGTTATCTATTTTGAATATAGTAGTGGGAATCTAAGTTAAAAAATTAAAAAATGATACAAATGAACTTATTTATAAAACAGAAACAGACTCACAGACTTAGAAAACAAACTTATGGTTACCAAAGGGGGAATGTGGTGTGTAGGGGGATAAATTGGGAGTTTGGGACTGATACATTCAAGTTTCTTATTTATTTATTTATTTATTTATTTATTTATGGCTGCGTTGGGTCTTCATTGCTGTGTGCGGACTTTAGTTGCAGCGAGCGGGGGCTACTCTTCATTGCGGCGCACAGTGTTCTCATTGCGGTGGCTTCTCTTGTTGTGGAGCATGGGCTCTAGGTGCGTGGGCTTCAGTAGTTGTGGCATGCAGGCTCAGTAGCTGGGGCTCACGGGATCTAGAACACAGGCTTAGTAGTTGTGGCACGCAGGCTTAGTTGCTCCGCGGCATGTGGGATCTTCCCGGACCAGGGCTCGAACCCGTGTCCCCTGCATTGGCAGGCATATTCTTAACCATTGTGCCACCAGGGAAGCCCCTGAAGTTTCAAATAGACTATCTGGCCAAAGACAAAGTGACCAAGGGGCCAGCACAGTAATAGTTAGTGGCACTGGCAGTAATGTGAAGCTCTCCCTGCTGCCATTCTGTCTTTGAAGGGAGGGTTTATCCTGACTGATCACATTCCAACCTTCTTATCTGCTAAGTCACTTCTCTGAATATGATAATAGTCACTTAAACAGGCTCATACTTTCTTTCTGCATTGAGTGGTTCCAGAATTAGAGTGATTCATTGTTTTCTTCCTTTCTCTCTTTTATTTCTCTTGTTGGAGTCTCTTGAAACTTCTTAATTCCAGCCAAGGCGCTGATTTCCTTCCAGGTTGCCTTCTGAGCCGAGTCGTGCAGAGAGATGATCGTCTGGCCTGCCTTCTCATTCACTTCTGGGCTCAGTCAGCCATGAACCGACAGGCAGAGCTTGCTCTGCTAATCGTAGCGTGGGATGATTCACTCTTCCATTTTTCTGGGTTGTTGCAGGTGAGGCTGCATCTGCTTTTTTCAAGCTTTAATAAGTAACAAGAGACAGTAGAGAAAATCGGGAAGGGACTGGCTGCCTTTAGTTCTAGAATGGTTGCCGAAGTGTAGCACTGATGATCCAACTTAGGCTAATCTTGACTTTATCCACCCACGGAACAACTAGCAGCATGTCATTCTGTAAATGGCCCCTCCAAGAAAAGAGAAATTGCAAATAAAGCACTTGCAGAGAGGGAACTCTGTGCTTCTCAAACTTTCATGGGCACAGGAATCACCTGGGATTTTCTTACCATGAAGATCCTGATACATTCGACCTGAAGTGGGACCAGGGGTTTGGCTTTTCCAAGAAGCTCCCCAGGGATGCTGTTGGTCCAGCTACCACACTTTGAGGAGGCGGAAGAGTTGTTGAGGAAGGGCCCATTCGTACCAAGGCCTCGTTCTTCATACATATTTTCAGATGATGTAGTTTCTGTAATAAGGAGTAATATCCAGGCTGCACTTGTAGAAACAGATAAGAAATTGCAATCAGGAGGAAAGTGGGATCTTTTATGTCTTTTCAATCTACAATATTTTACAGAGTTCCTCCTCTGGGTCATTGTGAATTTGCATAAGTTAGGCAGCTCCAATTCTAAGATTGCATTTACACTGACAGTGAACAGGAAGGTAACATCCCATTCCATCTGAGTGATGGTATGGGCGTCACTACTACTAATTACCCGGCAGAAGATATCCTTAACTATAAAAGCAGGGATGTATCAGGATCACAGGAAATTAAGGATCTGGGTTGGGCTCAGATGCTAACTTGCTAATGATTTTGCACAGACATTGGGAGTTTGGGGATATCCAAAAATAAATGTTGGGAACATGACTTTACAAATATATTTGTATGTTTAAAAGAGGAGGTGGAACCAGATACCAGTACTCTATTAATAACAGCCCCATGTATGGTGCTTCCTGGGTGCCGAGCACTTTGCAAATATCAACTCATTTCATTCTGACAGCAACCTTATGAAGTAGGTTCTATTATCTATTATCTATAGATAAAGAAGTTGAGCCACAGAAAGGTTAAGTACATTCTCCAAATCACCAGTGTTCAGGTTTTGAATCTGGGTAGGCTGTCTCTTATCATGCTTTTCCTGGACTCACATACCGTGAGGACATGTGAGTTCAAGTTCAGACTCTGCCATTTGTACTTGCCCTTGAATAAGCTCTCTAGTCTCTCTGTCCTCATGATGCCCTGGGAACCTCTCAGGACTGTTGGGAAGTTGAAATAAGACAATGCACGTGACATGTTATAAGTTATAAACAACTGTACAGACAGATTCAAAGATTAGATGGATGCATTTGATTACTATTGTTATATTTTGAATGGTATTGTGTAAATAGCCAACTTACGTTTCTTTAGTCTCTATTTTTATATTTCTGCTGCTTCCTTGGAAGAACTAGTTTTGCCGGGACCCTTAAACAAAAAACAACAACAACAAAAATATTTTGGATTTGTTTTCTTAGGTTTTCTGAAAATAGACTATTCTGTAGAGGCTTAAAACCAGTTGATGGCCTATCAGCTGATTTCATTCATTCCTATTTTGTCATATTATTCCCTGGAGGTACTTCTCCTAAGTGTTAACCCATCTGGATTGAAATGATTTTCCAATGCCTCTTGCATTTACTTCTTTATTTGGAAAGGTGTTTTGTGATGAAATCAATTTCACCCTAGAACTTGCACTTGGATGTGGATCATGATTTTTTGGTTACCTTGTCTCATCCCAGCATAGTTATCATTCTTCAAAAACCCTCACTTTTCTTGTAGTTTTAATGTTCCAGATGCACACATTTTTCTCCCTCTGAATCTTATTAGAAATTAATATAGGGTTTCCCTCATCATTGTATTATTACATCCCCCTCAGCCCAAGAGTTCAGGGGACTTATGAAAATATGGAACTGTGAGAAGGAAGGATGATGGGGATTTGCTTGTGTTGCTGGGGCCAGGATTTCTATGTCTCTGGCTCCTGGATGCAGGTCATGGAAGTGCCTCCTAATTATTAAATTATGAAAATTATAATTAGAGATGAATTTCCTTTTCTTTTTGTCAGAAATCCATGGGAGTAAATTATTTTATTTTATTTTTAAAATTTTTATTTTATGTTGGAGTATAGTTGATTAACATTGTTGTGTTAGTTTCAGGTGTACAGCAAAGTGATTCAGTTATACATATACATATATCTATTCTTTTTCAAATTTTTTCCCATTTAGGTTCTTACAGAATATTGAGTAGAGTTCCCTGTGCTATACAGTAGGTCCTTGTTGGTTATCTGTTTTAAATATAGTAGTATGTATATGTCAATCCCAAACTTCCAATTTATCCTTCCCCCACGAAAGCAAGTAAAGTTTAAACCAGAACTTGATTCTATTTCATTCATTTTAGCCAGTCAGAATCTGTTTCCTTTTAGGCAACAGATCATGATAAGTCTTTCAGAGTAAATATTAGAGCTGGATACAATTAGCTCTCTTAAATAAATTAGCAAATTCAAACCAGAACAAAGATGCAGTGAGTTTTATGCATGCAAATAGGTAACATTTTAAAGCTGATTTAATAAAAGAAGAAATGTCAGACAATTGCATCATCATTTTCTTTTAACTGTGGCTCCTAAGATAGGGTTCATTTAGGTTTCTGGAGTGGCTGGTATAAGCAACTCCAGTAGTTAATATGTGTGTGTCTTCCAGAGCGTTGCTTGTCTTCTCCGGTATTGTTCTAGAGCAAACATTGATAGAGAAGGATGGTCTGTGAGGACCAGTGACTTCCAGGATATCTAGGTGTGTATTTCTGGCATCAAAATATGCAGACAATATAGAGTGTGGTCAAAGAGGCAGACCTTGAGGTCAGAGAGTATGCAGCTCCATTTCTTAGCTGTGTGACCCTGAGTGAGTCACTTATCTTGCCTAAGTGTCTGTTTCCTCATCCATACAAGGGCAATGATAGTAGTACTGACCTCAGGACTTTGTGGTGTGTGACATATCATATATTTCTTAAAAAACAAAATTGTTAAGATGAGTTAATTTTGGAAAAGAATCTGAAAAAGAATGAATGAATGAATATATGTATGTGTATAACTGTGTATAACTGAGTCACTTTGCTGTACACCTGAAACTAACACAACATTGTAAACCAACTATACTCCAAGAAAAATTTTAAAATGCTTCTTACTCCTGGGAGCTTATTCTTCTCTCCAAAAAAAAAAGTTAATTTTGATATGAATTTAGCTTTGACCTACCATTAATGCATGTGGGATCCTAACAGCTCCAATAAATCTTCTTAGACCTTTGAACAATTTCAAAAACAACCTGAATGGATTATGAGTGTCTTTCAAACAAACCCATAGAAATGCTGACCCCAGAGCTGTGTGCATCTTTAATTGAAATCCCCTCACTATACACACACACACACACACACACACACACACACACACATACCCACCTATATATTGGCCCTTGTTTAGGGGAAGGTCTTGTGCGAACAGCATGTGAAATGTTATAGCTTCTACTATGGAGCCAAAAGGGTAATTCCTCTCTGAAGACTACACTTACTACCCACAGAACTAGTATAAGTGCCTACACTTCATCCAAAGCACACTACTGTTTTGAATTCATTTTGTTATTACATGGTTATTTAAAGTAAATTGGGAAAATACTAATAAATAGGAGGACGAAGAAATGACACTCAAAATCTCAATCCTCACCCCTAAATACTGTTAATATTTTGGTGATTTTTATGACTTAAGGTGGTTTTTTGTTTTTATTTGTGATCATACTATACAGGCAATTTTATATCTTTCCTTTTATTTATATATATAAATACATTATTGCAAAGTTTTTATAACAATTTTAATGGTTGTGTAACATCACCCTGAACGATGTGTTGTTGATTATCTAGCCAACTTTGTAAACATTTATGCTTCCCCTGGTGATTGCTGTCATACACACTGCTGCCATGAATGTCTCTGTAAACACTGATGCTGTGGCATTTATGGCAGTGGTCACCCGAGCCCTGCGTGTGCCAAACCTGTGACAGTCGTTAGAGTTGGAACTTGTGAAGCTACATCTGGCCCTTATACCCTGATGAATTGAATCTCAGAGACAGAGGTTTGGGTGAAGTAGAAAAGAAGAGCTTTATTGCTTTGCCAGGAAAAGGGGGCCACAGGTGTGCCCCCTTTGAGAGTGCTCTCAAAACTGTGTGTCCCAACTTGGAGGGGGTAGTGAGGAGTTTTATAGTAATGGTTCAAAAAGGGTGTAATCAGCTAGTGGACACTCTTCTGATTGGTTGGTGGGGAGGTCATCGGGAGTCAGCATCATCAACCTTGTTCCAACAGGTCTGGGGTCTACATGCCTGTGTGCAGCATACCTTTAACTTCTCCTACCTGGTGGGTGTTTCAGTATCTGCAAAACAGCTCAAAGATATTGTTATGTGTATCCCTTGAGGGGGAACCAGGACCCTGCCCCAAGGCTGCACTATTGTGTCTTGACTGCTCCTCCCTTGTCTCTGCATCCTCTGCCTTCCCTGATCAGCAACTGTTTGAACCTGCCCTTTGGAACTCAGGGAAGGTCATGGAGGCTGAATGAAGCCTATTTCCTGCAAACAAGAAATGAGGGACACAGAAAGGCTTTTGTGCCCAGGAGCCCCACAGGGTCCTACTCGGTTTCACCTGGTTGATGCAGCCACCATCAATTTCTTACACTTCATTTCCTGATATTCTTAGATTCCTCAGCCTCAAGATCAAAGTCCACAGTGGGTCTCAGACATTTCAGTTCTTTTGAAAGCCTGGAAGGTCAGGAAAGTGCAGAAAGGTTCAGAATGGTGAGAGGGTAATTGTCCTGCTCAGATAAATTGTGCTGATCGCTATGTTCATGGGGTTACAGGTGCTGTCTTTGTGACCCCCTCAGAAACTTCTGGTAATTATCTGAGGATCCTGTGGCTCTTCTGAGAAATGCTATTGTCCTTAACATATCTCCCCAGCAATCCCTTGTCTGTCGCAGCAAACAGTCATACTCCCCTCACCTTGAAAGAAATAAACATTTCAGGTCTTTTCTTGAAAGTCTTCCTTTATCCATCTCTTGAATTAGATAATTAAGTCCTTTCTTCTAGCTCTTAAAGTTAGCCTGTCCTATCTTTTTTATATACGTCACTGTAGTCAATTTAATTCATTACTGTTCTTAGACTCTCCACCATGCCCTAATCATGCCCCACATACTGGGACTTATGGAGTTTAATACAAGGAAAACCTTCTTGTTTGCTAAGACTGATTGTCATCTGATAGACATGGTACCAACATACCAATTGCTGAAATATTGAAATGCATTAGTACAGATTAATAGCTTCTGCCACTATGTCCCCTTAAAGGGCCCCCATTCACCCCTGAACTTCCTCCCACTCCCACTATGCCCTGGCAAGGCCAGGCCCCCTCTGAAATTTCTCTGCCATCCAGCTCCTCAGTGATGCTATACAGTAGATCCCCTAATACGAACCTTCAAGTTGTGAACTTTCAAAGATGTGAACGTGAGTTCGCATGTCCAATCACGTGAGTTAGTTCACATGTCTGGTGTATATTGTCACATGTGTGCATCCTCTACAAGTGGTTGTGCTTTTGTGTACTTTACTGTACAGTGCTGTAAAGAGTACAGTAGTACAGTCTCTTTATTTCAAGCCCAGAACCTGTGCCATCAACATCAGGTGTGAGTGAAATTGCAGCTTCCCCTCTGTCTCCTACTGCTTGCTGACGATCTTCACCTCTACCATCTCCCACCTCCACTCCATCCTCCAGTCAATATCTCTTCTTCTTCTTTTTTTTTTTTTTTTTTTTTGCGTGCCTGGTCCTTGTTTTCCAGCCCAGTGGTCACTTCCTAATGAGTACTTTTTAAAAATTTAATTTAATTTATTTATTTTTTATACAGCATATTCTTGTTAGTTCTCTATTTTATACATATTAGTGTATACATGTCAATCCCAATCTCCCAGTTCATCCCACCCCCCCCACCACTTTCCCCCCTTGGTGTCCATACATTTGTTCTCTACATCTGTGTCTCAATTTCTGCCCTGTAAACCGGTCCATCTGTACCATTTTTCTAGATTCCACATACATGCATTAATATACGATATTTGTTTTTCTCTTCCTGACTTACTTCACTCCGTATGACAGTCTCTAGATGCATCCACGTCTCTACAAATGACCCAATTTTGTTCCTTTTTATGGCTGAGTAATATTCCATTGTATATATGTACCACATCTTTATTCATTCGTCTGTTGATGGACATTTAGGTTGCTTCCATGACCTGGCTATTGTAAATAGTGCTGCAATGAACACTGGGGTGCATGTGTCTTTTAAAATTATGGTTTTCTCTGGCTATATGCCCAGTAGTGGGATTGCTGGGTCATATGATAATTCTATATTTAGGTTTTTAAGGAACCTCCATACTGTTCTACATAGTGGCTGTATCAATGTACATTCCCACCAACAGTGCAAGAGAGTTCCCTTTTCTCCACACCCTCTCCAGCATTTGTCGTTTGTAGATTTTCTGATGATGCCCATTCTAACCAGTGTGAGGTGATACCTCATTGTTGTTTTGATTTGCATTTCTCTAATAATTAGTGATGTTGAGCAGCTTTTCATGTGATTCTTGGCCACCTGTATGTCTTCTTTGGAGAAATATCTATTTAGGTCTTCTGCCCATTTTGTGATTGGGTTGTTTGTTCTTTTTTTTTTTTTTTGTGGTACGTGGGCCTCTCACTGTTGTGGCCTCTCCTGTTGCGGAGCACAGGCTACGGATGCGCAGGCTCAGCGGCCATGGCTCACGGGCCCAGCCACTCCGCGGCATGTGGGATCTTCCTGGACCGGGGCACAAACCCGTGTCCCCTGCATCATTAGGCGGACTCTCAACCACTGCGCCACCAGGGAAGCCCGGGTTGTTTGTTCTTTTTAATATTGAGCTGCATGAGCTGTTTGTGTATTTTGGAGATTAATCCCTTGTCAGTTGCTTCAGTTGCAAATATTTTCTCTCATTCTGAAGGTTGTCTTTTTGTCTTGTTTATGGTTTCCTTTGCTGTGTAAAAGGTTTTAAATTTCATTAAGTCCCATTTGTTTATTTTTGTTTTTATTTTCATTAATCTAGGAGGTGTGTCCAAAAAGATATTGCTGCAATTTATGTCAGAGAGTGTTCTGCCTATGTTTTCCTCCAAGAGTTTTATAGTGTCTGGCCTTACACTTAGCAACCCCACTCCTAGTGTTTCTGATTCAGCAGGTTTGGGTGGGATCCACGTTTGCATTTCTAACGAGTTCCCCTGTGATGTCGCTACTGCTTGTCTGTGGATCACACTTTGAGGAGCACTAATTTAAGTTTACAGCAACCCAAGGGTCATCCTACAATAAGTGTATGCGTTCAGGCTCTTGGGAGTGAAACACACCAGAAGCGGTCATCAAGGGATCCACAGAGACAAGGGTAGAGCATCACCAGCACCTGCTTCTGGGGGTGGTGTCTGACTAATGTCCAAGAGGATTTGAGCTCTCGAGAGCAGAGAGATGCTGCCCCCATTTATAATCCAAGTAACTCAGGTCCCAATTTGCAGGACTGACTCAGCTGAGTATCCAAATTCAAACCAAACTTCACTTTGCCATGATTAAAAATCACACTTACTAAACTATTTCTTTTTACCACCTTTGGTCATCTTTTATCCTTCCTCATTCAGTTCTGCTAAAAATATTTCCTGGAGGCACCTTTGCTTTGTCTTATTGACATGTTTTTCTTTCCAGCTGAAACTTTGTGTGTTCTTTTATTATAATTGACCAAAATTTCAAAATGTTGTTATTAGAGAAAGGTAGAGTTCAGTCCTGATAAGTACAGAAAAGAGAGTTGAGACAATAAATCATAAAAATATGTACAGTGAAAGAAATAAATAACCAGATACCAAAATTGATAAATGAGCAAGAAAGAACCTAGAGTAAAAGAAAGTTGTTGATTTGCCAGACATTCTTTGGAAATAGGGAGGAATTTTTTGGCAGTTGTGGGAATTATGGTCAAACCTTAAGGTATGTTTTTATTTTACTAAGAGAGTTTCCATTGCCTTTTCCTCCTGGTTGATTGAAAGAGTTCATGGAGCTCCCAGAGTCACCTAATGTTCATAAGAGGAGCTCATGTACTGGAAAACCTGTTTAACTTGGTGCTTTGATATAAATATGAAAGAGCTAAGTGTTTTGTGTCATAATTAAATCTGACATCATGCTGGAATGCTTGCAAAGATAATAAATCATTAAAAAATCATGAAACGGTCCTTTCATTATACTTGGTGTTCAGTAATTTAAATCAAGTTCACAGACACATACTGAGAACCTACTCAGTGTAAAACTTATTCTGTCATGCCTAGAGTGTGGCCACATCTTCATGGACCAGAAGGGAGGGAAGGGAGAGGGGATACCCATGGAGAAAAGGAACTTTGTCCTTAGGACACTTCTTATGGGACTTCCTTGGTGGTGCAGTGGTTAAGAATCTGCCTGCCAGTTCAGGGGACCACAGGTTTGAGCCCTCGTCTGGGAAGATCCCACATGCCACGGAGCAACTAAGCCCATGCTCCACAACTGCTGATCCTGTGCTCTAGAGCCTGTGAGCCACAACTACTGAGCCTGCGTGCCTAGAGCCTGTGCTCTGCAACAAGAGAAGCCACCACAATGAGAAGCCCATGCGCCGCAATGAAGAGTAGCCCCTGCTTGCTGCAACTAGAGAAAGCCTGCACACAGCAACGAAGACCTAACGCAGCCATAAATAAATAAATAAATAAATAAACAAACGATAAAAAAAAAAAAAGACACATGATGTGGATCCTAAATCTAGTCTCTGTGTGGAAATTTGAAAGACTACAGAGAGAAGCCCTCAGGGAAGTGTATGAGGAAAAGCTGAGAACAAATAGCTTAGTCATGGTGGAGAAGAAAAGGGCTGGAAAACATACAACCCATCTTCAAATTCGTGAAAGTTTATGACAAGAGAGTAAGTTGTTCAGCCAAGACAGAAGTACATGTCAAAGAATGTATCTGATAAGTTCAGTTAAATGATGAAATAAGTGGTTTATCTTGTCCCAATTAGATGACTTTACAACTGATCCAATATTTTATCCATGGGCGAAAACAAATGAAGTTCCTTATATCAGGTAGGAGGGAGGGGGGAGTGAGTACCAACTGGCATTCTATCAGAGTAGTTATTGGGTGATTGTCTGCTGAGTCTGAGAGGAAGTTAACCAATTCTGAGTCTTACCATGAGATAGGAATTGAGCTAAGAAAAATGTTCAAGTAGGTATGCATGTATGCATAATTTCACGTACTACTGGACAGATATGGACTCAACCCCATAGGTCATAGTAAACCATATTTTTGAATGATACAGGATAATGATAAATATTTAGTTTATGAAAATATCATCTCAAAACTATTTTAGGGCAAAGAGTTCGCTTTGAGGGAGTGTGAGACTCTGTCTTGGGATCATATGCTCTTCTACTAAAACAGACCCAATTTAAAAAAAAAACAAACAACAAAAAAAGAATTTATCTAATAACAGAAGGGTTGGTGTGATTTTAAGGGTTTACTTGAGAGGAAGTACATGAACACTTATTGTATTCCTTCTACAAGCCCTTATAACTATTATCTCAACCAATCCTCCTGACTATTTAGCAGTAAATATTGCTAATTTTTTAAATAAAAATTTAAAAATTAGAATGATTTTAGACATACACAAAGTTATAAAGATAGAACAGAGAGTTCTGTGTGCCATCACCCGTTTCCCCTGTTGTTCACATCTTATGTTAGTTTGGTTTGTTTGTCCCAGTTACAGATATTGGTGCATTGCTCTCAACCACACTCCAGACATTTTTCGGAGGCCGCCTATTTTCCACTGATGTGCTTTTCTTTTCCAGAGTCCAATCCAGGATCCAGATTATCTTCTGCTTCCCTGCCACCCTCTCTTCTGGTCTGTGATGATATCTCAGGCCTCCCTTGTGTTTCATGACCTTGACAGCTTTGAGGATCACTGATGAGCTATTTCATAGGGTGGAAATTGCTATACTAATAGAAATATATCGACTGCAACATTTTCATCAAAGATAGGAATTTCAGCTGAAAAGAGGTTTCACTACCGTAGAAAGGAAATTGAAAGTCCCTAGTCCCAAACAGAGGAGTTAACCAGAGTTAACATCCGCTAACTTTTTCTCATATAACCTTACAGAACTTTGCTATGGATATAATAGTCTACATCTGACCTTTAAAAACAGTGCATGCAGCTGGGACTTCCCTGGTGGTCCAATGGTTAAGACCCTGTGCTTCCAGCAGGGGGTGCAGGTTTGATTCCTGGTCAGGGAAACTAAGATCCTGCATGGTGTGGCCACTAAATAAATAGATAGATAGATAGATAGATAGATAGTTAAATAAATAAAATAAAAAATAGTGCAGCAATATACAAATATTGAGTCATTATGTTTTATCCCTGAAGCTAATATAATGTTATATGTTAATTACACTTCAATTAAAAAATTGTAAAAATGGAAAAGAAAAGAGGTATCACTAATAACTTTTGCCAGCAACAACATTTAAAACTAAGAATGAACTGTTTTGTAACAATGCCTGGGCTCCTTGAATTCTGGGAATTCTCCCTCTGTGATTTTTTTCACTGCTACTAAAGGCTCCCTTCCAACAAAAAGAAAAAAGCCTTGGTTTAGACAGGTATACCCAGTCCCATGGCCTTTCAGCCCCTGGGAGATTTGCTGAGGATGCTAACCTTCTAAGTGATTTCTTAAGGATCACTAACACTTGTATCCACTAACTTAACGTAGTGCATTATTAAGTTAATTTAGGGTTTTAATTCTATATTCTCCTAAAATGCCTGGTGTCAAGCAAAGCTCCATATATTCTATACAATTAGGTTTGGCTGCAAGTAAAAAGACCTGAAAAAAATTGGCCTGCAAATACAGAGACTTGAAGAAGGAAAATGTTTATTCTTTTCTCACCTAGGAACAATGTAGGCAATCCAGACCTGGAATAGAAGCTACAGAAATTACTTATTACTCAGCTCCTCCTGGCTCACTGTTCTGTCATCCTCAGAGTGTGGCCACATCCTCAGGATCCAGAGGGGCAGATAAAACTCTGGTCATCACCTCCACATTCCATGTAATAGGTTTTGGAGCAAGAAGAGGGTGGGTCTTCTGTCTTATAAGAAGACTTTCTGGAAGTACAGCATGTTGCTGCCTCTTTGTAGCCCCTTAACCAAAACCTAGTCACATGGGCACTCCCCAGCACAAAGGAGGCTGGGGTGTATGATTTTCATGGTGGGGGTCTTGTGCCTGGCAAAAGGGAATATCTGTCACCAAAGATGAAGATGAGACTGGAAACTGGGAGATAAATTGTCGCTACCACACTTGGCAACGCTGTTCAACCCCTCATGCACATATAGACGCAGATGATTGGTTTACTAACAGTTCTCAGTGCGCCATCCATGTTGGGTCTTTGGACTCCACATTGTTTTGGACCTCTCAATTTTTGCATAAACAGTGTTTTGGACCTGTAGTTTTCCAATAACTAGATGATGGGAACATATCTGGGTTGCAGTTAAATCCTAAAGAAAATGTATTTGCTGTCTTTGTAGTGTGTCCTCAGAATGCGAGATGGCTTTCTTTCTCCCTGCAAAAAGGAGCTCTGGTAGGAGAACTGGGGAGCCTTGATCCAGAGCACATCCTCTTCCAAGAAGTAGCAAGTAAGGCAGTTCTGACAGATCCAGGGTTGGTTACTCAACAGAGTGGTTAGGTATGAGGCTAGAGCGGTTAGTAGGACAGAATCAGGCAGTTTGGGGGACCATGGTGTTACCTTAAAAGTTAATGGGGTGAAGGACTTAAGCAGAAGCGTGATAGGATTACTTGTGCAACGACAAGGTAGTTGTGCTTGCCAGAAACTTAGTTTTTGTGGAATATGTCATGATGGTAGAAGGAACATTACAGTTTCCATAATTTCCTATGTCACTTTGTAGAAATGGGTCCCCTGGACGACTGGGAGCAGATATTAGGGACATTTTCCAAGAATCTGAGTTTTTGTTTTTTTTTTAATTTGTATTGGAGTATAGTTGATTAAAACATGTGTTAGTTTCAGGTGTACAGCAAAGTGATTCAGTTATGCATATACATGTATCTATTCTTTTTCAAATTCTTTTCCCATTTAGGTTGTTACATAATATTGAGCAGAGTTCCCTGTGCTATAGAGTAGGTCCTTATTAGTTATCTATTGATATTTTATATATAGTAGTATGTATATGTTAATCACAACCTCCAAGTTTATCTCTCCCCCGCCGCCAGTAACCATAAGTTTCTTTCCTACATCTGTGACTCTTATCTCTCTTTTGTTAAGTTTACAGACTACTGCTGGGGCCTTTCTGATCAAGTGGCATGGAGCCCTTTTGTTGTTTCTTTGTTTTGCTTTTTTGTTGTTTGTTTTTACTACAAAAGGGATGAATAATTATTCCTGAGAATTTGGAAAACACAGCAAAGCAAATAAACCTCCCTAAACTATTCTAGTCAGCAGTGAATGTTGTTCATTTCAGCGTGTGATATTCCGGTTCTTTATTAATGCATATAGGCTGCAAATTTTTGCAGGATAACATGCTAGAATACCTTCCAAAGTCTATTTTTAGACCATGGAGTCTTTAGTAGCAGAGAAGGTTTCAGTAGTTCTCGTCTGGCAGCTGAAAATCCTGGGGAGCCATTGATTATTTTATAAGGGTCTTCAAATCCACATGCTTATCAAACATTGTCTGTAGATTGAACAACTTAGTATGTTGCACACATGTTCAACCATTGGGTAAACATACAAATATGCTATTCATTGAGATTAATACATGCAAATGCATTCACAAGCCCCACTGAATTTAGAGTAGCTTGTTGCCATTGGTTATTTCTTTCAGTCAATGAATATTAAATAACTTCAACGGTTTTATGGGCCACAGATGTGCTGATGTTCCAAGGGGGTTCTTGTGCTTATAAAGGTGAAAACAAAAATGCGATGAGGGAAGGAGTGCAGAGTCATTGCTCTTTCCACCATGTCATACTTCAGCCCACGCTGGTCACATGTGCCCAGGACACCTCGTTTGCCTTTGATTTTCCCATTTAGATCCTTTCATTAAGAGGGAGCAAATTGCTCACATTGTTGGGTGATCCTTCTTCCACAGTTGGATTAACTTTAACTGGCTTAGCTAAATCCAGAAAATGAAAGATTTGATTATCAAAGCAAAAATGTCATATAAATATACCATTACTTTTAAAATACGGAGATGATGATTTTTACCTTTTTGCCCCACGGTGACCCCAAGGATACTATGGCTGAACCTCAACCTTTGCTACTTACTTGAAATGTAGTCTCAAGATTTACTCTCTTAGTACAATCTGTCCTATTTGAAGAGAGCAAACCAGTAACTTGGAAAATGAAGGGGGTTTCCTATTTGCCATTCTAAAGAAAAAACTATCTCACACTTCATTACTTTTCTTTCTCCAAAGTTGACTCTTACTTTAAATCATACAGTTGATGGTGAAAGATGATTTACTGAGTTTTCCATAAGCAGGCTGTGTTAAAAGATACCCCTTCCCAGCCAATTATTTTAGTTTAGTTCGTTTTAGTTTGGTTTGGTTCAGTTCTGTTACTTAGGGGTGGAAACTGGCCCCCAGGTGAAAGATAAAGCTCTCCTCATCCACTCCAGTAAATTCCAACTTTAAGCACATTTTTTAAAAACATCTTTATTGGAGTATAATTGCTTTACAAGGGTGTGTTAGTTTCTGCTGTACAACAAAGTGAATCAGCTATACATATACATAGATCTCCATATCTCTTCCCTCTTGCGTCTCACTCCCACCCTCCACATCCCACCCCTCTAGGTGGTCACAAAGCACCGAGCTGATCTCCCTGTGCTATGCGGCTGCTTCCCACCAGCTATCTGTTTTTCATTTGGTAGTGTATATATGTCCATGCCACGCTCCTACTTCGTCCCAGCTTGCCCTTCCCTCTCCCCATGTCCTCAAGTCCATTCTCTACATCTGCGTCTTTATTCCTGTCCTGCCTCTAGGTTCTTCAGAACCTTTCTTTTTTTATAAGATTCCATATATATGTGTTAGCATATGGTATTTGTTTTTCTCTTTCTGACTTACTTCACTCTGTATGACAGACTCTAGGTCCATCCATGTCACTACAAATAACTCAATTTCATTTCTTTTTATGGCTGAGTAATATTCCATTGTATATATGTGTCACATCTTCTTTATCCATTCATCTGTCGATAGACACCTAGGTTGCTTCCATGTCCTGGCTATTGTAAATAGTGCTGCAATGAACATTGTGGTACATGACTCTTTTTGAATTATGGTTTTCTCAGGGTATATGCCCAGTAGTGGGATTGCTGGGTCGTATGGTAGTTCTATTTTTAGTTTCATTGTAGTTTTGATTTATATTTCCCTAATGATTAGTGATGTTGAGCATCCTTTCATGTGTTGGTTGGCAATCTGTATATCTTGCTTGGAGAAATGTCTATTTAGATATTCTGCCCATTTTTGGATTGGGTTGTTTGTTTTTTTGATATTGAGCTGCATGAGCTGCTTGTATATTTTGGAGATTAATCTCTTATCAGCTGTTTTGTTTGCAAATATTTTCTCCCATTCTGAGGGTTGTCTGTTCATCTTGTTTATGGTTTCCTTTGTGTGCAAAAGCTTATAAGTTTCATTAGGTCCCATTTATTTATTTTTGTTTTTATTTCCATTTCTCTAGGAGGTGGGTCAAAAATGATCTTATTGTGATTTACGTCATAGAGTGTTCTGCCTCTTTTTTCTTCTAAGAGTTTTATAGTGTCTGGCCTTACATTTAGGTCTTTAATCCATTTTGAGTTTATTTTTGTGTAAGGTGTTAGGGAGTGTTCTAATTTCATTCTTTTACATGTAGCTGTCCAGTTTTCCCAGCACCACTTATTGAAGAGGCAGTCTTTTCTACATTGTCTATTTTTGCCTCCTTTATCAAAGATAAGGTGACCACATGTGTGTGGGTTTATCTCTGGGATTTCTATCCTGTTCCATTGATCTATACTTCTGTTTTTGTGCCAGTACCATACTGTCTTGATTACTGTAGCTTTGTAGTATAGTCTGAGTTCAGGGAGTCTGATTCCTCCAGCTCCATTTTTCTTTCTCAAGATTGCTTTAACTATTTGGGGTCATTTGTGTTTCCATACAAATTGTGAAATTTTTTGTTCCACTTCTGTGAAAAATGCCATTGGTAGTTTGATAGGTAGTTTGCATTGAATCTGTAGATTGCTTTGGGTAATATAGTCAATTTCACAATATTGATTCTGCCAATCCAAGAGCATGGTATATCTCTCCATCTCTTTCTGTCATCTTTAATTTCCTTCATCAGTGTCTTATACTTTTCTCCATACAGCTCTTTTGTTTCCTTAGCTATGCTTATTCCTACGTATTGTTATTCTTTTTGTTGCAGTGATAAATGGGAGTGTTTCCTTAATTTCTCTTTCAGATTTTTCATCATTAGTGTATAGGAATGCAAGAGATTTCTGTGAATTAATTTTGCATCCTGCTACTTTACCAAATTCATGGATTAGCTCTGGTAGTTTTCTAGTAGCATCTTTTTTAGGATTCTCTATGTAGAATATCATGTCATCTGTAAACAGTGGCAGTTTTACTTCTTCTTTTCCTAGTTGGAATCCTTTTATTTCTTTTTCTTCACTGATTTCTGTTGCTAAAACTTCCAAAAGTATGTTGAATAATAGTGGTGAGAGTGGACAACCTTGTCTTGTTCCTAATCTTAGAGGAAATGCTTTCAGTTTTTCACCATTGCAAATGATGTTGGCTGTGGGTTTGTCATATATGGCCTTTATTATATTGAGGTAAGTTCCCTCTGTGCCCACTTTCTGGAGAGTTTTTATCATAAATTCGTGTTGAATTTTGTTGAAAGCTTTATCTGCATCTATTGAGATTATCATATGATTTTTCTCCTTCAATTTGTTAATATTGTGTATCACATTGATCGTTTTGCATATATTGAAGAATCCTTGCATTCCTGGGATAAACCCCACTTGATCATAGTGTATGATCCTTTTAATGTGCTTTTGGCTTCTGTTTGCTAGTATTTTTTGTGTATGTGTGTGTGTGTGTGGTACGTGGGCCTCTCACTGTTGTGGCCTCTCCCGATGCAGAGCACAGGCTCCAGATGCGCAGGCTCAGCGGCCATGGCTCACGGGCCCAGCCGCTCCGCGGCATGTGGGATCTTCCCAGACCGGGGCATGAACCTGTGTCCCCTGCATCGGCAGGCGGACTCTCAACCACTGCGCCACCAGGGAAGCCCTGTTTGCTAGTATTTTGTTGAGGATTTTTGCATCCATATTCATCAGTGATATTGGCCTGTAGTTTTCTTTTTTCGTGACATCTTTGTCTGGTTTTCGTATCAGGTTGATGGTGGCCTCGTAGAATGAGTTGGGGAGTGTTCCTCCCTCTGCTATATTTTGGAAGAGTTTGAGAAGGAAAGGTGTTAGCTCTTCTCTAAATGTTTGATAGAATTCACCTGTGAAGCCATCTGGTCCTGGGCTTTTGTTTGTTGGAAGATTTTAAATCACAGTTTCAATTTCAGTGCTTGTGATTCGCCTGTTTATATTTTCTGCTTCTTCCTGGTTCAGTCTCAGAAGGTTGGGCTTTTCTAAGAATTTGTCAGTTTCTTCCAGGTTGTCCATTTTATTGGCATAGAGTTGTTTGTAGTAATCTCTCATGATTCTTTGTATTTCTGCAGTGTCAGTTGTTACTTTTTTTTTTCATTTCTAATTCTGTTGATTTGAGTCTTCACCCTTTTTTTCTTGATGAGTCTGGCTAATGGTTTATCAATTTTGTTTATCTTTTCAAAGAATGAGCTTTTAGTTTTATTGATCTTTGCTATCATTTCCTTCATTTCTTTTTCATTTATTTCTGAACTGATCTTTATGATTTCTTTCCTTCTGTTAACTTTGGAGATTTTTTTTTTTTTCTGTACGCGGGCTTCTCACTGCTGTGGTCTCTCCCGTTGTGGAGCACAGGCTCTGGACGTGCAGGCTCAGTGGCCATGGCTCACAGGCGCAGCCGCTCCACAGCATGTGGGATCTTCCCGGACCGTGGCAGGAACCCATGTCGCCTGCATCATCAGGTGAACTCTCAACCACTGCGCCACCAGAGAAGCCCTAACTTTGGAGATTTTTTGTTCTTCTTTCTCTGATTGTTTTAGGTTTAAGGTTAAGTTGTATATTTGAGCTGTTTCTTGTTTCTTGAGGTAGGATCATATTGCTTTAAACTTCCCTCTTAAAGTGCATCCCACAAGTTTTGGGTCATCCTCTTTTCATTGTCATTTGTTTCTATGTATTTTTGATTTCCTGTTTGATTTCTTCAGTGAGCTCTTGGTTATTTAGTAGTTTATTGTTTAGCCCTCATGTACTCGTATTTTTTACATTTTTTCCTGTAATTGATATCTAGTCTCATAGCATTGTGGTCAGAAAAGATACTTGATATGATTTCAATTTTCTTAAATTTAACAATGCTTGATTTGTGACCCAAGATATGATCTATCCTGGAGAATGTTCCATGAGCACTTGAGAAGAAAGTGTATTCTGTTGTTTTTGGATGGAATGTCATATAAATATCACTTAAGTCCACATTGTTTAATGTACCATTTAAAGCTTGTGTTTCCTTACTTATTTTCATTTTGGTTGATGTGTCCATTGGTGGAAGTGGGGTGTTAAAGTCCCCTACTGTTATTGGGTTACTGTTGATTTCCCCTTTTATGGCTGTTAGCATTTGCCTTTTGTATTGAGGTGCTCCTATGTTGGGTGCATAAATATTTACAATTGTTATATCTTCTTCTTGGATTGATCCCTTAATCATTATGTAGTGTCATTGTTTGTCTCTTGTAATAGTCTTTATTTTCAAATCTATTTTGTCTCATATGAGAATTGCTACTCCAGCTTTCTTTTGATTTCCATTTGCATGGAATATCTTTTTCTATCCCCTCACTTTCAGTCTCTATGTGTCCCTAGGTCTGAAGTGGGTCTCTTGCAAACAGGCTATATACAGGTCTTATTTTTGTATCCATTCAGCCAGTCTATGTCTTTTCGTTTGCAGCATTTAATCCATTTACATTTAAGGTGATTATTGATATATATGTTCCTATTACCATTTTCTTAATTGTCTTAGGTTTGTTATTGTAGGTCTTTCCCTTCTCTTGTGTTTCCTACCTAGAGAAGTTCCTTTAGCATTTGTTGTAAAGCTGGTTTGTTGGTGCTGAATTCTCTTAGCTTTTGCCTGTCTGAAAAGGTTTTAATATCTCCATCGAATCTGAGTGAGATCCTTGCTGGGTAGAATAATCTTGGTTGTAGGTTCTTCCCTTTCATCACTTTAAATATATCCTGCCACTCCCTTCTGGCTTGCAGAGTTTCTGCTGAAAGAATAGCTGTTAACCCTATGGGGATTCCCTTGTATGTCATTTGTTGCTTTCCCCTTGCTGCTTTTAACATTTTTTCTTCATATTTAATTTTTGAATAGTTTAATTAATATGTGTTTTGGTATGTTTCTCCTTGGATTTATCCTGTATGAGACTCTCTGTGCTTCCTGGACTTGATTGACTATTTCTTTTCCCATATTAGGGAAGTTTTGAACTATAATCTCTTCAAATATTTTCTCAGTCTCTTTGTTTTTCTCTTCTTCTTATGGGACCCCTATAATTTGACTGTTGGTGTGTTTAATGTTGTCCCAGAGTTCACTGAGACTGTCCTTAATTCTTTTCATTCTTTTTTCTTTATTCTGCTCTGTGGTAGTTGTTTCCACTATTTTATCTTCCAGGTCACTTATCCTTTCTTCTGCCCCTGTTATTCTGCTATTGATTCCTTCTAGAGAATTTTAAATTTCACTTATTCTGTTGTTCATCATTGTTTGTTTTCTCTTTAGTTCTCCTAGCTCCTTGTTAAACGTTTCTTGTGTTTTCTCCATTTTATTTCCAAGATTTCGAACCATGTTTACTATCATTACTCTGAATTCTTTTTCAAGTAGACTGTCTATTTCCTCTTCTTCTGTTTGGTCTGCTGGGTTTTTACCTGGCTCCTTCATCTGTTGCATATTTCTCTGTCTTTTCGTTTTGCTTAACTTACTGTGTTTGGGATGTCCTTTTTTCAGGCTGCAGGTTTGTAGTTCCCATTGTTTTTGGTGTCTGCCCCCAGTGGGTAAGCTTGGTTCAGTGGGTTGTGTAGGCTTCCAGGTGGAGGGGACTGGTGCCTGTGTTCTGGTGGATGAGGCTGGATGTTGTCTTTCTGGTGGGCAGGACCATGTCTGGTGGTATGTTTTGGTGTGTCTGTGAACTTAGTGTGATTTTAGGCAGCCTCTCTGCTAATGGGTGGGGTTGTGTTCCTGTCTTGCTAATTGTTTGGCATGGGGTGTCCAGCACTGTAGCTTACTGGTCATTGTGTGGAGCTGGATCTTAGCATTGAGATGGAGATCTCTGCGAGAGCTCTTGCTGATTGATATTGTGTATGGCTGGGAGGCCTTGGGTGGTCCAATGTCCTGAACTGAAGAGCTGAGGCCTGACCCCTGGTCAGAGCACCAAGACCCTGTCAGCCACATGGCCAGATACGTGGGGAGTTTCTTGCCTTTTGGGAAGCCTGAGGTCTTCTGCCAGCGTTCAGTAGGTGTTCTGTAGGAGTTGTTCCACGTGTAGATGTATTTCTGATGTATTTGTGGGGAGGAAGGTGATCTCCACGTCTTACTCCTCTACCATCTTGAACATCCCTAAGCACATTTTTTAAAGCTTATAAAATGCTCTTTACCCCCTCTACACCCTGCTTAGCTTTCTCTTTGTAAATTACTTGAGTTAATATCCCTGATCCTCTCTGTGCCTGAGTTTTCTATCAGTTTAGAGCCTCATCCGTATCATTTCTCTCCTTTGTCCCATTCATTTTTATCCTGCATGTGCTGTTCATTGCTTTCATCACAGGAGAAGTGAGGGTGGTTTAGAGAATGATGGACATTTCCTGGAGTATACTCAGCTCCAAGGAGAAATCATTTCATCCCTTTTACTTTCAGCATTTAGAGATGGGAAGCAGTCTCCTAGAATGTGGAGACACAGTGTGTTACTCAAAATAACTCAAGGGATTTGCTTTTGAGGCCCATCCCCTCCTTCCTACTTGCTAGAAGGGCACAGTGGATGATACAGGGAATTTTCATTCTGTTATTATTCTGAAGTCTTGAAGTTTTGTTTCTTCTTTCTGAGCTTTTTTTTTTTTTTTTGGCCCCGTGGTATATGTGGGATCTTAGTTCCTTGACCAGGGATCAAACCTGGGATGCCCCCTGCATAGGAAATATGGAGTCTTAGCCACTGGACCGCCAGGGAAGTCCCTGAGCTTTGAGCTTTTTAACCTATAAAATGGAGCTAATATTATTCCCAGGTTGTTTGGGTCATGAAATATCACATGTGCTATAAAAATATCAGGAATTATTACTGCATCAAAGATTTTTTGAGAAAACTAAAGGCAAAAGCCATTTATTTTATTTTATTGAGTGTTTTTTTTTTTGCGGTACACGGGCCTCTCACTGTTGTGGCCTCTCCCGTTGCGGAGCACAGGCTCTGGACGCGCAGGCCCAGTGGCCATCGCCCACGGGCCCAGCTGCTCCGTGGCATGCGGGATCCTCCCGGACCGGGGCACGAACCCGCATCCCCTGCATCGGCAGGCGGACCCTCAACCACTGTGCCACCAGGGAAGCCCTATTGAGTGTTTTTTTTTAAATTTTTATTTTATATTGGACTGTAGTTGATTTACAATGTTGTGCTAGCCGCAGGTGTACAGTGAAGTGATTCTGTTATACATATACATATATCTATTCTTTTTCAAATTCTTTTCCCATTTAGTTTATTACAGAATATTGAGCAGTGTTCCTTGTGCTATACAGTATGTCCTTGTTGTTTATCTATTTTATATGTAGTAGTGTGTATTTGTTAATCCCAAACTCCCAATTTATCTCTCCCCCTCCCCTTTTCCCCCTGGTAACCATAAGTGAGTCTGTTTCTGTTTTGTAAGTTCATTTGTATCTTTTTTTTTCTTTAGTTTCTACATATAAGAGATATCATATGGTATTTGTCTTTCTCTGACTCACTTCACTTAGTATGATAATCTCTAGGTCCATCCATGTTGCTGAAGTGGCATTATTTTGTCCTTTTTTATGGCTAAGTAATATTCCATTGTATATACATACCATGCTTTATTTACCCACTCTTCTGTTGTTGGACACTGAGGTTGTTTACATGTCTTGGCTATTGTGAATAGTGCTGCAATGAACATTGGGGTGCATGTATTCTTTCAAACCATGGTTTTCTCCAGATATATGCCCAAGAGTCGGATTTCTGGATTATACAGTAGCTCTATTTTTAGGTTTTTTTAAATTAGTTTCTTCATTGTAGAAGGAGATCATAAGTCCGGGTATGGATTCCCAGCCATAGTAGCTAACTATATGACCTTGGGCAAGTTATTTGACCTCTTTGTGTCTCAGTTTCCCTGAGCATAAAATAGAGATAATCATAGTAACTACCTCATTAGGTTAGGAGAGTGGAAAGCAACAATCCACATAAAGCATTCAGTGTGGTATTGGGAGAATAGCTAGCTGCACTTGAGGTGAGGTGAGGTAAGGATGCTGGGTGGGAGGTGGGCTAGTTACTCACTGTCCAAAAGGTCCACTCACCCAGCCTCATAGCACTTGAGATTCCAATTCTAGCCTCAGCATCTGTTAATGTTGCCATGTGAAAAAAACCTTAGCGATCACTCCTGAATTGTCCAAACAAAGGTGTGTTGTGGTGGTGAGCCATCATTTCTGCACATATATCAAATCAAAAAAAAAAAATCAGTGTTCATAGGTTGCTTTCATTTTTTTCCTAGAAGTCATAACTTTAAAAAAAAAACCAAAAAAAAGAATGTGAATTGTCTAAAACTGAGCTTACACTGTCTTTTATTTCTCTTAGGCTAAGGTTTTCATTTCAAGCAGTAACAGCAGTGCTGTGTCTTTAGATGTACCTGTGAGAGATGAAAGCCCATCTACATGGAAGGGGACTTGTGGAATTTGTAGATGGGGAGGAAAACTTGACACCAGATTTCAGCCAAAGTACAATGAAAGTCTCCTTCTGTTAAGGTTTTTCTCAGCTACTTGGGGTGGTTTTAGGAAACCACCTAAAACCACCCGGTAACCACCTGGTAAGCTCCTTGTGCAGACTGCGCCGGGGCGGGGCCTCTTGTATGGCATGCACCTTTCGGGCCATCAGGCCACTTCCAAACGGGTTTGGTGGGCTGCAGATTCCCGCATGGTCCTTCTCAAGCGGAACAGCGGCAGGCGCAGGGAGTGACCTGCAGGGGCGGGAAGGAGCTGCCTTCTCCCCTCCCCAGCCTGACTGGGGTCCATGTTACTTCTGAGAAGGTGTGGGTGCTAGGGCACTGAGGGAGCGGTGGCAGCAGCGGTGGTGGCGTCACTGGCCCTGTTTTCTGCGTCCTGGTCCCCCCAAACCCTGCCCCACGTATCATAAGGAACTTTGACCTCAAAATCTTTCTAAGCAAAGTGTGAATAGGATTTTTACTCCCTTTGTACAGTATTCTGAGAAACACAAATAAAGGACAGTGTGTTCCTATTTCCAAAAAAAAAAAAAAGGAGGGGGGCAGTCTTAGGAAATGGGGCAGCTCCATGGCGTGGGGTGGATACTCAGACCTACTAATGAGTGCTTGCCTGTTCCATACCTGATTCCAGGCTGTAACACAGCAGAGAGAAGAACCCAGTGGTCCTGGTCCTCCAGTGTGGGGTGGGTGGGAGCAGCGCCCTCAGTCTTTCTTCCTGGTTTGCATCTCTCTGGCTGCTCTTCCTTCTATGGTGTCATAGGCCCTGTGAGGTCTTGGCCACCATCTCCCTGAGAACGTTCCCATCCCTGTTTCAGTCCTTGGATAGCATACTTCTCAACCTTCTTAGTGAAGAGTCACCAGGTCTGACACCTGGGTGTCAGTCTAGACCAAGTTCTACCCATCGTCCCTCCTGACTATTTATAGGAGACCATGTGCTCAAATACAATTTAAAATGGATTCAGAGTAGTTTATATAGGCTCTTGTGTTGATGTCCCATGACTTGACTTGAAATAATTGGAAACATCCTGGGATTTCCCAAGCAGAAAGGACAAGAATCCTCCTCTCGTCATTTTCTAGCTTGGATGTATGTTTTCTGTGTCCTGTAGTACAATGCCTTCCCTATGGAGTGTTTCCCGCCTGATTTCAGATATAAAGGTGGATGAACTCTGCTAGTGCCAAAGGCGTTTTCTAAACACAGCCACCTGACTTGGTGAGTGACACTCACCCTTCTCCACTTTACTCTTCTGAATTCCTTGTTCCTGGGTTGTGCACCACATCAGAAAGCTAAACAGACTGCAGGAGACCCAGTCTCATCCCCTGGCCTTCTGTAGATGGTACATAACAAGTAATAATAAATAACAAAGAAACAAATAGATCTGCTGATGAGGGGGTTCTGAACGAAGTCAACTCCATGATTTGAGAGAAGTCACATAAACCACTTGAATTTTTAGAGCAAGCATACTCTGCATTTTACAGGAGAGGTTACGTTGAGTTAGTTTTTGAATTAATGGTGCAGCACCGTCAGAAATGTGGCTAGGACGTTTAACATATCCCAAAGTTAATTGATGGAGATTTTTCTGAAGTCTGTGGGATTTTAAATATCTCCAATTCAATAGGTTAATTATGCACATTTGGTCAATATATGTTGTCATGCTGTCACAGGACAAAAGCAAACACACGTACTGATGAATGAAAAATATTAAGATGGAATTAAATGGACCAAAATAAAATGTAAGCTCTTGACTAATGTAGCTAGATCAAAAGAAGAAAAGTAAAATATGGGATTATGCAAATTACAGCACTTGGCTTCTATTTCTGTTTTCTCATAAAAAAAGAAAGAAGGATGCTCTTTAAAATTTCCAAATGAATGGTATATTTGAAAACAAGTTTTCTCAAAGAATAAAAACATGCTATCAGTTACCTCAGAAATTATTGCTGTTAAAATCCAGGTTCATTGTGGAAGCAGAGCCCATGTTCTTTCTTATCCAAATACTTTGCACAGAGTTTGACATTCAGTAAATATATATAATAAACATTTTTAGATAACTAGGTGGATTTATAAATGCGTACCAGACCTCACAACCTGGAAGTCCCACAAGTACTTCTAACTGAGCAATTTTAAAAAATGAACTCAAATTTGCTCCTTTCTTATCTGCTCCTTCCATATTTTCTTTCTCAGTGAAGAGTCACCAGGTTTGACCTGAGTGTCAACATGGACTGATTCCTATTCATTGGCCCTCCTGAATATATCTCAAATAGCATGTGCTTAAATAGAATTTAAATGGGTTCAGAGTAGTTTTATATTGGCTACTGTGTTGATGTTTCATGACTTGACTTGAAATAACTGGAAACACCCTGAGGTACCACAAGCAGAAAAGACAAGAATCCTTCTCTTTAATGGTGTTTTGTGTATGTTTTTTGTGTACTGTAGGAGAATGTCTTATGTACAGAGCTCTTCCCTGATTTCTATTGCATATAAGTAATAGGTTGGTAGATACCATTCAGGTAGAAACTTGTGTCATTTTCTTAAAATAAATGGAGACTTTCAGGTATAACCTGGAAACAAAGCCAGAGATTCTCACAGTCAGGTCTGCAATGTGATACCATGATCAATAACTTGCAGCTGACAGACTGGTGGGGCTGTGAGTCTGTTTGGGGCCCTCAGCCTTGGGTCTTTGCAGTGGCTCTGGGTACCACATTTCAGCATTTGCAAATGCTTCTTTCAGCATTTGCCATCTTCAGCCAGATACACAATCTGCCAACTACCCACTGCCTTCCTGGTGCTCCAGAGACAGAGATGGTCAGAAAAGCAGCTAGTGGCATGGAAACAGTTAATCCTCAACTTCTTTGTTTGCCCAGAATAGTCCAAGCTGTGTGAAGAAGCCCCAGTGAGGGTTGTTTCCATTTTTGCCAAACAGAAATGAAACTGGAGGTTTGATAATGGTAAGGATAAAAATAAAGTTAAATGGAATATTTTTCCTTACCTTGTTGAATATATATGTATATATATTATATGTACATATCTACAGGTACTGAGATTGACAATTAATAATTATATACAAAGCATACAGGAAAGTTATTTTAATTTTTCTGCATTTAAATTCAAAAATATAATTTATATTTTAAAAAATAGAGTGATATAAAATGCTTTCATGGTTGTTTCTTAGGAAAGGCTAAGCTCTTACTCTTAAGTGTTCCCCTTCTCATTTTCATGGTGAACATGTCACTTTTAGGAAATAATGGTGGTGACTGGCTAGGCAAAATGTAGCAACCCTATGTCAGTCCTTGGTCTGCTTCATTTCCAAATTGTACACTGCTGTGAACAGTGGGCTAGAAGCGTGGTTTTGGAAGGTGGCGGTCTAGGCTTCATTGTAGGCACTGCCCTGGATTCACGTGTAGAACAGAAATGTTTGCCACTCAGAATCACGGTATAAAGTAGGAGCTGGGTAAGGTGTCAGAGTAGACTAGGAAAGACACTAGTCTAGGGGTCAGGGAGCATGGATTCTCATTCTCACTCCATCACTGATTGGTCATGAGAAAAATGTATATTTTTCTTATCTCCCCATTAGAAACAAAGTGAAAACTAGAATTCCTCTTCCATAAATATTTGGGTGGACTTTCTGTTGACAACATGTCTGCTGGCCTATAATAAGTCCAAATAGATTTGATGAGAAAAGATTTTAATGAATATGGGATAACATTGGATTCTTGGCCTTGGGTAGCCAGAATCTGGACCACTAGAACCATTCATTGGCATATGCATTCAGTCATCAAACATCTGAACAGGAAGGCACAAAGTCCTCAAGGATGGACATTCTGTGGTATTGTAGGTTTTTGTAGGAGAGATGATGGCAGGTGGTGGCCTTTGTGCGATCACAACAGCCAGCGTGACTTTTCTAATGAATAAATCAGACCATTTTGCTTCTCTGTGTAAAATCCTCCAATGGCTTTTTATCATGCTTAAGATAAACCCCAGCCCCCTCCATGTTCTGTGAGGACATCCGTGGTCTGGCCCCTCCTGACCTCCCTAAACCTCTCACTACTACCCTGCCCCTGCCCACCTGGCTTCAGCCACACTGGGCTTCTCACTCTTCTCAAAGAAGCTGAGGGTGTCTCAGGGTCTTAGCACATGCTGTTCCTTCTGCCTGGAACACTGTTCCCCCCACCAGCTTCATAAATCATTTCTCTGCCCAGAAGTTACCTCCTTGGAGAGGCTTCGACCAACTCTTCTATCTGAAATAGCACCCCAGAACACTCCTTTTATTCTGCTTTATTATTTTATGGAAGAAATGTCAAATATACTTAAATTGTCCATTTTTTTAAATTGAGAAGGGGATGCACAGAGCTTTAGTATTAACTGAAATTGATGGGGGAGCCTTAGGTTGTTTCCATAGGAATCTGAATCTCCTGGTTCTTGCTATTTCAATTTTTTTTTCTTCTTATATGAGTCCAAAGGTATCAGTAAATTGTGGCTACTGTCCCAAAGTTTCAAGAACTTTTCCTCATGGAGAAAAAAATGACATGCATAAATGCTCTTTTTGAAGTTTCTATGTTTAGGAATCCTGCTAAGTTGCATTTTGAAATGTATGTCTTCTTAATTTAGGGATTGACTATGTCTTTATTTCTCAAATAAATAAAAAGAAGTTCTGATGGGAATTTCTCCCGGACGAGGTCTAATGCCATGGGCAGAGATTGTAAATTTCCCAATGGGTCTGGGACGTAGGATTTTGCATTTTATCCGTTTGCTGGAAAGTTATCCCAGAAATGTCACACTCACATAAGGTACTTCTGTAGTTTCCTTAAGCCTCTCTCACCCCAACTCAAAAGTGCAGTTTCTACTCCACAGCTCAGAGCTGTTCAAACAATTGACCTTTTACACCTTCAAAGCGAATGCCTGCCAAAAGCCTATGGGTAATATGCAAATATTCTTTGGGCTTTGCATTTGGTAGAGGAAACTATAGCCGGCTTCTCCCTCTTGGTCTCCAAGAACTTTTATTTCACTGTGATCAAAAGAATCAAAGTATGTTCCAGCCCAGAGAGATAACCTATTTTTGCATATCTCAAAACACAGATTTCCAACAATTTCAGACAAGTATCCTAATCTAGAAAGATGACTTTACCTTTCCTACTTCATTATTAATCATCGAGTTTTCTTTTGGAAGCTAAAACCCAGAGGTAACATTGGACAGATAAGAGAAAATCTGTTCTTTTGTTCTCTCAAAAATGTGTTTTTGTCACTTACGTGCTACACAAGACAATTTAAATACTGTGGTCTAGATCAGGCTTTTAAAAAAACAGCTTTTAAGGGAGTGAGAAAGAAGCAGGGAAAGATTGGAAGGTGAGATATTAATATATAGTTTCTGTTCTCATTGGCATTTACTTGTTCTTTTTATTGTTCTTTTGTGTTTATGGAAGTTCTTTTCGACAGGTAATCTGAGATCACAGTAAATTTTGTTAACAAACATAATTATAGGTGTTGATTTTATGGTTAAAAACATGTAATATTGAATATGTAGTTATAACAGGGAAAGAAATTTGAAAACGAAGGCTGAATTAAATGCACTTATGAGAATATGGTAGCACGTGAAATCTCTCTTCCTCACAATCTAATAGGCAAGAATAGATGTAAACTGCATCAATTCCACTCAGCAAGAGATGATATTCCATAATGTTGATGAACCCAAGTTTATGAATTGGCAGATATGGGTCAAAATCGAGGCTGTGCCACTGACTCAAGCAAGCTTTTCTGAGCTTTCATTCCTTCATCTATGAAAGGGAAGACAGTGGTTCCCACCTCTCTGGGTAGCTCTGAGGGTGGGATAGGATGATGCAATGTGTATAGAGCATCTGGCCCAAAGTAACGGCTAAATAACTGTCAGCCACCACAATTATAATCATCATTGTCATCACTATATTATCATTAATGTCAATCACTGTCTGATACTAGAGTAGAAACCAGATGGCTGACCAACCTGGTATAAACAAAAGTATTTCTGAAATGGGCAAAGGCTCTTGAAAATGTAAACAAAATGATTCATTTAATAAACCAGTCTGTGCAGTGTGTTTACCAGATTTAGCAGTTAACCACACCCATTTTACAGCATAGCCAAGTTATACAGCTAATACCGAATCCCTTCTCACTCGGGACTTGGCAAAAGTTTTGTAACCACTCCTCCCTCTTTGTTCAAGCCATTTATTTTGTGTTCATTTTGTTTTTCTCACATGCTACCTAGAATTTAGATCCCTCTGGACGTTCCCTGTATCCGGGTATCACCACCTTTCCCTTACGGACTCTAAATACATTCTCTTTCTCCTTTGCTCCCCTCGCAGTGCCTACCCACATGTCACCTGCAGAAGAGAACTTCTTTGGTTGCTCTCTCGTCACCTGGTTTTCTGCATGACTAAATGTCCTTTTGCTTTTTTTTCCTGGGGGTGAGGAAGAGCTATTTATTTTCCCCCAGGAAGTCCTGTCCTTGAGATGGGAAAATACGCTTCCTGGCCAAGTACCTCTGGAAAGAGAGTCCCCAGCCTGGAGAAAAAGCAGACACCCCCTTTGGTGGTGGCATCGTTCACTCTAAAGTACCCCTGGGCCCGTGCACTGCCCCCACTCAGGACACTCACACCGGGGGCATCATTACCCCAGTGGGGTGGGTCTCCCCTTCCATTGCAGTTGCACGTGGTATCCACCCGCAGCATGTCAGCATCAAAAGCTTGCTGTTTTTCCTCCTTCTACATCAATTATTTCCTATTTCCCTTTTCCATTGTGTTTACCCCAAACAGTGCAAAATCTGAGACTTCCTAATTGACACCCCGTGTTTCTCTACGCAGGCTTTCTGCAGCATGTACGAAGAGCAGCACACTACAACAATTCTGGCTGCATTTTTTGTTTATACCAGTTCAACCTGGGCAACTCAGTTCGGGAGATCTTTTATATTCTCGTCATGTTTAGTTCCTAGGCATGCTGAGGGGTCAGCTGCACCTTTGGAAAATGGGGGGAGGTTTGGAAAGATCAAGATCTGGGAAAGGGAAACTCAGGAGGCTCTGAAGCTTCTCTTGGCCCATCCAGGAAGGGGACAGCAGTTCAGGCCACACCTATAATAGCGGCATGGCAGACACTGGCTTGACACAGGGTGACATTAGCATCACAGCCATCTCGTCTGTTGGGTAAGTTGCAGCATAGGCAGCAGCTGGACTCTCTAACCACTGGCAAAGCCAGATTTGAGCACTTGCAGCACCTCAGTTCCTGGGGACCCAGCAGAAGCTCTAGCAAGATCTAGAAACATGAAGAAGGGGAGTGACAAAGAGTATTCCGGGGGTTGGATCCCCAAGGAGCAGGGAGGTTCCTGGCGGGGCTCCCCCCAGGGTTTGTAGAATGCAGATCAGGAATGAAAGCACAGCCATTTTCAAAGGTCTGATCCAACGTGGACGGGCTGTGGCTATGTGGACTCATCGGAGCCAGAGGTTTCTGCCTGTTGAAGCAGTGAATGCATCCCAGACTACATTCATAAAATCCTGCCTACTCCAAGCCAGTTGCTTCTATCACCCTGTCCAGCCCAGTGGTCATCAGTTCTTCTGGGCCAAGAGAGAAGGCACTCAGGCTTCCATTTTGTATCCTACTGCTTATTTTACAGAGTTGGGATGCTCACTTTTCCTAAAATACCTGCAACAGAATTTCTGGGGAATAAACCTCTGTTCTTACCTTATGACACTTTGCCCTACGAATCTTGGTGCCAGCTCTTTGGGCTGTTTTCTGAGTGTCAGGCATGGTGAAGTCTGACAGAGGCTGATCCTCTGCCCACATGGCTTTTTCCTCTCAGTATTTTCTCAGGATCCTTCTAGCTGAAGCTCCTGCCGAGGCCTTGTCCCATTTCTGCTGGTGAATCAGCCAATATAGACAGTTTGCCTAAGTTATTCGGAGAGATCATGGCTGGATGAACAATTCCCTTGGGAGCTCCCGCCAACCTTTTAAAAAATAAAGTTGGGAAAGTTCCACCCCTCTCTGTGAAGGCTTTGCATTTTCTGATAGTGGCCAAGGAACCAAAGGTGAAAGCAGATTGCTTGGAACTGGTCAGTGGAGCTGGTTCCCATGGCATCAAGTCAGAGAATCATTCTACGTGCCTTTTAAAAGACCAGGCAGTGGGCTTCCCTGGTGGCACAGTGGTTGAGAATACACCTGCCAATGCAGGGGACACGGGTTCGAGCCCTGGACTGGGAGGATCCCACATGCCGCAGAGCAACTAGGCCCATGAGCCATGGCCGCTGAGCCTGTGCGTCCGCGGAGCCTGTGCTTCACAACAGGAGAGGCCGCGATAGTGAGAGGCCCCCGTTCGCCACAACTAGAGAAAACCCTCGCACAGAAATGAAGACCCAACACAGCCAAAAATAAATGATAAATAAATTAAAAAAAAAAAAGACCAGGCAGTGTCAGGAATTGTGTGAGTTGGTAGGAAAATCTTGATGGTGTCCTGGCCTTGAGCATGATGTATGCTGCATCCGTGTTGACAGTTTTCTATCTCTTTTCTGACAATTTCCAGTCCTTTGCTCCAGCTTTCTTACTGACTTACTATAAACATATCTAGTTCAGAATGAACTTGATATTCATGTGGAATTCAGAACTCTGATTTTCCCTGTCAGCAGCTCTCCATTCCCCACACTGGAATATTTACAGTGGCTCAAATGTACTCTTTTGCCTTCTTGACTTTGCTGGAGTGTGTGTGTGTGTGTGTGTGTGTGTGTGTGTGTGCGCGCGCTTCCTAAAATGATTCCTCTCCTGAGTCTCTGCTTGTCAAAGGGCTTCTCAACTTACTAGCCTGTGTCCATGGACAAATCATTAAGCTTCTCTGAACCTTAGTTTCTTTATCTGTAGAAGGAGGCTAAGCAATTTACAATGGTGAGGATGGGCTTGGTAACGCTGTATTAATAAATGATCCCCAGATCTCAGAGGCTTAAAAGGACAAAAGTTGGGGAATTCCCTGGCAGTCCAGTGGTTAGAACTCTGAGCTTTCATTGCCGGGGGCGCAGGTTCAATCCCTGGTCAGGGAACTAAGATCCCACAAGCCACGTGGTGCAGCAAATAAATAAATAAATAAATAAGAAGGACAAAAGTTTATTTCTCATTCATGCTATGTGTCCAGTATGTATCAGTGACAGGATCTGCTTTTCTCAGTTACTTATTGACCCAGGAAGATAGAGGAGGGGATTAAAAGCGTCCTTAATTCTCACCGAAGTTCTGCTCAGAATTCATTCACCAAAGTGATCACAGGGCCACAACTAACTGCAAAGAGGGTGGGGACGTGTAGCCCTCCCCCTCCCTCAAGGAGTGCTGACGATTTTCTGAAGCACTGTAATGACAACACACCTCCATCAAGGCACATGGTAAAGCCTAGAATATCATACAGCTGTCAGGCGGAGTCACTATACTTCCTCTTTGCAAGGGCCAGCGTCAATCCGGGGATAAGAGAGAGACAGAGCGCACACACACACACACACACACACAGACAAAGAAGGAGCTAGCGTGAATTCTACACCAGTCCAAATACTACCTTAACCAGTTACTAACTCTGTGATCTTGGGCAAATTAACGTCTCTGGGCATCAATTTCTTCACCTGGAAAATGGGGACAGCAATTGTAAATTCCTCCAGAGGTGATGATGCATGTTAAATGTTAGTGATTGTGAAATTATCAGATGGAGTACCTGATGCCATATATGTATTTACCTATTAAATGGAATACAACTGGCTTTTTTCTTTTAATATTAAGATGTGGTAGACTTTATATATATATATATATATATATACATATATATATATTTCTGTGTGTATGTTTGTGCATATATGTGTGTGTATTCATCTTGTCTTTAAAAATAGCTACATACTATTCTGGTTTTTGGCCATATCTTAATTGCTGTTCAATTGATTAAAACTTCCTGTAGTGCAATTCAAGAAGACCATGGTTTCATGCATCCCCATTCATTGACCTGTTTCCTGCCTTACCCCCCTCAGACGTAGGGTCTAAAGACTGTGTCTAATGCCATTTGGTGGGGAAGTATGTCCAGATTTACTGATAATTTAGTCCAGTCTCTCTGTTATGACATCTTTATCTGGTGGTAAACATTCTCTTATGGTTGTATTGCCAAAACTTCCCCCAAATAGAAAGTACCATGTTCTTACGTTTGGCCCCAAATGGTCACTTTCCCATTAATGGACTCAGCTGTGGTGTAGGAGCCACACAGACTCTACCCCTTGCCCTCACCAGGTGAACGCCACACTTGACCCCTTCGCTGTCCCCTGCAAAGCTTGGACCTGATCTGGGTGCCATAACATTTGCTGAATGACATAGCTGTGACTTCTTACTGCTTCCTGTTCCTTAGGGTCACTTCACATGCTTCTTTTAATTTTCAATTTGAAGGCCAATCTCATTATCCTGTTTCCATTTCACTCATGCATAGCCTTTTTCTCTCCTGCATCCCCCATCTCCCCAACTTATATTTCTTGTTTTATGTGCTTTATAGCTTCTCCTGTATACACCAATATCATAACCAAAAGGAAATCTTTTAGCTCAGAAAAAAGTGATCAGCTGTACATCCCAGGCAGGATGATCACTTGTTGAGCTTTCAGGGGAGAAGACTCTGGAAATGGGCCTCTATACCCAAGAGGTTTATTAAGAAGTACCTTTGGGCTCAACATTTGTGGGTGAGATGGGATGGGCTGGAGAGAGGAAGAAGTGTAACTGTGATGCAGGCCCTTCAGCAGCCTCAGCCAGCCCCGTAGCTGCTCAGAGCTGTCCCAGATTGGGCCACCGCGGCCAGGACTTTCTCTCCTACATTGGTCAGTCATTGGATGTAGGCTCTTCCTGGAAGGCAAAGTCACTCTGCCATGGATAGAGTTCCCAAAGGGGAACCTGTCCATTGGCATCCCAGTAGCTGAGACAAGCCTTCCATTGCAGGGCTGTGTGGGTGGCACATCACAGGGTCCACGGCAGAGCAGGACAGGACATTGGGAACCAGAGTCCAATCCCTTCCTCTTACATAAGCTCAGAGAGAAGAGGACGTTCCCAGCCCTCTCCGACCATTCTACCTGTGTGGGTGATAGCAGGTTTAAAGGTCTTACTGTGTTTTGCTTTCCTTTCATTATCCTTTAAGGTGTTCATACAGTCCTTACTTGTTTCTGCTTTTGCGGTCCTTGCCATAATCTTTTCAGAATACTTTCTTTTTGTCGCTATGACAATCCATGCATCTTCTGTATTATAATTATTCTCAATATGGTCTCAGCATCCCTTTTCCTCTAGCTCGGAGGGGATAAGATGAGTCCAAACATGAGCTTGTTTAATAAAATTCAGCCTACTCTGTGTGACACCCTTTCCCTTTTCTTTGAAGAAGTTGCTTTTGGAGTGGGCGTTCCCCCTGCCTTTCTTCTGTCATCCCACAGATCATCACCATCCTTCCCACTCAATATTGCCTGGCAGCAAGGGGGACGGGAATAGCACGAGAATGGGATGGGAACCCACAGAAGAGCTGCAGCCTCCTCCCCCTTGTATACTTGCGAGCTGAGCTGCTAACAAGCAGTGGAATTGATTCATTTGAATTTCATCTTCTTTCATTTCCTCTGCCTTCCCTCTGGTGCTGGTGATAATAAGGGGTGAAAAATGACCTGGGACCCAGGAGGTAGATGAAAGAGAGAACGGGGGTTGAGAGAATCCAGAGTCTGACTAATCAAACATTAGCCCTTGGCTCCTATACCCTCCCGCAGGGGTATCACCTTGTGGCCACGGAGCAGAGCCTCCAAACAACGAGACATTCCCAAAGCCATCTCGGGAAGGATGCCTGTCAGGGTGTTAACACTATAGAGACACCTCATTGAAGCCTCCATCCTGGTCATCACAGAAAGAGGCTCAGGTACCCCAGGTCACCTGGGAAGACATAACATGGAAGTTTTGTGATAGATTAAGAGGAAAGAGGTCTTTAAAAATATGTCCACATACAGACACCCAGGCATCTGCTCTTCTCAAGTCAGCAGATAAGAGTAATTCTCCCCTGCAGAGGATAACAGACATACGTTTTATTTATTTTATTTTATTTTTTATTGAAGTATCGTTGATTTACAATGTTGTGTTAATTACTCATGTATAGCAAAGTGATCCAGTTATACATATATATATATATATATATATATACACATATATACATTCTTTTATATATATATTGTTTTCCGTTACGATTCATCACAGGGTATTGAATATAGTTCTCTGTGCTATACAGTAGGACCTTGTTGTTTATCCATTCTGTATATAATAGTTTGCATCTGCTAATCCCAACCTCCCACTCCATCCCTCCCCCACCCCCCTTCCCCTTGGCAACCACCAGTCTGTTCTCTATGTCCATTATTCTATTTCTGTTTTTGTAGATAGGTTCATTTGTGTCATATTTTAGATTCCACATATAAGTGATATCATATGGTATTTGTCTTGGTCTGACTTACTTCAGTTAGTATGATCATCTCTAGGTCCATCCATGTTGCTGCAAATGGCATTATTTCATTCTTTTTTATGGCTGAGTAATATTCCATTGTATATATGCACCACATCTTCTTTATCCATTCATCTGTTGATGGACATTTAGGTTGTTTCCACAGACATACGTTTTAAGTAAAGGATCACAGAAGGAAGGGTGCTTGCTGCTTTATTGTGCTGGGGAAAAAGTCAAGTCTCATCAGGGAATATCTGCCAGCATCAGCAGAGAATAATGACCTTTTCTAAACCACCCCAATCATCACTGCTTAGAGTAGACTTTTCAATCACTCTCTCCTACTCTACCTACAGAAAGGCAAGCACAGCCCCTGCCATATATAATTGCTGATCTGCTGGAACAGATCTACCTGGATCCCCAAAGAGATAAGAATCTACTACGTGGATACTAGAAGAGTCAGCTCTTCCTGTGGTCACAGCCTCGGTCTCCCCATCACGGGATGAGTGCCATCTATTTCTGCAGCTGGAGAGAACTCGGTGTCTCAGTCCTGCCAAGGTTGCCTTGATTCTGGGGAATTCCCTGCCGCTGAGCACAAGGAGGCCTCGTAGACTCATAGACCCTTCATCTCCCTCAGGGTCGCTGATTAGATGAGACACGGCACAGGCAAAGAGGGAAATGCTGCAAATTTAAAGTGAAAAGTACTGTTGGTACAGATTCAGTCTCTGTCTGCCACTGCTTCCCCATAAATATTTTACCTTTGTGTTTTGACTCTGTGTTTCTGAAACTCATAGGCCAGGCCAATGTCACAGGCTTGATGACAGTGTGTCTGGGAGACTGGGCCCCACCTCGATGTGTTAAACACAGTGAGCCCTCCCAGGACCCGACCTCCTGCGACTGTGGCCATGCCTGGTTGTCGTCCTCCTGATCTTGCTAGATGCTGATTTTCTTTTTTTTTTTTTAACATCTTTATTGGAGTATAATTGCTTTACAATGGTGTGTTAGTTTCTGCTTTATAACAAAGTGAATCAGTTATACATATACATATATCCCAATATCTCTTCCCTCTTGCATCTCCCTCCCTCCCACCCTCCCTATCCCACCCCTCTAGGTGGTCACAAAGCACCGAGCTGATCTCCCTGTGCTATGCGGCTGCTTCCCACTAGCTACCTATTTTACATTTGGTAGTGTATATATGTCCATGCCACTCTCTCACTTGGTCCCAGCTTGCCCTTCCCCCTCCCCATCTCCTCAAGTTCCTTCTCTACGTCTGCGTCTTTATTCCTGTCCTGCCTCTAAGTTCCTCAGCACCTTTTTTTTTTTTTAGATTCCATATATATGTGTTAGAGGCTGGTTTTCTTGAATTGGTCGCTGTCTTCTCCCTTTCCTCAGTGTGAAAAGCTACCTGTTTTCCTTTTGAGCCCGACTGCAAGAGAAGCGGCTCACACTTAATGGTGCTCTCTCTCTTCCTGCGTTTCCACATGGGTTGCCATCTAGATGAAAGCAGGGGAAGTCTGCACCCCATCAGGCTCTTAGGTTCTGGAGAAACTTCCGCTTTGTTTTCAGCCATTCAGCCCTTCACTGAGCAAAGAGGTCCTGAGCACCTGCTGTGTCATTGGCCCCAAGACAGCCCTGGGGATGCACATACCCACCCTCACCTGGGCATTTGCTCTACCCTGTCCACCCTCCCACCTGTTACTTTAGGAATTGCTGAGGTGGAAAGGGTAAAAAGGAAAGAAGTGCTTGGTATGTGGAGGTGGGGGAGAGGTGTCCCCCTCATGCTTAGATCAACTGTTTCTACGTCAGGGAGTTGGGAGACCAGCCCAGACTCACGTCCCTCCCATTCTCACATCCGGAGACCCTATGCAAAGCAAAAAGCCTCAGGTGGGGTAAAAAGAACACACTGTCACCTGACCAATCATTATTTCAGCTGAATATGTATAAAACTTGGTTTAATGCAATAGCGGTTTGGTCACAATTCCTGAAACCGTCCTATAGGCAATGAAGTTTGTGACTGCAGCTTAATATTGTGACAGTTTACATTTTTTTAATTGTGAAAGCATTTAGAGGAGACAAAATGGGAATTTGTTATCTTTTTCTGGGAGTGCCTTTCTCTTCTCTGCTTGACTTTCTTATCTTCGCCTGGACTGATTCTTACGTTTTTTACTTATGTTACCTGGCTGGTTGGCTCCCCAAGATAGAGTGAATGCTAGGATGGAGAACACAAATTCCATTTCATTTACATTGGCATCTTATGTCTGAGCGAGGAGATGGGGAAGTCTTACTGCATCCTGCAGACAATTAAATGAGTTTGGAAAGTTTTCGTTTGGTTTGCTGTTGACAAAAACTAAGTCCCTGGATGGCTGTTAATTTTTCTGGGTGATTCCCAGAGGAAAAACCAAGCCAACACAGGGCCCTACATTTCCCTATGGAACTTTGGTGAACTACGTAGTATGGAGATCTCAGTTCTGATTTCCGTTTTTTGTTTTGTTGAGTTTCCTTACGTAAAAGGAAGTTTTGGGGAAGAAACCTATGTTTAACTGAGAAGATAAAGGACTCAGGTGGAGAACAGGAAGAGATAAGAACAATTCTAGACTAGATCCAACCCACTGATTTAAAAAGCACTGCTTCATTAACCCATTGGTGTAATTTCATAAGCAGGAGGCGGCCTGTCTGATGATCTTTCTGTTAGAATTAAATTGTCATCAGTAATATCCAAGCAAGTTCTTTGTATGACTTTACTGATATTGGTTGTTTTTTCCATTCTATCTTCTTCTTTAAGGAAGACTTAAGTTTTTTTTTAATGCAGATTAGCATATTTATTTATTTAAAAAATTTTTAATTTTATATTGGAGTATAGTTGATTCACAATGTTGTGTTAGTTTCAGGTGTACAGCAAAGTAATTTAATTATACATATTCATATATTTATTCTTTTTCAGATTCTTTTCCCACGTAGGTTATTACAGAGTACTGAGTAGAGTTCCCTGTGCTACACATTAGAGGACTTAAGTTTTTTGAAAAACATGTATCACAGGATAAAATTAATGAGGAAAAGTTACATATTGCATGATCCCCCATGTGATCACTGAGAAGATGAAATTTGAAAGTAGAGTACTTAACAGAATGAAGACTCTAAGTCTGAAATCAAAGGCAAATCACATGAAGATTAAGGATGATTTATACGCCACTTGGTTTTTGCTAACAGATTGGAGGGTTAGCAATTCTACTTGGTTTGACAGACAGTCATTCTGGAAAGGAAAAATTATGAGGTTCTAGAAGGAAGGATAATCTGAATACAAACGAGTTCTCTGTTCACCTTAAATTGAAATCAGGGTTCAGGTGTCAGACCCAGTTTATCAGCCTGGATTATTCGGTGACAATTTATGTGAAGTCACAGGTCTGGGCAGGCTTGCTGATGGGTGAATGGCCAACCTGAAATTGAAGAAAACAGTCCCTCGGGGTTCTCCCTTCAGGTGTCTGTGATGGAGAGCAGGTTTCATTTGATGGGAACCTTTTACAGACAAACAATAGATGAGAATCTCAGAGTAACTATACGCTGGCAGTAGCTCCTAAATTAATAAAACATTATTTATTTCAGTTCTGTTTCATCACGACTGTTAAAACATGACATTTAAATTCTTCACTGAATCTCTAGAAACTTGGGTTTCCCTGTAGCTATCTCTTTGGTATCTGTCTCTGTGTCTGCATGCTAGTTTCTGAAGCCTGGCAGAACCGGCAAGCGTTGGGATGGCTATAACACAAATGCCCAGAACTACCATACAGGCTCCTTCTCCAAGAGTAGGTTTCAAGCAGAAATCACTCAACAAAGAGAAATAACGAACATTTATTGTGCACTGACTTTGTTCCAGGTACTATTTTAATTGCTTTGCCTAAATAATCTCGATCCTCTCTACAAATAGAAGTAACTATTGCTTTTATCCTCATTTACAAATGAGGAGACTGAGTCAGGCGACGTCCTGGACAGAGCTGGGGTTCCGTCTCAAACAGTCTGACTCCTGAGCCCCTGCTCGTCGCTGTCGGGCTGCACACAGAGCACTGACTTCATGCTGGCCACTGAGCCATAGGCACCAGGGATATGGGAGCAAACAGTATTTAGATGTGTTATTCAGATCTGACCCTGGCATTGGATGGATATCTTTCATCTAGGTATCGGTTCTCCTGGGCTACTGGGAGGATCCCATAACAATTTGGAACGTTATTGATGATCACGGTCAGCACACAGAATTAAATAATTTGGTTTCTACTGATAATGTAACCACTAATGTCCTTCAGCACTGAGCCATCACAGCATTCTTGAATGAGGTTTCTATGAGACTTTAAGAAGTTTACTCTTCTAACAGTTGTTGGTATAAATCTGTTAAACATCAATCAGGCCTTGTGATGATTAACATAAATAGGTTAGCTTTTTAAACGGTTAAAATGGTCATGTGTATCAGCTAGCTTTTGCGACATAACGGTGTCCCCGGACTCGATGGCATTTATTGCTTACAAGTTCATGAGCACCTGGGTGGCCCTCTGGTCTTAGCTGGGTTTGCCCATGGGTCTGTGGTCAGCCGCAGGTCAGGGAGGTGGCTCTGACGGTCTGGCTGGGCTTTCTCACATGCTGGGAGTGTGTCTTGGCTCTAGGCTGGGACAGCGGGCCTCTCCTTCACAGGATCACTCATTAGCCAGTAGGCTAGCCAGGGACTGCCCCTACGGTGGCTGGGGAGAGCCCACGAGCAAAGGCCAGAGCGTGTACTGACTCCTGAAAAGGCCTAGGCTTAGAACTGGCATAACGTAACTTCTCCCTCATCTATGGTCAAAGCAAAGCCCAAGGCCAGCCTAGATCCGAGGGGTGGGGAAACAGACCCCACCTCTTGGTGGGAGGAGCTTGCAGGTTACCCGGCGAAAAAGCAGGAACAATACAAGGCAGGGGATCGTGGGAGCCATTTTTGAAAACAATCCACAGCAAAGTAACCCGTTAACTCAGAATTTCCCAAACATACCTGGTCCCCCTGCCAAAGGTCTCCCTTGCCCTGTAGTTTTTATAGCATAACCACCCACAGAATATGATATTTGCTAAATTCAGATTAATTAAAGAACATTTTCCATGAAAAATGAGTAGCATTATGCCCATTTTATAGATGGAGAAGCTGAGGTTCAGAGCTAAGTAACATACCCTAAAAATCGTAAAACTAATAAGTAGTAAGTTACTAGCATTAATTAGTATCTAATAAGTTGTTGAATGTCAAAGTTTGACAAGCTTAGGTATGCCTAACTCCAAAGCCCTTTCTTTGAATTACCACTCTGTAAGGTTTTCAAGGCCTTTAAGGGTCATGTTATTAGTGATTTTTTCAAAAATGAAAGTGGTGCCTGAGGATGAGGAAATAGGAGAGGAGAAAATTCAAACATAATAATAGCCCATTTGTTGCAGTCTATTTCTAGGCATGAATGTTTTAATCAAGGGGCATTTCGTTCATTAAACAAAATGATCCTTTGTGATTGCTATGGATTATTAATTTTTTCATCTCTTCCTGCAATAAGTATTTGGTGGTGGTGGGTGTTTCTGTATGGTAATATTATTTGGCTTGAGAAGGATCAAGTGCAAATAGAATTCTCATTTGCAAAACTTGTCACCTATATTCCTTCAGAATATTTGGGGAAAGTAAGAGTAATAGCAGCAGTAGAGGTAGTGTTAAATGTTCTTTAATTAGATCTGAATATACCAATTATCATATTCTGTGGGTGGTTATACTATAAAAACTACGGGACATGGGAGACCTTTGGTAGGGTGACCAGGTATGTTTGGGAAATTCTGAGTTAACAGGTTACTTTGCTGTAATTTCTCAGAATCTTACGTAGGCTGATGACCATTGTAATTCTCAATGAGTCCATTTCTCAGACTTCCATAACTGCAGAATATTCATTTATTTGGTGCCACTCACAGATGCCTAGTATTCCATAGAACCCTTGGGAAATCTGACCTTGATTCTGATCCCTTTGAAGGTATGTTTGGAGTCAATAGTATTTTGTCAAGCATCTGCTGTGAGAGAGGCACTATTAGAACCACATCAGAAACCCGTGAAATAGGTATTATTCTTATTGATAGTTGGGGAAACTGAGACTCCGAGCAGTTACTCTGTTTGCTCAAGATCCCCCAGCTGGTACCAAAACTGAAAGTTGACCCTGGTTTTATCTAACTTCAGGCCTACAGTGTGTCCTGTAGCCTTTGCTGAGATTCAGAAAGTTTAAGTGACTTTTTAGGATGACTCAGCTGGTCAGAAGAGACACCATGTCTTACATACTTTTGTAGTCCCTGTAGCTCCTAAGAGAAAATAGCTTATCAGTCAGTACCTACAGGCCAATCCCTTTTTTTATTACCTAGTTATTATTATCCTCATGCTCATGGCAAAAATTGCAATAGCAGAGAAGAGAATAAGATAAAAAGTAAAAATTCTCCATACCATCTGCTCCAGAACCATACTCTAAAGATAAGACTATTATCCATTTTGTATATGTTCTTCCATAACATTTTAACTAAACAAGTGTGTGTGTGTGTGTATCCTTCTGTTTTGTTTTACACAGATGAGATCATATATGTACATTTTTCACTTAATATATCTTTGAAAACTTTTATTAAAATATAATTGATGGGGGCTTCTCTGGTGGCACAGTGGTTACGAATCCACCTGCCAATGGAGGGGACACAGGTTCGATCCCTGGTTCGGGGAGATCCCACATGCCGCGGAGCAACTAAAAGCCCCTGCACCACGACTACTGAGCCTGCACTCTAGAGCCTGTGAACCACAACTACTGAGCCCAGGTGCTACAACTGCTGAAGCCTGCGTGCCTAGAGCCCGATCTCAACAAGAGAAGCCACCACAATGAGAAGCCCATGCACCACAAAGAAGAGTAGCCCCGGCTCGCTGCAACTAGAGAAAGCCTGCACACAGCAACGAAGACCCAACGCAGCCAAAAATAAATAAATTAAATAAATAAATTAAAAAAATATATGTAAGTGATGTGTAACATTATTTCAGGTATACAACATTGATTTGATAGTTGTATATATTGCAAAAAATTGTTACAAGTCTAGTTAACATCCATCATCACATATAGTAACAAGTAGTTGATTTACAGTATTATATTAGTTTCAGGTATATAATGTAGTGATTCTATATTTTAATAGATAATACTCCATGCAAAGTTATTATAATATATTGGCTATATTCCCTGTGCTGTCCATTACATCATTGTATCTTATTTTGTTTAATACCTAGTAGTTTGTTACCTCTTAATCCCCTTTCCCTATTTTGCCTCTTCCCCCACCCCTCTCCCCACTGTTAACAGTTTGTTTTCTGTATCTGTGACACTGTTTCTGTTTTATTATACTCATTTGTTTGTTTTAATTTTTTAGATTTCACATACAAGTGAAAACACACAGTATTTGTCTCTCTCTGACTTACTTCACTACGCATAATACCCTCCAGGTCCATCTATGTTGTTGGAAAAGGCAAGATTTCATTCTTTTTTGTGGCTGAATAATATTCCACTGTCTATACATATACCACATTTTATTTATCCATCCTTTATGCAAGTTTTGATGGACATGTAGGTTGTTTCCATATCTTGGCTATTTAAATAATGCTGCTGTGAACACTGGGGTGCATGTAGCCTTTCAAATTAGTGTTTTCCTTTTCTTCGGATATATACCCAGGAGTGGAATTGCTGGAAGATTCCACTACCATATGGTAGTTCTATTTTTAGTTATATGAGGAACCTCCATACTGTTTTCCATAGTGACTGCACCAATTTACATTCCCACCAACAATGTACTAAGATTTCTCTTCTCTAAGTCCTTGCCAACATTTATTATTTATTTTTTAACAACAGCTATTCTGACAGGTGTGAGTTGATATCTCACTGTGGTTTTGATTTGCATTTCCCTGGTGTTGAGCATCTTTTCATGTGCCTGTTGGCCATCTATGTATCTTCTTTGGCAAAATGTCTATTCAAGTCTTCCCTGTTTTAATTGAGTTGTTTGCTTTTTTGATGTTGAGTTGTATGAGCTGTTTTTATGTGTTGAACATTTACCCCTTAATGGTTATATCATTTGCAAATATCTTCTCCAGTTTAGTAGGTTTTCTTCTCATTTTGTTAATGGTTTCCTTCACTGTGCAAATGCTTTTAAGTTTGATTAGGTCTCATTTGTTTACTTTTGTTTTTATTCCTTTTGCCTTAGGAGACAGATCCAAAATATATATATATATATATATATATATATATATATATATATATATATGGCTACAGTTTATGTCAAAGAGTGTTCTTTCTATGTTCTCTTCTAGGATTTTTATGGTTTCTGGTCTTACATTTAGGTCTTTAATCCATTTGGGGTTTTTTTGTTTGTTTGTTTATCCTGTGAGAAAATGTTCTAATCTCATTTTTTACATGTAGCTGTCCAGTTTCCCAGCACCACTTATTGAAGAGACTGTCTTTTCTTCATTGTATCTTCTTGCCTCCTTTGATGTAGATTAGTTGACCATAGGCACATGGGTTTATTTCTGGGCTCTCTACTCTGTTCTACTGAGCTACGTGTCCATTTTTGTGCCAGTACCATAGTGTTTTGATTGCTGTAGCTTTATAGTATAGGCTGAAGTCAGGCAGCATGATACCTCCAGCTTTGTTCTTTTTTCTCAAGATTGCTTTGGCTATTCAGGGTCTTTTGTGGCTCTATAGGAATTTTAAGACCATTTGTTCTAGTTCAGTGAAAAGTGTCATGGGTATTTTGATAGGGATTTCAGTAAATATGTAGATTGATTTGGTTAACATGGATATTTTAACAATATTAATTCTTGCAATCCATTAACACAGGATATCTTTCCATTTCTTTGTGTCATCTTCAATTTCCTTCATCAGAGTAAAGGTCTATAACCTCCTTGGTTAAGTTTATTCCTGGGTGTTTTATTCTTTTTGATGCAATTTTAAACTGGTTTGTTTTCTTGCTTTCTCTTTCTGCTAGTTCATTTTTAGTGTATAGAAATACAACAGATTTCTCTATGTTAATCTTGTATCCTGCAACAGTTCTTTGGTGGAGACTTTAGGGTTTTCTATATATAGTATCATGTCATCTGCAAATAGTGACACAATATTTTTTCTTGGGAAGAGAACTTTTAAGATCTATTCTCTTAGCAACTTTTCAATGTATAATGCAGTGTTATTAACTATAATCACCATGTTATACACTCCAGGATTTATTTTTTATAACTGGAAGTTTGTACCTTATTTGGCATCATTTTTATCAGGATTTGTAGATTGTTTCTTTGTTTTGTATTGATGTATCATATTTATTTAATCAGCCTTTGTGTGATGGATTTTTAGGTTCCTTGTAGGTTTTTTATTTATTCATTTATTTATGTATATATTTATATATTTTTGCTTTAACAAACAGTGCCTCAATGAAGAAACAATATTATACATATATCTTTGCAGTTATGTGTTTAATGGAAAACAAACCAATGCAGGGTACCATATCATAGAAAAATAGTGTACTATTGCCAAGAAAATATTATAGGAGCTGTAAATAAGCAGGTTTTTTTTAATACACATTTTTTGACCAAGAAATAGTATCCTGTTTATGTGGTGGGCTGGGCTCTTACCAGGGAGCAAAATGACTGTGCCACTGGTCCCATTAGGTATCTTTATGACCAAGATCAATGATGGCTAAATGAGGAGAAGGCAACTTAGCCTCCTGGAGCTGCTACCTTCCCCACTGGACAGCTCTGCATGGTTTGTTTTTGATGCTGTAGACACAGATGCAACACACATTGGACAGCTGTAACCAACTTTTTGTTGTCATTTTAAAGACATTGCTCATTATGTTATGCAATGGCCCTTTCAATTACGTAGACCATGAACTGAATTCAGATGACAAGTTGAGAATCCTTTAACCCTATTAATTTCACCTCTAGGAATTTATCCAAAAGAGATAAATGCGTTGATGCAAAACATTCTTTCCAATTCCACATTGTTTATGAGAACAAAAATGGGGACAAAACCCCAAAATATCTAACAAAATTATAATTAGCTGTTAGATTTAACATATAACCCCATTCACTGGGGCCTCTTTAGCTTCAAGCATAAGGTGAAATTAAAAAAATATTATCCCTTATGCTGTATGGTAACCCTTTCACAGGACCTTCTAAAAATCCTAGAATTTGAAAAAGTTTATCTCTGCCAATAGCCAGTCATCCTTCACTGTATTAGATAATTACCATTTTGTAACGACATTATTTATCTTCCTCTGGCGACCTGGAAACTCAGAGCTAAGCCAGGTACTTAGTTGCAGCAAAAGTCCTTAACCCAGTGTAATGGGGAGTCAGATAGAATGGACTTCGAGTTCTGTTTCCTACTTACTCTACTGTATTGGTTTCCTATGGTTTCTGAACAAATTACCAACAACTTTGTGGTTTAAAAAAAGCACGTGTCTATTATAATTCTGGAGGCCATAATTTTGAGTCAGTCTTTCTGGACCTAAATCAGTCTGTTGGCAGGGCCATATCTCCTCCAAAGGCTCTAGGGAAGAATCCATTCCCTGATGTTTCTAGCTTCTGGTGGTGGCCAGCATTCCTTGACTTGTAGCCACATCACTCCAAGCTCTAACTCAGTAGACATCATGCCTTCTCCTCTTCTGTGTCAACTGTCCCTCTGCCTCCTACTTAGAGGGTCACAAATATTATTCAGGATAATCTCTCCATCTCAAGATCCCTAACTCAGTCCCATCTGCAAAGTCTCTTTTTCCTAAAAGTAACATTCATGGGTTCTAGGAATTAGGACCTAGATATTTGGGGGGCATCTTTTAGCCAACTACAACCTACCTTATGGCCCCTAAAGATTTATATTCAACCCCATGCAAAATATATTTATTCTACTCCAACTTTCCCCAAAGTCTCAACCCATTATAGCATCAATTCAGAATCCAAAATCTCATCTAAATAGCATCAGCTTTAAAGTCCCAAATCTCATCATCTAAATTATTCAAAGTAGATAGGGGGAGACTCCAGGTATGATCCACCCTGGGGCAAAATTACTCTTTATTTTTAAAGTAAAGCCTTTGGTTCAGTGCCTTGCATGTAGTAGAAATGTTAGCTACCATCAGAATTATTCTCTTCATTGCATTAAGGGGAGGGTAACACTTGTAGCCTCCACATTGCCCTAGCAGAGGGAAGACAAGATATAAAATGATGATAACAATAACAGTAGTAGTAGCAGAAGTGGTGGTAACAGTAACTCTTGCTGAGAGTTTTTCATGCAACCGAAGCTTTAAGTTTTTTGTTTTTAATTTTTATTGGAGTATAGCTGCTTTACAATGTTGTTCTAGTTCCTGCTGTACAGCAAAGTGAATCAGTTATACATATACATATATCCCCCCCTTTTTGGATTTCCTTCCCATTTAGGTTACCACAGAGCACTGAATAGAGTTCCCTGTGCTGTACAGTAGGTTCTCATTAGTTATCTCTTTTATACATGGTATCAATAGTGTATATATGTCAATCCCAATCTCCCAGTTCATCCCACCCACCCTTCCCCCCTTGGTATCTGTAAGTTTGTTCTCTACAACTGTGTCTGTATTTCTGCTTTGCAAGTAAGTTAATCTGTACCATTTTTCTAGGTTCCACATAGAAGCAATACCATATGGTATTTGTTTTTCTCTTTCTGACTTACGTCACTTTGTATGACAATCTCTAGGTCCATCCACGTCTCTGCAAATGACAATATTTTGTTCCTTTTTATGGCTGAGTAATACGTTATCTAAATTAATCCTCATGAAACCCCTTTGTGGTACGAACTATTATTACCCCCATGTTCATTTGAGAAAACTGTGGGATAGAGAGGTTACATAATTAGTAAGGAGCCAAGCCATGATCTTCATGCTGCCCAGTTAAAACTAGGTCCACCTGACACATGAGTCTTATGTCAGTGTACCCTCCTTTTTCTAGTCTTGATATTCATGAAATGCAGTTTTAAAGAATTGCTGCTCCTTTCACCTTGGGTTTCCATTTTGTGTATCTCTGAGGAGATAAGTCAAACTCTGATTAGCATTCCTAAGATTCTCCTACTTTACCAGGAAGGGGTTTCTTCTCCTCTTGAAGTTCCTTTTTGTTGTTGTTTATTTTAAAAACATAGAATCTCCCCTCCAAATTTTCATTTGAAAAAATTCAAAACTTTCAGATAAGTTGAAAAATTGGTACAATGAACAGGTTCATCCCATCACTTTCCATTTACCAATTGTTAATCTTTTGCCACTTTTGTCTTTTTCTTTCTACATATAAATATAGTTTTGTTTTTGCTGGACTATGTGAAAGTTGCAGTCGTCTTGACTCTTGACCCCCAAATCTTGTACCTTCTAAGAACAAGGACTCTCTCCTTTCTACTTATATCATGATAAAACCAAATAAATTTAAATTTGATACAATAATAGCTAACATTGTTTTTATGCAAAATTTCTCCCAGTCATTCCAATAATGCCTTTTCTAGCATTTTTTTTAAATCCAGAAGTCAATCTCTCACAACACCTTTGTTACCAAGGTTGTTGCCCCAGAATCATACCCCTGCCCCTCCCTTGAATGGAAACCAATTACTCTTACTTAAGTTTAAGGAGAAAGCTGCAAAGAAGAAAAAACAAGAACTGGTTGGAACCTACTGGACCCAAGATGGCAGAGAATTTGACTTCCAGTGGGTCTTGAGCCTCATTATATGCTCATTATATTAGCTAAATGACACTCCCACCATCACCATGACAGTTGACAGTTGCCATGACAACAGCCAGAAAAGCCCATATAAGGACTGAAAAGGAGTGTTGCCTCAGGTCCTAACCACACTCCTGTTCTCAGATAACTCACAAATATTCTTCCCACTCTTTCCAAACCTCTCCCTTTACTGTGAATCTCCTATATATTTGCTGACTCCAAATATACAGGAGACGTTGACTTGCGAACTAAGTTCCTGCTTCTCCATTCTTGGCCATTGAATAAAGCTTGCACTGTTCCAGTCTCAGCATTGGTTTTGTTATTGGCTGTGCAAATCTGATCAGAAAAAGAACCTCCCTGGATGAGACAAAGGGTCTCAGCCCAGGCTAGGACCCCAGTGTGGGTTCAGGCAACTAATTTGGTAACATTTTTAGTTGCCACGTCTCTTTTTTCTTTAATCTAGAACAGTTCCTCAGCCTGTTCTTATATGATTTTGGTTGTGTTTGTTGTTTGTTTTTTTGTTTTTTCCCTTCAGTCACTCTTTGAAGAATCCTGATCAGTCACCCTGTAAAATGTCTCAAGTTCTGGATTGGTCAGGTCGTTTCCTCTTGATTAGATTCAGGTTAAATATATTTTGACATACTGTATCTACTGAAAAAAAAAAAGCACAACCTAAAAGTTGAGATTTATGTTTTATTTGCAGACAACACCAAGGTCTTAAGCCTGGGAAACAGCCTTTCAGATCGTTCTGAGTGACTGCTGTGAAGAGGTCAGGGGGAAGCCAGGATATATAGGAGTTTTTGCAACAAACACCAGGTAGTTGGAACACCAAAAGATTACTGTTCATTAAAGAAGACCAGACATCTCAAGTTAAGGAATTTAGTGCTTTTCTATGTATGGGAAGATGCAAGACTCTGGGCTTGTTGAAATCATTCCTTTGATATGTACCTCAGCTTTCTGGGACCAGTATCCTGTGTGTTCACATTCTGAGTCTTGTCAGGGTGCACAGTGTGTGTGTGTCGGGGGAAGAGGGTGGCTGCAGCAGCTGGTGGCCTGATGGAAGGCGTCCAGTTTCTATCCTGAGTTCCCTCAGGGCTCATCTGGTGGCTGTAATGTGATAGCTGCAGCATCCTTTGTTTACTGATATGGCAGCAACATTTTTTCATTGACAACTGTATAAGTGATGTGAGAACTATTTCATAGTTGATTATGCTTAAGAAAAATAAATGTGAGGCTCTGGAAAAAAATGATGATTGATATTTGAGAAAAACAACTAAATACTAAAACTCATAATAGAGCATAATCTTTGAACAGTCATTGACAGTTTCTGAAGCACATTTCACATATATTTATGTTATTTTATCCTTATAATTATGAGACCAGTGAGGTGGATATTATTGGTCATAGTCCTAAGGCAACTAAGGCATGGGTGTGTAACTGAGTCAGTAAATTCCTAGAATTCAAGGAAGCTGGACTTTGAATCCAATTTCTGGACCTTGGGTTTGGATCTGAATCCTATACTTTTGCCACCAAGTCATTGGCTAGGGTTAAGTAGGATAAGTTTTTTAAAAATGGTAACAATCATTCACCCCACTCAGAAGTACAACTAAATACAGCATAAGTTAGTGCTATCTAAAAGCAGCTTTCAAGTTGCCTCTGGACCCTGGAGCATCTTTGGGACCCTACATTTATGTAGATTATGTGCCAAGAGTTTGCAAAGCTCTTATGGTTGTAAATGCCTTAGGCACTTACTGAGAAATAATAACAGAGAAGCAGAAGGAAACTGAGACAGATGGGTTCCCACTCAGCCTTCCTATAAACTTGCAGCATGGGGCTTCCCTGGTGGCGCAGTGGTTGCGAGTCCGCCTGCCGATGCAGGGGACGCGGGTTCATGCCCCGGTCCGGGAAGATCCCACATGCCACAGAGCGGCTGGGCCCGTGAGCCATGGCTGCTGAGCCTGCGCGTCCAGAGCCTGTGCTCCACAATGGGAGAGGCCACAGCAGTGAGAGGCCCTCGTACCGCAAAAAAAAAAAAAAAAAAACAACAAAACTTTCAGCATGTTGAATAATAAATACAGATGTTAGCCAAGATATAATCTTATCTTTAATCTTTGTTAGTACCCAAAGAGGGATAGATGCTGGGTTCAAAAAAAAGGTGCTGTTTATTAGTGTCAACTGGAAAAAAAACCCACAACCTAAAAGTTTCCAGTTAAGTTTTATTCGGGGACCTTACTGAGGACTATAGCCCAGGAGAGACAGCCTCTCAGGTAGCTCTGAGGGACTGCTCAGAAGAGGTAAGGGAGGAGCCCAGATACGTAGGAGTTTTTGCTGAAAAAGAACAAAAAAACACCAGGTAGTCAATCAAAAAATTACTGTAGTCACAAACAAACAAAAACCAGAAATCTTAAGTTAAGGATTTTTAGTGCTTTTCTACATATGGGATATGGTTTGTGGTAGAAGAGAGGTCATTGGGTGGGGTGGAAGGGTGAACATGATTTTGCTTTTAGGGATGCCCAGTTTGAAGCCCCGGTGGAATCTTTTGCTGATAGATGTTACTGAGTCTGAGCTCGCTCTGCTCGCCGCACAACAGGCCAATAAATCAGGAGACAAGGTGTTGAGGCAGGGAATAGCGACTGTATTCGGAAAGCCAGGCATCCGAGAAGTTGGCAGACTAGCGTCCTAGAGTACCATCTTATCGGGGTCTGGATGCCAGTTTCTTTTATAGAACAGAGAGCAGGAGGAGGTGAGGAAGTAAAGTAAAAAGGCCATGAATCTTGCAAAATATCTCCTGGTTTTGGCCAGCCTCAGGGAGGGGATGTGTTAATTTCTTCCTTTTTTGCAGCCATCCACAGGTGGGTGGGGTCCGGGGGTTTCCCTGTGAGTTGAACAAAGGCACTTCGGTTTAACATTCAGGCAGAGGGGCAGGGTTCCCTGAGGCAGGCCATTATGTATGACTATAGCTATAGACAGAAGAAAACAATGGAAAGCAAAGGTCAAAGTAAAAGAAACAGATCCAACATGGGGCCAGATTTTGTTCTTCCCTGTTACAGTAGGTGGCTGTGGATGGAAATGTAGGACTAAAGTTCAAGGCAGGGCTCTGTGTTATAGATGTGGAATAAGGCGTTGTACATACAAACGTGGCCTCCAAGAGCAGTGGCGAAAACTACCTCTGCAGTTCATTCACCTGAATTATTCAGGTCCCAATTCACTTCCCCTAATTTTTGGTCAGAAATTATGCAGATTAATGGCATATGCCACAGATGCTTAGCTGATAGAGAATATAGAAATTGGTATATAATTTCTCTAATAGGTTGGAAAGCTAATTTTGGAAATGTGGCATTGAAAATATCATGTACTCAAACGTTAGTCTTTTGGAAACTAATGAAAACTGACCAACTGAGAACAAGCAAAGGCTATTTATTCAGCACTTTCTATAGCAAGGGTGTCAACCACCATCTTCTGCATTTGGCAGAGCTTCAAATGCAGGCAGGGGTGTGTAAAAGCTTTATAGTGGAAAAAAAGAAAACCTTCAAATATGCCCTGATTAGAGGCTCTTGGTGTGGGCAAGCTAGAGGTGGGCAAAATAGAACCAGAGCATCCTATGTGATTGGTTATGGGAGCGGATTTGGTTTTCCCTGGTTTGGTCCTATGCTGGAAGCAGGGACAAAGTTCAGGGAAGCTGGAATTATTGATCAAATCCTGATGATTTTGGTACAAACTACAGGTCATAGTTTAACTTTCCTGGCTGGTTGCTGCAGGTTGTGGGTTAGGGTTCTCTTTTTATATAGGATCTCACCACTTTCCCTTTGTATATTCAGTCTTTCTTGTTGAAAAATGTTCAGCTTTTCAAAATTTATCATCTTCTCATTTGCCTGTCCCTCTGGGCCACCACTGTTTTAACTCATGTGCTCAAAACTTGCTTTCAGAGGCATTACATTTGGATTGCTTTTTTCATCTAACCCCTGGTCCTTTTGTATTAAATCAGTTAAATCTTTATTGTAAAACAAAACCAGAAGCAAACAAAACACCTTTATACCCTAAGAAGTTAAAACCATACAGAAGGGTATAAAACAAAAAGACATTTCCTCTTCTCCCCCTACCAGCCCCTGAGTTCCACTATTCAGAGTTAACCACTATTAATAGTTTCTTATACATCCTTTCAGAAATGATTTATGCATATGTAAATGTATAAATTATATACCTGTGGTTGCATATTTACCTCCTCTTTATAAAAATTTTACACAAGTGCAATTATACTATAATCCCTTTTCTATTAACCCTTTTTCAAGCTGTTTTTGGAGGTCATCTTTGGAGATATTTACATCAGTACAAGTCAATCTAACTTGTTCTTAAATTTGAAATAGATATTCCTAAATTGCTCCTACAGAAAGAGTGCCCCATTTATTCCCTCATCAAGTGTCTGAGAGTGCTTTGTTCTTCACCCTTTCATTGACGCTAGATAGTCTTCCTAATTTTAACCAAAATGAGAGGTACTTTGACTTGAATTCATTTTACTGTCAGTGAGATCAAGAAGCTTTTCATATATTTTATTGTCCATTTATATATATATTGTTTTTCTGTCCATTTTTCTATTGGATCCATTTCTTATTCCGCTGGGAAGATGTTCTTGTATATTAGAGAAATCAGCCTTTTATTTTAACATTGGTCATTTCACTTTGTATATTTGCCATACTGAAGTTTTAATTTTAAGTACTTACTTTTATGGTTTTTTATGGGTTTGAATTTTATGTCCTAAATTGAAATACCTTCCTGTTTTTCTATTTTTGGCCTTTTAATCAAATCCTTCTGTTTGGTAGCAGAGTTGCATGGAAGGTAATTGGAAGAAATTGGTGTGTCTGGTATTTCTCTCTGAATCAAGGCATATAGCTATCTCCGAAGAGTTCATGAAGCCCTGAGTGTCCCTGGGTATCCCCTAATGATGGGAAGAAAGAAACAGGAAACAAGACAGAGTTTTTAATCAGCCACTGAAAGAACAGTCTTCTCAGGCAGGCTGCCAAGTGCATTTTTTTTTCTTCTGGAAACAGTATTTGATGGTTGACAGACACCCAATCCCAGCATTAATGCTGTAGCTCTGAAACTCGTGTGACAGGGAAATGGGAGCAAGAAATGGATATAGGGGTAAAATGGCCCTCTTTGGGGGCTCAGCTCAGACCTGAACAACACATTCAGAAATCCTGTAGCTTCTTGGTTGCCCCAGACGTATTTGAAAGGCATGAGGGTATGAGGATAGGGTAGTATAATGAGTGGAGAAATTTGAAGGGGGAGTCAAGAGGTAGAAAAGATGCTGTTTAATTTGGGCTGTCCTCTTGGTGGGTCTTCTTCCTTTTCAGGAGGGCAGGCGGGAATTGCTGCCACCACTGTTGCATCATCAGTGTGACCCCAAGCCTTCACTGTGTTCCCCCCACTCATTCTGAAGTTAGCAATGAGGCAGTTTTTCCACCAGCAGTATGACTTGTTTGCTACTCTGGGTTTGCGGGTAGACCTGACGATGAACAGAGCAGGAGGGAGCTTTAGGTTTCCAGGCTTCTGTTTAGCTCTGTCCTCTGCTGGATGATCACTGATTTCTGCAGAATGCCCGGTGTTTTACTCTGAGGCACATCTCCCCACGGCTTCCTTTCCTAGGAATCACTGTTTACCTTTCCAGTACTTTAAGGCAATGCCAAGCTGATAATCCCTTTGGAAAATAGTAATTCAGCACAATAGAGTAGAGAGGCAGCTCTTCTGTCCTTCCTGCTGAAGATAACCTTGATTCGATGTATTTGGACATCTAAGGGCTCAGCTCTGTACATCCTGCAACTTTTGTCACTTTATACTGGATGAGAGTGGAGGCTCTAGAGGCTGTCATGGCAACCCAGTGATCCAGCCAGTCCCAGAAGATTTTATTCCCTTTTTATGAATCAGAGAGAGAAAATGAAACACTTTGAGTCCAACCTCTTTGAATGCGAGGAGTATTCAGTATTTGTACACCCAATAGGCATTCCATCTGGTGTTCAGGTGGACCATTTGGGGCATGAAGGATTTCATCTCAAGAAACTTTGCACCATTTCTTGTCTGTGACCATGACCATTGGACTGATCATTCTGGAGAAACAATAGATTAAGTCTAGAGATGAGTACTGGGGAAAAGTTCTATTCTTCAAATAAGAGTGTGCATTTGTGATTTTTCCAGAGACCACCATTTTGACATGTAAAACCAACAGACATTTGATGACCCAGTGCTTATGTTTGAAGTAATAAAAATAATTACCATAGGGAAGAAAAACCACAGCTAGATTGCTCAATACTTCATTGGTTCATTCATACAATAGATATTTATTTAGCCCTTCATACAGGCCAGGCACAATGCTAGGAGTTCAGAATGTATCTGGAATAATAATAATAACTCTAGCTGACAAGTATTGTGCACTTACTATCTATCAGGCATTGTGCTAAATGCTTTACATGGATTATCTCATATAATGCTCAAGTCAACATTGTTATTAGATGTTTTATAATCTCTCTATGAAGAGAAGGGGAGTGAGGTTTAGATAGCATAATGCTCATCAGGATTAGAGCTGAAATACAAACCCAGTGTACTTTTTCCTTCTTAATTGTTTACTATTGTCTCTACACAAGGTAGAAACAAGTCCCTGCCCTCCCAGAACTTAGGGTCTAAATTAGAGAACACTTTCCTCCAGATAGACTTGGAATCAGTCTCTGGAGAGATGTGGAGTGTCCTCCAGAGAAGGCTTTCCTTCTTTCAGCACATACTCAGGTCGCACCTACTCAGGTGATGGAAGCCGCTTGATGACAGGGACTCCCTTTGTTTTCTCTAATCACACCCATTTCTCCCATCTCCTGTGTCCTTCTCATGTCCTCCTCACAGCCACATTTGCCTTGTCCTACTGCCACACTCTTTCTTCTCTGAGTGCCCTCCCCTCCACACCTGTTCATGCTTTTTCTCACCCATCTAGACAATTACTACAGTCCCTAAATGCCATGTGATGAAGTTTTGAAGGAAGGAAAACATGGAAGGGAGGTAAACTTTCACTTCAGATGAAATGAGCTGTTGACTCACGGTTTAGTATGCCTAGGGGTTCATCTCTAGCATCTCTGGCATTGGAGGGACTCAGGATTCCAAAAGCACATTCATTGCATTCTGCTGTTGCTAATCTTATTTTTTCCATGATGAACAACCCAGTTCATTATGTTTTCAGCTCACATTAATCTTCCTTTCTGTGAGTTTGGTAACATTTGGAGTCATTTCCCTCTGTATTTATCCATCTGGGATCTTTAGAAAAGACAAGTTTGCAGAGAGTCATTTGTTGCTCACTGCTGTAAGAGGAATGAATGTTCTCCTTGTTTCTCAGATCCTGAGAGACAATCCTCGGAAGTCAGGCATGGATCCCCTCCACAAGGCAGAGGGCCCTCTTCCTGGGATCCAATGGGGTTCTCAATGTGGGATGGAGCAGCAACGTAACAGCATCAGAAGTTACAGCAGTCCCTGGATTCTGTTTGCCCTCATGGAGCAGATGGAATTGGGAAAGAGGGGTAGTGGAAAGAATTGTGAGATTAATGAGTCAGAACAAAGTCTTTGGTTTGATTCCTGTCTCTACCACCTGCAAGCTATTTGACCTTGGACAAGTCACATAATCTGTCCAAGATCCACTTGCCTAACCTGTGAGGATGCCTGTCCTACTTACATGAGAGAGTAGTTTTGAATGTTCATTTATGTTCTTATCTCCATTTTGGGGTAAGTTCATAACCTTGCTCATATCACTAAAGTTTTGCAATTACTTTTGGCCTTTTTCCAACACTAATACATGTGTGTGTGTGTGTGTGTGTGTGTGTATATATGATTAGAAGGAAAAATAGGCTATTGAGGAAATCTTAGAGCCTAGTATTTCTTTTGGGGGGGGGTTAAATTTTTGTTTAATTTTAGAACATTTCCCTAGAATAGATTACTTGAAAGAAAATTACAGTGTCAAAAGATATATATATAGAGAGAGAGATTACATGTACATAAAATTTAATGTTCTCAATAGATATTGCCAAATTTCTTTCCAAAACATATTCTCAAAAGATGTGTTAATGAGGATGCTATATTATACTATTTTTATAAGCATATGGATGGCATTTAAAAAAATTATATCGATAGAAGAAAAACATTCATATCTCATTTTATAGTTGCATTTCTTTGGCTACTAATTACATAATTTTTTTCCAGTTTCATTGACATATAATTTGCATACAGCACTGTATAAGTTTATGGTGCACAGCATAATGATTTGACTTACATATAAGAGGCTAGTATTTCTTGATTCTCTTTTTATACTAAAAAAAAAGGCTTGGAGGTGTGTGTCATATTTAAAGATCTATTGGAGAGGGGATACATTGTTTAGAAAACAAAGAGAGAATCCTTTGGAAATCCAGTTAAGGACATCCTTCCAGGTATAATGTAATCTTAAGAGGTCACAAAGGAGGCAACCCTTTTGGAGATTCCATGCTGTAGGTCCTTAGCAACATTTTGTTGTGAAGGATGGAATGCACTCATACGTTCCGTAGTTCAAGTAAGAGATTTCTTTACAGAAAATATTCCAAATTGGGCATCCATTCAAAAGCCATGAAAAATATTGTTATCTATGGTCATTAACTGTAAAATATCAGTATGATTTCTCACTGCTGCCCAAGTGAAGGGCTCAGTTGCCTTGATGCCTCTTGATTGTAGGAAGAAGCAAAGGGGTAATTAACTCTTATTGCTGTAAAATTTACAAAGGGTTCAGGATGTGGTGAAGGCCAGTAGAAATGAGAGAAATCTGGACTGTTTGCTCTAATTCTGCACAACGAACAACAAGTCAACATCCTTTGGAAATGTAATTTATTGACAGTCCTCTCCCCCAGGACCTGGGATTTGAGCAGGAGACTCCCATTACACAGATAACTCCCAGTGGTGTTGATGGAAATTACCTGCATAACCAACTCTCCTGCCCACATAAAATGCCAGATGCCTGAGAGCACTTTTAATTGCAATGTACCTCCCTTTGCAAAAGAGCTAATTGCATCTGCTTTCCTTTCCTTTAGGTACCCAAGCATGGACCGGAATAATGAAGAGATACATGTATTAGCTGCAGCCCTTTGAACCACACAAGAAGGAAATCAACAGTGTGGACAGGGCTGGAAACGTTACCACAGTTGCTTGTTGGAATAAATGAAGAATGGGCTTGTGATTATGCTGACATCCCAGCATGAATCTGGTGGACCTGTGGTTAACTCGTTCCCTCTCCATGTGTCTCCTCCTACAAAGTTTTGTTCTTATGATACTGTGCTTTCATTCCGCCAGTATGTGTCCCAAGGGCTGTCTTTGTTCTTCCTCTGGGGGTTTAAATGTCACCTGTAGCAATGCAAATCTCAAGGAAATACCTAGAGATCTTCCTCCTGAAACAGTCTTACTGTATCTGGACTCCAATCAGATCACATCCATCCCCAATGAGATTTTTAAGGACCTCCATCAACTAAGAGTTCTCAACCTGTCCAAAAATGGCATTGAGTTTATCGATGAGCATGCCTTCAAAGGAGTCGCTGAAACTCTGCAGACTCTGGACTTGTCTGACAACCGGATTCAGAGCGTGCACAAAAACGCTTTCAATAACTTGAAGGCCAGGGCCAGGATTGCCAACAACCCTTGGCACTGCGACTGTACACTCCAGCAAGTTCTGAGGGGCATGGTGTCCAATCACGAGACAGCGCACAATGTGATCTGCAAGACCTCCGTGCTGGATGAACACGCCGGGAGACCGTTCCTCAACGCTGCCAATGACGCTGACCTTTGTAACCTCCCTAAAAAAACGACTGATTATGCCATGCTGGTCACCATGTTTGGCTGGTTCACCATGGTGATCTCGTACGTGGTGTATTATGTGAGGCAAAATCAGGAAGATGCGCGAAGACACCTTGAATACTTGAAATCCCTGCCGAGCAGGCAAAAGAAAGCCGACGAACCCGACGACATTAGTACAGTGGTGTAGTGTCCGAACTGACTGGCATGGAAAGAGAAATCCGTTTGGGATTGCAGTAGAATAAGTGGTTTACTTCTCTCATCCGTTGTAAACATTTGAAACCTTGTATCTCAGTTTCTTTTGAATCATGCCACTGTTGAACTTTTAACAAACATAACAGCATAAATCATTTTTGTTTAGGTGATCCACCCCTCAGTTGTACTCCTGGTGGTATATTCCTGAGTCAGCTACTTCTCTGAACCTTAGTTCTATCCATCTCAGTATTTAATAATGAAATTTATTTTTTTAAGTTGAAACCAAATAAAAGCCTAACTTTGAACCATGAAAAACAGAGTGACTTATTGGTCCAGAAAACAGTACAGTCATTCCATTGCTTTAAAGAGAAACAAACAACTCTTGTGAACCTAAAGAATGATCACAATGAGAGATGTTATTAAGTTCTATTGTACACTGGGGCACCATAGCTGAGTTATCAGCCAAATAAAATATCTGTCAGACTTCAAAATACTAAGCCTTAGCAAACTTAAGTGATAATACATAGCGTGGCAACCTGCAGAGGCATAAGTTGGGATGTCTCTAGGTGTTTGCTACCTAAAAGTTGGTGTGTTTAGCAAAACACTATGTCTACTCTATGCTAGACACATGGGGAAAAAAAAGGAGCACATATTCTGTCCTCAAGATTACCTTCTGGTGGACAGAGGTGTGTGGCCAACATAGAAATAGCCATGCCAAAAAGGAAGGTCTTAATAATCATGTAGCATCAACTGTGTGCAAGCATGGTGCAAGGCATTTGTATACTATGACTCCAAACCCTGACTCCCAGAGGAGAAAGTGACAACCACCTCATCTGCAGAGGAGGAAGCAGTGCACGAAAGAAGTCCAGTGACCTGCCAAGTAGAAAGTATCAGAACTCGAACTTGAACCAAGTCTCCCTGACTCCAAAGACTGAGGTCTTCTCATTATGTTCTGACTGGGTTGGCTGATTGAGGTATAACTTACATATTAAAAAATGCACCCATGTTAAGTGTACAGTTCCATATATTTGACAAATGCCAACACCTGTGTATCAAGATAGTCTGTCCCTGATATTGTTCAGAGATAGGAGAAAGCTCATTTGGTGCTTGGAGGAGGGAATTGTGTTTCTTCGGGTTTAAGCTGCAGTTAAAGGTCATTCTTGAGACTTGGGTGGCATCTCATCAGATGCTGTAGGTGAGGAAGGTAAAGGAAGCAGAACACAGGGATAAAAGTAGGGAGGTGTGGGGGACGAAGGGGTCTATGTAACAGGGAGCGAGAGACAGGGCTGGAGTCACATCATGGGGACTCGACCCTAGACTCAGGAATAAAAGTAACTAATACTGTTTATGGAACACTTACTATACACCAAGCACTTTCTTTGGGTTGTCTTGGTTAATCCTACCATTACCCTATGAGATAGTCTTCTGTGAATGATAAGTCAGAGACGCAGGAGTTTAAGTAGTTAATTCAGAATGAGAATTATTATAGAGAAGTATTATAAGCTTGTAAGAAGTATTGCAGATATTGAAGCCCAGTCAGTCAACTGCAGAACCAACGGACCTCTTAGCTGCTATACCGTATGCTTTGCAGTCGTAGACTTTTACTACTACTTCAAGTTGCTGGTTCGCCAGACCTAGAGGTTTGCAGACTCCCAAGTGATGGTTTCATTAAGAAATAACAGCAAAAATAGCCCTTTGAGGGGATTAAGTAGGAAGGAAGGGTCCTTTGCCATTTTGACGGACATAGCCTTCTCCAGCTCATATGAGGTTGTCTTTGGGCCTTCAGGAATCACATTTCTGCCCTTGGAAAGCACCATGGTTTCTATCCATAACAATAGTGTCTTGAAAAGTTTAGCAGTGTGAATCCTGAGGATCAGCCAGCCCAAGATTTGCCACCTGACATTCAGAGCAGTATGGCTGGGCTCATGGCACGCACCCCACGGCCACCGGCTTTTCATGCCTGCGTTAGCCTTACTAAAAAGTATGAGGTCTCGTGTAGAAGCCTGAGATGTGAAATTCAGGATGTGGGCCCTAGAACTCCTGCATCCCTGTGAGAAGGAAGCCACATTGTCTGCCTGTGCTAACTGGATTTGAACGCCTTTCAGCAACACTGGAGCTTTGCTGAAGATTTAACACCCCCTGGAGGACAACCTTATAATACATCTCTGTGAGTATTACCATAGAAAGATGACTAACAGAATATGCTTTTTTTTCACCCTAAAGAGTAGAAAAATCAAGGCTTTGCTAAGATAACCTTTTAAAATAGTCAATAAATTAATTGTGTTTATCTGAGTGTGTGAATCACATTCATTTTAGAAAATCTTTCATAAATCACAAAATCCATTTCAGGTTGCTTCTTCCAAAATAATCTGTATATTCTTAGGAATAAGAGCTTATTTTCCTACTGCTCAATTACATTAGTCGAGTGAAAGTACCTGTCAAGGGAAAAAACCTCTGAAATGTGTTGACATATAGTGCTGGTCTTGTCCAGATGTGGCCAAGTTCAATTCCCACATTTTAGTTTGTAATTCTCCACGTACGTAGAATTAAAAGTGCATCCTAGGTTAATCCCTTTCCCTGCCTGTATAGTTCTAGTTAACAGTGCCATAAGTGCAAGTGTTTTAAAAAACCTAATGTTTTAAATTGCCATGAATTGGAATATATAAACCATTGGAAGAGAAAATTAATTATTTAAAAAAAAAAAAAACAAATAACAGGCTACAAGACCACTTCAGGACCAAAACTGAACGGAAATACTCTTCCCATCAGCCTATAGGAATGATGCCAGGGAGTGGAAAGAACTTCCTCAAGCTCATGGCTGGCTATATAGAAAAAGGCCCAATGTGCACACTCTGGTTTTGATTCCAACATGCTCTTTAATTTCCAAGCCCTTGCACATGTTTACATTGTTACATGGAGCGCAACTTATTTTAGAGCTGTAAGGTTTTTGAAACGAACTATTATCTGAGGCACATGGCATATTCCCTTCTAAATATTCCACATAACAGCTTCTTTGCTCAGCTCTCTCCTTAGGCATCACTCTTTTAACTTCAACCTTTATTTATTTTTTTTAAATTTTTATTTTATATTGGAGTGTAGTTGATTAACAATGTTGTGTTAGTTTCAGGTGTACAGCAAAGTGATTCAGTTATACATATATAAGCATCTATTCTTTATACTCAACAAAATGCATTGAGGAAAAAAAGGAGAGGTTTGAGTTACACAGTTTTACAATGTACAGGGTTGGGAGTAACTCAGATCAAGTCAGAAAATGTACTTTCTATCATTAAATATATGGAGTTTGTTGAATGAACAAACACTCTTTCCAAACCAAATTTCTTCCTAGAATTCAACTTAAACTAAGGGAATTACAATGTGAAGCTTTTCCTGAGGAGCTTGCTTAGTGTCTTGGAAGCTTGTTTGGTATGCAGGAAATACTTTTTTTTTTTTATACAGCAGGTTCTTATTAGTTATCTATTTTATACACGTTAGTGTATATATGTCAATCCCAATCTCCCAATTCATCACAACACCACCACCACCCTTCACCGCTTTCCCCCCTTGGTGTCCATACGTTTGTTCTCTACATCTATGTCTCAATTTCTACCCTGCAAACAGGTTTATCTGTACCATTTTTCTAGGTTCCACATATATATGCAGGAAATACTTTTATTTCTCTCTTGCATCTGCCAGAGGAATGGATTGACTATTCACAGGCCTTCATAGATCTGTCAAAGCTCATCTTACCCAGGCTTAGAGACTCCCTTCTGTATGATCTTGGTCAGTCAGAGGTGGCCACTTAAAGGGCATCACAGCATCAATGCAGCCAGCAGAGGCGACAGGGCAGGGACTCAGTCCCAGTCTCAGACAGTCCTAGACTGGAGCCCAGTTGTCTCGGAACCTCCTCTCAGGATTTAACATGGGTTGAAACATCTGCAGCTGTTGAATAATAATGGTTATCTCAGCAGTTGTTGTCACAAAGTATCAATATATAACACAGAGATAAATAACTCAATAGTTCTCAATGTCCAGTGGGAAACTTGAGAAAGTTACCCTCATGTATTTTTTTTAATTTTTATTGGAATATAGTTTATTTACAATGCTGTGTTAGTTTCAGTTGTACAGCAAAGTGGTTCAGTTATACATATACATGTATCTATTCTTTTTCAGATTCTTTTCCCTTTTGGGTTATTACAGAATATTGAATAGAGTTCCCTGTACATACAGTAAGTCCTTGTTGGTTATCTGTTTTATATATAGTCGCGTGTATCTGCCAATCTCAGACCCCCAATTTACCCCTCCCTAACCTCAACCTTTTAAATGAAAAAAATACCTGGGAATTTTAATCTAATTGTTGACAAAGTGCTTATCTCTGAAGCAAGGCAAATCATAAAATGTGCCAACCTGACTCAAACATTTTTCAGAAAGTGATAAAAAGTTATGTAATGGAAGATTTAACTTTCAGGAACGCATTGGCAAATTGTAAGGCACTGATATATAAAGTCTGCCATGTACGTGTTGTTCTTTTTCATGTCCTTCTTTGACTACCCACAATAATTCTTGTTCTGACACCCATCAGCATAAGGCAGCCTGGGGTGTGGGTAGGTTTTTCTTATTGGCTTATACAGTGAGTTCTCTCATTTGTCTGGCACAGTTGGAGGGTGGAAAATTCTGCTTAATTAAATGTTCACGTTACTAGAGATAGGTGAACTCCTAGAATGTCAGGAATGGAAGAGTCCTAGAGATGATCTCATCCACTGATTTCTCAGGTGTTGACACTGAAATCCCTACAGGCTTGGGGATTAGCGCTCACATCTCCAAATACCTGTGCAGTGTCCCTAATAGGACACTGGCTGCCTCTCCTGATAAACTGCTCCCCAGTCTTCAAAGAAACCGAACAACATAATATTACACACTGTGAAAACATCATTGGCTATCAGAAAGTTTCTCTGAGGATTTGGAAGGCACTTAAGTTTCCTACATTGCCACAGAGTTGTAATAAAGAATATCTATGAATGTTAAGATATGATGAAAGGATTACTTTCCCTTTCACAAATAGGCCCTGGATAATGTGCTCTGTGCTGTGCATGATCTTTCCTGCCCGTGGAGAGATGGAGAAGATGACCTTGATGCACCTTCTTGGGTAGGGAGAGATGATTAACATTTGCTTCTTTGAGTAACAGCATAAACCCAGGGTGGTCAAGTACAGCCCTGCCGGCAAAAGGGGAGTGATTGCCCCTATGTGACGTTCTACTCTGTTTCCAGAGCTATTGTCAGCCTGGCTTCCCAAAGTGGTACCACAGATTCATCAAGTTGGCTGGGTCTGACCCAGACAAAGTGAACCCGAGGCTAATTCATTTACCACACATTTGCAAATGCCCTCCTCAACCCTTTCCAAATCCAGATAGGTGAAGTAGGATTTAGGGAAAAGGAAGACCTGAATTCCTCACCCCACATTTGCCCAAACTCATTATATGGATGGTCCCAAATACACCAAATGAATTAGTGGGTCACATAGACACAGCAGGAGGCACTCCTTTTCCGTCCAACCCAGGGAATTTATGATCTTGAGGCCACAAGACCACATAGAGCCCTCATAGGGCCACATAGAGCCCTATGTTTCATGGGTGAGTGACAGTAAAAGGAAATCCATTTCTCTTTATGGTTCTAACTTCCTCAACATTAAAAGAACCAGAAGCTGGTGTAAATCGCTTAAGAAGTCTGCGCTCTCACATGTGCGTGCATGCGTGCGTGTGTCCACTTGCACACTGGGGTAATATGGGGAACTGGGTCCCAAAAGCATCAGGAAAAGAGACAGTGGGAGCAATGAAAACAAAATCTATCTGTCAGTCATTTGATCTAGAGATAGCCCAGGTTTGGGTTTTCCGGGGAAATTATTAGATGTATTTTCAAGACTGTCCCCAAGTTCAGTGAAAACATTTACACTTGCCACTAATGACAACTGAGTCGATCAAGTTTGTGAACCGTACTCTTTCTTTAGCTGATGGATCCCCTGCATTTTGCTCACTATTTTCAAAAAAGAATCGATGCATTTACTTTCTTTGCCGCTGGCCGTATGAGCTTCCAACTGAAAAAAGTTTTCTGGATCTGACCTTGAAAGCTAAGCCTGAAATGAATACATTGTGGGTTTCTCTGGGGTTGGGACCAAAATTCTCTCTTTTTCTTTTATATTTTATTTATGTTTTTTCCTCAGAGGAGCATTTGCAAAATGGAAGGTGATCTAAAATCTGGCTGTTGGGCTAAAGATGAACAAGCCAGCTGTTGAGCTAATGGCATTGCTTCTTGAATAGATTTTAAAATGAAGTGGCTCATAGATAACCAACAAGGTTCTACTATATAGCACAGGGAACTCTACTTAATATCCTGTGATAACCTACATGAGAAAAGAATCTGAAAAAGAATGGATATATGTATATGTATACATTTATATACATATATCTGTATCTGTACACCTGAAAATAACACAACTTTGTACATCAACTATACTCCATAAAATTTAAAAAATAAGATAAAGTGGCTCATAGGGAGTAGGATGGTGCTAATTTACACAAATCCAGCTTCCTTAGGGTTGTCCACATTTCTTCTGGAAGAAAGATCTAGGAAAGAGGCTGGTCTGCTCTCAAAGTCTTTCATTCTCACCGACAATCATGCTGATTCCCTAGCTCTCTGAGAAACAAGCTGCAGTGACAAGAGGAGAATGAGCAAGTGAAGAAAACTCGGGAAAGTGCTACCTGGAAGCAAGGCTCTGGGGGGACAAACAGGATGGACCTTAACTGACATTGACAAGACATTTCATCTTCATATTAAAACATGGACTGAGGAATCCCTGTGTGTAAGTTACAGATAAAGAACCTTCTATAAAATAGGAGAACCCTTCATCAAATAGTTTTACCTTTCCCTCACTACAGGTATCATTTACTTGGCATAGTACTAAGTTCTGTTTGTACCTTCCCTCACGACAGCCTTGCCAAGTAGATACTATCATTGCTCCCATGACACAGATGAGGAGACTGAGGCTCAGAATGACCCAGGATCACTCAGCTGATGTGCAATAGTAGAGCCCAGGTCTAGTCATCTAGCCACAGTGTTTAGTTATGCTGCATCCTTTCATTTTATGAAGTCTCACTTCAAATTTCATGAGGATAAATGGAGGAGAATACAGCAAGAGATTTTTCTTAATTGGCACAAGGGAGAAAGGAGGTTCAAAAGAAAGGAACAAGCTTTTTCACTCAGCTGGCTAGCAGAGCCTGTGCTTGGGAACCGCATCGGTTCATTCCCTCTTCACACCCATCCTTCTGCGCCCAGCCCTGAAATCGCAGGGACGCGTAAAGGAAACCACGTTCTTGGTGGGACAGATGCATGTGTAGCTCTCAGTCCTGGGAACGATGACCCTCAGTTACCGGGTTGCTGCTGGGACGGTGTTCAGGGTAGTGCTCAAGGCCCTGCTTTGTGGAGCCACGTCTCCCTTGGTCCTACCATATTCATCTGCACCAGGCAAATTGCCCTGGAAGCTCTGGCAGGCATTCACCAGAGGGTTTTCTTTGGCTTCCACAGGACACTTTGCACTTACACAGAAGGTTGGAGGCACCAGTGAGCTGCCACTTTCTAGGAGTGGCCCACAAGCAACAACTCCTGGGTACTTGGTGGGTAAACACCCAGCCCCTCCCTCACCAGAACATGCGACCCACTCTGGGTCATCAGAGTTTGTGCTTCTCAAAACGTTGCTGCCATAAAAAGTCAACTTCTCTCCTCTCATGCAGAGTGAGTGTCATATGAGCCCATAATAAAGTTCTCCTTTCTGCCTCACGTGCCAGGAAATTAAGAGAAAAAAAAAAAAGAAAATCCGTGCTAATTTAGTAACTATAGAGGATCTCATAATCCATCTAGCTGCAGTTTAATTTCCTTTATTTTGACCTGCTGTTACATGTAAGTTGTCAGTTATTCTGAGTGGTTTTAATTTATTATTTGCATGTTTTTATTTTAAGTATCTCCTTAAGACCCCTCAAACCCTTGATGTAATTAAACAGGGAAAACATTTATGTTTAGTTCCCACCTTTTACATTTCTCTCAAATGTATAGATTGTTTTAGACTCATTTCTTTCTCTTTTTTAATTGAAGTATAGTTGATTTATAATGTTGTGTTATTTACTGCTGTACAGCAAATCGATTCAGTTGTACATATATATATATTCTTTTTTAATATTCTTTTCCATTTTGTTCTATTATATGATATTGAATATAGTTCCCTGTGCTCTACAGTAGGACCTTGTCTATCCATTCTATGTATAAAAGCTGACATCTGCTAACCTCAATCTCCCCCTCCATCCCTCCCCCAATCCCCTCCCCCTTGGCAACCAGCGGTCTATTCTCTATTAGACTCATTTCTTATTGTGTATTGCTTAAGTTCTAATTTTTTTAATCATTTCTTTCCCTTTGCTTTCATGTCCCCCAAATGTGTGATATCCAATCATCCTTTGCTATGAAACTACATCTGCCCGAATCAACAAGATTCAGAATCAAACATAAGTTCAAGCCTCACAAACTCACAGCCCCCAGATGGATTTTGTTCATATAATTCTCTCACCCTCCTTGGAAAGAAGGAGGTACAGGGTATGAGAGCATCACTTTCCAAATGAGGAAACTGAGACCTAGAGATGCTAAGTGACCTGCCAAGGTGTCTCCAGCTAAGAGGTGAGAGCTGGGACTTGCAGGAAGCTCTATCCACCTCTCATTTATGAACTATGAGCGCCTTTGCAAGGAGAGGAGTAATGATCTGGTTCAAGAGAACACTTGACTTTTGGGGGGTTTTGAAAAAAGTCCATATATATATATTTTTTTTTAAGTTAGTGTTTCCCTGTGCCCAGCAGCCCTGGGAGGCTCAGCTCAAGGATTCTGCACCTCCACCCAAGCTAAAGCAGAGGGAAGAGGAAGGATCTGTCTTAATGGAAAAGTCCCAGGGGCAATACATCGGGGTTATTGTAATCTGTGTGATGCAGCTCGGTGAGAATCAGGGTGTACTGGGTAATTAAGTAGGCAGAAGTCTGTTTAATAATAGTAACAATTCTAGCCCACATTCACGGAAGTCCTTTTGATTTTTGGTCCTGTTCTGTCCCCACGTGCCTTACGTGGTACCTCACTTAACACTTGCAGCTGTGTGTTCATCCCTGTTTTACAAATGAGGGTCAGGAGTACAGACACTTTTGTAACCTGCTCAAGGCCTTATGCCTAAAGCCTGGAGGAATGGGGATTTGACTGCAGACCATTGATCCCGTGGCCTTTCCTGTGGCAACTGTCTTACACGTCCCCATTTGTAGATTCCGTGTGTGCTGGGTATGGAATCACCAATTTTTTTTTTAATTTTTTTTTATTAGTTTCTGCTTTATAACAAAGTGAATCAGTCATACATATACATCTGTTCCCACATCCCTTCCCTCCTGCATCTCCCTCCCTCCCACCCTCCCCATCCCACCCCTCCAGGCGGTCACAAAGCACCGAGCTGATCTCCCTGTGCTCTGCGGCTGCTTCCCACTATCTATCTACCTTACGTTTGGTAGTGTATATATGTCCATGCCTCTCTTTCGCTTTGTCACAGCTTACCCTTCGCCCTCCCCATATCCACAAGTCCATTCTCAAGTAGGTCTGTGTCTTTATTCCCGTTTTACCCCTAGGTTCTTCATGACATTTTTTTTTTAATTCCGTATATATGTGTTAGCATACGGTATTTGTCTTTCTCTTTCTGATTTACTTCACTCTGTATGACAGACTCTAGGTCTATCCACCTCATTACAAATAGCTCAGTTTTATTTATTTTTATGGCTGAGTAATATTCCATTGTATATATGTGCCACATCTTCTTTATCCATTCATCCGATGATGGACACTTAGGTTGTTTCCAGCTTCGGGCTATTGTGAATAGAGCTGCAATGAACATTTTGGTACATGTCTCTTTGGGAATTATGGTTTTCTCGGGGTATATGCTTAGTAGTGGGATTGCTGGGTCATATGGTAGTTCTATTTTTAGTTTTTTAAGGAACCTCCATACTGTTCTCCATAGTGGCTGTACCAATTCACATTCCCACCAGCAGTGCAAGAGTGTTCCCTTTTCTCCACACCCTCTCCAGCATTTATTGTTTCTAGATTTCTTGATGATGGCCATTCTGACTGGTGTGAGATGATATCTCATTGTAGTTTTGATTTGCATTTCTCTAATGATTAATGATGTTGAGCATTCTTTCATGTGTTTGTTGGCAGTCTGTATATCTTCTTTGGAGAAATGCCTATTTAAGTCTTCTGCCCATTTTTGGATTGGGTTGTTTGTTTTTTTGCTATTGAGCTGCATGAGCTGTTTATAAATTTTGGAGATTAATCCTTTGTCAGTTGCTTCATTTGCAAATATTTTCTCCCATTCTAAGGGTTGTCTTTTGGTCTTGTTTATGGTTTCCTTTGCTGTGCAAAAGCTTTGAAGTTTCATTAGGTCCCATTTGTTTATCTTTGTTTTTATTTCCATTTCTCTAGGAGGTGGGTCCAAAAGGATCTTGCTGTGATTTATGTCATAGAGTGTTCTACCTATGTTTTCCTCTAAGAGTTTGATAGTTTCTGGCCTTACATTTAAGTCTTTAATCCATTTTGAGCTTATTTTTGTGTATGGTGTTAGGGAATGATCTAATCTCAAACTTTTACATGTCCCTGTCCAGTTTTCCCAGCACCACTTATTGAAGAGGCTGTCCTTCCTCCACTGTACATTCCTGCCTCCTTTATCAAAGATAAGTTGGCCATATGTGCGTGGGTTTATCTCTGGGCTTTCTATCCTGATCCACTGATCTATCTTTCTGTTTTTATGCCAGTACCAGACTGTCTTAATTACTGTAGCTTTGTAGTATAGTCTGAAGTCAGGGAGCCTGATTCCTCCAGCTCCGTTTTTCGTTCTCAAGATTGCTTTGGCTATTCGGAGTCTTTTGTTTTTCCAAACAAATTTTGAAATTTTTTGTTCTAGTTCTGTGAAAAATGCCAGTGGTAGTTTGATAGGGATTGCATTGAATCTGTAGATTGCTTTGGGTAGTAGAGTCATTTTCACAATATTGATTCTTCCAATCCAGGAGCATGGTATATCTCTCCATCTATTTGTATCATCTTTAATTTCTTTCAGCAGTGTCTTATAATTTTCTGCATACAGGTCTTTTGTCTCCTTAGGTAGGTTTATTCCTAGATATTTTATTCTTTTTGTTGCAATGGTAAATGGGAGTGTTTTCTTGATTTCATTTTCAGATTTTTCATCATTAGTGTACAGGAATGCCAGAGATTTCTGTACATTAATTTTGTATCCTGCTACTTTACCAAATTCATTGATTAGCTCTAGTAGTTTTTTGGTAGCTTCTTTAGGATTCTCTATGTATAGTATCATGTCATCTGCAAACAGTGACAGCTTTACTTCTTCTTTTCCAATTTGGATTCCTTTTATTTCCTTTTCTTCTCTGATTGCTGTGGCTAAAACTTCCAAAACTATGTTGAATAAGAGTGGTGACAGTGGGCAGCCTTGTCTTGTTCCTGATCTTAGTGGAAATGGTTTCAGTTTTTCACCATTGAGGACAATGTTGGCTGTGGGTTTGTCATATATGGCCTTTATTATGTTGAGGAAAGTTCCCTCTATGCCTACTTTCTGCAGGGTTTTTATCATAAATGGGTGTTGAATTTTGTCGAAAGCTTTCTCTGCATCTATTGAGATGATCATATGATTTTTCTCCTTCAACTTGTTAATATGGTGTATCACATTGATTGATTTGCGTATATTGAAGAATCCTTGCATTCCTGGAATAAACCCCACTTGATCATGGTGTATGATCCTTTTAATGTGCTGTTGGATTCTGTTTGCTAGTATTTTGTTGAGGATTTTTGCATCTATGTTCATCAGTGATATTGGCCTGTAGTTTTCTTTCTTTGTGACATCCTTGCCTGGTTTTGGTATCAAGGTGATGGTGGCCTCGTAGAATGAGTTTGGGTGTGTTCCTTCCTCTGATATTGTTTGGAAGAGTTTGAGAAGGATGGGTGTTAGCTCTTCTCTAAATGTTTGATAGAATTCGCCTGTGAAGCCATCTGGTCCTGGGCTTTTGTTTGATGGAAGATTTTTAATCACAGTTTCAATTTCAGTGCTTGTGATTGGTCTATTCATATTTTCTATTTCTTCCTGAGTCAGTCTTGGCAGGTTGTGCATTTCTAAGAATTTGTCCATCTCTTCCAGGTTGTCCATTTTATGGGCATAGAGTTGCTTATAGTAATCTCTCATGATCTTCTGTATTTCTGCAGTGTCAGTTGTTACTTCTCCTTTTTTTCATTTCTAATTCTATTGATTTGAGTCTTCTCCCTTCTTTTCTTGATGAGTCTGGCTAATGGTTTATCAATTTTGTTTATCTTCTCAAAGAACCAGCTTTTAGTTTTATTGATCTTTGCTATCGTTTCCTTCATTTCTTTTTCATTTATTTCTGATCTGATTTTTATGATTTCTTTCCTTCTGCTAACTTTGGGATGTTTTTGTTCTTCTTTCTCTAATTGCTTTAGGTGCAAGGTCAGGTTGTTTATTCGAGGTGTTTCCTGTTTCTTAAGGTAGGATTGCATTGCTATAAACTTCTCTCTTAGAACTGCTTTTGCTGCATCCCATAGGTTTTGGGTCGTCGTGTCTCCATTGTCATTTGTTTCTAGGTATTTTTTTATTTCCTCTTTGATTTCTTCAGTGATCACTTCGTTATTAAGTAGTGTATTGTTTAGCCTCCATGTGTTTGTATTTTTTACAGCTCTTTTCCTGTAATTGATATCTAGTCTCATAGCATTGTGGTCAGAAAAGATACTTGATACAATTTCAATTTTCTTAAATTTACCAAGGCTTGATTTGTGACCCAAGATATGATCTATCCTGGAGAATGTTCCATGAGCACTTGAGAAAAATGTGTATTCTGTTGTTTTTGGATGGAATGTCCTATAAATATCAATTAAGTCCATCTTGTTTAATGTATCATTTAAAGCTTGTGTTTCCTTATTTATTTTCATTTTGGAAGATCTGTCCATTGGTGAAAGTGGGGTGTTAAAGTCCCCTACTATGATTGTGTTACTGTCGATTTCCCCTTTTATGGCTGTTAGTATTTGCCTTATGTATTGAGGTGCTCCTATGTTGGGTGCATAAATATTTACAATTGTTATATCTTCTTCTTGGATCGATCCCTTGATCATTATGTAGTGTCCTTCTTTGTCTCTTCTAGTAGTCTTTATTTTAAAGTCTATTTTGTCTGATATGAGAATTGCTACTCCAGCTTTCTTTTGGTTTCCATTTGCATGGAATATCTTTTTCCATCCCCTTACTTTCAGTCTGTATGTGTCTCTAGGTCTGAAGTGGGTCTCTTGTAGACAGCATATATATGGGTCTTGTTTTTGTATCCATTCAGCCACTCTGTGTCTTTTGGTGGGAGCATTTAGTCCATTTACATTTAAGGTAATTATCGATATGTATGTTCCTATTCCCATTTTCTTAATTGTTTTGGGTTCATTATTGTAGGTCTTTTCCTTCGTTGTGTTTCTTGCCTAGAGAAGTTCCTTTAGCATTTGTTGTAAAGCTGGTTTGGTGGTGCTGAACTCTCTCAGCTTTTGCTTGTCTGTAAACGTTTTAATTTCTCCATCAAATCTGAATGAGATCCTTGCTGGGTAGAGTAATCTTGGTTGCAGGTTTTTCTCTTTCATCACTTTAATTATGTCCTGCCACTCCCTTCTGGCTTGTAGAGTTTCTGCTGAGAGATCAGCTGTTATCCTGATGGGGATTCCCTTGTGTGTTATTTGTTGTTTTTCCCTTGCTGCTTTTAATATGAGTTCTTTGTGTTTAATTTTTGACAGTTTGATTAATATGTGTCTTGGCGTATTTCTCCTTGGATTTATTCTGTATGGGACTCTCTGTGCCTCCTGGACTTGATTAACTATTTCCTTTCCCATATTAGGGAAGTTTTCAACTATAATCTCTTCAAATATTTTCTCAATCCCTTTCTTTTTCTCTTCTTCTTCTGGAACCCCTATAATTCGAATGTTGGTGCGTTTAATGTTGTCCCAGAGGTCTCTGAGACTGTCCTCTGTTCTTTTCATTCTTTTTTCTTTATTTTGCTCTGCAGCAGTTATTTCCACTATTTTATCTTCCACCTCACTTATCCGTTCTTCTGCCTCAGTTATTCTGCTATTGATCCCATCTAGAGTATTTTTCATTTCATTTATTGTGTTTTTAATCGATGCTTGGTTCATCTTTAGTTCTTCTAGGTCCTTGTTAACTGTTTCTTGCATTTTGTCTATTCTATTTCCAAGATTTTGGATCTGGGAAATAGAATCTTGGATCATCTTTACCATCATTATTCTGAATTCTTTTTCAGGTAGACTGCCTATTACCTCTTCATTTGTTAGGTCTGGTGGGTTTTTATCTTGCTCCTTCTCCTGCTGTGTGTTTTTCTGTCTTCTCATTTTGCTTATGTTACTGTGTTTGGGGTCTCCTTTTTGCAGGCTGCAGGTTCGTAGTTCCCGTTGTTTTTGGTGTCTGTCCCCAGTGGCTAAGGTTGGTTTAGTGGGTTGTGTAGGCTTCCTGGTGGAGGGGACTAGTGCCTGTGTTCTGGTGGATGAGGCTGGATCTTGTCTTTCTGGTGGGCAGGTCCACGACTGGTGGTGTGTTTTGGGGTGTCTGCGGACTTTTTATGATTTTAGGCCGCCTCTCTGCTAATGGGTGGCGTTGTGTTCCTGTCTTGCTAGTTGTTTGGCATAGGGTGTCCAGCACTGTAGCTTGCTGGTCGTTGAGTGAAGCTGGGTGCTGCTGTTGAGATGGAGATCTCTGGAAGATTTTTGCCGTTTGATATTATGTGGAGCTGGGAGGTCTCTTGTGGACCAGTGTCCTGAAGTTGGCTCTCCCACCTCAGAGGCACAGCACTGACTCCTGGCTCCTCAATTTGGAATGATTTGTTGTCTATTCATGTATTCCACAGATGCAGGGTACATCAAGTTGCTTATGGAGCTTTAATCCGCTGCTTCTGAGGCTGCTGGGAGAGGTTTCCCTTTCTCTTCTTTGTTCTCACAGCTCCTGGGTCTCAGCTTTGGATTTGGCCTCGCCTCTGCGTGTAGGTCGCCGGAGGGCGTGTGTTCTTCGCTCAGACAGGACAGGGTTAAAGGAGCAGCCTCTTCGGGGACTCTGGCTCACTCAGGCCGGGCGGGAGGGAGGGGCACGAGTGCGGGGCGAGCCTGCAGAGGCAGAGGTCGGCGTGACGTTGTACCAGCCCGAGGCGCGCCGTGCGTTCTCCCAGGGAAGCCGCCCCTGGATCCCGGGACCCCGGCAGTGGCGGGCTGCACAGGCTCCCGGAAGGGCGGTGTGGACAGTGACCTGCGCTCGCACACAGGCTTCTTGGCGGCGGCAGCAGCAGTCCCAGCGTCCCACGCCCGTCACTGGGCTCCGCGCTTTCAGTCGTGACTCGCGCCCGTCTGTGGAGCCCCTTTAAGCAGCGCTCTTAATCCCCTCTCCTCACGCATCAGGAAACCAAGAGGGAAGAAAAAGTCTCTTGCCTCTTCGGCAGCTCCAGAGTTTTCCTGGACTCCCTGCCGGCTAGCTGTGGCACATTAGCCCCCTTCAGGCTGAGTTCTCGCCGCCAGCCCCAGTCCTCTCCCTGCGCTCTGACCGAAGCCCGAGCCTCAGCTTCCAGCGCCGCCCGCCCTGGTGGGCGAGCAGACAAGCCTCTCAGGCTGGTGAGTGCTGCTCGGCACCGATCCTCTGTGCGGGAATCTCCCCGCTTTGCCCTACCCAGGTATGTGGGGAGTTTCTTGCCTTTTGGGAGGTCTGGGGTCTTCTGCCAGCATTCAGTAGGTGTTCTGTAGGAGGTGTTCCACGTGTAGCTGTATTTCTGGTGTATCAAAAAGTCCATATTCATCTCTACTCAAAGTTGGTAGGTCATATTGTCATTGTTACTGTTATTTTAAGACAACAAGTAATATTTTAGTGCTTTATTTTTTTATTGTTTTTTTCCTCCCTATGTGCTTTCCAACTGATGCCATATGTTATCAGCTGAGTGGTGTCCTCTCCAAAGTTATATGTTGAAGTCCTAACACCCAGTATCTCAGAACGAGACTGTGGGGTTTTTTATTTTTATTTTTTTTTGCCAATGCCATGCGCCTTGCATTATCTTAGTTCCCTGACCAGGGACTGAACCCGGGCCCAGCAGTGAAAGCGCTGAGTCCTAACCACTGGCCCACCAAGGAATTTCCTGAATGTGATTGCATTTGGAGATAGGCCTTTAAAGAGATAATTAAGTTAAAATGAGGTCTTTAGGATGGGCCCTCATCAATCTGACTGTTGTCCTTGTAAGTAGAGGAGATCAGGACACACAGAGAGCAGGGATGCATGTGCAGAGAAAGACCACATGAAGATGCAGAGAGAAGGCGCCGTCTGAAGTCAAGGAGACAAGTCTCAGGAGAAACCAACATGCTGGCACCTTGATCTTGGACTTGCAGCACTGTGAGAAAATACACTTCTGTTGTTTAAGCCACCCAGTCTGTGGTACTTGGTTATGGCAGCCCTAACAAGCTAAGACATCACATTAACTCTTGATTCCCAGGGAGAATTTGAAGGTTTTCTTGAGAGGCACTATGAGAAATTTGAAGACATGCAATCAATCAATGTATGCCATCACCTGTCTGGATCTTCCTGTGTTGCCCTTAGTTTTCAGGGAGAATTTGGTTTTTGAAATGGATCTACCTCTGTCCTTTGGACATGTCACAGGGCTGGAAAGTAAGTATAACAGCTCTAAGAAATGAGGACTTTCGTGTGGATGTACAGGAACAAGAGACAGAGTGAATATGTGACCAGGTTGTGCTGGCTTCATTTCCAGAAAACAAAGACTAGTTTTAAAGGGGAAAATGGCCATAGGTGATAAAACAACTTAATTGGAAGAATGATATAATCATCTGTGTGTCCCCTGTTTAATCACATCTGAATTCCACCTCCTGTCCAAGCTTCATTAGAAAATTTCCCCAGAGTTAAAAATCCCAGCCACTCCATTAAACTAGTTGTCCTTAAGAGCAGGGGCTGAAAAGTGGAAAGTCTTTTGGATAAACCACAAGGTCCTAGTGTATAGCACAGAGAACTATGTTCAATATCCTATGATAGACCATAATGGAAAAGACTATAAAAAAAAGAATGTGTGTGTGTGTGTGTGTGTGTGTGTAACTGAATCACTTTGCAGCAACAATTAACACAACATTGTAAATCAATTATAGTTCAATTAAAAAATATTGATTATAGTAAAAAAACATTTAAAAATGGAAAGTTTTTTTTATCAATTCCTTTCCAGTCATTTTCAGGGTAAACTGGCTCAGTTTACAACTTCAATGATCACATCTTGATGAGGGGCTTTGAAAACTCCAACCAGTATCATACATGAAGACCCTTACCTTTCACAGAGCAATACAGACACTGTCACAGGAGTTGGCTTACCTTTGGTGAGTGGTGCACACAGCTGGCACCAATTAGCTAGAGACTCAAAAGACTTTTCTACAGGCAAGAAACTTAGACACCAGGAAGCCCATTAGAAAACAGTGAATTGTGCCCCAGATTCAGATGCTGTGAAGGCATAAAGAGCAGAGAGGCCCAATTAAGCCGGTGTTTTAATTTGCCTTGTGGTATGGCCAAAAGGGCACAGGGTTTATTTCACTTACAAAATAAAAATAACTTGTGTTTAAACATCTGAGAAGACAATCATGTAGAAAATGAGAGCAATATTAAAGAACATGAAGCAAAAAGTATAAAGTAGTCCAAATCCCACCACTCAGAACTCCTGTTGATATTTTCAGCTTCGCTCTGGACCTCTCTGTCTGTACACATATGCAGAAAAGGGACAGACTATGCTTGCTGTGCAGATGCGTGTAATGGCTTCCTGTTTCCCCTCAACAATGGCAAGACCAGGTCCCTTAATGCTAACATGGCCCTTCCTGGCCGCCTCTGTCCGGTTTTCCAGAATGATCTCTCGCCTCTATCCCCCAAACCCACTAGGCTTCTGCCTTTCCCATCTTGAAGGTCCTGAAAACTCCCACTGCGTCTCGTGGAATCCTTTGGAGAATTCAAGGCCAGATGAGAGGGTAGTCAATTTTTGCGTTTCTGGAAGATACCTGGCAGAAGTGGTCAGAATGAATGGTCAGGAGCAGTGGGTGGGATGATTGCGGATGAGAAGCCCAGGTATTTATTGCACCAGATCCAGGTAGAACACACTGATGAATTGGGCAGAGATGTGGCAGTGGAGGTGGAGTTTCAGTGACTTGGAGAGACGTTAGGGAGATGATCGTGGTCACCGTCATCATGGTCACTATCGTCATCATAGTTGTTACTGCTGGGGTCCTGCTCCAACCCTAAAGTCAAATGATTATACATGAAAATAATGGAATCAATGAAGAGGCCTCAGAAAACCAGCCTAATGATCCTAGCTGGGCCACATGATTTCACTGTCATGTTCAACCTGATGTAGCCAAAAATAGGTTTGATTTCAACTGCATCGCAGAGTAAATGGTCTCACATTTTTCCTTCTGGTTGTCATAAAAGGATGAAGTTCATTTCCTTTGAAGACCTCTCTTAATGAAGGCTTTAAATCAAGAGCTGTAACTGCTTGCCACCTTGCAGGGAGCTGACTGAGCTCCGGCTAATGCAGTTTATTAAATTCCTTGTCTAACAAACCCTTGACCTGAGAGCTGCCACCAGCTGGAATCTCTGTCTTTTTAGCTCCTCCCACACACGTGGGGACCTGCTTCTTGGGAGACCTGGGCCACCTCTATATTTCATTCAGGAGAGTAGAGGATGAGATGCCTATACCTTCACCTCACCCATGCCACTCAAATGGCATCTCATGGAGTCTAAAAGGCCAATAAAAAATGCTCTATTATAAAGGTAATCCCAGTTGCCAAAAAATAAGATTAAGTGCAATGTTTTTGAGACTCAATATATGAAAATTCTCCCTGGGACCCTTTTGTGTTGCAGAAATTTAACATCTACCATAAAGTAATGAAAATTTATCACTTCCAGCTAATAACATTTATTAAACAATTACTATGTGCTAGGTATCATGCTGAACACTTCCTGGCCTTCCTTGGTTACTCTTCAGAGCAACCTTCTGAAGTAAATACTATTTTTATAAAAAATTATTTATTTATTTATTTATTTATTTATGGTTGCATTGGGTCTTCGTTGTTGTGTTGTTGCGCGTGGGCTTTCTTTAGTTGCGGTGAGCGGGGGCACTTTGAGGTGCATGGGTTTCTCATTGCAGTGGCTTCCCTTGTTTCAGAGCAGGGGCTGTAGATGCAGCCTCAGTAGTTGTGTCACATGGGCTCAGTAGTTGTGACACAGGGGCTTAGTTGTTCCAAGGCATGTGGGATATTCCAGGACTAGGGCTCAAACCCATGTCCCCTGCATTGGCAGGTGGATTCTTAACCACTGTGCCACAAGGGAAGTCCCTGAAGTAGAAACTATTATGGTTCACATAATAGTTCACAACAGCACAATGGAGAGAGCAATTAACACACTGAGACCACGACTTCTCCAAGGTACAGCAGGGATTTCACTACCATGATCGGACTCCAGCGGTAGCCTCACAGTACTGCTCCATGCCAGGCGAACACGTGTCTCCATGTTTGTCATCCTCATGATAATTAACACGTGGGTTAATTCATTTAAGCCTGAGAACCTTATACATAATTATTATCCTCATTCTCTACATAAGGATTTATACCCAACACCCTTTAGAGACTCACCAGGTCCCACGATTTAGTTAGGCAGAATAGGGACCATAACCACAGTCTTCTCATACTAGAAGAGGCTAGGCTGCCTCTTCTTGTATCAGTAGACGTCATTCCAAGCCTGTGTTGTCACTCTTGAAATTAGCTACCGCCTGTCATGGGGAGGCCTATCTGGACATTTTGTGAATTAAGCGACATTGGACTTTATCCAAGTTAACAATTTGTATGTCTTAACCAAGCTGCCGGGATTTAATAACTCTTGTCCATCATAAGGAACAGACTATACAATTTAATAACTACAGGAATATTTTATTTTCACCTATATTACAGTACTTGTCAGTACTGAGAAAGTGCCAACCATTTTGAGAGTTGACAGCTGGAGTTAAGGTAAAAGGTTTTAAGATAATCAATTACAGTGTATTACATTGTGGGTACAGCTGAATCCCAATTTATTAACGTTCCAATTGCTCTTCTCCATGACAGATTGGGTGCTGTTAGCCATAACACACACTCTTTTCCTTGGGAAAGTATGCAGTAAATTTAGTTTCTCATTTTTCCTAAACAGGAGAGATATCGTCAAAACACAACTTAGTGATCCATCTAAAAAAAATCAAAAGTAAGAAAAATAAGCGGTTTGGGGGATGAAGCAGTCCCTGTATGATTTTTTTTTTATTTTTTGCTTTATAACAAATGTAATCAGTTATACATATACATATGTTCCCATATCCCCTCCCTTTTGCGTCTCCCTCCCACCCTCCCTATCCCACCCCTCCAGGCGGTCACAAAGCACCGAGCTGATCTCCCTGTCCTGTATGATTTTAATCTTCCTTTTCCTGGAGTTTTAGCTCTACCTCAACTAAATGACACTTTGAAGTGGCCTTTCATATACATAATATATTATTCGGAAGGCATAATTTAAAAAAGCAACAGGAAGAAAACAAATACTCCTGTGGTACATCGGACCATGCTACCGTCATATCTTATCTGCGACCATGTGCCCAGCACTACCTCTTTCTGGAAAGAATGAACAGTGTGCTGATTTAGAGTCTAGGCCTTAAAAGACATCAAATACTTGCACTCACCCTCCGGTGCTCTGGCTACTCATCATGAGAAAAACATGCGTCAGGTAGCCACTGGCCCAAAGAAGATGAAAGACCCGTGAAGCAGACTCCCTCAACTTCCTGAAGCAGATCATCCAGTAGCTTAAAGCAGAGTCACCCCTGCTGACGGTCAGAACTAAAAGCAAGAGAAATAAATGTTTCCTCCTTGTCTTAATCTGTTCAGGCTGCTGTAACAGAGCACCATGGACAGGTTGCCTTAAAAAACAAACACAGTTTGGTATTCCTCACAGTTCTGGACTCCAGGAAGTCCAAGATCAAGGTGCTGACAGAGTCGGTGTTGGGTGGGAACCCACTTCATGGTTCACAGATGGCCATCCTCTCGTGGTATCCTCACATAGCAGAAAGCAGAGAGAACCAGGATCTTTCAGGATTCTTATAACAGCACTAATCCCATTCATGAGGGCTTGGCCCTCGTGATCTCATCTGATCCTACGTCCCAAAGGCCCTACCTCTTGATACCATCACATTGGGGGTTAGGTTTTCTACATATGGATTTTAAGGGGACACAATTCAGTCCATAACTCTCCTTTAAGGCACAGATTTTTTGGTTGTTTGTTATGTGGTATTATGTCACTATAGCTGACTACTACAAACCCTAAGAAATAACCCTAAAAGTACACCAATAGGGATGAGTAAAAAGGTGCCTTCAAGGAATCTGCCTACTGCTATAAGTGAATGGTCCCCAGGATCAGTGGGGAGAAATAGGTCAGTTCTACTGTATTCTAAGACTGGAGGACACATTTTATTTCAAGGGGAAATAAACTATGCATGTGTTGTGCATAGAAAAAAGCCATGCCCTTACTTTGTAAAATTCTTTGGGTAAACCTTTCATCAATATCAAAATGCCACTCTACTGTGTTCAATCTGATTCTCATATAAAAAGCAAATAACTGTAGGTATGAATATCAGTAAATGTTTAGCTCATTTCCAAAATTCACCACAGATAAAGTTGATTAGAATCATTCCAAGTCACGTGTCTACATTTTAAAGTGTCTCCCTGAGATTGGCCTGAAAACTTCATAAAACTCAGAGGACACTGAACCCGTGGGGAATGGAATGGAGGTTTTATAAGATAATTAGCACTTTGCTAAGGACCAAGGTATTCACTGTATCCAAAGGCTTCCCATCACTGGGGTTTCAGCTCAATGAGAAGACATGATGTACATGGCAGAAGCATCAAGAATCTCCCCTTCACTTTCTCATTCACATCATGGTGTCAAAATGTGTTCTTGGTTGGAAGTATGGCCTGGTATTCTTTATTAGCAAAGAATCCCTCAAAGCTGTATGACTGCATATATCATAGCCATAGTGTAATATCCAGCTTTGAATCTTGGATTTTCCATTTCCTGAGAAGTCACCTGAGGTGACTTAAATTCTATGAACTTCAGTTCTTTACTGTAAAGTAAGAAATAAGAGTAACTACAGGAGTTACTATGTAGGTTAAATGAGATATTACTATAATATCTCATAAGCTATTATACTGAGATATAAGACCTAAGAATAAGTAAGTTTCAATATTATGTGCTGCTTTGACACCTGGTGAAATTGGGAGGGGCATGAATGGTTTAACTACTAATTCCCCTCCCCACCACCCTGCTCCCATGGATGAGTTCCCCAGTCCAAACAACTCTCCTTATCATGGAGCCTGTCACGGTCCTTGCTTACACCTGAATAGCAGGCTTCAGTTTCCTGCCAACCCACAGAATTATTCCAACAAGCCAATCACTTCTTCCTGTGGGAAGCAGGGGTTCCCCACCTTCTTGGTGATAACGACCAGGGTTCTTGGCCTCCTTAATCAATAGAAATTGAGGAGGCCAGCCAAGAAATTCAGGCAGGCTTTACTGGGGTCCCTGCTTCAGCAGGAGGGAGTGAGAAGAAGTAACAGGTTCTCTTGCTCATTCCCCAAAGGGAGTGAGCTGATTCCTTATATGGGGTGAGAGTAGGGGCGGGTCCAGGTGTCAGGTCGGAGGTGGTTTGCCCACCCCCTTTGGTGGTGTCGTGTGCAGGGGGCATGCGCAGTGCCCTGCTTTTGCTTCCGGCTCTTCAGAAGTGGCAGTTGGTCTTTTTGGTCTTTTTGTGTCTTGTTGTCCATAATTTGCCCCAACTGTGCGTGCACGAATCTATTTTTAGTCCCTCATAGTTTCTTTGTATTTTCTTGCTGGAGGAGAAGTTTACCCAGGTGCAAGCACTGCAGCCAAGGGGCCCAGGTCCCAGGTCCCAGCGGGTCTCACTGGTACTACAAAGCCTGCCTCCACAGCCCTTGTCTGTTTACTCTGTTCTTCAGCGCAGCCCCTATTTAACTTTTCACACATGCAGTGTTCTCCTCCCTGGGCTGTGAGTACATATGACTAATAAATATATGTCAACCTGATCTGCCCATTGTTGGATGTCTTCTGTTTGGCCATCCCTACAAGGTAAGAATTTCTCCCCACAATGTGATAAAGAGGAGACAATGAAAACAAATACCTAGCACACTGCAAGTGATAAATGGTAAATAATGTCATAGTTTTTGAGAAAAATAAACCCTAGAATTGCTCTCAGCCTCTTAGAAACCCCTTTAATAAAGTTGCCCTTCTCTAAGACATAGAGGTGCTCATCCTCTACCTGTCATTACCCAGAGCTGACATTTGAATACTGGGGCCAAAGGAGAGGAGTGATCACCACAACTGGGGAGAAATCAAGGTGCCTGCATGATTGATTCCTCCTCGACGTGACCCATAATGTAAAGGACACAAGAATGAAAAGTCAGATTCCATCCATGAGAATTATCTCAATATTTCTAGTGTGTCTTGCCCCACTGTGGTCTGATACGACCACACCCACATGCCAGGCTGTGTCTCAGCATCTTGGCACCTTTCTGCTCTGTGAGCCTGAACTTATACCCCCAGCGAAGCTTGAGTGTAAAGAGTTCTTAGAGGACAGAAGTGGAGATGGTACATCTTCTGTTGCTGGTTGCTACAGCTCCCTAAGGGATACTTCTTCCTGAAGTTTCAACCATTCTACTAAATAAGGTGTAGTGAGTGTGCTGTCCCCTGTTGCCTTCACTGTACTTAGAGGAATGCCTCACATTCAGAGGACTCTCCACAAACATGTGTTGAATGAGTTATTGATTCAATGGATGCAAAAGTCAACTGAATTTGCCATGTACCTAACACACTGTAAGAGTATGAGAATTATGAAACAAGGTCCCTAAACTTCAAGAGACTACAGTCTATCTGAAGAGACAGTAACTGGGAAGGAAGAGCTGGTGATGGCTCCTTGAAGAAGGTGGGGATTAGACTGAGTCTGAAAAGGGAAGGAGAGGAAAGCAAGGAGTCAGCCAGGAGTGAGGAGGGTGAACCAACTCCTGTGCTATCTCATTGGAGGCTGGCCTCCTCATTTCTTGCCCCCTGTTTCCAGAAGAAGGAAGCAAAAATGTGGCTGAATGGGTCTATGTTGTCATTCAGGAAATGCTTATGTGCCTTTAAAACAAATTGTCATACTCAAAGAATGTAAATTAAATCAAAGGATTTCTTGTAGAAAGAAAGAGACAGCAATTTTTTCCCATTTAGCTTTCTCTTGAACAGAAACATTATCAATTTTCATTGCTCTCAGCTGTGGAATTTACTGTACCCAGTGTACTACTAAAATATTGATATGATGTACATGAATTCCAGCCTCAGGATAAACTCATGGAAAGTGTCAATTCTCCCTTGATTTTTTTTTCATTATGTACAGAATAAAAAGGGAGCCATGGTGTAATGGAGGTTTGACAAATATCTGTGACATAAAATATGATCACTAGAAGAAAATAATGGTAACTTTCAAACTTTCCCCTCCAAATCCCATTATAGAAATAGGAAACCAGGAGTCATGTTTTTAGGAAAAGAATTGAGGCCAAATTCTTTCTCTTCTACTCTGGGAGTGTGGTTCTATGTCAAAATATTAGAATTAGAAGTTGAAATATAGTCTCAAAAGCTTGGATTAATGGACAAAATCATATTACCAACCTAAAAAGAACTTCAAAATAAAATAGTTACATTTTGAGATTTTATCCCAACTCTATTGTAGATAAGAAAGATATAGGTCATTTACTGATATTTTTTAAATGTTTTATGACTGATATAAATAGCTTCTGAGTATCAATGTTTAACATGCACAGACATACATACACAGAGTTTCTCAGTTATTATTTTGGAATAGAGGTTTCATTTTTAAGCCAAACTGACAATGTTATCTGTTTATGTCTGATGCGTTTGTGTCTCAGTATCTCACAATTTCCAAATAATCTGAAGCACGTAATTCCTTCCTTTAGTTAGAAATTCTAGATGACTAACATTCTGTGGTGTTGACTGAGCATCTTCCAGGGCTTAGGGATTTGTGATTTGGGTTTAGAAAATCTCATTGTCATGGTAATTTGGGATGCTTTTCAATAGAACTCAGGAAAAGTGGTAAATGGTTTCTTAGGAATTATAAGGCCAAGCTATTAGTTCATAAGAAAGAGAGTCAAAGTTAATATGAGGAACAGTTCTGGGTTTTTTGTTTGGTTGGTTTTTTGGGGTTTGTTTTGTTTTTCTTCATGTTGTCCAGACTTGAGAATCCAGGAAGGAAATTAAACTTTGCAGTCATGTGGTGTGTTTGAATTTAGATACTCCTGGAGAGAACCATCCATTTCTTGGAGAAGAACAACTTTCTCATTCTTTCCCTACCCACTTCTGTACTTCCCCACCCTGAATGCATGGGAGCTGAGATCAACCTCTTTGCTGTGTGAGTCTTGGACACCAAGACCAGAGCAATAGCAACCAGGCAGAGGAGAAAAAGGACTGACAACCAATGTCCAAGATTATAAAACTTACAGGACATTAGGAGAGAGATATGTGGGGAGAAGGGATAAATTAGGAGCTAGGATTAACATATACACACTACTATACATAAAATAGATAACCAACAAGGACCTACTGTATAGCACAGGGAACTGTACTCAATATTCAGTAATAACATAAATGGGAGAGGAATCTGAAAAAGAATGAATATGTCTATGTGCATAACTGAATCACTTTGCTGTACACCTGAAACTAACACAGTATTGTTAATCAACTATACCTCAATAAAATAAAATTTTAAAAAAAGGAGAGAGAAATGGAGACTAAGATTTCCTCATGTTCTTGGTAAATCTGGTGGTTCCCAAAAGAAAAAATGGACAACGGGGACATGAATGAAAAAGTGTGGGAAAAGTTTAGGGGAAAATGTTTAGGAAGTGGGAAGAAAAAAACAAACAAGTAACAAGGAGGTCCATGGCTGATAACTCCTTTCTGAGGCTTACAGGGTATTAGCTATTTCATGTGCATTTCCCAGAAGTGGGTGTTGGATGGATTGCCATACCCTCCATCCTCTTACCTCGGCTCTCTACTCCTTTGGGGTAATCCCCCAAACCCCTTCAGTTAAGGACGTTTTTAAGCCCTCTTTGGGATCTACTGAGTGGAGAAGCTATTCCCTTCCTTCCTGATCACTGGTGAGTAGATGTAGCTCCCTAGACACAACATGGGAAAGGAAGGAGCTGCTATCTGAGACCAATTACCTGGTGTGAAACACACAAAGGCTGAGTCCCTACAACCTGCCAGCTTCTCCTCGCACAGATCGTAGCTAGAGAGCCTAACTGAGAGCAGAAAAACAGGAGCGAGACAGGGCTTCTTCCTTGGTTAATATGCCAGTTGTGTTTTGCAGTTACAGAACTGACTGTATAGATATGAGACAGTCAATAAAAGAAAGAAATCTGGGCATGATGTATAGGATGACCAACAAGTCAAATAGCTGGTGGGAACCACGCCTGGCAGCCAACGCCTTCCGTCAGGCCTCATGAACTGAGCGCCCAACTTACTCCAAATGGAGACAAAGTCTCTGTAGCAGTTTCTTCATTCGAGTCTGTCATGTCAGTCCCTGTGAAAATTTAGCAGAGGATGGAGATCGGTAAGAGGGAGGCAGGGAGGAGTGACCAGGGCAAGTGATGTGAGCTCTGTGGCCTTTAGAATCTGGTCCAGGGAGGCCCTGTCTTGGCTGCACCTTATGGTCACCTGGGAGGACATTAAAAGTCCTGGTGTTCATGCCTGGACCAAGTAGCTCAGCATCTTCATGGGTCGGACCCAGGCATCAGTATTTTTTAAGGTCCCCAGGTGATTCCAACATGCAGCCAAGATCGTGAATCACAACACTGGTACATTTTCATGTCAGGAAGCTACCAGGAAGCACAGATTCAATCCCTCAGCATTTTAGGAGTTTTGGGAACCCCCTGTGGTAATGTGTAGGTCTACAGAAACTATGCTGTGGATGACAATGGTTCTCAAACTTTGCTGCACATGGGGGAGACTTCTTTTTTAAAAAGTCCACTGGCCAGGTCACAGACCAAACAAATTAAGTCAGAATTGTATAGGGGCAGAACACAGGTATCAGTATTTTTTAAGTTTCTTGGGTTATTCCAGGTCCCATTTCTATAGCTTAATTTCTTCTCAGTTTTATAGGCAGGGAAATCACTGGTGGATGTTGATAGAATCAAGACTCGGGTTCAGCAGGTCTGGGCTGGAGCTCATGCTTCTGCATTTCTCCCAAGTTCCCAGGTGATGCTGATGCCTCTGGTCCATGGACAACACTTGGTTTTAGTCTATTTTCTTGTCCGTAAGCCACCAGGGGCGCATATACAAGTCAGCAGCTGCCTTGGGAGTTTCAGAGAAGCCCGTGTGCTCTTGCCAGTGATGAGAGGGAGAGAGGGAGAAGAAAAAACCCCAAAGTCATCATTTCACAACATATACATTACCATATACAATATTATGTTTTACACTTTAAACAATTATGAAGTTATATGTCAATTATATCTCAATAAAAATGGAAAAAAAATCATGGCCTCTCTCAATACCACATTCTTTCATAAACAAGTCTAAATCCCCTGCTCACAGGAAAGAAAATGTGCTCACAATTTTGTGGTCTGTGGGTCCTCATGACTTTTTTGCATTAGGTCTCACTTTTGCTAGTTATGCTGTAGCTAATAGAGCAAATTTCTACCTTTACATGACCATGCAACTCCAAGAAATGAGTTTGGAACTCACCTTTAAGAAGGTGTTGTTTGTAGGTGCACATGGAAAACATAAGGAAAAGGTAGGATTCCCAAGAGTGGGGATGTGGCTAATAAAATGAAAGACAATGCAGGGTTCTCCAGCTGTCAAATCTCCCCAGGAACACACTGCAATATAACCTGTGTCAGGTCCTCCTTCCTTCAATGGAATGGTGGGAAAAGGGACACCATGAAGTAGCTAGCCCACAATTGTCCAGCCATTGAAAAGTGTTCAAGAATTCAGAAGCAAAAGACACAGTCCATTAGATCAAATCTAAAATGATAAACTGTAATATAATAAATGGAATATCCACACCTTAGGTCCAAGAAATCAATATCCCAAGTTTTGGTTGAGGAGATCTGAAATAATAGGACTAATGAATATAAAATATGTACACATTTTAGCTGAAATGCAAGTGCAAATTAAGTCAATAGAGTAATGTTACTGTTATTTATTCATTCAATTATTCAGAAAAAATCTAGGTCAAGTCCAGTGTTAAACCCTATGCATACATAAAATCAAACAGGATCTGTGTCCTTCATCAATGCATAATCTAGCCATGAGAAATGAAATACAGAGTCTTGAGCCAAAGCCATATTTGCTCACTTCTTCTCTTCACAAGGAGCATGTTTGTTTCTGGAACAAATGTCTTAAGAGGAACATTGACAAAACCCGTATCTTTAGGAGGCTGTCATTAGAACAACAAATCTACACTTACAATGATGTTTGAAAAACCGGGGAAATTTTGTTATGATTTTCAAATATGGGAAGAGTGATTATTCAGAAGTGGGTTGGAACTTATTTCCTCAAGCTCTCCGGAAAGTCAGCTCAGCGCCAGGGAGTGATACATACTGGGAGGCAGATCTGGCTCAGAAAAGAGCAGGACCGGAGGGGACTCACATCTCAGAGATCCCTGCACACACCGAGTGTCACTATGCAGAGCAAGTCCCTCATCCTCTCGGGGGCCTTCACATGGGCAGTAGGTGACACTTTGTCAGGGGAGATCTAAGAAGATCATGGCTGTGGGTAGGAGCACAGGATGACAGACTCAGGAGAACTTCCAAATCTGAACACTCATGGGTGCATTACAGGCTACATGGTCATTGTCTTGTCTATGATGAAAAGAATAATTTTAAGGTGACTCCAGATTTCTCAGACCCTCTTTTCTTTATAAAGCCACACATCTAAATGGAGGCAGGGGCTGAATGTGCTCATCTAGAGACTGGGGTACAATTGACAGGAGTCACCCAGAGCCTTGGAGGTAAAATGTCCCAGGGGACATTCAGAGAAACTGATGGGAAAGGATCACAATCAGGACCTAGGAATAAAAGGGAAGATTGAAGAAAGAAGGGGGCACTGAAAAATAAACTACAAGAGGCAAAAATAAAGCCTTGGAAACATGATCAGTACCGCTTCCCCTCACCCCCAGGTCAGCAGACTGGAAGAGGAGATGTGTAAAGGATGGATTTGGGTAAATTACTTTGGATCAGACTGGACATCTTTACATGTGGCCAACCATGTGACTAAGATGCCCGCTGGTACTGGAGAACAAGACATGTTGCCTTAGCCCAGACCCTGGGACCACCAGCTGGGCTTCGTGTCCATTAAAATGTGACCAAGGTGAACAGGTTTTCTTGTGGTCCTTCCAGGGCATGGCAGCAATTCCCTCCTTTAGTTACTCACAGGCTTGATGAATCTCAACCAGATAACTAGGGCTGATAACTAGAGCACACACCCTCCCAGTGTGCTCCAGAGTGGACAGTAGTTAGTGCTGGCCTGGGTGGGAAAGGAGAATCAAGTTTTCTCATATTTCTAAAAATAGCATCTTTGAAAGGTTTTTAAACTTTAACATCCTTTGTGGCATTTTCACGCATCATTCATTCTGTCCAAGTGAAGTTCAGCTTGAATTTCCTAACGATATCCTATTCCACATTAGTTCTCATAACTATTACATGTGGGTCTCTAGTGCTATGACCCATTTGTAAAAAGTTAGTTTCCTTGAAATTACTGTAAAACGATTCTGGAAACAGTACTATTTTCACTAGAATTAATAATGAATCCCTCACCCAATCCACCAGACTTTTTTTTTTTTTTTTTTTTAATTTCTCACTGTAGCTGGGACTCAATGGCTGAGTCCCAGCTATTGAATTCTGCTCCTTAAGTCACCAATGGACAAACTTTATTTGATCATTCTAGGATTGGGGTTTAAACATTAGGTTTAATTTTTAAAAATCAGGATGAAATAAGAAACCATTTCTTGGCTCAGTGAGTTGATTGCAGATAATTCGATTGCAAACCCTTCTGTTAGGGGCAGATTTGCAAACCTCAATCAACACAAAGGGAACCTTTCATAAAAGCTTTTCTCTGCCACAATGTTTTGCTACCTTATTCTCAAAAAGCAAGCCTTCTGTGAAGCTGCCTAACACACTACGTGATTTAAAGTGTTTTTTATCTCACTTAAAGTATTGCCGCATTAAAAAATAAGTTCAAGGAATAGTAGGTGTCACAGGGATAAATTGTCTTATCCCCGTAGTTACCGATTTACCCTATTACTTCCCTTCTTTGTTTTTGTCATTATCTTTTCATGTTTTCAGTTCTTATTCTTTGCTCTCTGTTTCATCAGCCTTTCCTCCCTTTACCTCTTTTGCTTCCCAGGGCAGACCACCCTAACACATATGCCATAGGACATTTCTAGAGAAATAGATTTTTTGTGAATTTTCAAAGAGACAGATTCTTTTTATGCAATCATACCTCCTTTGCAATGGAAGGTGCATGTGGGTTATAAGATGCTTCTAGACTTCTCAGCCTCTTTGGATCTGGAGATGAAGGGGGAGAAAAGTTTTCTATTTTTATCTGTGAAGCTTTCACTTGACATCTACAGCTCTGATTGTAGATGATTTTTATCACTTTAAAAGTTTAAAGAGGACAAAGACTGATCCACTGCCTTTCTAAAGAATAAAACTACAGCAATTGTGATAATCTTGTAGAAATAATGCCCTCTCAAGGAAAAATTGTTTTCAGCTGAGAGGTTTCTGGGATTCTACAGCATTCTTCTGGAAGAATGAGCCCATGTCCAAAGGATGGAGATTTTTATAACTCAACTGGAGTTCACACACCAGGAAAAATAAGTGGCCAGCTCCAGAAAGACCCATCACGTTGGAATTTGGCAGATGACATCAGTTTAGCCAAGGACTGTAGTTCAATTCAGGGTCAATATATAGCCAATCCACATGAATTCCTATTAATCCTATAAAACCCTACTTTTATTCTTATTTCTCCAGTGCTGAACTTAGAGCCTGGCTCAAACTAGGCTCTGAATAAATGTTCATTAAAAAAAAAGTAATAAATATTTGTTGAGTGAAGGCTTACTGGGACTCTTTTTATTGTGAAGGAATAAAGGGGGAACCATTCATATAAATCCAAACTCTAGTGGTTCCCCATGGCAGTGACATTAGCTATGGTGGTCTTAGGTCCATCTCATGAGCCACTCTTTGAAGACACCCAAAGCCTTGTAAAGCAGGAGCCCCAGGACCTTGGAAAATCCATCACTGACATAGATTACATAGGTGGGTTATGGTCTCCAATATATGAGGTCAGAGCTGTCACATTCTGATGGCTTTTTAAAGTAAAAAGTTATTTAAAATTTGAATTGTATAAAGCACCTCAAGGTTAAAAAATACTAAGGAAAACTTTTCTTTTTTTGGTATCCAGAAGTGTGGATCAAATGTCAGTACTGAAAGGGTTTAAGCTCTCAAATAATATTGACAGAAAAATATACAACAACCACAGACAAACAGAAAACAAAAACATTAGCTACGATTCTTGTTGAGACTGACTTCTCTATATTGAGCATATTTATCATACATGTCATGGTGCTTTTGGAAGTGGGGAGGAAAAAAGACAGGAGAAATAAAAATCAAGATGGCAGAGTAGAACAACGCTAAGCTCACCTCCCCTCATGAACACATCAAAAATACGTCTACAAGTGGAACAATTCTCATTGAAAACAAACTGGAGACTGGAAGACTCCTATACAGCCAAGGCTGTAAAGAAAAATTCACATGGAATCAGGGAGGGAGGGAAGAAAGCGATCAGGTCAGAACCCACACAGAAGAGCAGGGGGATACCCCAGGTTTGGGGATCCTCCCTGGGGAGTGAGGGGTTTAAATGGAGTATAATTCATAAAAATACTGAACCATCAGTATGTTCTACACCTGAAACTAATATGATATTCTAAATCAACTATACTTCAGTATAAATACATATATGTATACATACATAAACAAACAAAATTCCTGAAACAAAACTAAACTGACCTCACTTTTAAAAGCTTTCTTAAATAACACCTTGGGTATTTAATTACAAATCCATGTGGTAGGTAAGAATGGGTGGATGAAGTACTAATTCTTTGGCTTTATGTCATTCATTTATTCTTTTATTCACTTACACCATCAGCCATTTAAAATATGACAGCTTTTCAAGGAAGCTTGAAAATATTTAGACAATACAGAAAAGTAATGTTTTATCTGTTTAACAATTTACTTTTGGGGTAAATCACTGATTAGAAATAACTGAGTGAGGTCACTAACCATCACCCAGGAGGGGTCTTTCCTGAAAATATGTAGGGAAAATAGCGTAAATGCTGTACATTGAAGAAAATGAAGGTAAATTTTTCCTCCTTTATTGAAAAGAAAATTTCTTTGGCTTTCTATCTAGTGTACCATCCTATCTCTTATAGCCAGGCAGCATCTTGTTACCACAGTTGTGGGTTCCCTTGTCTCCTGGGAAGGGTAGCTCATTGGAGACAAGATGGTAGGTGGAATGGATGGATGTTGCATGGGCCAAGCACTCAGAAGAGCAGGTCATGGGCTGGGGAGTATGAGATGGGCCCTCTTTCTCCTGTGATCTTACAAAACTCTAACAAACACAAGCTGGCTTTCTTAAGAAGCTATCAGGATTGGCAGAGTGAAGAGTTCAGCAGCAAAACTAGAAGTAAGAGGTGTCTAAATTGAACATCTAAAATGCAGGGTCAAAAGTGGAGGGTGCCAGGAGGATTTGACTGGAAACCTTCAGAGATCTCAGGACAGCCACATTTTTCAAAATCTCCGATGAAGTAAGGGCCTGGGTGGCAGGTTCTGTATGGCTGCAGAGTCAACAGGAAGCCTCCGTCTGCCTTCTTCCCCTCTACTCCATTATTGCCCCATTCACATCACCATTCTTGCATCTTTGAGCCACTGATCGATGTTCTGGAAGATTACAATGTGATCCTTTCCTATTGACTTCATTCAGGGTCTTCCTACATTTGATTCACTGAAGCTAACACTTACTTAGCTTCAGTGAATTTATGCATCAGAATCCGCCTACTGCTTAAAAAAGTAATTGACTCTTCTCTTCCAGGGAGGAAATTTTTAATTGTATTAAACTGTGTTAACTATATACTTGTGTCTCATTGCTATTTCTCAATTTTGCCTGAAGGTCTCAGGTTGGTATTTCACTAAGCTCTATTTTTAATTTATTCTCCTTGAAGGAGATACACCCCTAGATGGGGGGACCCATGGGGCCAGAGCCCTGGGAGAAATGGAAGAACATAACATTCTACAGGCACAAAAGTCTCCCTTCAAACCAGCTTCAAGAACTGCCCTGGGAACTCCCTGGCAGTCCAGTGGTTAGGCCTCTACGCTTTTACTGCAGGGGCTGCAGGTTCAATCTCTGGTTGGGGAACTAAGACCCCCCAGGCTGCACGGCCAAAAGAAAAAAAAACTTCACCTTCACCAAAAACACAGAATCTCTGTGCTAAGGAGAATCCCCTCATCTAGTAGGGAGTAGCATCTTGATGTTCATGACAAATGGCATCATCTTTCTGTATCCAGCTGGGTCACTTCAAGCTCAGGCCCAGCACCCTGCCCACTGAACAGTTCTCTGAGGCAAAGGGAAGTGTCACCTTGGGGTGATGAGAGTCCCTTTGTGGCTCACTCACGTGTTAGTCCATATGCTGGCTGTAGTCCTTGTTTGCTGTGATGGAACATAGAAAGCAAATAAAATAAACAGACAATGATGGTGAGGAACCAGCTTTGTCTAGGTCACATTGCCCCTCATTGTAATTCTAGCTCCAACCCATCAGGCATTTGGGAATTAATGTGAACCATGTAGTACAGCAAGCCCAGGAATCAGAGGCCCGGGGTCCTACTCACTAGCAAGGTGGCCTCAGACAAACCATTGCCTTGTCTGTCAAGTAGTCCCTCAATGAAATAGAGACTGGGGCAAGATCATTCTGGGGACTCCTTCCTTAGCAGAGGTCCTGGAGACTCCATTCACAAGTCCTATCTTCTTTCTGTGGTTTATGAAATAAAGTTCAAATGTATCAGCTTGGCTTTCCATGCCCTCAGCCCTCTGACCCCAACTTAGGCTCATGTCCTTTCCTCTATGCACACCTAACGCACAATCCATTCTAAAGAAGGTGGGAGAGGAGTATGCTCATCCTGAGCTTCACAAAGCCTGTGACATCTGTCGGCCTCCCCACAGCGCCTCCCAGGAACTAAGCCTTTTTTTCCCCTTCATTGAGTGCCCAGCTAACCTAGAATGTGGCATTTTCTAATTGCTCAATAAATACTTGTAAAATGAAGGAATTCCATGTGTTGCTTTTCCCAAGGTCATTTGTTTTTCAAGTGGTGATGTGCAAAGTTTAAAATGGCTGATTTTCAAGTACCAGTAGCTAGTGAGCACATTTCTTAAGGTTAGGGGAGTCTACTGATAGCCTTGAAGCTTTATCTTGTAGGTGCCTATATACCCTGTGTATCCCCCAAATTCTGTCCTTATTCTCAGTCCTTTTTTTTCATGCATTTTCTGGGTCCTGGCATGGCTTTCTCACTGCCTCTCATTTTTCCAAGCCCTGTACCACCTGTGAAGGGTTCTCAATCTCCAGGCATATTTCTCTCCTCTTCTAAAGTCCTATATCACTACCATTCACCTGTTACTTATTAATATGTAACATTTCACAGGGAAAAGCACAGAGATCAGGAGACTCAGATTCTTGGCCTAAATCAGTACTGAAATTATGAATAAGTGTCTTCACTGAGCCTAATAATGAGGAGGTCTGATGAATCTGGCCTCCAAATAAGTTTCAACTTTTGTGCTTAGTGAATGATAGGTTTGATGTGGAGCAGGGTTCTGTAAAGATTTCTAAGGCAGTCCTTGCGATCAGTGGGAAAGAGCTTAGTTACCAACTTTTGCTGTGGCCAGAGCAGGAATGGCGTCCGAGCACAAGACCCAGGACTAAAACTTCAGGAGTCTCGGGGCACGTGCCATCTTCCTTGTGAGGTCCTAACAGTATCTTTGCCTGGTCTTCCTCTGAAAGGGCTCTCCTTTGGTAACAGCTCTCACGCAGACCTTTGCTCAGTACCCTGCACATAGTAGCTACTCCATTAAGATATTTTGAATGAAGAAAGACTTAAACCTTGAAAAATTCTGCAGGTAGCCATTTTAATTAAATCAAAACACATTGAAAGAAATACATAGATTTGGGTTGTTTGGGTTTTTTTTGTTTTTGCGGTACGTGGGCCTCTCACTGTTGTGGCCTCTCCCGTTGTGGAGCACAGGTTCTGGACGCGCAGGCTCAACAGCCTTGGCTGACGGGCCTAGCTGCTCCACGGCACGTGGGATCTTCCCGGACCGGGGCACGAACCCGTGTTCCCTGCATCAGCAGGTGGACTCTCAACCACTGCGCCACCAGGGAAGCCCCAGACAAAGGTTAAATCTCCAAAATCTACAAATAGCTCAAGGAGCTCAATATCCAAAAAACAAACAATCCAGTTAAAAAATGGCTGGAAGACCTAAACAGACATTTCACCGAGGAGGACATACAGGTGGCCAAGAGGCACATGAAAATCTGCTCAACATCACTAATTATTAGAGAAATGCAAATCAAAACTACAATGAGGTATCACCTCACACCGGTCAGCATGGCCATTATCAAAAAATGTAGAAACAATAAATGCTGGAGAGGGTGTGGTGAAAAGGGAAACCTCCTGCACTGTTGGTAGGAATGTAAATTGATACAACTGCTATGGAAAACAGTATGAAAGTTCCTTAAAAAACTAAAACTAGAACAGCCATACAACCCAGCAATCCCACTACTGGGCATATATCCTGAGAAAACCATAATTCAAAAAGTCATGTACCACAGTGTTCATTGCAGCTCTATTTACAATACCCAGGACATGGAAGCAACCTAAATGTCCATCGAAAGATGAATGGATAAAGAAGAGGTGGCACAAATATACAATGGAATATTACTCAGCCATAAAAAGAAATGAAATTGAGTTATTTGTAGTGAGGTGAATGGACCTAGAGTCTGTCATACAGAGTAAAGTAAGTCAGAAAGAGAAAAACAAATACCTTATGCTAACGTGTATATATGGAATCTTAAAAAAAAAAAAAAAGGTAATGATGGACCTAGGGGCAGGACAAGAATAAAGAGGTAGACGTAGAGAATGGACTTGAGGACATGGGGTGGGAGGGGGAAGCTGGGGCGAAGTGAGAGTGGCATCGACATACATACACGACCGGATGTAAAAGAGTTGGCTGGTGGGAAGCAGCCGCATAGCACAGGGAGATCAGCTCAGTGCTTTGTGACCGCCTGGAGGGGTGGGACAGGGAGGGTGGGAGGGAGGCTCAAGAGGGAGGGGATATGGGGACATGTGCATGCATGTGGCTGATTTGCTTTGTTGTGCAACAGAAACCAACACGGTATTGTGAAGCAGTTATACTCCAATAAAGATCTATTTTAAAAAAAAATGAAAGGAGTAAAAAAATAAATAAATAAATAAAAATTAAAATGGGAATTTTTTGTTTTAAATGATTTTTTACATAGTCCATGAAAGAAACCATGTTGGACATTATTTTGTTCATGTGTGGTATTTTCTGTGTTTTCAGAATATGTTTTCATAATAACACTTCAGGATAGTCCTAGAATGGTTCACCTGTACAAAGACTTTTGTAGCATTAGTGTCACTCTTAAGCAACATGACATTGGCATTCTCCTGGGGGATTTCGTTTATCTCATCACCTTGGCAGCAAGATTAGCAAGTGATGGAGGAGGCAGCTCTGTGCATCGTGTGATGGAAAGTGTATGTTACAGCTGCACTTGGCGGCAAGCAACAGAAAACTCTAAACTACTGTGCTTGACTCAGAAGTCTGTCAGGGTTAGGCCATAAAAAGCCCCTGTTAGGGCTTCCCTGGTGGCGCAGTGGTTGAGAGTCCGCCTGCCGATGCAGGGGACACAGGTTCGCGCCCCGGTCCGGGAAGATCCCACATGCCGTGGAGCGGCTGGGCCCGTGAGCCATGGCCGCTGAGCCTGCGCCTCCAGAGCCTGTGCTCTGCAACGGGAGAGGCCGCAACAGTGAGAGGCCCGCGTACCACAAAAAAAAAAAAAAAAGCCCCTGTTAGGGAGTCCTGGGCAGGACAGCTCAAGTCTATGCCATTAAAGGTACAGCGTTATCACATCTTCAAAAAAAAAAAAAAAAAAACACTCCAGAAGACACCAGCATTCTATTGATCCCAATCCATGTGTCCAATCTCTTATCCAAGTATTTTTCCCCCATTGCTTACAATTCTCTGCCTTCCTCCAGCTCTGAATTGTCCTCCTGAATATCTCCTTTATATTCAACCCAATGAAATTCTAGTCATAATGAAAGTTCAAAATAAAGTGTTACCCTGTCCAAAAAAAAAAAAAGAGATGCAGCAGTGGGACTCTAAGCCTCTGTGACAGGCTAGAACCCGAATGGGCAAAAATGCTGCTCTTCTGATCTCCACGTGGAAAGTAGCCCATCAAAGAACCACACTGAACTGATGTATAAGCAAAAAGTAAAGTTCTAATGTGGTCTGCCACTAAAAATTTAGGTATGTTTGTTATTCAGTAGTTATCCCACCTAGCAACTAATGGCTAATGCATCATTCAAACAATACATATTTATTCAGCACCTACATTATAGTAGGCTCTAGTAAAATGGTGGAAACGAGATAAACACAATTTCTGCTCTCATAAGATGTATAATGTTCTTAGACATCTTCCTGCTCACTTGGTGAAAACCTCCCAATAACTCTCCTGAACACTGGATTATGTTAAAGTCTATCCTCTATGTGGTAGTGGTGGTGTGTGAAGAAAAATGTGAAATGATGTTACTGACCCATCTGTAGACAAGTAATCGGGCTGTGTTAACTTCATAACAAATAACCTGAAAATCTCTCAATCTTCACCAAAGATGAGTGAAGAAAATGTGAGGAGGGCACATAGGTAAGCTTGACAACCTGGGACCCAAGGTGGAACACATCACCTTCACTCACGCACCACTGGTCATATCATCCTCTCTAGGTGCAAGGGAGCTGGGAAATGTAGTTCCTGATGGATAATCCTTTTCCTTCAATTACTATGGAGAACTTATATAGTCCTACATAGCAAAACCTAAACTCACAGAAAGGACTATAACAAGAACACGTTTCTGGTAACTTTCAGTTCATAGCTCTGAACTAGAACTGTGCAATGACTGCACAAGTCATCACATCAGAAGAGGGTCCATTTCCAAGTTCTGATTCATAAGATCTTCCAAAGTAGAGCCAGTACGTATTGAATTTGGATTCACGTGGAAGCACCTCAGACATCTCTGGAGAAACAGGGGAACTGCTCTAAGCTACATTCTCCAACTCCAGCTGAATCATCAGAGCCACTGCTGTGGTTAAGAAAAAACATGAAGACAGACTTAGGTCACTATCAGAGCTGGAATCACCATTCTAAAACACACAAAAGGACAACCATTTGTAAAGCACTAAATAATCCACAACTCAGAAATAAACCACACAGACAATATTTTAATCGACCAGTTTAAAAAAAAACTAAAAACCTAAACACTAAAGAAATGAACAGAAAATTGAAACAAAAAGAGATGAGCACCCGTCACAAAAAATAGATGTCACCTCACTTGTAGAAAGGAGTATTTCTGGGTTTAGGGAGGAGGGATGGACTGTGAAATGTGAGTGCTGGGATGTGTTGCTTGCAGTGATGATGACATTTTTTCCTTCAGCTTCTGTCAGCCAGGGAAGTCATCCCACCTCACAGCAGGATTATTCAAGCTTGGGGAAGCAGTGTCTGTAATTTAACCTCCCATCACAGCCTTTAAGATGTCTATATTCTCCCTTGGAATTTCAGACATGGGGAAGTTTCAATGCTGAAAAGTAAAAAATCCATCCAGGTGTGAGCAACTCCTCAGCCTTCTGCCTTCCACTCCCAGGCCCTCATAGCAGTGTTTTAGGGCACGTGGCTTCCCACGGGATTGCCCTGGAGGAGAAGCCAAAAGAATCCCAAGTTTTGCTTTCGGGTGATCACACTGGGTGATTAGCTGGACTCTTGCCTTCGACCCAAAGAAAACTGGATGCAATTCTGTGATGCTCAGTGTTGAGCTGCAGAGAAGGGGTAGCATTTTCTCCCTCAGAATCGCTCCCCCTGGGGAGCTTTCCTCAGCCCTTCCAGGCAGAGATCTTTGTAGCTGCCACTTTTATTTGATTGCTTTGGACCTCTTTGTGTCTGCCTGGGTCCTGAGCCCCACTGGACAGGACCAGGGTCATTAGGAGCGATTTTATACCCAAGCTCAATGTATTCAGTGGCTCCTGGTACATAAGAGTGACAGTATTTTCCATTTTCCCTGCTTTAACATCTGTCTATATCGACTATACTGTATGGTCAGTGTAGTGAGAAGAGGAGGAAAACAAAATGCCTAGTTTAAAAGCTCATAAAGAAAAGGGGGTAGGAGCAGGAGAGTAAAAGGAGAGAGCCTGTCCTGTTTAGAAAAGCCTATTGCCCTACCCAGGGCAAAGGGAGCAAAAGTTCCCCATGTGATTTACCAAAAGGGTTTCCTCTGTGGGAAAGAAGGGTTGTTTTGAGCTTCAATATGTTTCCTTTTTCTGGAAGTGTTCAAAACACTAACCAAAGGACTTTTTACTGAGTGGAATAGTAACCTGGACTTGAGGAAGAGAGGAAACTGGAGAGAAGTCTGCTCTGAATAGTAGTTTGCTGGTAGTCCTTCAGGATCCCAGGTGAAGAATGCAGCATACATAAGTCAGGATTCTCCAGAGAGAAAGAGGGTGTATGTGTCTGTGTGTGTGGGAAGAGATACAGAGACAGACAGAGTCAGAAACACAGAGAGATTTTAAGGAATTGGCTTACTTGATTGTAGAGGCTGACAAGTCTCAATTCTGTGGGATAGACCAGCAGGCTAGAGACGCAGGGAAGAGTTGATGTAGCAGTTCAAGTCTGAAGGCCGTCTCCTGGCAGAATTCCTTCTTTTCAGGGCAGGTCAGTCTTTTTTCAACTGGTTAGATGAGGCCCATACACATTTGGAGGGTAACTGCTTTACTCAAAATCTACTGATTTCAGTGTTCACCTCATCTACAAAATACCTTCAGAGAAAATCTAGAATAATGTTTGACCAAATGGCTGGGTCTCATGACCTAGCCAAGTTGACACAAATTAATCTGCTCAAAGTGCTTCTGCAAGATTCATCCAGAAGATAGTCTGGGGGCTCTGTTCCCCCTCCTCTGCTTTTCTCTGCACAGTGTAGGGTCTGGAGCCTTGGATCTGATACTTCCATCTTACAGGACAGCCCAGATTTTGTAGGGTTAAATGCTTATATAATTCGAGTGGCCCTCTTTAAGAAAAAGAAGAAAAACATATAAAACAATGTCCCTCATTTATCTCAGACATTGCCAGCGGGGGGGTGGGCGGCGAGGGGGGCGGGGGGAGGCAGAGGTACAAACACTTTGGAAACCAGCAAGCAGTTTTTTATAAAGGTAGCTGTTCATCCACCTTATGACAATGCAATTCCAAAGAAAATGAAAACTTGTGTTGACAAAGTAACTGAAAAAGAGTTTTATGGCAGCTTTATTCATAACAGACCCAACCTGGAAACAACCCAAATGTCCATCCAGCTAACAATGGTATATTCACACAATGGAATTCTACGCAGCAATAGAAACACATGGATTACTGATGCACACAAAAACATGGTTAAATCTCAACTTCAAGCTGAGCTACAGATGTCAGATGAAAAAGAGTGCACAGTGTATTATTTCATTTGTTGAAGTTCTAGAACAGGGATAAAGCTAATTTGTAGTGAAGGCAGATCAGTAATTGTCTGGGGCTGGTGTGGAAGCTAATTGACCTCAAAGGGGCAAAAGAGAACTTTCTGGGATGTTAGAAATGTCCTAAATTTTGACTGGGAAGGTGGTTACCCTTGTCAAAATTTGTCAAACTTATTGAATTGCACAGTTAAAATGAATGTATCTTAGTTTATGGAAATCATTCCTTAATAAGGTAACTTAAAATTATAAAACAAAGTATAAAAGTGAATATGTATTGAGAACTAAGAAATCTCAGCAAAGGAAAGCTGTTGAAGCTGAAAAACAGAAATATCTCCAAGTCCAGAAAAAAAATCGTATTATTATTATCATTATATCCGAGAGGCTTCTATAACACGTTTCTTCTTATGTTTTTGACCGTATACTTTTCTGTAGCCTTCTCATATGATGGAGGTCTTGTAATTTATCTCTAGAGAAATTATAAAGTTATTTCAGTATTTCCTATGGCGTGAAAGCATGACATTTTCTTTTCAACTATTGAAAAAATGTTCTGTCCAGGCCATTACTGCTATTGCTAGATGGGGCCCCCTCACTTGGACAATTAAGCATACTTATTCTGACCCTGGCCATAAATATGAGTTTTCCTTCATTCTCTTTTTTTTTTTTTGTGGTACGTGGGCCTCTCACTGTTGTGGCCTCTCCCGTTGTGGAGCACAGGCTCCGGGCGCGCAGGCTCAGCGGCCATGGCGCACAGGCCCAGCCGCTCCGCGGCATGTGGGATCTTCCCAGACCGGGGCACGAATCCGTGTCCCCTGCATCGGCAGGCGGATTCTTAACCACTGCGCCACCAGGGAAGCCCTCTTTTTTTTTTTTAATTTTTAAAAATATTTGGCCACACCTTGTAGTTTGTGGGATCTTAGTTCCCCAACAAGGGATCAAACCCAGGCCCTTGGCAGTGAAAGTGCAGAGTTCTAACCACTGGACCACCAGGGAATTCGTTAAAGTTACTCAAGCTCAGTGAGAACAATGAGCTACATTTCAGTAAAAAATTATAACTCCCAGATTCTTAGATGGGATCCTCCCTGCGTTATGGGATGGATTTAGATGGCTAACACCAGGCTGTGGTTAAGTTTAAAGACCCCCCCCCACCATGTTGGGAACAATTAAATCATACTAAAGATAAATGAGCCTAATAACACTAGAAAGTTAGCCTGGGTTCCTTATGAAAAATGCCAATATCTCATTTCCCTTAAAGACAGAGATTGGTACGGAACAGATTGGATCAGGCAACTGGAAAAATACTAGGTCACACCTAATGAAACTCAGTGGCTCTGAGGCACCAGTCTATGGCCCTGGCTTCCACCAGGATGGATAGGAATATGTACTTTAGGATTCCCTCGTTCTCAAGGCCACCTGAGTGCTAATTTAGATATGACTCCAGCAAATTTGCCATTAACACGAACCCGATGGACCAAGAGATCTGTATTACAGTGGTAGGACCACTTAACAGCTATTTTTGTGCCTTCAGTAGGGTTGGGAGATGTAACTGCCCACATTGAAGCCTTAACAGAATCCACCCAAAAGGCCTAAATGATAGTTAACCAGGCTATTAGTCTACTGAATTCTGAGGTCTCTATGATGAAGAAGCCTGGGTTACAAAGTCACATGGCCCTCCATAACCTTACAGCGTCTCAAGGAGGCACCTGCACTGTAATTCAAACTGAATGCTACATTTTCATATCAGAAGAAACTTCTAATATTACACATTTAAAGACACATGAAAAAATCAGATTTCTGCCTTAAGTGTTTCACTTCCTAGTCTTAGTGATTGTTTAGGGAGTTGGTTTGGTTCCAGAAGCTCATGGCTTAAATCCCTATTTAAGACTTTATTAATATTACTAGCTGTATTATTTACATCCTGTCTGTTTCATAAGATTGCTGTCTCTTGTGTTACCCAATGTGTAACCAGGCCTCCAGCAAAATTAATGAGGGCTAAACATCTTGAGGCAGTTGATCATATAAATAACTCTAAATAGAATAATTGTAATAGTACAACTCTAGATATGGGAAGAAGCAACAAGGGAAACATTTCCTGGATCATAATAGACTAGTAAGACAGGTGATTCTGTTACCGAGTCCAAGCTCACTCTGCTCGCCTCACGACAGGCCAATAAATTCAGACGAGGTGTTGAGCCAAGAAACAGTGACTTTATTCGAAGCCTGCAGACTGAGAAGATGGTGGACTAGTGTCCTAGAGTACCATCTTGTCAGGGTTTGGATGCCAGTTCCTTTTATAGCACAAAGAGGGGGAGGAGATGAGGAAGTAAAGTAAAAAGGCCATAAGTTTTGCAAAATATCCCCTGGAATGGCCAGCCTCAGGGAGGGGATGTGTTAATTTCTTCTTCCTTGCAGCCATCCACAGGTGGACAGGGTCAGGATGTTTCCCTGAACAAAGGCCCTTTGGTTTAACATTCAGGGAGAAGGTCAGGGTTCCCAGAGGCAGGCCATTACATATAGACAATATCCTTTTAGCGAACAAAAGCAACAGGAAGAAAAGGTTAAAGTAAAAGAAACAGATGCAACATGTAGTCAGATTTGGCTCTCCCCTGTTACAATTCAGAGAATTTTCATGTTCAGCACTGGCTTTATACTCAAAATCCAAAGAATTTTAGATTATCAACAGGGCCTAATCAAAAAAACAGCACATTGAGTGGCCTATCAACAGAATCCTCACCTGATGAGCCATTTTTTTTTCAGTTGACATATATCATAATCCAGCAGGATGACAATTTGAAGAATTTGGTCTGGAACACAGAAAAGAGCTCTTGGCACTTGATTCATGGAGAAAGGAGTGAATTAACCCCACTTACTCTATCTTCCCTACTAAGACTTGATTTAGTTCATCTGATTGTAAGTCTTCATCTTTCAGCTGTTTCCATGTACTTGTATACTTTTGTCAGATTTGACTCCCTGCCTCCTAAACTAATGTTAATTTAAAATCTCACATCACCTAGCCATTTCACTGAAATGTATGATTATTTAATGCCAGCACTTAATTGCCCAAGACATTAAAATAACTATCAAAATGCCAAGCTTGGCAGACAGAGCCTATTGTCCGTAAATGACATTTTCAGTGGTTACTTTAAAGGGCTCAGCAGCTGTCATCCCCTGGGCAAGAGCTGGCAAATTGTTTTGCAAAATATCAACTTCTCTCAAAATAGAAACACATGCTGCTGATTATCAGTGCTTCTCTTTGAAAAAGATAATTACAATACTTTACTCTTGGATGGTTCTTCATACCTTATAAACCATTCTATTATCTCATCTCTTGAAATTAATTCTTATTCCCAGTTCATGTAAAAGGAAATCACGATTGTTTCAATTATCAGTCAAATATTTAAGGCTTCCTTGTATATTTCTCGTCTTTCTTGATGTTGGGTTTGGTCATGTGGCTTGCTTTGACCAATGGAATTGCTTAGTGTCTATGAGGCAAGCAAAGGCAGGGATCTAGCTTGCCATGTGCCGGAAGGCACACCTTCCGGGCTTCTTATGTTGTGTGAAGAGCTTCCCCCAGGTAGCTCCTGTGCCTTCTGCCCAGGCCACAGCATTAGCCCATGTAGAGGACTGAGTTTAATCCACAATGAGGAGACAAGGCCAGCTCACCCCTTGAAGCAGAGGCACTCCAAATCAGCCGATCTGCAGTGGATCTACCGACTACAAACACAAGAATAAATACCCATTGCTGTAACTGAGTTTGGTTACAAAGCATTATTGTCGATACAGAACCTGAAGTTTAGAGAGGTTGGAAAATTTTCCCAGTGTGAAACGGCTGGTAACTGTTGACAATGAGATTCACACCCAGGTCTCTTATACTCTGAACAGATTGCTTTCCCTACTGTACAGCTCAGTGGGGCGTGAATAAGAGAAAATATCCTTATGCACTTATTCTTTCACTGTCCTTTAGAGGCACCCCTCCATAGCCCCATGTTCAGTGGAATGGTTTTGTGAAGGCAGAGCAAAGAAATATACTTTTCTCTTTTGGTTCTATATGTCAGAGCAGATTCTAGATGAGACAGGAAGCCCAGTCCCTCATGTCTTGTTAATGTCTTTCAAGTTAATGGCAGACTTGAAATGGAAACTTCAGAGGACTAGAGATTAAAGAAGGGATATATTGTTGTGATTAAGAGCACAAACTTTGGAATCAAGCAGACTTAGGCTTCAATACTGGTTAACACTCTATGTGTGAGATATATAGAGAGAGATATATAATTTGGATACATTGTTTAATTTTCCTAAGCTTTAGTTTCCTAACATATAAAATGAGTGCAGCACTATGAACCTTACAGGATTATCCTGAAGATAAATGGCCTGATATAAAAATAGGGTCTGATGCTTATTAGTATTAAAATTATGGATTCTAGAAGTAGGCTGTCTAATTAGGCTGTGTGATCTTTCATTTAATGTGTGGACTTAGGTGAATTCATAAACTCTGTTCATTAGACTACTTTCATATAAAATGGGGACAGGATTGTATTTATAGGATTACTTCATAGATTAAATATGATAATAAAGGATCTGACATACAGTATGTATTCAATATATTTTAGCTATTATTTTCCTTTCTTAATAAGTACAGAGTAAAGAGTAGCTTTATTAAAAAAAATTTCATTATGATTATTCTACACTCTGATGCTATAGGGGATTGGAAAATTCTGGTAAATTCTCAATCTCTTTGCAGGGAGACTTTTTTGAGTATAAACTCAGTGCTGAACATGAAAAGAAAATTTCCAAAGGACAAGTTGCTAAAAGCTTAAACTTTTAGAACTAGAACCTTGATCACATGTTATGTGAATATTCTTATTTTATAGAATGTTACAGTGCAAACCAAAGCCCAAGTCCCTTACTCCCAAATGCCAGGGAGAAAAGGATGGTATGTGTGTGTGTGTGAGACACAAAGGCTTTCAAAGGCCAGACAGGTAACATAAATGCATATGGAATAAGAAAATAGTGAGTTGTGAGTACAGGTGAAAATGTAAAAGTTAAGCCCTGCTTTAAGAAATTCAGTTTCCAAATTCTGAACACATTATGTTGGCAAAACAAGGCATGTCTACAAGGTACATTCCACTGATGTCTCTCTTTGGGTGGCAGGGGAGGACATTTGTTTCACAGCCCTTGCTGGCAGTGGAAGGTAGTGAGATATTTCTGTGTTCACTGATGCAGTGAGGATGTCAGATGTCCTTGAGCATCTATGTGCATGGGCTGATTTCTACTCAGAAGAGACTGTTCTGAAGGTTTGTGTACAGGTACAGGGAACAGATCCTGGAAAGGAGTGGGGAGCTTGCTGTCCACCCACCCTTGTGCCAGAGCATGGTGCAGAGTTGGGCAGGGTGATGTGTTAATGGAACCTCTAGGACTGTGCATTAAATCACATGTATGTGTAGTGGCCCTGCAACACCAGGGACCATGGAGTTACATCAGAGCCCTGTGTAGGGATGACTGTTTTCTGAGAAGCCCTGTGACCCGAGCAGCACAATGTGAGGCCCTAACAGCACATAACACAAAAGAACAAACACATCTTCCCCTACTGCTATAGAACAGACAGGGGGGGATTCTTTTTTTGTCATTGTTTTGTTTTCGTTTTTAATTTAATTTTTATTTTATATTGGAGTATAGTTGATCAACAATGTTTTATTAGTTGCTGGTGTACAACAAAGTGATTCAGTTATACATATACATATATTCATTCTTTTTCAGATTCTTTTCCCATATAGGTCATTACAGAATATTGAGTAGAGTTCCCTGTGCTATATATTGGGTCCTTGTTGGTTATCTATTTTATATAGAGTAGTGTGTATTATATATGTCGATCCCAAACTCCTAATTTATCCCTCCCCCAACCTTTCCCCTTTGGTAACCGTAAGTTTGTTTTTGAAGTCTGTGAGTCTGTTTCTGTTTTGTAAATAAGTTCATTTGTATCATCTTTTTAGGTTCTTCATCTAAGTGATGTCATATGATGTTAGACAGGGAGTCATTCTAACAGGAGACAGTGTCACCCCTCGGGGAAGCCCAACAGATGAGGAAAGAAGTGCATCATTTGTAAAACTATATTCCAAAATGATTTGACTGGTTATTTTTCATTCAAGCAACTTTGATGGGAAGTGAAATACTATTTTTATCCATGTATTAGAGAAATCTTGAGACCTGCCATGTCACGTCAGTCATGTCATTCTGAGCCCTCCTGAGTTTGGTGTCGATGGCAGATTCCAGAAAATGCCTGGGTGTGCAGGCTTCTTCCAGAGAGCGTGGCTTTCCCCAGAGGGCTCTAGAAACCTTTACTTCTCAGGGCCTGAACAAAAGGGCAAAAGCTAGGGGAATCTGAATTTGAATGTCACGGCTACTTTCCTCTTCTGCAACCACAGGCTGGAAAGTTCTTGGGTAACAAGTAGACGAGGCCCTGATTTTGAATAAATGTCAGTGAACATTATACAGTTTCAAAATAGGCTAGTTACTAATTTTAGGAAAAATTATATTGAGAGATATTGCCACCTTGCAACTGTGGCCCATGTTTTGATGATGACATGTCAAGTTCTATCCTGTTATATCTATACATCTGTATTTGTATCTATATTTTACAAGAAGCTTTCAAATTGAATCCTGTTATCTGCATTTGAAAGATGGAAAATAGAGGCTTTGAAAAGTCAGCAACTTGCCCAGGATTACCCAGGAGGTGTTCAAACCCAAGCCTGATTGATTCCAAATCTGCAGTACCTACTTGGGTTCAGAAATCTCTGGACCTAATGTGTACCTCGCATTGACCATAATGTTTTGTAGCCCAGAGCTAGTTGCTCCACTATTATTTTCATTGCTTATCCATGTGGACATTATCCAGAATCTCCTCAGCCTTCTGGTTCACTGTCTGTGTGCACAGCATCCCATTAAGTTCAGCACTGAATCTATTTCATCAGGTCTCTTGGTCCATGGAGAAATGAGTCATCACTGGCCCACTGATCCCATTGGAGCTATGGGATCATCCACTCACCCCTTCATCGACAGCTTCTTTATTTATGTCTGCACTTGAGATTATTGTAAATAGGAAGAAAACTCCTGGCCTGACTTTTCAAGAAACATCGATTCACATATATAAATATTTATCTTTGAGAGGAGCATTTTACCCTTCACAACTAAGGGGGACAGAAACTTGCTGCATCTTTTTAACTGAAGAGAGACTCTGTTTCCTTTCAACTGTGGGTCACTGCTTTGTCTCATTCTTTTCAGATTCTTTTTTAAAAATAGTTTTTTATGGTAAATTCATGTATGAAAATCTGAGCATATTTAATGCATACAATTTGATGATAATGTGTATTGGATTTCATGTACACAGTTTGGACATATACATACACCCAGCTGTGAAAGCATGACCACAATCAAGGTAATAGACATAACCATTCCGTCCAAAGTTTCCTTGTGTCCCTTTGTTTTTTGTTTTGTGTGTAGGGGAGGTAAGAGAACTTAACATGAGATCTACCCTCTTACATTTTTAAGTGCATGATATAATATTAACTACAGGTACAATTTGCACAGCAGATCTCCAGAACTTATTCATCTTCATAACTAAAATTTTATGCCCATTGAACAAGGGCTCCCTGTATATTGACCTTTGCAGAACATCCCATTTGGCACAAGAGGATGACTTAATGAGTCTGTTATGATGCTAAGGAACTGTTTGTTGAGAGAGAAATTCCTCGGAGCATATTTACTATTCCCTGCGCATCCCTGATTCCCAGAAAGAGATGGAAAACATATGTAGAATAATCATATAAGTTTAATATTAAAAATGCATTACCAAGAACTTACTGTATGCAGAGGAAAAGAAATGTTTGCCTCTAAAATTTTCCCAGGAAGAAAAGATTATGCAAGGAAAAGAGAAAGTGTGGAGATACGGTTGATTTTGGGGTAGGGACTCTGTACTATGTCATCAAATGAACAATGAGCAAGGGGGAAAAGGTGTAAACTGAGATTACTCTGGTGACTTGCAGTTCTGATCAACTTGTCAGGACAATGCAGAGGCTCATGTTTCACGAGCAAGAGCTCTGAATGATGGTTTTAGTGTCCCAGAGAGCTCAGTAACTGAGAAGTTTTCCACCTTATGGTGGATGTGTGTCTAATCACAGGAAGGAATCTTTTTAAAAATTATTTATTTGTTTGTTTTGCATTTCTCCACTCAGCAGCAGAAAATCTTGGACTGGAGCCCTTAGCTACACCCTGCTTGAGTGCCAGTTTCCAGTGTTTTAAAATGAATCTTTCAATGAATACTAGTGTTCTCAAAAGAAAGTACCCAGAGGCCAGCAAAACAGTGTTCATGGCTTCAGGATGATAAAATGGGGAAAGCATTAAACTGGAAGTGCATGAACCCAATTTCTAATCCCAGCTCTGCTTTGTACCAACTGTGTGACCTTAGGCAACTCACTTTACCTCTCTCTGGGCCTTAGCTTTCTCCTCTGTAAAATAAGTAAAGACTTCTGAGTCATCCAATACAATAGTCCCTAAGTATGTGAGTTAAATTAAGATTCACTTTCTCAGTAACACTAGTGAACTTTAAAGTGCCACATGTGGTTAGTGGCTACAGTATTGCTAGCACAGATTGTAAACCATGTTCATCCTTAAAGAAAGTTCTTCTGAATAGTCTAGTAGAGATGATGTGTCTGTTCTATTCTAACTCAAAACTTTTGAATCTGGGCCCACATGCCATCTGTGTAAATCAGGATGATAAAGCATGGACTCCTGGCCCTAGAACAGTAGTGCTTGTCTGCTAAACTTGCTAATGAGGGTGGCATTTGTGACAGAGTGGTGAGGTATTGGCTGGGATCACTGTTCACCCACCAAGCAGATGCAACATGAAACACGACGGAAAACCCCACCAAAGAAGAATGAAAGAGAGAGGGGCTGGCAGATGGCACTCTTGCATTCCTATCCCCAAACCTCCCACGTGGTCAAACCTCAGAAAGGAGCAGAAATATTAGACCCAGCCCTCAGAGAACAAGGGTGTTTATTGTATACTTACCCATAACCAGCTGATTCTGGGTAATTCACAATTTAGAACCCGGTTAATGCTATAAGAACTCAATTCCAAAGAAACCTGTGTCTAGAGTAGCTAGCATCATAGGCTCAACTTCCCAGCAAACCATGAAGCAAATACTACCCAGTACCATCTCTCTGGGCCTCAGAACATGGTACTCAGAGGACCAAATCGTGATCAGTTCTAGTCATTCAGCTCCTGTTCTTTGGCCACTTAACTCCTATTCTTTCCTTGGACACAGTTGACTTTGGTTGCTCCCGTGGTTGTTGGTTTTTACTTTTTGAGTCAAGAGAGCTCAGAGCATAGAAAAGGGGCACAGTTAGAAGGATGTGGGGATTCAGACCAAATGCAAATAATTCCTGCACATTTTTCATTCTAATGGAGTGCAATTGAATCCACAGCTGAACCTCATTTAATCATGGCCTCGGGGTCTAGAGAGCTGGGCCAATGGAAAATCCACTGCAACCGTCTTTCAGCCTGAAGTTTACATTCTGTGCTCAACCTATGTCAGCTCTTGCTCTAATAAAGTAGGACTGATCACAAACATTTATCTAGCACTAGTTATGCACTTGGAATGCTTCCAAATGCTTTAGATAGAATTGCTCATTTAATCCTCACGGGAAACTTACGAGGTAGATATTGTGAGGTGTTCCCACCTGACAGTGTGAAACTAAGGCACAAAGAGTTGAAATGATTTGTATGAGGTCACAGAACTAGGAAATGATGACCATGGATTCTGCACTCAGGGACTCTAGTTTCAGAGGACTCTAGTTTCCAGTTTAATCATGATGCTCTATAGCTTTTCTAAATAAAATAGATTTTTAGCTGGAAGCCAGCTTGTAAATAGCAGAACTTTTGTAAATGAGGTAGTTTCAAGGTTGACATATTAGAAAATGCGGCAGAGCAGAGTGATTGTGACAGGAATGCGGGTGAGCCTGGCTGACCCTGTTTCAACAAATCAGTGACCACACCGGTCATGCAAATTAAAACCCCAAACACGTTCTTACAACAGAAGCTCTTAGCTAATACAGCATTACTAATTCATTAGACTTTTACCTTCTTCTCCTTACTGGGAAAGTGCAACCATGATGTAGTCAGAAGGAAACACATGATAATGTCGATGGGGGCATAAAAAGATGATGTAGAAAAGCAAGGAGTTGAGAGAATACATCTGAAATGTAGGGGAGGAGCCCACTTGAGATTGGGTTTGAACTGATGGTGTTTGTCATCTTTTAAGAGTGTTTACAAAGAAGTGCAGCAAGGGGCAAGGTACTTCTTTCTGCAATCCAGGCAGCTGCTACCCCATGGTTAGAGAATTTCCTATGATACTAGTCAGGGTGAGACTCTTCCAGACACAATATGAGAAAAGGCTAAGAGGTTAATGCACAGTCATACACCTAATATGATTTGTCAGTAAAACAACCCTCTCCTTTGAGGAAGTAGTATGAAATAGTTTAATGCTTTCCCTAAGACATTGAGGGTCACATGTAGTAACTTAAAAAAAATTAGTTTATCTGGGTGCTATATGCCTATCTCTTTCATACTCACTTTGTACTGTTCTTTGGTGGTAAACATTCTGAAATTCATTCAGAGACAGAGGCCTGATTTAAGAAGATTTTTTTCACTGTGTCCACTCCTATCACCAACATCCTCATTTCAGCACACATGCACACACTTGCACATACACCCACACACACACACTTCTCAATCTGAATTCTAGCATGAAGTGTCAAGTTCTATAGGCATTTAGCATTGCATTTTCCTGGATCTGTTATTTCTATTCACTTCCTTTTACACCTCCACTCCTTTTCCTAAATGATCAGCTCCTCTCTGGAGGCAAAGTCTGTAGGATTCAGCCATTACTAGGTTTGTAATTGGTTTCGGCCATTTACTAGCTGTGTCAATATGGAAAATGGAAACTTTTCTTATCCCCTCATTTTCCTCATCTGTAAAATACAACTGCTGTTTCTGACTTCGCAGAGCTGTTGGGTGCAGATCAAATGTCTAGGGCATAATAGATACTTAAAGGATCAGTTTCTTTTGCCAATTTCTTCCTCTCTTAGCTCTAGAGCGTGGACAATGGTAGATATTAATAAGCTCATTGAATGTTTGTATGAATGAAAGAGGATGGATTCTCAGTGCGTGGCAATGGTTCTGAGCTCAACACAGTAAAATCATCTCCCGAGCACACTATTAACTCGATTTCAATCCCTTACTTTCCTAAGTTCTTTTCTCTGTCTTTTTACAGACTGTGCATCCCAATCCTTTTTGGTCGTACCATTATAATGGCATATCTGACTCTGCAGATATGTGGGTTCACTATGAGCTGTGTAGCCCTAATAGCTAGGAAGATGATGAAAATAATTCAGAATAAAACCAAGCAGTTGAATCCAATCAAGGTTAAGATATCATGGATTACAAATTTTCTTGAATAGACAAGAGAATAAAATACTGATAGGACTCCCACTCAAGGTAGTAGGCCATTTGCCTTGTTAAACTTTTAAAGTCTCCACCACAGTGATCATAAAAAGCATGGAAATAAATTTTAATCAAGGTCCTAGACAGTATCTCTAGTTCTTATGTAATCTTTACTAGTTGAGACAGTAACTTCAACATTGTCTAGATAATATAACTTTTGTTAGCAAATAAGAATCTTTTAGCATTGAGAAAATTTGGAAATAAATGTAGACATGCTTAAGAGAATTACGGTATTAATATTGTGTATTAAATATGTGCTTGACATCTTAAGAGTTTGTAATAGTTAAAATAATTTTGTCTTTGAGAGTAACATATCAGCTTTATGATTCCAATGTGAAATGTGTAATAGCTATTGATTTAAATGAGTGATTTGAGATTGAAGTTTCACCATGCAATGTGAGACTGTTTAATACGAATTTAAGATTTCTATTTTTATAAGTTTAATTTCTAGGTTTGAAAAAGGAGTGATTTAGGTGCTTGAGAAGATTTTTCACATGTCAAGTATTTGAAGTTCTTAAAAAAGAAATTTAATGTATTAAATTTATAAATTGAGTTTAAAATATTCAAAAGAGTTAAAAATTTGAAGTTTTAAATAGGACAGAATATTAGTTGAAGTCCCTTTAAAACTGAGTGTTAGATTTTGCTAAATTTATAAGTAAAATAAAAAGATTTGTAAGTAGAACTTAAAGCAAGAAAAAAAACTAGAGTATTTAATTAATTGTAATAAATTAAATATTAATATTAAATGACTTCTGGATAATCTTTTCTATTAATGTCTTCCTAGGGAACCTGAAATCTTACCTCAACAGCTCATTATACCTAGTTTTTTTCATTCTTCTTTTGGTGACTATCCCAGCAATGAATTGGGGAGTTGGATGTCAGCCACCTGAAGGGTCGTGTTATGGGGTCTGAACCAGCACTGAAATTAATCAGGAAAGTGACTTCAGGCAGCTCAGATTTCCACACACAATGTTGTCTATAATGGGCAAAGTGTAAATATAGTCTTCTCTCTCAGAGATGCTCACCTTCTTAGGTGACTAAAGAAAGATAAGGAGGGAAAAAAATAAAAAAATAACACAAAGTCACAGCAACAGTAAAATGAAACAAAATTAAAACAAAGCAGAAATCACCAGCCCTGAACTGAAGTTAGCTTGCTGGAAAAGTTGATACAGTCAAGCAGAAACCAAAGCATGATGGGAGGTGTCATTCCAGCATGATGAAAAGTGATGTATCCTAATAGCTAAATGTCAAGCCATTTCATATGCATTACAAAAAAGACAACTGGAGTGAGAACAGGAACTGCAGAAAAGTGGCAAGCATTTAACCTTCATGAGAGTATTTCAGAAGATATTTTGTTGCTTTATGCCTGTAAGGTATGTCTGTCCATAGTGAGTGAAAATGACCATCTGTAATCAGTTACAAGTACCAAAATATGGTGACATAAAAGGTAATTTCAAATGAATCACAGCCTTGTATTATATTAGTACATATAATAAATGCCTTATTTTGAATATACACAATTTTATTAATGGACACGTAGCTCCTCACTTATAAATGTTAAAAAGAAATAAAGAATATCAGGTTGAACCATATGCTGAGTTATGGCCTATTGGGGGCCCACGTGACCCAGTTGAGTCCTCTTATTTATCCAGGGGTGGAAGTTATGCTACAGGAAAATATGCTACAGAAAAATATGATACCCAGGTACATATAGTAGAGACTATATTCCCCCAAATAAAATCAATGTTTTGTTTAGTTTGGCATCACTGTGATGCCAGAAACACGTTGCTTTATCTCCCCCCTTTTCTAGCTAATCCCTCTTTGGTGTTTGAGCTAGCATTTAGTAATCTAATGTGCTGCCAAATATGACACTGTTTTAAGTTTTCTTCCAAAAGATTTTTGTTTTAAATAAAGAGAAGTCTCAGAAGAGTTCAAGGTGTTTTAACATTTCCATTTTCTGAACTCTTAAAATATATTTTGATCTGGATAGAATATAATCATTTGAAAACACAATTTAACAGCCTTCCTGTCCAGCACAGTTAAGGCAGTGCATCTGAGGCAAAAATAATTTACATTTACTGAATTCCTTCCAGGTGACAAACAAGCTTGAACCATAGTCCTTGAGAGATGCAATTTTGTCATCTCTCTACCTTTGGTTCTTGGCACTAAGTTATGTCCAGCAAGAGTTTGTTGAAATATACCAACTTATTAATGTAAAGGAGTCACTCGTTTGTAAGGACCAACTCCTGACAGAGAAGTGAGGACTGTAACAGAAGCCTTCAGAAAGTTCTTGGAAACAAAGCAGAGAAAATTATGACTTCTCCTAGAGATGGGAGATGTGGGTTAGCTATAATTTTAGGGACTTCAATTACACTTGGATCAAATTTCCATAAATTTCTACAGCATTAGGGATTTTCTTTTCTTTCTTTTCTTTTGATAGGCAAGAAATGGATTTATTTCGAGAGATTCACATTCCATAGACAGAATGTGGACTGTCTCAAAAGATGAGAGTGGCCCTGGGAGAAACACACTCCACAGACAGAGTATGGGCCATCGCAGAAGGTGAGCGGCACTAGGAATTTTCAGTGGATATTCTTACTTAAGTGGCATGGTTTCATTTATAAAGCCAGTGGAAAGAAGCTGAAATGTATACAGGAAGGAAAATGTGAAAATAGGAAGGCAAGAATCAGAGAATAGAGTAGGCATTCTGATAGTAATGGGTCATGTCAGGGTACATGCACTGAAATGAGATCGCTCTAGACAGAAACAATTTTAAAAATCAGCTAAGACTGAGTTAGACCACACATTTCTGCCAAAATATTGTGTGTATGTGTACGTGTGTGTGTGTGTAGTGTGTCTGTCTGTCTGAGAAGTCAGTTGTTTATTCTGACATTCTGGTTGTCTGGAACAGTGTCAGGAAATCCATGCAGTGGATTGTTTCATTTGGGTTAAGATATAGTCCCTGCAAAGATCTTATGAGACACTATCACATTTTTTTTTAATAATCATTTAGCCACATTTCTCCTTAGCCAATGGTTTTCTGGTCACACATACTGAACAATAGCTTCAGTTGTTTTTTGCTTGACTAATTATCATAAATCCTCACACCTAGACCATGTCTCAACACAAAAGAAGCTTTCAGGAAATGTCAGGGTTCATGAGTTTTTGCTGAGAAAATTAAACCCAACAGACTTCTCCTCTTGGCAACTAGGAGAAAAACCCTATTGTTTCTTTGGGCCTGAGATACTAATGATTTAAGCTGATAGATTATTAAATTTTGCTGTTTTTATAAGAATACATGTATCAAATAAATGAATGCTGCAAATTCCACACTATATTTCAAAGTGTTGTTCACAAGTCTCTTGTAAAGTGTTGTAAGACACATATAAAAAAATTTAAGACCCTTTTGAGAGCTATAAAAATGACAGTGACCATCTACTATTTAAACCTAAATACTAGGCCTAGTCCAGTTTCCTGAACTTGCAGAGAATATAATGAAAATTTCCTGAATAATGAACTGTTGCTACAATCAATTCAATGAGAAGAAAAAATAAATAACTCAACAAATTTGTGTCAACTAGGTAAAATGACAAATTAACAACATTTTATGTTACAACTGGTGAGTCAAGAAAAAGACTCTCTTCAGATGTCCACAAGCCTCAGAACACACACCCATTTCTGAATGGCTGGCTGGTGAATCAGGAGTCCTCTGAATCAGGTGAATCAGGCAATTATAGAGAAAAAGAAGAAGAAGAACATGTTTCTCAGCCACTAACTTTCCTATTAGTTCGTGTAGAAACAGAAAAGCATTCAAAGTTTATTTTATTATTTTTTTCTTAAGAGCAGTTAAACTTTGTACGAAAGCAGGCCACAATTTTTAAAAAAAGTTTAATATTCTGCTAGATGTATAAAATGATGATCTTGCAAGGAAGAGAAGAAAAAAGAAAAACAGATGCCTCTGTTAAAGCATTTTGCTTCTGTGTCCTGTACTCCAAACTCCTTCTTACAGAAAGAGGTGAAAGAAGTCTCATGACCACAGCCTTCTCATCCATCCCTACTCATTTTCGTTTGGCCGTCCTGTGCTGCTTAAATATCAGCTAGATACAGACCACCCCAAAATATAACCTCCAGCCCAAATCATTTGACTGAACTCCATTTATGGGTTCCCAGTTGCTTATGGACAAGATTCACCTGAGGGCTGCATAGACGTCTCAGATTTAGGGTGCTCAAAACAGGTATTGTCTTTTTTTTTTAAACCAGCCTACCCTCTTCTGTAGTAAATAGGTCTATGATCCACAGTCACCAAAACCAGAAATTCAGACATCACAGTGAACTCCTTGCTCCCTCCCCCCTCACACGTGAGAGATATTCATCATCACTGATGATCTGTACATCTATACATGATCTATACACTGATGACCAATACATCACTGAGATCTATTCATTCCACATGTGCAGTATATCCTAAGTCCATATATTCCTCTCTGTTCCCTGTGCTGCTGCTAACTGCAGAATTGTTTTACAATTTTAAAAATTAATTTCATTTTAATTAATTTAACTTTCATTAAAAACTTTCTTATTTTTAAATTAGAACTTGGGGGGATCTAAATAAAATTCTAATACAGTCTCATTACAAAGAAAAACAAAAATGTATATAGAGGTATACATAATAAAGTCTCTTACATTTCCCCACCTCACTCTCATCTCCAGAAGTAACAATTATTAACATATTATCTAGTGTCCTGCCAGATCTTTTTCTATGCATTCAAGGAAATATGCACTTATACACATAATCATAGCTATTCAAACATGAGTAGAATTACAGTGTCTTGATTTATAATACTGTGTTAACCATGTCTTGGAGATTATTCCATATTAGTATATATAATAATATCTAACACTTATTTAGTAATAACTATGTGCTAAAAACTGTTCTAAGTGTTTGATATGTATTATCTCACCTAATTATCACACTGCATCTGGGTAGTTAGTACTATAAGTAATATCCCTATTTCACACATCAGAAAATAGAGGCATATAGAAGTTAACTAACTACAGATAAAATAGACTTAAAAATGATTTAGCTAGGTTGCAAAATATAAAGCCAATTTAGAGTTCTATATACCAGCAACAAGCAAACTGAAACTATTAAAATACACAATAGCATAAGAAACCAAGTAACTAAGAATAAATAGAACATGTTGTAAACTAAAAGTTATAAAACATAATTGTGTGAACTTAAAAAAACAGCTAAATAAACGGAGAGAGAGTTCATGTCCCTGGAGGATTCTATTTTGTAAAAAATTAAGATTCTCCAAAAACTGGTCTATAAAATCAATATAATTAAAATCCCACAGAGGTATGTGTATACAAGTGAAAAGGGCCAAGAATAGCCAAAACAATACTGAAGAAGGTCAATGTGGAAGAAAAATTAGAGTCAAGTACCACTTTTATTTTAAAGGAATAGGAAGATGGTATGGACAACAAAACACATGTCACAGAATATAAGCTCAGTAACAGATTCATCCTTATACAGTCACTTGATTTATGAAAAGGGCACAACTGCAGAGAAAGTGGGAAAGGATGGTCTTTTCAATAAATGGTGCTAGAACACTTGAATACCCACAAGAAAATGAAATCTTGACAATATCTTTTAACACACACACACACAATTCCAAATGAATTGTATACATTAAAATAAGAAAATTAAAACAATAATTTTCTAGAAGAAAACATAGAGGGATATCTTTGAAACCCTATGTAAGGTAAAGATATTTTAAGCAAGTCACTAGAATAGTAAAAACCATAAAGAAAAAAAAAGGATAAATTGGTCTAAATTAAAATGAAGAAGAAATTCTACTCCTTTAAAGACACCATTTAGGACAGTGAAAGGGCAAGCCCTAGATGGACAAAGATGTTGCCCTGTACTTATGGGATGAAAGATTTGCATCTAGAATATATTTTTTAGAATTTAATAAGAAGAAAGGCAGATGGACTAAAAGAAATGAATCACAAAGACATCCAAATGACCCACAAATACATAAATATAAAGGGTTCAATATCATTACTCTTAAATAAATGAAAACACAAGGAAGTACTACTACACACCACCAGAACGGCTATAATGAGAAAGACTGAAAATGTCTAATATTGGAGGGAACATATTACAACTGTGCTGAAGAGAGTTTAAATGGGTCCACCAGTTTTGAAAAACGGTTGCACACGCTCATACCCTGTGATGCAGAAATTCCATTCCAAACGGCCTGAATAAGAATGGTCTGGATCAGTTTATAGAAAAATAGAAATTATGAGTTCATAAAAGTCTGGTGGAACTCACCCCACAAATTGTCTGAACTTAATGCCTATTTAGGGGTATTCAACTCCATTTAAATTTTCTTCTATTTAAGAAATAAACAAAACTGGAAACCACTCAAATGTCCATCAAAAATAGCATGAATAAATACATTTGTGGAGTATTCACACAGTGGAATGTTACACACGAATAAAAACCAACAATAACTACATGCTATAACATGGATGAATTCCTACCTTAAGAGAAAAAGCCAGACACAAAAGCACAAATGTGTGATTCAGTTTATGTAGACTTCAAAAACAGATAATGCTAGTTTATGATTGTTTAAGAAAGAATAGTGGTTACATTAATGTAGTTTTCTTTTGGGAGAATGAAGGGGACTTCTGAATATTATTTTATTATGTTTTCTGAGTACTGCTTTTATTTCTATTTATTTTTGTGAAAATTAGTCTACCTTACAAGTGCTTTGTGCACATTTTATATGTGATATTCTGATAAAAGTAAATTTAAAAAATAATAAAAGAATGGAATTAATGGTAATATAGTGAACAGTTTTGTAAATTTATAAGAAATGGACAAATTCCAAAAAGGTATAGATTTTAAGAATTGACTCAAGAAAAATAAAATACCTCTAAACTGTTCAAGAAACTAAGCTTTTTATGCATTCCTTTTTCATTTGTGATGTCAGAGTTATGTTATCCTTGTAGAATAATTTGGGAATATTTCCATATTTGCCATAATTTCTGTACTCTGGAGCAATTTCTATTTTATAGAAATTATGTGTTCATGAAAATCTGGAGAAACACAAGATATTATTTTGACCTTATGTGGATTTAGGAAGAAATATTTGACTACCTTTACTTTTCTTCTATTCAAATATCCTATCTCTAATCTATTAAGGTCTTTTTTTTAAACTTCCTTTTGAATTAATTTTGGAGATTTGAATTTCCCTAGAGACATGTCTACTTTCACATTCACATTTATTTAGCTGCATCATCAATTGTTGGGTAACTAGTTTATCTACCCTTGAAGGTAGAGGTGTAGTTCCTTCTATGAAAGTAACCTTGGTTGCTTGAACTGCACCATACAGCAGAAGCACCTAAAAAGGTGGATTTTTACACTTTCCAAGGGTGTGTGGTGGGGAAAATCAAGTGGTAGAATAGCAGTCCCTTGACAGGATGAAAAATAGAGATAGAGCCAAAAAGACAGAAGAAGATGAGAAGGTGTATAATATGATCCTTCCACATCATCCTTCAATTTTTTATTAAAGTTTTTAAAGTTAGAAAATTCTGAGTATGATTCAATTTCTCATGCGTAATGGCAAAAAGCCTTACACCTCTCTACCGGTTGTCATCGGTTTTTAACAATAAGTGCACACTGATGCATGAATGCAAAGTCAGAAAACAATGAGAAGTATTAGAAATTATTGGAAGAATTCTGAACTGAAATTGCAATTCACATTAATCAGGTTTTTCATGCATAGGTCATAGCAGACACATAGACTACATCTGTATGCCCAGCTCTTACCACATTCGTTGACACAATGTATGTGTGTTAAATTGAAACACTGGCTTGAACACTGAAGATAAGACAGCATTCCAGCCACTCTTACAGTGATCAGTGGATTTTTGAAAATGTCCAAGATGGTGGAATATACAAATGAACTATCAGTTTACAACCTCCCAAAGTTGTTAGACTCCTGCTATAAGCATGACACAGGCTTCCAATAGGCTGGTGGGGTAACCCAAGATCCAGACAATATACCCCCATCATCACATCAAGCTCCAAGAGAGAGAAAAGAATCTGGGAGAGAGGATGATAAAGTAGAAAGGATTATAATTAAAGATCAAGGATTCTTTCACAGAGAATCCTTGTAGATTCCTTGGGTTTAGAAAGAAAATTCAGCTTTCTCTCTCTCTCTCTCTCTCTCTCTCTCTCCCAGAAATATTCTCAGGGTGCCTTCTGCTCTCTGATTTAGTCAGTTTGGATATTCATGGGTCCACTCATTTTTCTAGCTAATTTCAAGCATTGTAGAATGTAATTACCATTAAATCAGGCATATAGCATGGTAAAATGTGTATTTGTAGTTCATTCTTGGCTTACTCCAGAGACAAGGTCATGGAAAATAATTCTCTAAACTCTTGGGCTTTTGGGCTTTCAAGAACACAGCCTTTTTGTCATATGACTTTCAGGGTGCATGTGTGCCCTCCTTTGTTTCAGCCTCCACTTTGGATGTTAAAAGTCAATAATACTTATCAACATAAGTGTCTATCACACTAAGTGAAGTAAGTCAGAAAGAGAAAGACAAATATCATATGATATCACTTATATGTAGAATCTAAAAAAAAGATACAAGTGAACTTACTTACAAAACAGAAATATAGTCACAGATGTGGAAAACAAACTTATAGTTACCAGGGAGGAAGGGGGGAGGGATAAATTGGGAGATTGGGATTGACATATACATGCTACTATATGTAAAATAACTAATAAGGACCTACTGTATAGCACAGGGAACTCTACTCAATTCTCTGTAATGACCTATATGGGAAAAGAATCTAAAAAATAGTGGATACAGGTATATATATAATTGATTCATTTTGCTGTACAGCAGGAATTTACACAGCATTATAAATCAACTATACTCCAATAAAATTTAAAAAATAAAATTAATAAAAGTAAATGATTCTCCGCTTTTCTCCAAAAGAATTATGGGCTAACCTGTGTGATCTTGAAGTTGAAACAATTTGTTGTGTATTCTCCCCTTAAATATTTCAAGTTATCTACAGAAGGATTCATTTGATATCCAATACATTTATGTGTAGTCTGTTTATTTCTGCAAGAAAAATCTTCTCCACCTTGCCCTTCCTGCTACCTAGAGATGGAATAAAAAGGGAGAAACCTATAAGTGTGGACAAGGAAGGACCCTGGGGCAGGGCTGTCACTGACCTTGATGGTGCCAGCTGCTCTGTTGGAAGTCATGAGTCTTGGTGGAAGTTTCCTGCCTACCCCTTTCAAGAACTTCTCCTGGAGTCACGTACTTAGAATCAGTGTTGCAAGGGACTTGATATTACATTTAGTACAAGAAATATATAGATAACCTTTCCCTGAGGGTATCCAAGTGTTGGTATACAGCAGTTAATGCTATTCCCTAAATTTTTACTAATTACATTAAAAACAAGGCAATCACGTCTCAATCTTTGGTCCATTTGAAGCAACCACTGTAGTAATAATGCCTCTGTCTATCACACTAGAATCTAAATACAGATCATGAATAGATAGAATGAATACTGAACTGTGAGTTATGATACTGATATTAATATCTATGAAAAATCACACAAAGTGATTGATTTAAGAAAGAGATAAACATAAAGGAATGTGGGACAATATAAAATAATCTAGGTCAGTGACTGTTTCTTACTAACTGTTTTTTATCAGGCATTGAACACAGGCAGAGTGCATGGTGGGGCTCAATTATCATGTGTTAAAAGATAAATAAATAAATGAATGAGTGAATGAATAAAATAAATATGAAATCAGACAGCATATCTACAGTTATGAAATGTAGGTAATGAGATTTGCAAGACTCATATTACTGAGGAGGAGGGTGGTTGGACAGGAATACATGGATCAGCTCCAAAATGAAATTAAGTGTAATTTATCTTTAATAAATACCAATAAATGCAGATTATTCTTTTCTTAAATGAAATATAAAAGGAAATAGATGTCAAATGGAAAAAAGCATAGTGTAAACATGACAAATATGTTACAGAACTCAGGTCTGGCTTATGGTTACTAAAGGGGAAAGGTGGGGTGGGAGGGATAAATTGGGAGATTGGGACTGACATGTACACACTACTATATTTAAAATAGATAATCAACAAGGACCTACTGTATAGCACAGGGAACTCTACTCAATATTCTGTAATAACCTAAATGGGAAAAGAATTTGAAAAAGAATGGAGATATATATATATATATATATATATATATATATATATATATATATATGTATAATCTGGATCACTTTGCCATACACCTGAAACAAACACAACATTGTAAATCAACTATAGTCCAATATAAATTAAAATTTTTTTAATGAAATAAAAATAAAACCAAAAAAAATCACTACTCAAGAGGCAAATGTTGATAGAAAAGAAACTTGCTTTTAATCCCAAAGATGGCAATCTGGGAAGAAGGCAGGTTCATGTCCCCCTCAAACCAACTCTGAAGATTCTGCTCTGCCATGAAAGTTTTTAAAGGGAAAAGGGAACTAATCTCAGCTAATGCTTGAGAGAGGGGGTCAGAGTCATCACCATCCCCCACTGTCTGCAGGCTTGTTGTCTCCCTGTGATCTTTCTTTAGATGCTAGCATGTTCACACAGTGTGTTTTCAAGATTACTGAAGGGGAAGCTAGAGAAGAGATTCGGTCATCTGTTAATTACTTATTCTTCTTTCCTACTTCTTTGATCTAAGAAAAGAACCAGCAGGTTAGGCAATGTATTGTGTGATCCAAAGATTTAAAAAGGTGTGCTTGTGACAGAGATGAGCAGAGCATGGGGCACCCTGTTTAAGGTTAGTTACAATACAGCTGTGATAAAGTGACAAGGAAAGGGGTTTCCTGCAAAGATCTGCTTACGACCACCACCCCCATCAGATATCATTCCATTTGTATGGGGTTAGGGATTAAAGTTCATCTCCTACAACTGCTTCATGCTGAGAAAAGTCATTGAGGTCTTAGAATGAAAGACATCAATATGGGTTTGAAGCATCTCTTTGTTGATGGTTTTAGTTGCCCCCCCCCTTACATATACAGGCAGAACAAGCTACAATTATTTTGATGCCCAAAAATATATAGATTATTATGAGAAATACGGTTAATTTCCTTCTCTTGAGGCCAGTTCTTGGCATTGTGCCAGCCATGATTCATTACTGCTCAAGATGGAGCAACTTATGTCATGGCTGTTGTGTTGTCATCATGCAGTCAGCCTTTCCCTCTGGTGGCAGCTATAGTATCTATAAAATGATTCAGGAATGTGCATCAGACACTGAATCTGTGAATCTATCGTCCTGATCATTAACTGCTTGAGTCCATCCTTTTGTGACTCAGGGAGGCCTGAGAAACTTCAGATTTTCTACAAACAAGGGCATGGAGGGAGGGATCTTTCTACTTGGGTGGGGGAGGGGAGTGCCCACAGGATTCTGCTTGATTCCAAATAGAAATAAACATACATAAATGAAATTATTAAGAACATGGTTAAAGAATAAGATGATGACATTTCATCCAAGGCTATGGAAGAACTTCAGTGAAAAATCATAGCAGGTCAAGGACCAATAAATAGCTTAAGACATGCAGTGGCAATAATTTTCAGTAAGTGCCAGGCTGTCCTAACCCAATGTCTATGTTCCGGTAAATTAATCGTTACTGAAAGTAGAATAATTTTCACCCAATTTGTCAAGCATTGGAATAGATTAGCCAGTTGATAAATGTTAGCTAAGCATGAAACAAAGTATACTGTGCAGCTAGCAAATCATTGTTAGCGAATCCCACTGTGAATGTCTAAAATGATACCAACATAAAGTAAAAAAAAATTTTTTTAATGCCTTCAAACTGCATTTTAAACGTGTGGGACACTTCCATTTCCAAAAAGAATAAGGAAAACCACACGTTACGGTTGCTCTCTCCTAACAAAAACAAGCTAGATAAGCTATAAAATCATAGTTTTTAAAAATAAGTCTGAGATCTAATAAGACAAAGAAAACTAAATCAAGAATTTCCAGAACATGATAATTCTTCTCAGAAGTGGATCACTTTCATGACTTACAAGGCAGTGAAAGAAGGCAGAATCTATCCTAAACAAGGATAAAGAGAAATGAAAAAAAATTAATGAACTTTTAAAATCCTATGTTGGATGATATGATACACTGGAATCCCGAGCAGGCCCAACTACAGATTGTCTGCACTCACATACCAAATATTCCCTTTGAGCCTTTGCTAAATGCATGGGGTAGTGGGCTGAAGGCTGGGTACAGGCAGAAGAGCTAGATAAATACCCCCCTCCCCCAGGGCCTTCACCAAATGCATTGTGACTACATACCTTCCAAGGTTGGAGATGGGGCAGCAGGATACATCTTTCTAAGAACAGAAAGGCAGTGGTGAGACTGAAGAATGAAGAAAATGCTTTAGCAACCCAGAGAGCAGGTGACAAAAAATAAACTGTAATCCAGAGTGTCATTATGGCAGCAGGGCTATAAAGCATAAAGAGTTTTCTAAAATCTCAAAGATGTTCAGATCTTAAGCCCTGCTAAAGAGAAATTATATATCCTATTAACAAGACATACTAAGCCAATGGTGAGCTGAATCCAACAAAAGTTACAGAAATCTCAGCCCTTACCTCAATGACAGAATAGATTATCCAAGTTCCCCAAACCAGCAGACCTACAGAAGAAGAAGCAAGCTCCTTTTTGGAGGAACATAATTATTTATTTTTCTACACAGACAGATTCAACATAAAATCAGAGATTATGAGACACATACAGAATCAAGAAAATTTGACCTAAAAAAGCAAAGATACTCACAATAGAAATAGCTTCAGAGGTGGGCCAGATGTTGGAATTATCAGAATTTTTTTTTTTTTTTTTTGAAGTACGCAGGCCTCTCACTGTTGTGGCCTCTCCCGTTGTGGAGCACAGGCTCTGGACGTGCAGGCTCAGCGGCCATGGCTCATGGGCCCAGCCGCTCCATGGCATGCGGGATCTTCCCAGACCGGGGCATGAACCTGTGTCCCCTGCATCGGCAGGCGGACTCTCAACCACTGCACCACCAGGGAAGCCCAGAACTTTTTTTTTTTAATGAATGTGAAGAACGTATTAAAATATATACTCTAAAAAGTAAACACCATGGGATGGGAACAACCAATGGGGAATTTGAGCAAATATGTGGAAACATTAACCAAATGGAAATGTTAGTAATGAAAATACAATATCAAAAATGAAGAATCCATTTAATGAAATGAACAGCAGACTGAACATAGCACAAAAAAGAATCAGACACCTGAATATAGGTCAATAGTTTATTCAAACTGAAACACAAGAGAAAAAAACAGAAAAGAAAACATAATAGATCAATATCTGTGGGAAAATATCAGATAATTTACATAGGAAAAATTGGAGAATAAAGAGAGAAGAGAGAAAATGAAGCAAAAGAAATATTTTAAGAGATAACAACTGAGGATTTGTCAAATGTTATCAAAGAAATTAACTCAGAGAGCCAAGAAATAATTTCAAATAAACCTCAATCAAGATACAGTAAAAGAAAACACACTAAATTATATCATAGTCAAACTGCAGAACAGCAAAGATGAAAAGAATATTATAAAAATAACCAGAGAAAAATGGCACTTACATACAGGAGCACAAGAAAAAGAGTGATGTCTTACTTCCAATAAGAAACAGAGTGCTCCAGGGGCTTCCCTGGTGGTGCAGTGGTTGAGAGTCTGCCTGCCGATGCAGGGGACACGGGTTCATGCCCTGGTCCGGGAAGATGCCACATGCTGTGGAGCGGCTGGGCCCGTGAGCCATGGCCACTGAGCCTGCGTGTCCGGAGCCTGTGTTCTGCAACGGGAGAGGCCACAACAGTGAGAGGCCCGCATACCACAAAAAAAACAAAACAAAAACAAAAACAAAAAAGAAACAGAGTGCTCCAGAGCAAATATCATCTGAAATGCTGACAGAAAAAAATGTCAACACCCAAATTCTATGTTCAGTAAAAAAAATAAAATAAATAGCACTAAAGAAGGAAGATGAAATAAAGACATTTCAAAATGAACAACAAGGTCCTACTGTAGAGCACAGAGAACTATATTCACTATCTTATGATAAACCATAATGGAAAAGAATATTTTTAAAAAAGAATATATATATATATATATATATATATATATATATATATATATATATATATACACACACATATATATAACTGAATCACTTTTCTGTACAGCAGAAATTAAAACAACACTGTAAATCAACTATATTTCAATAATTAAATAAATAATGAAAGAAAGAAAGAAAGAAAAAGAAAGAAAGGGAGAGAGAAAAAGTGAGAGAACTTGTCAACAACAAACTGACACTACAAGAAATATTAAAATAATTTCTTCAGACTGAAGAGAAATAAAAGCAGGTGGGTAGCCTTGCATTTTCAAGAAGTGATCAAGAGCGCTGTAAAGGGGACTTTTCATCATAGTTGTGTATGCATACATACTCACACATCATGCATTTCTCTAAAGCATCATTGACTGTTTAAAGAAAAATAATAATGACATATTGCTTGTTATATAGCATATGTAGAAGTAAATATGAGACAACAAGATCACAGAGAGGGGAAGTAAGTGGGATTGTAATGTTGTAAAATTCTTAAATTGCTTTGTAAGTAATATAATTATTACTCAAAAGTAGACAGTAATACATTAAAAATGCACACTGTAATCTCTAGAGCAATTGCTAAATAATTAACATCAAGAAGTATAATTAAAATATCAATAGAAAATGAAACAAAGAATACTAACAAACCTTATTTTCTCATCCAAAACATAGCAGTGAAAGAGGAATATAGGATCAAATAGATGGGGCAAAAAGCAAACTCAGATGGTAGGCTTAACTCCAACCATGTAATTAATTATACTAAATATAAATGGACTGACACGCCAGTTAAATCTATGACATACTAAATAAAAAACAAGACTCAAGTAAGTGTTGTTTGCAGGAAGCACACTTTAATAAGAAGACCCCAGAAAGATTAAAAGTAAAATGATGGGAAATGATACACTGTGTAAACTCTAACCATAAATAAGTATGGCTATATTTTGTATTAGACAAAGGAGACTTCAGGACAAAGATTATTAATAGAGATAAAGAGAGACATTTTATGATAAAAGGTCAATTCATAAAAAAATTATGTGCCTATGTATTTTTTAAAATTATTGACTCATTTTATTTTATTTATTTTTAAAATATTTATTTATTTATTTATTTTTGGCTGAGTTGGGCCTTTGTTGCTGCATGCAGACTTTCTCTAGTTGCAGTGAGCAGGGGTTATTCTTCATTGTGGTGCAGGGGCTTCTCATTGCGGTGGCTTCTCTTGTTGTGGAGCACAGGCTCTAGGCACACAGGCTCAGTAGTTGTGGCTCGTGAGCTCTAGAGTGTAGGCTCAGTAGTTGCAGCACACAGGCTTTGTTGCTCCACAGCATGTGGGATCTTCCTGGACCAGGACTCGAACCTGTGTCCCCAGCATTGGCAGGTGGATTCTTAACTACTGTACCACCAGGGAAGTCCCAATGCCTATGCATTTAATACCAGTCCAAGATCAAGGTGCCAGCTATTTTGATTTCTGGTGAGAACTCTCATCCTGACTTGGTGGTGGCCACCTTCTCACTGTGTCCTCACAGGTGGACAGTGTGTGTTCTTTGCTATTTATTCCTAAAGGACACTAATCCTATTGGATCAGGGTCCTGCCCTCATGACCTCATTTAATCTAAATTACTTCCATATAAAGGTCCTGTCTCCAAGTACAGTCATTTGAGGGTTAAGGCTTCAACATATGAATGGTGGGGGGGAGTTGAGACTGAAACATTCAGTTCAAAACAAGTAATAAAAAAAATTTTAAGAAAGAAAACATGAGCTTATTGGAGAGGAGTTGATTTTGTTTGTTTTGTTGTATTTTTAAATTTATTTTAGAGACTCCTTTCCATGGAATATGAAATTAGATTTAAAAAATGAAAAAAATGTACAATTCTGCAGCTTGAAAAGTATCTGGAATGTGCTGAAAGAAGTTATTCATTTTTTTGAAGTAATTCTCCCAATGCAAAACAGACAACAACTAATTTAGCGAATGGAAAAGCTTATGTAACAGCCCTTCAGTTATGAAGATGCAAATAATTGCAAACATTTGTAACACTTCCAGGAATTTCATAAAACAATGTTTTAACATCCTGAGTCAAAATATAGTAGCAAAACATGCCAAACACCAACTAAACCAAATGATAAGTTTCATTTTGAGAAATGTGGAAAAAACCACATGGCCATAATGAAAAATAATGACTTAATCAGATACTGTCTTGAAAAGATTCAGAGAAAGAATTCTATGGGAAAAAATGTTTGGGGAGAAAAATTAATCTGAAGACACATACAAGCTGCTCCTTACTCCTAAAATTGATCTCAATTTCAAGAAGAAAATAGCCTCTTTTTCTAGTGTTGTATCTAATATATTCAGGACACACACTACAAGGCTGAAAATATGAAAAAGGAACTTGGCTCCTGACCTTTTATACTTTCTCCAGGAAATGTTTTTTGCTGGTGGCCAACAAAAGTAAAAGCCACTTGTAAACCTAGGATGTAATCAATGACAAGAAATAAATGTATTCATATGTCCTAAAAACAGTATTGCTCTCAGCTGAAAATTGGATATATCTTATGAATGCATGGACCATAATAAATCAGTGTTTTTTCCAGGTAGATTGCCTCTCAGCCTCAAAAGCCACAAAGATTTCTAACTAAATCTTCTGTATACTTTTGGGCCCAATATGTGAGGTATATTCCTTTCTCCTCTCAATTTGTTTAGCACTTAGAACGTGCCTCTATTTATAAGAATAATTTCTAAGCTTTTCATTTTAAAATGAATTCAATGTTGGGATCAGCACCATCTTTGATCTTAAATATTGTTCTTCTGGAAATAATGATGGGATCCAGTTAAGAGAAGAGAAAGTTTAACATCAGGTTCTTTACAATATACTCTCAAATATTCTTGTGGAAAATCTCATGGAAGATCATTGAAAGCGGTCTTTTTCATGAAACTTGAGTAGATTCATGAGGATTCCAGTGCAAAGATTATGTATTTGTTTAAAAAACCAAACAAGACAAAGAAGGCAGCTATATGTCGTTATGATCTTTAGCCATATGTAGTATCTGAGTATATCATCATCCATGTAGCAAATTGAAGGAAATTAGTAACTCGTTCTGTGTAGTAGCTGCTCTTGGTGCCCCATCCAAATTCCCTAGCACTTCCCACTCGGTGCACACCTGCTAGACTTCCAGCTGCATTCCTGCTTTACTTGAAGCCTTTCCCTGGCCCTTGGAGCTCACTTTGCTGCCTACATGGCAAGTTGGAAGCACCAGGGAGTTAACACTCCCTTGGGGCAGCTTCCATCTTGCAGGGGTGGAGTTGTATGAATACCCCAGATCGCTTACACCGTAGGAAGGATCATTCTGCGGTGTGGTCCACACTGGTTCCCACGTCCACAGAAGGATTAAGCTCCGTTTTCCCTCAGTGGTGACTTGGTGGATACGAAAGCCTTTATTGGCTGCCTTCCTCCTCTGTCTCATTTCCTCACTCCCCTTCTAGTGACTTCAGAAATCACCTCCCAAATAGGCTTTTTGTTCTTCAATCTCTCTCTCAGGGTTTGCTTCTAGGGGACCGAAACAAAGACATTGTGGACCATAGCCTGCGATTGTTCAGAGATTTAATTTTCCCAAATGGAGTGAATCAGCAGTCCTTGACATCAATTATAAAACTGACACTTTTAGTGGCTGAGCCAAAAAGCTTTAACCAGTGAGATTATATTGCAAAACTATATTGTCTATAATAGAGCAGGTTTTATATAATTTTTTTACTGAAAATGGGGATCCAGCTGCTCGCCACTCAAAAGCCAATAAAGAGGCAAGTTTTGTGGAAAGGAAAGTTTGCTTTATTTTGGATGCCAGCAGCCAGAGGGGAAGGTGGACTCCTGTCCAAAGGCCAACTCCCCCACTGACAATCAGGGGGCAAGAGCTTTCATAGGTGGAGGGAGCGGGCTATGTGCAGAAACAGCACAGGCAGCTCTGACAGTCATCTTGCAATTAGTCATGCAGTGGTCTGATCAGCGTCATCTTGATTGTTTTAAGTACCGTGAATCTTTAGTTCCAGGGTCAGTTTGTTCTCACTTCGAAGCCAGCTCTCAGAATTGTGGTTTATGTCATGGCTACAGTCTGGTCATCATGTAGTTAACTTCTCCCACCTGGTGGAGTTTTAGTATCTATTAGACAGCTCACAGGATACAGCTCAGAATATTACCCATAGCCTTTGAGGAGGAACTAAAGGACTTTGACTTTGCTTAATGACTAAACTATTAGTATTTGGTCACTTTTGACTGTTTTCCTTTGTTTCTGCATTTTCTCACTTCTTTGAATAAACTTATTCTTTGGCCAAAATTGTTCCAAAGACAAAAGGCAGGCTGAGGGTATCAGGAGGAAGGACCATAGCATCCGGCTTGGTGTCAATTTTAGCCTACCATACACAGATAGACCTTTCATTATGGTACTCCAAAGGTCATTATCTCAAGTCTTTACTGGGGGACCCATTATTTTTCTAGAGAAGAATTCTCTCATCTCCTCCTTGGGGAATTATAAGCCTTGATACTCGCTTTCTGGGGACAGAGCAGAAGGGTTGCTGAGAGTCTCATAATTTGACAGAGTCTCCCTGTTTTGATTTTGTTTTGTTACCTTTAACTTTGCCCATGCTCTGTGTCTCAGAGCCTCAAGACTGTTTCCTTTTTTATTTTTATTTTTTGGCAATAAACCTCCACTTTTTCTCTGGGGTGGGGAGAGATACTTTAATTTAACTAATATCCCTCTTTTCAGCCCATGCTTTCATCCATATTCAGCTGGTTCTCTAATTTCTGGGACTTTCCAGGGAGGAGCAAGGGACACTGATTTCTCCTTAGGATCTTTCTTATGTGTTCTTAGGTTTCAGCTTTCTCTGATGTGTTAGTTATCACTCTTCCAACTGAGGACATGCTTCCCCTACTGCTGTTCTCTTCTCCAGTTCTCTCTGTCCTCCTAGCCTTATTCTTTTGTTGCTTATTCCTTTTATGTAATTTTAGTGAGATTTCAGTATGGAACAGAGAGAAACAGATTAAAACCACCAAGTTCCACAGAAGCTAAAAATTGTTCTTTGTTTTTTGGGGTTTTTTTGTTTGTTTGTTTTTGCTTGTTTGCTTGTTTGTTTTGGCAGAGAAATGTTGACTAAAGTTATCAAGGCCATCAAGAGTCCCACGGTCCTTCCAGTTTTGCAAAGTGCATGACCTGAAGATGTGCTGTGAGTGCTATGTGCCTTCTCTATATACAAGTTTCATTTTTATAACAGGGTCTGATTTCTCTGCTGCAAAATCATGTTGACATAAAAGCCCTTCACATTTCTGTGGAAACTGTGCTCTTTTAGAACGAGTAGCATGAAGTTTCATTTAATCTGCATGAATCTAGAATATTTGGTGCCAAAATGTTTTTTTTTTTTTTACCTTAAGGGAAAAATAAAAACATTGAGAGTTTGAATGGCTACTCACACAGTGACTCTCAAACAGTCATACAGAGTCAGTCAGTCTCTGATAGTAGATCAACTCTACCATTTTGAAAATCAAAGATTTAAGAAACACCACGGGGAAGGGTAGGGGGGAGGGATAGACTGGGAGTTTGGGATTGACATGTACACAGTGATATGTTTAAAACAGATAACCAACAAGGACCTACTGTATAGCACAGGGAGCTCTGCTCAATACTCTGTAATAACCTAAATGGGAAAGAATAGACACATGTATATGTATAACGGAATCACTTAGCTGTACGCCTGAAACTAATACAATATAGTTAATCAACTATACTCCAATATAAAATAAAAATTTTTTAAATAAAGTTTATTTTCCTTAAAAAACAACAACAAACAAACAAACAAAAACACCAACACTAAGGGCCAAGAAGAGGAACCAAAACAGAGATTTATAAAAATTGATCTAAGTTTATAAAAATTAAGATGTACTTAATGAAGCATGAACCTGGAGTGTAAAAGGGAAAAAAAATATTAACTTGAAATAGGGTGACCATATATACGTATGCCCAGTACAGCTTTCACCCAATGCCAACCAAGACCCAGATCAGGAGCAACACTTAGAAGTGCTTCCTTACCACTAAAATCAAAATGTACCATGAACCAAGAATCTCAATAAAATAATGCGATATCGTTTTAATCAGAAAAGGAAGAAGTTCCAAGTTTTAAATTGGATTCAGATTTGGCATGTCAAAAGAATAAAGAAATTGTTTCACCTGATAGAAACAAAATGGTTTTGCAAGAAGTATCAATATCAAAATACAGTTAATGCTGAAATTTCAGTTGTTCATCCTAAGGATTTCCTGGGTTGCCAAACATAGAAATACTTAACATTTTTCATCACAAGTGCTGCAACTAAGATAAATTATTAACTGCCAGGGGTTTTAGCTGGCATTTTGTCTTTCACTGTCACCTGGATGTATTATGGATATATTATGACTACATTAACAGTAGTAAAGTGTTGTAAAAAAGCACTAAAACTGGTGCAGTCTTGGTGTACTTATTTTCATTTTGATTTCTAGTTTCTTTTGTTTTTTTAACTACTTGTAGAGTATGATGGAGGTGATAACACAAGGTAGGTATTGTATGTATAAAGGCTCCAAATGGTACATTCTTCATGTTTTATCAACAATACTATTAAAATATGCAAGAAAATATTAGGATTGGCTTTCTCTAGCTTCTCCTTTCCATTGTTCCTGCTTGAACTGCAAAATTAGAGGAGCAAAAGGAAGATGCTGTATTTTACAATTTTTATTAAAAGAGTCTTAAGAACAAATACCAATTACTTTACTGCAATATTTAGTTAAAGAGTAAAATGAGGCATTTGATATCAGTGAAAAGATAGATGCATATGGGAGGTGAGGGAGACACAGAGAGAGAGAGAGGGAATGCCTCCTGCAGTTTATAAATAAATGCCATTAATACATCTCAGAATTTAAACAGAGAATTTGTGCAGGGAAAGTGAAAGGAGGAGAAGGCTCTTGTTGTGCCAAAGTTGCCTAATTATTTAAAAATAAATGTTAATTTCTGCCTAGGATTCAGTAACTGTTTTTTCGTTTTTAAAGAATGCTTTTAATTTTTTAAATTGTCTTTCTTTAAAAAAAAGTTATTGAAGTATAGTTGACGTACAATATTATATAAGCTATAGGTATACAATATAGTGATTCACAATTTTTAAAGGTTATACTCCCAGTAACATTAAATGATAGAGCTTTATAAAGAAGTTTAGTGTAAGTGATATGGATCCTTGAACTCTTTCATGAGCTTTCTTTAAAAAGGGAATTTGAGTTGCCAACTATGGATAAGGGCCACCTGGTGCACAAACAAGCCAATGGAAAGAACCTGTACCAGGGGAGACCATGACCATCACTGTGACTTGCTAGGAGATAAGTCCACTCTCACACGGCCATGGGGCAACATCAGGAGTCCCGTAGCAGATGTGTGCGCACTGTGTAGAGTTAAAAGATGTCTTTCCCTATGAAAGACTTAAAAGTTTATCCAGTAGGTATAATTCTTCCATGCCACAAAGACTAAACAACAGCTAAAACCAATGACAGGGAACAAATTTAGCCAGTCAGTTTTAGCAAATGTAATAGATTTATGAGTTTAAATACATAAGTAAATAGTTCTTTTAAGCCACTACATTTTGGACTGATTGGTTACACAATAATAGATAATAGAGCAGCTGCTAATTATCTATCCATAGCAAACAATTAGTTTAATATGCAATGGTGTGAAATAAGAGCTTGGGATCAGAAGCGTACCTTCCAGAATTACTGAAAACATGTTAAAAGACAACCATAGGTTACATCTCCTCTGGAAGTCATCCTTATTCACAACATTGAGAAAGCCAGTGAAATTCCACCTTCAAGTCTAACTCTACTGAGTGTACTTGACAGTTAAAATGCTCACATGCACATTCAAACACACATAGACATGATTTTAGTGTCTTGATGCTCTATGATTATGATTCTAAGTCTATTTTTCATGAGTCTAGGAATAAAAATTTAAGAATAAACAATAGAAGATTCAAATTACAAAATCAATGGACATCACTCCATAGGCCAATAACCAATTCATTTTCTACAAGTCACAGAACGATTGGCCCATTGTAATGATCCTGCATTCTGGCCGCCCTGTGTTAAATTTCCTCTCATGAGAGGCAGGAAGAAACACCTGTGATTTCATCTCAACCTCTCCTCCACCCTGAAGAAGGCTAGTTTGTTTAATGAACACCATTAAGATATCACTTCTTCTCTAAAAATTCTATTGTGGCTTTCATTTTTTTTACCAGTTTCTTCTTTTTTATAGATTTTTATAAATATGTTTAAATGAAGTTTGCTTGCAGTAGATATTAACTCAGAAAATTAGAAGTCAGAGTCACAATATTAAGAAATTTGTAGAGTCAGGAAGATTATTTCCAAGATGAGGTCACTGCAGCCCAAAGTTTCTAAGGACATGCAACTACTCACCAGTAGAAGTGAAACTAGAACCCAGGTCTTAGAGAATGTATCAGAATTGCTAATATCTTTTTACACAACTATCTACACAATAGAAGAGCAGTCAGTGGAAAAGTGGAAAGATTGCTTTTTATCCACTAGTACTTTTGTCTACACATTATATAAGTAATGGCTGTAAGTTACAGTGTTATCTGTGTAGATGAAATACAAGTTACAGATGTTATCTGTGAAGTCTGGTCATCTCCTCCAGGCAGAAGATGGTAGGGGGATTTATGGTTCCCTGTTTCCCACTCTTGCACTACAAAATTTGTAAGAAACTCCTATGACATAAACCTACAGCAACCTTCAGAGATTTCAACAATAACTAACCTGTCCATTAACTGCAAACTTGTGCAAACTTTATTTTTTTTTACTTAGAAAGTCTGAAATATTTTAATTAAAGACCAGAATATACAACATTCGCATATAATTTACTTTTTTAATTAAAAATTTTCTTTATTCTAAAATAAAGTTTTAAAGTAATGTGAGTAGTGTAAAATATTCACATACAGAAATGTGTAAAGTTGAAAGTCTGATGTAATCTACACAGTTAAAAGAAAGCCATTAATAGAATTTTCTGTGCATTATGAACATAAACACATACATTTTTAAATGAGTTCATACTACACATATTTCTAGCAATGGTTTGTTTCACTTAATAAAGCATGGCCACTCTTCCATGCCCATACACAACGAATGTATTTTATTCATTTTAACAGACATGTAGATTTTCTTGTATGGCTGAACCATGTGTTATGTAACCAATTCTTTGCTGATAAACATTTAGGATTTTTTTTCTTTATTTTTCTACCATGTAATTAATTTTTATTCTTAGGTAGTAACTTAACCATTGTCAGTTCCTGTTGCATTTTATCTTCTGAATTGAAAATAATTTCAGTGTGGCCTTGACCTCTAGTTTAATATTTGGATCTGTCAAATGTTGATATTGGTAGATAGTATATTAGGACTCAATTTCAAGTAATAGAAACCCAATCAGAGTAACTTAAACAAAGAAGGGTATTTATTGGTTCACTTAACTGAAAAGTCAATAATTTACTTTTTGAAACATAATTAACTTATAACATTATATATAGTTTCAAATGTATAACATAATGATTCCTTATTGTATATATTGTGAAATGATTACCACAGTAAGTCTAGTTAACATCTATCATCATACAAATTTTTTTCTTGTGATGAGAAGTTTTAAGATTAACTCTTTTAGCAACTTTCAGATGTGCAATATAGTATTGTTGATTATAGTCACCATGCTGTACATTATATTCCCATGACTTATAACTGGAATTTTGTACCTTTTGTTCCCCTTCACACATTTTGCTCACCCGCCTACCTTCTTTCTATGGCAATCACTAACCTGTTCTCTCTACCTATGAGTTTGGGGTTTTTCTGTTTGCTTTTTTTTTTTTTTTTTTGCGGTACGTGGGCCTCTCACTGTTGTGGCCTCTCCCGTTGTGAAGCACAGGCTCCGGACACGCAGGCTCAGTGGCCATGGCTCACGGGCCCAGCCGCTCCACGGCATGTGGGATCTTCCCGGACCGGGGCACAAACCTGTGTCCCCTGCATCGGCAGGCGGACTCTCAACCACTGCACCACCAGGGAAGCCCATGTTTGCTTTTTTGTTTTTGTTTTATTAGATTCCATATATAAATGAGATCAAACAGTATTTGTCTTTCTCTGTCTGATTATTTCACTTAGCATAAATCTCTCAAGGTTCATCCATGTTGTCATGCAAAATTTTATAAACATCTACCACAATATCAGACAACCTAATTCTAATATTTCTATTAAAAATCATGTGTTAGAAGTGATACCTTAGAAATCATTCACTTCCTTAGTGATACATGAAGAAACAGCCCTAGAGAGGTGAAGTGACTGGATCATTGACTAGAATCCAAACCCTTTGATTCTCATTCCAGGGTCCATTTGTCATTATGGGGTGAAGGGTGCAACTTGGGGGTAGCTATTCAACTTTTTGTTCCTCCACTAAACTATTTTTGATTCAAATGCTTTTGAAATAGTCCTTCTGAAGACAAAAACACCAGCAGAAATGCTTACAACAGAGAGAAACAATTCATTCATTTTACTCATTCATTGAATAAGTGACATGTGCTGTTTCTGGTAGTGGACATGGATCTCTTGCCTTTATGGAACTTGTATTTTAGTGGGGAAGGACAGGATGGAGACAGACAGTCTAAAGAAAATAGATAGAATGAAGAAGTTTATAGAATGATCCATCCTAAGAGGAAAATAGAATGAAAAGAAGAAGCCAACTCTTTGACCCAGCAATCCCACTCCCGGGCATATATCCGGAGAAAACCATAATTCGAAAAGACACATGCACCCCAATGTTCATAGCAGCACTATTTACAATAGCCAAGACATGGAAGCAACCTAAATGTCCATCGATGGAGGAATGGGTAAAGAAGATGTGGTACATACATACAGTAGAATAATATTCGGCCATGAAAAAGAATGAAATAATGCCATTTGCAGCAACATGGATGAACCTAGAGACTATCATACTGAGTGAAGTAAGTCAGACAGAGAAAGACAAATATCATATGATATCGCTTATATGTGGAATCTTAAAAAATGATACAAATGAACTTATTTACGAAATAGAAACAGACTCACAGACTTCAAAAACAAACTTATGGTTACCAAAGGGAAAAGGTAATGGGGGAGGGATAAATTAGGAGGTTGGGATTAACATATACACACTACTTTATGTAAAATAGATAATCAATAGAGACCTACTGTATAGCACAGGGAACTCTACTCAGTATTATGTAATAACCTATAAGGGAAAAGAATCTGAAAAAGAATAGATATATGAATATGTATAACTGAATCACTTTGTTGTACACCTGAAACTAACACAATATGGTAAATCAACTATAATATAAAATTTAAAAATTAAGAAAAAAGAAGAGAGTGGCTATGTTCATTTTAAAAAGTTCCTTCTAAGGCATAAATCTTTGCACTAGAAGCTGAATGAATGCAAGGAGCCAGCCATGTGAGGCTCCAGGGCAGCTCAGTCTATATCGTGGAGGTGAAGGGCCTGAGGCCAGAACAAAGCTGGCAAATAATCCAGGAGGAGAAAAGCCAGAGTGGCTGGAAGGTGCTGACTGAAGGAGATGTGGGAGGGGATAAGGTCAGGGGGAGGTAGGAGCCCCGTCCTGTCCATGACAAGAAGCTCGGATTTTATTCCCAGTGTAAAGGAATCCATTCAAAGGCTTTACACAGGGAAACACAATTTCTCAACTGATTTTCAGTTTTTTAAATCACCATGACTGCATAGGCGGAGAAAGATTACAGTGATGCCACAATAATTTGGTCTATGTTTTGCAACATGCAGTGGAGGGTAAAACAACCTAATCAAATAAGACAAGGCAAAATATAACTGAATCATGTGAACTTTATTTTATCCAAACACTGGGGAAAGAAAGTCACAGAAAAAGACAGCTGAAACCCACTACAGTTTAAGAATCTAGAACTTTGAAGATGCTTATTAAAACTCATGGTGTAAATTATGTGGTCAAAGTTAGTTTTGTGAAAGTCACAGTAATGAATCTTAATGAGAACATGAATGTGTTATATTCTAAATCTAGCTTATTTTCACATTATTTTGTCTTTGATCATTTATTCTACTTTATCATGACCTGTCCTTGAGGGAGCAGAGATGCTCCATAAGCCATTTGCCTCCTTCTTTGGGGACCAAAACACAGAAGTGTCCTTACAGTATTTTATATATGCCATCTCATTTATCTTAACTGAAAAATTACAAGATAGATTTTTTTTTTCCATTTTCCAAATAAGAAAGTTGAGACTCAAAGTGTTTGGCAAACTGTCCTGGGTCACACAGCCTGTAAATGGCAGAGTCAAGATTTTAATCCAGAGAGTAAGGCTCCAAAGACCAAAATCTCCTTCTTGGGGTATTCCAGAAAGACTTCTTCATGCTGTAGGAGAACCTCAGATAGACTTCTCCCTTGCCTTGTGGGATGTGGAGTATGTATTAATTTTCAGTCATTAATAATCACCTTCCCAATCACTAACAGGAATATTCTTACACATTAAAAAAACTTGAATGATAATTAATTGGATACTAATGGTGATCCAGGAAATTAGGATTAATGTAGCATCGTAATAGCTTTAAAATTGTCTTCTATTAAAAAATTTTTTTAAAGGTTGGATGCCATGTAATAGCTTCCTCCAGTAATATTTATTGATACAAATTATTTTCCCTTTTGTAGTAATTTAATGCTCCCCAGAACTGGCTCCTGTGATTTCAGAAGCTGGCCTCTGAATAGTCATGCACACTGATATGGACTCCCAAGATGAGAAATTCATTTTCTGCTTGACTTTGTAAGTGAAATTACATTCTGACACCACTCCTTTCTGCTGTCACTGAAAGGTATTAATGAAACATGGCATCAGAAATTTATTTGCAAGATTGTCTTCTATTATATCTTTTGGTCTGGAAATGCATTTTTAGATCCCTGTAACAAGAGAAGGTGGGGAAAAGAAATGTCTCATGTGTCCTATAATCAAACTTATTGTCTGGTCTCCAGATTGAGAGGAAGTCAACATTTTCAGAGAAGTCTTAAAGCCATGCAGGAGAGCTATTCTCAAATGAAAATTATATCTATATTTACACTCTACCATTGGATTCCATGCCTCAGGTTGTCTTTAAACAGGATGTCCTAATTATCAATAAGTCAGAAATCATTGGAAAGCCTATACCACCCTTCAGAAATGGAAGTTATCTAGATGATGAAACCCATTGTTCAGGGTATGGTTGCAGAAGCAAGATGTTTAGTGTCAAGATGAAGTTTCTTGGAGTATTTCCCTGCTGAATGACTCCTTGTTCTCCCCACTCAGAGACCAAAACTAATCATACTTAAGCAGCAGCAGCCTGTTCAGATGTTCTGATCCAAAGACAAGTCACCCAATACTCCTCGAACAACCTGTCCATATCCTTGCCAATTCACCACAATTTATTAATTACACCGACCTAACCAAGGTCAGCCAGTTTTCTATCCACTCTGCACTCAAGGGTCACCTACACGTGCCCATGAGCTATCCTCCAGTGCCTTACTTCCACACCCAACGTAAGTAATGTACACCCACATTCTTGTATCGCTATGTTAACACAATAGAGTGAGTGGTTTGTTGTCCTGGGTAACCTTAGTTGGCCATTGAGTGTACCCTTCTTGACTACTGCTGTATCCCCAGCAAAAGCACTTAGCACACAGTAGAGAAACAGAAGATATTTGTTGAGTAAATAAATGAGCAAATAATTCTAAGGTGGTTGTGAAAATCCTTCCAAAGTTGTGCAAACCATATTATGCTTCTAGAATCAAAATTATGAACAGAACCAGACTTAATTTCCATAAAATTTTCTAGGTACTCTTGGGCTTTGAATTAATCCATTTTTCATTATCCTTGTATGTTTGATTTTGCCATTTGGTGGTTGCAGTTTTTACCACAAATTGTTCACTACTTATTTTTAAAACAGTATCTGAACTCAAACATGGGTTAATGTTTGGTTCTCTGTAGACTTGATACATTTTGATCTTTCATTTTTACCAATGGCAACACTTATAGACCAACTGGACTTTGATAGTTCATTAAAAATCATTTATTTTTCTGGAATCTTTGAGGGGTCATTGTTTTCCCAGTAGCTCTAACATAACTTCTTCCAATTAACTTTCCTTCATCCCCAGGGCTGAGTTAGATGGTCCTCCCCTGGTTTTCATAACATCCCTTATCACTGTATTTACTACTACCTTCTGTTATAATTGACTACCAGTCCCTCCCAAACTTGACAGTGTGTGTGCAGAGACCCTGTTAACTTATTCACTATTTTTCTTTTTCTCTGGAACTTAGCCCAGTGCTTAATATATAGTAAAGTCTTAATGTAAGTTTGGTGAATAAATGGATAAAGAAAGAAAAAATACATGATAGAGAGATAGAGGTAGAGAGAGAGAGAGATGAAATTTGAGGAGACAAGCAGGTCTCCCTTTGGACTCTGCTATAAACCCTTGACAGGCTTTTGTACACAGTGAATAATTTGATTTTGGAGTCTACTCTAAAAATTGATACCAATGGTCATGGGCAGAGTGGTGTCGAAAGCAAGCATCCGAGGACTTTTTAAGCAACTTCTCATACACTGAGACATTCTTCTCTAAGACTCAAAATTTCACATGGTTTTTGCCCAAGTTGTAAAGATGAGAAAGCATCCCAGATAGTAGTAGTCCCTCAGTGAGGAATCTGAAGAGTCTGATGTAGTTGATAAGTTTGCCCTAATTTTCTGAAACACCTACTGACATGGGGATGGGTAGGCGACAATGATCAAATTCCTCCCTTATGTTCCTAAACAAACCAGTTTTGTGCTAGAAGAGAAAAAGATAGTCAGTTATTAGGTGAATTATTGCAAGATATAATTGGGAAACAGTAATTTTCTCTATCCCAAGTACCCAGTTTCAGTTCTCACTACTTGGAAATTGTTATTATTATTATTATTATTATTTTAACTGGACTGAAGTATAGTGGATTTACAACATTGTGTTAATTTCTTCTGTACAGCAAAGTGACTCAGTTCTACATATATATATATTCTTTTCCATAATAGTTTGTCACAGGATATTGAATGTAGTTCCCTGAGCTCTACAGTAGGACCTTGTTGTTTATCCATTCTATATGTCATAGTTTGCATCCACTAATCCCAAACTCCCAATTCTTCCCTACCCTCCCTCTGCCCTTGGTAACCACAAGTCTGTTCTCTATGTCTGTAAGTCTATTTTCGTTTTGTAGGTATGTTGATTTGTATTGTATTTTAGATTCCACATATAAGTGATGTCATACAGTATTTGCCTTCCACCTTCTGACTTACTTCACTTAGTATGATAATCTGTAGGTCCATCTATGTTGCTGCAAATGGCATTAGTTCATTCTTTTTGATGGCTGAGTAGTATTCCATTGTCTATATGTACCACATCTTCTTTATCTGGAAATGGTTATTATTAATAACCCCAGGCCCTGGCTGGGCTATGTCAGACTAGTGTCCATCAGCATATTTAATGCTCATGAAAACCCAGTAAGATCTAGGGCTAGTAACATTTTGTGCCTATTGGAATCATGCAAAATTTAATTTTGCAAATCTGAAAAAAATTAATATAAAGTTATCAACACATTATAATTTTATTTACAAAATTTCAAACATAGCAAATGTCTCCTAATTTTAAAAAGCATGAACAATTGCCACATTTCAATGACAAGCCTAGAGAATTTTAAATAATATTTATGCTTTGGTCACATGTGGGTATGTCACAGTTGCTGGAAAAAATAATTGTTAGAATGAAGGCTTATACTTATTAAAAACTAACTAAGCACTTCATAGTTATTTTCCCCTTTATTTTTTACACAAAAAATTTTATGTGGTAAGACCACTATAATCCTTATTTTGCAGATGAGGAAAAAGTAAATAGCAGTAGAATTTAAATTCAGGGACGCTGGCTCCAGGCTTAATTAATGCCTGACTCACTTTCCAGGATTATTCTTGAATTGTGTGCACTTTGAAGTAATATAACATTTATGAACTCTCTTCTTACATAAAGTGTACTTGCATTTTATGTACTAAAGCTTCAAACTGGTAAAGGAACTTGGCCAAGGCCTCAAAGCTAATAGAAGCCAAACTCATCTGTCAGGAACATTAACTATTATGTCTAGATAAAGTCACAGACATACCCTGCAGACAAATCTGAGACTCTAAGTCCTCCAGTTTTGTGCCTTCATGTACTCTCAGCTTTGGGCATAATGGGTAAATTAAGGTCATGCAACCCTTCATATTCAATTCCTAAGCCTCTTTCCTTCCCCAAGGCCATTCAGATACTAACATTGTCTTAAGAAAAATACACATGCCCCAAATTCCTGACAACCCTACCTTATCTTCCAACTAAATTCCAGACAAGAGGAGCCTCTGGGCACTTTCTCTACACATCTAACAATGTCTGTTCTGTAACACTATCTTGTCAAACAGCAACTGGGATCAATATATGTTCCACCCAGGCAACCATCAGGGGAGGTGGAGAGAGTTAGTCACAGATAACCCCACCTCACGTTCTTGTTATCAAATTCAGATAGATTTTGGCAGTGCTTGTATTCTTTCTAGGTTGGAATCAGAATCAACAAAAACTATGCTGTAACTTGTGGAAGTTGGAAATTGAGGACATGTCCTTTTGCTATTCTCCAAATGTAGCTCCACAGCTGTTAAAGCAAAGCTTTTGTTTGAGAACAAGCTTTCAAAGATGCGTTATGCTGGATAACAACGGGTGACTTTTGCATAGAAGGTGCTGAAGTTTTCTGCCTTTTGCATTGGTGATAGATTTATGTTATATTAACCCAGGTGTGTGTGTGTGTGTGTGTGTGTACATGTATACACACATGTGCAACAGAATATGAGGAAGGAACAGTTTTCTCAAGCAAGATGACCATGGCCTGTAAATTGTAAATCCTCTTCGGCACAAAATAAATCCCTTTTCTTTGAAGAACCATAAAATAAGAAAGTCCTTAGCAATACACAGCTCTGTGTCCTGACTACCTCCTAGTGTGTGTGTGTGGGCACTGGACATTGATTTTAAAAAAGCATTTGCTTCCAGGCCATCTGACATAGCTACTGGAATCAATTGAAACAAAAGAAAACAAAACAAAACATTTTTTGAATTAAGTACACAGCCCAGTTTCTTCTTTCTTATCATCAGCATCATTATTCAACATTTAAAATTTTCTGTTATCTATAAAGTCCTTAACTTATAACACTCATAACTTTTTAATACAATAATCTTATGAATTTCATTTACAGATGTTGGAGTTGGAACCCAGAGAGTTTAAATTACTTGTCCAAGGTCACAAAACAATGGATCTAAGACTAGAAACTGGAGCCCACTGATTACTCTATCGCCTCTGCAGCCTCTCTTCCTCGATTGAATGCCAAGAAAGCTCCTGATTTCTCCTGATCTCTGCTTCCAAGAGATCATTATCTCTCTAGGTGGGCACTTTTAAGAAGAGGGCGCAGGGCCAATTGCTTGAAGAAGCCCATGAAAAATAAAGAAATGAAGACAAGTCAGATCAGCCAGCGGGCATGATGTGGGGCAGAACAGCCATCCCTCCCTGTCCTTCTCAGTCTGCTTGAGTCTGCAGGAAACACTGGTCTTTGAAGAAATGTCAAGGAAGTGAGCTATTTGTTAAAGGTCAAGGCTGAATCATTTCAGTTTAGTTTAATTAATGCCTGTTAACTAAAGGACAGTAGTTGCAATTACATATTGATGAAAAGAAGGCAGAGAGTGAAGCTAGGAAATGCAGAGGCACTGGGGCATCTCTACAGACTGAGGAGCAAGACCTCGACAAGGACCTCAGGGAAGAGAGATGAGATTCCACAACCAGGACTGGATGGAAACCCAGCCACGGAAACACTCCGGTTTTCTAGGAAAGGACACTCTGACTGGCCTGGTGTGGGTCACATGTGGAAGTGAGGTCTGGCTTCCTGCTTATAGTCCTGAGGTGGAATAGATGGCAGGTAGTTAAAAGGAACAAATGGCCACCTCGGCACATTTTTTTAATATCTGAATTTCCACACTTATTTTCAAATAGGACATGTATTACATTTTAAAATGTACTTTCAAAGTATTTTAAAAGCTATTATTTTGTTTGATTCCCACAAACAAACTCATGCTTGAAGAACAAGTAAATATTGGTATTCTTGTTTTTAAGGTGAAAAAAGGAAGACTCAGAGATGATAAGAGAGAAGGTGGCAGTGTCTGCAGTAAAAGACAAGTGTTTGCAGTTCTGTCCTAAGTGTACCCTTCCACCCCACCAACTCCATGATGTTGTATTGATGATGGTTGATCACGCCAGAGAAATAAAAATGGAATTGGGTCACACCCCCAGATCAACTAATGAGAGTCTCTGCGGGGAAGAATTCAGGCATTTGTATTTCTTTAAAAAGTGCCCCAGGTAATTTTAAAATGCAAGCAGAGTAGAGAACCACTGTTCTAAAAAAAAAAAAAAAAATTACTTCATTTGAATGTCAGCAGATCAGAATCAAAATGTAATTCTTGAAACTTGAAATGTTAAAGGTATGCTTATACTTTTGTGGTGCTTTCCATTTAAATGCTGTCCTGTTCCAATAGGAACTTGGATTTATAACTGCCAACTCTGCAAAAGACAATGGTTTGAAAGATGTCGAGGTTGCTAGGGCTATCAAATTACCAAGGAATCCACAGAGCTGTGGAACAACAGTGAATAGAGCAGCCCACAGCTAGAACACTCACTGTAGGAGGGCACACTCTCTTTGTTTCTTTAAGCAGAAATTGAAACATTATTCCTTTACCACTGGAAAAGAGCATTTCACTCTTTGCTGAAAGATGCATTTGTGGGTGACGTTGGTTTTGTATGTATGGGAGAAGTAAAGACATTCTAAATAGAACAAGATGCAACCACAATCCTCTCTTCTTGGAACGATTTGACTTCTGTACTCTTTCCCTCTCTTGTGAAGCTTGTTGCAGGGAGGCTGCCAGTGGCACATGTGCCTACCCACCTCCTGCTGCCCGTAGGCCAAAAATAAAACAACACAAAACAAGAATACTCAAAAAAAGGGGAGCACAGAACTTCTAGTACCAAATAGTGGCTTTTGAGTTTTGCCATGGTCAAGCTCCCATCAGATCTAATGAAGATTTGGGGCTGAAGCAATAAAGAGTGAGAGTTTTCCTAGAGTATGCTTTTGCATGTAACCCTAGCTGTGGTTGAAGTGACCTTGGTGTCTTCTGGTCTAGCCTTCAAAGTCAGGATGCTAGCTGTGTATTTACCCATAACACAGTTTGTATATGTTACTAGAGACCTGGCCCATTTATTACCAAAACAAAATGCTTCTATACAATTAACACCCAATGACTGTTAGTGATTATTTTGAGGGGAAAGGAAGATCAGCTGGGTGTGTTTCATGGCAGAAAATAGAATTATCATATACAGTTACTACAAGGTGCCACAGTGCTAGCATATTTGAAATAGAATCTCATTTAACCCTTATAACTATAATCATGATCCCATCTCAATGATGTCTCAATAGCTGATGAACTAAATGTATCCATGTGCAAGTTAGTTATTACTCTCATTTATCAGATAAAATGAAAATTAAAAAGTGTGACTTGTATGAGGTTATACTTTAATGTCTTCATGAACTTGGCCAGTGATATCTGTATTATGTGAAAAATTCTGTCAAGATTTACTTTGTCCATGTATTGTTTCTTCAACAATTTGTCCAGTGAGGTGACCAAGGTATAGAAGAAACAACCAATTGATAGTGTAAATGCTTACTTATTGTGGTATTATATATACAAGCGATACATGATACACACAGATGATAAATACATAATTATTATTAACAATAAATAGAATATACATCTACAAAGACTTGTCTGGATTTGTCTGATAAGTCATAAAGAGTTCCCCCACCTATATAATAGTCTTATGATTCTTAGTTTGTATATGTTTTACCTTAAAAATGTAGACTGTTTCTCTGGTATCTGAATGTTGAGGTAGCTCAAAGCTTGTCAATAACTTTGAAAGAAAAAGTGAATAAATAATCTTGAATTTTCCATGAGATGACATGGAAGTTTGTGACCTACTTTCTCCTTTTCTTGAACTCCCTGATGTTTATATGTAAACTGTAGTCATTGACCACAAAGCAGGGTGCAGTAGACATACACTGAGATGCTCAATGACAGTGAATTCAATTCAGGGTATAAACAAGATGGTATAGACTACCCTGAAATACAAGGCAGTGAGTCTGAAGAATTTGAAAATATTTTGGTATGTACTGGCTAATATTTCTTTAATATTTTATCTCATAACTTTGTCTCTGCCAATTAATAATGTCCAATTATACTTGTTTTGTACTCCACAGTTTACATGACTCATATATAATTACCAGATTTTATCCTTAAAACATCTAGTGAAATATTGACTATATTAATTATTCTCATATTATAAATAAAGGCACTGAGACTCAAACTGGTGAACGATCTGCCCAAGACTACAGGGTCAATAAGATCTGAAGCTGGGATTCAACTCTAGGTCCTGCTAGTCTGATGACCTGTCCAGGAGAGCTTGCAAAGTATGGTTCTCATATCAGAGATTTTGTCTCTTGTCTCCACAGGTAGCAAACTCGAGTGCCAACATCAACAAGCTCACAAAGGCAATTCTCATTCATTGAACTTGTACAAACCGTGCAAGACCCATTTCTAAGGGACCTGATACAAAGTAAATGGAAAAGCGTGGCATGTGCTCTTAAGACATGCATCAACAAAAAAGAGCAATTCTACCTGAAAGTCTCTTCTTGTGCCCAGCAACTTCAGGATGCCCCAGAGAGATAGTCATCAGACATTCACTTTAAAAAAAAAAAATTATATTTGGCTGTGTTGGGTCTTCACTGCTGTGCGTGGGCTTTCTCTAGTTGCGGCGAGTGGGATCTACTCTTCATTGCAGTGTGCGGGCTTCTCTTTGCGGTGGCTTCTCTTGTGAAGCACAAGCTCTAGGTGCTTGGGCTTCAGCAGTTGTGGCACGCGAGCTCAGTTGTTGTGGCTCGCAGGCTGTAGAGCGCAGGCTCAGTAGTTGTGGATCACGGACTTAGTTGCTGCGCAGCATGTGGAATCTTTGTGGACCAGGGCTCGAACCCTTGTCCCCTGCACTGGCAGGCGGATTCTTAACCACTGCACCACCAGGGAAGTCCAACATTCATTTTTAAGGCTCCTGATTCTTACAGTGAGTGGTCAGGCATTACAGGACTTAGGTATTCAAGTAGAAAATACCCATTAATCCTAAAAGTCTTTCCTAAAAGACAGTTGCACTCATATTTCAAATGGCATTTATGTCTAAATCTTAGGTATTGCACTATAACTAATTTCCATAACCTGTTTTTTCTTTCATGTTTATTTTATTTTAGTTTTTAATTTTTCTTTTATATTGGAGTATATTTGTTAACAATGTTGTGTTAGTTTCAAGGGTATAGCAAAGTGATTCAATTATACATATACATGTATCTATTCTTTTTCAAATTCTTTTCCCATTTAGGTTATCACAGAGTATTCAGCAGAGTTCCCTGTGCTATAAGTAGGTCCTTATTGGTTATCTATTCTCAACATATCAGTGTATATGTGTCCATTGCAAACTCCCAATTTCAGGACAACAGAGGGATTTTCTGATCACCAAAGGGAGAAAATCATATTGCAAAGTGATGCGCACAAAATGGCTGGCTCTGAAAAGCAGGTCAGAGTGCTCTAGGAAAGCTTGGGAAAATGAACAACATCAGAGGTAACCATTGGTTATGCCCACCCAAGCTCTTTACGAGGATGACAGGCTTGAGAAAGGCTAAGATAGTGGGGATAGGCAAAGAAGAGACAGAGCACACAAAAACAATTTTAATGTTGGTTTAAACAAGACAAAAACAAGAAGATACATTTTTAGTCTAAGTAGGATGGAAATTATTGTTTACCAAGAGCCTACTACGCTAAACACTTTATATAAAGTTCCTTGAATACCATTCTCCTTAGTTCACCACAAATAATGAGAACCCTTTTGCATTAATAATTACTTGCAGTTTCCAGTAATTAAACTCTAATTTATTTGTTTATTGAACTGAATTTAATGTATTCCTTATGCTATGAGGAAAAGGTAAGAACAGGATTGCCTTGAAGAATTGATGAGAAAGAAGAAACTAAAAACAGTGCGCAAAATTTAAGTTATTTACAACTATTTACTCATTTCAGCATATTCCAGTGGCCTTGGGTATTTGTGACATATCAAACAGTGAATGCTTTTCTATCATACGTAATGAGAATTGTTTTTTTCATATATTCCTTTAGCGGTATGGTGTTGCTTACTTTCCTAAAAGAAAATCGCACTCATATTTCACATGTCATTTATGTCTAAATCTTAGCTATTGCAGATAGAACTTAAAGATCTTGGTAACCCACCAAATTTCTATCTCCCCTTTTGCATTCAATGAAGAGAAGAAACCCTCCGGGGGCGTACAGATGACGTCACGCTTTTCCTTCTTCCCATCTCTGCTACGAAGCAGGGAGAGGGATATTCAGCTAACACAGAGCTACTTCCTTTACTCTTAGTGGTTGAGATTCTGAGGAATTCTGAAGCTGTAGAGAATTTTGTCCCCTGTGGGATTCCCCAGAGAAAATAAGAGCTAGCCTGAAGGATAAGGTTTATCTTAGATTACATTTCGGCTATCCAGAGACGGTCTGTACCAGTCAGGGTCCAACAAGGAAAAGAGAAATGACTAAGTATTTTAAATAGAGAGATTTAATTCATGTATTTGGTGACATAGGAGAGAGAACAGCTGGGTGAAAATAGGAGGTGATGGGAAAACTGGAAATCAGGAAAATTAGGGAGCCACATGCACCCCTAGGATAGTGTGGGCTGGTGGTAATGCCGGAACCCAAGGACGAGGTCACTCAAGGCAAACTGGGGCTATGGTGGGCTTGTCCAGCTTGAGCTGGAGCCATGGAGAAGGTAAAACCTGATGTAGAAAAGGTAGAGAATCACCCTGCCTTCTTCTTCCCATGCTCTGGTCTCTGGGAAATGCAGGAATGGATCTAAGGACAAAAAGGTCTGAATCAGCCAAATGCCTTAGTAAGAGAACTATTTCATCATAACATACTTCACATCTTACCTACCAGTGTTGAGCTGTATGAGATGCACCCATGAAGTGCAACACCATCTCACAAGCTCAGCCACCCCCTCTCTGGCATGAGAAGCAGCTATAGGCCTGAAGTGAAAAGATCTGTAAGAATTGTTTCTGAACTCATATTTGGCACCTGCAATGTCCCCCTTCCAATGGGGATTCCAGAAATCTCTGGGTGAGTTTAGGCAGGGGTGGGGAAGGGGGAGTGCTAGAGGCCCCCCAATACTCAAAGAGGTGAAGTCAGTGAAACTTCAATCATTACCATGATAATAAGACCTAGCGTTACCTCTAGACTGCTGATACCTGGGAAAAGTCAGATCATTCATGCATATGAGATTACTAAAAACATACATCAAAGTACAGTGATCATCATGTCTGTATGTTCTGAAAATTCTCCAATGAGTGTATTTTACTTTTATTACTTTCTAACTTTTTAAAAATAAGGTATCATAGTCCATTCCATTTAGAATACTTGCTGCTTTCTGTTTTCCTGGTTGGACCTTGACTCACAAGACCCTTTCTGGGTGGCTCACAGCTGATTATCCATCTCAAGGCAGTTCAGCAAGGACCCATCTTCCAGAGTGCTGCTTGCTGTCAGCAGATTTTATTGACCTGACTTGTCAAAACCAGGCATTCATGCTCTGATTCTTGAACACTTCTGAAAACCTCTGACCAAGGCATCTTTAATGTTTCCCTTAGCATGACTAAACTTTGGGAAAGTTTCTTCCTGATTAGAGGCCCCTGACCTCCTTTTCTTAGAGCATTTACTTTAGAAAACTAATATTTGCTAATTTTTTTCTCTGCCTCCTTTGAAATATGTGTATATATATAAATCTCCTTAGAAGCCTCTCACCAGTTTTAGGATCCAGGAAATGTCTTTGTCAACGACCTGGGAATCATCTCTTTACAATGTAAAAATCTAAGGTGAGAGCTTCCCACCTTCCCACAGTCTCTGGGGGGCGGGGGTGGTAGGAACCTAACTTCTGTGGGTGTCTCACTTCACATTGTAAAACCACCTACTGTCATGAAGATTGGAGAAAGTTTACTTTTCCTTTGGGTAAAGCCAATTAGCAAACACAGGCGGCTATGATGTCCCCATCCCAGCTGTTACACCCAGCAGAGAAATGTCTGTGAACTCATGTTTGACACCTGCAACATCCCTCTTTCCCCTACTGCAGTAGTCTTGCATGAAGTCTTCCTTTCCTATTTAATTTTTTTCCTGTGCAGTTCTTACTTTGACACCTCCCTGCTCCCTCCTTGGCTCTTCCTATATTTATGAAGCTTTTTTTTTTTTTTTTTAACAGAGAGAATTAGGATTCGCAGGTTGACTCCTTCATCTCCTTGGGAAGCTGAGGAAGATGACTTAGGTGCATGCATTTCTTTCCTAAAGCAAGTTGCACTTTGTAAAACAAGTTTCCTTTATTCTCAAAAGGCTTCCAATTAAGAAAATGGTGTTAAGGGGAATTTCCTGTGGCCTAATGGCTCAGGCTTTACCTTCCAGAAAAGGGGCTGAGGTCTTGACAGGGAGCTAAGATCCCACATGTCTCGTGGCCAAAAAACCAAAACAGAATCAATATTGTAACAGGTTCAATAAAGACTTAAAAAAAAACAAACAGAAAACAGTGTTAGGTTTCAATCTCTTCTTACTCCTCTTTCTACAAACACTACACACACACACACACACACACACGTGCACACTTCTTTCTATCTCATTTGAAATAAGTATGTGCCCTTCTCATTTATTTAGGAAAGAAGCTCCAAGCCAGGGGTATGTGGCAACAACTAGATCTCCCTGCAGCAAAGGACTTGTCACCCAGCAGCTGGGAGGACTGTTGGTGGAAAGCCTTCAGCTGTCATTTTCTTCAACAACTGCCTCACTGCAGACAGTGCCCATGCCTAAGATCACTTGCCCATCAGACACAAAGCACCCTCACTCAGTGATGGACAGATGCAGGGGTAGAAAGACCTGGGCCTTTGGCCCAACTCAGGACAATTCTTCAACATCCCCTTCCAGCTCCACAGCATGCATGGAACTGACCAAAACTGTCATAGGGCCTGCATCATATTTCAACTTCTCCCTTTGCCACATCCTGCGTTCTTTTCCCTCTTTCTTCCCTCAGTGTTGACCCCAAGAATACTTCATAATAGATATCCTGCCCACTAGACCATCTCAGAATCTGCTCCCAGGAAATGCAACCTGCAACAGGGTTGTTATGAGAACCAAATCAAATGTATGTGATATTCCTGCAGAATCTCGGACAGGGATCCAACTCAAAGGTAAAAGTAATGATGACCACTGATTGAGTACTGTGCTAGACACTTTAATAAACTTTATATAATTCTCACAAAAACTGCAAGATAGATATTTTCTCCTTTATTTTCAAGTGAGAAAGTGAAACCTCAGAGAGGTGCACATTTTTGGCCTAGACCGGGATTGGCCCTGTGGTCTCGGTGCTTCCCCTTCATCCATCTCATCACCTACAACAGCCTCATCTTGGTCAAGAGAGCTTCTTGGTTGCATGCCATCTATGGACTTGCGAGCCGTGACTTTGAGGAATAAGAGTAATGAGATGGGAATAAAAAAGTGCCTCCAGGTAGGGGGAGTGAAAAGTTCAGCTATCTCCTCCCCAGCAGCTCAAGGATGTGCTTCCTGCTGAGAACAGAGAAAGGTTATCAGCTCTATGAACCTCAGGGAAGAAATGGGGACCCAGCTGCTCTCCTTGAAAGTAAAATCCTCCCCAACAGATGGTCGGGTTTAACAAGTCAGTATTGAGACTGAAGCTTCCAAACAGCTCATCTGTATGAAAGCAGAATCAAATAGAACCAAAAAACTGCAGCTAACCCACTTTCTGGGGCTTAGACATTGGTACCAGGAATGACCAGCAAGTAAAAGGAGCACTTCTCAGCAGTGCCAGCCTCCACAAGGCAGACCGGATGGTTTCACTACTTGATCAAAGGAGGCCTGATCTGGTGACCAGAGACTGTCTAATGTGAGACGATCCTGCAGGAAGACATGATTCACTCTTGAACAATGTTTAGTGGGCGACTATCGTGTGCCAAGCACTGGCTCTGGGTCGGAGGTATGCCAGGTAAGGAAGAGGCAGTATTTGTCCTTAAGGAGGCCATGGGTCACTGAGGATCAACAACCAAGAAACAGAAGAGCCATTTCTATGCAGGAGCTTCAAAAAGGCACCAGGAAGAAACACCGGTTCAGTGAGAGAAGGTTGGGGTCATCTTCTGAGCCACTTCTCAGTCAAGGCCTGATTCCCTGAGAGCAAGCAGAGGCTGAGACTTGGAGGATGAGTAGAAGTTAGCCAGGAGGTGTTTGGAAGGGAAGGAGAATGAATGAGAGGCAGAAGCAATTATTTTGCAAAGTCTCAAAAGAAGATTCACATATCTGGGACAGTCTGAGCTCATTTGGGACAAAGTTTTTGGCTGTTCTGTGAAAAATGTAAAATACTAAATACCACAATGTACTATTTTATCTACTTTATGAAGCACGAAGAGTCAATGTAACACTCATTCAACAGGCAGTTATTGAGCTCCTACTAAGTTCCAGGTACTGTTCTAACCCCGGGGGTTACAGTCACCAGTAACAAGAGCTGCCCCCACTCACTAACAAGGTTTGTACTGAGTGTCTGTCATAAAGCAGAAACTGTAAATGTTATGTAGGACAGAGCCATGGTTCATTTGGAATGGAATATTTGAATCACCTGGGGAGATTTTTTAAGATTTCAGAGGCTTCCCTGGTGGTGCAGTGGTTGAGAGCCTGCCTGCCAGTGTAGGGGACACAGGCTCGAGCCCTGGTCTGGGAGGATCCCATATGCCGCAGAGCAACTGGGCCCGTGAGCCACAACTACTGAGCCTGCGCGTCTGGAGCCTGTGCTCCGCAACAAGAGAGGCCACGATAGTGAGAGGCCCACGTACCGCGATGAAGAGTGGCCCACACTTGCCTCAACTAGAGAAAGCCCTCGCACAGAAATGAAGACCCAACACAGCCAAAAAATTTTAAAAAAAATTACTTTGGCATTGAAGCTGGAAGTCAGCCTCAGTGTGTTAAATATTTTAAAATTTATTTAGGTTTAAATGTTTTCCACTTTAAGTGACATTATTGGGTTTTTTTTTCTAATTTTACAAGCAATACATATTCACCGCATACAACTGAACATACATAAAAGCGTAAAAAATAAAAATCACCCATAATCCTTGCCCCACAGATAACCACCATTAGCATTTTGATGCATGGCCTTCCAGTTCCTACATTTTTTAATCGAAGTATAATTGACCTACAATGCTGTGTTAGTTCCAAGTGCACAACACACTGCTTCAATATTTCTATACATTACAAAATGATCACCAGGATATGTCTACTTACCATCTGTCTCAAGGTGTTACATGTTTGTAAATTAGGTTCTGGTACTTTTCCAAAGCAAATCTTGATTGTTTTTCATCTCTCCTGATTGCATATTTAGCATATTGACAGAAAGCACTGAGGCTGATGGATCATGAGGCTTTCTAATTCTTGGCCATTTAGAAATTATGACATGGTGGGGATAAAAGTAATGACTGTCGCATCCCATACACTACATTTCCTGGTGCTTCCCGGCCCAAGTGCATTGTCCGGGGCTGATAGAATCCAGCTGTGTGAAAAAAAGAGGGTTGTATAATATCATGAACCTTTCACCACTCTGCCCAGAATCTGGACCAGAGAGTATTACACAGGCCACTGTTTGTGAGAGATGAGAGATGGGAGGTGGTCAGAGGAAGGTCTGGGAAAGGTCAAGAAGGGCAGGGGATTATCTGAATTAACAAAATTCAGGATCTCCCCCATCCTGTGATTTCTGATTCTTTCCTCTCTCTCTCCCTCTCTCTCTGTCTCTGATCACCAGCACACTTACTTCTGTTTTATTCTATTGGTTAAAAATTAGTTACTAAGTCTAGTCCACATGCAAGCTAAGGGTAACTGCGCACTGTTTCTTAAAAGGAAGATTATCAAAGAATATGTGGACATTTAAAAACCATAATTCAAAAAGATACATGCACCCCCAATGTTCATTACAGCACTATTTACAATAGCCAGGACATGGAAGCAACCTAAATGTCCATCGACAGAGGAAAGGATAAAGAAGTTGTGGTACATATATACAGTGGAATATTACTCAGCAATAAAAAAAGAATGAAATAATGCCATTTGTAGCAACATGGATGGACCTAGAGATTGTCATACTGAGTGAAGTAAGTCAGACAGAGAAAGACAAACATCATATGATATCGCCTATATGTGGAATCTAAAAAAAAAAGGTACAAATGAACCTATTTACAAAACAGAAATAGAGTCATGTATGTCCAAAACAAACTTATGGCTACCAAGGGGGAAAAGGGGGAGAGGGATAAACTGGGAGATTGGGATTGACATATACACACTACTATATATAAAATAGATAATTAATAAGGACCTACTGTATAGCACAGGGAACTCTACTCAATACTCCATAATGACCTATATGGGAAAAATCTAAAAAAGAGTGGATATATGTATATGTATAACTGATTCACTTTGCTGTACACCTGAAACTAGCACAACATTGTAAAGAAACTATACAATAAAAATTTTAAAAATACAAGAATTAAAAATACATACATACATACATACAGACCACTACACCACTTTTGCCTTGTTAACAATTTCACATAGACAGAATCTTGTGTGTCTGGCTTCTTTCACTCAACATAATGTTGTTTAAATTCATTGTGCTTTTACCTGTGTCAGTGATTTGTAGTGTTTTTTATTAACAAGAAGTCATCCATTATACAAAAGTGCCACATTTTGTTTACGTATTCACTGATTGTGCTTATATTTTCAGGCACTTTTTAAGAAATACATGTTTTGGATAAGAAAATTATTTTGTATTATGTAACAAACAATAAACATTTTATTATAACTTTACTGCTAGGGCAATTACCTTAGAGTCCGTGCTCTGGAATGTGTAATATGACTGATATTTGGGCAATCAGATGACAGAACATGTCACCTAATCAGAAATCTGTAATTCCATTATTATATGTGGATTGCCTATACAGAGGTTACTTCAAGTAGCAGAATTTTCTAACTTTATACTCAACAAAATGTATTAAGAAAAAGAGGAGAGATTTGAGTTACACATTTTTACAATGTCAGGGTTGGGAACAACTCAGATCAAGTCAGCAAATTTACTTTCTATCATTAAAGGTCTGCAGTTTGTCGAATGAATGGACACTCTCTCCAAACCAAATTTCTTTCCAGAATTTAACTTAAACTAAGGGACTTACAACGTGAAGCTTTTCCTGAGGAGCTTGGTTGGAGTATTGGAAGTTTGTTTGGTATGCAGGAAATACTTTTATTTCTCTCTTGCATCTGCCAGAGGAATGGGTTGACTACTCACAGGCCTTCATAGATCTGTCAAAGCTCATCTTGCCCAGGCTTAGAGACGCCCTTCTGTATGATCTTGGTCAGTCAGAGGTGGCCACTTAAAGGGTATCACAGCATCAATGCAGCCAGCAGAGGCGACAGGGTAGGAACTCAGCCACAGTCTCAGACAGTCCTAGACTGGAGCCCAGTGGTCTCTGAAGCTCCTCCCAGGATTTAACATGGGTTGAAACATCTGCAGCTGTTGAATAATAATGGTTATCTCAGCAGTTGTTGTCCCAAAGTATCAATATATAACACAGAGATAAATAACTCGATAGTTCTCAATGTCCGGTGGAAAACTTGAGAAAGTTACCCTCATATACATTTAAAAATTTTTAGTGTAGTATAGTTGATTTACAATATTGTGTTAGTTTCAGATGTAAAGCAAAGTGAATCAGTTATACATATACATATATCCATTCTTTTTTAGATTATTTTCCCATATAGGCCATTGCAGAGTATTGAGTAGAGTTCCCTGTGCTATACAGTAGGTCCTTATTAGTTATCTACTTTATATATAGTAATATGTATATGTGAATCCCAATCTCCCAATTTACCCTCCCCCTTTCCCCCCTTGGTAACCATAAGTTTGTTTTGTACATATGTGACTCTATTTCTGTTTTGTAAATAGGTTAATTTGTACCATTTTTTAGAGTCCACGTATAAGTGATATCATATGACATTGGTCTTTGTGACTTACTTCACTCAGTATGACAATCTCTAGGTCCATCCATGTTGCTGCAAATGGCATTATTTCATTCTTTTTTATGGCTGGGTAATATTCCACTGTATATCATACCACCTCTACTTTATCCATTCATCTGACGATGGACATTTAGGTTCGTTCCATGTCTGGCTATTGTAAATAGTGCTGCAGTGAACATTGGGGTACATGACTTTTTGAATTATGGTTTTCTCAGGGTATACGCCCAGTAGTGGGATTGCTGGGTTGTTTGGTAGTTCTATTTTTAGTTTTTTAAGGAACCTCCATACTGTTCTCCATAGTGGCTCTATCAATTTACATTCCCACCAACAGTGTAAGAGGGTTCCCTTTCCTCCACACCCTCTCCAGCACTTATTGTTTGTAGATTTTTAATGATGGCCATTCTGACCAGTGTGAGGTGATACCTCATTGTAGTTTTGATTTGCATTTCTCTAGTAATTAGCGATAATGAATATCTTTCCATGTACTTTTTGGCCACCTGTATGTCTTCTTTGGAGAAATGTCTATTTAGGTCTTCTGACCATTTTTTGATTGGGTTGTTTCTTTTTTGATATTGAGCTGCATGAGCTGTTTGTATATTTTGGAGATTAATCCCTTGTCAGTTGCTTCCTTTGCAAGTATTTTCTCCTATTCTGTACCCACATGTATTTTTAAACACTCAGCCTCCAGAGCATGAAACTCAAAGTCAAGGATAGGAAGCACGGCCACGGGCCTCTTTACCCATCTGATAAAGGACAGGGGGTCAGAATTACTTGGTAGCCTCTTGCAAGCTACCACAGGATTACCAAATCCTCCTGTAAAACTCCTGTTGGGGTGAGGATTACTACCACGTTTAGTCACCTTTATCAATAGGCATGTGTTCTAGGCTTCACACAAATGGGACATGGGGGAAACGTGAGCCTCTTTTCCAAACCTACTTCGATTTACTTTAAGTCATTATTTATTTTACTTTTGTGTTAACTAATATTGAAAGATGCTCCTTTTTATTTTATTTTTTGCATGGGATGAAAAATGTTGAGAACCATAGTGTTTAATAATAACACATGAGCTATGAGAGAAGGGATGGAAAAGTTTAAAAGTGTTAACTTGGGAGTCTTGGAGATTCCTCAAATAGGGAGAATTGGACAATTCTGGATACCAGTCCAGAAATCATCCTTCCTTCTGTATGCATGCAATATGCCTTCTGGCTGCCTCTTTTAAATTTCACTTGAGACCTGGGCTTCCTCCTTCTAAAAGCTTCCCTTTATAAATATCTGTGTATTTGCTCCTCTCTCTGTTCCAGAACTTCCCTTCCAGGAGAGCTGCCCACCAGACTTTGCCTTGCCTGTATGAGCAATGGATATTGCTTTGATCCTCCCAAAGGATTGATGTCATGAGTTTGCATCTGAAACCAAACTTGAGAGACAACATCTCCCATCCCAGGGAGGTTACCATAATACTTCTCCAGCTGTTATTATATTAAGAAAGGAACTGATTGAACAAATATTCGCTGAGTGCCTAGTATGTGTCAGGTACAGTCCTAAGCACTGGGGTTGTAGCACAAGCATAAAGACAAAGCCCCTGATTTCACAGAGCTTACATTCTGTCATCTGTGTCAGTGCTAGGACTATGTGGGGCCTACCTGATGGACACAGACAACCTATGAGATTTGCATACATGTTTTGGCCCTCATCTCCTCCTCCACTCACTGGCCAGACCTGGTTCTCACATACGGATCAAGACTAAACTCCACAGGGAGCAGTTCTCTGTGGTATGTGCTGCAAACATCGGTCCCAGTTGATGTGACCCAGCCTTACTCTCTGAACCTGGCTGCAGAATTCATCTTAACATTACAGGGCCCTCTGAAGTCTCTCCCTCTCTCTTTTTATAAACACTTAAGTTTCCAGGAAGCATAAGAATCAAATACTCAAGGAGTATTTCCATAGTTGTTATCTTTAAGGGAAGCTCTAAAACAATGGGAAAGTAGTTGAAATGAGGAGGTTTCCTGGTAGAGGTAGCTGAAAGTGCAGAAATCTAAAGAAATGACCAATTAGGGAAATCCAAGCATTAGATACCAAAAGATGTAATCTCCTTGCGTGAGCCTAGATCCAGAGAGAAGAATCGAGCTCTAACCAGAAAGCCAGAAAGAGTAAGAGAGGGATGGGGTTTAAATGAGAGCAAATTGGTAACAGTGAATAAGAGCCGGGACTCCAAGGCCACCCCCTTAACACTGGGGGATCCATGATCTACTCTGTGTAGGTCTGTGCAGTTGGGATGAAAACAAAATACAGGATATAAAAGAAACTCTCTCCATAATGAGGAGAAGGAACAATTTTCAGCCTGAAATAGAGAAGAAGGTAGAGATTTGAGCCATATAAACTTGGGTTTGAATCCCAGCTCCCATATTTACTAGTTTTACGGCTTTGGGTAAGTCACTGAATCCTTCTGACCTCATAGTCCTTATCAGTAAAATGGGATCCTTTCATATTTGCTTTGCAGAAAAAAATAATAAAATATTTGCAAAAAAAAAATTTAAAAATAATAATGTATTTCATGCCGTACATTGCATGCAATGCAATATATTGCACAGACATTCTTCAGTCAATGGCAGCTTTGAGCACTGTAGTGCTGGATTTATAACACAAGATAACACTGCTATCTTCCAAGCTAAGCACTTTACTCATGTTTTTAATTCTGTCAGGAACTCTATAAAGAAATGCTGTTAATATCAGTTTACAGATGAGAAAACTCAGGCTTACACGGTATAGTAACTTAGCAAATGTCACAGAAATGAGAACAAGTATACTCAGGCAGATTTTCTGCTGAGTACCTTAAAACAGTGCTTGTCAAACACTGATGAACACATGAACCTCCTGAAGATTTTATTTCAATGCTCATTCTGGTTCAGTAGGCCTGGGGTGAGGCTGAAGGTCTATCTGTCCAGGAAGGACCCAGGTGGTGCCAGTGTGGCTGACCTGTGGTGACAGCAAGGATGTGAAAGTGGTCACGGTGTTGCCAAAATTCAGCCTCTGTACACCAGGGCCAGGTTAAATCCCAGAGACAGAGTTTTGGGTGAAGTAGAAAGAGCTTGATTGCTTTGCCAGGCAAAGTGGGCCACAGTGGGCTCGTGCCCTCAGGACTGTGTGCCCTGCCCTGGACGGGGTCGTGAGGAGTCTTAAGCTGTTCAAGGAGCAGGGCGTGGTCAGCTCGTGGACATTCTTCTGATTGGTTGGTGGTGAGGTAATGGGGAGTCGGCATCGTCAGCCTTCTGGTTCCAACCGGTCTGAGGTCTACATGCCTGCGGGCAGCAGACAGTTAACTTCCTCCACCTGGTGGGGTTTTCAGTATCTGCAAAACAGCTCAAAGGATGTGGCTCAGAATATTCTCTATAGTCCTGGAGGAAGAACTAAAAGTCCTTGACTCTGTTTAATGCCTAAAGTATTGTTATTTTGTCTTGCTTGACTGTTTTCCTTTCTTTCTGCATTTTCTCACTTCTCTGATTAAATTTATTCTTTGACACAAGTTTTTCTACAGACAAAAGGCAGGCGGAGGACATGGATGGGGAGGGTCTATTCTGGGAGGCCTCCTGGGGTCCTGCTAGGTTACTCTGGAGAGGTAAGAAATAATTGTTTCTCTCTGCCCCACAATTGGCCTTAGAGGGAGTGAAGACGACCTGAACAAATAAACAGTCTCACAGGTGCTGAGATTAACTGGCCCTCACCCCAACCCACCAACCACATGTACAATAAGGCCAATCAAAATGCCAACATTTGGAACTTCAGTGAGATAATGATGATTCATATTCCCAGCTGGTAAAATATGTAAAGGCTACAAGTTTTCACAAACTTAGATGCTTATAACTTCTCAGTAAAACCTGCAAAGACTGAGTTGACTAACCGTTCTACTTTCAACTAGGTAAACATACCTCCCTCAGATGCTACAGCATCCTGCTCGGTTGCATCTCCAAAGATCACAGAATTAGTAAGAAATAGAGATAAGATTTGAACTCAGGTCTATTTCTCTTCAAAGCCCTCATATTCCAGGTGGTGCCACACATGGTGACTATTAATGTAGAATCTAGAAGTAGATTCATTCTCTACTCTGGTGACAAGGACCAGGGTAAATAGGTGGGAGCATATACACGATTCGAATTAAAGATTTTGATTTATGTTCCTCAGGAGTATTGGCCTGTAATTTTCTTCTCTTGTAGTGTTCTTCTCTGGCTGTCATATCAGGGTAGTGCTGGACTTGTAAAATGAGTTTGGAAATGTTCCCTCCTCTTCAATTTTTGGAAGACTTTGAGAAGCATTGGCATTAATTCTTTAAATATTTGGTAAAATTCACCAGTGAAACCATCTGGTACTGGTCTTTTATTTACTGGGAGATTTTTGATGACTCCTTCAATCTCCCTACTCCTTGTTGGTCTGTTCAGATTCTCCATTTCTTCATGATTCAATCTGGGGAGGAGCTGGGGGAGGTGGGAATGGGGAGATGTTGGTCAAAAGGTATAAAGCTTCAGTTATGCAGGATATGTAAGCTCTGGAGATCTAATATACAGCATAATATTATAATTCATAATATTGTATTGTATATTTAAAATTTGCTAAGAAAGTAGATCTTAAGTGTTCTCACCACCAAAAAAAATGTATTGTAACTATTGATGAGGTGTCAGATATGTTATTTAGCTTGATTGTGGTAATCATTCATACACACAAAATATATATATACACACACACACATATATATATGCACACATACATATATCACACTGTATACCTTAAATATATAGAACTTTTGTTTGTAAATTTTACCTCAAAGAAAGCTGGAGAAAAATAAAGACTTACAAAAATTTATTCCCCAAAGCCTGTTTTGTGATTTTAATAGACTCGTCACATTTTAAGACATTCTTTTGTTTTTTTTACAACTTTATTGGAGTATAATTGCTTCACAATGGTGTATTAGTTTCTGCTTTATAACAAAGTGAATCAGTTATACATATACGTCTGTTCCCATATCCCTTCCCTCTTGCGTCTCCCTCCCTCCCACCCTCCCTATCCCACCCCTCCAGTCGGTCACAAAGCACTGAGCTGATCTCCCTGTGCCATGCGGCTGCTTCCCACTAGCTATCTACCTTACGTTTGGTAGTGTATATATGTCCATGCCTCTCTCTCGCTTTGTCACAGCTTACCTTTCCCCCTCCCCATATCTTAAACTGACTGGAAATTCAGTGAAAACGAGAAGAGAAGACAGAGAAGAGAGAAAAGGGGAGGGAGGGAGCAAGGGATGAAGACAAAAGCATACAGACAGATGAAGGCTATCTCTCTCTCGATTTTTATGCCCTATTCACACAATATACAGGCTCTGTTAAATAAATGTCTTAGCCAACCCAATCCACGTATCGTGAATACTACCAATTTCACCTATGAAAACTCCTTTACATTCATTATGCCAGTTAATAAGCCAGGAATATCACCAGTGGAAACCCATATGTTAGTTGGCAATGCCTCTTGTGTTGCTCAGCAATAAAGACAGTGAAGTCCTGAGTGTGAACTTTCTAATAACTTTCTGCTCACCCTGCCTTGAGTAGAATTCCTCTTTTAGGACCTCTTTAGTAACTAAAGTGCATACATGACATTTGGCCCATCCTGAAGTATCTTAAAATAATAAAGGTGTTCAGTAAAAATTTTGGTTTAAATTAAAGGTGTTAAATAAAAAGTGTATAACACATTAAACAATTCTGAGTATCAACATATCATCACTGAGTTACAAAAAATTCACGCAGAAAGTTGTTTTGAACATATAACCATGATTCAAAACCTAGATTTGGTTTGTTGCCATTTCTGAATTTTAGAAAGCTTTTTCTTTTATTCTATTTCATTTGTCCTCAAGTGGTTCATTGTTGTTAATTTGCCCACACATTACTGACTTCTAAGTGTTTGTGTTTGGGAATTTTTGTTGATTTTCAATTTGACATTATCCTCCTTGATTTCTGCTCTACTAAGCTACAACTTCATTGGAGCAAATAAGAAATGTGTAATGGTGTTGAAAATATTTCTTAATCTGGCTGTTCTCATGTTATCATTAATCAAGTGTTATGTGCCTCAAAAATCATTGTGTGTTCCTCAATTATCTCTTTAAATCAGTATGAATTTCTTCCTATAGTAGAGAAGGATATCATTGCTGATTTACCACTAAGGAAAATGAGGCATAGATATATATTAAATGACTCCATTTCTCCCCTGAAAATGGAGGAATGAACATCTTGTTCCATGTAGTATGGAATGTCACATCAGGTATGTGGTTTTGTCAAACATTAGGACAAAGACTGAGAATATCCTCTTAGTAATTTTAGTACATAGTAGAATCTTCTCTCCCGTGTCCCACATTTAATGTTCTCCTGTACTTAAACGTCTAGGAAGTACGTCAGAAAAGACAAAGATAATTAATCTCAAAGAATTTCACATCTAGTCCATGAGCTACAGCACTTTTTTTGAGGGCAGGACACAAGCTACTGAATTGTACAGGCAGTAAAATAATAGTAATTCTCATTTATGGTGGGTTTCTTGTTACAACTCTAATTCTAAAGAAATATGCCTCTCAGATGATTCTCAAACACAGGGGAAATGAAAATGTGAGAAAATTTTAAATTTCTACTTTATTCTTTACTGAGACACTATTTCAGAGGCCCAAGGCTACCATAAGATTGCGAGGACTTACATGCTTCCTTTTACGTTAGCAACTTTTCGAAGAAAGTAATCACCAGTTTCCATTGTCATCATTAGAAATGAGATATTGAGAATGAAGATGAGTGGTAGGAGAGCTGATAAAAGGGTTGAACAATGGCCTAATTCTGAAGCTGCTAAATAATTTATTGTGGTGTGTCCTTATTAGAGGCTGGCATCAAAAATAGCTTCCAGAAATGGGATGAGAATATTGTCAGAATTGAATTAATTTCCCAAAGAGAGAAGAACCCTATTTGGTCAAAGTACAGTAATTTTCTCTTCTAATAAAAATTTTACCTCAATAAAAAGCATGTGTATCATTGCTAATGTTCAAATTTTGCCCAACAGCTGAATGGATATTTTCCATTTTACACAGTATTTCCTATGCAGAATGCCCCAGGCAACTTGTCACTGTACTGAAATTTTCCCTTCCCCTATATTTTAACACTGTATAAATTATGTATTTCATGGTTACTGTTCACTATTTGAGAACTACATAGATATTTCCCAAATTATGCAATTGTTCCATTTCAGAAGATTACTTGTAACTCAAATTTTGCAAGGTCAAAAATATATATATTTTATGCATTCCAGGTACATAATGAGCCTATGGCGCAGAATGGATGCTAAGAGTTAAGTGATATAAATTCTTCAGAGATCTTGGGAAGCACAGAAAAAAATGTTTTTAACATCTTTATTGGAGTATAGTTGCTTTACAATGGTGTGTTAGTTTCTGCTCTATAACAAAGTGAATCAGCTATATAACAAAGTGAATCAGCAATATATATACATATATCCCCATATCTCCTCCCTCTTGCATCTCCCTCCCACCCACCCTATCCCACCCCTCTAGATGGTCACAAAGCACTGAGCTGATCTCCCTGAGCTATGCGGCTGCTTCCCACTAGCTATATTACATTTGGTAGTGTATATATGTCAGTGCTACTCTTTAGCTCGTCGCAGCTTACCCTTCCCCCTCCCTGTGTCCTCAAGTCCATTCTCTATGTCTACGTCTTTATTCCTGTCCTGCCCCTAGGTTCTTCAGAACCATGTTTTTGTTTTGTTTTGTTTTGTTTTTTTTGTTTTGTTTTTTTAGATTCCATATATATGTGTTAGCATACGGTCTTTGTTTTTCTCTTTCTCACTTACCTCACTCTGTAGGACAGTCTCTACATCCATCCACCTCACTACAAGTAATTCAATTTCGTTTCTTTTTATGGCTGAGTAATATTCCATTGTATATATGTGCCACATCTTCTTTATCCATTCATCTGTCTATGGACACTTAGGTTGCTTCCATGTCCTGGCTATTGTAAATAGAGCTGCAATGAACATTGTGATACATGACTCTTTTAGAATTATGGTTTTCTCAGGGTATATGCTGAGTAGTGGGATTCCTGGGTCGTATGATAGTTCCATTTTTAGATTTTTAAGGAACCTCCATACTGTTCTCCATAGTGGCTGTATCAATATACATTCCCACCAACCATGCAAGAGGGTTCACTTTTCTCCACATCCTCTCCAGTATTTATTGTTTGTAGGTTTTTTTTTTTTTTTTTTTTTTTTTTTGCGGTATGTAGGCCTCTCACTGTTGTGGCCTCTCCCGTTGTGGAGCACAGGCTCCGGACGTGCAGACTCAGCGGCCATGGCTCATGGCCCTAGCCGCTCCACGGCATGTGGGATCTTCCCGGACCATGGCACGAACCTGTGTCCCCTGCATCAGCAGGCAGACTCTCAAACACTGCGCCCCCAGGGAAGCCTGTTTGTAGATTTTTTGATGATGTCCATTCTGACTGGTGTGAGGTGATACCTCATTGTACTTTTGATTTGCATTTCTCTAATGATTAGTGATGTTGAGCATCCTTTCATGTGTTTGTTGGCAATCTGTATAACTTCTTTGGAGAAATGTCTATTTAGGTCTTCTGCCCATTTTTGGATAGGGTTGTTTGTTTTCTTGATACTGAGCTGCATGAGCTGCTTGTAAATTTTGGAGGTTAATCCTTTGTCAACTGCTTGGTTTGCAAATATTTTCTCCCATTCTGAGGGTTGTCTTTTCATCTTGTTTGTGGTTTTCTTTACTGAGAAAAAGCTTTTAAGTTTCATTAGGTCCCATTTGTTTATTTTTGTTTTTATTTCCCTTTCTCTAGGAGGTAGGTCAAAAAGGATCTTGCTGTGATTTATGTCATAGAGTGTTCTGCTTATGCTTTCCTCTAAGAGTTTTATAGTGTCTGGCCTTACATTTAGGTCATTAAACCATTTTGAGTTTATTGTTGTGTATGGTGTTAGGGAGTGTTTTAATGTGATTCTTTTACATGTAGCTGTCCAGTTTTCCCAGCACCACTTATTGAAGAGGCTGTCTTTTCTCCACTGTATATTCTTGCCTCTTTTATCAAAAATAAGGTGACCATAGTTGCGTGGGTTTATCTCTGGGCTTTCTATCCTGTTCCATTGATCTATCTTTCTGTTTTTGTGCCAGTACCATACTGTCTTGATTACTGTAGCTTTGTAGTATATTCTGAAGTCTAGGATCCTGATTCCTCCAGCTCCGTTTCTCTTTCTCAAGATTGCTTTGGCTATTCGGGGTCATTTGTGTTTCCATACAAATTGTGAAATTTTTTATTCTAGGTCTGTGAAAAATGCCATTGATAGTTTGATAGGGGTTGCATTGAATCTGTACATTGCTTTGGGTAGTAGAGTCATTTTTACAATGTTGGTTCTTCCAATCCAAGAACATGGTATATCTCTCCATCTGTTTGTATCATCTTTAATTTCTTTCATTAGTGTCTTATAGTTTTCTGCATACAGGTCTTTGTCTCCTTAGGTAGGTTTATTCCTAGGTATTTTATTCTTTTTGTTGCAGTGGTAAATGGGAGTGTTTCCTTAATTTCTCTTTAAGATTTTGCATCATTAGTGTGTAGGAATGCAAGAGATTTCTGTGCATTAATTTTGTATTCTGCTACTTTACCAAATTCATTGATTAGCTCTAGTAGTTTTCTGGTAGCATCTTGGGATTCTCTATGTATAGTATCATGTCATCTGCAAACAGTGACAAGCTCAGAGAATTTCAGGGAGGAGCCTGTGGTCTGATTACCCCAGGAGAGCTCCTTTAACAAGTAAGCCCTTTTTGTTGTTGTTGTTGTTATTGTATTTACAAGAACATGAGAGAAGCCATAGTATGCCATCTTTATTTAAACTGTTCTTGACTTCTCTCCTAACTTGCAGTGTACCATCTCCACAGTCCTAAATTACAAAGATCACCAAGGATTGGGACTGCAATGCTTGCTTGTGTTATCTGGTCATCATTTGACATCTCACTTTAAGGCCTTGATTCAAGCACCTGACAACTTTGATGTTCTGTAGCACATAACACAGTATTGTCTGTCTCTAAAATAATGTCTTATGGAATAAATTGTGTAAGATTTAATTCCTATATGTCAAGAGTTTCATGACTGAAGTAGCACCCTTTTAACTTCCAGAGTAATACATATAGCTCAACACACACACACACACACACACACACACACACACACATCACAATATGACATATGAGCCCACCTTCAGTTTTAGATTTGTGCCTGATATATTTTTATATTTGTTATTTGATGGATTTTTAAATCCATCTGTGCAGAACATGAAAAGAAGAGCCTATTTTGAAAACTCTGTTGATAATTTAAACTGTTGAATTGTGTCAACCAATGTTTAGCAATTGGCAAATATTTTTCTAGAAAACATTTATTGAATGATAGACCAACTAACATTAGATTTATTCATATTATTTTTACTTGCCAGGTTAATCAAGAAAGATATAGTCAATGAATTAAACATATGTTCATGTCTCAACTAGGTGCTTTACTTTCTTCTAAATAGTAAAATTATCCAGGGTGTTTTTGGTTCTTTTTTGCTAACTGCACTGATATTCCTGAAAACATAGCAGTAACTGATATCATAAACATAGCAATAACCCCTTCACTGTATTTTTAGATCTCTATGTTGGGGATATATGTCTATCAAAATTTGGTACCACTTTGACGTCATCCATGTAGAATCATGATCAAAACCAGAATTGTTCACCACCCATGTGTATGAATCAGCATATCCTTGTTTACGCTGGGCTTGTAATCTGTCCGAGGCAATACAGGTACATATGCATCTCCACTCTCCTAAACATGCTTAGAAATGAGACTGAGAACAGTGAATGCTACAGTATGAACACTGACACCGACTTTAGTACCAAATTTAATAATTTAATACCAATTTAATAATTTAGTACCAAATTTAATTCAGTACCAATACTGAGTCTACTCCTAGTACTAATATTTACTGCATGTCCAGCAACTGATTACACGAAGAATCCCCTTCTCTGTGGGGAAATTTCCCTGTGGGGGAAATAGGTCTTGTTATTTTCATTTTTCAGATGAAGAAACAAAAATAAAGAGGACAAATTCCCATCACTAGTTGGAATGGAAGCTCATTTTGAATCCATATTTGTCAGACAAAAGTAAGCAATCTGTCACTTGTCATTTTCCACTACATACTATTGGAAATATCCTCATTATTTTCATTTTAACAAGTTTCCTTAAACTCTTGATTTCTTCTTGCAGTTGCACTCTCCTTATATCAAGGATTTGTAGTTTAAAATATTTCTGCCTCAAAAAAAGAAACACTTACAATGTTTCATTATATTCTGTAAATGTTTACTGGTTTATATTCCCTGTGTTCATTCCCTGGTCTTTCATTCAAGATTTTTTTTGTCACTTGACCACCGTGCTATCTTCAGTTTGTCAGTCTCTGACTGTCACAGTCCTGGTCATCCTCCTCATTGCCTTGACTCCAATCCACCTTTAAATCATTACTGAAGTTCACACTTTTTTTTTTTTTTTTTGGTGGTACGCGGGCCTCTCACTGTTGTGGCCTCTCCCGTTGTGGAGCACAGGCTCTGGACGTGCAGGCTCAGCGGCCATGGCTCACGGGCCCAGCCACTCCGTGGCATGTAGGATCTTCCCAAACCAGGGCACGAATCCGTGTCCCCTGCATCGGCAGGCGGACTCTCAACCACTGCACCACCAGGGAAGCCTGGGGGGTAATGTTTTATATAGCTTTTTTTATTGGAGTATCATTGCTTTACAATGTTGTGTTAGTTTCTGTCGTACAACAAAGTGAATCAGCTGTATGTATACCTATATCCCCTCCCTCTTGAGCCTCCCTCCCACCCACCCCCAAATCCCACCCATTGAGGTCATCACAGAGCACTGGGCTGAGCTCCCTGTGCTATACAACAAGTAGCTTTTTATTTTGTTTTACTAGTACCTCACTTTTATGGTAATTTATAAATGTATCAGTCTGCAACAGATTGGGGAGGGAAAAGTGTGGGCCCTTCATTGATATTTTTAAAAATATAGGAAAAAACAATCTTAAATTTCAGAAGATAGGAATTGAGCTCTACTCCAAGGTGAAAAATGAACGCTAAATGAAGGCCTATTGAAGGAGTCTTGGAGGATGGCTAGGCTTTAAGAGGTGGACTAGAGTAACAAAATATCAATATAGTGTAGGAAAGAAAAATAACTTGAATGTACAATGTGCTCAAAAAGCAGCAAATACATAACCTTGGTAGCAATGGAACAACCATAAAGAAAATGGGGAATGTGGGTAAGGGTTTCAGGCTAGAAGACATAGAAAGTTCAGAAAGGAATCTGGATGTATTCTTCAGCTGTTTAGCAACTGAGATATGTAGATAACAGAGTATTCAAAGAGGTGTGTCTTTTAGCATGCAAAATGGATTAGAAATGTCAGTCCTAGAAACCAGAAGACCAGTTAGAGAACTATTGTCATAGCATGGACATAGGTTACAGGGCTTCATTTGAGGGCTGGCAGGAAGACTATGGCAACAGTTGATTGATACAAGCTTTCGGCAGACCTAAACTATAATTTCCATTCAGCACCACGCACAGTACTTGAGCCCTGGGAGACATTTACTATTGTTGCTTTGTTGAGCTAGAATTGGAATTTCCACAAAGATCGGGATATGAGAAAAATAAAAAGTGCCCAAAGTCTTATTAGAAATCTGAAAATTTCAGGTCTGAAATGAGGAAAAAATGGGTTCCTTTTTAGACACGGTCCAGGTCACACCTAGTTGAAATATGGCATTAAGACAAGGGATGGGGATGGAAAGACCAAGAGTCAACCATTGAGGTTACAGTGTTTAGGACACACCATTTCTAAGAGGAAGAATGGAGGGGAAGGAATAATGCTAAGAAGGACAGATGCCAACTGGAGAGGTGAGAGCAGGGCAAGGAGTCCAGCAGGGAGTCTGCCAAGCATGACGGCAATAACAGAGCCGCAGGATCCACACAGGAAACGTTTCCGGAACATCGACCACAGTTCGTGGAGATCCTGAAGCCTCTGGCATGGGCCAGAAGATAATTGGCGAGTTTTATTTTTTAATTTAGAAATGACTTGGCATTTATTTCACACATAGTTCCTTTTGGATATTCACCCTTTTAGAGTTTTTTTTTTAATTTTTACTTTATATTGGAGTAGAGTTGATTAACAATGTTGTGTTAGTTTCAAGGCTACAACATAGTGATTCAGTTATACATATGCATGTACCTATTCTTTTTCAAATTCTTTTCCCATTTAAGTTATTAAGTTATCACAGAATACTGAGTAGCATTCCCTGGGCTATAGAGCAGGTCCTTGTTAGTTATCTATTTTAAATATAGTTGTGTGTATATGTCAATGGCGAGTTTTCAGGGAGATATTTCCTCAGTGTAGCAAGGGTTGAAACTGAGTTGGAGCAGGTCAGGGCAAGACTGAATAGTGAGAAAGGATAAGCAGAGGATAACGGTCAGTATATATATTTTTCAGTTATGAAAAATGTGGTAGAAATCTACCTGGGGTGGAGGAAGTGACAGGACTGCGTGAAGGTTTGGGGATGGAAGTGAGGAGGTGGATAAGGAGGGAGCTATTCAGGAAGGGAAGCCAACTGAGGAACAACCATTTGGAAGAAGCGAGAAGGGGAAGAATTAGAAGCTGGGAAGAGAGGATGAGATGTGTCTTCTGGGGAAGGAGGAGGGTAGAAGAGACAGGTGCCCTACAACCTGAAAAGTACAGAGGAAAACAGGAGGTATTGACCTTTTTTTTTTTTAGAACTTAAGTTTATTTTTAAATTTTTATTCTATTTTTGGCTGCATTGGGTCTTCATTGCTTAGCACGGGCTCTCTCTATTGTGGCCAGCGGCGGCTACCCTTTGTTGTGGTGCGTGGGCTTCTCAATGTCGTGGCTTCTCTTGTTGCAGAGCACGGGCTCTAGGCATAAGGGATTCAGTAGTTATGGCACACAGGCTCAGTAGTTGTGGTGCACAGGCTTAGTTGCTCCTCAGCATGTGGGATCTTCCCGGACCAGGGCTCCAACCCATGTCCCCTGCATTGGCAGGCGGATTCTTAACCACCGCGCCACCAGGGAAGCCCTTGATCATTTTTTTTCTCCTTGATCATTTTTAAGAGAAAATTATTTAAGTGATTCAGCTGAGGTTAAAGGCTTCATTCAGTCAGGATGCTCCTGACTGGAGCCTGGTCAGAGGTTATAGGATAGAAAGGGCCAGCTGAGTAGCTGTCCTTGCAGTGGGCTCATAGGCAGCAGTTTAATTTCATCAAAACTTGGGGTTGGGAGGGTCATTCCTGCTTTTGTGCTCCTTGCTCAAGCTCCCATAAAACACAAGAAGAGTATTTGCCAAGAACTCTTTCTGGGAGCCTTGCAGCTTATCAGCTACTCAAAATTCATGGAGCAGGGGAGCCAGATAGCAAAAGAGAAGGAAAAGGGAGCAATGTGGAGGGGCACAGAGTATGCAACCCCAACATATGCCTCTGTGGCATATTGATTATTTTAAGCTGGTTATTTTTAAGAAGCAGCAGACCCAGGAGAAGCTCTGAAACCTGGGTAGAAGATCCCCTTTTGTAAGAGATATTTACATCTATAAGGGAAATCTCCACTTGTAAGGGTATCACCCTCTCGGTACCAGAAATAGAAGGATGACTCTAAATCTCTAGACATTTTTATCAATGGAGAAGGTAACACTTAGATCTGCATAACACCCTTACCCTAGTTTCCTGTGCTTTTCCAGGTCACCAGCTCACCTCCTAGAACTGGATCCCTCCCCCACATCCCACATCATCTTGTGCCTTTAGGTGGAGATGCTATTTAAGGTGGTGGCCATTTCAAGGAGTTACTCATCTTTCCTGGGTATCTCCCGTGTATACAGGAGGAATACATGTTATTAAACTTGTTTGTTTTTCTCTTGTTATTGTCTTTTATTACAAGGAATGTCTCAGCCAAGAATGTAAGAGTAAAGGGAAAATTCCTCCCCCCAGAGAAGTTAGAAAGCAAAGGGAGACCTAGAGGCCTTGTTGTCTGTTTATCCTAGTGCTCTTACAGCTTTCTCTTTCCCTTTCTTTCTTTCTTTCCTTCTTTCTTTTTCTTTCTTTCTTCCTTCCTTCTTTTCTTTTTCTTTAGAACACTTTTAGATTTACAGAAAAATTAGGGAGATAGTACAGAGAATTCCCCTATACCCTCCAAACACACACTGTTTCCCCTATAGTGTCTTGCATTAATATACATTTGTTACAGTTAATGAACAAGTATTAATACATTATTATTAATTCAAGTCCATAGTTTACATTAAAGTTCACTCTATGTGGTACATCCTGTGCATTTTGACAATTGCATAATGTAATATATCTAACAGTCCAATACCATATGGAAGGCTTTCACTGCCCTGAAAATTCCCTTTCCGCCACCCCCATTCATCTCCTCCCTCCCCCCTGAACCCCTGGCAACCACTGATCTTTTTACTCTCTCCCTAGTTTTGCCTCTTCCTGAATGTCACATGCTTGGGATCCTACAGCATCTTCAGACTGGCTTCTTTCACTTAGCCATGTGCATTTAAGGGTCCTCCATGTTTCTGTGTGGCTTGACAGCTCATTTCTTTTTATCTCTGAGTTCATTGAATGGATGTGCCACCTTTTGTTACTCTATTCATCTATCAAAAGGCGTCTTTTTTGCTTCCAATTTTTGACAATTATGAATATAGCAGCTATAAATCATTCTGTGCAGGTTTTGTGTGGACATACAAAATTTTCAAAACAATTGGGCAAATACCTAGGGGTGTGATTGCTGGATCCTATGATGAAGCCTATGTTTAGCTTTTCAAGGAACTTTCCAACTGTCTTTCATCATCACATCATCATCATCACATCATTATTTCTTGTACTGCTTTTCTTGTCCTCTCAGCTACCAACTTTATCCTGAATGACTGGCATGAGTAAGTTGAAGTCATCTTTTCCTTGAACTATCTCTCTTCTCACCTTTCAGTCCTCACCTTTCCCTGCTGGGCAGGCAGCACATAACCCTGTGTGGGCTCCTGGACTTACAAGTTGATCTTTTCTCTCTCTGTGCTCCCTTTTCAATGATTGAAAATCTTCATCCTTTCCTAGCTTCACCCGTACTGCCTTTAGTGAGGAGAGCATCATAAAAAGAAGAACATTCATTATTCGTTACCTTTGGAGCCAAAATGGAACTTAAAGCTTGGCTCTCTGCCATTTGCACATTGTGTGACTTTCAACTAGTATGTTAATTTCTCTGATATTCAACTTTTTTCATCTTCAAAGTGAGGAAAACAATTCCTTCCTTAAATGTATTTCAAAGATTAAATTAGATGAAAGCATAGTGGTAAGCTCCTTGTTACATTGTAGAGAACGCTTTATTCTTACTGTGGGCATATGGCTTATTTTACACAGGTCAGTCTCTGCTTCTGCAGCCCTGCCAGAGCTATAATATTCACTGGACATGTGCAGGCAGAATTCTGTCCAGTCTTGAAATTAACTCATGTCTAACTAGGGTCGACCACGAAACACAGAAGGTTGCAAATAAGAAAAGCATTTTTTTGCGGCCTTAGGAATTGCAATTTGGGATTTGGGTAAAACCCAAAGACTATCCTGGGAAAGAGAAAGGGTCAGGGGCTTATTTAGAAAGGCAAAAGCCAAAACGTTGTTAAAGTCATCTGGTAAGAATTATGATTGACTGTGGTGCAAGAAGGGAAATGTCTATCTTTAAGGGATGGGTTGTGATGAGTCACTTAGGGTAAATGTCCAATAAGTAGCTATGCTGTCATGAGTTATTTTAGAGGAAGGGTCTGATAAATATCTTGAGTTTCTGGAACATTGGGCAGAGGTTCTGGATGCCTATGTAATGACAGTAAGGGGTCAAATTTCAGATTCCATCCAGGCTGAGATGTGCCTAAGTCATGCTTCCTCAATGTCTTCCTGGCTCCATTTTGGAGAGCTCTCTTAGCAATACTGACTTCCTTCTGATCTTTTTTCACACTAGAGACAAGCCTAAAAAGCCACTAGTGGCGTCCCTTCCCCTAGAAGGTAGACTCTGGAAAGAGTTGACAACCTTCCTCAGAGTCCTGGCACCTGGAGGCAAACAGACGTGAATGTCCCCTTCACGGACACCCTTCCAACATTCCTTTTTCCCCAGGACATGGCCACTTGAGTTTCCAGTTAGTTCCACCCCCTCTCAGTGCAGAAACTGGCTTTTTTCTGCAAACATGCCCCCTTTTAAATTTTTCTCCCTTTTTCTAGATATGTTCCCACACTCCCAGACTCGCATGGAAGCCTTTAACACATCCACATGGCTGGTGCTTAACTTAGTAGCAGCTCCTCAAGGACAATAAACATTTATTGAGCACCTACTATATACTCAGAACCCCTCTTCAGTGTTTCCTTTTAGAAGGTTGAGGTCACACTTAGCTACTCAGGAAACATCCTCCAGTCCCTTTCATTACTCCCCTGCATTCTTCAAACATATGTTTGTTTCCTCTGGGGGATCCTGCTGTACATGTGTGTGTACACAGACACACACATACCACAGAGCAGTGGACACAAATTGGTATCATCAGCGAGAAATCCCGCAAGTGGAGACACACAACAGCATCCCACTCACTTCCATCCCAAAGGTCCTCAAGTCCGCATGGGTGACCCCAGGTGTACAGAACAGAAGGAACTTTTTCTATGGCATCAATACTTGACCTAGAGCAAGAATGACCACACACAAGGTGCTCCTGATGGGGAAGCTGAGACACTAGTTCATTGGTGCCTGACAGCCTGGAGGCTCAGGCTCAGCCATATGGATCTCTGACTCCCATCCCTCTGTCTCTTTATAATTCTCCCTCTCTTCACATTATTGAACCCAGAAGTTGCAAATTAAACTGGCGGCTCAGATGTTAAATCTAGCCAGCAGATGGCCAGAAGGGTGTAATCATAGGTTTTGGATTAGTTGCTAAAAAAAAGGAGGATTAAACATGAAACTCTGAAATTCCAGATTCCCTCCTCAGTCCTTTCAACCTGCCCAGCCCTGAAATGCATGAGACTTTGAAACCTCAATGTCACACCAGGCTGCTGCTTCTTTTTTTGCGGTACGCGGGCCTCTCACTGTTGTGGCCTCTCCCGTTGCGGAGCACAGGCTCCGGACGCGCAGGCTCAGCGGCCATGGCTCACAGGCCCAGCCGCTCCGCGGCATGTGGGATCTTCCCGGACCGGGGCACGAACCCGTGTCCCTTGCATCGGCAGGCGGACTCTCAACCACTGCACCACCAGGGAAGCCCCAGGTGGTTTCTTAAAGATTCTTTTATGTACGCTTATTGCAAGCATCTCCAACCCCCCACCCCCAGCAACCCTCTTATTGACACAGCCTTCCTCTGGCTGACAACGCACTACAAAACGTTTATCACACACAATTCCCCACTTTCCACACATCACATGGATCTGCCTGGCCCTTTTGTCAGAGCAGGACAAGGAGGGTAGGAAACAGCCACCCGGGGTTTTTACAGGAAGCAGGAGCCAGAGGTAACCAGGTCCACCTGCTCCAAACTGCTTCAATAAATTATTCATTTAACAATTTCTGCCAAGACCTTGCTGCTGCTTAATTACTTGCTTGCTTTCTTCTTTCTCTTTTCAACTTTCTTTTAATTGAAAAGCCAAGCCAGCCTTGTCGCAACCTGGGAAGTTGGATCACTTGGAGATATGTTCTGACTCTGTCTTGTTAGGTGTCCAGCCACTGAAAAATGTATGATGCTTGGAGAAAAGGATGTGGGAGGAAACAAATGCAAAAAAAAAAAAAAAAAGCAGACTTATCAGCAACCTCTAATGAGGGAAACAGTGCTTTGAAAAACAACTCGGTTTTCTATTTAACAAGCAAAGCGACAAACTGCACTCACACAAATGAGCCGGGAATCTAAGAGTGACTTCTGGAAAATGATGGTTGGAATCACTAATGGAGAAAACAAACAGCAGGGGCAGACACAGCTGGTACCTCACTGTTGTCTGAAAGGGACTTGAGACCAAACGAGGGCTCTAAAATCTGTGCCTGAAGAACTGGGAAATGGAGCCCATCTGAGCCATCAGATCAGAAATAGGAACTTAGTGTTTAGTACTGGGAAAAAGACTTTGCATTTTACCCAAGCTCATGGGTTTCAGGCTGGGTTCTCAAGATGCCCAGAGCTGGTGGGAGGGCCAGAAGGGGCCAAACAGGTGCTCTTTGATCCTACAGCCATATATCACACTTTCCATATTGAGTGCCAGAAAAGATTTTCTTCAAAATATTTCATTTAATATCAATAGTATTTTATTATAAATTAATGTTAAATATTAGTACTTTCATATTATATTTTACTTATGTTTCTATATAAAACTATTTCAAAATTTAATCAACATAAAAATATTACTGAGCTATCTTGTCTTATTTTGTATTAAGTCTTCAAAATCTGGTGTGTATTTAATAATTACAGCACTTTGGACTAGCCACATTTTGAGCACTCAATAGCCACATGGAGCTAATGGCTACCATATTTGAAAGTACAGATCTAGAGCATTTATCTTTTCTTTCATATTTTCTCTACATTATGGCAATGAACCTCAATTTTATCTTCCACCTCTCCTCCTAAACGTTTTATTTCTGCAGTCACTTAGAACTTCCCAGAATGTTTCTGTTCTCATTATTTTTAAGTGAAAAAAAAATAGTAGAAGGTATCGAGTTCTTATTTAATAAATCCAATAGTTTCTCCCTATGGACCCCAATAAAAGATTTTGTTGTATTGTTTTGCTTTAGGTCTCTTCTGTTCCCTTCCCTTTCCTCTGGTATCAGTTTTTGCCTTTGTTTACTTTGGCCTCCCTATGCCTGGTGAGCTCTGTATAATCCTATTTGAAAATCAAGGATTCTGTTGATGTATCTAGGGAGAAGACGCGGGTTTCTTCTGGGGCAGGGGGCTGGCTGTGAGGCTAAGGAGGATGGGGGATCTTTAAGGGGATGCTACCATGGTACTGGCAACCCTAATTGCCCATGGGGTTGGTAGTTTGTTTAGAGATGAGTGCTGGGGGTTTTAGCTGGGGCAAAATGCTACACTGCTGAACTCTGTGATGGGGGATATGTGTTGGGGTAGCTTTTCTAAATTAAGACTTTCTAGTAACCACACTCCCCCAACACACACACACACACTCCTCTCTCCTCTCCTGCTCATTTTGAGCCTCGGAGTCTCTTTCTACAGGGATGACTTCCGCTCGCCCACTGATGACCTAGTCAACATGCCCCTCACACACTGTTCACTATTACCAGCTGCTGTGGTTTGGGGTCCCTAGAAGGAGCATCTGAGATGGGAGTTCTTATACAAGTGACTTATTGGGAGAGGGTTTTCCGGAGAGGGGGATTAGGGGAGGACAGGAGCTAAGTAGAGTGTGGTCTCAGCTAGAGCCTAGTACCAGCCTGACCCCCTGGGTGCTCTGGAACAGGAATTCCCTGGAACACTTATGAGCCTTTAGTACACTCACAACACCTGGGGAAAGGGTGCACCTACACTTAAAGTTAACTGGGAGGGTCATCAACATCTTCCATACCATGCGATTGCTCCATTAAAAAATCTTTTTGTTATTTTAATGTATTCTTAGGAGCAATGGGAGAGAGACACAGTGTTCAGTATTCCATCTTGAAACAATAGTCCCTTGATATTGTTTTGGAAAGCTTTGTTCTAACCAAGAAAGGAAAAATTTCCCTCAATACTATGCGCAAAACTGTTATTCAGGGGAAAAGGTCTAAATTTCAAAATATCCCAATTTTTCTAGAAAAGAAAGTAATTGTGGTGCAGAATCAACAAATATTTATTGACCGCTTACAGCAGCTTTGGCCCTTTTCCAATATATGATGTCGTTTAATACTACACCACTATTGTCACTTATTCTTAACAGATGAGCAAACTGAGATTCAGTAAGTATCTGGCTCAAATTCTGTGGTATGTAATGGAACTGGGACTTTTATCCTTTACATTTTATCCTATTAGATGCCGTACAATCAGCCTCTCTGAAATGAGCAACTGCCTTGACTGAGTAACAGGTGTGTTAGCTGAAATTCCCATCAAGGAGAAGGTGTCTTGCTGACCAGGGAATTGTACATTTCCACGATCCCATTTTATTTTAAAAGGAAAACAGGAAGAATCCTCATCCTGGGTCACATGCTATTCATTTACTTATAATCTTTCAGTTAATTGTCTAAACATGTTTATGTTACAATATTTCAAATTCTGAAACATTAAGTATCTTACCTAGAGTAGAACAGGTAGTGAATATTGCAGCTAACATTTAAATTCCAGTCTTTCTAACCCCACCCCGATGCTGTTTACTAATAGGTATTAATGCAAGAGCTTGAAAAATCCCCTCGGTGTTTGATGGGTCAAATGAAACCCAGACACGGCACCAAATTCAATCAGTTCATTAATTTTTTTTAATTTCAAGTTTTGTAGTTGATGGAATAATGCCTAATCACAATTATTGAAATCTAAGCAGTTTAATGATTCATATTTGTCAGGAGGGTACTGTTCTTGGAAGTTACCTATAGTCTGTTAGTGAAACAGAAACAAATCCTACAACCGTCATCTATTTTCCAGGGGACGGGCAATGGGGATAGAAGTAAGATTTTCTGTTTACTTTCTGCACCCACTTTCCTATTAGCAAACCCAATTTATCTACCCTTACAATGCTTCACTCTGTCCATGTAGATCAATCCATCAGCCACTCCCATTAATCTCCCATCCAACTTGGAGAGATCACCACTGGTAGATGATGATATTGTTTCTGACATAATCTTATTCTGGGCATATCTCTGATAAGATATTCTCCCCCAGGAATTACCTGGGTAGATGGTTACCCAAACCCTCTTATTTGCACATTTCTTCTAAATAAATTCCATGCAGAAAATGAACAAACATAAACCTTTGCATCTTTCCCAGACTTTAGACATGGAAGTACTTCAATGTGTATCAATGACGCTTTTCACAAGCCCATGAGGATCTAACCCTCCTTGTAGTCTTCATGATTAATATGTTTGCAGCAGAATCAGGTCTCTAAGTGGTTTTTAAATCCCAGAAGAAGATAAGAGACTCCTAAAATAAAATAATAGTTCCTGAGTTTTAGTAGAGCAGAACGCTTTTTCCCAAGAATGACATCAAACACGACAAAATGATATCTCTCAATACATCCTAGTGATGGCATCTGGAGAAGAACAAAGGCTGACTCAAGTTTGTTGAAGTGCCAAGTGCAATTTGATCTAATTGAGAGATTACTACTTTCTGTAGTCAGGGGAGTTCAGAAACTGGTATGGATTCCATATTTCAGTAGCAGAACATAGGAGTGACTGAACTAAGAGATGTTTGGGGGTTTCCAGAGGATCCTGTTGTCATTTTCTTTCATAAGAAAGTTCCAAGAATACAGATAAGTAATGTTAGTAAGTTTTCTGAGGGGAAAAGCCATCAGAAGCAAACTGTATTAGAACAGACAGCATGATCACAAAGTACTATTCGCATAAAGTCCCCTGACACTCTGCAAGGACTCTTTCTACAGCCATGCACACTTCACAGAGTAAAAAGTAAGGCTGAGCCAATAATAAGAGGAATGATAACTGAAACCATCACATACACAATACTGGGATACAGTGGACGTACTTCCCTAACACTGTAATAAAAAACACTGGTACCAAACCATAACTTAACTGCTTGTTCCAGGAAAGTGTTGCACCTGGAAGTAAAGGCTGTTAGCCAACCCAACAGTTAACTCATCCAAACAGATGGCTTGCTCATCGAGCCTTACTTCAATACCTCCATCTCTCTGTTACCACCAATCTACAGTGACTACGTCATAAACTCTGTTCAGCCCTAAACAGTTCCCGCCTGCAAGGCCTACCTTAAAGTCTCCCCTCTCAGACCCTAAAGCCCTAAACTCCCAGGGCTCTCTCAAGGAACTGTTCTCCCTTGATGCAATCAATCCGATCAATTTAGCTTTGCTGATCAATAGGGTTTGGGGGTAGTCAGTAGTCAACAGTAGCTAGAGCTTTGTTGATTGGGAGCCTGTGATGTATCAGGTACCATGCACTCTGCTTTATGTACCATATTTCTAATCTTTACTACAGCTCTGCAAGGTAATGTTGTTTTTCCTAAGGTATAAAGAGGAAATGGAGACTCAGGGAGGTTGGTAAATTGCCCCATGACACAAATAGGAAGTGGCCAGATCCAATGTCAATCCAAGTCGGTCTGGCTCCAAACCCTTGTGACCCACTGGGTGGATCACTACTCATTTGATAATATAGCATAGAAAGTCACATTCCTACCTCATTCCTTAAGCTAAAATTGACTCCAAATGTACAAATTACAATGTCAAAAATTACCCTATTATTCCATTCCTCCATTAAATTTTAGCTATACATTCTTTGACAATTTTAGTGGTAGTTACAGATAATAACACCATGTATTGTTGACTTAGATGAAATCATATAATTTTCAATTTCCTAGAAAAACACAAAAGCTCCAGAACTCTTCAACTGCACTTACTTCTTCCTACTTTATGCACCATTATTGTCATGAGTTTTCATTCTATTAACTGTTTAGACTACATGAGATATAATATTACTGGTATATACAGCCAGTATTTATTTCTATTCACCCACATATTTAACCTTATTGGTAACTGTTCTTTCCTGCAATTTTAAGCTTCCATCTGGGATAATTTTTGTTTTTGAAAATTCCTTTATTTTGCCCATATTTGAAGAAAATTGTTACTTGCCAAACAATTCAAGGCTAGCAGCTATATTCTTTTATCAATTTGAAAAACATACTTTCATTGCTTTATCTTTATCTCTGTAGAGAAGTCAGCAGAAATCCGAAGTCAGTCTTATTTTTGTTATTTTGGAGACAGTCTGTCCTTTTCCTTCAGCTACTTTAAAATATTTCCTCTTTGTCTTTGATTTCCAGCAGTTTTACTATGATGTCTTTAGTTGTGGTTTACTTCTCATTTTTTTTTTTTTTTTGGGGTACACGGGCCTCTCACTGTTGTGGCCTCTCCCGTTGTGGAGCAACAGGCTCCGGACGCACAGGCTCAGCAGCCATGGCTCACAGGCCTAGCCGCTCCGCGGCATGTGGGATCTTCCTGGACCGGGGCACGAACCCGTGTCCCCTGCATCGGCAGGCAGACTCTCAACCACTGCGCCACCAGGAAAGCCCCCACTTCTCATTTATTTTTGCTTGGGGTTCATTGCTCCTCTTGAATCTGAGGCTTAATTTTTTTTTTTTTTTTTTTTTTGCCTTGGGAACATTTTGACCATTATCTCTTCAGCTGTTGCTCTGACCTCTCTCCATCACTGTTGGTATTCCAACTGCATGCTCCATGAGCTTCATATACAGTTTTCTATACTTTCTTTCACTTCACTTCTTTGCGAAGAGATGCAGATGTGGACCCCTGGGATTCGGCTGAAGAGCACTGCAGTGGAAAAGTGCAAGATGCATGAGCAGAGCACAGACAGCCACTGCCCTATGTCCTAAAACAGGAATTCCCTCGTTCCTTGGCTTTGGGTGGTTGCAGACTTTCCTGAGCCCTGTCTGGATTGGAAAAGGAAAGCTCTAGCTAAAGGGCAACTTGAGGGAAACTACAGACTCCATTTTAATGAGCACCTCTTCAGGTGACTCTGCACACATTTTTTCCTAATGACATCCATGGAGTTGTTTCATTCCCAAGGCTTTGTGCACGGGGGAAAGATGAAAGGAAGAGGCCGACCACAGCATAATAGACATTTTGTATGGGGTCCTTACTATGGCTCAAACATTGGGTTAACTGCTTTCTATGCATTATTATCCTTTAACAACACTGCAAGCTAGGTATGAGGCAAGGAAACTAAGACTTAGACAGGTTAAGTAAATGGAAGACCTGGGACTTGAATCCAGTTAGTTATAATCCAGCGAAAACACTCTTCACCCCCATGTTAGGTTGGGCTGTGTTGGAAGGAATGAGCTTAGACCTCTCATTTCAGCCTTGTTGTCTTCCTACGTCACTGATCCAAAGGTACAGGCTGCCATCCAGGGGAAGACAGAGCCTGAAAACCTGGCACAGAAGACAGCATTGGAGCAGGAAGAAGTGAACAAACACAAGGCTTCCTTCCAAAAGGAGAGATACCTCCAAGAAGGGGGACTTTCTGCTCAACGCGGCCCCTCCTCTGAATCTTGGCACCTGCAGCTTCAACATCGTGGAAATAACAGAAGCCTGAACACACCTCTGTGGGCCGGGAGGGGCTCCTTAAAGTCCCCTTCGTCTTCCTTCATCTTCCCCCTTGACACGCCTTCTCTCTTCAGGGGAATGCCTAATAAGCATTCTTTTTTCCCAGGCTGAGTTTAGACATCTATAACAGGTGACGTGACAGGAGCACTTTGCAGTTCATGGCCTTTTCCAGAACCCAGAGGGAGCCAACATTTTTCTCAAAGGCCATAACAGCTATGGAGCTCTGCCTATGTGCCAACCCTGCAAGCATCATCTGCACAGCTACTCTTTACAGTAGCCCGGAGGCTTCTATGAGTTCCACTTTTCAGATGAGGCACATGGGCTTTCTCTGACCGTGAAGTTTGAGTTTGCTTATTTTTGAAGTTTTTCTAAGATGCCTCACAAAATCTCCATTCAGGAAGAATGGAATCTATGTTCAGGGATATAGCTCTCGAGACCTCTCCCACAGGGCAGACAAAGGACTATCTGACCTTTGGAGAAGAGAAATAAGATCCTATATCCTGGGTAAAATTATAAACTTTATAAATCCCTTCTGTGGATGAAAATAGATCAGAGGATGAAGTCCTGGGTGTGAAACTTTCTAGGTTAATTGCTTTGATTTTCAGTAGGCACATTTAGGTAGTTTCATCTGAGTGCATCCCTTGGAGAGAGTACGTGCTTAGATTATTAATCAAGGCTGTGTTACGCTGGGGCAACATCTAATTCCATTCAGAAGATGCAGTGGGAGTATCGTAGCAAGGGGAGCCTGGGGAGATGTGTGCCTCACGTTGAGTCCTAAATGCTCTTTTTTGTGAGCCTAGAATTTAAAGAGAAAGTGGGAAGCCTTCCTTGTTCCCTGGGAGTTCCCTCCTCTTCCCAGGAACAGCATTAAGACTCTTTGGTGTCCCCCGGTGACAGGAAGGACAGCCTGATCCCAGACTACGGCTCACAGCAGCTACTTCCCTGCAAAAACAAACAAACAAACAAACAAAAAATTGGCTGCACATGCATACACCCTTGATGGTTAAGCACTACCCAACACTAAAATAAAAAACATGTCCCTTTCCTGTTTCCTGACCTTTATTTCCAGATAGAAGTATATGTGAATCTTTTGTTGCCTCTCATGGTGCCTGATGTATAATTAATGTCCCAATAATGGATGTATGGCTGGCCAGATGGATTAATGACTAAATGGAAATATGAATAAATGAATGAAACACTAAGCTCTCTTCTTCTCGAGTCATACAAAATGCACAGAGTCAGATACCTGGTCCTAGAGTCTAGCCCCTTAGCAGCTTGGAATGGCTCCGGGAATATTTTAGTTTACTGAACAAACTCAGAATGGCAACGCTTGTCATGGTTCCAGCAGCAGCATAAAACTTGATTAAACAGCCTGAGCTACCAAGGAAAATGTCAGTCTACATAGGAGGAAGGTCTTAGATGTTTGCTTATGACTCAAAATGTGAAGAAATTGATTGTGGTTGCTCTGCCATTTTCCCCTAACTCACTTGTCCATAGAAACCCCTTTGAACAATTCCTGGGACTTCTACTGGTAAGGAATTAGCATGCTAATTAATCTAGACAACCATCAGCTTCCTAAGCAATATATTTAGAGACTGGGCTTTCCAAGTTCATGCCCATCTTTCTAAATAATAGTGCAAGAGCAATTTGGTATCATAAATCCATTAAGCCATGGTCATATAGGTTACAAGTTGCCATTCATTCGCTTCCGTGCCTTGGAGTCTAAAAGTTTGAATAGATCCAGAGCTTATAGAGGCTAAGATTTTCTCCATGGAATTAGTGGTACCAGAAGGAAAAGGAACATTCTATTGCTCTTGGCTTTTGATTCATAGGATGTTAGAGCTAGAAATTAGAGATTACCCAATCTAGCCTTTAGATTGTCGCTAGTTCTGTTAGTTTAAATATGGAAACTTAACTGTTCTGCTTTCTTCCTTTTCTTTGCAGAATGGAAAGCTCAGGTTTCCCCACACCTCCAAGGAAGATTTGAAAATTAAGCCTGACCTACTGACTGAGAACAGAGCAACAAGTCCTTCTTTATCATGGTTCTAGGCCTGCTTTATTTCTCAAGTTTTATCGGAAAAAGGGAGATGATCCTAAGGAAGTTTCCATAGCAAGAGAGGCCAGCCACATAGTAAGAGCTGGGTGAGTGAAACTTACCAAGTTCACTGCATGAATCAGGTGTCTAGGAGCTAAATGGAAGCCGATCTATCACCGCCAACTACCAAATCTTATATGGAGGCGAATATTGCACCACCCAGGTTGGGTGCCTTTACCAAGTGTGCCTCCCCAGGGGTGGCCAGTGAGTATATAACTTTGTCACTATGCATCACTGCCTTAAGGACTGGCCATTGGCAGGGACATTTGATCATGAACCACAGTCCGCTTTTAATTACTCCCTGTGGATACTCCTTATAATATGCAGGGGACTCAGAAGAAGGAAATGGAACCCTATAACTGGGAGGGGCTAAAATAAAAATCTCAAGGACCCCTGAGCTGTGTGACAAATGTCACTTCGGTACTGTTTTATTTTACAAATGAAAAACAAGAGTTCAGAGAGGATTTTAGGATTTGCTTGAGTCATAGAATATAGTAAAAACCAAGCCAAACCTAGGATCCAATTTGCCTGGGTCCATGGTCCTCAAGGCTTCTTTGCTGAACATAAGTCATATGCACATAACTGTTATAACTGGTAGAACTCATCCTAAAACATTTTTTAATAAACAAGGAAATAATCTACAAAGGTCAAGGTAAGAAATCCCAAAGTCTAACTGACTTATTTGTGGACAGACTCTCTGGAAACATTTGACTCTGCCTTACATGAAACCCAGGGTGAATTCTCTTTTGTTCCTTGGATCTTGTGGTCTTTCATCTTGGACTCTGCCCACAGATTTAATAAGCCTCACCTAACAATTATCTCTGTGAGGTGACACCTACCATTTGTAAATTGTAAATGAGGACCCGCAGTTTTACTATTTAAGTTAAAAGCCTGGGTACCATGCTCAAACAAGGAGAGACATCACTTTTGTATTTGCGATGTCTGTTCCTTTCCTGCTTTTTCTGGTTGAACCGTTCTCTCTAATTTCTCCTCCAGGTTGCCTCACTCCTGGTCTTTGCAAAAACACGTTCTTTTTTTTTTTTATCCTTTGTCATTAATTTTCCATTTGGGATTTCCAACTGCTCTCTCCTTTACTAATTATGAATAAAATGATATTCATGCAGAGACCTTCTCATTGCAAAAAAAAAAAAGCAGAGAAAAGCGGTGCAGAGTCAGAGGTTAAAGTAGCTCCTTTTCCTGGCTCTGGTAGATGGACAGCAGTGCAGGGCAGTGACTTTCGTCATTGTAGTTGATGCCACAGATCTTTGCAACTTGAAGGGCATATTCTTGATGCTTTTTTTAAAGCACTCCTAGCAGAGTTATCTTGAGCTTCCTATGTTCCTTTCCTCCAAAATCTTCATATAACCAAGGACACACTGTTGTAGGGTATCAAAGTCCACAGAGCATGGTCATGCAGAAGAGCATGGTCATGGACACCAACTAGTCCAGAAAAAGAATAAAACTATGACTTTGGGAGGCAAAGAAGGTTGACAGTTATGGTGAAACCTATTCCCATTCCCATTCTTTTCAGGTTTATAAACAGAAGGTCAAAAATATGTTCAAAAGAGTTGAGGCAGTCTTCCAACCCATATGTTTCTGATCCAGAGCCTGTGTTCCATCCTTCACAGCATCTTGCACCTTAACCTAAGAAATAGAGCCAGACATCATCAAGTTAGGCATTTCCTTGAAAATAAGGAGGGGATGTGAAATGGTGGAGTATCTGCATTGACCTACAACCTAGTCGGCTATTTACAGGGGTTTTCTGTGTTGATCAGTCAGAACTCCCTGAAGATATGAGCTGACTCTGCTTTTTCTTTAGGTCCTTCAGGTGTCTGCCGAGACTACCCTTCAAGGTTTAAAGAAAATTGGCTCAAGACCAGCATTGCGTATCTTGTGAGAAGTCAAGAGTCTTCTCTGAGACAAATTACCATCTCTCCTTTATCCTTCTTCTCCTTTGCCCTCCCTCTCTGTGGCTGGACTGCTCACTCCTTTTTGTTTCAGCTTTACCCAGACAGGGACTCAATCCCCTTTCCTTAATTGTACTCCAAACCTATAATATGATGGTTTGTGTGTTGACATCCTGAGGGGGGCGGGGGTGATGAATATTTACATTCAGAGAGAGGGAGAGAATTAAAGTGGGACATTAGAGCTCTCAGTCCTCGGGTGCCCTTCAAGGGCCCCCTTGACTGCCATCTTCCTCCCGGCTGCCCTCCCAGTGTATTGCCAGATTCCCTCTCTCCCTCATGTATGCTCTTTCCCAAATTCTTGTTTATTTCTTATGCAAAATATTTACATAAGAGCTTTATTCTTCATAATACCATTGCCTTCCTAATCATTCCCCCTGGGTTTCATCTTCCACATCTGAAGTGTTCTATAAGGGCTCTTGTCTAAATTGAGATTGCTCTTTCCCTAAGAGAATCTCTGCTGCCAGATATTCAAAGAGTGGTCTTTTATTCACCCTGCTACATTTGTTTGGACATCCCAAATATAGCACCAAATGTGAGCAAAGTGTTCAGCAAGAGAATTTGAAGTCACTTTGTATTTGAAGAGAACAAAGTAAAGAAAAACAGAATCACAACCCATTACTCCCAACATTCTTAAATGCAGGCTTTGTGTATGTCAGTTAAAAAAACTAAGTAAAAGATTTTCTCCCCACCCTCTCCCCGTCTCCCCGTGGGTGTCAAGCTAACAATCACCTTAGAGAGGGAGCAAAAGGCAGGACAAATGGCATTCACACCTCTTAATTGGTGTCATTCCACCCTTGTTTCCAGAGCAGCAGCAGTTGAGAACCAGCCTCCATCCTGGCACTGTCCTCTCAGGGCCATACCAGATGAGAAAGCAGCAGACACTGAATGGCTTCTTAGAAAGCATTCTTCTTCCATGAAAATGGACTTCTCACTGCCCCCCATGCCCCCAATTCTTTGGATCCATCATGCAGATTGAGCGGCTTCACTGAGGAATTTGGCATCTCATCGTGCACGTCACACATTCATTGGGCAGACGCAATAACCATCTATCCTGCTTCAGTTTGCCTGATAAATTAATAGGCATCTAATCTGTATATGAGCCAGCTGTAACCTCAGAAATGAGTGACTGGATAGACCATTTGGCTGCAGCTCTCTGGCCAAAGGTCAGCATTAAAAGCATATGTTTCAGGGAATATCTCACTGGCTTGAGGAATGGGGAGAAATCCAAGATTCTTCAGTGCATCGCACACATTTCCCCAGGTGGTTTGGTAAAGTGATTAAGGACCAGGATCTAGAATCAGACCATGGCTAAGCATTCTGTCTTTGCCATTCAAAGCCTAAGTGATGCTGGACCACTTATCTAGAAGTTGCAAGCTTCATTTTCTCAACTGCAATCACAGTAGAATTACAGCAGCTGCGATACCTCATAGCATTGTTGCGAATACATGTACTACATGCAGGACAGTGTCTGCCACACAGTGCTGATAAATATGAGTGATTAGCATCATATGGACAAGCAGATTCCTACTAGTCTGTGGACAGAAGATCTGACCTCCATATACTTGGGTTTCTAAGTGAGCTAATGTGATACTGGGGTTGTGCAGCCAACCAGGAGCACTCAGACCCACAAGATAAATGTCCATCTTCCTGGAGTAACAATTTGACTCCTAGGAAGGAATTTAAAGGGATAAACTCACCTATCTGTAGCAACATGGATAGATGTAGAAACCATCATTTTTGAGTGAAGAAGACAAGCTGCAAATATGTACAGTGTAATCCTATTTATTTTAAAACACAAAAACATGGTAAATGTTCTTAGTGTATATAAATGATTGCAAGTTTGTAAAGCTAAACCACAGATAAGTAGTGATTACATTTAGTGGATGAGAGGAGGGAGATAGGGGTTATTGGTTGTGGTCAAGGGGGGCTTCAGCCTATAGCGTTCTAAATGGTTTCGAGGTGGGAGACTAGATTTGTAAATTACTTGTTTAATCAACATTTTTGTTTAAAACATTATTTCATTTTGCAACAAGACCAGATATATAATGGAATAGAAAATGAAATTTGCATAGATTTTCAAAATAAAACGTACCTCGAAGAAGTTTTCCAGTTGCAGGATGAACTACCTACTGGAGCCTCCCAGTATACACGTATTTATCTTATTGTGCTATTAAAGGAATTTTGAAAGAAAAGCTTGAGAAAAGATTGAATGAGATCTTACTCCTTTTTCCTCAAACTTGGTTGGTAACACAACATACACCCACTTACCCAGGCCAGAATGTCAGCTAGCCATTGTTTTCCATTCTCTTCATATTCAACTACTTCCCAAGGCCAGCTTCTTAAACCCCTCAAAAACTTGTCTATTTCTCTTAATTCTCATTTATCTAGGGTATCCTCATCTCTTGCCTGAATTATGGCAAAAGCCTCCATACTGGCTCCCTTGCCTTCATTCTCATGATCCCCTCCAATCCACCAACACAAAGGTGCCCTCATGATCTTTAAAATGCAAATACCATCAGGTCATTGTGCTGCTTAGAATTCTTTGGTGGCTCTGCACCATCTATAATTCATTGAAGCACCTTAGTAGCAAAGGCAATTCATGACATGAAAGAGGGACTCACTGACCACCAGGCTGTCCTTGTCTTCATTAGCATAGTTTCAACTTGCAGGCAGACGTCCAGAGGAAGCTGATTTGGTAGATCCCCTTGCACCTACATAGGGCCAGGTGACAGGTTCTGACCATTGGAAAGTGAGCTAAAGTGATGGATTCCTCTATGGTCCACAGCCTCCTTGCTTTCTTTCCTCTTCCCCCAACTGGATGAATATCACAGGGCTCTGGGGAAGGAAGGGGCCTGGGTACCTGAATCACCACGTGGAGGCCCACTACCTGCTGATCAAGAACACTTATCAAATTGTTACATGTGTAAGAAATCAATTTCTATTACAGTTGAGCTATATGAAATAATAAGAAATATATTGGTCCCTTCCCCCAGTTCCTGGCACAGAGCTCCTAAAACCCTTATAATTTCCTATGCGACAAGAACACTAAGAGTCTCTCTTGTTCTAATATTTGGTCTTTGGCCCATCCTTGACACACGGCTTCTAAATCCCTTGTAATTTCCTAAGTGACAAGAGACTAGGAACATCTTTTGCTCTATTGAGGTGACTCTGGGTGACTCTGGGTGGCTCCTGGTTGTGGGGGGGCTGGTCATCAGAAAGATTAAGCCATGATGATAAGATTAGAATCTTCACTCCCCCAATACTCCAGAGAGGGGAGAGAGAAGGAAATGAAGTTAATAACTGATCATGCCTATGTGAGGAAACTGCCATAAACTCACAGCAGTACAGCGTTCAAAGAACATCCAGGCTGGTGAACACATCCACACCAGGAGGGCAATGCATCCCAACTCCATGGGGAGAGAAGCTTCTGCCCTCAGGACCTTGTCTGAGCTATCTCTTCATCTGGCTGCTCCTCTGTATCCTTTATCTTATCTTTTAATAAACTGTAAACATAAGTAAGTATTTCCCTGAGTTCTGTGAGCCACTGTAATAAATTAATTGAACCTCAGTAGGGGTCATGGGAACCTCTGATTTGTAGCCAAATTGGACAGAAGTTGATGAAGGTACCAGTTTAGTAAGACCCATCCTGTCTGCTTAATCTCCACTCACCACCTTCCTTCTTATCTCACCTACCCCTACTGGATTCCCAAAGAGTGGCTGGAGAGGAAAAAGGTGAAGTACAGGGCGGAGAAGTATAGGTGGAGCTATCACACCTCATTTCCTCACTCACAGACCTGACACCTGAAGCCACCAATGCTGGGGTGGGGGGAGGAGAGTCTCCATTACAGTCAGTTCAGAGTTTTGAATAGTATCTTTGGGCACTGTAATCACTCAAACAACCTATTTTTACTTGTCTACTAGTTAAAGTGAACAGAAAATTCTTAGACTTGTCAGAGTTTTCCCTTGGAAAAGAAAATGATCTCCCCTGAATAAATTTAAAAGAGACGGTGGAAAATGAAAATAAATGTGTGCTTTGATTTGTGAACTTGAGTTTCAGAAGTTCTGCATGTATGGAGGTTCCTTAGAAAATGAAAAATAGAGCTACCCTATGACCCAGCAATCCCACTACTGGGCATACACCCTGAGAAAACCATAATTCAAAGAGTCATGTACCACAATGTTCATTGCAGCTCTATTTACAATAGCCAAGACATGGAAGCAACCTAAGTGTCCACTGACAGATGAATGGATAAAGAAGATGTGACACATATATACAATGGAATATTACTCAGCCGTAAAAAGAAACAAAATTGAGTTATTTGTAGTGAGGTGGATGGACCTAGAGTCTGTCACACAGAGTGAAGTAAGTCAGAAAGAGAAAAACAAATACCGTATGCTAACACATATATATATGGAATCTAAAAAAAAAAAAAATGGTTCTGAAGAACCTAGGGGCAGGACAGGAATAAAGACACAGATGTAGAGAATGGACTTGAGGACACGGGAGTGGGGGGAAGCTGGGACAAGGTGAGAGAGTAACATTGATATATATATACACTACCACATGTAAAATAGCTAGCTAGTGGGAAGCAGCTGCATAGCACAGGGAGATCAACTCGGTGCTTTGTGACCACCTAGAGGGTGGGTGGGAGACACAAGAAGGAGAAGATATGGAGATATATGTATACGTATAGCTGATTCACTTTGTTATACAGCAGAGACTAACACAACATTGTAAAGCAATTATATTCCAATAAAGATGTAAAAAAAAAAGTTCTGCATATTTCAAACAAGGTCCTACTGTATAGCACAGAGAACTATATTCAATATCTTATGATAAACCATAATAGAAAAGAATATAACAAAGAATATATGTATATATGTATAACTGAGTCACTTTGCTGTACAGCAGAAATAAACACAACAGTGTAAATCAACTATACTTTGATTTAAAAATAATAATAAGAAAAAGAAGTTCTGCATATTCCATAAACCTGTTCCATCACCGTCAGCACCACTAGAATAATCATAATTCAGAGTCAGGAGTAGACTGTGGAAAAATAGGTTTTCCAGAAAATAGGAGCATAACGGTGAAAATATTATCCAGGCCTACCTAGACCTGACTATGCTTTCTGGATGAAGAGCTAGTCTTTATAGTACTGAGGATGAGTCAGAAGCCCAACGTTTTTGAACATCCTCATAAATGAGGATGTCTAAAATTTTAGCATAGGGCAATGGCTCTCAAACTGTGACCTTTAAACCAAACCATTGTCAGCATCACCTGGGAACTGATTAGAAACACAAATTCTTAGGCCCCATCCCAGGCTCACTGAATGAAATTCATGGAGTGGGCCTGGCAGTCTGCGTTTAACAAGCCTTCCGATGATGCCGACACAGCAAACGCATGAGAACCACAGGTGGAGGATATTTCAGAATATTGAACTATCTGAAGTCCTCATATCAAAAGGCAGTGATTGAACAAAATTTCAGGTAAAAAAAAAAAAAAGATTCAGGTAGCAGGGAGGACAGCACCTGAGCTAGGAGAAGGTTGTACCAAAATACAGATGGGGGCATCTAGACACAGCTGACTGGAAGAGGCCTGCAGCAGCTGGAGACCATTCAGGAAATTATGCCAGCCATTTGACAAATGTTTTCTAAGCCAGTAAGCAGTCAGGTGGGAATAAAACTGAGTACAAAAATGTATTTATTCATACAAGTCACATAAGTATCATGACCATGACTGTTATGCATGTGCAGCTGATTTTAAAAATTAGTTAGATTCTTCACTGGACACTTGAGAATCCAGGTAAAGAGTTTTCTATATATGAGCCATACAACTGCACTGTTTATTAAATGAGCTGGAAGCTTGTGGTTTGTTACATGTGTAAGTAGCTGAATTGTGTCCTTCTGTCTCCCACCCCCTACTCACACAACACACATCTATTTATTAAAACCTGCAGCAGAAGAGGGAGAGGTGGAGGAGGGAAGAATTGGGAGATTGAGATTAGCAGATGCAAACTACTATATTTATGATGGATAAACAGCAAGGTCCTACTGTATAGCACAGGGAACTATATTCAACATCCCGTGATAAACCATAATGGAAAGGAATATGAAAAAGAATGCATATATGTATACCTGAGTCACGTTGCTGTACAGCAGAAATTAACACAATATTGTAAATTAACTATACTTCAATAAAATAAAAATTTTTAAAAACCTGCACCAGTATATAAGCAAGTGCAAAGCTACAGCTAGGATCCACCTGATGGGGATGAAACAAGTCAAGAGTCTCAGATTCCTCAAAGAACAAGTTGCCCAGTAGCATTCATTTATTCAACTTGCATTTATTGGGCACCTAACTACTTGCACCAGCATCATTACAACATTACTATAGCTCATATGTAATATACCTCTTTACAAGTCAGGCATATCATGCTTCTAGGGATTTTCTCATTTAACCCTCATGATAATTCATCATGGGAGTACCATTATCATTCCCATTTCAGAGGGGTAACTGACACTAATTAACACCCACAGTCACCTAGCTGGGAAGTGGTAGGCAGAGTATTGTCTGATCTCTTCAGCACTACACTATAGTGTTCCCTACAACACTGAGTGCTTTATATATTAGTCTGTAATAACATATAGTCTCTGCTTTTTGCACATAGATTGTCCATTTTCTGCCTAAAATGTATCAAGCTCTGGATATGCCATTTACTACTTGTAGGAACTGGGGCAAGGGACCTAATCTCACTGAGCCAAAGGATTCTCTTCTAGCTTGTAAGGCTGTTATAAAGATGATATGACGTATGTACAGCACTTGGCACATAGAAGGTTAATAACATTCTTAGGAACACTTTGAAGAACAAGGGTCCACCTCCACCACGAAAGCCAGCTCCCTGCTGGCTTTCCCCAAACTGTAAACATTAAAACAGTGAATTATGTATTGGAGAAATAACAAGTAATTACAAATAAGACTACTTGATAAGAGACAGTTCTCTGTTGATTCGTCTTACTATAGTCAGGGAGATGTTCCCAGATATGCAAATACTGGTGATTTTCAAATAAAAATGTCTCTTCTGTTTCTGATTGCCCTCCTGGGAAATTTCCTTTGAAAAATTCATTAGATACAATACACGAATCAGTCCTGATTCAATCAAGGCAGACCTGTAAAGTCTAAGTCAGGGGAGGGTCATCCTCTATATCTCCTCTATATCACTATTAAACTACTAAACTGATCAACTTAACAGTGTCTCCTGTGAAAAATGTGGCCTTGTATATACAACTGAAAGAATCTAAGTCTATCAACACATCCCCAATCACATGAAGGTGTATGCCAGAACCAGAGGGCCACAAGCTTCTATGGCCCAGCTCAGGAATTCAACCAGGCCCTATAAGGAGGGCTTGTTTACACTACCTTATTTAATCCTCATGACAGTGAGCTTGGCATCATTCTCAACACATTCTAGATGAGAAAATTAAGGCACAGACCACAACTTGCCCGTATGGTACATCGGAAGAACTAGCATTCCAACCCAGGACAGTCTTAGTATAAAAGTCCAAACTATTGCCTGTAAATGACACTGACTCCCTAGTATAAGGACACACGTGGGTTATGCACCATTTGAAAAATAGACAACCTTCTGTTCTTTACCATTAGTGTAAATGATTAGGTAAATGACTAGTATCACCTAGTTTAAGTTTCCTCTGTAGGAGGTAATACATCCTTGTCATGAGAAATGAGTTTCCTGACTGGGCAGTGGACCCTCCAAATGTATGGGATTAGATTAGTGCTTTCCAGTTCTCATGCACTTGTGTGCCACCTTCATGACTTTTGCTATTTCCAAGTGTTATTTGTAAGGGACCACCATTATTACCTACCACAGATAGAAGGAAATCATAGAAATAAATACAAAGAAAATAAACAATGACATTACACCCTAGCTACATCATATTTCCTCTCTTTTTGTGAAAATAGATTTAAAACATTAGAAAAGTGGCAAACACTTACTAGCATCAACCTGAAACTTTCTTCTTAACATAATCAGAACAATACTATAGTATTGAAAAGTAAACACCATTCAGTAGGTGATTTAGTATCATTTAGTGCCTTGTCCAGTTGCCAACTCATCTCATACGTCACCGAAAAGCATTCGTTGTGGCCCCAATGGTAACTACCACACTTTAGGAAATAATGAACCTAAAATATTTTCAGAGCTCTTTCTGATCCTTTGACTTTATGGAAAATTTTCCTATTTATGCCTCTGGCAATCCACCTACTACCTAAATTAATGTACATTCAAGCAGTGCTCAGCCATGCATATGTGTGTGTCATAAATACTGGTAATGGATAAGTAATACAATCCTCACACTGACACTCAAAGGTACACTGACAATCAGAACACAAGAAAGCAAATTATCCAATTCACCTGGAACTTTAACAGTGCCTTGAAGCTGAATCTATACTCAGTGACTGGAAACAAAGGCTGGAAAAAAAAATCTGCCTGTCAGAACAACACAGCTCACATGAGCTCAGAACAGTGTGAGGAAATCGTGCTGGCTCTTCTCCACGAGCAAAGAGCACTATCAAGTCACATCTGCAGTTTATCTGTAATGAAGACTTGCCTTCCAAACGTTCCTTTCTGGCTCCCATGAATATTTTAGTTTTATACAAGAGATAAGATAGACAATTCTTAGGAAGAAGGAAGAAGCTATGCAGAAAAAGAAACCACCTATCTGCTTGCTCCCTGCTGGCTTTCCCCAAACTGTAAACATTAAAACAGTGAATAATGTATTGGGGAAATAACAAGTAATTACAAATAAGACTACTTGATAAGAGACAGTTCTCTGTTGATTCGTCTTACTATAGTCAGGGAGATGTTCTCAGATATGCAAAAATGTCTCTTCTGTTTCTAATTGCCCTCCTGGGAAATTTCCTTTGAAAAATTCATTAGATACAATTATCACCTCCATAAATTTTTCTGTCCCTTTCATAGACTTGAGAGTCAGTGGAGATCAAGTATAAATGATTTAGTAAAGCAAGTGACCAAATGTTATGCTTAGTTTTAAGCTATATCTGAGAACACCATGCCAAGTCACCTGAAGATGCTAATGGAAAAGTCAAGGAGAAAAATCTTGCAAGGGCATCCCTCATGTCTACTGTGATTATATCTTTATCATCCAAACAGGGATGGAGTTATGAAATGAAGAAAGAATGTATCAGTTAGATACTACTATGTTACAAACCACACCAAAATTCACTGGTTTAAAAGAACTATTATTTATTATTTCTCTTGAGTCTTTGCATTGGCTAGGGGTCAACTGATCTAAGCTGGGCTTTGCTGGGTGTACCTCTGCCCCATGCGTCTCTCCTCCACCTTCTGGGTCGAACTGGCTGGGCTGGACATATATCCTCATGTCCATGGGGGAAATTCTCTTCATGGTCTTTCCACATGGTCTTTCCTTAAGCATTTGTGCTTAAGGGTAGCCAGACTTCTTACACGGCTGTTCAAGGCTGCAATGCAAGTGTCCCCAAAGAGGGCTAGACAGCACCTATATTACCTTTTCTCATCTGGCCTTGGGAGTCACCCCCTATTACTTATTACTACATTCTGTTTGTTAAGGAAGTCACGCTGTCCCACCAGTTTTAAGGGGAAAGACAGACTCCTGCCTCTTGATGGGGGTTTGGCAAGGTTCTAAAAGGGCATGTGGGAGAAGAAATATTTTTGTGCTTATTTTGGGAAAATACAATTTGCTAGAAAGGAATAACGTCATGGAGTATCTCATCATTTTGTTGGCTACTCTCTTCTTTCCCATTCCTGTCCTCTTACTGCATTCTTCACACATTCTCTTTGAGCTCAAAGTTTTTCTTCTTCTGCTATGCAGAAAGTTCAGTTCTCTCCCAAATCCTATTTCCTGTCCTAGTGAGAACAAAGGCACTCCATTCCCCAGGAATTTTAACCTCTACCTTCTTTAGAAAGCACTTTGTGTGTGGGGGAGGGGGTGGCGGTGGGCCTTCAAGATGGTGGAGGAGTAAGATGTGGAGATCAACTTCCTCCCCACAGATACACCAGAAATACATCTACACGTGGAACAACTCCTACAGAACACCTACTGAACGCTGGCAGAAGACCTCAGACCTCCCAAAAGACAAGAAACTCCCCACGTACCTGGGTAGGGCAAAAGAAAAAAGAATAAACACAGACTAAAGGATAGGGGCGGGACCTCCACCAGTGGGAGGGAGCCGTGAAGGAGGAAAGGTTTCCACACACTAGGAAGCCCCTTCGCGGGCGGAGACTGCGGGTGGCGGAGGGGGAGGCTTCGGAGCCGCGGAGGAGAGCGCAGCAACAGGGGTGCAGAGGGCAAAGCAGGGAGATTCCCGCACAGAGGATCGGTGCCGACCGGCACTCACCAGCCCAAGAGGCTCGTCTGCTCACCCGCTGGGGTGGGCGGGGCTGGGAGCTGAGGCTCCGGTTTCGGTCGGAGCGCAGGGAGAGGAATAGGGTTGGTGGCGTGAATACAGCCTGAAGGGGGCTAGTGCACCATGGCTAGCCGGAAGGGAGTCCGGGCAAAAGTCTGGACCTGCCCAAGAGGCAAGAGACAATTGTTTAGGAGTGCACGAGGAGAGGAGATTCAGAGCACCGCCTAAATGGGCTCCAGAGATGGGCGCGAGCTGCAGCCATCAGTGCGGACCCCAGAGACGCTAAGGCTGCTGCTGCCGCCACCAAGAAGACTGTGTGCGAGCGCAGGTCACTGTCCACGCCCCCCTTCCAGGGAGCCTGTGCAGCCCGCCACTGCCAGGGTCCCGGGATCCAGGGACAACTTTCCCGGGAGAGCACACGGCCCGCCTCGGGCTGGTGCAACGTCACGCCAGTCTCTGTCGCCGCAGGCTCGCCCCGCACTCCGTACCCCTCCCTACCCCCGGCCTGAGTGAGCCAGAGCCCCCGAATCAGTGGCTCCTTTAACCCCGTCCTGTCTGAGCGAAGAACAGACGCCCTCCGGCGACCTACACGTAGAGGCGGGGCCAAATCCAAAGCTGAGACCCGGGAGCTGTGCGAACAAAGAAGAGAAAGGGAAATCTCTCCCAGCAGCCTCAGGAGCAGCGGATTAAAACTCCACAATCAACTTGATGTACCCTGCATCTGTGGAATGCCTGAATAGACAGTGAACCATCCCAAAACTGAGACAGTGAAATTTGGGAGCAACTGTACACTTGGGGTTTACTGTATGTGACTGACTAGTTTATGATTTATATGTTTATATTAGTTTAGTTTTCAGCACTTGTTATCATTGGTGGATTTGTTTCATGAATCTTTTTTTTTTCAATTATATGTTTTACTTTTTAAAATATTTTTATAAAAATTTTATTTTAATAACTTTATTTTATTTTTCTTTCTTTCTTTCTTCTTTTCCTTACTTTTCTTCTGAGCCATGTGGCTGACAGGGTCTTAGTGCTCCAGTTGGGTGTCAGGCCTGAGCCTCTGAGGTGGGAGAGCGGAGTTCAAGACATTGGTCCACCAGAGACTTCCTGGTCCCACGTACTATCAATCAGCGAGAGCTCTCCCAGAGATCTCTGTCTCAATGCTAAGATGCAGTTCCACTCAACGACCAGCAAGCTACAGTGCAGGACACCCCATGCCAAACAACTAGCAAGACAGGAACACAACCCAACACATTAGCAGAGAGGCTGCCTAAAATCACACTAAGTTTACAGAAACCTCAAAACACACCACCGGATGTGGTCCTCCCACCAGAAGGACAATATCCAGCCTCATCCACTGGAACACAGGAACCAGTCCCCTCCACCAGGAAGCGTACACAACCCACTGAACCAACCTTACCCACTGGGGGCAGACACCAAAAGCAACACAAACTACGAACCTTCAGTCTGCAAAAAGGAGACACTAAACACAGTAAGTTAAGCAAAATTAGAAGACAGAGAAACACACAGCAGATGAAGGAGCAAGGTAAAAACCCACCAGACCAAACAAATGAAGAGGAAATAGGCAGTCTACCTGAAAAAGAATTCAGAGTAATGATAGTAAAGATGATCCAAATTCTTGGAAATAGAATAGACAAAATGCAAGAAACGTTTAACAAGGACCTAGAAGAACTAAAGAGCAAACAAAACAATGATGAACAACACAGTAAATTAAATTAAAAATTCTCTAGAAGGAATCAATAGCACAATAACTGAGGCAGAAGAAAGGATAAGTGACCTGGAAGATAAAAGAATGGAAATAATTACTGGAGAGCAGATTAAAGAAAAAAGAATGAACAGAATTGAGGACAGTCTCAGAGAACTCTGGGACAACATTAAATGCACCAACATTTGAATTATAGGGGTCTCAGAAGAAGAGAAAAAGAAAGGGATGAGAAAATATTTGAAGAGATTATAGATGAAAACTTCCCTAATATAGGAAAAGTAATAGTCAATCAAGTCCAGGAAGTACAGAGAGTCCCATACAGGAAAAATCCAAGGAGAAACAAGCCAAGACGCGTATTAATCAAACTATCAAAGATTAAATACAAAGAAAAAATATTAAAAGCAGCAAGGGAAAAGCAACAAATAACATACAAGAGAATCCCCATAAGGTTAAAAGCTGTTCTTTCAGCAGAAACTCTGCAAGCCAGAAGGGAGTGGCAGGAAGGACATATTTAAAGTGATGAAAGGGAAAAACCTGCAACCAAGATGACTCTACCCAGCAAGGATCTCATTCAGATTTGATGAAGAATTTAAAACCTTTACAAACAAGCAAAAGCTAAGAGAATTCAGCACCACCAAACCAGCTTTACAACAAATGCTAAAGGAACTTCTCTAGGCAGGAAACACAAGAGAAGGAAAGAGACCTATAATAACAAACACAGAACCTTCTGTGACTGAATTAGGAAGAAATAGAAAATATAAAAAGACCAATCACAAGCACTGAAATTGAAAATGTGATTTGAAATCTTCCAGCAAACAAAAGCTCAGGACCACATGCATTCACAGGTAAATTCTATCAAACATTTGGAGAAGAGCTAACACCTATGCTTCTCAAACTCTTGCAAAATATAGCAGAGGGAGGAACACGCTCAAACTAATTCTAGGAGGCCACCATCACCATGATACCAAAACCAGACAAAGATGTCAAAAGAAAAAACTACAGGCCAATACCACTGATGAACATAGATGCAAAAATCCTCAACAAAATACTAACAAACAGAATCCAATAGCACATTAAAGGGATCATACACCATGATCAAGTGGGGTTTATACCAGGGATGCAAGGATTCTTCAATATACGCAAATCAATCAATGTGATACACCATATTAACAAATTGAAGGATAAACACCATATGATCACCTCAATAGATGAAGAAAAAGCTTTCGACAAAATTCAACAACCATTTATGGTAAAAACTCTCCAGAAAGTAGGCATAGAGGGAACTTACCTCAACATAATAAAGGCCACATATGACAAAGCCACAGCCAACATCGTTCTAAGTGGTGAAAAACTGAAACCATTTCCTCTACAATCAGGAACAGGACGTGGTTGCCCACTCTCACCACAATTATTTAACATAGTTCTGGAAGTTTTAGCCAAAGCAATCAGGGATGAAAAAGAAATAAAAGGAATCCAAAGAAGAAGTAAAACTGTCACTATTTGCAGATGACATGATACTATAGATAGAGAATCCTAAAGATGCTCTAGAAAACTACTAGAGCTAATCAATGTATTTGGTAAAGTAGCAGGATACAAAATTAATGCACTGAAATCTCTTGCATTCCTATACAATAATGATGAAAAATCTGAAAGAGAAATTAAGGAAACACTCCCATTTACCATAGCAACAAAAAGATTTAAATACCTAGGAATAAACCTACCTAAGCAGACAAAAGACATGTATGCAGAAAACTATAAGACACTTATGAAAGAAATTAAAGATGATACAAACAGATGGAAAGATATACCATGTTCTTGGATTGGAAGAATCAACATTGTGAAAATGACTATACTACCCAAAGCAATGTACAGATTCAATGCAATCCCTATCAAACTACCAATGGCATTTTTCACAGAACTAGAGTAAAAAATTGCACAATTTGTATGGAAACACAAAAGACCCCATATAGCCAAAGCAATCTTGAGAAGGAAAAACAGAGCTGGAGGAATCAGGCTCCTGGACTTCAGACTTTACTACAAAGCTACAGTAAACAAGACAGTATGGTACTGACACAAAAACAGAAATATAGATCAGTGGAACAGGATAGAAAGCCCAGAGATAAACCCACACACCTATGGTCACCTTATCTTTGATAAAGAAGGCAAGAACAAACAATGGAGAAAAGACAGGCTCTTCAATAACTAGTGCTGGGAAAACTGGACAGCTACATGTAAAAGAATGAAATTAGAACACTTCCTAACACCATACACAAAAATAAACTCAAAATGGATTAAAGACCTAAATGTAAGGCTAGACACTATCAAACTCTTAGAGGAAAACCTAGGCAGAACATTCTATGGCATAAATCACATCAAGATCCTTTTTGACCCACCTCCTAGAGAAATGGAAATAAAATCAAAAATAAACAAATGGGACCTAATGAAACTTAAAAGCTTTTGCACAGCAAAGGAAACCATAAATAAGATGAAAAGACAACCCTCAGAATGGGAGAAAATATTTGCAAATGAAGCAATGACAAAGGATTAATCTCCAAAATATACAAGCAGCTCAATATCAAAAAAACAAAAAACCGGATCCAAAAATGGGCAGAAGACCTAACTAAACATTTCTCCAAAGAAGTTATACAGGTTGCCAACAAACACATGAAAGGATGCCCAACATCACTAATTATTAGAGAAATGCAAATCAAAACTACAATGAGGTATCACCTCACACCAGTCAGAATGGCCATCATCAAAAAATCTACAAAAAATAAGTGCTGGAGAGGGTGTGGAGAAAAGGAAACCCTCTTGCACTGTTGGTGGGAATGTAAGTTGATACAACCACTATGGAGAACAGTATGGAGATTCCTTAAAAAACTAAAAATAGAGCTACCATACGACCCAGCAATCCCAGTACTGGGCATGTACCCTGAAAAAAACATAATTCAAAAAGAGTCAAGTACCACAATATTCATTGCAGCTCTATTTACAATAGCCAGGACATGGAAGCAACCTAAGTGTCCATTGACAGATGAAAGGATAAAGAAGATGTGGTACATATATACAATGGAATACTACTCAGCCATAAAAAGAAACGAAATTTAGTTATTTGTAGTGACGTGGATGGACCTAGAGTCTGTCATGCAGAGTGAAGCAAGTCAGAAAGTGAAAAACAGATACCATATGCTAACACATATATATGGAATCTAAGAAAAAGAAAAACGGTTCTGAAGCACCTGGGGCAGGACAGGAATAAAGACGCAGATGTAGAGAATGGACTTGAGGACACGGGGAGGGGGAAGTGTAAGCTGGGATGAAGTGAGATAGTGGCATGCACATATATACACTACCAAATGTAAAATAGCTAGCTAGTGGGAAGCAGCTGCATAGCACAGGGAGATCAGCTCGGTGCTTTGTGACCACCTAGAGGGGTGGGATAGGGAGGGTGGGAGGGAGACACAAAAGGGAGGGGATATGGGGATATATGTATACGTATGGCTGATTCACTTTGTTATACAGCACAAACTAACATAACATTGTAAAGCAATTATACTCCAGTAAAGATGTTAAAAAAAAAAAAAGGAAAAAGAAAGCAATTTTGTTCCCTTACTCAGATTTAGAACTTAATGATACTTGGACTCATCCTCTATAGGACTGCAGAGAATGGTGTGAGAGAAAACAAGGAGAATATCAGAAGATAGGATATTCTTTGTGATGGCCATAGTCTTTGATAAAGAATTCTTCTCCATGAGATAGAGCCTGGAAAGACTAAAGGATAAGGGAGTCTCACTTGTTCCAAGAAACAGGATACATCTTCTATAATGCAAGGGAGAAACATATGTGGACAAGACTCCTGAGGCTCGGACACCATCATCTAACGGTCTTTTTGAAGATGGAGGAATTCCAATGCTTCAGGATGGAGTAAGTGATTAGTCAATAAGATAAGAATGTCAGACACAGAAAAGGCCTCAGAAAGAGAAACAAAAATTCTGTAACTGTTGGAGCAACAGCAAAACCTTCCTGGAGAAATCCCCTGCTTCACACTTCCATTTCTTCTCCTGTGTGTATCCGTTTTGCATGTGGGAATAGATTATTATAATAGTGTCTCTGAAGATGCCTACTGCATAAAATTGTTCTGATGCAATAGTGTCCTTCACATTGCATTCTAGAAAAATTAGTTTTCCTTGAGAGAACATGTTGAGATGTATTTGTGTCAGTTTAGATTATATTCTGTAGCATGTAAGCACAAATTTAATTAATAATGACAAAAAATTGAGGGTTTTTTCTTATGTAAAAAGAAGTCCAATGATTGCCAGAACAGTCACTCTAATAGTTTTATGATTTCATCAAGGATTCAGTTTTCTTCTATTTTTTCCACTCCACTAAATTTACTGTGTGGCTTTTATCCATGTGGTTTCAAGATGGCTGCTGCTGCTTCAGGCATCACATCCACATTCAAGGTCAGAAAAAAGGAGAGGCATCAAAAGCCTTCTCCTTATGAGGCTTTGTCTTTGTATGACAAAAAAAGAAATGCTTCTCAGTGACTTCTGCCTACATCATATTAAGATTTGTCACAAGGCCACAACAAATCAAAATGATATTTTAATTTTCTAGTAAAGGTAGGCAAAGACATAGGATGGAAGTTGCAAATGACATTTGGTTACAAAAGTACAGTGTCTGCCACAGTAGCAGACCAGGAGTCAAGAGTGGTGGCTTCTATCTAATCCTCTATCATAACAAATATCTAATCATGAAGAAGCCTTTTAACCTCCACAACCCCAGTTTTCCCATTAAAAAATGGAATAATGAAATAGAAGATCTCTAATACTCTATGATCGTCTACACCCAGGATAACTTTAAGGCAGGATGGTTGGGGAAGACATTGTTGGTCACCTGCCAAATGGCTATTTCCTACTTGTCTTCTTTATTGGCAGAAACTAGCTCCCACTATAAAACCTGGTGAGGTTTTCTAAGCCTCTTTTCCAGCTAGAGCATGATCATGTGACAAAAAATTGGCCAAGGACACCCAAGGAAAAGTGTATGCCATGGCATCTGGGAAAGATTTTCCACCAGACTCTAAGATGAATGTGTAAGGAGAAGTCTTCTGGCTCCCTCTTCCATCTCTATTCCCATCCAATTACTCCTGTCTTTGGACTCAGCTGTTAGAGCTGTAGCAGCCATTTTGTACCAATGAGGAAACAAGTTAAACACACTGAAAATGATGGAATGGAAGGCTGATAAAGAATTTTAGCCATTGATGAAATCAGTTGTGGGACCACCTTTTTCTGACTTCATTTTATGGGAAACAATAAGGACCCAGTTTTGCTTTGTTTTGTTTTGTTTTCTTTTTCCAGGGTATAGAGTCCCTTTATTCATTAAAAAAAATTTTATTGGAGTATAGTTGAATTACAATGTTGCATTAATTTCAGGTGTACAGAAAAGTGAATCAGTTATACATATACATATATCCGCTTTTTTTTTTTAAAGTTTCTTTTCCCATATAGGTTCTAACAGAGTATTGAGTAGAGTTCCCTGTGCTATACAGTAGGTCCTTATTAGTTATCTCTTTTATATATAGTACTGTGTATATGTCATTCCCAATCTCCCAATTGACCCCTGCCCCCCACATCCCCTGCTGACAATAAGTTTTCTACATCTGGAAATTTACTTATGTTTTGTAAATAAGTTCATTTGTACCCCCCCATTTTTAGATTCCACTTGTAAGCGATATCATATGATATTTGTCTTTCTGTGTCTGACTTAACTTCACTCAGTATGACAATCTCTAGACTCATCCATGTTGCTGCAACTGGCATTATTTTGTTCTTTTTTATGACTGAGTAATATTCCATTGCATATATGTACCACATCTTCTTTATCCATTCCTCTGTTGATGGACACTTAGGTTGCTTCCATTTCCTGACTATTGTAAATAGTGCTGCAGTGAATACTGGGGTGTATGTATATTTTTGAATTATGGTTTTCTCCAGGTATATGCCCAGTAGTGGGATTGCTGGGTCATATGGTAGTTCTATTTTTAGGTTTTTAAGGAACTTCCATACTGTTCTCCATAGGGGCTGTACGAATTTAGATTCCCACCAATAGCATAGGAGGGTCCCCTTTTCTCCATACCCTCTCCAGCATTTATAGTTTGTAGGTTTTTTGATGATGGCCACTCTGACCAGTGTGAGGTGATACCTCATTGTAGTTTTGATATGCGTTTCTCTAATAATTAGTGATGTTGAGCATCTTTTCATGTGCTTTTTGGCCATCTGTATGTCTTCTTTGGTGAAATGTCTATTTAGATCTTCTGCCCATTTTTTTTATTGGGCTATTTATTTATTTATTTTTGATATTGACCTGCATAAGCTGTTTTGTATATTTTGGAGATTAACCCCTTGTCAGTTGCTTCATTTGCAAATATTTTCTGCCAATCTGAGGGTCGTCTTTTTGTTTTGTTTATGGTTTCCTTTGCTATGCAAAAGCTTTTAAGTTTAATTAGATCCCATTTGCTTATTTTTGTTTTTATTTTCATCACTCTAGGAGGTGGACCTGGTTTATTTATGTTATTTTTGTTTGATGTTCTTACTTGCAGCCCAAAAGATCCTATACAAAACAGTGATCTAATAGAAACAATTGTACATCCTAAACTAGCACACATCTGTCTTACATTTTATGTGCATATGAATCCCCAGGGTAGCTTGTTAAATGCAGATTTCTGATGCAGTAGTACTGGGATGGGGCCTAAAATTCTGCATCTCTATCAGGTAGGTGGTGTTGGTGCTCCTGTTCTGCAGATGATCTGCACTACAGTTTGGACAGCAAGGTGATAACCCACGTGTGGCTATTTTACAACATTGATCAAGCCACAGCACTTCCTTGGGCCTCAGTTTTCTCACAGGATCCTACTTCTTATGATCTAAGTACTATCAGAAGAAAATAGAGTAATTTATTCCAGAAATGGAGATACACATGAAAAGCAAACCGAAGAAGCATAAATGCTGAGATTTATTTTAATCCCTGTACTGAATGGTCATTCATCTCATTACTTGATACAAATTGCATCCGGGATGAGGTGCACAGGCCAGTGCTCATTTCCATGACTGTCCAATAACCGCCCCCCCCAACCACGCTCAGAAATATCTTGGGAACAGAATGTTAACTGAGCTGCATTTGCAGCTGCTCCTTGGAACCTCATTACGTATAATGTGTGTGCTCATCAGAAATTCAATTAATAAAGATTTGAAAAGATTTAGGAGCAATCCATCCTCTTCTCCACCCCTTTTTCAATGGGAATGAAGAATGACTGTGGTTATTTTAATAACAAAAAAGCCATCTGCCTACAAAGGTGACTGCTCCTTTGTTCCCTCTGCCCCAGGTGCTCCTGGCAGCCCACAAACATCTTGGTCCAACACTGAAATCTGGCTGCTTTCATATCTGAGTGTTCTCTCTCTGCCTCCTACCATCAGTGCACTTCACTTATGCAACTGGTGGAAAATAACCTGATCTACCCTGGTATACTTCAAACCAAAGTCTCGGACGTCCATTTACTATACCCTGAAATATGTCGGGTGTCAGGAAGGGATCGAGCACAAGAGCTCTATGGTACCATGAGTGGAGAAATGAGAGATATTTTTTTTCTTTTGTGTATATATATATACATATATATATATATATATATATATATTTTTTTTTTTTTTTTTTTTTTGCGGTACATGGTCCTCTCACTGTTGTGGCCTCTCCTGTTGCGGAGCACAGGCTCCGGATGCGCAGGCTCAGTGGCCATGGCTCATGGGCCCAGCCACTCCACGGCATGTGGGATCTTCCCGGACCGGGGCACGAACCCGTGTCCCCTGCATCGGCAGGTGGACTCTCAACCACTGTGCCACCAGGGAAGCCCTCTTTTGTATATTTTTAAATAAACTTTATTTCTTGGAACTGTTTTTTTTCTCCTTAGTTCTCATTGTGTTATTTTTTCAGCTTTATTGAGACATAATTGGCCAATAAAAACTGTAACATATTTGAAACATACATCATAATTCTGTATTTACATATGTATAATATATATAAGCATACATATAATATATATAATATGTATATATAATTTCATGAGAACATTTACATGTACTCTTAAAAATTTTAATTATACAATATAGCATAGCAACTCTATTAATCACGTTACATATTAGATCCTCAGACTTTATTCATCTTACAGCTAAAAAAAAAATAGAAGTTGGTCTGAAAGAACTGGTTCAGATTTACAGAAAAATTAAGATAGCAGAGTGGTCTCATTTACCACACATTGGTTTCCCCTGTTATTAGCATCTTACATTAGTATGACACTTTGTTGCAAATAATGAACAAATAGTGATACATTATTATAAACTAAAGTTCATAGTTTATTTAAATTTCCTTGTTTTTGTTTTTGTTTAAACCTAATATCTTTTTTTGTTCCAGGATCCCACACTGCACCGATGTTATGTCCCTTTAGGCTCCTCTTGGCTGTGACTACTTCTCAGACTTTGTTTAGATGATCTTGGGAGTTTTGAGGAACAGCAGTCAGGTATTTTGTAGGATGCCAAACTATCAGAATTTGTCTGATGTTTTTATCATGATTACACTGGGGTTATGTTATTAAGAAGAAAGGCCAGAGAAATATAGTGCCATTTTCATCCCATTCTATCAAGCAAACATACTCCAACTGATTTATAACCATTGATGTTGTCCTTGACCACCTGGCTGAGGTAGCATTCTTCAGGTTTTTTCACTGTAAAGTTACTCTTAGTCACTCTTTCCATGCTGCACATTTTGAAACAAAGTCACTATGGGAAGCTTATACCTAAGGGGTGAGGGTTTATGCTCCAGCTCTTTGAGGATATAGATCTGCATAAAATATTTGGAATTCTTCCATGTGGGAGATTTGTTAATTCTCCCCCATTTTCTAATCTATTCAATCACTTATTTATATCAATATGGACTCGTGTATATTTACTTTATACTTTGAGTTAAAATCTAATATTGATTAATTGACTGATTGAGTGCTCAAATTGGTTTGGCCATTGGGAACTCTTTGAGTTGGCTCCTATTTCCCTGTGGCATATCCCCATTACTGTGTGTATGTGGGGGGGGGGGAGGGAGGTCCTTTTTACTTAAAAAATAATTACTGGAGTATAGTCAATTTAAAATGTTGTGTTACTTTCTACTGTACAGCAAAGTGAATCAGTTATACATACACATATATCCATTCTTTTTAAATTACTTTCTGATACAAGTCATTACAGAGGATTGAGCAGAGTTCCCTGTGCTATACAGTAGGTCCTTGTTGATTATCTATTTTATATATAGTAGTGTGTATATGTCAATCCCAATCTCCCAATTTATCCCTCCCCCCACCCCAGCTACATGTAAAAAATGAAATTAGAACACTCCCTAACACCATACACAAAAATAAACTGAAAATGGATTAAAGACCTAAATGTAAGGCTGGGTACCATAAAACTCTTTTTTTTTCTTTGTTTTCTTTCTTTCTTTCTTTTCTTTTTTGAGTACTTTCTTACTTTCTACAAGATGATCAGGGCTCATCTTGTATACTTCCTCTTCCATTTATAGAATCTTGTATATTTCCTCTTCCATTTATAGAATCGGTCATTTTCCCAAGCACTCTGCTTTTTATTTTTAAAATTGGAGAATGGTATTAGAAACCAAGATCTGGGTTCTAGGTGTGTTCATTGCTGTTGGAGTGTCATTTATTTTAGGCCCTCTCAGCTAACAGAGCAAAACAATACATGTTTATACTAACTCATATATATGTACACAAAATTATGACTATTTCTATATGTAAACATCTGTATCTATATGACACTAAACATGAGTTCATACTGGTGTCCCCGACTCTAAGCCATTGCTTTGTGTCTCATTCTGGCGTCCTCTCCTTGCTTATTGGGAATCTACCACTCCAACAGTGAGAAAACTTGGCTCCCGTGATCTGCTATCCATTTAATTAATTCTTCCATTCTAGTATACATTGCAGTATCAGAATTGTTAACCTGTACCCCCATAGGAAACAGTTTTGTCAACTAGGCTACAGGTCATATGTGCAATTCCTTTTGCCTTTAACTTTACAAACTCAACTCATTTCCACAGATGTTTAGTTCTACACCTCTTCCCCCAACGCTTTTCAGTGAGATTGTTTCATCCATTTATAATACAGTTACATGCTCTTGTCACTGTCTATATTTCTCCTTGGGATCCTAAGACTATATTTATATCTTTTTATATTTAATGGTAATTTGGAGTTCAAAGTAAATACTGCAGCTCAATGTTCTGGAAAGAAACTCTTATTTACCCCACTTCTCAAACATCTCCACACAGTGATTCCTCTGCTTCTCATTTCATATCATTGAATTAAATTATAAAATAATATACTGTAACAACTATTGGGAATCTTAAGGGTTTCTTCACCTGTTTAGCCAAGAAATAGCAGGCCAGATAAATTATATGTTTTGTCTAAAAACTGAGCTAGTTAGAGATAAAAGCAGGTATAGGACTCAACTCTCTTGGTTCCCAGTCCAAAGCTACTTTTCTTATATTACCTAATATATAGGGAGAAGAGTGTTTTTTGTATGCATCTAAGTTCTCAATTGCTGGTGACACTGCACTATGGATGAAAACTCGGGCTTGCTACACTTTGGGTTTTTATACAGTGTGTTAACTATCCTCCTTGTCATATAAGTGTATTGATGACTAGCTGAGCATAATGTCACTTCCAGGGTAGCCTCTAAGTACCTCCCATTGGACATGGATTGGATTTTCTTTCCAAATCCTGTGAAAAAAGAAGGGGAAGAATAAGTGGGGATCCCTTTGGATCAATAAAACTCAGAAATACTTGGTTCTCATTGCTCAGAGCATCAGCTCTGACATTGCCTCTTCCTAGAGCCTTTCCTGACTCATCTCTCTCTGCCCCAAGGTTTCCTTTTCTCTGTGTTTCTATAGCATTTTTCACACTACCCTCTGTCATTAGACAGTGAACTCTTGAGGTCTAGAACCATGGCATTTATCTTAATTCCCTCCACAACTGACTTTGTATGTGGCAAGTAAGATCTTTTCAATTAATATTTGTTTAAGTAATTAGTAAAAGATGAATGGATCTAGAAACACCATTAAAAAGTTAGAAACATGAGTAAGATAGGAAAAAGGAAAAGCCAATGCCAGCCATGTGAAGAACAGGAGAAGGATGAAAAAGAATAGGGTTAAAGTTGCCTTAAAAACAATAGGGCCCAGAGAGGAAAGGGGATTGAGGCTACCTAGGAAGGAGTCCACACCCTCCACAAATAACATAGATATGGGGCAGTCATGGATGTACAGTCCTTCCAGGATATTAACCACCCATGATATAGGTAAAGGATCCTTCTGTGTCTCCAAGGTAGAGATTGGAAGAAATCTAAAAAAGCTATTTTAAAAAAAATAGCTATTTCACCTAACTTTCTTTCATTCAGTCCTCTACTTAAAACTGCCACAGTACTGTGAATGGAAATCAGAAAATCACAGGACCCCGGTGTTGCATGAGACAGGGATTCTTGACAGCATCAAAGGCCATGAGAGGAAAAGCCTCATACTCCCATTTAAGGCACCTCTTGGCCAAGAGACAGAAACTTGATCTTTGGGTTCAAACTCACAGAACCCCAAAGATCTGTCCAAAACAGTGACTAATGGCTTCACAGAGACATGAGGGGGGTGATGGATAGAAGTTAGACTAGGTTCGAATGAAAAAGCTAATAAAAGAACCACCATGTATTATTGATATTAGACAGAATGATGGAAGAGGCTAGTAATTGAAATAGCTTCAGAAAGGCCAAAAAAAAAAAAGAAAAGAAAGAAAGAAAAAGAAAAAGTAATATAGAATGGCCAAGAATGTCTACAGAATCATATAAACATGAATGCAAATCTGGCCACCTGTGCTCACTAACTAGGTGAATTTGGACATGTTAATTGTACTTCCCTATCCTTACCCTCATTCCTTATAAAGTTAGGATAATGATACTCATCTGGTAAGTTGGTTATGAGGGTGAAATGAGAAAAAATAGGTAAAACAACACAAAATCTGAAAGATACAGAAAATCAACAACCACCAAAATTTATCAAGTACTTATTGTTTGATAAATATTATACTAGATGTATTATGTAGTTTTTATGGTTGGTATATTATTGACCTATCAGTAAATGTCAGAAGGTTCCAAATTTTCCTTCTTACAAGGTCCTCAAATCTGAATAGTTTTCTTCTACCTTGGAGAATTTGTATGAAGCAACCTAAAGGCAAGAAAATGGTAAATGATCCTCCCCCAAGTATTCTGCATTGGCATAATCCATGAAACAGTGAGACATCTAGGGCAATGCTGGTTACAAAATAGACAGGAAGAAAGATGGTGGCATTTGAACAATAGCCCAATCTTCTTAAAGACAGCCTTCAATATCTAGTGCCTTTTATCAAGCCAGAGAGCTGGTTTTGTGAACTAGTTTCTTCTCAGACTCAGGCAGCTGCTGACTGACGTTAGAATAAGGGTTGCATTTCTCAGTAACTTGTAACAATTTCTCTCAATGAAGAGGAAAGCAAATTGCCACTTAAAAGAAAAGTTTTTTTTAATAAATTGCAGGAGCAGTAATTTCTATTGCCCTTTGGCTCCCAGAGACTCATGCTGTCTTTCCATGGTGATTATCATGATTACATGCTATTTAATTGTATATTTGGGTCTCTACAGAAATTGCAGACATGTTTCAGCTTTGCTAGAAGAGTTTTTAATAAAAATTCCTGTGAGAATAAGGAATACTCTTCCTTATTCTATATTAAACACAGTATCTTATATTCATCTTAAATGCATGATCACATCCTTGGTGTTTTCAATGGGAAATTTTGGATAGGCATCCAGTCCTCACTGTCACCATCTGGAAAGCCTTGTGGGATCATTTGGTCTAGGTCCTGACCTTTAGTACTAGGCTAGTCCAGTGAGGAAACAGTGGCCAGGCTATACCCTTCTCCCTCACTGGGTGGAAAGAATCTGAAGCTAATGACAGATTCCCAGTGGTTCACATTAACCTTGTCTGATACAACACAGTAAGACTTTCCTGGCCAAGCAAAGTGACAGATAATTCCTGACAAGTCTGGGAGCCAGGAGGGTCTGTGTCCAGGGCTTTGGTGACCCTACCGCTCCTTCAAAATGGAGATGTAAGTTGCTGAAACTGTTGCCGAAATTCAGCCTCTGTACACTGGTGTTGGATTAAATCTCAGAAACAGAGTTTTGGGTGAAGTAGAAAGAAATGGCTTAATTGCTTTGCCAGGAAAAGGGGGCCACAGTGGGCTAATGCCCTCAAGACTGTGTGCCCTGCCCTGGAGGGGGTAGTGAGGAGTCTTACGGTGTTCAAGGAGCAGGGCGTGGTCAGCCAGAGGGCATTCTCCTGATTGGTTGGTGGTGAGGTAATGGGGAGTCGGCATCATCAACCTTCTGGTTCCAACAGGTCTGGGGTCTATGTGCCTGTGGGCAGCAGACAGTTAACTTCCTCCACCTGGTGGGGTTTTCAGTATCTGCAAAACGGCTCAAAGGATGTGGCTCAGAATATTCTCTATAGTCCTGGAGGAAGAACTAAAGGTCCTTGACTCTGTTTAATGGCGAAAGTATCATTATTTGGACTTGCTTGACTGTTTTCCTTTCTGCAGTTTCTCAATTATCTGATTAAATTTATTCTTTGACTAAAGTTTTTCTACAGACAAAAGTCAGGAGAAGGACATGGGTGGGGGTCTATTCTGGGAAGGCCTCCTAGGGTCCTTCTTGGTTACAAAACCAGGTGAGGAAAAGAGGAATATGTCAGGTTCCTGGTTCTGTAAGCATCTGTTTCTTCCTCTACTGACTGGGACTTTAATCCCAAAGCTCAGAGAATATTAGAGCTGAATGACAAAGGTTTACAGTATCTTTCATTGAGTAAATGGCAAGTTAGAGTAAAGAACTCATTTAAGAAAGGGATGACCAAACCCAGGAAAAGGGCTTATCCACTAAACACTACCTCAGGACACATTGGTCCATGAAGTGGTATAGTTTGTCCTTGCAGATATCTTGCCAAAAGGGCTCACCCACCTTTCAAAATGACACAGCCTAGGTACTCATTTCATCCATGTCAGAAAAGTAATAACATCCCACATAAGGATCAAATAATTTTCCACAATGGAAAATACATTTCTCCAAACAGGAATTGTTTTACACCAACTTTCCTAAACTAAGTAAGTTTTATTTATGTTTTCACTCTTGAAGCTGGGAAATCCATATTGGTACAAAGCAGTTGGCTATAGAACAGAGAGAATTTGATCTGGCTTTGGTCAAATCTACCTACAGGACTTTTTGCCTTAAAAGCCTCACATGACAAGTTAGACATACATCCACAAGGTAACATTTATTTGTTCAGTGCTAGGAAAGCCTGACCATTGTTAGGAGACCTGGGTCTAACCCTACCTCTGTCACTAACTGAATACATGTGCTTCAAGAAGACATGATCTTCCTGGGATTCAGGTCCCTCATCTATGAAATAAAGCAGTTGCACTAGATCAGTATTTCTCAACACTGAACATATATGAATCACTTGCGAAGATTTTTTTAAATGCCATGCTCAGGCATTACCCTAGAATAATTAAATCAGACTCTCCAGGGCTGGAACTATGTGTTGAAATTCCTCAGGTGATTCTATTTCAGCCAGGGCTGAGACCTATGAGGCTGCATTATTCCTGAGTTTATACTATATTGACATTTTGTCACTTTCAGGTTTTTACATCACCTCTGAACTTTCTGTCATCTCTGAACTTTCTCTCCTGTGGAAGGAAGAATTCTAAGTTGACTCTCAATGGTATATGCCCTTTTATCAACCCCCTTTGTGTGCAGGTGGAAACTGTGTCTTGCTTCTAGCCAAGAGAATATGGCAAAGGTGATGAGATAATCTCTCTCATGATTAGGTCACATTACATATAGCAGATGGGACAGTGAAATTCTCCTGTGGGCTCTGAAAAAGCAAACTGCCGTGCTATGAGAGGGTCTCTGATATGACTGAATGTCTGACCCTCCAACCCCATAATTCATAAGCTGACATCCAATCCCCAGTGTGATAGAATTGGAGATGGGGTCTTTGTTAAAATGTTAATACTGTCATACATACATGTATGTATGTAATCTATAAATTGTAGCAATATTTTTGGACCTGTCTCCTAAAGTTAAGGAAATAAAAGCAAAAATAAATAAATGGGACTTAATTAAACTTTAAAATCTTTTGCACAGTGAAGAAAACCATTGACAAAATGAAAAGACAACCTACTGAATGGGAGAAAATACTTGCAAATGATATTGTTAAAATGTCAATCCTACCAAAATTCATCTACAGATTCAATGAAATCCCTATCAAGATTCCACAGGTAATTTTTATAGAAAAAAAAACTGCTAAAATTTATATGGAACCACAAAAGACCCCCAAATAGCCTGACAAATCCTGAGAAAGAAGAACAAACAGGAGGCATCACACTTCCTGATTTAAAGCTATACACTAAATTTATAGTCATTAAAACAGTATGGTACTGGCATAAAAACATACAAACAGACCAATGGAACATAACTGAGAGTCGAAAAATAAACCCAGTCATACATGGTCAACTGAATTTTAATAAGACAGTTGAGAATACTCAGTGGAGAAAAGACAGTCTCTTCAATAAGTGGTGTTGGGATAATTGGACATTTACTTGTAGAAGAATAAAGCTGGACCTCTATCTTATCCCACTCACAAAACTTAACTCAAAATGAGTTAAAGACTTAATTGTAAGATCTGAAACCATGAAACTCCTAGAAGAAAACATAGGAATAAAGCTCCTTCACATGGGTGTTGGTAATGATTTTTTGGATGAGACACCTAAACCACAAGCAACAAAATAAAAAATAGACAAGTGAGACTACATCAAACTAAAAATCTTTTGCACAGCAAAAGAAATCATCAACAAAGTGAGAAGACAACCTACAAAATGGAAAAAAAATTGCAAACCCCTTGTATCTGATAAGGGGTTTAATGTCCAAAATATATAAAGAACTCATACAACTCAATAGAAAACAAAAACAAATAACCTAATTTAAAAATGAGCCAAGGACCTGTATAGACATTATTACAAAAATAGTACAAAAGGCCAAGAGGTACTTGAAAATATACTCAACATCACTAGCTATTAGGTTAATGAAAATTGAAATCACAATGAGATGCCACTTCCTGCTTTTTTGAATGGCCAACATCAAAAAGACAAGAGCTAACAAATGCTAGTGGTGGATGTGGAAAAACAAGAACCCTTGTGCATTGTTGCTGGGATTGTAAATTGGTACAGCCACTATGGAAAACAGTATGGAGGATCCTCAAAAAAACAAAAATAGAACTACCATAGGATCTAGCGTTCCACTTCTAGAAATATATCCAAAGGAAACAACACTAACTCAAAAAGATATCTGCACCCCCATGTTCGTAGTGGCATTATTTACAATAGCCAATACCCAAGCCACAGGGTAGATTGATGGATGAATGGATAAAAAAGGTGTGTGTGTGTGTGTGTGTGTGTGTGTGTATGTATATGTATACTGAAATATTATTCAGCAGTGAAAATTGGGGAAATCCTACCACTGTGACAACATAGCATAATGCTTTCAATGTCAATCCATCTAAAATAAGTCACACAGGGAAAGGCAAGTACTGCATCATATCACTTATATGTGGAATCTAAAAACAAACAAACTGAACTGAGAAAAAAAGAGATCACATTTGTCATTACCAGAGGTGGAATGTGGGAGAAGGGAGAAATTGGAGGAAGGTAATAAAAAGGTAGAAACTTCCAGTTATAAGATAAATAAGTAAAGGGATGTAATGTACAACATTATGACTATAATTAGCACAGCTGTATAATATACAGGAAAATTGTTGAGAGTCGTTTCCAACAGTTTTCATCACAAGCAGAATTTTTTTTCCCTTTTTTCTTTTAACATCTTTATTGGAGTATAATGGTTTTACAATGGTGTGTTAGTTTCTGCTTTATAACAAAGTGAATCAGCTATACATATACATATATCCCCATATCTCCTCCCTCTTGCGTCTCACTCCCACCCTCCCTATCCCACCACTCTAGGTGGTCACCAAGAACCGAGCTGATCTCCCTGTGTTATGCAGCTTCTTCCCACTAGCTTTCTATTTTACATTTGGTAGTGTATATATGTCCATGCCACTCTCTCACTTTGTTCCAGCTTAACCTTCCCCATCACTGTGTCCTCAAGTCCATTCTCTATGTCTGTGTCTTTATTCCTGTCCTGCCCTTAGGTTCTTCAGAAAAACTTTTTTTTTTGGATTCCACATATATGTGTCAGCATATTGTATTTAATTTTTTCTTTCTGATGTACTTCACTCTGTATGACAGTCTCTATGTCCACCCACCTCACTACAAATACCTCAATTTTGTTTCTATTTATGGCTCAGTAATATTTCATTGTATATATGTACCACATCTTCTTTATCAGTTCATCTGTCGATGGACACTTAGGTTGCTTCCATGTCCTGGATATTGTAAATAGAGCTGCAATGAACATTGTAGTACATGACTCTTTTTGTTTTTTTTTAACATCTTTATTGGAGTATAATTGCTTTACCATGGTGTGTTAGTTTCTGCTTTACAACAAAGAGAGTCAGCTATACATATACATATATCCACATATCTCTTCCCTCTTGTATCTCCCTCCCTCCCACCCTCCCTATTCCACCCCTCTAGGTGGTCACAAAGCACGGAGCTGATCTCCCTGTGCTATGCGGCTGCATCCCACTAGCTATCTGTTTTACGTTTGGTAGTGTATATATGTCCATGCCACTCTCTCACTTTGTACCAGGCCACCCTTCCCACTCCCCGTATCCTCAAGTCCATTCTCTAGTAGTTCTGCATCTTTATTCCCATCTTGCCCCTAAGTTCTCCATGACCTTTTTTTTTTTTAGATTCCATATATATGTGTTAGCATATGGTATTTGTTTTCTCTTTCTGACTTACTTCACAATGTATGACAGTCTCTAAGTCCATCCACCTCATTACAAACAACTTAGTTTCATTCCTTTTTATGGCTGAGTAATATCCCATTGTATATATGTGCCACATCTTCTTTATCCATTCATCTGTTGATGGACACTAGGTTGCTTCCATGTCCTGGCTATTGTAAATAGAGCTGCAATGAACATTTTGGTACATGACTCTTTTTGAATTATGGTTTTCTCAGGGTATATGCTGAGTAGTGGGATTCCTGGGTCATATGATAGTTCTATTTTTAGATTTTTAAGGGACCTCCATACTGTTCTCCATAGTGGCTGTATCAATTTACATTCCCACAAACAGTGCAAGAGGGTTCCCTTTTCTCCACACTCTCTCCAGCATTTACTGTTTGTAGATTTTTTGATGATGGCCACTCTGACAGGTGTGAGGTGATACCTCATTGTAGTTTTGATTTGCATTTCTCTGATGATTAGTGATGTTGAGTATCCTTTCATGTGTTTCTTGGCAATCTGTATAACTTCTTTGGAGAAATGTCTATTTAGGTCTTCTGCCCATTTTTGGATTGGGTTTTTTGTTGTTTTAATATTGAGCTGCATGAACTGCTTGTATATTTTGGAGATTAATCCTTTGTCAGTTGCTTGGTTTGCAAATATTTTCTCTCATTCTGAGGGTTGTCTTTTTGTCTTGTTTATGGTTTCCTTTGCTGTGCAAAAGCTTTTAAGTTTCATTAGGTCCCATTTGTTTATTTTTGATTTTATTTCCATTTCTCTAGGGGGTGGGTCAAAAAGGATCTTGCTGTGATTTATGTCATAGAGTGTTCTGCCTATGTTTTCCTCTAAGAGTTTGATAGTATCTGGCCTTACATTTAGGGCTTTTATCCATTTTGAGTTTATTTTTGTGTATGGTGTTAGGGAGTGATCTAATTTCATTCTTTTACATGTAGCTGTCCAGTTTTCCCAGCACCACTTACTGAAGAGGCTATCTATTTTCCATTGTATATTCTTGCCTCCTTTATCAAAAATAAGGTGACCGTAGGTGCGTGGGTTTATCTATGGGCTTTCTATCCTGTTCCATTGATCTATATTTCTGTTTTTGTGCCAGTACCATACTGTCTTGATTACTGTAGCTTTTTGTAATGTCTGAAGTCCTGCAACCTGATTCCTCCAGTTCCGTTTTTCTTTCTCAAGATTGCTTTGGCTATTCACGGTCTTTTCTGTTTCCATACAAATTGTGAAATTATTTGTTCTACTTCTGTGAAAAATGCCATTGGTAGTTTGATAGGGATTGAATTGAATCTGTAGACTGCTTTGGGTAGTATAGTCATTTTCACAATGTTGATTCTTCCAATCCAAGAACATGGTATATCTCTCCATCTGTTTGTATCATCTTTAATTTCTTTCATAAGTGTCTTATAGTTTTCTGCATACAGGTCTTTTGTCTCCTTAGGTAGGTTTATTCCTAGGTATTTTTTTCTTTTCATTGCAATGGTAAATACGAGTGTTTCCTTAATTTCTTTCAGATTTTTCATCATTATTGTATAGGAATACAAGAGATTTCTGTGCAGTAATTTTGTGTCCTGCTACTTTACCAAATTCATTGATTAGCTCTAGTAGTTTTCTAGGGCATCTTTAGAATTCTCTCTATATAGTATCATGTTATCTGCAAAGAGTGATAGCTTTAATTCTTCTTTTCAGATTTGGATTCCTTTTATTTATTTTTCTTCTCTGATTGCTGTTGCTGAAGCTTCCAAAACCACGTGGAATAATACTGGTGAGAGTGGACAACCTTGTCTTGTTCCTGATCTTAGAGTAAATGGTTTCAGTTTTTTAACATTGAGAATGATGTTGGCTGTGCGTTTGTCATATATGGCATTCATTATGTTGAGGTAAGTTCCCTCTATGCCTACTTTCTGGAGGGTTTTTATCATAAATGATGTTGAATTTGTTGAAAGATTTTTCTGCATCTATTGAGATGGTCATATGGTTTTTCTCCTTCAATTTGTTAATATGGTTTATCACATTGATTGATTTGCATATACAGAAGAATCCTTGCATCCCTGGGATAAACCCCACTTGATCATGGTGTATGATCCTTTTAATGTGCTGTTGGATTCTGTTGGCTAGTATTTTGTTGAGGATTTTTGCATCTATGTCCATCAATGATATTGGCCTGTAGTTTTCTTTCTTTGTGACATCTTTGTCTGGTTTTGGTATCAGGGTGATGGAGGCCTCATAGTATGAGTTTGAGAGTGTTCCTCCCTCTGCTGTATTTTGGAACAGTTTGAGAAGAATTAATGTTAGCTCTTCTCTAAGTGTTTGACAGAATTCTCCTGTGAAGCCATCTGGTCCTGGGCTTTTGTTTGTTGGAAGATTTTTAATCACAGTCTCAATTTCAGTGCTTCTGATTGGTCTGTTTATATTTTCTCTTTCTTTCTGGTTCAGTCTTTGAAGGTTTTGCTTTTCTATGAATTTGTCCATTTCTTCCAGGTTGTCCACTTTATTGGCATATAGTTACTTGTAGTAATCTCTCATGATCCTTTGTATTTCTGCAGTGTCAGTTGTTACTTCTCCTTTTTCATTTCTAATTCTATTGATTTGAGTCTTCTACCTTTTTTTCTTGATGAGTCTGGGTAGTGGTTTATCAATTTTGTTTTCTTCTCAAAGAACCAGCTTTTAGTTTTATTGATCTTTGCTATAGTTTCCTTCATTTCCTTTTCATTTATTTCTGATTAGATCCTTATGATTTCTTTCCTTCTGCTAACTCTGGGTTTTTTGTTGTTGTTGTTGTTGTTCTTCTTCTTCTTCTTTCTCTAATTGCTTTAGGTGTAAAGTTAGGTTGTTTATTTGAGATGTTTCTTGTTTCTTGAGGTAGGATTTTATTGCTATATACTTCCCACTTAGAACTGCTTTTGCTGCATCCCATAGGTTTTGGGTCATCCTGTTTTCATTGTCATTTGTTTCTAGGTATTTTTTGATTTCCTCTTTGATTTCTTCAGTGATCTCTTAGTTATTTAGTAGTGTATTCTTTAGCCTCCATGTGTTTCTATTTTTTACAGATTTTTTCCTGTAATTGATATCTAGTGTCATAGTGTTGTGGTTGGAAAATATACTTGATATGATTTCAATTTTCTTAAATTTACCAAGGCTTGATTTGTGCCCCAAGATATGATCTATCCTGGAAAATGTTCCATGAGCACTTGAGAAGAAAGTGTATTCTATTGTTTTTGATGGAATGTCCTATAAACATCGATTAAGTCCATCTTGTTTAATGTGTCATTTAAAGCTTATGTTTCCTTATTTATTTTCATTTTGGATGATCTGTCCATATGTGAAAGTGGGGTGTTAAAGTCCCCTACTATGATGTGTTACTATCAGTTTCCCCTTTTATGGCTGTTACCATTTGCCTTATATATTGAGGTGCTCCTATGTTGGGTGCATAAATGTTTACAAGTGTTATATCTTCCTCTTGGATTGATCCCTTGATCATTATGTAGTGCCTTTCCTTGTCTCTTGTAATAGTCTCTATTTTAAAGTCTATTTTGTCTCATATGAGACTTGCTACTCCAGCTTTCTTTTGATTTCCATTTGTATGGAATAGTTTTTTTCCATCCCCTCACTTTCAGTCTGTATGTGTCCCTAGGTCTGAAGTGGGTCTCTTGTAGACAGTATATGTACAGTACTTGTTTTTGTATCCATTCAGCCAGTCTATGTCCTTTGGTGGGAGCATTTAATCCATTTACATTTAAGGTAACTATTGATAAGTATGTTCCTATTATCATTTTCTTAATTGTTTTCTGTTTGTTATTGTAGGTCTCTTTTCTTCTCTTGTTTTTCCTGCCTAGAGACGTTCCTTTAGCATTTGTTGTAAAGCTGGTTTGGTGGTGCTTAATTTTCTTAGCTTTTGTTTGTCTGTAAAGGTTTTAATTTCTCTGTTGAACCTGAATGAGATCCTTGCTGGGTAGAGTAATCTCGGTTGTAGATTTTTTTCCTTTCATCACTTTAAATATGTCTTGCCACTCCCTTCTGGCTTGCAGAGTTTCTGCTGAAAGAGCAGCTATTAACCTTATGGGGATTCCCTTATATGTTATTTGTAGTTTTTCCCTTGCTGCTTTTAATAATTTTTCTTTGTATTTAATTTTTGATAGTATGATTAATATGTGTCTTGGGGTGTTTCTCCTTGGATTTAACCCGTATGGGACTCTCTGTGTTTCCTGGACTTGATTGACTATTTCCTTTCCCATATTAGGGAAGTTTTCAATGATAATCTATTCAAATATTTTCTCAATCCCTTTCTTTTTCTCTTCTTCTTCTGGAACCCCTATAATTCCAATGTTGGTGTGTCTAATGTTGTTCCAAAAGTCTCTAAGATTGTCCTCAATTCTTTTCATTCTTTTTTCTTTATTCTGCTTTGCAGTAGTTATTTCCACTATTTTATCTTCCAGGTCACTTATCCTTTCTTCTGCCTCAGTTATTGTGCTACTGATTCCTCCTAGAGAATTTTTAATTTCATTTATTGTGTTGTTCATCATTGTTTGTTTGCTCTTTAGTTCTTCTAGGTCCTTGTTAAACATGTCTTGCATTTTGTCTATTCTATTTCCAAGAATTTGGATCATCTTTACTATCATTACTCTGAATTCTTTTTCAGGTAGACTGCCTATTTCCTCTTCATTTGTTTGGTCTCCTCGGTTTTTACCTTGCTCCTTCATATGCTGCGTATTTCTCTGTCTTCTAATTTTGCTTAACTTATTGTGTTTGGGGTCTCCTTTTCACAGGCTGCAGGTTCGTATTTCCCATTGTTTTTGGTGTCTGCCGCCAGTGGCTAAGGTTAGTTCAGTGGGTTGTGTAAGCTTCCTGGTAGAGGGGTCTGGTGCCTGTGTTCTGGTGGATGAGGCTGGATCTTGTCTTTCTGGTGGGCAGGACCATGTCTGCTGGTGTGAATGAAAGTTGCTTTTATCCAGTCTCCATGATCACTGCAAGCTTTATGATCAAAATTAGAAACAACTGAAACATGAGAACCATGTTCCGAGGTACAGCTAGCTCTTGCTTACAGAAAACAGAACATTATTGGAGGCCTTCGGGGATATTTTCTGGTTCACTCTGCAGATGAAAAGCTGAAAACAGAGCTGTCTAGAAGGCTTAGAAAACAAACATGGTTATGGAAGGGGAAAGGTGGGGGGAGGGATAAATTATGAGTTTGGGATTAACATACACATACTACTATATATAAAACTGATAACCAAATAGGACCTACTGTAGAGCACAGGGAACTCTACTCAATACTCTCTAATAAACTATATGAGAAAAGAATCTGAAAAAAAAATGGATAGATGTATATGTATAACTGAATCACTTTGCTGTACACCTGAAACATTGCAAATCAACTATACTCCAATATAAAATAAAAATTAAATTAAATGATAAACTAGAAAAAAGAAAAAAAAGAAAGCTAAAGAGTGAGAGAATAAAAGGAGGAAAGAAAGAAGAAAATCACTGGGAAACTGTGCCTGAGATAGCCTCTTGTCACTCCTGTTGTGGGGTGATCTTGGAAGGAAAAATGAGTTTTAGGACCTACCGCACACCCTGCACATCCCCTTGGAGCCATCTCTCCACATTGGAACCCAAGGACTGAGTCAAGGGACTCCAGGTGCAGCAGGTTATGGAAAGCACATCCCAAGTGTTCTGAATGTTCTCATGGAAATTTCGGGACCACATCCACACTTTTCTTAAGCATTTTTCCAGGTCTGATACTTCTCCAAGTAATTAGAAAACCATCTGTTAAACCCTGATCATGTCTTATATCAAAACTGAATTGAAAAGAATAACATCATTGTCTTCCCTTTTTGAGATGACAGAGGATGTGAGAGTTGAACCTGTGTGTGGCTTGTTTGCATTGGATTCCCAGCAGGTAGCCAAATGTGTTCAACAAATGCACTGGAACATTTATTTTCTCCTTTCAACCAGGAGAGATGAAAACTGTCCATTAATTTCTCCCATAATTCACAAAACTGGCAGATAATTAGATGTTTTCTGGATCCATGATGATTTGTAGGACTTTTAAATTTTTTATAAATATTTTATGAATAATCAAGTTGCAGAGTAAGAAGCAAAATAACCAATATACATATGAAAATTGTTAAGCCTCATTTATAATCAAAGAAATGGAAATGAAGACATTGGGAGAGCATCCTTCTTATAAAATTGATAAAATCGGTGAGGATCAAAGACAATAGTCATATTCATATGCTGCTGATGACAGTGCAAAGTGGTACAAGTTTTCTGTGGGGAGGAGGAGGATTTGGCAAAATTTATCAAATGCTTTAAAAATTCACATACCCCTTAGTTCCAAAATTCCACTCTATGAATGTATTCTAAGAAAATAATGGATGTGCACAAGCATTCAACTTCAAGAACATTCAACACAGTATTTTTTATAATAGTGAAAAAGCAGAACCTAAAAATTTTAAACAGTATCAGTTAAGCAAAATATTGTATATCCATATAAGAGAATGCCATTTTGCTATTGAAAATTACATTGAAGGTTTTTTTTATTATTATTATTGTTTCAAAGACATACTTGTAGCATATTTTGGTTAAAAAGGAGTTTACAAAAATTATGACTTTATTTTTGGTAAAAGCAAAGTGTTAAAGGTGAAAAGGTAGATAGGGTTTTGATGGTATTAAGTACTAATTGGGCCAGGGAACACAAGAATGCCTGGCTTTTGCCCTGCCAAATTTCCCTGTTTCTTTCAGTTTTCTCAAAGAAGAGAAATGCAGGGAACAAATCCAAAGAGTAAACAGAGTACCAGCTTATTAGCTGGGTCAGTGCCTGAGAGGTCCATGAGATTTCTTAGTTAAAGGTGAAGGGGGTACCTATATGGTGCTTCTGTCTCCCCACCATAGCCAAAAGCAGGGACTCTACTTAGGCAAACATACAGAGAAGAGAAAGGAAAGCCAGGCTTGCATAAGTTATTGATCTCATTGCATAGAATGAGGAGAGTCAATGAAAGTAAACTACCAAGGCACCACTTTTTCATCGGTCACCAGGCCCACGAGTAAACACAACCTAATGAATGCCATAGAGTTCCATAAATAACAGTAGCAGATTTCCTTCCCTGGGGTCATGAGGCAGGGTGGGGAGGGAGGTATGCTTACAGGTCAGATGAAAGACCCAGAGCCACAAGGTCCTGCCCGCACTGCACCATTTCAGCAATCTGCAGCTGCCTATCAAATTGCTCCAAACCCAGCAGTTTATGACACGGTTCTGTGGGTTGGTCAGGCTCTGACATGCTGCTCTGCCCCGTGGGGGACAGCTGAGTTTAGTCACGCAGCTGCATTCAGCTGGGTGCTTGGCTGGTGCCAGAACCTCGCAGCTGGAATCTCACACTCCAGTCTCACTCCTCACTCCGTAGTGTTACCTGAATCTCTTCGTGCACGGTGACCGGCTTTAAAGAAAAAGTGTTCTAAGAAAATAAGCCCTGTCCTGAAAAGGTACCCAGGATTCGTCATAATCAGGTATGGCAAGACACTCAGACACAGAAATTATTGTCATGAAGAAAGACGTGCATACTCAAGGAACAAGGGGTAAGGGGCACATTGGCTTGGTGTGTGAGAGTCAGATAAAGGAGCTGGTTGGAGGTGTGGGCTCTGGATTGGTTGGTTTATACATCAAAGTTGTTCTCACAGGGAAGTCATTTACAATCTCTAGGAATCAGAGTGCCTGGGAAGGTCAGTGTCTCCAGGATCAAGGCCCCAAATGCCAGCGCATCAAGAATACAGAGAAAAAGAAAATATAGTCCATACAAGCCCCAGTATGCAAGCTCTTGCCAAGCCTCTGCTTCCATCATGTTTGCTAAGATTCCATTGACAAAAGCCAATCACACGATCAATGCAAGAGATAATATAGGAGAGAAGTAAACAAGGGCATGGATTTGGGAGATATTACCCATTGAAGGCCATCAATGTCATAGTTACTTCATGAATATTGCTGAATGAAAGGATATTTGCCAAAGTCAACACTGGTCACCCTTTGAGCCTAGAGTTATTTATTTTGTTCTTTTATTCTATTTTGTCCTTTTCACCCTATAAAATTTCTTATTTTCAACATGAACATGCATTATTTTTGTAATAAGGACAAAGCCAAAATTAATCAACTAAATAAATACTACTGTCTTAGATCAGATTCCCTAGAAGCAGAACCTAACCTGAGGATTCTTGTGCAAGTGATTTAGTGGGGCCATGAGAAAACCAACCTGAGGGAAGTGGGAAAAGCAGAAGAGGACCAGAGAAGGAGCTGAGCAAGAGTGTGATCTCAGGTGAGGTCGAGTAAGGAGCGCTACAGGATGACCAGCACCACAGAGCCGACTCACCTTGAGGCGATGTGATCAGGTGTTTGTACCTCGTTTAGTCATTGTCTGTGGCTACCCCTTGGGAAGAGTGTATAACCTCTCAGACATCTCCCGGAAATAGAAGTCCCACAGTGGAGAGCAAGTGTCTGGGGAAGGACGCAGCTTTCAGCCCTTAGGAGGCAAGCTCCGAGCCGCTGGGGGATAGGTGTATCCCCTCTATAAAGGGGACCACTATCATCTACTACAGCTACTCTAGCTTGTTCCACAGGGTGATCTGGATCTTCTCAAATGAGTGCCTCTGAACCCCACCACAGAGTCCAAATATGCCCTCTAAACAAAGAAGAGACATCAAGTATTGTATACTGATGAATGGATGTTAAGTATGTGGAACTCAGACTTTCTCTGTTATGCATATACTATGAATCCTTTATGACTTCAGGGCATGGGATTCTAGGGAGCCCACCAGGATATTATAGATAAAACATCACTCTTTTCTCTTGGAATAGCTGTGACTCTGATGATAAGGCAGATTTTGCCAAACACTTCCCCCATAATTTTTTCCTCTGGGCTGAAATCATGCATGAGAAATTCCAAAAGAGATCATTTTTTTCTAAAGGTTACAGGCCTAAATTATAAACTCAAGTCCATAAGTTAGAAGTCTAAAAATTCTAAAAATAGGGGTGGATAATTAGAGTGTTTTCTCAACCAAAACCACAAACTTCCCTCTGCTGCACTCAGAGAAAGCAGAAGAAACTCATCTTTCTCCTCAAGTGGAAAAATGGGAAAGAAAAATCTACCAGATGCTTTGGATTTTGTGCACTGGCAATGTATTTCCATCAACCTCATTTATTTTTGCTTGAAGTCTTATTTTCAGGCCATTACATTCAAATACTGAATCAGGCCATATCCACAAAGGTGCTCTGGGAGAAGGAAATGGCCGTTTATTAGCAGGCATGCTTGTTTTCTGGTTTTTACCATCGGTGATAACATGAAACTGAAGGAGGGAGAAGTGATGGCTCATAGAATCTTCAGTAAGCAATTTTTCTTTTTTTTTTTCTTGCAGGATCTTAGTTCCATGACCAGTGATTGAACCATGCCTCCTGCAGTGGAGTCAGGGATTCTTAACCACTGGACCGCCAGGGAAGTCCCTTAAGTAAGCAATTTGATAGAGGTTCCTGGAAGCATGGAGCATCTGGAAGTCTCTGCTAAGTGAGCTATGGACAGAACAGAGAATTGCCTTGTCAAAAGGGCTCCAGATTCACCAAATTGAGAGATAGACAATAAAAATGAGACAGCACTGCCATGGTCCAAGTGAGATGGAGTGTGAGGCCAAAGTATTGCCACCCAGCTTCTTCCCAAACCCCACCTGCCTTCAACAACTAACCTATATGACCAGCCAGAAAGAAAATAATTGAGGCCAGGAATTTAAAAAATTAAATTAAAAAGAAATGGGCATATAGCTATACAGCTGGCTAGAAAGAGAGCGAAAACTGAAATCCAGAAGTATCAATATAATGATCTTTCTAAATCATTGTTCAACCATTGATTAAATAGAATTTTATTCTTTTCAACACAATAGGTTTTACACATTTTTAGAACTTTTTTATATACATAAAGCCACAGAAAACAAATCAATCTATTGTTTTACGCATGATATTTCTTGTTTGGGATTTGGACAGTTCAACTGCTTTAATTTTCTCATGGGAGATTAGCATGGAGGTACACAGTTAGCAAACTAGTCTTCTGTTTCCAAACTTCTAGTTCTAGTTCTTTCTCAATTTCTCCCCTCTCTCTCCCTCTCTCAGTCTTTCTCCCTCTTTTCCTCCTTCCCACTATCCTCATCTCCACTCCAATAAAAAGTTTGACAGATCCATCCGTTCCCCTTCTCACAGGGGCTCACTACAGGCCATCTGGTCGTGTAATCTATGGTCACCTCTCTGGGAGACTCTGCAGGTTAACAACAGTCCTTTGAAGAAACCAGTGGCTCTTCTCAGTCCTGGGAAGTTGAAGGAGTGAGCACCACATGCTAACACTTCCTCCCCCTGAGAAGCTGGCTTTGGAAGGAGAGGGAGATCAGCAGGGCTTCTCTGATGCTGGCCTGCAAGTGACTCCACCTGGCAGGGGTCGAGGAAGGAAAAGTCCTTGGGGGTCCTCCCCTGGGTGTTGTCCATCTTCCAGTGGCAGGACACAGCAGATGCCAGTGGACAGGATGAAGAACACATTAGAGATTCCACTCCCAAACCAGAAGTTTCAAGCTAGTTCTAGTTACTTCACTTGGAATATATTAGGCGAAACCCCATGACATTGCCAACAGTCGACTGCTTTGACCTAAAAAAAAAGGTCAAACCGAATCTCACGTGTCACCGAATCTATCCTGCATGACGTCTCTGAATGAAAGGAAATTGTGACAGTAAAAGAAAACGTTTGAAGGGACTCCATTCATCACGTCGACTGCATCACTCCCATGCTCAAAAATATTCAGTGGAATCGCCATTAACCCCACGATAATGTTCACATCCATCACTGTGGCCCAAAGCCCTCTTCAAGGGCTTCAGCCCACCTATCAATAGTATTCATTCCTACTTCCCAGTACCCACCCAATCTGTCTTTACCTTTCCAAACCTTTCTCTCCCTCCACCTCTTGAAGTTCAGTGTAAGTCATAAGTGTTTGCAAAGTTTCCAACTTGCCTCCAATTGTTTTACACATTCAACATAACTTGTCTTCCAAAAAGCAAAGGATAACTTTTCTTCCAAAAAGCAAAGGATAACAGACAGAAGAACTATAATCAAAGCATGATGATGAACTTGACCTTCTTTTCCAGAGCTTGAAGAGTTATTTGAAATTGACCTCACAAATTCAAAAGACAATTCTGAGTTTCTGTTGAAACAATAATACATTACTTGCTCTTCAACCAATAAAAGGAGAGAGATGACAGGATAAGCCTCAGTCCATGGGACTCTTCCATGGGGTTGAGGAAACTGACAGCTGTGCATCTTCCAGGACAATACTACCCAGAATTCCTCGGAGGAAAAAATAAATGTTTTCTTAGTAGCTTAGGTGGGGGCACTCATGTTGGGTCTTCCTTCAGGAGTTCCTCAGGTGATTGGATTCACAGAAAATTGGCCTTTCTGGCACCATATTCTTCCACAAAAGTGATGGACCATCTGAATCATGAGAAGTCGGAACCCAAAGGACCCTCTTGCTAATACTCACACTAGGAGGTTACCAGGCTGGTTAGGAACTGCAAACATGTCCACTACAGAGGCCAGTGCTCTTGACTGGATCTCTTCCCAGAGATTCTACAGACCATATTTCCTTTGTCGTACTCCGACCCTGACAATGGGCATGTGGTTTATTTTCTGGGACATTGCTAATGAGAACTGTGTTTTATCAGAATTTCTACCCCTTCCTCTTTGCACCGATCTCTTCTCTTACGTTTTTCTAGTAAACACGTTTCTTTTAACTTTCAGATAGGTTGAATTGGGGGTTGATGAAAGCCTATTTTAGTTTGGGTTCCCCCAGCCACATGATTTGTGCCCCCCAAGACATGGATTCATGTGAAAGTAGTTTTTCTGGAAGGCAATGCCAACAAATACGTGCAGGGGACTGGGAAAGTGAGCTAGGTAGAAAAAGGAGCCAAAAGTTCAATGTCAATCAAGTTACCCCTGAGGGCAACTGGAGCTTACACAGCTGAGGAGTTCTGAGAGCCAGTGTAGGACACATGCTTCAGAGTTTTCTCAGCTGAGGGGTACCAGGGAACCACAATATATATACTTACCCCCTCCGTCATTGGGGGAAAGCCGCTGAGGAGTGGGGGAGTGGTGAAATCCACAAATGTCCGATCATCTGGCAGGTGTGCAAAGGGAGTTTTGGGTCAGAGAGAGATGTCAGGCAAAGTAAACGCTGGCAGTTGGAAGGTAAGGGGGTGAGAAAAAAGAACTGGGGGGAAGGGTGCTGACGGTGTCTGCTACAAAGCTAAAACTCAATTAAAGAAGAAAAGAGCTTTTTCTTTTCTGGTAAGCAGCCTGAGATGACCTCTAAAAATGGTCCGCTATTCGCTCGACCCAGAAAACCCCAAAGCAAGTCAAGAGGTTCAAACCTTTGTGTTCACTTTAAGAGCACTCGTGAAACAGCCCAGGCCATTAAGTGTATGCATATCTGAAAAACCACCAAGTATCTGAAGGGTGTCACTTTAGAAGCAATGTGTGCCATTCCATCATTACAATGGTGGAGTTGGTAGGTGTGCCCAGGTCAAACAGTGGGGCTGGGTGGAGGGTCGGTGGCCCAAAAAGAGTGCTGAATTTTTACTGCACATGCTCAAAAATGCAGAGTAATGCTGAACTTAAGGGCTTAGATGTAGATTCTCTGGCCATTGAGCACATGCAAGTGAACAGAGCCCCCAAGATGTGTCACAGGACTTACAGAGCTCATGGCCAGATCAACCCATACATAAGCTCTCCCTGCCACATTGAGATGATCCTTACTGAAAAAGAACAGATTGTTCCTAAACCAGAAGAGGAGGTTGCCCAGAAGGAGAAGATATCCCAGAAGAAACTGAAGAAATAAAAACTTATGGCCCGGGAATAAATGCCACAAAAAATAAATGCAAATAAAAGTAAAAAAAAAAAAAAGAAGAAGAAGAAAAGAGGCAAAGGCATCAGGAAAGACAAAGTGAGAAAGATGCTAATCAGAAAAGCAGCTCTGGAGCTTGGAGCCTGTTGAGTGGGGCTGGGTCTTGATGCCAAAATAGTGACCTCTAGGAGAGCTCATGCTGATCAGTATTCTCTGGGGCCTCCACCACCAGTGTCCTTGCCCCCTCAGTGAGCTACACGCAACCCCCTCCTCCCCAGGAGACCCTCCAAGACCTCTAGGTAGGTCTGGCCCAGGCTGATATGAGTCACTGCTTTGCCCTGGGTCCCAGGGCACGTGAAGCCTTGTGTGTCCCCTCCAAGAGTAGAGCTTCTGTTTCCCCCAGTCCTGTGGAGCTCTTACTCAAACCCTGCTGGCCTTCAAAGCCAAATGCTCTGGGGGCTCCTCCTCCTGATGTGAGTTCCCCAGGCTGGAGAGCCTGACATGGGGCTCAGAAGTCTCACTCCTGTGGGAGAACCTCTGTATTCCTAATTTCCAGCAAAGACCATCCATACATTATACTGAAATGTTAATTGTGGAAAAACAAGCACTATGCTCCAAATTTCCTAGTTGAATAGTTGAGGCTCCATCCCAACCTTTTCTCAGACTTGGTTCCCCTCATTTTCCAACTCTCACCTCTTTTCTTCAGTGAGACCCATCCCCGTCCTGCCCCGGGTGCTCATGCCAGGCTCACTGTAACTGCCATGCCTTCACTCACGCTGCACAGCCTGGCTGGGGTCCTCTCCACCTCATGAAACCTCCCCACCTTTAAGACCTAACCCACACTGTCTCTGTTCGGTGAGGTCTTACCTTTGCAGATTGTTCCCTCCCTATAGATCTGTCCTTGCTGGTGCTTGTGGTGGGCAGAACGATGGCTCCAAAGAAGCCCAAGTCCTGATTCCTGCAATCTGTGAATCTCACTTGGCAAAAGGGACTTTGCAGGTGTGATTAAATTAATGCTTTTCAGTTGGGGAGATGATGTTCAATTATTCAAGAGGGTCCAGTGTAATTAAAAAGGGCCTTTAGGGCTTCCCTGGTGGCGCAGTGGTTGAGAATCCGCCTGCCGATGCAGGGGACACGGGTTCGTGCCCCAGTCCGGGAAGATCCCACATGCCGTGGAGCGGCTGGACCCATGAGCCATGGCTGCTGAGCCTGCGCGTCCGGAGCCTGTGCTCCGCAACGGGAGAGGCCACAACAGTGAGAGACCCATGTACCGCAAAAAAAAAAAAAAAAAAAAAGGGGGGGGGGTCCTTTAAAGATGGAAGAAGAGTCACAGCCAAAGAGAGAACCTGAGAATATGACCTTATTTGGAAACAAAGTCATGGATTAGAAATTCGGTACAGCTGGTGTCCTTATAAGACGAGGAGGGACACACAGAGAGAATGCCATTTAATGACGGAGACAGAGATTGGAATGATGCTTGTAACAACTAAAGAATGTCAAGGATTGTCAGCAACCCTGGAAGCTAAGAGAAAGGTATGAAACAGAGCCTTCAGAGAAAGCCTGGTCTTGCCAACACATTGATTTGGACTTCCAGCCTGCAGAATTTTTAGAGAATAACTTTCTATTGTTTAAAGCCACTCAGTTTGTGTTACGTTACTAACAGAAGCCTAGAAATGAATCCACTACCTCGTATAATTGTCTTGAAGATTAAATTTAACAATACATGTAAAGTTCTTAGGCCATATCCTGGCATATTGGAAGTTTCAAATGAATGTTAGGTATCATTATTGCTTCATATGTATTAGATGTATTATCATTATTTTTTTCTATTTTCCCTTAGACATTTTAATTTTTTTATTGAAGTATAGTTGATTTAAAATATTGTGTTAGTTTCAGGTGTAAAGCAAAGTGATTCAGTTATACACATTTTCTCTTCAGATTTTCTATTATAGGTTATATCATTAGTTTTTAAAATACTAGTAGAGTGACTACAGGCACTATTCTTTAAGCACCTCATGCGTAGAGATGGCGTCTCATACCTCCTCATTGATAATAAACCTTTTTAAGTTTTTCAGTTTTAATTTCTAACATGATAGACATTGCTATATCTCACATAAACAAAAGGTCTTGAGAGTCCTCAATAATTTTGAAAAGCGGTCCTGAGACCAAAATGCTTGAGAAATTCTGGAATAGGTGGTCTTGTTTATTTTTAATCAACCAGGCAGCTGGTCTTCATTCAATATATGGTTTTCAAAAAAAATTGGTGGTGTGAACCCTCTGTGGGGTTGGACTTGGCCAGTGAGATTCCAGAAAATTCTTTTATGTTTCTTTAATACTGGCTGGGGTAAGAAGATACATATATTTAAGTGTGTGCCTGTGGATTTGTGTGTATATTTGTGTAAAGCAATCCCACCACTTAATGAACACACCCCAGTTGAAACTAAAGGAATGAGCAAGAATAAAAACAAAAGAAGAATCCAACTGATACACACGTCAGAGACAAGTTTAGTGGCAGGAAAGGAAGACAAGTGAAGAGAAATGATGTTGACCACAAAGAGCCCATGATCCCCACATACAAGCATGTAGAGAGGTTCACTTTGAGACTTTCTCACTTCTTTCCCTCTTTTCTTGTTATTTTAGGAAGCCATCAAAGTTACTTTTAACTTTGTGTACAATCCCAGAATACAGTCAAAACTATCCAGACAGACATGTCACAGCTTAGATCATGGCAGGTTTTTCTTTCCTACCTAAAATTCTCAGATAAGAATCCAGAAAAGCTAGATGTGGTATCTGAATCAAATATTTCTCAGCAAGAAGGCAGTCTCCATAGTTTTAAAAGGGACTCCATGGTCCCCATACTGAAGTGCTCATTTCTCACACCCATCTGCAGTCTTTAGGAAAAGGGGGTCCACTCAGACTTGGCCAGGCTGCCGAGGAGGCAGCTTCTGAATGCTGACCTGAATTTGCTCAGTCTACCTGAATTACACAAAGAGTCAGTAGATGCTTGTCAATGATTCAAGGCATTCAGGAGCTCATAAGCCTGAGGATGGGGACCTGGGAGTCTGGAGAGCTGCTGATGTTGAAGTTGGGAAAGGTTACATGAGGATGGACACACAGACTTGTTGAGACCCCCACTTAAGTTCCTCCAGTGGTGAGAGATCCTGCCTTTCCCAGTCAACATAGTTGGCTTATAGCATGGTCTGTCTAGGTCAAGTCTGCAATACCAATTATGAACCTGAAGTGTATCAGCAATTCCTTAATAGTATCATAATAATTTCCTTCAGCTACCACAGGTGCTCACAGGACATGACCAGAAAGACTGAGAGTCCTTCTTTTCCAACACAAGGAGCAACACGGAGACCCAACTTTCTAACTGAATCCATGATGGAACTCAGCACACCACAGCCTTGGACATTCTGGTGAATTCCTCCTGTTAAAATGAAGGTGTTGGGGGCTTCCCTGGTGGCGCAGTGGTTGAGACTCCACCTGCCGATGCAGGGGACGCGGGTTCGTGCTCCGGTCCAAGAGGATCCCACATGCCGCGGAGCAGCTGTGCCCGTGAGCCATGGCCGCTGAGCCTGCGCGTCCAGAGCCTGTGCTCTGCAATGGGAGAGGCCACAACAGTGAGGCCCGCATACCGCAAAAAAAAAAAAAAAAAAAAAAGGTGTTGGGCCAGATGGCCTCTGCACTCACTGATTCTATGATTTCCAGAGTCCTTGCCTCAACTCCAACAGAAATCTTTCACTTTTATTTATTCCTGTCTCCAAGACTAAAAGCTGTACATCTAATTGGCCATCACCAAACAAACTGATGAAAAGAAATATTTAATCTTATGAAATGAGAGGCAGGGCTTACTACATTAAGGTGATGCAACCCCACCATCTGAGCTCACCAGCATTTTACAGTTTGAAAGTCTCTTTCAGGTGGTGACACTCATAAACATGTCCCGTGTGAATAAGGGACGCTATGTAGGATGGCCTTCTCCTGCCCCATAAGGACTTTTTGTCTACCTACAATGTTAACAGAGTTGGTATCACTGCAAGAAAGTGGCATAGTACTCCTGTGGCTCTCCACTCCAGCTAGAAACTAATAAGCATTTAGCCAGGAAATTTGAGAACTGTCACAGAAAAGGAATACAATGATCTTTCTGACAGTAAATTGTTTTTGTAAGACCGCTTGGTTGTGAGATTGCCTGACAGGCCAGGTTGATTCTGGCTGGCCATGACCAAGAGCATTTATTCAATCTAAATGAAAGTAGATATGGATTATGAAAAAAGAGTGGGAATAGAGAACAGTAGCCAGTCAAAATAAGCCAAGATTTCTGCTAAAGGGACGCAAGATCCCTAGTTCCTGAGATCACACAAGGTCTTTCCAGTAACATGTATGGTACTGGATGATCACAAACATCCACAGTCATCTGTATACACAAAGATTAGAGTCAAGTGCACATCCTTGAATACAATTATGCACACACTGATTTATCAAAGAAGTTGTGAACCACAGGCATCTCTGGATACCGCAGGATACCGCAAACATCCAATGTCTCAAACCAGTCTGCCAACTGTATGTACCCTGTTGCCTTGGCAACAGGATGCAAGCAGGCATGGAAAAATCCTGTTGCCTCAGCAACGGGATCTCAAAAAAAAGGGGTGGAGGCCTCAAGCTGTGACTATGGCAAATGCTGTAGGTTCAAGACAGTAGGTGAGATTTTAGTCCCATTACAGTGAGAAATACGGAATTTATGCTAAGATAACAGTCATTCATCTATTAATTGACAAATATTTGTGGACTGGCCTCTATGTGCAATACACTGTGCCCTACGGAATGCAGAGATGGACCAGACATATTCTGGTATGTTCCAGCAAACAGTAATAAATATTAATGTTGAATCAATGGATGTTCTTAAGAAGGTCATAATACAGTGACCAAAGCTTACTAGGACTTGAGTGTATGTGATAAAGAAAGTGAAACTCCTGTGTGTACTACCAAATTCCACTCTACAGGATAATTTATTTGTAAATTGAAATAAAATGCTATGACACTGAATTAGAACCATTGACATATATATCAACTGAATAAGACTATAAAACCTAGACAGAAACTGGTAAAGGCCAAGCCCATTTGTAATTATCTCCCAGCAAGTAGTAATGCAGGCAGAGGATTCTAGATCACTTAGATCACTGAAAATGATTAAAGTTGGAAATTTCAAAGAAAGTACCAATTATTGAATTTTAATTTCTTTTTTCTTGACACATTTCAGATTTTGGCTAAGTCTGTCAATATGCACAAAACATCAAACAAACATTAACAATAAGAATATCTATATCATATGATTATTTCAAAGTAGAATATTTTGTGAGAGTTTGACCACAAAAAGTGAATTGAATTTTCCCTCTTACTCCTTATGACTTTGGAGATGCACAAATCAAAGATGGTTTCCACAAATACTATAATTCACTTCAACCTCTCTCAATACACACATAGAGTTCAAATCTCTCAAACCGGGAATGTGAAAGGTACAACCACTCTAGGAAACAGTTTGGTAGTTTCTTCAAAGGTTAATTATACAACTATCATATGACCCAGCCATTTCACTTCTAGGCATTTACCCCAAAGGAAAAAAAAGTCTGTGTCCATACAGACACAGATGTTCATCACAGCTTTATTGATATTTTCGATAGTCAAATATGGGAACTCAAATGTTCATTAACAGATGAATGGATAAACAACCTGTGATGTACAATAGAAAACTACTTAACAATAAAAAGGAATGAACTATTGATACACAAAACAACATAGACAGATCTCAAAATAATGATGCTGACTGAAAGAAGTCAGAGATATGAGAGTATGTGCTATATAACCCCATTTATATTGTTTTAAAATTAAAACCAATCTACAGTGCAGCAAGCAGATCAATGATTGTCTGGGGTGAGGCGTGAGGGGCACAAGCAAGGGGCACAAATGGGCAGCAGGACACTTTTGGATGGATGTGTTCACTGCCTTCATTGTGATTTCACAGGGATACACATACTCAAAACCTCAAATTTCACACTTTCAATAAATGCAGTTGATTTTGTGTGGATTATACCTCATTGACTCTTAAAATAATTTCTCACATTCTCAAGAAAAGTTACTCAAACAGACCATCACATGATCTGAATGCATTCATTAAAAGCAATATATAAAAAGACACCATGAACTTAGTTTTTGTCTGCCTCTTACTACTTACTAGATGGCACTTAAATGAAAGTCAGATTTAGTTATCGGTTGGAGCAAACATGTGGTTGGAGCAATCGTTCAGTTGAAGGAACATTTTAATTTTCTTCATCTAGTCCTCTATTAGCTGTTCAAAGTCTTCCTGTTTCTGTGCCTTAGAATTGTTCATTCCTGCTTCTTGGGTCCACCCTGGTCTGCTATCTTAGAACCTGAAATTGGGAGTGCTTTGGATACCCCTTGCCAGAGCTGAACGTGTGCTTCTCAGAAATGTTTCCAATGCCTAAGCTCTTACAATGGGCTTCCAATACCAGCCTCAGTCCTGCCCATGGCCAGCCCTGTTACAAACCTACGAGCACCTTCGGAGGCTCAAACCTTTCCTCAGAAAACCACACAACCTCTTTCATACCTCTCCCTTTTTCTGTCCCAACACACAGATCCTTCTCCCTCAAATTATTCTCAACTGAGATCATTAGAAATGTACTTAAACACTCACAACTAGCTCGAGAAAAAGCAGCCAATTCAAGATTACAGAAATAGCTTGTAAGTGCCAAAAGCAGGATCTGCAGCCAGGTCTATCTACTACCAATACCCATCCTGTACTTTAAAAAATGACTCTTTGGGGCTTCGCTGGTGGTGCAGTGGTTGAGAGTCCGCCTGCAGATGCAGGGGACACAGGTTCGTGCCCCGGTCCGGGAAGATCCCACATGCCGCGGAGCGGCTGGGCCCGTGAGCCATGGCCGCTGAGCCCGCGCATCTGGAGCCTGTGGTCCGCAACGCGAGAGGCCACAACAGTGAGAGGCCCGCATACTGCAAAAAAAAAAAAAAAAAAAGACTCTTTGGGGCTTCCCTGGTGGCGCAGAGTTTAAGAATCCACCTAACAATGCAGGGGACACGGGTTTGAGTACTGGTCCAGGAAGAACCCACCTGACACGGAGCAACTAAGCCCGTGCGCCACAACTACTGAAGTTTGCGCACCTAGAACCCATGCTCCACAACAAGAGAAGCCATCGCAATGAGAAACCCGTGCACTGCAGCGAAGACCCAATGCAGTCAAAAATAAATAAATTTAAAAAAAAAATTTTTAATAGAAAATGACTCCTTGACTTAAACAAATTTCAATCTTCCCTTTGGTGTTTCAATGGAAATTTCAAGAATATAATTGTAAAATAAGTCATGTTGGGTTATTTCTGCTCATTCATGATGATTCTAGAAAGTGATACATTGTTATATTTAAGGAATTCAACTGGCTTTCTAGTTTAGGATACCTGGAATAAAAAAAAATTAAAATCTGAAAAAAAAAGCATTCAATTTAAGGCTTTCTCCTCCTGTGACCCTTTCTATTCTTTTAGCTTGAGAGCCTTTCTTCGTTTGAGGGTTGAGGCCATTACAATGTTTTCAAAAGGTGCCTCCAGCAAATACACAATCGTGTAAAAGGGAGTTGGGAGGGAAATGTGCAGCTTGAACAATGGAATCTGGCTGCTGTCATCAGTTTTTACTTTCTAACTACTTAAGATTTTTCTAGGAGTAGGAGAGGGAGTTAACTCACATCTGCATCTCCTAAGAAGGATGGACACATTCTGTGCATCAATATAGCAGCAAGGAGAAGACAGTGCAAACCAGACAAGAAAATTATCACTGATATGGGAATCATCACCATTACAGGAGACACTTCCTGTTCCAGTGCTGGCACAATTATGTTTAGCTTGGTTTTGCTCATTATAATGTCATTTTTAAAATGTGTGCAGCAGATCATAATATATTTTCAGTTAAATAGTAATTCTAACAGTAACAGACTGACACTGCCCAAATTAACTGAGACAGTAGGGAAAGAATTAAGAGAGCCTATTTTATTAAGACTAGTGTAATTTTATTTTAATTGCCCAGAATGTTAGTTTTATAGGAAGAGAGAGAAAGAAAAGCAAGAAACAAATATGAAGCATAACACCAGTTATATCTTGTGGAAGCTCTCCTTTAGAACCACAAACAATGCACTATTTCTTCTGTGTTCTGAAATATTCATATTCTATTTCAGTTATAGCTTTACCTAGTTTCTTCCATGCACTCTGTTAATAACCGTGACCCCTAAATACGTACATTTAGGGCTCTCCGGTCCTGGATGGAAGTTCATCGCACGGAGGTGATCGCTTCTCAGTGAAAAACCACATTCCATGCTTTTCATGAATGATAGCACAAAGAAAATTCAAAGTAGGAGACAGATCACTGACTGCATATTATTGCACATAAACTTAGTTCCTCAATTTCAAGGTATTAAAAAAATCAGCCAGTGTGGTCAGATGACTGAAGGAGCCACTCTGGGAAACTGGCTTTGTCACTATGGACTCGTGGGCAGATGAAGCAAGCATGGAGCAGGTTGTTCACTATGTAGATGGAGATCTGTTAGCTCCAAAGTCATTTGAATTATATCATTGCCTAATTTTATTTATGAAACCCTAAAGCGTGCTCCTTCTTCTGTGCCTCACTTATCAAGGAAAAGAGCAATATGTTCAAACTAAACCAGAAAAACTGGTGTCTGGAGCCCTGAAAGTAGCTAAATCTATAAATATTATATAATGAAGGAAAATGTCCTCTTCAAGTTTAGATGTTAAGGATTATTTTGCTTTGAACTTGAAAATAATTATACAAAGCTAAACATTTTGCTTTACTATAATTAAATGCATATAATTATGATCCCACCATTATCATGATACTTTCTTAATTAGAACTTCTTAAAAGCACAAGAACGTATTAATGAACTGTCACTAAATTAAATAGAGAATGAATTATTACAATTAGATCTAAAATTTGAGTATCAAATTTACCATACTTGATAATGTTTCACCGCCATCCCATAATTAACCTAGTATCCACAGTGGGTTCTCTATTAGTATTACTAATTCAAAGACAAGTTTTCAAGAAGCAACGATATTAATAAAGATGAGGAGAAGAATACTGTCATAATCTGAAAGTAAAACTTTCAAAATACAGAAGATATGGTGTACATCAACAGTTACTGACCACCATTTTGTTTGAAGACTACATATAAAAAAGGAAAATAAATGAATGTATATGTTAATATTTCTAAAAGCAATTCAAGAGGCCAGAATCAGGTAATTCCTCTCAGCTTATAGAAGAAACAATACACAGAGAATCATCAAGTGGTCAAGTTTTAAGACATTCTAATTTGGATTGCTCAAAAGCAAGAAATGCAACTGAAAACCAGCAATGCGTAAGGCATTAAACAGTCTGGAATTAGACATGAACACTGTAAATGAACCCCACAAATTAGAACGACACTTACTCTTCCATTTTTAATGCAGAATTACACGAGGTCTAATTCTTGTTAAACTGCACACTTCGTACATGACGCCTAATCATCTAACTGATTGTCCGTGGGAAAAGAATTAAAAAATGGAGGAAAAAAATTTTAAATTATTATCATCTTTTGCCTGGTCCACTGAAATCTTCTCTTAACCAATCTCACTACTTCAGCTCCCGGCTCTCAGCAAGCTATTACTAAACTGCAGCCAGATGCACCTTTTTTAAACATAATGTTGCCTCCTTTCTCTAAACTCACATCCCTTGTCTATACCATGGCGGATAGCCTCCTCACCTCCTGCTGTCTCTCCTGCTTCACTGAACTGGAGCCGCAGAGGCCTCCTTGCTCACTCCCTGAGCCTGTCAGGCATGCTCCACCTCAGGAGCCTTGAATTTGCTGTTTCTTCTGCCATCAATGCTGTGCTTCCAGATATTTGCATGACTTGCCCCTTTAATGTATTCAGGTTTCTGCTCAAATGTCGCATAATTACAGAGGCTTTCCCACTCCATTTTGACATTTCTATGCAAAATAGTCTGTCTCTCCATATCTACCAATTACTTTCTATTGTCTTGCCTTTTTATATTTTTGTCCATAGCACTTAAATATATTTTATGTATCTATTATATGTCTCCCCCCACTATGAAGGTAGGGGTTGTCAGCTGTTTTGTTCACTGTTATAGCATTAAACTAGAATAGTCTCCAGAAGAGAATAGATGTTCAATAAATTGTGTTGAATAAATGAAATAAGAGACTGATTTTTCAAAGTGTTACAAAGATATTCTCCATGTTAAAACAAAGGGCAGAAATCAAAACTAGAGCATGATTTTTCAAAGAAATTGTCAAATGGATTCTAAAATTAATAAGGAAATACAACAGGCCTCCAAGAGCTAAATCAAACTTGACAAAGAAAAACGAATGGGAGGACTTACACAATCTAATTTCAAGATGTATTACAAAGCTACAATGGTCAAGACAGTGTAGAATTGGCCTAAGAATAGACATATAGATCAATGGAACAGAATAGAATTCAGAAACAGATCCACACATATACTGCCAAATTATTTTCAACAAAGATGCCTAGTAAAATCAATGTAAAAAGATTAGACATTTTAAGAAATGATGCTGGAAAAGCTTGATACCCACATGGATACCCTCTTTATTATTCTATGTACAAAAGTAAATCAAAATGGATCATAGACATAAATGTACAAGCTATAGCCATAAATAATTTATTTTTTAGAAAAGAGCCTATTTTTGCAACCTTGGGATAAGCAACAATTTCTTTAATATGATGTAAAAAGCACTAACAACAACAAAAACTAACTAAATAAATTGGACTTTAACAAAATTAAAAATCTCTGTTCATCAAAAAAATACCATTAATAAAATTAATAATCAAGTCATAGACTGGGGAAAATATTTTCAATATGTATGTTTGACAACAGATTCATATCTGAGACATATAAAGAACTCCTACATATCAACAAAAACAGACAAATAATTCAATAAAATAATGAGGAAAAGATTTGAACAGATACTTCATTCACATACAAGTAGATATATAAATGGCCAATAAGCACAGGTAAAGGTGTTTAACATCCATGGTTATAGGGGGAATGCAAAAAAAAAAAAAAACAAAACCCAAAAATCCCACAAAGAAATACCCCTTTACACCCACTACAAAGGCTAAAATAAAAAAGACTGGCAATACCAAACGTTGACAAGAGTGTGGAACAATTGTGGAACTCTCATACATTGCTCCTGAATGTTTTAAACAGTATAATTTTGGAGAATTGTTTGGTAGTTTCTTTAAACATACAATACCTTATGACCCTGAAATTCTATTCCTAAGTATTTATCTAAGAGAAATAAAAATATATCCACCAGAATCTTATAGAATATACCAATCTTATTTATTATAAAAGCCCAAATCTGAAAACAACATAAGTGTTCATCAACAGGAAAATAAACAAATTGGGATAGTCATATGATGTAATATTACCTAGCAAGATAAACAAATTATTGATATTCACAACAACATAAATGAATCTCAGAGATGTTATATCATGTGAAAGAAGCCAGATGCTGAAGAGTAGTACATACTGTTGGATTTACATGAAGCCAAACAATAGGCAAAAGTAATCTATAATGACAGAAATATTAAGTCTGTCCATAGGCAGGGGATTGCACATTTTATTGTATATAAATTATATCTTAATAAAAGGGGGTGTAGCATGGATGTGAGAATTGCATATATATATATATATATCTCTGTGGGAGGCTATAGAGCTTTGCTTTATTTTCTGAAAACCTAACAAGTATAGAACATTTCCAAAACAAGTCATGATTTTTCCTGATATTTCTTTCACTGCATCATTACTTGTTGCATTTTCACAGACTTGGGGGAAATTCAGCCAACAATTAACCAGACAATAAAAGCAAAGATGTTTACAAAAATATTGTCCTTTTAAAATATATCATTTTCTACATGGTTTAATTTAATCTCTTAGCAGAGACCTGCAGACCCAAGCCTTCAGTGGCATGCTCAGCAATTTTAAATGATATATGGTATAATAAAAGTAAAGCAACTCAGATAAAACATTAAAAAAATTTTGCACTAAGAAAATGAGAACCAAGTGCTTACATATTTGCTCAATTCTTAAGTGGTCAACTTTAAAGATATGTGAAAATGTAAGAAAAAATAACAAATGCCTGTGAATAAAGTTTGCTAAGAACATATATAAAATGTATTATAAAACTACAATAAGAATTCTAAAAGTTAAAAAATTATAAAAGTAGGAAATCCAAAAAAGAGGCGATATATTTATATGTATAGCCGATTCACTTTGCCGTACAGTAAAAACTAACACAACATTGTAAGGCAACTATACTCCAATAAAAATTAATTTAAAAAATTATAAAATTATTATGAAGGGCCTGTGAATTTAGAAAACAATCTTTGCTGATAAGTACTCTACTAGCTGCCTGGGTCCCCAAAGTAGATGGAATTTAAGATGATGATTATTTGTGCCATGTTTCAATAGTGTGACAATATCAGATTATCATAGAATTCTTTCTTTTTTATTTCAAGAAAAGCTTAGAATAAATTTCTAGGACTCACTGTATAAGCGCTTAATTTATCCAGATAAGACGTAATTTTTTGAAATATGATATTTGTGGTCACATAGGGCGAGAGGGAGATGCTAGTAAACTGAATGGAATGGATTCAATCTTTTGGAAGGTCATCGAAGCAGAGCTGACGCTTCTCTGAGTTGAAAAAGAAATTATATCCGTGGACAGCAGTTTCATCTTGTCCCCACAGTTTCAGCCTTCCCTAGGGATTTCTGACTTGCCGAGCTAGCCCCCACTATCATATAAGCCAATTCCTCATGATACATCTCTGAATATGCATCTCCTACTGGCTTTGCTTCACACACTTTGTGTAGGACTGTCCTGCACATGGCATAGTATTAGCATCCCTAGCTGCTGCCCCTTACGTATCAGTAGCATTCCAGGTCATTGTGATAAACAAAATGGCACCCCTCAACACATACACCCATTTCCTAACGATCCCTTTTGGACAGTATAGACGTGGTACCCTGAATCACTGCTAGGAGTGGGGAAGAGGCTAGAAGCAAGAAAGGTAGATATTGTAATGAGATAATAAATAATGAGAATGAGATAATGAGATAATATCTCATGAGATAATGAGAATGAGAACTGAAATAAGATAGATTTGTCAGACATTTCAAAGATAGAATTGGTAAAAGTTTGCTAATGAAGTGGATGTAGGATTTGAGGGAGAGTGAATTGAAGAAGATGTCAAGGCTCTACTTTAGGTGATGAGGTGTAGAACATGACTAGGTTCAAGCCATCCACTGTGGGAGTTGCTGACTATAAGGTACCTGTTACACATGCAGGTAAACATCCAGTTCAAAATTAGGTCTGGCACACAGAGGCTGAGATCAGACAGATAGCTTTGGAGGTCTTCAGAATATGAGTATGGAAACTATGTTGTAAAACACACCCCAATGTATTTTGTTGTCTTAGAAAATGTTGTGTACTTCTCTTCCCAAGGCCCTTATGCTATTGAGACCATGCCAGGAGGCTGAGGCTTATAAACAAAAGGGTAAGGAATACCCAGGGAGAGAGAAGTACGTGATGGAAGGGCAATTTCTGGCAGAGTGGACAGGGAACTGGGGAGTCTTTCTGAAACTCAAAGAAAACATTTGATAGAAAGAAAAAGATGAGAAGGCAGGTGCAAGCATCCTTGTTTTTCCTTTGCATACCCACTCCAGCATGGCTGAGCCCCAGCAGTGGGGTAGAAACACACAGAGGATTTGAGGGGGACAAACCAGGTCCAGCCACAAAAAGCTAGAAGCTTCAGAGAAGCTTTGTGATCATAATGGCCCTATATACTCTGTGGTTGGTATGGGCATTTAATATAAAGCTCGTGAGGGTAGACTCCTTGTCTGTTTTGTTCACTGTGGCCTAGCACATAGAATAGTGCCTGACACCTAGAAGGTATTCACTAAGTATTTGTTGAATAGATAATTGAATGACTGGCACATGGAAAAGAAATATAGTTGGGAAGTATGAAAAAAGCACCTGGGCTCGTGGTGCCCCTGACTGCCAGTTTGTTCCCCCTGAGCTGTATGTGGATGGATGGGAATTCAAAGCTCCCTTGTACCCTACTGGGAATGTAGAAGATGGCTGTAGTGCTAGCTAGCAAGTTCACCAGGCCATCATCACTGCATTGTGGGGGGCGGGCACAGAGAAGACAGCTCAACCCATGAACACCAAGGTAGGTTCTCCAAAGCCACAGAGATGGGTTCACCCCACCTAAGGTCAGTAGAGGCCAATAGAAGAAGGGGGTAGAGAGCCCCTGGCCCTCTTCCAGTGGCATGGGGTTGCTGAAGCTTCCTCCTGCCCCGGCTGCCATCTTGGGAGAAATAAATGAAGAGGTGAACCCTTGAAATGGGAAAGAGACTTTTAGGCCAAAAGAGACTAATATAATTGAAAATGACTCCATTCAAAATTTCTGCCATCAGCAGGAAAAGGAGTTCAAAACAAAATGATACATGATTATAAAAATAAAGTTCCCATTTTGTACAACTGATTTTTATGCAAGTTCATATGAAATGGAAAACCACTGGGCTGGATGGATCTCACTCAAAGGAAGAGCAAGAAGAGAAACAAAACATGTAAATTTAAGAAGCCAGGTTTGAAAGAAAAAAAATAAGAGACTATTCAGAAAGGTAAGATGGAAACCAGGACAGAGAAGTATAGTGGAAATTACAGAAAAAAATAAAATCAAGAAGGGGATATGAACAATAAGGATGACTTAGCCTTCAGTTTGATAATGTAGTTAGTTGGTAGCTGTTTTGGAGAACTTCAAGGTTTTAGTCCACACTACCCAGGACTGAATCCAAACACCTTAACTAAGGCATTCACAAACATCTGCCATCTATCATCAGCCTGCTATCCCAGACTTTTCAAAATATATATGTAAAAACATAATGCATTGTAGGTAAAAATATGCATGGTAAATCAGGAGACCCTAGTTTCGGTTCTGGGTCTGTCACTAACTAACTCGGTGACCTTGAATAAGTCTCTTAACATCATTGGAACAGAAGTGGTTAATCCCTGCAAATCTCACACAGAAGAACATGCTTTTCTCTGAAGTACTCTCCAGTCTCCCTGGAACATTCAACTCTGCTTCATTTGTACACATAGAAATATGCTTTATTCACCCTCATTAATATTAGTCTAAAGCTGGATTCAGAAAATCCCAATAACCTGAATGAAACAGAAGTTTTCCATCGATTAGCCAGATTTTTCCAGGCTGGATTTTTATTTTAAGCACTCATCCTTATATTTGTTGGTGAAGTCTAAGTAGCACACCCTTTAGAAATGTCTGTAACAAATTTTGCTGTCTGGGATATAAGATAATATCCAAAAGGTAATTATGTTGAGTTTAACATGTTGTGTACAGTGTCAAAACACCAATTATGATTTTGATTATTAAAATGCCACAATGCCCTTTATATTACAATAGCCTTTTATTACTACACACTTAAGTAAAAATTGTACCTCATTTTTCTCTGCTTACTTCTTGTCAGTTTGACTCTGTGCTCTCCTTATTATCTCTCATTCTGAATTATAAAAGTTAGAAAGCTTAACATCCTTCAAAATAAAAGTCTTGTTTCACTTTCATATAGGATAAACCAGAGTACACAGGCGTGAACTTTATGAGTGAAGACTTCTCTGTCCTCTTGAAACATGTATCAATTTTATTTCTTTACTGGCCTGTTATGCAAATTGCCATTACTAAGAATAAGCTAACATGTGAAAATAAATAGCATATGTTCTATGAGACAGGAGCCCTTAATACTTCTTATCAATTGTTTGCTTACCCACTAATGGATCTCCTTATTGGTGCTGGGAATTTATACAGTTCTACTGAATCCATTAATTTCTTTCTTTTGACTATTATTCATCATTGGATTATGTAATTATACTGTTGATATGAACTGCTCTGGGAAAACATTCCACTCTATTTGAAAGGAAACAATCATAATACCGTAACACTGCTTAAGAAAAAAAGAAACATCAAATTTAATACCTATAACTTTTTCACCAGCAATGGTGTAAATGTAAGTTATAAAAAATAATAATTGGTACCTGGTGAAAATAATGCCAATTAACTACATGCTGTCTTTTGATAAAATATAATCATATTTCCTTCTCAGTTCTTTAATAAAGCTGCAATTTTTCCTCTTAGAAAATGTTTCATTAATCTTGAAATGAAAAAATTATCAGTATGCCTAAAATAGTGCAAGAGAAGAAGGTATTTTAGGGCTCCTTAAAATAGGAGTATAAATTTTGCTTTGAAGCAAAGTAGTTCTCTAGGGTCCCTATAAGATGAACACTCCATGAGGCATTGTGGCTGGCCAGTAGCCAGTGCTCAAGAAATATTTTTAAACTGCATGAATAACATACACAGATGTAATACTAATGGACCAGTTAGCACTAAATTAACAAGTTGCATCAACAAACTATTCTCTAACATAGGCATTGCTCATTTTATAAATTGATGCTATCTTATAGTTTATGTCATTATAAAAAGTTCACAGTATATTTAAACACATTAACTTACTTAATTCTAGTGCCCTCTGCAATAGGTAATATTTCCCCCCCGATTTACAGATGAATACAAAACCTCTAGAATCTCAAAAATCCCTCCATGACTGTAGATCTCACCCTCGTGGCCTGGGAGCTAGATTTCTCCAGTTAAAATGTCCCTGCAAACACATATGGAAATATTGATGGATAAAATGGTATGGAACTTTGCATCTGTTTCAAAACAATCTAGGGATAGCAATGATAAATGATTGGTCCAGGGTACCAAATTTTTGGAGCTGTGGGTGGGTACATAAAGCATTTCTCTTTACTTCTGTAAATGTATGAAATTTTTCACAATAAAGAGCTTTTTAAAAAAAGCTGAGAAGAATAAATAAATAAATAGGTCCGTCTCAAGGTGTTTTGCTAAAGATAAGAGGGTTTCTGCTATTTGATATTAGATTAACTCTACCCGCTCCCTCATCAGCTACGTGAATCTAATACAGATCGCTTCTCTTATATCTAACTGGAAATTGGCTAAGTAGGTTTGCAGTGCAGAACCTAATAGAAAACCCCCAAATACTTAAGATATAGAAATAGATAAGTCTCTTGCATTTGAGTTTACTGGGAATACTATACTCTGAATGCAACATGAGATCCAGAGAATGATGTGTTTCTCATTGTCGCCTAGTTCTTACAGAGTCTGGTAATATAATACCGAGCAGCGTGCACTCTGACTCCCCTTGTATAACATTTAACTGAGCTCTGCAACGGCTGTAACTCCAAGTTATATGCTCCTAGACATAAACCTGGGCCTTAGATATCATCATGGATTGTTCTTTGAAATTACAGCTGGGTTCAGCATTTAAGGCAATAAAGATAATAGAGTTTTCCCCCAAATAAAACTATATTGACTCTTTAACTTCTGGATTCCAAGTATGTCAAGACAAACCTACCAAACAGTAGTGCTTTCCTTCTAAAAAAAAGAAAAAAAGGAGTTTGCTATTCAAGATATCAGAATGGCTCTTCTTTGAGACCAAATCCTTATATAATTTTCCCAGCTGAGGCAGAGTAGGTCCTTAGGATCCTGGAAAGGAATTTAATGACCAGGTACCCTGATCAAGAATGGGCATTATAATCCTGTTACTAGATCCCTGCTTTGGGGAAGCCCAGGCACGACTGAAGGATGAGTTATGGGTCATGATACAACAAGGGCACACAGGAAGGAAGATAAGGCATAGCAGCAAGAGCATCACCAATACCATCACTTGCACACGTGGAAATTTGTAGCTTTAGCTATGCTCAAAATAGCATTAAATATCAAAATAATTTAGAGGTTACTGGCAATAAAATAAAAGCACATATTCTGATTTGAAGCATGATAACATTATTACCACCATAGATAGTAATGAAAGCAATTACCCAATTCACTGCTATTTATGCAACGGTCATATTATAAACTTAAATAATTTCTAAGAGATCTTATTGATACCTCTGGTTTTGTTATAGACAATAAATTATGGGTTAGTCCTTTGGAGCACCAGTTATATGACTTAATTTTAAGATATCAAAATGGATGCAAATATGTACCTAAACAGTGGTGAAATATTACATGTAGCAATTAATATTTTTCTAACTTAAGATGAATTTTCCTTCAAACAATCATGAACAACTTCAGACAGCCCATCAGAATACATGCTGAAGAGACTGAAAGATTCCCACTTACCTGAGATCGCAGAGTCAGCTTGTGCTGACACGTGAGAGTGTTCTGGTTAACTTCCATAAAATACTCTGTGTGGACCTCCACTCTCCTTCTAACTTCTTCTCCAAGGCCAGCTGAGATGGCATAAATTGTCTACATACTTCATCATGACATCCGATATCATGGAGCTGACTTCTACAATATCTGGGGGGGCTTCTGTATCAGCAGTGAGGCATCTAAGAGAAGATAAGCTAATTACAGCCTTCTGGTCAAAGTTGGGACCAGGCCCCGTGATGTGAAGGGTCAAGGTTAAAATCTGCTGTGTGTCCACCATGGTGTTTGTACCCAAGAGAATCTGAGGTAAGATGGACATCAAGCATAGTTTTGAATCCAAGACTTCTCAAAAGACATTTGGAAAGTTTGGGAAGGAGAGGGAGCTGCACGGCTCTCTTTGCATTTGAGCTGGTGGGCGAGGGTTACAGGCTAGACAGGAAGCTGCTCCCAGTCCCAGCATGGGCAGGTGGGGTCTGCCTCTCCTGCATCTCAGTGGCCAGTGAAACAAAGAGGGGTCCCAACAATATAGGTCCTGATGATCACACCTGATACACCAAAAGAAAGGAAGGGTTCTGGGGGTCACACTTACTGGCCTTTTCCAGCTGTCTGGGGGCAAAATCAACACAACTTGATTAGTGAGAGTCTTACAAAACATGACATCACAAAAATAAAACTCAAACCAGTTACTTAGAGGTTTAAGATGTGTGTAGTAATTTTTTTTTAAGTAGCAAGTTTGACACATTGCATGGCAATATTTTCTGTGATTTTGGAGGTAGGGAACACCAGACATCCTACTAAAGGGAGCATTGTTCTTGTCACAGCTAAACCCTAGGAGAAGGCTATTCTAGATGCCTGTGGAACACATTGTCAAGACCATTGGTTATCAAGCTTTAAATACTTTTGGCACTCACTATTATATTTTGTCTATTTTTTTAATTCAAATTCTCGAACACTGAAGTCATGTGTACTTCTCAATAAAATTTAACTTATTTGGACTTTGAGAAAAAGATCTAATTTTCACATCTTTGATTTCACAACCCACAGTTAATACAACTTTCACCTGTACTGATGTCTCCAAGCAAGATTTAAGAATTATTACGCACAATTACTCTTCATAACAGAAGTCAAAATAAAACTCTAACTTGTTAATTTTTAATTGTTCTTTCTCCAGTTTCCCAAGTTTATTAACCATGAGTAAAGTGTACACATTATAATCAGATTTTAAGTCATTATTTTATCATTTCATGCTTTATCTATATGCTATTTCTTTTTTTTTTTTTTTTTTTTTTGCGGTATGCGGGCCTCTCACTGCTGTGGCCTCTCCCGTTGCTGAGCACAGGCTCCGGACGCGCAGGCCCAGCGGCCGCGGCTCACGAGCCCAGCCGCTCCGCGGCATGTGGGATCTTCCCGAACCGGGGCACGAACCCGTGTCCCCTGCATCGGCAGGCAGACTCCCAACCACTGCACCACCAGGGAAGCCCTATTTCTTTTTAAGTCCTAAAGAAGTGGCTAGCACATGGTTATGACAGACACTTGCTGAATTCATATTTAACAAAGATCAGTCAATGCATTTATTATGTACAAAGTAAGGCAAGAGAAAGTGGACACAGTGTCAGCTACATAATCTGTGGGGTGGCCCATGGAAAATAAAAATGTGGCCTCCCATCTGGGAGTGGGGAAGTCAATCTCCCCTTCCCACATTCCAGCATCCCAACTGGAGGTAGGTGAGAGAGCCCCAAGAGATTGCAACCTCCATGCCTGCAGAACGTGGGCAAGAAGCCACCACTGAATTGCCCACTAAACAGGCCATGGTGCTGCCAGCCCGGTCAGGGATGGCCTCTTCTTTGCCCCACCTCAAGATGTCACAACACATGGCACAAGCTCCAACCTGACCTTCTCCTTACCTGCATTCATACCTTACAGGTGGAGGAGAGTAAAGGTGAAACACAGGTCTCCCCTGCTGACACACCCAATCACCATACCAGGTAGAGGGCAGCAGCAGTAATCAGACAGGGATGGGGAGATGGAGCTGGAGGCCAGGCAGAGGCCCAGGGGGCTGGGAGCAGATGGCTGAGAATCTAAGCCCAGGAGGGTGGGCGCTGGAGGGACCACGCATGAGCTAGGGTCCAATCCCCCAACACACGTGCTCCCTGTCCTATCAGACTTCACTTCCAATACACAGATTCAAAGATGAAATTATTAAGAATTTCATGACCTCAAATGCAGAGCCTTAAACTACAAACACAGGGCCATTCTGAGTGCAGGGGCCCTGTGCATTGGTCATAGCATGTGAAGCCGTCTTTTGTGAAAATGACTTATCTGTATTAAAGTTTCTTACTTTTGCTCAAAATCACAAAAGAAGCTGTGTTGAATTTCATTTTATAATGAAATCAGGTTCTTCAACTACTTTCACTTAATTAGCAAAAGGGTTTAAAGATGTTAAAAATGCCTCGCCGACCTAGTGTTGGTTATGACTATCATGTGAACAAAAAACCCCAGCATACAAGTCTTTCATGAGTGCAGATATTCTCAATTCTTAGTCAGCAGATATTTAAACTGATTCAAGGTAATATCAGTTGAATTATCAGATGAGCTTTTTTTTATCCAAAAGGCAATGTAAGTTGGTTTTGCAAATTATGTAGTTACGTATGATGGTAAGTGGGAACCAGAATAGCCTCTGTTCTGTCATTTAGTCATCTATTCTCCTACAGTTTCTCCTCATCTTCTATTGGCCATGAAGGGAAAAGGAACCACCTGGAAGATGCAGTTTACCATCATAATTAAGCCTGCAGGCCCTGGGTTCAGATTGCTGGGGGTTAAATCCAAGCTTACTCTTTATCAACTCTGATCTTGGGCAAGATTTAGCTTCTAAGTTTCAGATAGCCCAACTATAAAATGGGATAATCATAGTGAAAGATGGTCCTTCCCCTCCATGTTCTCAGACTAACTTTTGTCTGTGAAAAAACTTTAGCCAAACAATAAGTTTAATCAGAGAAGTGAGAAAATGTAGAAACAAAGGAAAACAGTCCCACAAGACTAAATAATAATAGTTTAGTTATTAAGCAAACTCAAGGACTTTTAGTTCTTCTTCAAAGGCTATAGATAATATTGAGCCTTATCCTGTGAGCTGTTCTGTAGATATTGAAACCCCACCAGGTGGAAAAAGTTAACTACATGATGGCCAGACTGTAGCCATGACATAAGCTGCCACAATTCCAAGAATTGGCTTCAAAGAAATAGGAGAAAACCAGTCCTGGAACTGAAGATTAAATGTACCTAAAACAATCAAGATGATGCTGATCAGACCACCGCATGACCAATTTCAAGATGACTGTCAGAGCTGACTGTGCTGTTTCTGCATGTAACCCCTTCCCTCTGTCTATAAAAGCTCTTACCCATGGATTGTCAGTGGGGGCAGTTGGCCTTTGGACAGGAGTGCCCCCACCCCCTGTTGCCAGTCTCTGAAATAAAACAAACTTTCCTTCCCACCAGCTTTGCCTCTTTATTGGCTTCAGAGCGGCAAGCAGCCAGACCCCCACTTTCGGTTACAGTTTTTTGGCACCCAATGTGGGACTGCTGTGCTCTAGTGATATCTGGATCCTGGGGTTTTCCAAGCAGAGCTGCAGCCATGACAATGCTCTGGGATGGCTGCAAGGAGACCGCTGCTCATGGCTTACTGGCCCTTAGAGGGGATTTTGGGGAGATGTTCCTAGCAGCTGCCGAAACCATTTGTTTCGGGGATCCTCCCTGTTTCTCTCCTGCTCGACATTGACTGCCAACTGATGCTTTTCCTTGGTGAAACAAAAAGATGCTTCTGGATGAGCTGATGAGCTCCAGGACCAAGTAAGTCCATTGGTGTGCACCTGGGCTAACTTCTCTTTTGAGCACGAAGTGCTATTGGGCATTTCGCTAGTTGGTTCTTACATGTGTCTGACGTTGAGGACCGTTTGTGAGCACTGAGTGTCATTTGAGCATTTTGCCAGTTGGTTCTGATGTGTGTCTGACGTTGAGGACCATTTGTGTTGGAAAAGTGTTTGTTTGGGACTCCATATGGGTCATCCTCTTGGGAGATTTGTGACAGTTCTGCCTTCTGGTGTGCGAGTGTATATTCCATTTGTGTGATTGGTAGCATTGTTGTCTTTCGTAAAATGGGAAATTCAGGTTCAATTCGTTAGAAAAATTTTAGCTAAGAAATTATGAATAAAGAAAAAGGAAGATAATTTTTAAACAATGTATGACAACAGTATTCTTCAGACTCCAGAGCAAGTTGGTTAAAATGAAATTCTTTTAAAACTCCAAAACTGGTTCCTTTTGCATATGCAGTTGAAGAAAGCCAGCTTGATAAAATACTGTTTTCAGAATTCTGACCCTGACAGAATAAACGTAGGCCTAAGAGAAAGCTTGAAGTTAACTCTTATCATGTCCTTGAAATACAAACACAGCCCACATTGCCTGAAACTTTAGCGTAGGGTTAATTAGTAGAACTTTAAAAGATGTTTGGGTTCACTAAACACACATTTCATTCCACATTAAAGAGAAACTGTGCTATGAGAAAAATGTATGTTTTTAGAGGTTATGGAATATGTTCTTAAAGTTGCCAATCAGAAAATGCTGGTATAATAGTTCAATTACTTGTCTCTTGGTTTTGTTAAGGTCTTTTAAAGGTGAAAAAATCATAATATGTAATTAAAGATACTAAAATGATAAGGGAAACAGTTCAGTGTGTAAAGCAAATAAGATATGTGTTGTTGGCCAGAGAAGATATAAAGACTGGAGATATTTTTGTAGAGGAAAAAAAGGAGAAAAATTTTGTCCTGGAGCTGGTTGCTTATATATGGGGAAAATAAGGGACTAGTTAATATGGATCCAGAAAGTGATTAAATGTTTGTAAACAAGGAACTTTGAGAAAAGAATTTTGTACATTGTCAGGATTAAGATTAGATTGAATTCAATTAGATAAATGAATTTTGTTATTAATAAGAAGCTGGTGCAGGACTGGAATTTGGTTTTATCTCTCTGTTAAGAAAACAAAGTGTTCCTGGAATATTAAAGTGCTTTTGATAACAAATTGTAAGTTTCTTCTCTAACTAATTTTGAGTATTCCTGAAGGCCCCTGAGCCATCTCAAAAGAGACATTAAAGTAACTCAGATTATTTGGTACATTAAGTTACATGGAAAACATTTTCAAATAATAATGATAAACATTCTTAAGTTATACTGAATAGGTAAATGTCATTAATATTAATGTTCTAAAAGTTATTAAACAAATATAGGTTTTTGATAACTATCAGATCATACTGCTAAACTGAGTTAAAAATTTAAAGAATTTCAATAGAAAGTTATTATTTTGCTTTTAACCATATTTTTGATACCAATATTTAGGATGGAAAAAATTGTCTAGTGAAGTTGTCACAGAATATAACTAATTATGATGTGTATCACTGCTGGCTTAAAATTTACTGCTTGAAGCACATGTACAATGTTTGCGTGACAATTGGGTATAACTGATAAAATGTATAGCCTATAAAATATTTCCCCATCAGTATACCTCTGTACTTGTTATGTCTGATTAGTTTCCCCCCAACATGGATGACTAGGCAAATATATAAACAAAACTGTAGGCCTAACACTGAGGGACATGAACGGACCCAGAGCAGGCAACTGAACCACTCTGGCAATGTTGGAAAAATATATTGATTACCAATGCTTTCTATGGAAAGATTTGCAAATAGAAGGCGAAAATGATGGAAGAAAATTTTACATATTGAAGTATGGGGAAGTCATTCTGGCTTATATATGATTTAATTTGAACTTTAGGCTAACCAAAACAGCCTGTCTGTGGCCATTAAACATACACTGTACAACTGATTTAACCATTAAGGGAAATAATATTGACATGTTCAGAGAATAATACAAAGATGCATTTTAATTATTATCCTCATTGTAATATGCCTACTAATTATCAAATGTCCAGGTACTATGACAAAGTAGTCAAAGAGAGAGGTAATATTTTCATAATACAAAATATTGATGATAAGCTTGGAACCTGAGATTATTTCCAACTCTGTGTCCAGTCCCAAAATTAGTCAGGACTGAGCCCCACTTCAGCAGGAAGTAGCCAGAGCAGTCATCAACCCAGCCCCATTCCCTCAAGAGTTGGGGAAAATTGAAAAAGAAATGGAACTAAAACTGAGTTCGTCTGCCATGTTTATGATTAACCTCTCTATTCAAAACTTTACTCCCTTTCTTGTTCTATACCTGTCCCTCCTCAAGATTGAGGAGCATCAAAGAAAAAGGAGGATTGAAATAGAGCAGGTCCCTCAGCCTGCATTTTGTCTGTGAAAAAACTTTAGCCAAACAATAAGTTTAATCAGGAAAGTGAGAAAATGCAAAAACAAAGGAAAACAGTCAAACACGACCAAATAATAATAGTTCAGTCAAGGACATTTAGTTTCTCATCAAGGGCTACAGATAATATTCTGAGCCATATGCTTTGAGCTGTCATATAGATACTGAAACCCCCACCAGGTGGAAGAATTTAGTTACATGATGACCAGACTGTAGCCATGACATAGCTGTCACAATTCTGAGAACTGGCCTCAAATAAATGGGAACAAACCAACCCTGGAACTGAAGACTAACTGTACTTAAAACAATCAAGATGACACTGATCAGACCACTGCATGACGAATTTTAAGATGACTGTCAGAGCTGACTGTGCTGTTTCTGCATGTAGCCCCCTCCCTCCACCCATAAAAGCTCTTGCCCACTGATTGTCAGTAGGGGGAGTCAGCCACTGGACAGGAGTCCGCCCTCCCCTCCAGTTGCTCACCTCCAAAATAAAGCAAACTTTCCTTTCCACCCCTTGCCTCTTTATTGGCTTCAGAGCGACAGGTAAACAGACCCTACTTTCAGTAGCAATAGTAACTACCACATCAAGCTGGTTTGGTGATTAAATGAAGCCTTCCCTGAAAAGTGCTGGCACATTGTAAAAGCCTAATAAATTAAAAAAGAAAATCCACAATTTTGTTTCTCTTCCATACCCTTCCTCATTCAACTAACACCAAGTTCCATGGTTTCTACCTCCTAAATATTTCTTGAATCCATATCCTTCCCCTCTAATCCTATGGCTACTGGCCTATTTCATTATCACTTGCTTGGACCATTGAAATAGTGTCCTAGATGACAGGCATGTCTTTTGATTACCTCTGATCCATACTGTAAACTGCTACCATAAAAATATTCCAAAACTGAGGACATCACTCCTCTGCTCAAAATTCTTCAATATCTCCTCATGGCCCAAGAAGACAAAATTAAAACTCCCAGCATGCCGCACAAGCCCCTCCTGAACTGGCCCTTAGCTCCCTCCACATCCTCACCCCTTCTCCCTCCCCGTCAGCAACACACCAAATGCTCCTACCTATTCTCTCCCAAACAGCCCTGTTTGGGAGAGAATAGGTGTATATATTCTCTGGACTAAAGGTGAACTGCAAGCCATAGTCAAAGATTTTCCCAAGGTAACTGAAGATCCGATCTCACAGATTTGATAAGGAATTTAAAGTAGTCATTCAAACTTAACAACTGGGTTCTCTGACTTACATAAGTTAGTTCATATGCTTGTCAATAAAGACAAAGCCCAGCATTGGATGAAACCTTCTAGTTGGAAAAGTCTTGCAAGGTCTTTAGAATTACAGCTACAAGACTAGCCCACTAATTTATTATAAGATCAGGCTCAGGCAATCACTAGTCAACTTCATTGAGCAATTCCTAGGGCTTTTCCAAAGCCTGTTGATAAGAACAAAATTCAGGCTTGCACACACACACACAAAAATATGATGAATCTGTTCATGATTATTACTGACTTCAGATTTTTCTTAAAGAAAATTCTGGTCTTCCTTCCTTCAGATGTTGATTCCACCAGTAGCTTTTAAGTCTATTTTTATTAATGGGCTGAACTGGGACCTTCCTCTTCTAGTAAAAAGGACCAGAATAGAATGGAAAACTATGTCCACTCCAGATTGAGTTAATCTGGCAAACCAGCTCTCTCACACACTAGATGGAGTCACCTCAAAGGAAGACCACCAAAATTCTTAATCTTCAGCTTTAGCAAATGAAAGCTCCCAAAGAAAACTAAAACCCTCCTAGTTTCTGCTATTACTGCAAAAAGCCAGGACATTGGAAAAGAGATTTTTACAAATTTAAGCACTTAGATGCCTTCATCCCTCTAACCAGCCTTCCAACATCCTCCCAATCCTCAGTGGTAGGGTTCTGAGGAACTACAGGGGCTTTTCCCAATCTTCCCTCTTAATCAGTTTGGAGAAACACTTCACCAGATTGGGAATTAACTTCTTCCAGTCCTAACTGACACCAGAGCCACATTCTTGGTGCTCAGCCCCACTGCTATAAAGCTGCCCCTGCCTCCGAGTGCTAAAACAGTTCAAATAGTGGGGAGCTCTAATGAACCTCAAGAAGTCTCTGTCTCTGAACCCATTCCCTTTTGTTTAGGCTCTTTGAGAGATACACACACATTTCTCCTTAGTTTCTCTGCTCTGTCCATTTATTAGGCCAAGACCTCTTAGAGAAGTATCACTCCAGAATTTCTTTCTCCCAAAAAGGGGAAGTTACAAAGTAACTCTCCAGATGAATTAAATGACACTTTGACCTATTTTATTTGTCCCATCCCTGATGGTACTAGTGCTGATTCTGGAAATACTGATCATTTGTCCTTCTTGAATCAACTACCACTTTCCTTATGTGCAAAATCTCCAACCGACGTTGGCAAAATTCACAGTGTACCTCACATAAAAATTCTAACAGACCCCTCAAAACCTCTTTCAAGGATTAATCAATATCCTATAATTAAAGAAGCCCTTCAAGGCATAAAGCCCATAATAGAAGATTACAAGGCTCAAGCCCTCATTTTCTCTTGTACCAGTTCCTGTAACTCTCCCATTTTACTGGTGAGAAAACCTAAGGGCTGAGGATGGAGGTTTGTCCAGGACCTTCAAGCAAGAAACAATATTCTTATCCCATGACACCCTTTTGTTCCTAACCCTTATAAAGCTCTAACATCCATTCCCACTGAAGTAAATTCTTTACTATAATTGATTTATGCAGTGCATTCTTTAGTATTCCAGTTGATAAAACTAGACAATAATTTTCTGCCTTCACTTGGGAAGGCAGACAATTCAAGTGGACAATAATGCCTCAGGGTTTTACTGGGAGTCCTTATTTCTCAAAAGTCCTGAAGGCTGGTCTGGATCATATAAAGTTCCCTAGAGGTTCTACTTTGTTGCAACATGTGGATAATATGTTTTTTGCTCTCCTTCTCAAGCCTTCTCACAGGAAGACAGCAACCACTTTCTTTGAGCTAAGCCTTAAAGGAACATGAAGTCACCAAAGAAAAATTGCAGTTTGCCCAAACCCTCTTTCTCTCTTTTGGCCAAATCTATGTATGTTTTACTCAAAACTGGCAATCCTAATTTTATGGGAAAAACTGAACTACATAGCCTTCAAGGCCTTAAAGGAGAGTTTGATGAACTCACCTGCCCTTGGGCATCCCAATTATCAGGTTCCCCTTTTTCTTTTGTATGTGAAAAGGAAGGGAATGTCCTTGGGGTATTCACCTCCAAACATGCGAACTGTCATCAATCCATAGGGTATTTTAGCCAGGAACTAGACCTCTAATGCCTTAGAGCCATTATAGTCTCTGTCCTTTTGGTTAAGGTCACTGAGAAAATTGTTGTGAGATCCACTTTAACCATTTTTGTACCTCCTGTATTAGAAGCTCTCCTGAATTCTCATCATGATCAATATTTCTCACCAATGGCCTCACCTCCTATGAAATCCTTTTGTTAAACTCCCCTTACATAACTCTTTTACATTGTAATAACCTTAACCCAGCTACTCTTCTCCCCTTTGTCAACAATAAAGTCCCTTATGACTGCTTAATGCTGGTGGACTACCTCCTGACTCCTCATAATGATCTACAGGAAATTCCGTGGGTAATGTTGACTTCTTATAGTTCACTGATGTTTCTTATTTAAAAGGTGATAATGGAAAATACTGTGCTGGATATACTTTTACAACTCCTTTTGATATTGTTGAGGCAGCATTTTTACCTGTGGCTATTTCAGCCTAACAGGCTAAATTATATGTTCTTACATGGGCCTGTACTTTAGCCACATACAAAACTGCCAAAATTTATACTGATAGTAGATATACTTTCAGAGTAGCTCATGATTTTAGAATGTTGCAGAAGCAACATGGCTCCCTTACTTCCTGTGGAAATAAAATTTTTAATGGCCCTTATGTTCAGAAATTGTAACATTCAATACTGTTACCTGCCATTTTAGCTATTAAGATTCTAGAGCATTCTAAACTTGGCTCTCTGGAAGCTAGGGGAAATCATCTTGATGACATTTCCACAAGGAATGCTGTCCTTAACGGGATCCATGGCAGCTAAACGTCTGTCATGGCTCAAAGGGCTATTTTCCCAAATGATGATTTAGAAAAACTGGCTAGAGAAGCCTGATAGTTGGCCTCTGAATAGGAAAAACAAGATTGGAAATTCAACGATTTTTGGTTTGATAAAAAGAGAAAGCTCTGTTTTGGACCAAATAAAAACCCAGTCCTACCAGAGACTAAAATTCTCACTTCTCACTGGTGAACATGCATTAAACGATTGGTCTACTGACACAATGACTGCCTTCATGAATCAGTATTGGTGTGGAAACATTAACAAAGCGGCAAAAACTGCCTGCCTCACTTGTCTCACGTATCCAAAGTACAACCCCAGGAAGTTCGTTCATACTGTTCCTGGATATTTCGAACTGCTTAATGGATCATTTGAAGTTTCACAAGTGGATTTCATACAACTTAATCCATCTCATGAATATAAATATATTTTAGTCATTGTCTGTATGTTTTCACATGGAACTGATGTCTTCCCTTGCAGGCAGGATACTGCCTCTTCTGTCGGTAAAATCCTTTTGGAAAAGTTTATCCCTACATGGGGAACTCCTCTCAAAATTCATAGTGATAAAAGGCCCCATTTTTTTTTACCGGCCAGGTGCTTTAACATGCAAGTTCTGTTTGGCTGGATATACAACTGCATTTACCATCCTCAATCCTCTAGTCAAATACAATAGTGGCATTATTAAGACTCAGTTGGAAACATTCATAGAGGTCCTCCAAATACCTTGGCCAAAAGCATTGCCACTGGTCCTTTTAAATCTCAGATCCAACCCTCTTGGAAGTCATAATGCTCACCTTTGAAATAGTCACAGGACCCCATGAACTTGGCTTCTATCTCTTTTGATCCACAACAGATAAAAGGAAAGTTACTTCAATATTGTAAAGATCTAACTGATCCTGTTAAAAATAACCATGTTTTGGTAGAGTAGTCTTTTCACAGTGTGCCCTTGGGAGATGAAGACCTTAAGCATCACACCTTGCAACCTGGAGATTTCATCTATTGGAAAAGCCATCTCCAGAAGAACCTTCTTCAACCTAGCTGGACAGGGCCCTATCAAGTATTGCTAACCAACTCTTGTGCTACCAAACTCCAAGTAACAGACTCTTGGGTTCACTGTACACACCTAAAGAAATTGCCAAACCTTGACTGGACTTGCACAGCATCTGGTAACCTGAAAGTAAAGATTTCCCAGAATTGAAGCAGAGGACATCTGATGAGAGCTTTCCCAAGATATCTGAACAAGACCTGTGGGAAGTTTGTCATCCAACTTTTGATGATGACATAATGCTTCAGAAGATCTCCTGTGACTATGATCTTGGTAACAAGATCTTGGTAATCTTTAACTTTAGATTAAAAGTGCTTGAGAATTCTCCCTCCTACCCACACTTGTTACTCGAATGTGCCCTTAATAGGTTTCCAATCTGTGTACTTTTTCTCTGACGCAAAACACTACATGCAGGAAAAGACCTTCTTAACACTGAAAGACCAAAAGTCACTGAAATTAGAACACCTGACTCATGATCAGTGATACTTTCAGAGAAAGATATTGAATAAAAGAGGGAAATGCAAAAATGAATAAACAGAAACTTCAATTAAATAGAATCAGGAGACCAGAAAGGGGAGCTCTCACACCCTGCAACAATAGCAGAGCCCAACAGGAAGAAGAAAGACTCCTCTTCTTTCCTGGCAAGGACTCAGCTCATGACAAGTCCTAGACTCTTTGTTTACTATAGCTCTCTCAACTTTTTGTCTCCCAAACCCAACCCCGATATAAAAGTATTCTCCTTCCCTTGCTATGTGGGGACTTTTCTGTGGCTAAACATGGTTGTACACCCTGAATTGCAATTCTCTGCTGATCCTGAATAAACTTATCTTTGCTAGGGAAACATATGGAAGTCTATTTTTTTCAAGTCAGTGGAATATACCGTTTCTGTAATATAGAAACAATAGAAGAAACTTTAATCACCAAGTTTTGAAATTTTCTGTGATATGAGGGTTTTGTTGGGTTTTTGTTTGTTTGTTTTATCTTTATTTATCATCCTTTAATTTTTAATTAACTTTTTGCCCATGAAGCCCCCAGAAATAGTTTTCCGATGATTCTGCTTTTAATGGAATCATAATATATATACTACCGGCAACATATCTCTTCACTTAATAATATATTGCAGATATGTTTCTAGGTCAACAAACACATTACTGTACTACCACTTACCATTATTTACTTAATCAATCTAATCTGCTCCCCCATTTCACTGTAAAATAGCCACAGTAGCTGAAAATGAATTAAATAAAATATCAAATATACACAGGAACAAAAAGAAAAATTAAAAATAAGTAAAAAATGATTGTGTCCAAAAATTATGTAAAGATTCCTGAAAATTGCCAATAAATTTTAGAAATCAGTGATAAAAATATTCATTTATAGTAATTTCTTTATTTTGATTACATTATCACCACAACCAATTTACTTTTAACCAAATTCTTTCCAAATTGTCTGAAGCTCAACTGATGTAGGGAGGCTCCAGGATTTGTAGTGAAAGGGCACAAATTAAATGGTCTTTTTCAGGTTTCTCTAATCCTATTGCTTTATAGTCTCTATTAAGAGGCCTATAATGGCAACCAATTAATTGTAAATACAGTGAGGAGCCTGGGCAATTAAACAAATGGATTACATTTACCCAGTGATTACACTCTAGCCATCAAATGATTATTAGTCACTGCCTACTGTGAGTCACAAATATAAATTAAATTAAGATCCAACAGCCTTGAAATTTCTCATTGTATATCAACTTCTCATTGTATATCAACTCATTGTATATCAACTGTATATCATTATCTCTAATAATGTATAAAAAGATAGCTGGCATATAGATTGACATCACACATTCTGTATCTGTGTTCAAGCTAAATAACACCAGCTTTTAAAAATCAAGTATATAACTAAATAATTATGGTGATTTCACAAAGAAGGATAAAACAATCTCTCAATTACAATATATCAGTATACAACTCTTTCTCTAAATATAAATTCACATAAAAATGTATATTCTGGCACCCTAACAAAACACTGATTTTTAAAAAAAGAAGTCAAGCAACCTCCAAGTAAACAATGAATGGAGAGCCTTTATACAAGGAAGCAGAGACTGTCACAGAGAGAAGATTATTATCTGCTTGTGATTTACAGTTATTACTCTCACATCTATTTTTAAATGATAACTACATCATCAGCCTCATATTGCCATCCTATTTGCAAAGTCAGTTCCAGCAGGGGCAGCCCAGAACTATAAGAGACAGAAAGTTTCTCTGGATGAGACTGTGGGAAAAAAAAAATTCTCAACTCCATCTAACTATGAAGAAAACCTAAAAACAACTGTCCAGGATTTCTTTAATTACTTCCAACTATCAACATAGAAGAATATGTCCAGAAGGAGTTGGGAAAGTTTAGATTTGTTTAGAGAACAGAAGAGGATCAGACAAACAGCTTCTGCCTGGCTCACACAGAGGCTGTGAGGCCATGCTGTAAGGGTGTCTGTAATGCACCAGTTCAGAGCTTTTTACCTTGTCAGTCCAAGCAGGTGCTGTAGGTGTCCTGCCCACATTCCCTACCCTTACTTCTTCACAGCACACTGGCCTGAATGCCAGCCATTTGTAGTTTTGTCTGAGGATTTTCTTTAACTCCCTGTACCTTCTCTGCCTACAGCACAACAAGCCTGAGGTGTCAGTGAAGTCATGTACACCCAAAACAGCCCTTTACCAGTGAGAAGTATGAGCTGTTGTACAATCACCCCAATCTCCCCTTTTAGGTGGGGTCACTGAGTTATGCATTTAAACAGGCTCCAGCAGGTTTGAGCTCCAGTGGCCCACAGTGGTAGTTTGCCACAAGAGATTCTTTATCGGCTGCCTTCCCTTCCCTCTCTCATGTCCCAACCCCTTACCCTTGTTTTCTAGGCTCCCTTTCAGAATAAACCACTTGCACTTGAATCTTTATCTCAGAGTGTGCTTTGGAGGCCAACCCAAACTAAGAGACAAGAGAAAGGAGCCCAGCAAGGTCAGGCAAATAGAGGAGTTTATCAAGAAGCTTCTGTCAGTACAGGAAGAAGAAAGCTGCAGCTGGGTCTTGGGGAGAATGTAATCTAGGGCAGCACATGGCCTGGCTCCTTCTCTTCTTCTCTCCAAGTGCTGGCCTCATTCTCTCAGACTGACCTCCTCCATGGTTGCAAACATGGCCACCAAACAACCCTGGGCCTTAGAACCTCCAAGCTTTATCTTTTTACTGAGCCCTGCTAAATGCATTCTCAAGAAAGAATTTTAATTAGATCTGCTTGAATGAAGGTAAGACTCCTAGCATTTCTGCCAACAAGGGCAGAAATGCTAGAACTGGGCAGCCTGGGGACAAGTGCCAAGTCTGGACAAAGCAAATATGGCCCAAGAGACAAATTCTCTGAAGCATGGGAGTCACTTGGAATGGAGTAGGGGAAGAGTTATTTTCCTAAAGAATGAGACTGTTGCTCCCAGCATAATAGCAGTTAATCTTTACAGAATCCCTGCTATACTCCAGTACTATTGCTATCTACCTCTATCTACAACTATCTATCTATCTATCTATCTATCTATCATCTATCATTTATCTATCTATCTTTCTAATCCTCATAACAACCCTATGAGGTAGCAACTATCATTATCACCACCAGCACCACAGTTTCAAATAAGGACATTGAGGCTTACAAATATTAAGTTGCCCAAATTCAAACAGGGAGGTGTAGAGCCAGGATTGAACCAAGGCTGTCCAGGTCTAGAGTCTGTACCATGTCATATTGGCCCCTAAGGGGGAGGGACAGCCCTGCAGGCAAACCACTGACATCTCATTACTTCTCTCGCTGCTACTGTTTGGGGCACTGTTTACTAAGTTTATGTAAGAAATACAAAGGATTATCAGAGATAGCTATGAACAATTATACACCAATAAATTGGACATACTAAGACATATAGATAAATTCCTAGAAGCATACAATGTCCGAAAACGGAATCAGGGAGAGATAGAAAATATGAACAGACCAATTACCATTAATGAAATTGAATCTGTAATAATAAGAAGAATAATAAAAACTCATAACAAACCAAAGTCCAGGAGCACATGGCTTTATAGATGAATTCTACAAAATATTTAATGAAGAGTTAACACCTATCCTTCTCAAATTATTCCAAAAAAATGATGAGAAAGGAGTGCTTCTGAACGAATTCTACAAGGCCAGCATCATGTTGATAACCAAAACCAGACAAAGAATGTCACACACAAAAATTACAGGCCAATATAAGTGATGAACATAAGTGAAAAAAACATCAAAAAAGTCAGCAAACTGAATTCAACAATACATTAAAAGGATCATACTCCATGATCAAGTGGGATTTATCCCAGGGATGTGAGGATTGTTCAACATCCATATATCAATCAATGTGATATGATACATTAACACATTGAAGAATAAAAATCCTGATCATCTCAAAACATGCAAGAAAAGTTTCTGGCAAAATTTAACATCCATTTATGATAAAAACTCTCAACAAAGTGACTATAGAGGGAACATACCTAAACATAATAAATGCCATATGACAAATCCACATCCAACATCATATTCAGTGATGAAAAGCTGAAACTATTTCTTCCAGCTTTAGGAAAAAGACCTGGATGCCCACTCTTGCCACTTTTATTCAACATAGTATTGGAAGTCATAGCTACAGCAATGAGACAAGAAAAAGAAAAGAAAGGCATCCAAATTGGAAAGGAAGAAGTAAAATTGTTACTCCTTCCAGATGACATAATACTTTATATAGAAAATCCCCCAAACAACCCAATCAAAAAATGGGCAGAACATCTAAACAGACATTTCTCCAAAGAAGACATACGGATGGCCAACAGACACATGAAAATATGTTCAACATCACTAATCATCAGGGAAACATAAATTGAAACCATAAATGATATTATTTCATACCTGCCAGAATGGCTATCATCAAAAAGACAACAAATAACAAGCATTAACAAGGATATGGAGTAAAGGGAAACCTTGTGCATTTTTGGTGGGATTGTGAATTGGTGCATCTGCTACAGAAAGAGTATGGAGGCCCCTCAAAAAATTAAAAATGGAATTGCCATATAATCAAGCAGTTTTAATTCTGGTTATTTACCCTCCCAAAAGCCAAAAACACTAACTCAAAAACATATATATGTATACCAATGTTCATTGCAGTATTTTTTACAAAAGCCAAGATATGGAAGCAACCTAAGTTCCCATCCATGGATGATCAGATAAAGAAGATATTGTGTGTATGTGTGTATATATGTGTATATGTGTGTGTGTGTGTATATATATAATGGAATATTACTCAGTCATAAAAATATGAAATCTTGCCATTTGTGACAACATGAATGGATCTAGAGGGTATTATGCTAAGTGAAGTAAGTCAGGCAGAGAAAGATCAATACCATATGATCTCATTTATATGTGTAGTCTAAAATCAAACAAACAAACAAAACAAAATGATAAAACAGAGAACAAATATGTAGTTGGTGGTAGCTGGGGGAGGGGGGCAAAATACATGAAGGTGATTAAGAGGTTCAGAACTCCAATTATAAAATAAGTAAGTCACTGGTGTGTAATATACAGCATAGGAATATGATCAATAATATTGGACAGTTGATTACTAGACTTATCATAATGGTCATTTCATAATGTATGCAAATGACAAATCACTATGTGGTATCCCTAAAACTAACATAATGTTGTAAATCAACTACATATCAATGTAAATATAAAGGGAAAAAATAAAATAAAATTATATTTCCTAAACGGGGGAAGGGACAGGGGTTTAATACTGGTATACCAAGGAGTTCTTCTACCATGTCACTTCCCATTGTTCCAAACTTCCTACCCAATGCAGACCCTACCCTGGATGAGATAGAGTGAATATATTTCTCTTTCTCAACAGCATCATTATTTGATTGATTTCTATTGGTGGGGTTACTATGATTGGAGCTTCAGGATGAAATTTAACACCTGATACAGAGTACTTTATGAATTCTGGATAACTCCATATCTATGATACAAGAGTATCATGTCACTCTAGGACATCTATCAGTAGAAGGGATTATTGGGGACACCAAAGTTCTTACTAAATACTGGCTCTTCTAAAATTATTTTTCAATATGGAATTTGTTTCTGATTACTCTTACTTGGGAAAATGGAACTTTACACAAAGTTCTAATATTAAGTAGGAGTGATAAGGGTCAGATTCTTACAAAAGCAGGAAATCAGGGGTTCTCCCTCTCTCTCTCTCTCTTTCTCTCTCTCACACACACACAACACACACACGCACACACGCACACACTGCAGCATGATTCTAGAATCTAAAATTCTCCAATAGCTTCAGCACACTTATGAAGTTGGGCAGATTGATCAATCAGATGTGTAGTACCACACACTGTTGAAGTAGTCTCTGTAAAAATAGACACTCCCACCTACTCACCATGTTGCTTCAGAGAACACACTTTGAGAAAACTCACACAATGAAAAAATAATGTGTCCAGAACACATCAGATTCTACTCCCTAGAGTAAAAATTTCTCAGAGGAATAAATCATATCCCAGGGCTTCCCTGGTGGCACAGTGGTTGAGAGTCTGCCTGCCGATGCAGGGGACACGGGTTCGTGTCCCGGTCCGGGAAGATCCCACATGCCGCAGAGCGGCTGGGCCCGTGAGCCATGGCCTCTGGGCCTGCGCGTCCGGAGCCTGTGCTCCGCAACGGGAGGGGCCACAACAGTGAGAGGTCCGCATACCGCAAAAAAAAAAAAAAAAAAAAATCATATCCCAATATGCCCATATGAAAACACACACTAAAATAACCTCTACTTTATTATCCTTCATCTTCAGTGTTTTTTTTTTTTTTTTTTCTTTTTGCGGTATGCGGGCCTCTCACTGTTGTGGCCTCTCCCGTTGCGGAGCACAGGCTCCGGACGCGCAGGCCCAGCGGCCATGGCTCACGGGCCCAGCCGCTCCGCGGCATATGGGATCCTCCCGGACCGGGGCACGAATCCGTATCCCCTGCATCGGCAGGCGGACTCTCAACCACTGCGCCACCAGGGAGGCCCTTCAGTGTTTTTATATGGCCATATATATACCTAAAAGGCTTTATAAACCAAACATTGGGGAATTTTTATTTCCAATTTTTTCCTGAGGTGGTGAAGATTTGGTGTCTCCATATTCTCTCTCCCAGCCAACTGTCTCATCAGAAGAGGCTAACAATCAGCTGGCCCAGGGTTAGGAACCCGCCCTGCTCTTTCTCTCTACTATTGTTCTCATGTCTTCCTCCAAGAAAGTACTATTCAATTCTCAGAATTGCAGAATGACCCACTAACAGTGTGAGAATCTTATACAAAATTGGGTTTGACTGAATTTGCTTCAATATTTCTTCATTTTACATGACCCAATGGTAATATAAGGAAACTTGTTTTTTTTTTTTTTTTTCCGGAACATGAAAGCTATATGAGAGAAATTCCAGAAATTCTATGGCTACCCTTCCAACAACAGATGCTATGAGGGTACGCCATACAAATGACTCAGTATTCTGTAGTATTTTGAGAGCACTCAAAGTTCTGTGTCAGCTCAAACTCAAATAGACACTATACCTGGTTAACAGGAAGTAGACCACAGAACAGGTTCAAGGCAAGATAGGTCAAGAGACCTACAAAAGCCACAAATAGAGTCATCATATACATATTTACCAGGATATTTTACAGGTGTATGAGATAACATACATATAAAGACTTTGAGTTCCCTATCAGAAGAGCAAAACTAATTCCTTTCTCCTGTGAGGACACAGATTTCTCAGAAGCAGCTGAGCCAACCAACAATTAAAATCCTCAAATTCTCTAGAAACAATTAAAATGCAAAGCATTCTGGCAATACAAGACAGATCTAATTTGATTTCTCAAACTTTGCTGGTATTCAAGAAAGTAAAATCTTTCATTTCAATACTTTTGGTTACACTGTTTGCTGACATGACAGTGGGAATCGCTTGTATCTTTCCCCATTTATGGACCCAATTTCCACCTTTATCCCTAATTCCTCCTGCATTAAAACACCCTTTTCAGGCAATCTTAGCTATCATATCAAGACCTCGAAATTAATTCACTCACTTACTCATTCATTCTTTTATATATTTATTCAATAAATATTTATTAAATACTCTCAGAGGAACAAAGTCAAGGAAATTGGTTTCCCTTACCTCAAGGAGGGGATGGCCATAAACCAATGTCTCAGGTGCTATGAGCAAGGCAAGCTCAATGTACTAAGGGAGCCCAGACTTGGAACCTATCAGATGTGGACATCGAAGATGCCACCTGGAGGAGTGGCATTAGAAGTGAGTAGCAGCAGGTCATTCCAGACAGAGAGCAACATTTTGGAAGCTGCAGAGCAATACAACCACAGCCTGATCCATTCGGGAAACAGCAATCTGTCCCATGAATCCAGAGCAAAGGGCAAGGGTGAGATCAGGAAGAAAGGGCCTTGAGTGCCCTAAGGAATCTAAACTCTATCTTAAAAGTCATGGAGAGCTACTGGAAGAATTTTAACCAGGAATGGATATAATCAGATTTCTAAATCAGTATGTCTAAAATCCCACACCTTAAATTTCCTCACCCAATTCTCTTCCAATGATGTCACAATCCCACAAACTCAGACTCTTTCTCAACTGTTCTCACACCTCATTAACTGACCAGCAAATCTTTTTGATTCTGGGTCCCAGTTAACTGCTGAATAAAATCCTTCTGCCATATCCTCTTCTCCTTCTGCCATAGGTAAAAGCCACATCATGTTTTTAAGAGAAATGTCACGAGGTTTTAGTGGCAAGTGCCATGAGCTAGCTCTCCAAAAGTCGTTACGCAGCCCCACTCCCTTTCTCATCTGCAACTGTAGAAGCTGGGAGCTCACCTACAGGATCTCCTTTACAGCCGGGGGGAGGTCACATAAATTGAATTGTCCAACGGAATGTAAAAATTTAACAAGGGCCTCTGTGAAAGAATTTCTTTCATGATAAAAGGAGTAGGCATTAGAAGAGCAGAATATTTTTTAATCCTAACTGCCACCCTGTTTCCTGTCTTTGAATTTGGTAATGATACCTGGAGATCTGGACAATCTACTGGGGAAAATGGAGAGAAAGGATAGAAAAACCTAGATTGTGGCTGACGTCCTTGAACTGCTGAACCAGCCCTGGCACGGCCCACATCCAGTCCTCTTGTTATGAGATAACTATGTGTCCTCATGTATTAAACCATTGGTATTCTGGCTTTTTGCACCCAAACACATCCTAACTGATACATCTCCTAAACTGGGAATCTGTCTCCAATCTTTCCCCACAGTGCCCCCTCACCTGCCATAACAATAATCCCTCCATCCCAAATCTAATCACAGAATTTCCAGTCTGAACCTCTGAACAGAGGTCAGTGTCCCATTTCTCACCCACCAAATCCTCCATTGAGCGTCTTGCTACTAGGCACACGGTACTACTTCAGGTCTCTAATCCTTTACATTTGCTGTACCCCTGACTGAAACGCTTTTACCTCTCCCGGCCAACTCTTCACCAACCCACCCCCCGACCCCGGGCAGAGTTAGTCACATTTTTTCCCCTGTGCATAATAGTCGGGGAAGATTATATAACTGCTCACTCACATTCTTTCCAGGGGAGGAACACATCTTCACCCTGGCAAACTTGGCTTGCTTTGACCAGTGACTTCTGAGTAGAAGTAATATGTGACACTTTGGGGCAGAAGCTTTAGGAGTTGAGGTATGGTCTGCCATGCTGTCTCTTTCCTGCCTCTGATATGGAAGCAGGTATGGAGGGCTTCAGCCAGTCTGGTCTCTTGAGCACAGCTCCCTTACTGGCCTACAGTGCTGGTGGACAGACTTTTCCTATAAAGGGCCAGATGATAAATACTTAAGCTTTGGGAGTCACATATGGTCACTGTCATATGTCACATATTTTTTCCTTTTAGCACCATTTAAAAATATAAAACCCTTCTTAGCTCACAGGACATACGAAAACAGGTCACAGCTGCATCTGTCCCACAGGCTGAAGTTTGCCACTGTTTTAAGCTGCTGAGACTTTCAAGTTACTTGTTACCACAGCCAACCATGGCCCATCCTGACTAATGTAACAGTATTTTGCCTAGACAATACTCTAGCCTTTATCACCTTATAATGCCACTATAAACTCCATGAAGATAGTGATCATGTCTGGCATATGTGTCTTCTTCACCACAAGATGCTATAGTTGAATGAGTTTTGTTTTTTCCTTTTTCTTCCTTTCTTATTTGGGAGCAGGGGGGAAAAGAGGACATGCAGGTTTTAGATTAAAATGTGTATTTGAAAAGGTCAAGAATGTAAACTGGTGGGTTCAGAGGCAAGTTCACTTTCAGCAGATTCCCTCCATCAGAGTCACTCTGTAATGGGACGGTGCAGCGTGGAGCCTACTTGGCAGGTGTTGGCATTTAGGGCCAACTTTGTGCCTTACCCAGTCTTCCACTGTTCTTTGGGCCACAGTCAGGGTCTGTTCCCTTGTGTAGCCTCCAAGCCTGCAAATAAATACAGGGGTGAGACCTGGGTATGTTTCACAGCACAGATCATTAAAAGATACAGTCTTTTAAATGGAAATATATTTGGACATTAAATTAGATACCATTTTCAAAACCATACATCCCCAATTATGTTATTACTTTCTACTCTGCTGCCTGAAAAACTCCGGCCAGTACACTTACTATATAAATAATAGCAAACCAGCCTCAATCTTTACAAATCTAATTTACCTACACCAAGAAAAAAAAGAAAAAGGGAAATTTTCATTTTTCTGAAACTTTTTTTTTTTTCTGGTCACATTTTCAATACATTTTGTCTCATGTAGCTTAAACATCACTTGGCAATTCTGTGATTCTTTTATGGGAGTAAATAAACCTAGCACAAGGAAAGAGAAAAATAAGACAAGGCTGCCCCCTTGTGGTGATATGCTTTCGTGCCCAAATGCACACACACACCACAGCCTATTTTTACAGTCTCTATAAATTCCAGCTTTATTTAAACCTCTCCCAAAATATGATTTGGTTTCAAATCAATGCTGTAAGATTTTAATTTAACCATAGCATAAACCCTCAATGTTAAGAATCTATAATGTCCATATTTATATCCATAGTGATAGACACTGAAAAACATATTTCATCACTATTTTATATAAAATATTTTTAAAAATCATGTCAGATTTCTGTGGATTATCTTCTTGTTTTATACTCACTGAAAATAATGGCACCTCATCAATGCCCTGTCCATACAATATCTTTAGTGGAGAGAAACTGGACCAGGATAAGATTCTGTTCTGAGATTTATCGCTGCTTCTTTATTTGAAACTAGAAAAATACTGCCTCACTTAAAACTAAAAAGTTTTGAAAACTGAAAGTAAAATTTAAATGAATAATCCCTGAGTATAAAATAGCAATAAAAATAAATAGTGATAAGTATAAGTTTAGGCAGAATGGCAATGAGGGGCAAGACAGAATCAAAGAAAAGTTTGCTTTTTCATGTAAAATGAAGTAACTTTTTCTAGAGAACTTTTACAATTTGAGTGCAAGTAAAAATTATGTTTCCATTAAAATTTGAGAATAAACATGAAAGTGGGATATTTTGTTAAGTTTAACGTGTAGACTTAATAATGAAAACTGCCTGCCCATTTTGGGTTAAAGGGTGGCTTGACAATATGCATTTATCTCATCTAGTTCTCAAGACCTTGTTAAAATGAAGGAAAAGAAATTTTCTTTGAAAAGTTACTCAGAGGGACAATGAGAACATGTTGGTAACAACAGAGGATGAGATATTCCAATGAATTTTTGGAAGATGAAAAGTAGATGAAGAACAGAATTCCCAACCCATGTGTCTGAGAATAGGAAGGCCCAAAGGGAGCCCATTTAGAGCCCAGGGATCTTCCCAAAGGAGAAATGAAGTAAAAAGCTAAAAACATGAAATCAAGATCAAGTCCCCAGGTCCCTTCCCAAACCCACACATGGCACTACCAGTAAGCTGAGTCCCCTTTGCCATTAAGAGAAAAACAGATTGATTTTCCAAAGAAATTGAACCAGAAAGACACCAAGCAGAGAGAGGCTGAACTCACGGGAATTCAGTAAAAATCTATCAACCGAATGTGGCTCTGTGAGATCTCTTCATCCACACTGCTCCCAGAATGACAGCAGACAGATGGACATTGCCTCAGGAAAGATACTGGAGGTGTATTATCTGGAAAAAGTTTAAGTAATGATGTGGGAGATCTCCAAAGAAAAATGCCCACTGTGCTCTACTGAAGTCCACCAGATGACAGCCTTAACTGGAACACACAGAACTTCCAACAGCCTTTTCAATGTCTTCCTCATAAGCATTAAGGGTCAGCTTAGATCAACAGATATTTGAGGAAAATCTCCAACAGAAAATAGAGTGCAAATGAAACAGGAAAGAAAGAAAGAAAAAAAAAAGATGGACCCAGAAGATACAGAAACAATGCAAGGTGCTGAAAAGTCTATATTATCCTAGAGTGAATAAAAGCAGCATTCCATGAAAATAGGATAAAGAACAGATGAAATTTGGAGGAATTAAAAATATGATCATCAAAGTAAAATATTCAATAGAATCAGCAGAAATAACTCGAAAGTACTAAGCACTGAAAACTAAGAGAATTATTTTTTAAATTAGATAACTTAGAATACAACATCTAAGACTAATAGGAATTTTAGAAGAGGAAACAGAAAGCAGAGAGAAGAAAAGTAGTGAAGAAACAATGCAGGAAAAATTCCCAGGACTGAAGTTTTAAGTCTCCAGATTGAAGAGCACACTTAGTGCTCTAGACATATTGAATGGAACGAGACCCATTCAAAGCAGTGGATAGAAGGAGTATCCTAACATTTCCAGAGAGATAAACAACTCATGTATCAAACAATGGAAATAGGAACAGCATTGGATTTCTTAAGAGCACAACTAGGTACCAGAAGACTGAAGTAAAGCCTTCAAAATTTGGAAGGATTATGATGTTCACTTGGGAAAGTACACCTAGCCAAACTACCCACCAAATATGAGGGTTTCCAAAATATTTTGTGATATGCAAGCATCTAAAAATTATAACTTCAAATGGTGTTGTGAAAACTGGACAGCCACAAGGAAAAGAATGAAACTGGACCCTATCTTACACCATACACAAAAATTAACTCAAAATGGATTAAAGACTTGACGCCAAACTGTAAAACTCCTTGAAGAAAACATAGGCTCCTTGACATAGGTGTTGGGAATAAATTTTTGAACTGACACCAAAAGCAAAGTAACAAAAGCAAAAACAAGTGGGACTTCATCGAACTAAAAAGCTTCTGCACAGAAAACAAAACCACTAACAAAATGAAAAAGCAGCCCACTGAATGGGAGAAAATATTTGCAAATCATATATCCAATAAGGGGTTAATGTCAAAGTATACAAAGAACTCGTACAACTCAATAGCAAAAAAAAAAAAAACCCTAACAATCCAATTTAATAATGGGCAGAAGATCTGAAAAGACCTTTTTTTTCTGGTCATATTTTCAATACATTTTGTCTCATGCAGCTTAAACATCACTTGGCAATTCTGTGATTCTTTTCTGGGAGTAAATAAACGTAGCACAAGAAAAGAGAAAAATAAAATATGACAAGTCTGCCCCCTTGTGGTAATATGCTTTCATGGGTGTGTATGCGTGCGCGCGCGCGCGCGCGCGCGCACACGCGCGCACACACACACACCGCAGCTTATTTTTATAGGCTCTATGAATTGCAGCTTTACTTAAATCTGCATAGATAAATACCATCAGAGTAACTCGGGTATTAATAAGTACAGAAGGGCAGTAGAAAGCTAATACATCATTCTAAGCTAAGAAGTTAATTTTAAGTTATGATTGAGAATTAGACAACTGTGGGTGAAAAAAACTCATTTTCTCATTTGTAAAATTTTACGTAGCATTAGGACGATCTGCTACAGTTGAAAATATTGTGATAAAAACTGACTGTTGATGTATTTTTTATAGCCCTTGATATATGCATTTGTCACCCACATGTCATAGATTATTACATAGCTCAACAATGTTCTTATGTGGTGGTTGAAAAGCCTGTGTTCATGAAGTAGTGTTCTATGGAAAGAAAAATTCTAGAAACCATTTATTTGGGAATTAAATGCTCAAGCACCCTAAGGGTACTTTATTCTCTCATTTGGGCAAAATACAACTCAGTCATTAAGAACTACACTAGTCATTGTCCAATAAGTAGCCACTAGTCATATAGGGATGTTTAAGGTAATTAAAATTTAATAAAATTCATATCCTGAGTCACATTAGCCACATTTCAAGTGCCCAATAGTTTCATGTAGTTAGAGGCTACCATATTAGACAATACAGATATAGAACATGCCCATCACTGCAGAAGAGTTGCAGTGATATATATGTCATGGAGAAGTAATATACAGCATGGTGCCTATAGTTAACAATAATGTATTACATATTTGTAAGTTGCTAAGAGAATAGGTCTTAGAAGTTCTCAACACAAGGGACAAAAACTGTAACTATGTAAGGTGATAGATGTTAACTAGACTTATTTTGATGATCACTTCATAACGTATATAAATACTGAATCATTATGTCATATACCTGAAACTTATATAATTTTGTATGTCAATTAGACCTCAACAACAAATTTAAATAAGAATTTTTTTGTAAAATAAAAAAATGATAATTCCAAAGCACTCTTTCTTAGGAAAGTACTAGAAGATACACTTCAGCCAAATAGGGAAGTTAAAAAAGAAAAAAACACAAGATGTAAGAAATAGAGACTACAGTTGGATGGGGCATGAAAGTTCCAGGACCGTGTCTGTGCAGCAGACCTGAAGTCAAACCCAGTCTACATGACAGCAAACAGCTACAGGAAATGAGCGTCCAGAAAAACAACATTGAGAGTAACTGTCATGTTGACTATGTGGAAACAGTACAGAGAGGGCTTTTATAATCATTTTGGAAGATCTGAGAAGAAGAAATAATAGGTACATAGAAAACTAGGAACACAAACAACACAAAAGGCAATTATTAACCCCAAGAAAAACAAAATGGCCTATGAAGAAGGAAAGGTAATCAACATTGAACAATAATTACACAGTACTAATAATGTAAACATAGAATATTGATTTAACCCCAAATTATGCTGTAACTGTATTACAGGTTAGTAGATGGGGAAGGAGAGAAAATAAGAAAACTGAATCCTCAACTATCACAATGGAAAATCATCAGAAGAAAGAGCTAAAAATAATTAAAAGTGGTTGTTTTAGGGAAACAGAACTGGGGGTTGCAATGGGGTAGGTTTTTCTTTATAAGCTTTTTAGCACTATTTTGTTCTGTAAACCATTTTGATGGATGGTGCTAGTTAAAGAAAATAAATATAAAAATTACTTTAAATAAGTTAATAAAGAAAACAAATCATGCTACTGCAATAAAAGATTAACCTCAATGTATTTAAATGTACTCAAAGGAAATGAATACGGCTAACCTTAGTAAGAAAATGGAGTGTGGAGTCATCTGTTACTCAGAAAATATGGCCTGAAGAGTCATTTAAGAAGGGTTAACAAAAATAAACAAATGGGACCTAATGAAACTTAAAAGCTTTTGTACAGCAAAGGAAACCATAAACAAGACCAAAAGACAACCCTTAGAATGGGAGAAAATATTTGCAAATGAAGTAACTGCCAAAGGATTAATCTCCAAGATTTACAAGCAGCTCATGCAGCTCAATACCAAAAAAACAAACAACCCAATCCAAAAATGGGCAGAAGACCTAAATAGACATTTCTCCGAAGAAGATATACAGATTGCCAACAGACACATGAAAGGATGCTCACCGTCATTAATCATTAGGGAAATGAAAATCAAAACTACAATGAGATATCATCTCACACCAGTCAGAATGGCCATCATCAAAAAATCTAGAAAAAAATAAATGCTGGGGAGGGTATGGAGGAAAGGGAACCCTCTTGCACTGTTGGTGGGAATGTAAATTGATACAGCCACTATGGAGAACAGTATGGAGGTTCCTTAAAAAACTACAAATAGAACTACCATACGACCCAGCAATCTCACTACTGGGCATATACCCTGAGAAAACCATAATTCAAAAAGAGTCATGTACCACAATGTTCATTGCAGCTCTATTTACAATAGCCAGGACACGGAAGCAACATAAGTGTCCATCAACAGATGAATGGATAAAGAAGATGTGGCACATATATACAATGGAATATTACTCAGCCATAAAAAGAAACGAAATTGAGCTATTTATAATGAGGTGGATGGACCTAGAGTCTGTCATACAGAGTGAAGTAAGTCAGAAAGAGAAAAACAAATACCGTATGCTAACACATATATATGGAATCTAAGAAAAAAAAAAAAAGGTCATGAAGAACCTAGGAACAAAGACACAGACCTACTAGAGAATGGACTTGAGGATATGGGGAGGGGAAGGGTAAGCTGTGACAAAGTGAGAGAGTGGCATGGACATATATACACTACCAAATGTAAAATAGATAGCTAGTGGGAAGCAGCCGCATAGCACAGGGAGATCAGCTCGGTGCTTTGTGACCACCTAGAGGGGTGGGATAGGGAAGGTGGGAGGGAGGGAGACGCAAGAGGGAAGAGATATGGGAACATATGTATATGTATAACTGATTCACTTTGTTATAAAGCATAAACTAACACACCATTGTAAAGCAATTATACTCCAATAAAGATGTTAAAAAAAAAGAAGGGTTAAACAGATCTATTAAACTATTAAACAAGTCTGTTTTATAGTGTTTAATACTATATATACTATTTGCTATGAAATTCAGACACAATTTGTAATAATTCTTATTAATATAAATTGAAATACATGTGTATAAATAGTAAAAAATCTTAAGGAAACAAGTCTAATTTATATAAAGAAAAACAGTAAAAAGCTTATGGTAAACAAAATTATAATTAATTTCAAATAATTAAGCCAATGTATATTCAAGATGAAAATTCACAATTAATTGCTCTCATTTTGTATTTCACGAAGTACTAGCTTGAAATATTTCCAAGTAACTTTTCATTGAAAGTCATCTATAGAGTCTCTGTTTTGGGTTTTGGTTTTGGTTTTTTTTTTTTTTTTCAAATTGATGTAGCATACTCTCCTTATAAAAATCTGGACAGTAAATCTAATCATTGCTAATGAAGACACGGGTATGGTACCTGTATACATTTGGAATTGCGTTCATGAGGAATCAGATTCTTCTAAAACTAAGAGACTCAGCTTTAAAGTTTTGTCATGTGTCTTTTGCATCAGCAACCTTTAGGACAGTGGTCTCCAAAGCTCAGTGCCTAAGGCTATCCACTGGGGAGGGTGCAGAAAAAATACCAAAGCCTCCGTTTTGATTTTTAATGCACCACTCTATATTATATTCCTGTAGACTTTATGTACTATAGAATAATTGTACAATTATATAGGTATAGAATTTATAAATGAGCATACATATATTAGCTGTGTATTATCAAAAAATTTACTGATGGAATGACATGATTGAAAATATTTGCAAACCACTGATTTAGAGATTTCTCCCTACTGTTGTTGTTGGTCAACCATTAATAGTCCATGAGAGTAATTGTTTTATCAACCAGATTTTATGTAAGCCTTGTGGTAGTAAAAATCTAGAGTAGATTCAGGAAAACATACAAAAATGGGGAATAGAATACCACAGATTTACAAAAGTAGGCAGAAACAAAGAGGACAAGAATCAATGGGAATGCAAACAACCAGAAAGCAATCACTGAGATGGCAGCGGTCAGTCCTTACATTTCAATAACCACTCTCAGTGCTAATGGAGTAAATTCAAACAGAAGACATGGGTTTGCCGGGATGGATAAAAAGAAGACCCGACTATATGCTGCCTGCAAGAGATGCACTTCAGCTCTAAAGACACATGAAAGCTTCACACAAAAAGTGAAGGGGTGGGAAAATATATTCAACAGGAGTGAAAATGAAAAGACAGTGGAGGTAGTAATACTTATATCAGCCAAAATATACTTTAAGCAAAAAACAGTAGCAAGAATCAAGGGAGGTCATTATGGCAAAGGGGTAATTACATCAGAAAGATACACCACTCGTAAGTCTGTATATACACACCCACCATCGGCACAGGTAAGCATTTTAAGCAAATATTAACAGATGTAACGGAGGAAATAGACAACATTACAAAAATGTAGGGGACATCATCTATTATAGTAATGATCAGCAATGAATAGTAATATTATTATTAATTATTAATATAATATCAGTAATCATTAATAACATGGATGGTTGTTAATGATTATTAATAAAAATAAGCAATGGACAGATCCAGACAGAAAATCAGTAAGGAAATGTTGTAACTGAACCATACTTTAGACCAAATTGAATTAAGAGACACATATAGGACATTCCATCCAACAGAAGCAGAATACACATTCTTCTCAAGTGTGCATGGAACATTCTTCATAGATAGATCATATGATAAGACACAAAACAAGTCTTAGCAAATTTAAGAAGATTGAAATCATACCAACTATATTTTCTGAACACAAGGGTATGGAACTAGTAATCAACAAGAGGAAAGCTAGAAAATTTACAAATATATAGAAACTAAACAATACAATTTTGAACAACCAACATATCAAAAAATAAATCAAAAGGGAAATTTTAAAAATATATTGAAACAAATGAAAATGGAAATATAACATATCAAACCTATGGCATGCTGCAAAGCCAGTTCTGAGATGATGTTTTAGTGTTAGATGCATATGTTAAGATATTAAAATGGTCTCAAAGAGAATAAATTTACACCTCAAGAACTTGAAAAAATTAAGCCCAATGTTAGCAAAATGAATAATAAATATCAGAGTGGAAATAAATGAAACACACACCAGGAAAACAATAGAAAGGATCAACAAAGCTAAAAGCTGGTTCTTTGAGAACATAAACAAAATTGACAAATTATTATCTAGAATAACTAAAAGAGAGAAGAGAGAGAGAGATTTCAAATAAATAAAACCAGAAACGATACAGGAGACATTACAACTGATACTACAGAAGTGTGTAGGATCATCAGAAGCTACTATGAACTATATGCCAACATATTATATAATCTAAAAGAAATGGACACATTTCTAGAAACACACAACCTACCAAGGATGAATTATGAACAGAAAATCTGAACAAATAACAAATAAAGACATTAAGTCAGTCATCAAAGATCCTCCAAACACAGAAAACCACAGGACCTGATGGTTTCACTAGCAATTTCTATCAAACATTTTAAGAAGAATTAACACAAATCCTTCTCAAAGTCTTTCAAAAACTTGAAGAGGAGGGAACACATCCAAAATTATTCTACGAGGCCAGGATTACACTGATACCAAAACCAGAAAAGGACATTGCAAGGAGAGAAAATGATAGCCCAATATAGCTGATGAACATACATACAAAAATTCTCAACAAAATGCAAAACTTTTAAAAAAAGCAGTGTCTCTCTGAAACAGGCAACTTTATATGTCTATTTAAAGTTGAACATAGAAATGGAACACACTTCTGTGTTTGCTGTGTGAAGTAAAACGTTATTCTTGTATGTTATCAAGTTGTAATTATTGGCAATATTTGTATGAAATACTTGGGAAATAGTTATACTGAAATAAGTATTCATTATTTATCTGACTTCATATTTGACTGAGTGCCTTGTACTTTAGGTGTCAACCAAAATCTACAGGAAGTGTGGCTCAACTGTTCAGGCTCAGCAGCAATGACCTCTAGAATCTCACTGAAAAAGATGCCATTTGATAATCCAGCAGCTAATGTATTTTTCAGAATTATGTAATATTCATTTTCGAATCAGGGAGGGTAAGCATTATATCTCATAGGGTAAGAGAAGACAATATTTAAATCCTTACCTGTTATTTTATCTATTTTATGATCTTTTTGGTAATGCTTTCTAGTACATGCAGGATATTAATAAAAATTACATATATATTTGTATATATATAAACAACAAGTATGTATTTTATATATGTAAATGTAAAACAGCATTGTGCATGGGCTACTATTTTAGGTGTAATTACTTACATAGTAGTAGTCCATGCACAGTGTTGCTTTGCTGGTGCTTAGACCGTGATCCTTCAAATGTACAGATTAGTGTGTCTGTAAGTTTATATTTTCCTCTGGGTGCAACATGAAAGCAGAACCCAACATGCTGTGAGTAAAGATTTTTGTTGCTGGCGTGTTGTGTTGTTTGGTGCTGGCAGTTGAGATTAAGTGTCCCTTTACTACATTAAGCTTTTGAAGAAATAGAGACAACCATTTAATCAAATATGCAATTTATCTTTTATAAACTCATACATATCAGAGAGTTTTAGAGTAATGTTCTATCTCAGTCATGGATTTCTGAGTAAGAGTCAATAATACTAAATTATTTGCATTGCCTTACACATTTATATGAGCTACTATAGTTAGAAGTGACCTTGAAAACATAATTTAACACTTCCAACTCAGAAGATTCTGAGTGGATATGGTGATTTTCCAATATTTTTTTTTTTACTGTCACATAAGTCCTAGGTTGAATCAAGTGTATAAAATAACTTTGCCTGTGTCAATGGCACATAACACAAGACAGTAATTGCTAAATTATTCAGTGAAATTTTACAAAGCATTCTGATATCTTGATTAAGACATGAGGGGAATTGTGTTCATTACTAGGGACTTAAGTGTTTTTTTTTCTTTTTTTTTTTAAAGCATGAGAGGATTTCCCTATATTAAGCACAGTCTCTAGAAAAAGCTCACAATATGATTACTTTGATGCAACTTCACAGACAACATAAAGAAAAAAAATCTCTTGAAAATTGAGAGCTGGATCTATGCCACTGTCAGTCCTTTTACGCTAATCAGTTCTGAGCAATCCATATGATATAAAATATATGACAGAATGCCATTATTTTTAATAAGTTAATTGTCTGAAAAATAGATTATTCTGTTATCAAATTATTTAAGATGCACAGGATTAGCAATCTGATTTAAGTAAAATGTACGGGATTACACTTTTGATATGTCCAAATACTTTTGAAATGGATGCTGTAGAGTTTTCTGTGTGCTTTTTTAGTTCAATGCCCATGATGGTCTAATATTCCCATATGTTTACAAGTTTCTTACTTTGATTTTTAGTTTCAGACCTTCATACAGTAAGGCTTTTCTTTCTTCTTGAATGTAGTCTTAAGAAGCTTCTGTTGGTAAGCAAATCTCTTAGTGCTTTTTTTTCCTTATCCACTACTGATATTTTATCTAAGTACCCAATTCTGACAGTCTTAACCTGTATTTCTCTGTGTTTTGACTTCTAACAAGTCTGTGGAGATTTTGTTCTCAACTTTGCAGTTTATCTCTATCACTGCTTTTAAGTTTTTCCTTTCTTTTTGGTGCTATGCAGTTTGGCTATAATTTCTAACGTGTATTTCTTATTTTTCTATTTTTGGAACAAGACATATCTTGATTCAAGATTTGTGTCTGGTTTTTAAATGTAGAACTATTTACTATCTTGTGGCTCTTCATCCTGGTCGCATAGTTCCTTCTGTGCTCCATAATTTATAATAATTTATTTCTTATATTTGGGAGCTCTCACATTTTGGATGTCTCAGATCAGTATATTTGTTTATTCCAATTGACTTGGGACAAGATGATCAGTCTTGCCTTGTGATCAGTCAGTGAGGGAGCACTGGCTTCTCACTTTTATTACTCCTCTGAATCTTTCTCTTGACTTGTTTCTGGTATTTTAATTTCAGCTCTATTGGCCCCTTTAAGGATACTTGTAAATTCTGAGGTTTTTACTTGTCTACATTAAAATAGTTATCAGAAAATATTATTTTTCTCTAAAAACATAAACATCCATATTGTTTACAAGAGTAAATATTTCACCTAGATATTTTCTAGCAGACAACAATGTCTCATGAGACATCCTTAGTTTCTTAATTTGAACACCACCCCCAATTTACTGTATATTAAAATAATTTATAGTGTCATTATTTTCTTAGTATTTGGAAGTATTTTTATGTTTTGAATGCATTTCTGATACTATTATCTTCTGCTTTAATGAATACAAGTTGTCCATGGCCAGAATTGATGTTTTTCTGTAATATTAAGTTAATATTGGTAGAATTAGTTACATGAAAGTCCTTTGACTCTTTCTCTTTGGCACTTCATTGACTCTATAAGATAACCTCCTTGATTTTTATTTTTAATCGAATAGTGCTTTAAAATGATCTTAGGGGCTTCCCTGGTGGCGCAGTGGTTGAGAGTCCGCCTGCTGATGCAGGGGACACGGGTTCGTGCCCCGGTCCGGGAAGATCCCACATGCCGCGAAGAGGCTGGGCCCGTGAGCCATGGCCGCTCAGCCTGTGCGTGCGGAGCCTGTGCTCCACAACGGGAGAGGCCACAACAGTGAGAGGCCCGCGTACCGGAAAAAAAAAAACAGAAAAAGATCTTAGGTACTTCCCTGATGGTCCAGTAGTTAAAATTCTGTGCTTCCACTGCAGCGGGCACAGGTTCAATCCCTGACCAGGGAATTAAGATCCAGCATGCCACATAGTGTGGCCAAAAAAAAAAAAAAAAAAGATCTTAGATAAAATTTGTATATTGCTAGGTATTACTGCTTGGTTGCATTTTAATCAATATTTTCTATTTTCATTTCATAGTGCAAGAAAATATGACATGTAGAATTTTTGTTTTCAAGAAGTTTATGGCCTTTTTAGGCCTAAAACTTTTCCATTTTAAGAATCTCTGATATTTGAAAATAATGTATATCCTGTACTTACTGGGCAAAAATAATTTCTATTTGACCATCTTCTTAACTAGTTAAACTAACAAAGTTATTTAACACTACATTTATTTATCTGTTATATATCAACACAGTTGATTTCTACGATATTCTTAATGTCACTAAATATTCTTTTTTTAGATAAGGGTGGGACGTAACTCAGTATAGGGAGAACACTGTTGTAGAAACAGCAAAGTTAGAGGGTACAAATTAGTATGTATTGTCAGTCCTGTTCAGGGTGAAGTGCATTGATTCTAATGACTGGTTCCAGATGTCTAGACTGAAATACCACTGCAGGAAAGAAGAATAACACCTCAAGATACGCTAATTCGATGTAAATCTCTTTTGTCACGCAGAGTTTTCCTGTTGGGTCTCACTCAGGAGGATTTTAGTTTGTTATTTGGTCTCAGGAGTGCTGTGCCCTTCAACAAAGGAGCTGAGGCATAATTTACCTTCCATGATAAATTAAAACCATTGTCTTATGTGCTTGGTTTGGGTAAATAATTTTCCACTCTCTAATTGTTGTAAAGTAATAAAACCGATGTCTGAGTCTGAGCCTAAAGAGAGTCCCTGCTAAAACTCAAATATTTAGGAAACCCCATGTAAGCATAACTTGTCAGTCAGTATGTGTCTTTTTATTCCATATCAGCTTGACCTAACCAAAGTTCAAGGATTCTTCTGGACATGATTGATGACAGCGTCATAAAACCTTACCTCTATATGCAAAATCTTGTAAGCATTCGGAGCTATCTCATTTTACTGAGAACAAGGGGTAAGACCTAATGCTAGAAGGCTGACGTCATTTGGGTGCTCAGGCATACTGTTCAACAAACACGGGACCAACTGACAGAAACAGAAGAAGCTCGGTCATTCATTTTTTTTTTTTTTTACAATAAAAACTTTATTTTCAGAGAATTTTTAGGTTTTGTGAACAAAAAAAAAGAACAGTGTCACTCGTCATTCAGATATACAAGGCTTAAGTCACAACCCACTGCAGTGGCCCAGCAACAGGGTGCCCTGAGGGGAATTCAGGATAAAATAAACAAGTTGAGGCATTCTCTGCTGTGGAGAGAGGAGCCTCTAGATAGCCAAGATGCATATCTAAGAGAGAACATCAATGACCCCAGATTCTGTTTAGAAAAACACTAAAATTATTAACTTGAGATATCTGTTCTTTGTGATTAGCAGTAATCTCTTACCAAGATGTATGCTTGACTACTTGTATTTCCCAGACAAAAACTTCATGTATATATATGGTCCCTCCCTACCTCTTCAGAGCAGTTTACTCAGAGCTCCTGAGTCGCTGTCTCCTGGGCTACAGTCCTCAGTAAGACCCCGAAAGAAAAAAATTAAAGCACAGCTCTCATGGTGTGTGTTTTAAGGTTGAGAGTTAACAAAGTAATTGGGAGAAAGGTACAGAGAGTTCCTGTGTACCCCCGTCCCTGCACATGCATGGACTCCCCTGTTACCAATATCCCCACCAAGTTGGTACATTTGATACAAGTGACACAACATTGACACAACCCTAGTCCATAGTGTATATTAGGGTTCACTTTTGCTTCAAAACTTCTCATTAAATGCTAGCAAACCAAATTCAACAACACATCACAAAAAGATTATAGGGCTTCCCTGGTGGCACAGTGGTTAAGAATCTGCCTGCCAATGCAGGGGACACGGGTTCGAGCCCTGGTCTGGGAAGGTCCCACATGCCGCAGGGCAACTAAGCCCGTGCACCACAACTACTGAAGCCTGGGTGCCTAGAGCCCGTGCTCCGCAACAAGAGAAGTCACCGCAATGAGAAGCCCACGCGTCACAACTAAGAGTATCTCCCGTTCGCCGCAACTAGAGAAAGCCCGTACGCAGCAGCGAAGACCCAACGCAGCCATAAATCAATTAATTAATTAATTTTTTAAAAGATTATACACCATGATCAAGTGAGATTTTTACCTGGGATGCAAGATTTGTTTAACTTACACAAATCAATCAGTGTGATAAACCACATTAATAAAATGAAAGATTAAAAAATGATTGTCTCAGGGAATTCCCTGGTGGTCCCGTGGTTAGGACTTGGTGCTTTCATTGTTAAAGGCCCGGGTTCAATCCCTGGTCGGGAACTAAGATCCCACAAGCCACGTGGCACGGCCAAAAAAAAAAAAAAGAGAGATTGTCTCAATAGATGCAGGAAAAACATTTCACAAAGTTCAAAATCCAGGCATGATAAAACTGAACAACAAAATAGGTGCAGGAGGAACTTACCACAATATAATAAAGCAACTTTATGAAAAGCACAACCTCATGTTATTAACAAGGGGAAGCTGTAAGCTTTCCCTCTAAGTTCTAACTGAAGGCAAGGATGCCCACTCTCACCATTCCTATTCAATACAGTACTGGAAGTCCTAGCCTGAGGAATCAAGCAAGCGAGAGAAATCAAACACCTGAATGTGTGCAAGGACCTTAAAGGCTGCAGGAAAGGGCTTGGAGCCGCAGTGACAGTACACCTGCTGAGTTTGCTCCCGCAGGCCACAAGGGATGGTCCTGGTCCAGGCGCTCTTCTGAAAGCTTCCCATTTCCCTGCCTGAGCTAACCCTCCTCTCCCGGCCCCCGCTGCTTTTCTCTTGCTTCCTCACCTCTGTCTGTGCAGAACTTACAACAGCAGGTACGGGTGACACATCCCCTTCCTTAGCAGATGGCAGCCCAGCAACTCCTGCGAAAGGTCCAGCAGAGGCCCACACAGACCAGGCCCCCTATACAGCTATGGCCCCTCACTCCCAACTGCCAGCCCAGCCCCGCAGCTGCTGACAGGGCCAGGAGCATGGCCTGAGGTGCCCCTGTAGGTGCTCCTGCTGCCTGGAGGGGATATTTACAGACCTCGATCCAGGCACAGCTGGGAAGGGCTGGCCGGCCGGGTCAGGCTGCCCGGGTCAGCCAATCCACACCCATCAGGGGCTCACAGTTTCAGAAAATGGGTTTTGCTGTTCTGGCCCGGTATTAGGAACAGCTGTGGAGTTCTGAGTGTCAGGGTGAATATGGGGCTGCAGCTCTGGCTTGTTTGCTAATCATTTTATCTGGCCCATGAGTGGGAGACAACTTCAAGACAACCCTATCCTAATGAGAGGAACCCAGGAGTCAGGGAGAGGAGGGGTGGTGGGTGGAGACAGAGGCCTGGTGCCCCAGCTGCAGTGGAAGTCTCTGGAAGACCAGGCAGAGGGAGGCCGCACAGAGTGAAACCCAGGGTCACAGACCTGTTGGAGCTGCTGTTTGTTAGTTCAAGTCTTGCTCTGAGGTGCTCTGTGTCAGCCCTGACCGACAGGTGAGCTGGGGATGCTCTGCAATGAGGGCTATGTGCACGGTTCCTGTCTGCTCAGCCCTGCTGGGGTACCTGCACCGGGGGGCTCCGTATCCAGGGAGGAGCCTGACCACAAGAGCCCCATGGGCTGCTGGGTACCTGCACAGGTGAGCTCCATATCCTGGGAGGGCCCCGACCACGAGAGCGCCGTGGGCTGCTGGGTACCTGCCCAGGTGAGCTCCATATCCTGGGAGCGGCCTGACCACGAGAGCCCCGTGGGCTGCTGGGTACCTGCCCAGGTGAGCTCCATATCCTGGGAGCGGCCTGACCCCGTGAGCCCCGTGGGCTGGGAGGGGCATATAAACAAGTGTCTTCTCTATGCAGCCAGCACAGAGCTACTTAGTGAGTCACCCATGGACAGTGCTGGGATGAGATGAGAACCAGGAGATGCTGCAGGCCTCTGAACGCTGCCCTGGCCCATCTAGAGCAACAAGGTCAGTAGGAGGGTGCTGGCTGCTGTACTGGGTGAGGACGACCCCACGGGAACTTCTCGTTTTTTCCATTTGAAAACAAGGAGGCCTCCCCAGGACAGAGTGGACAGCCTGCCCTGGTGTGGGTGGGAGCTCCTGGTGACCCTGCTGGGGACAGAGGAGGGAGGGACCAGGCAGGAGGGGAGTGGGAGCCCAGGCAGAGCCATGGGGCTCTGGGCCCGAGGGGGCCTTTCTGGGTCTGAGCTCAGTAGACGAGCAAGTATAGTGAGTGTGACCCAAGAAAGCTGCCCTGGTGACGTGGGCTCAACCCGCTTCAGGATAACAAGCCTCCCGGGTGACCCCAAAAATAGGGTTGTAAGAAATCTTGTTTAAAGTCTTTGTAACATGAATCTCACTGAAGGGGAGGTTTTGCGATGCTAATCCCCACAAAGGGGTGACGTAGAGTCTGCCAGGAGCGGACAGACACCCTGGGTGGGCAGTGGGTGCAGACCACACTCTGCAGCCCCGCGTCTCTGCTTCTGGGGGCTTACTTGGCTTCTCAGAGCCTCAGCTTCCCAGTCTGCTCGAGGGGTGGTGGCAACATGGATTGACTAGTAAGTTGCTCAGAACAAGGTATTCAGAAAGGGGTCTTGTGGAAATTTCACAGAACTTTGTCTTTAAGAGAATCCCAGAACCCATTTCCTGTGGGTCTGCCTGTAGGATCAGGAGAGTGAATCCAAGCAGATTTGCAGCAGAGCTCAGGGATGGGCTCGGTTTGGTGGTCCTCCTGTTTCCTGAATCACAGACAGGGAGGCTCCAGTGTTCATGCCACATCTGAAAGTGTCCGGACGTAAAGGCCCAGCAGCCCCCGAGCACTGTGTCTGGGCCCCTGGGTGGTGGGCAGGACAGGCTGGCTTCCTCCCCAGCCTCTTTCTTTCCCAGCACATGCGAGGGCCAGGCTGTTTTCAGGGAGAAGCAGGGATGGAGGGGCGTCCCGTGTGGGAAGAGGACACAGGGAAGCTTGTGTACACGGACGTCCACACCAGGAACGTTGGGCAGTGGAGTGGAACTCGGACACTGAGAGGTTTACGTGGTGGGCCTGAGTAAGCAGATCGGGGCTGGAGGGGGCGTCCCGTGGAGGGTGTGGGCTGAGCTTCACCCATGCTGGGCCTCAGACTCCACCGGCCTTTGCTCTCCTGGTCACTCAGGAGCTGAGCGGTGTTGGTGGAGTGACCACTTTCATCCCCAGGCCCTGCCAGCGTTGGCCCCTCAGGTTATCGGGGAGCCTGGGGAGTGCGGGTCCAACCATGCCCACCAGGGAGGGCTGGGGGGTCGGGCAGGAAGCACTGGTGTGGCCAGCACCTGTGCAGAGGCTTCTGAGCCTGTGTCCGGAGGGAGCTGTATCCCTGCATGTGGGTTTCAAGTCCACACATGGAGATCAGCTTCTAGTGGGCTCGGTTTATTTTCTAGACACAAAGTCCTGACATCCTGTGTGTCCACTGCCCATGGAAAGGCATGTCTGATGTGGTGCCGGGTGTTGCCTCTGGGTCCTTCTGACTGAACCAGTGTCCCCGTGTCATGACTGTGCGTCAGGTGGTGTTGGGGTGGGGGGGGGTGAGATGAGAGCAAATGGTCCAGGCCCCCGAGGGGCCGCACTCTCCCTGGAGCCGGTGCTGTGGCTGCAGGTGTGCCCCCCACTTGCCCCACAGCCAGAGACCACCGTCCTCTTGCAGACGAGACGAGGCAGTCGGTCTGACACCTGCCTTGGGGCCTGTGGCCGCCACATGGAGACAGTCAGCCGGGGACATGAGGTCAGGGAACGCTTTCAGTGTGTTTGCAGGGTAGATGTAAAAGTGGTGCAGATGCAGAGCTGCCTGCAGAAGCTTCTGTGAACACTCCTGGATTCTTTCCCGAGAATATCGGGGGGCCATTCAGGCAGCAGGGCAAATAGCCTGTCTGGTGGCTCTTGTTGGGGAGTCGGGGGCATAGGCAGGGGCTCAGCCGGCAAAACTCCAGAACCACTCCCCGGATGCAAGGAGAAGTGGGTCTTCCACCTACTAGACGTGGAGGGAAGGGGTGGGGTCTGCAGGGCCGCCCTCACCTTCAGGGACCTGCTGGGAGGCTCATGGGGCTTAGCACATGCTCAGGTGCTCAAGGCTAAGATGGGGCACGGTGCACAGTAGGGGTGCATGGTTGGGGGGATCCCTGGACCGGCTTCCTCGTGCCCCCTCCTTCCCTCTAGGGTCTCCAGAACATCTCTTCCCCCAGTGACAAAGGGTAAAACCATGACATTTTCCCCCAGGGAAGCTCACTAGAGACTTGGCCCCTGGCTGGGGGCGGGTCACGTGGTGTTTCCTGCCCTCACCCGCCAAAATGCCCGTGCCCAGAAGGGGAGACGGGGTTCAGCATGAACCACATGCTTTGTGCAAACAGTCTAGCTGCAGGGGGCTGCCCCTAATGGGAGGGGGGGTTTCGATCAGGGCAGGGAGTTGTTCACCAGCGGTATCAGCTTCCTGGAGTTTACATGACAGATGACCACAAACAGAGGCTCAGAACAACAAAAACCCATCCTATCTGTGCTGGAGGCCAGAAGACTGAGATCAAGGTGTCTCAGGACTGAGCTCCCTCCAGAGGCTCCAAGAGAGGGTCTTATCTGCCTCTTCAAGTTTCTGGAGACTCCAGGCATCCCTGGGCTTGTGGTCGCATCCCTCCAGTATCTGTCTCCATCTTCAGGTAGCTTCTCCTCTGTCTGTTCTCTTCTGTCTGCTATGAGGATACCTGTCACTGGGCCACCTTCATCTCTAGGTACTTAACTAATTATAACTGCCAAGACCCTATTTCCAAACAAGGTTCCATTCCCAGGTTCTAGGGGTCAGGACATGGATATAATTTTTAGGAGGGGGCATTCAACCCTCTATAGCAGCCCAGTTCCCAGACACTGACCTAGAGCCATCTGTGCTTTCTTTTTTTTTTTAATTAATATTTATTGCAGTATAGTTGCTTTACAATGCTGTGTTAGTTTCTGCTGTACAGGAAAGTGAATCAGCTATATGTATACATACACCCTCTTTTTTAGATTTCCTTCCCATTTAGGTCACCACAGAGCAAGAGTAGAGTTCCCTGTACTATACAGTTAGTTCTCATTAGTTATCTATTTTATACGTAGTAGTGTGTATATGATGACTGACTTCTTTAGGACATCAGCTTAGCGATGTTCTGCCTTTCTGCACAGAGGCATCTTTTGCTTCAGGCACTTGGGGGAGGAAGTGCTGTTGGCAAACCTTCCAGCCTTTCCAGGGACCATGCTGAGGTGTCATCTCTGGGAGTGGGGGAGCATGGCCAGGGCTCCAGGTACACACTGTACACTGACCTGACTGCTGGGTGGTCAGACACCTGCACCAGACTGGGCACCCTCAACACACTGCACTGTTCCCTGGACCACTGCAACTTCTACCACATAGACAGATGCACTGTGTGCGAACCTATGACCATGATGTGTGGACAGGAAAGTTGAGTGGGAGCCCTCCTGCCTGGAGTGTGGACTCCCATCCACCACAGAGTCTCCAGTCCTGCCGTGGACACCCCCATCCTGTCATGGGCCCCGCTCCTGCTGTGGAGATCCCCAACCCATTAGCCCCACCAAAGAGGCCTGCTGGGAGGTGTAAGAACTCCACCTAGAAGAAGAGACAGGGTGGCCCTAACCACAGCAGTAGGGAATTACTGGGAGTACTTGGGTGCTTGTCTTCCAAAAAATCCAGGATGTCAGTGTCCAAGCCATGAGGGCTCCAACTTGAGTGGTCCAACTCAGCCTGCAGCTGGCGTCACCTGGGGCAGGGGTCCCTTCAGGGAAAGCATGTCCTTGGGTGATTTTCCAACTCTAGCTCCCCTCCCCCGCCTTGGGCACCGCCCCCAACCCCTCTTCCCCCAGGGCATTCCACAGAAGCCAGAGACTGGGCCAAGGAGGGAGGGAGCTGGCTGCTTCCTGACCCACAGGGCTAGGATGCTCCTTACATAGGAGGGCCCTGGACTCAGCTTAAGTATAACTTGGGGTCTCCTACACCTTACCTGGTAGAGGGGTCCTGCAGATTCTAGGGCTCTGAGACCACCCCTACTTCTGACCCTGACTGCAGGGCTGGGGGTCCTGAGACCACCCTGGGTTCTTTTTTACTTGGAGGCTACCAGAACTCACTGAAGCTTTATACTCAGGGTCAGTGTTGGCTATGGTGAAAGGACACAGATAAAATTAGCTGAGGGCAGAGGTCAGGAGAAGAGTTGGAGGTCCATCAAGTTTGGCCACCTAGGGAGGCTCACCTGAGTCCTGGGGTGCTGATTCAGAACACACACAACCCCCTGGAGAAAATGGACCCAACTTTGCCATGTCCTGCCACCTAGCTGGCCTGTAACTGAGTCACCAGAAGGTTTTGGTCTTTCCCTGATTCTTAATTCCTTTAGAATTCAATATTTTACTCTCATAAATGCTTAGTGTCCTTGTAATAAATCATTAAAAAATAAATATGAACTAATGTACATTAATTACTCCATAAATAAGTGATGAATGGATTACACTTATATAATTTAATTATTTTTTAGAATTATTAAAGTAATACACATTATAGAAAATGGAAATGTCACCTAAAGGAGAAGAGAAGAGGTTTGCAAACCCCACCCCCAGAGGTGACCGTCTTGAATGCTTTGGTGCATCTCTCTCACACTCTGTCTCTCTCCTTCTATCTCTGTCTCTCTCTCACACACACAAACACACACACACAAGCAGATTCATCTGCATCTATGTTGATTTCACATCCATGTGGTCTTAACAGATGGGATCCTGGATGCAGACGATTGGTCCTCCTGTGTCCCACATAGAGAACCCTGAGGTCTCCCCTGTCATCAGGTCGACACCCTGCCCCCACTTTCTCAGCTGCACAGCATTCATTCTTTCAAGTGGACCAGAAGTGTTAGATCCCATCCCCTCTCCATGGGGATGCCAATTGTTGCCAATTCCCTACTATTTCAACCAGTGCTGTGATGGATACACTTGCAAAGACATCTTTAAAAAATTGTTGAAGAATTTTAGTGGGATCAACTCTAAGGATCAGCACTTCTGGGAAAGGGATACCCCTGTGGGACTCTGAGGGCTTCTGCACACTGTTCTCCCAGAGAGGAGTGTCGGTTCACTCTCCCCTCTAGGGGATCTGCTGGGACCTCTGATTCCTCACATTGTCACCAGGGCTGGTGGTCACCAATCTGACAACCAGACAGTGTGGTGGTGACCAGTGCTGTCTCCATCATGTTTACATTTGTGTGTATCCTCAGCTGAGAGGTCAAGCATCTCTAACATTGACTGGCGGTATGCACTACCTCTCCTTGGAAATGCCTGTGTTTGTTCTGTTTCTTGTTAAAACATTGGTTTTCAAAAAGTTTTTGGACCACAGGCATGTTAAATCTTTCTCTGGTCTTGGGTTAGGAGGAATGCTTTTCCAATTTATGGTTTGTCTTTCCAGTTGTCTCTCTTGGTATTTGTTTAGTTGTTTACTTGTTTTTGATTGTTTCTTTGTTCTGTTTTTATTTTTGCCACTGAAGAGCTAAGCATTTCCATTCTGTATTCTAGCTCTGGTGTCACACTTAGAAAATCAGTGTCTACTTCAAGATTATGTACACTACTAATAGGACTTCATTTTGTACATCTCGTTTTTAATCCAGCTGGGTTTTCCTTTCAAATATAAAACAAAACCAGAAATTTACAAGTCACCTCTTAAAATATGTGGGCAGAAACAAAAAGCCACCTTTTGTATGGTTTTATTTACAGGAAACATCCAGAATAGGTAAAGAAACAGAGAGAAATGGGATTAGGTACTGTCAGGGGCTGGGGGAGGGAGGAATGGGGACTGTATGATAACTGATAAGTGATGTTGACCATCCTTTCATGTGTCTGTTGGCCATAAGTATGTATTCTTTAAAAAAATGTTCAGTCTTCTGCCAATTTTTTTACTTGGGTTTTTGTCTTTTGAAGGTTGACTTGGGTGAGTTATTGGTCCATTTTGGGTATGAACCCCTTTTTAGATACATAGTTTGCAAATATTTTCTCAGGTTCAGTAGGCTGCCTTTTTGTTTTGTGTATGATTTCCTTTGCCACTGGAAAACTTTTCAGTTGGATGCAGTCCCATTGGTTTATTTGGCTTGGTTTCCCTTGCTTAAGGAGACAGGTCCAAAAAATATTGCTAAGAGCAAACTACATACTCTGCAGTATGCTCTGCATTGTCAAAGAATATAATGCCTATGTTTTCTGCTAGGAGTTCCATGGCTTCAGGTCTTACATGGAAGTATTTGATTCATCTTGACATTAGTTTTGTAGATGGTATGAGAAAGTAGTCCAGTTTGATTCTTGGGCATGTAGCTGTCCAGTTTTCCCAACACCATTAATTGAAGAGGTTATCTTTTCCCTGTTGTATATTCTCACCTCCTTTGTCACAGATAAGTTGACCATAGAAGCCTGGGTTTATTTCTGGGCTCTCCATTCTATTTCAAGGATCTATGTGTATATTTTTGTGTGTGCCAAAATTATACTGTCTTGGTGATTCTAGATTTGTAGTATAGGTTGAAATCAGGGAGGGTGATATACCCAGGTTTGTGCTTCTTTCTTAAGATTGTATTGACTTCAGATTCTTTTGTGTTTCCATACACATTTTAGAATGCTTTGTTCTAGTTCTCCAAATAATTTCATTGCTATCTTGATGTAAAGAGCCTTAAATCTCTAGATTACCTTGGGGTGTGGGGAACCATTTGAGCAACATAAATTCTTCCAATCCATGAGCACAGCATATCTTGTCATTTATTCATGTGGTCTTCAATTTCTTTCATCAAGATCTTCCAATTTTCTGAGTACAGCTCTTTTAACCTAGGTTAGGTGTATCCCTAAGTATTTTATTATGGTTAATGTCATTTTCATTTGGTTTATTTTCTCTTTTTAATATTTGTTTATTTGGCTGCATCAGGTCTTAGTTGCAGCACGTGGGATCTTCATTGCAGCATGTGGGATATTTTTTTATTTGTGCCATGTGGGGTCTTTAGTTGTGGCATATGAGATCTCATTCCCTGACCAGGAATTGAACCTGAGCCCCCTGCATTGGGAGCACAGAGTCTTAGCCACTGGACCACCAGGAAGTCCCAGCGTTTATTTTCTTAATTTCTCATTCTGATAATTTTTTGTGAGTGTATAGAAATGCAGCTGATTTCTAGAGATAAATTTTGTATTCTTTAACTGAAATTTCTGATGAGGTCTATTTGATTTTGTGTGTCATTTTCAGGATTTTCTATGTAGAGTATTGTGTCATTTACCGACAGTGACGGTGTTACTTTTTCCTCTGCCATCAGATTTCTTTTAGTTCTTTTTCTTTTTTCATTTAATTACTATGGCTAGGGCTTCCTAGACCATGTCAAATGAAAGTGGCTAAAGTGGTCAAGGTTAGAGTTAAGTTTAAGCATAACTTTTCCTCTTCCCCTTTTTCAATCAAAATAAGCAATAAATAATCAATACTATAAATAAAATAAAGTTTCTTTGAGACAAACTGAAGACTAACCCAGAAGACTGCTTCCCAGATTACTCTAAGAAACTGCTCTACAGAAGCACATTTTCAGCAGTTTCATTTTGTCAGAACAAAGAACAGTAAACAAGTCAGGGATACATTTCTATATGGTTTCAAAAAACAGACCAGCACATAGAGGTACAGAACATACAGTATGGGTTTGGCATCTGGGAAGGGAGTCTTTTCCTCAAAGGGGTACAATCATTGGTGTCCCAGGAAGAGGGGCATTTAATCATGATTTTTAACATGCTCATTATTTGTTTCTGGTCAGTGTGCCCTTTTCTTTAAGAATTAAAGCCGATGTACACTGTATGTTTGATAGGCCAAAAGCAGGCTATTTTTGTTTGCACAAAATTCAAATTAACTCATGTATAAGCCATAATGACTTCCCTATATTTCAGTATGTGAAAATTTCTTTTATCAATTCCCCCCATTTGATCATATATGTTTCAGTAGAAAACATTAATTATCAAAATTGTCCCTGGAGGCTGGAATGGTCATTGTTCCTGCCCTGGGTCCATCCCATCCCTCGGTGCTAGGCCTACCTCTTTCTTCTTTTTTCCCTTAGGAATAGAGTTGCCTAGTTAGTCTCCTTGGGGGCAGGTAATTAATTGAATGTAATGGATAAGCATGGAGATATATTGACAGGGAAGCATTTTCATAGTCTATACATTTTATCAACCATATCAAATTGTCACACAAACATTGTGTGTGTGCTTTTATTAGCAGTAGACTGGAAGCACACAATGATACATGTTATGAGAAGCTTGATAGCTAAGAAAATAATAATATGTATTATGAAAATGATAATTATATGTAAAGCAGAGCGGAAAAAAATGGCTATTCCTGAAGGGAGTCAACTAAACACGTCATTTCAAGTGTCAGTTTTGCTTACATCTGGCCTTTTGAGAAATTCTTTCTAGGTGTGTCCCAACTTCTCCAGAGGTATTAATATAAGTGCAACAAGTAGTATAAGCAATAGCACAAATACCTCCTTGTTTAGCCAGTAGAGGATCTAGTATTAATTGAGCTAAGAAATTTAGGGATGTTTGCTGTGCTACAATGTTGTTTGCAATCTTTTCAGTTATTTGACCAATGATGGCTGATAGATTTCTGAGTATAACTTTGTTGACATAAACTCTTGCATTAGGAGCCAAGATTCCCAAAAGATTTTTTTTTTTTTTTTTTTTTTTTTTTGCTGTATGCGGGCCTCTCACTGTCGTGGCCTCTCCTGTTGCGGAGCACAGGCTCCGGACGCGCAGGCCCAACGGCCATGGCTCACGGGCCCAACCGCTCCGCGGCATGCGGGATCCTCCCAGACCGGGGCACGAACCCGTGTCCCCTGCATCGGCAGGCGGACTCTCAACCACTGCGCCACCAGGGAAGCCCCCAAAAGATTTTTGCCACCAGATAACTTGGTATTTTGCTAACATGGATCTGTTGGCTCTTGAAGAGAGAAAGGAGGTTCATCTGTTTCCTGATGTATAGACAATGGGGTAACATAATGTCCTAATAAACATAAACCTGCTATCTGTCAGTTATTAAGACATTTATGTGCCCACCTTTGGGAAGGTGAGTCAATTCCAATACTACGTATAAAGACAAAACTGAGGGGGGGCACAAGTGACCCCTCCCAGAATGCTCTCATTGATAGCCTCATTAATTGGGGGTTTTGTTCAGATGGTATTAAACCATGGGTCATTTCTCTTGCAGGCTTTCCAAAAAACATTTCTATGGAATTTGGTCTAAGGGAGTTGCTGGCATAATTTTCTTGCGTTTTTAAAGACGTTTTTCAATTAAGTAAGAGACAGAGCAAAGGAGTCCTAGGGTGAGTTGTGCTCAGTCTCTAAGAACTGAGGATAGTATGAAACAATAGACATATTAATATGTTAAATAATTTGAACCTGAAGGGTTATGCCAGAGGGAGGTTGGTCTAAGTAGGTGGTTACACTAGTGACATCTGAAAAGTTGATGACAGGAATTATGAGGGGCTTCTATTGGTCTTATATTGACCGAGGAATTTGATGACAGATCTGACAATTGGTTAGATGGCCCCCAGTCACTATACTCTGTGACAACTTTACTAAAGAATTTTCTTTTCACCCTGTACATTGTGGCAAAATATAGTCAGAAGTAAAACAGTAACTTTAAATTTTGATAAAGCGACAGACATTTGGTAAATAGTACAGTTAGGTTAGTAGAGTGAATCTTACAGGCCTGGTCCAGACTCTTGGGTTAGCTGTTTACTATTGCTGTCATCCTCTTCTTGTCCTGGCTTTGGTGACATTGATCTTAGTCAAAACCAGGTGTCAGACGTAGGGGATGAAGTCCATTCAGGTGGAAGGGTCTTTTTTAAAATAGAGATGTGAATCCATGAGTCTATGCCTTCTAATTTGGCAGCCCATGGATTAGTGAATAATACTTGGTAAGGTCCTTTCCAACATGCCTGCAAAGAATCTTCTATTTTAGGTCTTTTCCAAAAGAACAAAATTTCCAGGTTGTAATCCATGATCCTTAAGGTCTTCATCTCCCAGGAGTTCATTGTGAAAGGAGTTAGCTACTAATTTTTCATTTTCCTTAAGTGTTTTACTAAGGCCCTGACAATAATGTAATATATCTCCTTGGAGTGAGGTTGGTTCATATACTTCTTCATCTAATCGCATAGGCTATCCTGTTATGATTTCAAAAGGAGACAGCTGATGTTTACCAAAAGGCATAGATCTAAGTTTGAGAAGCGATGGCAGAAGAGCTTTTGGCCATGAGAGATTAAATGGTTCTGGGAGTTTTGCTAATTGCATTTTGATAGTGCCATTAGTCCTTTCTACCAATCCGGAAGATTGGGGATGCTGAGTGCAGTGAAAATGCGGCACTATTGGCCAAATGTCACAAATAGATTTAATTATTCAGTTAAATTAGTTCCCCAGTCACTGTGTAATTCAGAAGGACTTCCCCAAATAGGAATTATATTTTCTAATAACAGTTTACCTACTGTTAAAACTTCAACCCAGTGTGAAAACATGCAGATCATTACCAAGATATACTGACCTCCTTGACATGGTCAAATCTGTACAAAGTCCAAATGCCACACTCCTTAGGTCCCTTAGGTAGGGGGGAAGTTGGCCTTGTGACCCTTGAAGTGACTTTCCAGGATTATATTTAGGACATATATTACAACGAGCACATACTTTATGAGCCACCATGGGAGAAAGTTTCCAAATGTACTGTTTGCCCATAGAATCATTTTCTCAGGTGCCCAATTAGTTAAGGAATGTACAATATATGCTGGAGCAAGAGCAATTGGGCTCCAACACGTACTATAGGTTTAATATCAGGTCCAAACCATAGCTGTGTGATAGGGTTAAAAATTTCCCCTTTTTGTCGTCACATCTGTTTCTGTTCTTTCGGTGGCAATTTCTTGAGCCTGTAGAAGGAAATCCTTCACTGAGTCAGCAGGGCTAACAGAGAGCAATGGACATTCTTGAGACTGGACAGAATGATTATTTAAAGTTGCTTGCTCAGTAGCAGCATCAGCAAGCTGAATTCCTTTAGCTTCCATAGTCTCATATTTGGAATGTCCTGGGATTTTAATAATTGCTAACTCTTTTGGCAATTTTATAGCATCTAATAACTCTGCACCTAGTTTTCCATATTTTAATAGGTTGTCCTGAAGCAGTTTAAAAACAAACAAACAAACAAAAAACCTTGTTGCCGGGCTTCCCTGGTGGCACAGTGGTTGAGAGTCCACCTGCCGATGCAGGGGACATGGGTTCGTGCCCTGGTCCGGGAAGATCCCACATGCCGCGGAGCGGCTGGGCCCATGAGCCATGGCCGCTGAGCCTGCACGTCTGGAGCCTGTGCTCTGCAACAGGAGAGGCCACAACAGTGAGAGGCCCGTGTACCGCAAACAAAAAAACAAACAAAAAAAACCTCGTTGCCATAACATTCCAAAGTCATGTGTCACTCCAAAGGCATAATGACTGCCCACATAAACATTTGCTATCTGTTCTTTAGCTATTTGACAAGCTTGAGTTAAAGCAATTAATTCACCTTGTTGTGCTGACTTCATTTCTAGTAAATAAGGGCTTTCAATTATATACACTGTGGATGTTACTGCATATCTAGCTCAAAAATGTCCTTGTTCATCTTTTAAGTAGGACCCATCTGTAAACCAACTTAGATTTGCATTGTCAAAGGGAGTTTCTTGCATGTTACCCCTAGGAGCAAGAATATAATCCATTAATAAAATGCAGTCATGGTGGTTTGAGGTCAGCACTCTTTCCTATAGACCAGTCTAGCACAGAGGACATTCTTAAGTGGAAAATATAATTTTAAGAGTCAATTCCCTTCAGTTTTATTGTGTATGTGTTACTTCAGAGCACCTGAGAAGGGTCCTTCCATCTAAGTTGGAGAGGGAGTCCTTTAAATGATATCTTTTCCAGCATTCATAATCTCCTTGGTGCAGATCATGGGGCATCTGATCCTCATCCAAAGATAGATCACTGTGATCAACTTCATAAACAAGCTTAGGATATACTTTTAATAATTCAGTTAAATTGTACAATAATGCTACATACAACAAAGAGACATCTTGGGTGTAGGTAATAAATACAAAATCTCTGATGTATATATAAAAAACATTGATATTCACAGAGGTATATCATTGAAACAAAATTTTTCTCTCTAAATTACACTCATTTTTACCAAATAGAGTCAAATTAAGACTGATTTGTCTGCAAAACAAGTCTGGTTTCAGTACACTTTGCCTGATTATCTACATAAGTGGCATTAATTATATGGGCTCTTTTAAATTTTGTTTTGTGAAACTTTTCCTAAGGGATCTCAAACAAATTTTAAAAGGCCTCTCAAAGCTAGGAAAGCCATGCCATTAGCCATGAAAGGAAATACCTGCAGATTTAGATGGATTTCTCTCTTCTCGAGTTCCAACATGTCTTGAGGTTCTTGATCTGTCAGGAAACAGCCTTCCTTATTCACCTGGAAAGGCTGCTAGGAATCTCAGAGTTTCCAAATTCTGGAGGGATTGGGTAGAGAGAAAACATAAATGCTTCAATTCTGTTTATGAAGGGTATAATTTTCCAAATTGCTGCAAGTCATAATTAGGTTAAGGGGATAGGTTCCCTTTAAGGTTCCCTTTAAAAACAAAGATTAAAAGTCAGCAATATTTCAGACAAAGAATCGTAAAAAATATAATCATATTTATCAATTCATTCAATCCTATGTAATTAATTCTTGTTCTGTTTGAGTCCAGTTTTTCCATTAGTTTTGTTGAGCTCGCCTGATGATTGAGGATGATAGTGACAGTGACAATTTCAAGAAGTTTGTGAGGGGTTTGTGCTAAGGCTTGTAAGATTTGCCCAGTGAAGCAGGTGCCCTGATCACTGGAGATTGTAGAAGGTATGCCCCAAGTGGAAAACATATTTTTAAACAGTTTCTTTGTCATTGTGAGGGCATCAACCTTGTAGCAAGGGAAGGCTTTAACACATCAGATAAAAAGGAGGGTTTGGGGACTTCCCTGGGGGTCCAGTGGTAAAGAACCCGCCTTCCAATGCAGGGGATGCGGGTTTGATCTCTGGTCAGGGAACTAAGGTCTCACATGCCTCAGGGCAGCTAAGCCCATGTGCCACAACTACTGAGCCTGCGAGCCTCAACTAGAGAGCCAGCTTGCTGCAAACTACAGAGCCCATGTGCTCTGTAGCCCACGCCCCACAACTAGAGAGCCTGCGCACTGTAACGAAGAGCCCAAGCTCCCCAATGAAAGATCCTGCATGCCACAATGAAGAGCCCACCTGCTGCAACCAAGACCCAATGCAGCCAAAAATAAAAATAAAAAAGTGGGGTTTGCCAGGGAGCAGGGAAGAGCCAAGCAGCTGTCTTGGGTTTCCCATAGCCCTGATTGTTTAATTCACAGCTATTGAATTAAACAGACACCTTAATTTCTTTCATTTAGGAGCACGCTGTTACAAGGACATCAGGATGGCAGAAATCTGACAATGAGGGGTTAATTTTGTAGAAGTAGAATGGACTTTATCTACATGTGTCATAATCTTTACAGATTCTGTTGTGGTTGACTTTGTAAGAAAGTCAGGGCATTTTCCTAATACTTGGATTCACTCCCTTTAGTGTGAGCCTCAATTTTGATGACATGACAGATAATATTTTATGTCAGGACATATAAAATTTCTAGGAGTTTCATATCACTTCTGGAACATTTATGATATATATACTTATGTAGACATAACGTGAAGAAGGCTTAATGTTACCTTTTATTGACAATGCTTCCCATGTAATATAATGTACTAAATAATCCTAAAGACTTTATTTTCTATTCAAAAACAACCAACTCTATGACAAACTTATCCTTCTTTCCATTCTTTATATCTTCTATCACTGACAACATATATGCTACTTTTTACATACTGAAATGCTTTCGTTGTTATTTTAGTAATGTTAATTACATGTGTTATAATTTTTAACCCTTAAAGAAACTCTTAATCTCTAATGAAAATCGAGGCAAGTAATTGATTCTCTTTGTCATACCAGTATTTCCTGATTAGCAAACTTAAGAACATACTCCATAACCTCTAAAAACATACGTTTTTCTCATAGCATAATTTCTTTTTAATGTGGTACAAGATGTGTGTCTAATAAACCCAAACATCTTTAGTTTTTTGCTAAAGAAGACAAAGCAGACAAATTGAGACATGCTTAGCAATGAATGTTTCAGTATTTTTATCTAAATTGGAAATTATCTGGATATTCAATGAATTTGCATCATTTAATTTAATTTAGCAAACCTCTAAAGTTTCAAGTTACCAAAAATCTGGAGAAACTATTTTTAGTTAGACATACCATAAAGCATAATCATTTTGAAAGAGTTCACCTAAAAACTTTTATCCCATTGATCTCTATTTCATCACTTATGAGAATATCATAGTACCAAGCTTAATTTTTTGCTGACTAATTTAGAAGCAGAGATAACGTGAACTTATTAACTTTTAGTAAACCTGGGGACAATAAAAGTACTATACTTAGCGTTGATGACCCTAAAGACATTTCTGAATTAATCAAGCTAAAAACTTAGGATTGTTTTCATTTATCAAAGATTAATTCTAGATCACATGATCCTTTAAAAATTTGGATTAGTTACATTTAGAAATATTTAATTTGTAAGCACTTGCTTTAAGTCAATTACATAGCACTCTTTTACAAATTCATATTAATAATGTCACCTGGAGGTAGAAACTGACCACATTTATAACATATACACGAGCATACATACATCCAGATAGACATAGACAGAGCAGACAGAGATCTCATAGCTTTCCTGCTTGCATTTAAAAAGGCTTTTTTTTTTTTTTTTAACATTTTAGATTTTACTAATTGAGCCAGGGCTGTAGTCTCAAGCAGTGTGGGCTGTCTTTGCATTTCAAGAGCATGATAAGAGTTATAACTTCAAGTGTTCTCCTAGGAGTACTTTTCTCTCTCAGGGTCAAAATTTTGAAAAGGTATTTTATCAAGCCAGCTGTATTGTGCATGCAAAAATCAGTTTTGGAATGTCAAAAAAAAATTATCCTAGCCATTTTAGGGTTAGATAAGTACTTGCAAGTATTGGCTCCACACCAGTTGTAGAAGCCAGCCAGAGTTCCAGTGGGTGGCTCCCTGTCCAGGAGCTGGGAGGTTTTAGAAGCACAACCTTCCACTTTCTCTTAGTTTCATTTTATTATAAAGTGTGAATCAATAAATTTAAATGTTCAATTTTATGCCACATTCTAAAAAGTTAGCCAGCTCAATTCACTCCAAAATTCATTCCAAGCCTTCCTGCCTGGAAATTCCCTCTAGGTCTTCTGCCTAGGAACTTCCCCCTATGGCCTCTGGTTAGGAAATTTACCAATACACACTTAAGTCTTCAAGTCTTAAGATAACAGCTCAAATAAAAGTCATGTGCTTAATACAAGGAGATTCAGATATCAGGAAAAACTCACTGAATCATCTGAAAGGTGCTGTGAAGCTGGAGGAGCTCAAGGGGAAGGCCCATGCTTGATACCAAGCACCACTCCAAAGTAGACCCCAGGTGACCTCAAATGGGTTTTTCTGATATCCTACTGACCATGTCAAATAATGTCTATGAAAATAATCTATAACCAATCAACAATAAGAATAGAAAAGAGTTTTATTTGGGTTAAACTGAGGACTAGCCCAGAAGCCTGCTTCCCAGATGACTCTGAGAAACTGCTCTGGAAAAAGCAGTGTTTTCAGCACAGTTTTACCTTGTCAGAACAAAGAACATTAAACAAGTCAGGGATACATTTCTTCACGGTTTCAAAAAACAGACCAGCACGTACACATACAGCACATCCAGAATGGCCTTGGCACCTGGGAAGGGAGTCTTATCATAAAAGGAGGACCAGCATTGGTGTCCCAGGAAGAGAAGAATTTAATCTTTATTTTTAACATGAAAATGCTATACTTCTGGTCAGCGTGCCCTTTCCTTTAATAATTAAAGCAGATGTACAACATATGTGTGATAGGCCACAAACAGGCTATTTTAGTTAGCATAAAATTCATACTAACTCATGTATAAGCCAGAATGACTTCCCTATATTTCAATATGTGAAAGTTTCTTTCATCATCTTCCCCCTCTCTATCTCTCTGAGGCCTCCAGGAAAGACAGGACTAGTTCACGGTCACACATGATGCAGGGAGTCCAGCTGGACTATTGTTTTTCTACCCTCGGTCCTGGGCATAATTTTGTATACTATCTGTGCATGTTCACTGACCAGGTGTCCATTCAGATCTTTCCCAATTTTTAAAAAATAGGGAACGTTTCATGAATTTGCATATCATTTTTACTCAGGGTTCATGGTAATTTTCTCTGTATTGTTCTGACTTTTAGTATATGTGCTGCCAAAGCAAACACTTTTCCTAGTTTTAATGGGGTTGTTTGTGTTAGAGTTGTGTGTGTGTGTGTGTCTATAGTTTTATTGAAGTATAGTTGGTTTACAATGTTGTGTTCATTTCTGCTATACAGCAAAGTGATTCAGTTTACATATAGATATTCTTTTTCATATTCTTTTCCATTATGGTTTATCCCAGGATATTGACTATAGTTCCCTGGGCTATACCGTAAGATCTTGTTGTTTATCCATCCTGCATATAATAGTTTGCATCTGCTAAACTCAAACTCCCAATCCTTCCTTCCCCCACCCCCATATGCCCTTGCCAACCACAGGTCTATATCTTTGTGTATGTTTCTGTTTCACTGATATGTTCATTTGTGTCATACTTTAGATTCCACATATAAGCGATATTGTATGGTATTTGTCTTTTTCTTTCTGACCTCACTTAGTATGATCTCTAGATCCATCCATGTTGCTGCAAATGCATTATTTCATTCTTTCTTATAACATATGTAAAGTGATTCATTATATATATGTCACATCTTCTTTGTCCATTCATCTGTTGATGGACATTTAGGTTTCCATGTCTTGGTTGTTGTAAATAGTGCTACTATGAACATAGGGGGGCATGCATCTTTTTAAAGTATAGTTTTGTTTGGATATATGCCCAGAAGTGGGATTGCTGGATCACATGGAAACTCTCTTTTTAGTTTTTTGAGGAACCTCCATACTATTTTCCATAGTGGCTGCACCAATTTACGTTCCCACCAACAATACAGAAGGGTTCCCTTTTCTCCACACCCTCTTCAGCATTAGTTATTTGTAGACATTTTGATGATGGCCATTCTGACCAGTATGAGGTGGTACTCATGATAGTTTTGATTTGCATTTCTCTAATAATCAATGATGATGAGCATCTTTTCATGTGCCTATTGGCCATCTGTATGTATGGAGATATGTCTATTTAGGTCTTCTGCCCATTTTTCTATTGGGTTGTTTGTTTGCTGTTATTGAGTTGTATGAGCTGTTTGTATATTTTGAAAATTAAGCCCTTATCGATCACATCATTTGCAAATACTTTCTCTCAGTTTGTAGGTTGTCCTTTCATTTTGTTTATGGTTTCCTTTGATGTCCAAAAGTTTATAAATTTGATTATTTCCCATTTGTTTATTTTTGCTTTTATTTCTATTGCCTTGGGAGACTGACCTAAGAAAACATGGGTAAAATTTATGTCAGAGAATGTTTGGTCTATGTCCTCTTCTAGGAGCATTATGGCATCATGTCATATATTAAAGACTTTAAGCCATTTTGAGTTTATTTTTGTATATGGTGTGAGGGTGTGTTCTAACTGCATTGATTTGCATGCAGCGGTCTAACTTTCCCAGCACCACTTGCTGAAGAGACTTTTTCCCATTTTATATTCTTGCCTCCTTTGTCGAAGATTAATTGACCATAGGTGTGTGGGTTTATTTCTGGGCTCTCTATTCTGCTCCATTGATCTGTATGTCTTTTGTTGTGCTGATACCACACTGTTTCAATTACTGTAGCTTTGTAGTATAGTCTGGAGTCTGGGAAGGTTATGCCTCCTGCTTTGTTCTTTTTCCTCAGAATTACTTTGGCAATTCTGGGTCTTTTATGGTTCCATATAAATTTTAGAATTATTTGTTTTAGTTTTGTGAAAAATGTGTAATCTGATAGGGATTGCATTAAATCTACAGATTGCTTTGGATAGTATAGCCATATTAACAATATTAATTCTTCCAATCCAAGAGCATGGGATATCTTCCATTTCTTTGAATTATCTTTAATTTTCTTTATTAATGTGTTATAGCTCTCAGCATATGTCCTTCACCTCCTTGGTCAGGTTAATTCCTATTTATTTATTTGTTTGTTTGATTTTCAAAGGGATTGTTTGTTTACATTCCCTTTCTGATATTTCATTGTTAGTATAAAGAAATGCAGCCGATTTCTGTATGTTAATCTTGTATCCTGCAACCTTGCTGAATTCGTTTATCAGTTCTAATATTTTTTTGTGTGGAGTCTTTAGGGTTTTCTATATATAGTATCATGTCATCTGTATATACTGACAATTTTACCTCTTTCCTACCATTTTGAATACCTTTTATTTATTTATTTTTCTTGTCTGATTACTCTGCCTAGAACTTCCAGTACAATGTTGAATAGAAGTGGTGAGAGTGGGTATCCTTTTCTTCTTCCAGATATTCCTCGGTAGGCTTTCAGCTTTTCACTGTTGAGTATTATATTGGCTGTGAGTTTGTCATAAACACCATTTATTATGTTGAGAAATGTTCCCTCTATACCCACTTTGGTAAGAGTTTTTATCATGAATGGATGTTGAATTTTATCAGACGCCTTTATTCTACATCTATTGAGATGATCATTGGTTTTGTCTTTTCTTTTGTTGATGTGGTGTATCACATTGATTGATTTCCATATGTTGAACCATCCTTGTGACCCTGGGATGAATCCAACTTGGTCATGGTGTACAATCTTTTTTATGTGTTGTTGGATTCAGTTTGCTAATATTTTATTGAAAATTTTTGCATCTATATTCATTAAAGATATTGGCCTGTAATTTCTTTTCTTGATACTGTCTTTGGTTTTGGTATCAGGGTGATGATAGCTTCAAAGAATGTCTTTAGGAGTGTTCCTTCCTGTTTAATCTTTTGGGAGAGTTTGACAACAATCAGTATAAGTTCTTTGTATGTTTGGTAGAACTCACCTGTGAAGCCATCTAGTCCTAGACTTTTTTTGTAGGTTTTTTTTTTTTCAGATTCTATTTCATTTCTAGTGATTGGTCTATTGAAGTTATTTATTTCTTCTTGATTCAATTTTGGTGGGTTGTGTGTTTCTAGAAACTTGTCCATTTCTCTAGGTTGCAAATTTTTTGGCATACAGTTGTTGATAGTATTCTCTTATGTTTTGTATTTCTGGGGTATCAGTTGTGATTTCTCCTCTTTCATTTCTTACTTTGTTTATTTGGGTCTTCTCTCTTGTCTTCTTGGTGAGCCTGGCCAGAGGTTTGTCAATATTTTTCACCCTTTCAAAGAAAGCTCTTGATTTTATCAATTTTTTTCTGTTGTTTCTGTTCTGTTGTTCATGTTTATTTTTTGTCTGTTTTCTTCTATAATTTTGAACAGTTTTGTATTTAAGATTTGTCTATGAATAATTGTCAGGGAATTTGGCATAAGTTGTAAAGTTTGTGTCTGCATTCATTTTAGACCAAACTGTTTCCAGTGGAATGTTCCTTAACTATTGTTAGAAATACTATGGGATATAATCTCCATTTTAGTTTGAAAATCCAAAGTGAAATTGATTCAGCAGTTCTGCCAGAAGGGAGTCCTGTTTACAGGGATCTGTTAGGTAGGCAGGGCCTACACTTCCAACTCTGCCCACAGAGGGGCCAAGGCCACCTCTCTGACTCACAGGGCATGCACGTTCCACCCACAGACTTGGTTCCTCAGGCAGCTGAAATGGGTTCTGTCTCCTCAGACACCACTAGAGCTTCCATTCAGATGGTGCAGGTAAGCATCTATGCTGACAGGAGCTTAGTCTCCTTAGGACTTTCTGGGTTTTTGGCTTCAAGACAACACAGGTCTGTGTCCATGCTGACAGGAGTCTGGTTCTTCAAGACCAAATGGGCCTTCGGCTTCATGACAAGGTGTGACTGTGTCCACACTGACAGGAACTTTGTTTCCTGAAAACCCAGGGGACACCTAGAGAAAAGATGAGGAAAAAGGAGAAGTGGGGTAAAGTGGGGAGAAGCTTATAAGTGGAGTTGTAGAACAATATGTTAATTGTATATTAGTATTGTAAATATATGTTGAATCCTTTTCCATTTCCACAAGTAATGTTTAAAGTTTCTAATTTCTTTGCATAGTTGCCAACATTTGTCATTTTAAATTTTCTTGAATATAACCATTTTAGCCTGTGTGAAGTAATTATGGTATTGTGGTTGTAATTTGCATTTTCATCCTATCTTTTAATCAGCTTGTTGACCATTTGCATGTCTTGTGTGGAGAAGGGTCTACATCAGTCATTTGTTCATATTTGAAATGGATTGTTTTTCTTGGTTAACAAGTTGTAAAAGTTCTTGAGATATACTGGATAAAGACTCATCAGATATATACTTTGGAAGTATTTTCTTCCATTCTGTGGGCTTTCACTTTCTGAATGGCATCTTTTGGTGCACAAAGTCTTTTCATTTTGAGGAAATCCAGTTTATTTTTCTTGTTGTTGTTTGTGCTTTGCTGTCAGATCAAAGAAAACATTACTAAGTCCACGTTTATGAAAGTTTATTCTCATGTTTTATTGGAGAGTTTACACAGTTGTCTCTTGATATTCGTGGGGGATTGGTTCCAGAGCATCCTGCAGACACCAAAATTTGAAGAGTATCAAGTCCCTTATATAAAATGGCATAGTATTTGCACATAACCTGGGCACATCTTCCTGTATACTTTATGATATCTCTGGGTTACTGAAAAGAAATAATACAATACAAAAGATATGTAAATGTTGTAAATACAATGTAAATGCTATGTAAATATTTGCTGGCAAGTGGAAAATTCAAGTTTTTCCTTCTGAAATTTTTGGAAAATATTTGTAAATATTTGTAATCTGGAGTTTGTTGAATCCGTGGATGTGGTCACATGGATACAAAGGACTGAGTGAAATTTTACTTTTTACATTTAAGCTTTTTATGTATTTTGAAATACTTTTTGTATGTGGTATGAAGTAATGGTCCAATGTCATTCCTCTGCACGTGGATAACCAATTGCCTAACATAATTTGCTAAAAACACCACTTTCTCCCAATTTAGTGCTGTTGACTGTTTTCTAAAATCTGTTCATCATAGATGTATGGGTTTATTTCTGGGATCTCTTTTCACTACCATTCACTTATTTGTAAATCTTCATGTTTGTTTCACAGTGTTTTGTTTACTGCTGTTATATACTAACATTTGAAATTGGAAATGTAAGCCTCCAATTTTGATTTTCTTTTTCAAAATTATTTTAACTCCTTGGTGTCTCTTGAAATTCCATATTCTGGGGTGTCCTATTCATCTCCCTTTCACATGGATGTACCCTTATTTGCTTATGCATTCATCTAATGAAGACCTCCTGATTCCTGTAAGGTTTAGACATTATGACTAGAGCTTCCATGCATAATGGCATCCTTCTTTGCATTTGGGTAGTTTTTCAAAGCAGTTGTGTGAATACTGGAGTTGTGATGGATGGATCTCAAGATGCAAGACTTCTTTGGCTTTGGAAAATACTGCCAAACTCTATCTCAAGAAGCTGTATTTGAGGTCCATCAGCAATGAGAGTAGCTCTGCTTCCCCATCCTCCAGTAATTGGTATTGTCATTTTTGGAGGAGGTTAACAGTTCTAATAAGGGTGTAGTGCTGTCTTGTTTTTTCAATTTATAAGTCCCTAATGGTATGTGATATTGATCATATTTTTGTCCACTTATTATCTTTATATCTTCTTTGGACAGGTGTCTTTTAAGATCTTTCTCAATTTTAATGCAACTGTTATATACTTCTTTATATAATATGAGTAAAAATTCTTTATATTTTGCAAATTTTTTTTCCCTCAGTTTGTTGCTTGCCTTTTTCTGAATAAGATATTTCATGGAGCAGAAATTTTTTATTGGATAAAGTACATGTTATTAATTTTTTTTGCTTTTGTGTGTGAGATTTTCATGTTGTGTGTTAAAAATCAAAGCTCATGATCTATGTCACCAGACCCATGGCCATGTAGATTTTCTTCTATGTTTTCTTCTACAATTTTTAGGGTTTCATACTTTAAGTTTGTTTATGGACAGTTTGGAGTGATTTTTGTTGTAAGCTATAAAGTTTGTGTCTACATTTATTTCATTGCATATGGTTTTAAATTGTTCTATAACTGTTTTTTTGAGAAGTCATGGGATATTTGCTTCCATCCATTTGAATTTCTAAAATGTAGTGAATTCAGCAGGACTGCCAGCAGGAAAATAGGCCTCCACTGAATTATGATTGGGTGTGGCCAGCATTTCCCAGATTGCCTGCAGAGAGAAATAAGCCTGCCTCTCTTACCAGTGCAATGCCTGACTGTTCTGTCCACAGACTTGGCTCTGTACACAGATGACAAGAGCTATGTCTCCTCAGGACTTGTCAGGGATTTGGCTTCCAGACAACTTGGGAATGCATACACATTGAGAGGAGCTCGGTTTCCTCACAACCAGCTGGGAGATTGCACTGCAGGAGGAAAACTTTAAAAAGAATTTGGGAGAAGTCTTCTGTGCAAGGCTGACTGATAGGGATCCATCGTCAGAAGACCAAGCAAATGAAGGGCTTGGAAAGCTGTGGGCTTTAGTTAGTTTTGTGTGTTGTGCAGATGGTATCCAGTGTCATTTTTTGGCTTGTGAGTTTCCATTTTCCAGGAAATTTATTGAGGGGAGTGTTCTCTCCCTGGCATGTGTCCTTGGCAGCTTTGCTATAAATTAACTGACTACAGATATGTGGGTTTATTCCTGGGCTCTCTTCCATTCCTCTGGCCTGTGTGCCTCTTTTTGTGCCATTTTTACTCTGTACCCTGTTTGTTTACTGTAGCTTCATAATATTGTTTGAGTTAGGGAAGGAGTTTCCTTCCACTGCTGCTCTCCTTTCTCAGGGTTCTTTAAGGTTCCATAGAAAAGTCAATCCTTTCTCAGGGTCCCTGTGGCCCTTCAAGATTCTTTAAGATTCCATAGAAAAGTCAATCCTTTCTCAGGGTCCCCGTGGCCCTTCAGGATTCTTTAAGATTCCATAGAAAAGTCAGCACTTTCTCAGGGTCCCTGTGGCTTTTCAGGATTCTTTAAGTTTCCATAGAGAAGTCAAGATTGTTCAGTTTTTGTGATAAATGCCATTTTCACAGGAATTGCATTGAATGTGTATAATATTTTGGGTAGAATGGACATTTTACCCCTACTAATTTTTTATATCCATGAGCACAGGATATATTTCCATTTATTTTCATCTTCAATTTCTTCATGAATGTCAACATTTTCAGTGTGTGGGTCTTCCACAACTTGAGTGAAATGTATTCCTAGGTATTTGGTTCTTTTGATGTTATTGTAAATGGAGTTTTTTTCTTAATTTCTCTTTCTGATGTTTCATTATTAGTGTATAGGAACATATTAGTGTATGGTTTTTGTCTCTTGATTTTGTATTTTGCAACTTTACTAGATTCATTTATTAGTTCTAACAGTTTTTTGGTGGCTTGATGTGGAAAACTGGAATTAGAAATCCCACTGTTTCTACCACATCCAGGTGATCCACATCAGTGAAGACATAGTGGCTACTGATATCTTTCCAGAGTGCCCCATAAAAACCTGTGATTTCATACAACAGGGAACTGCATCATCACTTTGGGTCAACAGGATAAGCATAGGGCTCGGCCTATGTAACAAAGCTTGATATCTTTTCTACTCTTCTGTCCTTATATTGACATTATTGTTATAAAAGTAATTTATTTTCCAGTCATTTCAAATGTACAGAAAATTTTCAACAGCAATACCAAGTACTCACATTTGCAACTTCACACAAAAAACTCCAGTAGGTTTTACACAAAATAGAAACACTCTTCCAGGGAACGAGCACATAACCTCTAAATGAGGAAATTATTATAGTTTCCACATTACAATCCTATCCACAGGGCCACTTCAGCTTTCACCAGCTGCCCCAACTCTAGGGAACTGACTTTTTTCATTCTGATCCAGTTTTGTTTTTCTGGAACCATGACTGATTCTTTCCCTCATGTTCACAACCGTGATGGATTGAAAGTGCACAGGATATATAGGATCTTGCTGGCCTTTTATGTATGGTAACAGGTAGCAGTGCTTCATTTTTTAAAATCTTGATGAAATGGACATAACATTTATGATTTAAACCATTGTAAGTGCACAGTTCTGTGGCATTAACTACACTCACATTTTTGCACCAATATCTTCATCATCTATGCTCAGAAATCTTCCATTTTCACCAGTGAAACTCTGTGGCCATTAGACACTAATTTCCCTCAGCTCCTGGCAACCACATTGTAAATTCTGCCTTAGAAATTGACTTCTTTGGGACTTCCCTGGTGGCTCAGTGGTTAAGAATCTGCCTGCCAATGCAGGGGACATGGGTTCGAGCCCTGGTCCAGGAAGATCCCACATGCTGCGGAGCAGCTCGGCCTATGTGCCACAACTACTGAGTCAGAGCTCTAGAGCCCGCGAGCCACAACTACTGAGCCCACACGCCACAACTGCTGAAACCCACGCGCCTGGAGCCCATGCTCTGTGACGAGAAGCCACCGCAATGAGAAGTCTGTGAACCACAATGAAGAGTAGCCCCCGCTCACCACAACCAGAGAAAACCCGCACGCATCAATGAAGACCAAACACAGCCAAAAATCAACTAATTAATTAATTAATTAAAAAAAAAGAAATTGACTTCTCTGGTTATGTTGTGTAAGTGCAATCATATCATTGTGTGTGTGTGTGACAGGGCTATTTTACTTCACATAATGGCTTCAATGTTCATACATGTTGTAGCATATGTCAGAGTTTCCTGAGTTTTTAAGGCTGAATGACATTCCTTTGTGTGTGTACCACATTTATTTTAGCCATTGATGGACAATTGGGGCACTTCCGACTTTTGTGATTGTGGTTAATACTGCTATAACTATGGGTATACCTATATCTCTTCCAGTGCCTGAATTCAATTTTTGGGGTAAATACCCTGTTGTGGAATTGGTAGATCATACATTAATTCTATGTTGAATATTTTGAGAACCGCCATACTGTCTCCACAGAGGCTGCATTATTTTACTGGATTCTTTTTATGGCAGAATAATATGGTGGGTTATGAATCAACCACCATATTATTTATCTATTTACCCATTGGTGGACGTTTGCATTGTTTCTAACATTTGACTATTGTGAATAGTGCTGGTATCAATAGATTTGAACACTTGTTTTCCATTCTTTTGGGTATTTATCTAGGTGTGAATTCATTGAACCATATGGTTGTTGTATGTTTGTAGGGTAAATATAGGTTTCACTCTTTTCCATGTCCACCAGTAATGATTAAAAGTTCCAATGTCTCCTCGTTGTTTCCAATATTTGCTATTGTTAATTTTCTTCATTAAAACCATCTTAGAGTGTATAAAGGACTTATTGCATTGTGGTTTTAATGTGCATTTCCATCCTATCTTTCCACCTCCTTCTTGACCATTTTTCATATATTGTGTGGAGAAGGATCAATTTAATTCCTTCGTCCATATTTAAAATGAGTTGTTTGTTTTGTTGATGAGTTTGTAAAAGTTCTTGATATACAATGGATAAAGTCTCACCAGATAACATAGTGTGGAATTATTGTCTTCCATTCTGTGGGCCCTCTTTCACTTTCTGAATTGCCTCTTGAAGCACACAGGCTTATTTTGAGGAAATTCAAACTATTTTTCATGTGTTGCTTGTGCTTAGATGTCAGATCTAAGAAACACCATTGCTAATTACAAGGTTATGAAGGTTTACCCCAATATTTTCTTGGAGATTTTACACTGCCATCCCTTGGTATCCATCAGGGATTGGTTCCAGGACAGCCAGCAATTACCAAAACCTGCAGATGTTCAAGTCTTTTATATAAAATGGTATAGAATTTGCAAATAACCTAGCACATCTTCCTGTATGCAGTTAATTATCTGTAGATTACTTTTAAGAACTAATACAATATAAGTGCTATATAAATATTATAAACACAATGTATATGCTATGTAAATAGTTCCTAGACTGTGGGAAATTCAAGTTTTTTTTGGAAACTTTTTGAATTTTCTAGTATTTCTGATTTGGAGTTGGTTTAATCCATGGTTGTGCAACCCACGGATACAAGAGGCTGAGTGAAATTTTACTTTTTTTTTTTTTTTTTAAAGAAGATGTTGGGGTAGGAGTTTATTAATTTATTTATTTATTTATTTTGGCTGTGTTGGGTCTTCGTTTCTGTGTGAGGGCTTTCTCTAGTTGTGGCAAGCGGGGGCCACTCCTCATCGTGGTACGCGGGCCTCTCACTATCGCGACCTCTCTTGTTGCGGCGCACAGGCTCCAGACGCGCAGGCTCAGCAGTTGTGGCTCACGGGCCCAGTTGCTCCGCGGCATGTGGGATCCTCCCAGACCAGGGCTCGAACCCGTGTCCCCTGCACTAGCAGGCAGATTCTCAACCACTGTGCCACCAGGGAAGCCCAAATTTTACTTTTTACTTAAAGTTTTTTATGTATTTTGAGATCCTCTTTGTATTTTGTATGAGGTAAGGGTCTAATTTCATTTCTCTGCATGTGGATGCCAATTGCCTAGCACCATTTGTTGAAAACATCATTTTCCCCCAATTTCATGCTGTTGACTGTTGTCTAAAATTATTTCATGCTAGACAGATGGGTTTATTTCTGGAATCTCCATTCAATTTTATTCATCTCTATGTATAACTTCATGCCAGTATGACTATTTTATTTCCTGATGCTGTGTACTAATATTTGAAATCGGGAAGTGTAAGCCTCCCTCTTTGATTTTCTTTGTCAAAATTCTTTTAGCTCTTAGGGGTCTCTAGAAATTCTATGATTTGGGGTGTTCTCTTCTACAACCCTTCACATGGATGTACCCCAATTTGCTTTGCATTCATCTTCTGAAGATACTCTGATTCTCGCAAGGTTTAGGCATTATGAGAATAGCTTCCATGCCTAGTACCATCCTTGGTTTTGTTTAGATATAGTTTTTCAAAAGAACTCTGTGAATACTGGAGGTGTGATGGATGGATCTCAGGGTGTGAGACTTGTTTGGCTTTGGACAATCCTGCCAAAGTGTATCTCAAGAGGCCCTGTATGTGTTTCATCAGCAAGGAGGGTTGCTTTGGCTCCCCATCCTCCAATAATCAGTATTGTCATTTCAGGAGGAGGTTAGCAGTTCTCATAGGTGTGTAGTGCTGTCTTATTGTGTTAATTTGTAATTTCCTAATGGTATTTGATGTTGATTGTATTTCTGTCTACTTATTTATTATCTGTATATCTTCTTTGGCCAGGTGTCTGTTCAGATCCTTACCCATTTTTAATGCAGCTGTTTGTTTTATAGTTCTTTGTATAATGTGTGTACAAATTCTTTATCTGATATGTTTGCAAATATTTTTCCCACGTTGTTGCTTGTCTTTTGGTTTTTAGAATAAGGTATTTCACTGAATAGAAAATTTTAATTTTATAAAAGACACGTTATTAATCTTTTACCCTTTTGTGTGAGGGCTCTTTGTGTTGTGTTAAATGTAAAAGCTCATGATCTACATGACCAATTCCACGGCCATGAAGATTTCCTTTTATGTTTTCTTCTACAATGCTTATAGTTTTATATTTTTAATGTGTCTGTGGACAACTTGAGGGGACTTTGTTGTAAGCTGTGAAGTTTGTGTCTACATTCAGTTCAGTGCATATGGTTTCTAACTGTTCTATAACTTTTTCGAGAAGTCATAGGGTATTTGCCTCCATCCGTCTGTATTTCCAAATTTTATTGGATTCAGCAGGACAGCCAGCAGGGGACTTGGCTTTCACCGAACTTGAGTGGGTACAGCCTGCATTTCCCAGTTTGCCAGGAGAGGGTGACAAGCCCCTCTTTTACCAGTGCAGGCCCTGCCTCCTCTGCCCACAGTCCTGGGTCTGTGAAGAGCGGCCAGGAGCTGGGTCTCCTTGATACCCTCCAGGGATTCGGTTTTGGACAAAGTGGGGTTTCATCCACATTTAGAGGCACTCAGTTTCCTCAGGACCAGCTGGGAGGTGCCATAGTGGAGGAAATGCTAAGGAAAACATGGGGAGAATCTTCCTGTGTGTGGCTGACTGTTGGTGGGCCCATCTCCCTCTTCAAAGGACCCAGCAAAGGAAGAGCTTGATGTGGAAAATTGGGGGTTTTAGTTAGTTTTGTGTGTGGTGCAGATGATGTCCAGCATCCTTTTTTTTGGATTGTGATATTCTGTTTTCCAGGCAATTCATTGAGGGGACTGTCCTTTTTTCTGTTGTATGTCCTTGGCAGCTTTGTCATAATTTAACTGACCATGTATTTGTGGGCTTCTTCCCAGGCTCTCAATTCTATTCCTTTGGCCCATGTGCCTCTTTTTGTGCCATTTCTACAGTGTTTGGATTCTGTAGCTTTGCAATGTGATTTAAAGTCATGGAGTGTGCTTCCTCCATGTTCTGTTCTTCTTTCTTAGGATCCTCTTGGCTGTTTAGGACCTTTTGGGATTCCATACAAATATCAGGATGGACTGTTTAGTTTCATAAACAATGCCATTGAAATTTTGGTAGGAACTGCATTGAATGTTGTAATAATACATGGCTTTAGACTAATGCATAGTGGCAGGCATCCAACACTAAAGTATCATATGGAATATTTCAATCCCCCTGCCATAACCTGTTTACCATCTCTGTTTTACCTTTTCCAAAATGCCATATAAATCGAGTCATACAGTGTGCGGCCTCCATAGACTGAATTTTTTCACTTAGCAATATACATGTAAGATTCATCCATGTTTTTTGCCCAGGTTGACAGTTTATTTCTATTTCTGAATGGTATTCTGTTGCATGTGTGTAGAAGGAAAAATAATTTTCCTTCTGCTCTCCTATGTTCTTGATTGAGGACTCCCCACCCCCATAATAAAAGACATACATAATTATACAGTCAAATGCAAATAGATATACCATCTTTCTTTCCAAAATTTTAGTTATGGTTCAGTGAAAGTGAGTAATACAAAATCATCCATTTATATAAAATAGTAGGCTCTGAATTGTGTTTCTGTCAGATGGAACAAAAATCACTCCTTAGTGGAAGCTGAAGATTTTTACTGACATTTGTGGAGAAGACTTCAGATTTAGATTTGCCCTGATAGGTAATCTTATGGAGAATGTGGACTCAATTCTGGACAAAGGCATTTTTGTAAATATGTTGTGGTCTTTTTGGTGTTATTTAAAGCCAATCTGAGTGGATAAACTATCCAGTTTGTCTACAATTAGCATTTTCCTTCCCAGTCTCAGGTAGTGATTTTAATGTTCTAAGTTACTTTCAATGGCTGGGCAAGGAAAGGAAGAAAATACCTATGAGGTGTTTTATTTTGGAGAGGGGGGTGGTATAGGTGAAGGAGGTTTTAATTGTACTTAATATGAGAAATAAATGTCTCCTATTTTATGACTGGAGGCAAGATGCACAATTAAAATCAAGGCAAGCTCAAGTTAGTTATTTCCTTGGATGTTCACATTTAAAGAGTTGGTTTTTAATTCTTCAAAGAATTACATATCCTACTCTATGATAACTTCAAGAGGCTGGCCTGTCCATCCAACTTCACTATCTTGAATTTGCTTCTTTATATCAAGGAGAAGATTGCCAACTATGATTTAAATCTAAAGATGCTTATGCCCAGACTTAGAACTTTTTGCTTTTGGATATTTTCATAGATCTTTCTACAAAGGACAGGTAGGGGACATAAGCTACCAAGGTGGGGACAGCATGATGGCCTGGCCTGTGTTGACCTACTCTGAGCCTTCCTGTTTTACCTTGGCATCCCTCTTGGCAAACGGCCAAACTCATCTTGGGTGAAAACTGACCCAACTTCTCCAGAGTTGGTAAAGTCTCTCACTGCAGCCTTTCCTGAAGCCATGGGCGCCAAATATGAGGACACAGCAGAACACATCCATTTGAGTCTCCAACCAAGGGAGCTGTGTAGGGGGCTTCTATAGAATGCAGGTTCCTGGTTACCCAAGTTTCAAGTTCTGTTGGGCTTTCTTGCCAGGGAAGCGAGGTAACTTCCTGAGGTCCACTTACCTGGGCTTCTCCTTACACAAAGCTCCCCAGGGCCACCTCTGGCATGTAGACTGCTCACCCTCTACCCCATGTCAATTCCAAGCACAGTGACACAACACAGCCCACCTTACAATCAGGGGGAGGCCTAGGTTCAGCCAGGATCCCAGCTCTGAGGGCACAGCTGGGTTCAGACCCAGCTCCTCCTCCTCACCAGTGATGTGGCCCGGGATAAGCCACGTGCCTCTTGGTCTCCCTAGTCTCCCATCTGCACAGTGAGGGGTCATTCTGCCATCAACTTCCTAGATAAGCCATTCAGTGTATAGACCTATAAACACCTAGTGTGCCTGTAAAGCCCTTGGGCTGGTATCACATGGAGATCATGCACAGACATAGCAAAGGAAAGATAACATCAAGGGCTGGCATAGCACAGAATATAACTGAAACAGGCCTGGGTCTGCTCTGGGATCTAGGGAAAGTCACACCCCTTCCTGCCTGTTTCCCAGTTCCCCCCATGGGATTGTTGAAATTAAATAAAATTCAGACATTGTCCCCTCTGACATACAACCTTCCAGGTCCTCCTGCTATGTTTAGACTCAGGTCCAAGTGTTTCATCTTGGCCCTAGTGGTGGTCTGCCCTCACGATGGCTCCAGGCATTCTTGCTTCCTGGTCAAACATCCTTGTGTAAGCCCCACTGATGGACTGGGTTCTAACATGTAGACTGATTGATGAGAATCTGGTGACTTCTACTCATTCCCTTTCTCCCGTGTTCATTCTCTTTCTCTGTTTCTCAGTGCCTCTCTCTGTCTCTCTCTCCTTCCCTCTCTCATTCTGCCTTTCTGTGTCTCTGTCTTGTCTCTCCTTTTCTCTGTCCCTACTTTATCTGTCTCTCTGTCTTTTATGTATGTATGTGTGTATGTATGTATTGTTAGGGCACAGGGCATGTCACTTCAAAATATGCTTTACTGACATATTCCTTTAATTAATGTTACAGAAGGAAAGACCCATGCAAGAGAGACACTTTCCACCTCTTGTCTATCTCCCTGAAAGCAGGAAGTAAATCTCTCTTATGAAAGATATACCACGTGGGATATGAGGCCTGAGGGCTGAGGGCTGCAGGCATGCTGGCTCCTGCAAATCACTTCATTCTGGGAACCTACTGTTGGGACTACTGTGGTGCTGGTTAGCTTTGCAAAGACCAAAGTCAACTCCACACTCTGCCTATTTCGGAGAATGGCGTGTGTGTGTATGTGTGTGTGCGTGTGTCTGTGTGTCTGTCTTCTTTATCTATTCGCCAATGAATGGACACTTTGGCGGCTTCCACATCTTGGCTATAAGGCTGCCATGAACTTAGGGGTGCATATATCTTTTTGAATTTGTGGCTTTGTTTCCTTCAGAAAGATACCCAAGTGTAATTCTTACATCATATACTTCTATTTTTAATTTCTTGAGGACCCTCCATATGGTTTTTTTAAATTAGTTTCTGCTTTATAACAAAGTGAATCAGTTATACATATACATCTGTTCCCATATCCCTTCCCTCTTGCGTCCATACAGTTTTCCATAATCATAGTGGCTGTACCAAGAAACATTCCCCAAAAAAGTACATGAGGGCTTCCTTTTTTTCACATCCTCGCCAATACTTGTTATTTTTTGTCTTTTTGATTATAGCCATTCTTTCAGGTGTGAGGTGATCATCTCATTGTGGTTTGGATGTGCATTTCTCTGATGATAAGTGACATTGACCATCCTTTCATGTGTCTGTTGGATATCTGTATGTCTGTTTTGGGAAAAATTTTGATCTTCTGCCAATTTTTTACTTGGGTTTTTGTCTTTTGGAGGTTGAGTTGAGTGGTTCTTGGTCCATTGTGGATATGAACCCCTTTTCAGATATATGGTTTGGAAATACTTTCTCACATTCAGTAGGCTGCCTTTTTGTTTTGTGGATGGTTTCCTTTGTCGTTGAAAAGCTTTTCAGTTGGAAGTCCCATTGGTATATTTTGCTTTTGTTTCCCTCACTTGAGGAGACATCCAAAAACATGTTGCTAAGACTGACAAACAGCATACTGTGTATGTTTCCTTCTATGAGTTTTGTGGCTTCAGGTCGTATGTTGAAGTATTTGATTCATTTTGAGGTTATTTTTGTAGATGGTATAAAAAAGGATTACAGTTTGATTCTTGTGCATGTAGCTGTCCAGTTTTCCCAACACCATTTATTGAAGTGGCTATCTTTTCCCCACTGTTTATTCTCACCTCCTTTGTCATAGATGAGTTGACCATAGAAGCATGGTTTTATTTCTGGGCTCTCAGTTCTGTTCCATGGATCTATGTGTATTTCTTTTGTGCCAATACCATGTTATTTTGATGATTCTAGGTTTGTAGTACAGTTTGAAATCAGGGAGCATGATATGTCCAGGTTTGTGCTTCTTTCTTTTTTTTTTTTCACAGTACGCGGGCCTCTCACTGTTGTGGCCTCTCCCGTTGCGGAGCACAGGCTCCGGACGTGCAGGCTCAGTGTCCATGTCTCACAGGCCCAGCTGCTCCGTGGCATGTGGGATCTTCCCGGACCGGGGCACAAACCCACGTCCCCTGCATCAGCAGGCGGACTCTCAACCACTGCACCACCAGGGAAGCCTGTGCTTCTTTCTTAAGATTGCATTGACTCTTCAGGTTTTTCTTTGTGTTTCCATACACATTGTAGAATGCTTTGTTCTAGTTCTCCAAATAATCCCATTGGTATTTTGGTAGGAATGGCTTTGAAGCTCTAGATTGCCTTGGGTGAGGAATCATTTTAACAATATGAATTTTTCTAATCCATGAGCACAGCATATGTTTCCATTTGTTCATGTCATCTTCAATTTCTTTCATCAGTGTCTTCCAGTTTTTGGAGTACAGGTCTTATATCTCCTGGGTTAGATGTATCCTTAGGTCTTTTATTTTTGGTAATGTCATTGTCCATGGAGTTATTTTCTGAATTTCTCATTCTGATAGTTTGTTGTGAGTGTATAGAAATGCAACCGATTTCTGTAGATTAATTTTGTATTCTGAAACCTAACTGAATTTCCCAATGAGTTCTATTTGTTTTCAGGTGTCGTCTTCAGGATTCTCTATATAGAGTACCATATTATCTACAGTCTATGTTTTAATAGATGTACATCTATTTTTAATGGGGTTGTTTGTGTTAGAGTTCTTTTTATATTTCGAGACAAATCCTTTACTAAATATGTGTTCGCAACGATTTTTCTCCCATTAGGTGACTTGTCTTTTGATTTGCTGAACAAGGTCTTTCACAGAGTCCAAATATTTATAAAGTCCACAGTATTCCTTGTTTTTCATTTCTGGATTGCTTTTTTTGTGTTGTGTTTTAAAGCTCAAAGCTCATGACCTACATGACCAAACCCAGGATCCTGTCGATTTTTTTCTATCTTTTCTCCTATAATTTTTATTTGTTTTGCATTTAAAATTTGTCTGTGAATAATTTTGAGTGAATTTGGCATAAGTTGTAAACTTTACATCTGCATTCATTTCATGCCAAATGATTTCCAATTAATTGTTCCTTAACTATTCTTACAAAAGTTATGGGGTATAGTCTCCATTTCAGTGTGACTGCCCAAAGTTGAATGGATTCAGCAGTTCTGCCAGCAGGGATTGCTGTGACCAGTGACCTGTGAGGGAGGCGGGACAAACATTTCCCTCACTGCCTGCAGAGAGGCTGATCCTGCCTCTCTGACCCACAAGGCATGCATGTTCCACCATTGGACTTGGCTCCTCAGGGAGCTGCAAGGAGTTTTGTCTCCTTAGGCACCATCAGGGCTTGGGAAGCATCTCTGCTGACAGGAGCTCAGTCTCCTTAGGACTCACCAGGGTTTTGGCTTCAGGACAACACAGGGCTGTGTCCACACTGATAGGAGCTGGGTTTCCTAAGGATGCAGGGGACGCTGGCAGAAAAAGGGAGGAAAAGTGTGGAGAAGGTTTCTGTGTGCCATTGACTTGGGGAGCTGGGGTGGGGATCCATCTTCACATGACCCAGGAAGGGCTTGATATGGAAAACTGCATTTTTAGTCAGTTTCGTGTGTGGTATAGACAGCATGTGGCGTGTGCTGTCCAGTTTTCACAGCACTGTTTATTGTGAGGACTGTCCTTTCCCCTTGGTGTGCTCTTGGCTCCTTTGTCATAAATTAACTGACCCCATCCATGTGGATTGAATTTCGGGCTCTCTGTCCTGTTCCTCTGATGTGTGTGCCTGCTTTGTTGCTAATTCTACACTGTTTTGGTGACTGTAGCTTTGCAATATCATTTGAAGTCAGAGCCTGAGATGCCTCCAACCTGTTCTCCTTTCTGAGGATCACTTTGGCTATTTAGAGTCCTTTGCATTTCCACAGGAATATTAGGAGGATTTGCTCCATTTCTGTGAAAAATGCCATTGGAAGTTATCCAGGGATTGCATTCACAGTGTACATATCTTTGGGAAGAAGGGACATTTTAACAATATGAATTCTTCCATTCCATGAACATGGGATATCTTTCCATTTATTTGTGTCTTCTTCAGTTTCTTCATCAATGTCTTAAAGTGTTCAGTGTGCAGGTCTTTCAAGTCATTGGTTAAATTTATTCCTTGGTATTTTGTTCTTTTTGATGCAGTTGTCAACTAGATTGTTTTCTTTCTCTTTCTGATGGTTCATTATTCGTGTTTAGAAGTGCAATTGATTTTTGTATATTGATTTTGTGACTTTACTAAATTCATGGATTAGTTCAATGGTTTTTTGATGGAATGATGTAGAAAATTGGAAATCGAAAATTCCACTGTTTCTATAACATCCAGGTCATCCACAACGTGGAAGACATAATGGCTCCTACAATAACTTTCCCACAGTGCCTGTAAATTACATGTGGACTCCTACAGGGGCGATTAGGTTCATGACTTTGTGTGAAATGGAGTTGCGTAATAAGGCTTGGTGTCTATAAATAAATATAATGTTTTCTCTGCTTTTCTGGTGTAGTATTGACATGGTGTTTTGGAAAGTTATTGACTTTCTAGTAACTCCAAACCTACAGAAAACTTGCAATAGCAGAAGAAAGTACTGTGTATCTGCACACTCAGATTCCCCAGCCATCCTTACTTCACTGCACTTGCCACTTCACACAAAATATTCCAGTGCATTTTACCCAACACAAGGACACTCTTCCAGGGAACCAGCATATAACCCCCAAATGAGGAAATTTAATTTACAGTCCAATCCACAGGCTCACTTCAACTTTCACCAGCTGCTCCAACTCTAGGGAAACGTCTTTTCCCATTCTGATCCAGTTTTCTTTTCCTTGAACTATTACAGATACTTTCTCATTTTTACAACCTTGATGGATTTAAAGCACACAAGATGAGTATGATCTGTGTGGCTTTTCTGTATTGTAACAGGTATCAGTACTTCTTTCATTGTGTGTGTATGTGTGTGTGTGTGTGTGGTCAAATGTACAGATCATTTAAACCATTTTAAGTACACATTTCTATGTCATTAAACACACTCACATTGTTGTACAAATATCTTCACCATCCATGTTCAGAACTTTTCCATTTTCACCAGTGAAACTCTGTTGCCATTAAACACAAATTCCCCTCAGCTCCTGCCAGTGGCATTCTGTTTTCTGCCTTTGGATTTGACTTCTCAAATTCAAGGTACCTCATATAAGTGGGTACCTCATATAAGTGGAATCATGTCATTTTGTTCTGTTTGTGACAGGGTTATTTCACTTATCATAATGGCTCTAGGGATCACGAATGTTGTAACACGTGTCAGAATTTCCTTAGCTTTTCAGGCTGAATTCCATTCCTTGTGTGTATACCACCACATTTAGTTCATCCATTCATCCATTGATGGACAGTTAGGTCACTTCCAACTTTTGCTATTGTGATGAATACTGCTCTTAATATGGGTGTACCCATATCTCTTCCAGTCCCTGATTTCAGTCTTTTCGGTCTGTACCCTGATGTGGAATTGATGGATTATATGTTAATTCTATGTTGAAGTGTTTGAAGAACTGCCATACTGTCTTTGACATGGGCAGCACCATTTCTCCTGATTCCTTTTATGGTAGAATAACACGGCAGTGTATGGATCAATTGGTTTTCTTTATCCATTTACACATTGGTGGATGTTTGCATTGTTTCTTCCTTTTGGCTATGGTGAACAGTGCTGCTAGCAATATATGTGTACATCTGTTTTCAGTTCTTTGAGATATATATCTAGGAGTGGGTTTGTTGAACCATATGGTAATTATACATTCATATTGTAAACATAGGTTGTGCCCTTTTTCATTTCCAGAAGTGATGTTTAAAGATTCCAACTGCTCTGCATTGTTGCCAACACTTGATATTTTTAATTTTCTTGATTATAACCATTTTAGTGTGTGTGAAGAAGTTATTGCATCGTGGTTTTAATTTGCATTTCCATCCTACCTTTTCATCTGCTGTTGACCACTTGTATGTCTTGTGTGGAGGAGGGTCTATTGAAGTCCATTGTCCATATTTAAAATTGTAAAAGTTGTAAAAGTTCTTGGCATACACTGTATACATCTCATCAGATATATAGTGTGGAAATATTTTCCTCCATTCTGTGGGTTGTTTCCACTTGTTGGATTGCCTCTTTGGATACACAAAGGTTTTTATTTTTGAGGAAGTGCATTTTTTTTCTTTTCATTGCTTGCACCTTGCTGTCAGATCTAAGAAATCACTGCTAAATCCAAGGTTATGAAGATTTATCCCCACATTTTATTGGAGATACAGTCATCCCTCGGTATCCATGGGGGATTGGTTCCAGGACACAGCATGGATACCAAAATCCATGGATGCTAATATCTCTTATATAAAATGGTATGGTATTTGCAAATAACCTAGGCACATTTTCCTGTATGCTTTAAACCTTCTCTAGATTACTTATAATAACTAATACAGTATAAATGCTATATGCATTTATATTGTGATTACCATGTAAATACTATGTAAATAGTTGCTGGTACATGGCAAATTCAAGTTTTTTTCTTTTGAAACTTTGGAATTATTTTTTTAAATATTTATTTATTTATTTATTTAGGCTGTGCCATGTCTTCGTTGCAGCATGTGGACTCTTAGTTGAGGCATGCATGTGGGATCTAGTTCCCTGACCAGGGATTGAACCTGGGCCCCCTGCATCAGGAGCATGGAGTCTTACCCACTGGACCACCAGGGAAGTCCCAAAAATTTTTGGAATTTACTTCTTCTAATATTATTGATCTGGAGTTGGTTGAATCCATGGCTTTGGAACCCGTGGATACAACGTGCTGACTGTAATTTTACTCTCTACATTTAAGCTTTGTATGTATTTTGAGATACCTTTTTGTATGTGGTATGAGGTAAGGGTCCAATTTCATTCCTCTGCCTTTGGATAGCCAATTGCCTAGCATCATTTGTTGAAAATACCATTTTCCCCCAATTTAATGCTGTTATCTAAATCAGTTCTTCCTAGCTGGATGGGTTTATTTGTGGGATCTCCATTCAAATCCATTCAACTCTATGTATATCTTTATGCTGTTATCACAGTGTTTTATCTACTGATGCTTTGTACTAACGTTTGAAATTGGAAAGTATGAGCCTCCAACTTTGAATTTCTTTTTTAAAATTATCTTAGTTCTTTGGAGTCTCTTGAAATCCCATAATTCATGGAGTCATATTCTGCTCCCTTTCACATGGGTGTCTCCCAATATGCTTATGCATTCATCTACTGAAGACATCCTGATAACTTTAAGGTTGAGATATCATGAGTAGAATTTGTGTTCAGAGTAGCATCCTCATTTTTGTTTGGATGTAGTTTTTTAAAGCAGTTGTGTAAATACTGCAGGTGTGATGGATGGATATCAAGGTGTGAGACTTGTTTAGCTTTGGAAAATCCTGCCAAACTGTACCTCAAGAGGCCTTTTATGCATTGCATTATCAATGAAGTAGAGTTTCTGTTGTTCCCCCATCCTCCAGTAATTGGTATTGTCATTGTGGGAAGAGCTTAGCAGTTCTCATAGGTGTGTAGTGCTGTATTGTTGTTTTACTTTGTGTCCCTAATGATAAAAGATGTTGCTCATATCTTTGTCCACTTATTTATTATCTGTTTATCTTCTTTGGCCAGATGTCTGTTCAGATCTTTACCCATTTTTAATGTAGTTATTTGTGGTACAGGTCTTTGTATGATTTGAGTACAAATTCTTTATCAGATATGTGTTTTGCAAATATTTTTCTTCCAGTTTTTTGCTTGTCTTTTGGCTTTCTCAAGAAGGTATTTCATGGAGTAGAAATTTTTAATTTTATATGTTATTAACTTTTTTCCTTTTGTGTGTTGGCTTTTTGTGTTGTGTGTTAAAAGTCAAAGCTCATGATCTATGTGACCAAACCCATGGTCATATCGATTTCTTCTATAATTTTTTTATAGTATTCTATGTTAAATGTGTCTGTGGGCAATTTTGCATGACTGTTGGTGTAAGCTGTGAAGTTTGTGTCTACAGTCTGTTCATTGTATATGGTTTCTAACTGTTCTGTAACTGTTTTTTGAGAAGTTATGTGATATTTGTCTCCGTCCATTTGAATTCCCAAAGGTGAGTGGATTCAGCAGGATGGCCAGCCTCCTGGGAACTTGGCCTCCACTGAACTGTGGGGGGTGTGGCCTGCATTTCCCAGTCTTCACCAGCAGAGGGCGACAAGCCCACCCGGCTTACCAGTGCAGCACCTGCCTGTTCTGCCCACAGTCTTGGCCTCCTCAGGACCCGCCTGGGATTTGGCTTCAGGACAGCGCAGGGCTCTGTCTGCACTGAGAGGCACTCAGTTTCCATGGGAGGAAAAGGTGAGGAAAGTGGGGAGAAGCTTCCTGTGCAGGGCTGACTGCCTGGGGGAGGAAGGTCCATCTGCAGAGGATCCAGCAGAGGAAGGGCTTGATGTAGAAAATAGTGGTTTTATTTAATTTTGTGTGTGGTGCAGACATTTTGACATGGTGTTCTTATGTAGTTCCGTAATATGGTTTGAAGTCAGGCAGTGAGTTTCCTCCAGCTGCTGTTCTCCTCTCTCAGGATCTCCTTGGTGATTCAGGGTCCTTTGTGATTCCACATAAATGTTAGGATTGTTTGTTCAATTTCTGTGAAAAATTCTATTGGCATTTTAGCAGGAATTTCTTTGAATGTGTATGTTTGGGTAGAATGGACACTTCAGAATGACCAATTCTTTCCATCCATGAGCACAGGATCTCTTTCCATTTATTTGCATCTTCAATTTCTTCATCAATATCTTAACATTTTCATTGTGCATGTCTTTCACATCTTTGGTTAAATTTATTCTTAAGCATTTTGTTCTTTTGATGTTATTGTAAATGAGTTTTCTTAATTTCCCTCTCTGATGGTTCATTACTAGCAGTCTAGGAAGATAAATGTTTTTGTCTATTTATTTTGTATCCTGCAGCTTTCCAGAATTCATTTATTAGCTCTCACTCCCATGGGAGACTTTCTGTGTTATAATTTATTCTCCAGTTTTGTGGTTTGCCCACTGGGTGGTATGGGATTTGATTATACCACGAGTGTGCCCCTCCTACCATCTCATGATTTCTTCTTTAAGTCTTTGGTTGTAGATATCCTTTATTGGTAGATTCCACTCCTTTTGTATCAGTGGTTGTTGAGCGGTTAGTTGTGATTTTGGTGTGCTTGTGAAAGGAGGTGAGAGCAAGGTCCTTTTACTCTGCCATCTTGTCCCAAATGAAATCAGTTTTTAAAAATACTTCTCTCTTCTGTCCCAGAGCCTTTTCCCCATTGTCTGCATCCAGGCTCCCAAAAGAGCATGAAGAATTGTCTCCATGAATTAATAACGTTCAGGTATTGAAAATACTCCCTTTGTGAGAGATGAAGACGGGAAGTCATGGATATCCAAGATTCCCAGTGCTATGGGGTTCACTGTTGGGATCTTCAGAAAGAAGGGGGAAATGTGTGATTAGTTTACAACTGGATGCTACATCAGCTATTTGAAACAGGATTAAGAAAATACTCATATATACAGATGACCTTAATGGTCTTGAATTCTTCAGAAAGTTCTAAAAATAAATAGTATGAAAGACCATTCTCTACATTGGTAAGAAAGACTATTTAAATGCACTATTAGGAATACAGAATATGGGAGGTATATTTGGGTTGAAATTTGCTTAAACCTAACATTTTTCTTGATAGATTCAGATTATGATTTTCCTTATTGTGGCAAAATTACCCAAGTAGAGATAGTGTGTCTTTCATTCTGCTTCAGTCACCTGCTATTTATTTCTCCCATTACACCTGATATTTGCTGGTTCAAGGTGCTTTCTGTGACCTTCCAGGACTAAGAAATTCATTCTTTTTTCCTATTTATCTTTAATAAGAGTCTTGAAATACTTAGTGAGGTATGTGCATATACCATCCCAGTGATTGTAGAAACGCCATTTCTTTTTAGTTTCTCTTTGCTTGTCATTGGCTTCAAAATATGAACTCTCAACTGTGTTGAATAGAGATACTGCACTTTGTAAGTGGAGGTTTTCACTAGTCACACTTATGTTCTGATAGTATTCATTATACTCAACACTCATAGCTCAGATTTAATATTCTTTATCACTTCCTTGCATTTTCCAAAAAGTTTACAAGAATCATATTACTTAAATATGTTCAACACTGTTCAGTTTTTGAAATATAGCTCAGCACAAATGATACAGTTTTTCAAAGAAATAAAAGACTCAGAAACAAGAGCACTAATTTATTTTATATCATTGTGTATGTTCTCACCCTAGTGTATTTTAAAAACAAAGAATATAATCCACAAATAGATTTATAAGAGTAACTCAATTAAAAATGATTTGATTTCACTGACATGAATATTTTCCTCAGTATGACTTTTAATATGTACAAAGTGCCCATTTAAATGTATGTCTGTATGTATGAAATGTCAACAATATTTAATCTACTTTTTCTTGTTTCTCTTATTCTTCCTAGTTAAAGAAACTTCTGTAGACATTAATTAGGGTTGTCTTTGTCTATTTCTGTGTTTTTAGACAAATTCTACTTCAAGTAAACTGGAGTAAAACTGAAGCTCTAATATTTACTGAGGGTTTGATAAAATATCTCAAAAAAGAGGAATTGTAATATTATTTTTCTTAAACTATAAAACTATTCATGTGGTGCATTCAATACTTTTCAAAATTGTTATAAAGATATATAGTACATAGTAAATATTTAAAAAGGATTATTGCTGTTATACTTACTATTCTATTAAACATGTAAATCCATAAAACTCTTTCAGTTTCAAGTTAACTATGAATTCTTACTTTTCGTTCCTATCTCTGCTATTCAAAATTGTGGTTAATGAATCAGAGCCTGTGGCATCACTAGCTAAAAATGAGCTTGTTAAAAAAGTGGAATTCAGTCCTGACCCCAGAACTACTGAATTGGAATCTGCATTTTTACAATATCCCCAGTGTATTTGTATACCCATTAAAAATTGAAAGGTATCTTTTTTTATTTGGATATGTTTGTTTTGATAGTTATAAATGATTGCTTTCCCTACAATTAGCATAGTCTTAGAAGACTACCAATTGTTAAACTAACACAGGGCCAAGCATTTTATTAGTTATTCTACTTTTCACAGTAATGCTATAATGTGGAGATCATCTTTGTGTTACAGATGAGAAAATACAAGGTTCAGAGAGGTTAAGAAACTTGTCCAAGGTTTCACAGATAAGCAGTGCTTGGGTAATATTTGAACCATATCTATGAAAGCTGTCATGTACCTCTTTATCCTTCATTGCCTCTTTTATTTGTCTCAACTTGAAAGAGGTTTATTTTACATCTGGAGCATCGTGATCTGGGTGATATTAAGCTCTGGAGGTGTGGTAAGATGATTTCATCTCCCCAAGAAAGGAAGCATCATCCAGAATAATTTATTCTGATAATGATTAGAGTCTAACTCAACTTTTTCTGTGTTCTTTAGTTAATAACTGCTCTTTCTGCATCAAGGTTGTGTTTGTATCCTGGCTGTGCTGACTTAAAAGAAGCCAACTCAGTATTTGAACAGCTTTGTCAGGATGTTCCCTGGAGACAGATGACTGGCATCAGAGAGGGTAAGTAGATCTCTGAGATCACAGTTGTTGATGTTTGGTCTTCCTTTCCGGAATGTATTCCAGTACCATTGCTTCTTTGCACCGTTGCTTCTTTGCACCAGAGCCAGATTTAAACAGAGATTCAAAATCTGACTGGAACACTTAGGATGAGTGGGAATTAGCCTGTCAAAGGGGACAGGGAAGAGTGTTCCTGGCAGAAGAAACAGCAAGTGGTTCTCAGAACATGGCAGAAGATGGGCATTCAAGGAAGCAAAGGAAGTTTGGTTTGACTGAACTGTGGTTGATATGCTTATCTCCTTTTGTGTTTGTTCACTATTTATTACTGCAAATGGTGCCAGCTTTCCTCTTTCTTCAGAGAAACTTCCAGAGCTATTTTTTCCTGAATCTATTTGGCATATATTCTTTTTTTTTTTTAGTTTCTGCTTTATAACAAAGTGAATCAGTTATACATATACATATGTTCCCATATCTCTTCTCTCTTGCATCTCCCTCCCTCCCAACCTCCCTATCCCACCCCTCTATTTGGTCACAAAGCACCGAGTTGATCTCCCTGTGCTATGTGGCTGCTTCCTACTAGCTATCTATTTTAAGTTTGGTAGTGTAAAAAAGTCCATGCCTCTCTCGCTTTGTCACAACTTACCCTTCCCTCTCCCCATATCCTCAAGTCCATTCTCTAGTAGGTCTGTGTCTTTATTCCTGTCTTACCACTAGGTTCTTCATGACATTTTTTTTCTTAAATTCCATATATATGTGTTAGCATATATTATTTGTCTTTCTCTTTCTGAATTACTTCACTCTGTATGACAGACTCTAGGTCTATCCACCTCATTACAAATAGCTCAATTTGATTTCTATTTATGGCTGAGTAATATACCATTGTATATATGTGCTACATCTTCTTTATCCATTCATCCGATGATGGACACTTAAGTTGTTTCCATCTCCGGACTATTGTAAATAGAGCTACAATGAACATTTTGGTACATGACTCTTTTTGAATTATGGTTTTCTCAGGGAATATGCCCAGTAGTGGGATTACTGGGTCATATGGTAATTCTATTTGTAGTTTTTTAAGGAACCTCCATACTGATCTCCATAGTGGCTGTACCAATTCACATTCCCACGAGCAGTGCAAGACTGTTCCCTTTTCTCCACACCCTCTCCAGCATTTACTGTTTCTAGATTTTTGGATGATGGCCATTCTGACTGCTGTGAGATGATATCTCATTGTAGTTTCGATTTGCATTTCTCTAATGATTAATGATGTTGAGCATTCTTTCATGTGTCTGTTGGCAGTCAGTATATCTTCTTTGGAGAAATGTCTATTTAGGTCTTCTGCCCATTTTTGTGTTGGATTTTTTGTTTTTTTGTTATTGAGCTGCATGAGTTGCTTATAAATTTTGGAGATTAATCATTTGTCAGTTGCTTCATTTGCAAATATTTTCTCCCATTCTCAGGGTTATCTTTTGGTCTTGTTTATGGTTTCCTTTGTCTCCTTACTTCTTGTTTGTTTCTTAAATTTAATTTTTATTTATTATCAGAGCACATTAGATTAAAATGTTGAACTTGTTCTAGGTGTACAGAATCCGGTTTATTATGTCTATGGATCTATCTCTTTATCTTTGGATCCTTTCCCATGTAGGTTATTAAAGAGTGTTGAGTAGACATCTCTTGGTATTCCATAGGTATTTTGTGATTATATATTTAATATGTGTTAGTACATGTCTGTTAACCCCCATTTCCTAATTCATCCATTCCTTACACCTTTCCTTTTGGTTAAACATAATTTTGTTTTGTAAATCCATGCATGTCCTTCTCTTGGAAATAAGTTCTTGGGTACCAATTTGTAGATAACACCTAGAAGTGATGTCATAGGATATCTGTCTTTTGGTTTCTTTCTTACTTTAACTTGGGTGTTGATCTTTAGGTCCTTCTATGGTGGTGCAAACGGTACAGTTTCATTATTTTCCATGGCTAATATTCCACTGTGTACATGGACTTCTTCTTGTGCGTTGTTCTGTTGTTGGACATTTCACTTTCTTCCAAATCTTGGCTATGGTAAATGTTCCTGCAGTGCAGGAATACCAGCCTGTGTCTTTTTGATTATGCTCCGCTCGGGTGGTAGGCCCATTAAAGTGACTACAAGATCACACAGTACCTCAGTTTTACGTTGAAATGCACATCCATTCTGTTCTCACTCGTGGTTGTTACCAGTTTACACACACACACACACCCAGCAGCTAGAGGGTACACAGGTTTTCTGAATTCCCTTCAGCATTTCCTTGTAAACTTTTGCTGATGATCATTCTGACGGCTGTGAGGTGAAAGTTTCTGTACATGCGATTTGCATGGCTTTATTAATTCCTGATGCTGAGCATTTTTCCATGCCTCTTTTTCTTTAAACAACACCAAAAAAAAGAAAGACAAAGTGTACATAAAATATGCTTGTTGAAATTGTCTTCTTGTAATGTTGACGTCTTTTGAATCTTCTGGTCGATTTATGATGCCAGGATTTTTTTTGTCAGCAGGTGTCACTTACAGTCCTGCAATTATTTTGAATATTACATAACCATTAGCGGTGCGCTTAAAGCTGCTGTTGTGGGAAACGGCCACAAGGCGGCTGCATTTCTTCATTCCCAAATCTGCTTGCTAGGCCAGCAGAGCGGGTGTGGAAGTCTTGTTCCTGGGTTGAAAATCAGAATGGAATGTGACAGGAAAAATCCCCTTAATTTTATGTCTCATTAGTTCTTGTTCCTTATTTTAATTTAATTGTTATTTTGTATCACAGCAAATTTGACTACAGTGTTTTGTTTCTTCTAGGTGTGCAAGATGTGGCTCTTTGACACATATACATTTATCTATTCTTCTTCAGGTCCTTTTCCCATGTAGGTTATGACACAATGTTGAGTATTCTTCTCTTGGTGTTTCGTAGGTCTTTGGTGATTCTATATTTCACGTGTTTGTATATCTCTGTTTATTCCAAAATCTTAATGTATCCAATCGTCACACATTTACATTTGGTGAACCATAAGTCTGTTTAACGAATCTGTGATTGCCTTCCTCTGTGGAAATATCTTCACTGGTATCATTTTTAGGTAACAACTATAAGTGGTGTCATAGGGAATGTGTCTTTCGCTTTCCGACTTACTACAAGTTGCGTGATTTCTTCTACACTCATCTATGGTGCTGCAAATGGCATTGTTTCATTTTTGCCCCTAAATAATATTCCATTTATATATGTACCAGTTCTTCTTTGTCCACCCATCTGTTGATGGACTTTTTGCTTGCTTCCATATCTTGGCTATTGTAACAGTGTACAATGCAGATCTGCCTGCCTGTATCTTTCCAATTCTCTCTTTGTAGGTTATAGGTCTAGGAATGGGTCTGCTTGATCATATGGTAGCTCAATGTTTACCTTTTTAAGGCAGCTCCATTATTTTTCCATTAGTGGCTCTTACCAAGTCACACTTAGCACCAAGTGTATGCATTTCTCCACAACCCCTTCCTCATTCATTGTTTGCACAATTTTTGCCAATGGCCGTTCTGACTGGTGTGAGCTGATAAGTTTTTGTAATTTGGATTTGCATGTCCTTAATAATTCCTAATGTTCAGCATTTTCTCCCAGCTTTTACTTTCCTATTTAAAAAAAAGAAAAAAAGTGTGAGTACTATATACCTCTTGAAATTTTCTTCATGGAATGTTGCCCTCTTTTGAATTCTTTGGTCGATTTTAGAACTCAGGATTGTTTTTGAGGGCAGGTGTCATTTACAGGCCTACAATGAGTGTGAATATTTAGTTACCTTTGGCACTAGGTTTAAAGCTGCTCTTGTGAGAAACGACAAAAAGGCGGCAGCATTTCTGCATTACGAAATCTGGTTACTAGGGCGGCAGTGCGTTTTTGGAAGTCGTGTTCCTAGGTGGTAAATTAGAATGGAATGTGTCAGGCAAAAACTCCTTAAGTTTATGTCTCATTACTTCTTGTTTGTTTTTTTTAATTTAAGTTTTATTTTTTAACAGAGCAAATTTGATTACACTGTTCTGTTTGTTCTAGGAGTGCAAGATGTGGTTCTTTTACACATATACATATATGTATTCTTCTTCAGATCCTTTTCCCACGTAGGTTATGACACAATGTTGAGTAGTCTTCTCTTAGTATGCCATAGGTCTTTGGTGATTATGTATTTCACATGTGTTTGTATATCTCTTTTAAGCCCAATATCATAATGTATCCACTCCTCACCCCTTTCCATTTGGTGAACCATAAGTTTGTTTAATGAATCTGTGATGGCCTTTCTCTGTGGAAATATCTTCACTGGTATCAATTTTTAGGTAACACCTAAAAGTGATGTCATAGGATAGGTGTCTTTCACTTTCTGACTTACTACAAGTTGCGTGATTACTTCTAGACTCATCTACGGTGCTGCAAAAGACATTGTTTCATTATTGTTCCCTAGCAAATATTCCATCTGTACATGTACCAGTTCATTTTGTCCACGTATCTGTTGATGGACTTTTTGGTTGTTTCCCTACCTTTGCTATTGTAATACTGCTGCAATGCAGATTTGCCTGCCTGTGTCTTTGAAATTCTGTCTTCCTAGGTTATAGGTCCAGGAATGGGCCTGCTGGATCATACGGTAGCTCAATGTTTACCTTTTAAAGGCACCACCATTCTCTTCTCATTTTGGGCCCTTTCCAGGTTACATCCCAATTAAAGTTGAGGGTATTCGTTTATTCACAACACCTTCAGAACTCCATGTTTCTAGATTTCTTGTTGATGGTTATTCTGACTGGTGTGAGCTGAGACCTCTTTATGGATGGATTTGAATGCATCTAATAATCCGTTGAAATTCAGCTTTAAGGCATGTCCTTTTTTTTTTTTTCCAAACTGTGATTACAGCTTACTTCTTCAAATCATTTTCTTAAAGTATGTGCTGCATTTTGGAATATTTTGGCCATTACCTGCCTCAAGACATTTTGAGGGCAGGTTTCGTTTACAGCCCTGCAGTACTTGTTCATATGAAGTGACCATTGGCACAGATTTTTAAGCTGCTGTTGCAGGTAATGGCTAGAGAGCAGCAGCATTTCTACGTTCACCACACTGGTACCTAGGGAAACGGACCTTCCTGCCAGTGGTGTTCCTCAGTTATAAAAGAGAGTGGAATGTGCCCTGATAAACCCACAAAAGCTTATGTCTCCTTACTTATGTTTCCCTTTAAAATTTAATTTATATTTTTTATTGGAGTAATATTCCTTTGTGTACATGGACCAATTCTTCTTTGTGCATTCCTCTGTTGAGTGGACATTTTCATTGCTTCCAAGTGTTGACTCTGCTAAATATTGCTGGAGTGCAAGTTTGCCAGCCTGTGACTTTTTGATTCTCATTTTCTCAGGTAACAGGTCCAGCTATGGGTATGCTTGATTCACTGGTAGCTTAATGTTTCCCTTTTCAAAGCACCTCTATTGTGTTTTCATAAGTGGCTCTTACCACGTTACATCTCACCAGCAGATAGAGGGTACACAGTTCTCAAAAGCCCCTTCGGCATTTATTGTTTGTAGAATTTTTGCTGATGGTCAGTGGACCGGTGTGAGTTGAAACTATTTTGGAGATTAGATTTGCATGAGTCTAATAATTCCTGATGTTGAGCTTTTATCAATTTTCCTTTTTTTAAAAAAAAGAGTGAGTAAAACTTACCTCTTCATACTATTTTCTTGAAATATTTGCCTGTTTTGAATTTTTTTCACCATTTCCCAGCTCAGGATATTTTTTGAGGGCAGGTGTCCTTTACAGCTCTGAGTCCCTGTGAATGTTAAGTGACCATTAGCTGTGGCCTTAAAGCCCCTCTTGTGTGAAACGGCCACAAATTGGCAGCATTTCTCCATTTCGAACTCTGCGTTTTTGGGCAACAGTGCTTTCCTGGAAATCGTATTAGTGAGCTGCAAATTAGAGTAGAATGTGCCAGGGCAAATCCCCAAGAGCTTATACCTCTTTACTTCTTGTTTGTTTTTTAAATTTAATTTTTATTTATTATCAGAGCAAATTAGATAAAAATGTTGTACTGGTTCTAGGTGTACAGGATCCGGTTTATTATGTCTATGGATCTATCTCTTCATCTTTGGATCCTTCCCCATGTAGGTTATTACAGAGTGTTGAGTAGACCTCTCTTGGTATTCCACAGGTATTTTCTGATTATATATTTCATATGAATTAGTACATGTCTGTTAATCCCCATTTCCTAATTCATCCATTCCTTACAGCTTTCCATTTGGTTAAACATAATATTTTTTTTAATCCATGCGTTTCCTTCTCTTGGAAATAAGTTCTTGGGTACCAATTTTTAGGTAACACCTGGAAGTGATGTCATAGGATATCTGTCTTTTGGTTTCTTTCTTCAATTTGGGGATGATCTTTAGGTCCTTCTATCGTGGTGCAAATCGTACTGTTTCATTCTTTTCCATGGCTAATATTCCACTGTGTACATGGACCTCTTCTTCTCTGTGCCTTGTTCTGTTGATGGACATTTTGGTTTCTTCCACATCTCAGCTATAGTAAATGTTCCTGCAGTGCAGGATTGCCAGCCTCTGTCTTTTTGATTCTGCTCTGCTCGGGTGATAGGCCCATTAAAGGACCTGCAGGATCACAGAGTACCTCAATTTTTATGTTTAGACACACATCCATTCTGTTCTCACTCCTGGCTGTTACCAGTTTACATCCCCGCAGCGGCTAGAGGGTACACAGTTCTCTGAATCCCCTTCAGCATTTATTCCTTGTAAACTTTTTGCTGATGATCATTCTGACGGCTGTGAGGTGAACATTTCTGTAGATTGGGTTGGCACGGCTTTTTTTAATTCCCGATGTTGAGCATTTTTCCATACCTGTTTTTTTTAAACAACACAAAAAAGAAGGACAAAGTGTGCGTGAAATATGCCTGTTGAAATTGTCTTCTTGTAATGTTGACGTCTTTTGAATTTTCTGGTCGATTTATGATGCCAGGATTTTTTTTGTCGGCAGGTGTCATTTACAGGCCTGCAGTTATTTTGCATATTACGTGACCATTAGTGGTGGGCTTAAAGCTGCTGTTGTGGGAAACGGCCACAAGGTGGCAGCATTTCCAAATCTGCTTGCTAGGCCAGCAGAGGGTGTGTGGAAGTCTTGTTCCTAGGTTGTAAATTAGAATGGAATGTGCCAGGAAAAAGCCCCTTAATTTTATGTCTCATTAGTTCTTCTTCCTTATTTTAATTTAATTTTCATTTTTTATCACAGCAAATTTGATTACAGTGTTTTGTTTCTTTTAGGTGTGCAAGATGTGGCTCTTTTACACATATACATATATCTATTCTTCTTCAGGTCCTTTTCCCATGTAGGTTATGACACAATGTTGAGTATTCTTCTCTTGATCTTTCATAGGTCTTTGGTGATTATATATTTCACATGTGTTTTTATATCTCTGTTAATACCAATATCTTAATGTATCCAATCATCACACATTTACATTTGGTGAACCATAAGTCTGTTTAATGAATCTGTGATTGCCTTCCTCTGTGGAAGTATCTTCACTGGTATCATATTTAGGTAACAAGTATAAGTGGTGTCATAGAGTATGTGTCTTTTGCTTTCCAACTTACTACAAGTTGTGTGATTACTTCTAGACTCATCTATGGTGCTGCAAATGGCATTGTTTCATTTTTTCCCCTAAATGATATTCCATCTGTAAATGTACCAGTTCTTCTTTGTCCACCCATCTGTTGATGGTCTTTTTAGTTACTTCCATATCTTGGCTATTGTAATAGTATGCAATGTAGATTTGTCTGCCTGTATCTTTCCAGTTCTCTCTTTGTAGGTTATGGGTCTAGGAATGGGCTTGAATGATCATATGGTAGCTCAATGTTTACCTTTTTAAGGCACCTGCATTGTTTTTTCATTAGTGGCTCTTACCACGTCGCACTTAGCACCAAGTGTATGCATTTCTCCACAAGCCCTTCCCCATTCACTGTTTGCACAATTTTTGCCCATGGCCGTTCTGACTGGTGTGAGCTGATAGGTTTTTGTAATTTGGATTTGCATGTCCTTAATAATTCCTAATGTTCAGCATTTTCTCCCGGCCTTTACTTTTTTATTAAAAAAAAAAGAAAAATTTTTGAGTACTATATAACCCTTGAAATTTTCTTCTTGGAATGTTGCCTTCTTTTGAATGTTTTGGTCGATTTTCGAACCCAAGATTGTTTTTGAGGGCAGGTATCATTTACAGGCCTGCAATGAGTGTGAATATTTAGTGACCTTTAGCACTGGGTTTAAAGCTGCTCTTGTGAGAAACGGCCACAAGGCGGCAGCACTTCTGCATTACGAAATCTGGTTACTAGGGCAGCAGAGCGTTTTTGGAAGTCGTGTTCCTAGGTTGTAAATTAGAATGCAATGTGTCAGGAAAAAGCCCCTGAAGTTTATGTCTCATTACTTCTTGTTTGTTTTTATAATTTAAGTTTTATTTTTTAACAGAGCAAATTTGATTACACTGTTCTGTTTGTTCTAGGAGTGCAAGATGTGGTTCTTTTACACATATACTTATATGTATTCTTCTTCGGATCCTTTTCCCACGTAGGTTATGACACAATGTTGAGTAGTCTTCTCTTAGTATGCCATAGGTCTTTGGTGATTATGTATTTCACATGTGTTTGTATATCTCTGTTAAGCCCAATATCATAATGTATCCACTCCTCACCCCTTTCCATTTGGTGAACCATAAGTTTGTTTAATGAATCTGTGATGGCCTTTCTCTGTGGAAATATCTTCACTGGTATCAATTTTTAGGTAACACCTATAAGTGGTGTCATAGGATAGGTGTCTTTCACTTTCTGACTTACTACAAGTTGCGTGATTACTTCTAGAGTCATCTAGGGTGCTGCAAATGGCATTGTTTCATTATTGTTCCCTAGCAAATATTCCATCTGTACATGTACCAGTTCGTTTTGTCCACGTATCTGTTGATGGACTTTTTGGTTGTTTCCCTACCTTTGCTATTGTAATACTGCTGCAATGCAGATTTGCCTGCCTGTGTCTTTCCAATTTTGTCTTCCTAGGTTATAGGTCCAGGAATGGGCCTGCTGGATCATATGGTAGCGCAATGTTTACCTTTTAAAGGCACCTCCATTCTGTTCTCATTAGGGGCTCTTTCCAGGTTACATCCCAATTAAAGTTGAGGGTATGCATTTCTCCCCAACATCTTCAGCATTCCGTGTTTGTAGTTTTCTTGATGATGGTTATTCTGACTGGTGTGACCTGAGACCTCTTTTTGGTTGGATTTCCATGCATCTAATAATCTGTTGAAATTGAGCTTTAAGGCATATCCTTCTTTTTTCAGACTGTGATTTCATCTTACTTCTTCAAATCGTATTCTTAAAGTATGTGCCGCATTTTTGAATATTTTGGCCTTGACCTGCCTCAAGACATTTTGAGGGCTGGTTTCGTTTACAGCCCTGCAGTACTTGTTCATATGAAGTGACCATTGGCACAGATTTTTAAGCTGCTGTTGCAGGTAACAGCCAGAGAGCGGCAGCATTTCTACGTTCCCCACTCTGGTACTGATGGAAACAGACCTTCCTGCCAGTGGTGTTCCGCAGTTATAAAAGAGAGTGGAATGTGCCCTAATAAACCCCCAAAAGCTTATGTCTCCTTACTTATGTTTCTTTTTAAAATTTAATTTATAATTTTTACTGGAGTAATATTCCTTTGTGTACATGGACCACTTCTTCTTTGTGCATTCCTCTGTTGAGTGGATATTTTCCTTGCTTCCAAGTGTTGACTCTGCTAAATATTGCTGGAGTGCCGGTTTGCCAGCCAGTGACTTTTTGATTCTCATTTTCTCAGGTGATAGGTCCAGCAGTGGATATGCTTGATTCACTGGTAGCTCAATGTTTTCCTTTTCAAAGCACCTCCATTGTGTTTTCATTAGTGGGTCTTATCGCATCCCCCTTAGAACCGAGGATACGCATTTCTCCACAATCCCTTCAGCATTTACTGTTTGCAGCATTTTTAATGATAGCCATTCTGACTGGTGTGAGCTGATAGGTTTTTGTAACTTGGCTTTGCCTGTCTTTAGAAATTCCTAAAGTTCATCATTTTTCCAGGCTTTTTTCTTTTCTGTTTTAAAAAAAGAAAAAAGATAAAAGTGTGAGTACAATATACCTCTTGGAAGTCTCTTGTTGAAAGTTTGCCCTCCTTGAGAGATTTCTGGTGGATTTTTGTCCCCAGGAAGTTTTTGGAGGGCAGGTGTCATTTACAGGATTGCAATGATTGTGAATATTTAATGACCATTAGCACTGGGTTTAAGCTGCTATTGTGGAAAACGGCCACAAGGCGGCAGCATTTCTCCATTACCAAATCTGGTTACTAGGGCAGCAGAGCCATTCTGGAAGTCGTTTTCCTAGGTTGTAAATTTGAATGGAATGTGCCAGGAAAAAACCTATAAGTTTATGTCTCATTACTTCTTGTTCGTTGTTTTAATTTTTTTAATCGGGGTAATGATTAGAATGTTGTTTGTCCAAGGTGTACACACTCTGGTTCATTTACATATTATATATATCTATATATATATCTATATATATCTATTCAAGTACAGATCCTGTTCCTGTGTAAATTATTACAGAGTGTTCCGGAGACCTCCGTTACTATATGGTCCGTTTATTGTTATACGTATTTAATATGTGTTTGTATATGTATCATGACCCTAATCTAAATTTATCCATTCCCACCACCTTTCCATTTAGAGAAGCATAGTTTGTTTTCTAAGTCTGTGAGTGTCTTTCTCTGTGGAAATATGTTCATTTGTGTCAGTTGTTAGATAACACCTATAAGTGATATCCTAGTATATATGTCTTTTTCTTTCCGATTTACCTCATGTTCCATGATTATCTCTAGGCGCATCTGTGGTGCCTGAAAGAGCAATGTTTCTCTGGTTGCCATGGCTAATATTCCATTGTGTACATGGATCACTTCTTTATCCATTCATCTGTTGATGGACAGTTTCGTTGCTTCCATGTCTTCTCTATTGTGAATATGGCTGCAGGGCAGCTGTTGCAGCCTGTGTCTTCTCGATTATGGTCTTCTCAGGTGAGAGGCTCAGCGGTGTGCCTGCTGAATGGAATGGTGGCTCAATTTTTACTTTTACACGCAGCTCCTTTCTGTTCTCATTATTGGCTCTAACCATGTTACATCTCACCAGCAGCTAGGTACACAGTTCTCAAAAACCCCTTCAGAATTTATTGTTTGTAGACTTTTTGCTGATGGTCAGTTGACTGGTGTGAGTTGAAACTATTTTGGAGATTAGATTTGCATGAGTCTAATAATTCCTGATGTTGAGCTTTTATCCATTTTCCTTTTTAAAAAAAGAGAGTGATTAAAACTTACTTATTTATACTATCTTCTTGAAACATTTGTTTCTTTTGAATTATTTTGGCCATTCCCTAGCTCAGGATATTTTTTGAGTTCAGGTATCCTTTACAGCCCTGAGTCCTTGTGAATGTTAAGTGACCATTAGCTGTGACCTTAAAGCCCTTCTTGCGGGAAACGGGCACAAGTTGGCAGCATTTCTACATTTCGAACTCTGCGTTTTTGGGCAGCAGTCTTCCTGGAAATCGTATTAGTTAGCTGCAAATTAGGGTAGAATGTGCTAAGGAAAATCCCCAAGAGCTTATATCTCCTTACTTCTTGTTTGATTTTTAAATTTAATTTTTATTTATTATCACAGCAAATTAGATAACAATGTTGTACTGGTTCTAGGTGTACAGGATCTGGTTTATTATGTCTATGGATCTATCTCTTCATCTTTGGATCCTTTCCCATGTAGGTTATTACAGAGTGTTGAGTAGACCTCTCTTGGAATTCCATAGGTATTTTGTGATTATATATTTCATATGTATTAGTACATGTCTGTTGAACCCCATTTCCTAAGTCATCCATTCCTTACACCTTTCCATTTGGTTAAACAAAATATTTTTTAATCCATACGTGTCTTTCTCTTGGAAATAAGTTCTTGGGTACCAATTTGTAGGTAACACCTAGAAGTGATGTCATAGGATATCTATCTTTTGGTTTCTTTCTTACTTCAAGTTGGGTGATGATCTTTAGGTCCTTCTATGGTGGTGCAAACGGTACTGTTTCATTCTTTTCCATGGCTAATATACCACTGTGTACATGGACCTCTTCTTTGTGCATTGTTCTGTTGATGGACATTTCACTTTCTTCCACATGTTGGCTATGATAAATGTTCCTACAGTGCAGGATTGCCAGTCTGTTTCTTTTTGATTCTGCTCTGCTCGTGTGATAGGCCCATTAAATGGCCTACAAGATCACAGAGTACCTCAATTTTTACGTTTAGATGCACATCCATTCTGTTCTCAGTCCTGGCTGTTACCACTTTACATCCCCACAGTGGCTAGAGGGTACACGGTTCTCTGAATCCCCTTCAGCATTTATTCTTTGTAAACATTTTGCTGATGATCATTCTGACGGCTGTGAGGTGAACATTTCTGTAGATTGGGTTTGCATGGCTTTTATTAATTCCTGATGTTGAGCATTTTCCCATGCCTTTTTTTTTTAAACAACAACACAAAAGAGAAAGACACACTATGCGTGAAATATGCCTGTTGAAATTGTCTTCTTGTAATGTTGACGTCTTTTGAATTTTCTGGTCGATTTATGATGCCAGGATTTTTTTTTGTCGGCAGGTGTCATTTACAGGCCTGCAATTATTTTGAATATTACGTGACCATTAGCGGTGGGCATAAAGCTGCTGTTGTGGGAAACGGCCACAAGGCGCCAGCATTTCTGCATTCCCAAATCTGCTTGCTAGGACAGCAGAGGGTGTGTGGAAGTCTTGTTCCTAGGTTGTAAATTAGAATGGAATGTGCCAGGAAAAACCCCCTTAATTTTATGTCTCATTACTTTTTGTTCCTTATTTTAATTTAATTTTTATTTTGTATCACAGCAAATTTGATTAGAGTGTATTGTTTCTTCTAGGTGTGCAAGATGTGGCTCTTTTACACATATACATATATCTATTCTTCTTCGGGTCCTTTTCCCATGTAGGTTATGACACAATGTTGAGTATTCTTCTCTTGGTGTTTCGTACGTCTTTGGTGATTATATATTTCATATGTGTTTGTATATCTCTGTTAATTCCAATATCTTAATGTATCCAATCCTCACACATTTACATTTGGTGAACCATAAGTCTGTTTAATGAATCTGTGATCGCCTTCCTCTGTGGAAATATCTTTATTGGTATCATTTTTAGGTAACAACTATAAGTGGTGTCATAGTGTATGTGTCTTTCACTTTCCAACTTACTACATGTTGCGTAATTACATCTAGACTCATCTGTGGTGCTGCAAATGTCATTGTTTCATTTTTTCCCCTAAATAATATTCTGTCTGTACATGTACCAGTTCTTCTTTGTCCACCCATCTGTTGATGGACTTTTTGGTTGCTTCCATATCTTGGCTATTGTAATAGTGTGCGATGCAGATTTGTCTGCCTGTATCTTTCCAGTTCTCTCTTTGTAGGTTATGGGTTTGGAATGGGCCTGCATGATCATATGGTAGCTCAATGTTTACCATTTTAATGCACCTGCATTGTTTTTTCATTAGTGGCTCTTACCACGTCGCACTTAGCACCAAGGGTATGCATTTCTCCACAACCCCTTCCTCATTCATTGTTTGCACAATTTTTGCCCATGGCTGTTCTGACTGGTGTGAGATGATAGGTTTTTGTAATTTGGATTTGCATGTCCTTAATAATTCCTAATGTTCAGCATTTTCTCCCGGCTTTTACTTTTCTATTAAAAGAAAAAAAAAAAAGTGTGAGTACTATATACCTCTTGAAATTTTCTTCTTGGAATGTTGCCCTCTTTTCAATGTTTTGGTCTATTTTAGAACCCAGGATTGTTTTTGAGGGCAGGTGTCATTTACAGGCCTGCAATGAATGTGAATATTTAGTGACCTTTAGCACTGGGTTTAAAGCTGCTCTTGTGAGAAACGGCCACAAGGCGGCAGCATTTCTGCATTACGAAATCTGGTTACTAGGGCAGCAGAGCGCTTTTGGAAGTCGTGTTCCTATGTTGTAAGTTAGAATGGAATGTGACAGGAAAAAGCCCCTCAAGTTTATGTCTCATTACTTCTTGTTTGTTTTTTTTAATTTAAGTTTTATTTTTTAACAGAGCAAATTTGATTACACTGTTCTGTTTGTTCTAGGAGTGCAAGATGTGGTTCTTTTACACATATACATATATGTATTCTTCTTCGGATCCTTTCCCCACGTAGGTTATGACACAATGTTGACTAGTCTTCTCTTGTTATGCCATAGGTCTTTGGTGATTATGTATTTCGCATGTGTTTGTATAGATCTGTTAAGCCCAATATCATAATGTATCCACTCCTCACCCCTTTCCATTTGGTGAACCATAAGTTTGTTTAATGAATCTGTGATGGCCTTTCTCTATGGAAATATCTTCACTGGTATCAATTTTTAGGTAACACCTATAAGTGGTGTCATAGGATAGGTGTCTTTCACTTTCTGACTTACTACAAGTTGCGTGATTTCTTCTAAACTCATCTACGGTGCTGCAAATGGTATTCTTTCATTATTTTTCCCTAGCAAATATTCCATCTGTACATGTACCAGTTCTTCTTTGTCCACCCATGTGTTGATGGACTTTTTGGTTGTTTCCCTACCTTTGCTATTGTAATACTGCTGCAATGCAGATTTGCCTGCCTGTGTCTTTGAAATTCTGTCTTCCTAGGATATAGGTCCAGGAATGGGCCTGCTGGATCATATGGTAGCGCAATGTTTACCTTTTAAAGGTACCTCTATTCTGTTCTCATTAGGGGCTCTTTCCAGGTTACATCCCAATTAAAGTTGAGGGTATGCATTTCTCCCCAACACCTTCAGCATTCCGTGTTTGTAGTTTTCTTGCTGATGGTTATTCTGACTGGTGTGAGCTGAGACCTCTTTGTGGTTGCATTTGCAAGCATCTAATAATCCTTTGAAATTGAGCGTTAAGGCATGTCCTTTTTTTCCTTTTCAAACTGTGATTACTGCTTACTTCTTCAAATCGTTTTCTTACATTATGTGCCGCATTTTGGAATATTTTGGCCATTAACTGCCTCAAGTCATTGTGAGGGCAAGTTTCGTTTACAGCCCTGCAGTCCTTGTTCATATGAAGTGACCATTGGCACAGATTTTAAAGCTGCCATTGCAGGTAACAGCCAGAGAGCGGCAGCATTTCTTCGTTCCCCACTCCGGTACCAAGGGAAACAGACCTTCCTGCCAGTGGTGTTCCTCAGTTATAAAAGAGAGTGGAATGTGCCCTGATAAACCCCCAAAAGCATATGTCTCCTTACTTATTTTTCTTTTTAAATTTTAATTTATATTTTTTATTGGAGTAATATTCCTTTGTGTACATGGACCACTTCTTCTTTGTGCACTCCTCTGTTGAATGGACATTTTCATTGCTTCCAAGTGTTGACTCTGCTAAATATTGCTGGAGTGCAGGTTTGCCAGCCTGTGACTTTTTGATTCTCATTTTCTCAGGTGATAGGTCCAGCAGTGGGAATGCTTGATTCACTGGTAGCTCAATGTTTTCCTTTTCAAAGCACCTCCATTGTGTTTTCATTAGTGGCTCTTACCACGTCCCCCTTAGAACTGAGGGTACGCATTTCTCCACAATCCCTTCAGCTTTACTGTTTGCAGCATTTTTGATGATGGCCATTCTGACTGGTGTGAGCTGATAGGTTTTTGTAATTTGGGTTTGCCTGTCTTTAAAAATTCCTAAACTTTATCATTTTCCAGGCCTTTTTCTTTTCTGTTAAAAAAAAAGAAAACAGAAAAAAGTGTGAATACAATATACCTCTTGGAAGTCTCTTGTTGAAAGATTGCACTCCTTGAGAGATTTCTGGTGAATTTCGACCCCAGGAAGTTTTTGGAGGGCAGGTGTCATTTACAGGCCTGCAATGATTGTGAATATTTAATGACCATTAGCACTGGGTTTAAGCTGCTGTTGTGGAAAACGGCCACAAGGCGGCAGCATTTCTCCATTACCAAATCTGGTTACTAGGGCAGCAGAGCCATTCTGGAAGTCGTTTTCCTAGGTTGTAAATTTGAATGGAATGTGCCAGGAAAAAAACCCATAAGTTTATGTGTCATTACTTCTTGTTCGTTGTTTTAATTTTTTTAATCGGGGTAATGATGAGAATGTTGTTTGTCCAAGGTGTACACACTCTGGTTCATTTACCCATTAGATATATATCTATTCAAGTACAGATCCTATTCCCGTGTAAATTATTACAGAGTGTTCCGGAGACCTCCATTACTGTATGGCCAGTTTTTTTGTTATATATATTTAATATGTATTTGTATATGTATGGTAACCCTAATCTTAATTTATCCATTCCCACCACCTTTCCATTTAGAGAAGTATAGTTTGTTTTCTAAGTCTGTGAGTGTCTTTCTCTGTGGAAATATGTTCATTTGTGTCAGTTGTTAGATAATACCTATAAGTGATATCCTAGTATATATGTCTTTTTCTTTCCGACTTCCCTCAAGTTCCGTGATTATCTCTAGGCTCATCTATGGTGCCTGAAAGAGCAATGTTTCACTGGTTGCCATGGCTAATATTCCATTGTGTACATGGATCAATTCTTCTTTATCCATTCATTTGTTGATGGACAGTTTGGTTGCTTCCATGTCTTCTCTATTGTGAATATGGCTGCAGGGCAGCTGTTGCAGCCTGTGTCTTCTCGATTCTGGTCTTCTCAGGTGAGAGGCTCAGCGGTGGGCCTGCTGCGTGGAATGGTGGCTCAATTTTTACTTTTACACGCAGCTCCTTTCTGTTCTCATATTGGCTCTTACCACGTTACATCTCACCAGCAGCTAGAGGGTACACAGTTCTCAAAAACCCCTTCGGCATTTATTGTTTGTAGACCTTTTGCTGATGGTCAGTCAAGTGGTGTCAGTTGAAACCATTTTGTAGATTAGCTTTTCATGAGTCTAATAATTCCTGATGTTGAGCTTTTATCCATTTTCCTTTGTCAAAAAAAAAGAGTGAGTAAAACTTATCTCTTCATACTATCTTCTTGAAATATTTGCCTGTTTTGAATTATTTTGGCCATTCCCTAGCTCAGGATATTTTTTGAGGGCATGTGTCCTTTATAGCCCTGTTTCCTTGTGAATGTTAAGTGAGCATTAGCTGTGGCCTTAAAGCCCCTCTTGTGGGAAACGGCCACAAGTCAGCAGCATTTCTCCATTTCGAACTCTGCATTTTGGGGCAAAAGAGCCTTCCTGGAAATCGAACTAGTGAGCTGCAAATTAGAGTAGAATGTGCCTGGGCAAATCCCCAAGAGTTTATATCTCCTTACTTCTTGTTTGTTTTTTTTATTTAATTTTTTTTTTTTTGAGGTACGTGGGCCTCTCACTGTTTTGGCCTCTCCCGTTGCGGAGCACAGGCTCCGGACGCGCAGGCTCAGTGGCCATGGCTCACGGGCCCAGCTGCTCCGTGGCATGTGGGATCTCACCAGACCGGGGCATGAAACCGTGTCCCCTGTATCGGCAGGCAGACTCTCAACCACTGCGGCACCAGGGAAGCACTAATTTTTATTTATTATCAGAGCAAATTAGATAACAATGTTGTACTGGTTCTAGGTGTACAGGATCCGGTTTGTCATGTCTGTGGATCTTTCTCTTCATCTTTGGATCCTTTCCCATGTAGGTTATTACAGAGTGTTGAGTAGACATCTCTTGGTATTCCATAGGTATTTTGTGATTATATATTTCATATATATTAGTACATGTCTGTTAACCCCCATTTCCTAATTCATCCATTCCTTACAGCTTTCCATTTGGTTAAACATAATATTTTTTAATCCATGCATTTCCTTCTCTTGGAAATAAGTTCTTGGGTACCAATTTTTAGGTAACACCTACAAGTGATGTCATAGGATATCTGTCTTTTGGTTTCTTTCTTACTTCAAGTTGGGTGATGATCTTTAGGTCATTCTATGGTGGTGCAAACGGTACTGTTTCATTCTTTTCCATGGCTAATATTCCACTGTGTACATGGACCTCTTCTTCTCTGTGCATTGTTCTGTTGATGGACATTTTGGTTTCTTCCAAATCTCGGCTATAGTACATGTTCCTGCAGTGCAGCATTGCCAACTTGTGTCTTTTTGATTCTGCTCTGCTCGGGTGATAGGCCCATTAAATGGCCTACAAGATCACAGAGTACCTCAATTTTTACGTTTAGATGCACATCCATTCTGTTCTCACTCCTGGCTGTTACCAGTTTACATCCCCGCAGCGGCTAGAGGGTACACAGTTCTCTGAATCCCCTTCAGCATTTATTCTTTGTAAACTTTTTGCTGATGATCATTCTGACGGCTGTGAGGTGAACATTTCTGTAGATTGGGTTGGCATGGCTTTTATTAATTCCTGATGTTGAGCATTTTTCCATACCTGTTTTTTTTTAAACAACACAAAAAAGAAGGACAAAGTGTGCGTGAAATATGCCTGTTGAAATTGTCTTCTTGTAATGTTGACGTCTTTTGAATTTTCTGTTCGATTTATGACGCCTGGGTTTTTTTTTTCGGCACGCCTGCAATTATTTTGAATATTACATGACCATTAGTGGTGGGCTTAAAGCTGCTGTTGTGGGAAATGGCCACAAGGCGGCACCAGTTTTTCATTCCCAAATCTGCATGGGAGGCCAGCAGAGCGGGTGTGGAAGTCTTGTTCCTAGGTTGTAAATTAGAATGGAATGTGCCAGGAAAAAGCCCCTTAATTTTATGTCTCTTTAGTTCTTGTTCCTTATTTTAATTTAAGTTTTATTTTTTAACACAGCAAATTTGATTACAGTGTTTTGTTTCTTCTAGGTGTGCAAGATGTGGCTCTTTTACACATATACATATATCTATTCTTCTTCGGGTCCTTTTCCCATGTAGGTTATGATACAATGTTGAGTATTCTTCTCTTTGTATTTTGTAGGTCTTTGGTGATTATATATTTCACATGTGTTTGTGTATCTCTGTTAATTCCAATATCTGAATGTATCCAATCCTTACACATTTACATTTGGTGAACCATAAGTCAGTTTAAAGAATCTGTGAGTGCCACGCTCTGTGGAAATATCTTCACTGGTACCATGTTTAGGTGACAACTATATGTGGTATCTTGGGGCATGTGTCTTTCGCTTTCCAAATTACTACAAGTTGCATGATTACATCTAGACTCATCTATGGTGCTGTAAATGTCATTGTTTCATTTTTTCCCCTAAATGATATTCCATCCGTACATGTACCAGTTCTCCTTTGTCCACCCATCTGTTGATGGACTTTTTGGTGCTTCCATATCTTGGCTATTGTAATAGTGTGCAATGCAGATTTGCCTGCCTGTACCTTTCCAATTCTCTCTTTGTAGGTTATAGGTCTAGGAATGCGCCTGCTTGATCATATCGTACCTCAATGTTTACCTTTTTAAGGCACATCCATTGTTTTATCATTAGTGGCTCTTACCACGTCGCACTTAGCACCAAGTGTATGCATTTCTCCACAAGCCCTTCCCCATTCACTGTTTGCACAATTTTTGCCCATGGCCGTTCTGACTGGTGTGAGCTGATAGGTTTTTGTAATTTGGATTTGCATGTCCTTAATAATTCCTAATGTTCAGCATTTTCTCCCGGCTTTTACTTTTCTATTAAAAAAAAAGAAAAAATGTGTGAGTTCTGTATACGTCTTGAAATTTTCCTCTTGGAATGTTGCCCTATTTTGAATTTTTGGGTCTATTTTAGAACCCAGGATTGTTTTTGAGGGCAGGTGTCATTTACAGGCCTGCAATGAGTGTGAATATTTAGTGACCTTTAGCACTGGGTTTAAAGCTGCTCTTGTGAGAAACGGCCACAAGGCGGCAGCACTTCTGCATTACGAAATCTGGTTACTAGGGCAGCAGAGCGTTTTTGGAAGTCGTGTTCCTAGGTTGTAAATTAGAATGGAATGTGTCAGGAAAAAGCCCCTGAAGTTTATGTCTCATTACTTCTTGTTTGTTTTTATAATTTAAGTTTTATTTTTTAAAAGAGCAAATTTGATTACACTGTTCTGTTTGTTCTAGGAGTGCAAGATGTGGTTCTTTTACACATATACATATATGTATTCTTCTTCGGATCCTTTCCCCACGTAGGTTATGACACAATGTTGACTAGTCTTCTCTTGTTATGCCATAGGTCTTTGGTGATTATGTATTTCGCATGTGTTTGTATAGATCTGTTAAGCCCAATATCATAATGTATCCACTCCTCACCCCTTTCCATTTGGTGAACCATAAGTTTGTTTAATGAATCTGTGATGGCCTTTCTCTGTGGAAATAATCTTCACTGGTATCAATTTTTAGGTAACACCTATAAGTGGTGTCATAGGATAGGTGTCTTTCACTTTCTGACTTACTACAAGTTGCGTGATTACTTCTAGAGTCATCTAGGGTGCTGCAAATGGCATTGTTTCATTATTGTTCCCTAGCAAATATTCCATCTGTACATATACCAGTTCTTCTTTGTCCACCCATGTGTTGATGGACTTTTTGGTTGTTTCCCTACCTTTGCTATTGTAATACTGCTGCAATGCAGATTTGCCTGCCTGTGTCTTTCCAATTCTGTCTTCCTAGGTTATAGGTCCAGGAATGGGCCTGCTGGATCATATGGTAGCGCAATGTTTACCTTTTAAAGGCACCTCCATTCTGTTCTCATTAGGGGCTCTTTCCAGGTTACATCCCAATTAAAGTTGAGGGTATGCATTTCTCCCCAACACCTTCAGCATTCCGTGTTTGTAGTTTTCTTGCTGATGGTTATTCTGACTGGTGTGACCTGAGACCTCTTTGTGGTTGCATTTGCAAGCATCTAATAATCCGTTGAAATTGAGCTTTAAGGCATGTCCTTTTTTTCCTTTTCAAACTGTGATTACAGCTTACTTCTTCACATCGTTTTCTTACAGTACGTGCCGCATTTTGGAATATTTTGGCCATTACCTGCCTCAAGTCATTGTGAGGGCAAGTTTCGTTTACAGCCCTGCAGTCCTTGTTCATATGAAGTGACCATTGGCACAGATTTTAAAGCTGCCTTTGCAGGTAACAGCCAGAGAGCGGCAGCATTTCTTCGTTCCCCACTCTGGTACCTAGGGAAACAGACCTTCCTGCCAGTGGTGTTCGTCAGCTATAAAAGAGAGTGGAATGTGCCCTGATAAACCCACAAAAGCGTATGTCTCCTTACTTATGTTCCTTTTTAAAATTTAATTTATATTTTTTATTGGAGTAATATTCCCTTGTGTACATGGACCACGTCTTCTTTTTGCATTCCTCTGTTGAATGGACATTTTCATTGCTTCCAAGTGTTGACTCTGCTAAATTTTGCTGGAGTGCAGGTTTGCCAGCTTGGGACTTTTTGATTCTCATTTTCTCAGGTGATAGGTCCAGCAGTGGGTATGCTTGATTCACTGGTAGCTCAATGTTTCCCTTTTCAAGGCACCTCCATTTTGTTTTCATTAGTGGCTCTTACCACGTCCCCCTTAGAACTGAGGGTATGCATTTCTCCACAATCCCTTCAGCATTTACTGTTTGCAGCATTTTTGATCATGTCCATTCTGACTGGTGTGAGCTGATAGGTTTTTGTAATTGGGGTTTGCCTGTCTTTAAAAATTCCTAAACTTTATCATTTTCCAGGCCTTTTTCTTTTCTGTTTAAAAAAAAGAAAAAAGAAAAAAGTGTGAGTACAATATACTTTTTGGAAGTCTCTTGTTGAAAGATTGCACTCCTTGAGACATTTCTGGTGGATTTTCGTCCCCAAGAAGTTTTTGGAGGGCAGGTGTCATTTACAGGATTGCAATGATTGTGAATATTTAATGACCATTAGCACTTGGTTTAAACTCCTGTTGTGGAAAACGGCCACAAGGTGGCAGCATTTCTCCATTACCAAATCTGGTTGCTTGGGCAGCAGAGCCATTCTGGAAGTCGTTTTCCTAGGTTGTAAATTTGAATGGAATGTGCCAGGAAAAAACCCCATAAGTTTATGTCTCATTACTTCTTGTTCGTTGTTTTAATTTTTTTAATCGGGGTAATGATGAGAATGTTGTTTGTCCAAGGTGTACACACTCTGGTTCATTTACCCATTAGATATATATCTATTCAAGTACAGATCCTATTCCCGTGTAAATTATTACAGAGTGTTCCAGAGACCTCCGTTACAGTATGGCCAGTTTTTTTGTTATATATATTTAATATGTATTTGTATATGTATGGTAACCCTAACCTTAATTTATCCATTCCCACCACCTTTCCTTTTAGAGAAGCATAGTTTGTTTTCTAAGTCTGTGAGTGTCTTTCTCTGTGGAAATATGTTCATTTGTGTCAGTTGTTAGATAACACCTATAAGTGATATCCTAGTATATATATCTTTTTCTTTCCGACTTCCCTCAAGTTCCGTGATTATCTCTAGGCTCATCTATGGTGCCTGAAAGAGCAATGTTTCACTGGTTGCCATGGCTAATATTCCATTGTGTACATGGATCAATTCTTCTTTATCCATTCATTTGTTGATGGACAGTTTGGTTGCTTCCATGTCTTCTCTATTGTGAATATGGCTGCAGGGCAGCTGTTGCAGCCTGTGTCTTCTCGATTCTGGTCTTCTCAGGTGAGAGGCTCAGCGGTGGGCCTGCTGCGTGGAATGGTGGCTCAATTTTTACTTTTACACGCAGCTCCTTTCTGTTCTCATATTGGCTCTTACCACGTTACATCTCACCAGCAGCTAGAGGGTACAGAGTTCTCAAAAACCCCTTCCGCATTTATTGTTTGTAAACTTTTTGCTGATGTCAGTCGAGCGGTGTCAGTTGAAACCATTTTGTAGATTAGCTTTTCATGAGTCTAATAATTCCTGATGTTGAGCTTTTATCCATTTTCCTTTGTCAAAAAAAAGAGTGAGTAAAACTTATCTCTTCATACTCTCTTCTTGAAACATTTGCCTGTTTTGAATTATTTTGGCCATTCCCTAGCTCAGGATATTTTTTGAGGGCATGTGTCCTTTACAGCCCTGTTTCTTTGTGAATGTTAAGTGAGCATTAGCTGTGGCCTTAAAGCCCCTCTTGTGGGAAACGGCCACAAGTCGGCAGCATTTCTCCATTTTGAACTCTGCATTTTTGGGCAAAAGAGCCTTCCTGAAAATCATATTAGTGAGCTGCAAATTAGAGTAGAATGTGCCTGGGCAAATCCCCAAGAGTTTATATCTCCTTACTTCTTGTTTGTTTTTTAAATTTAATTTTTATTTATTATCAGAGCAAATTAGATTAAAATGTTGTACTGGTTATTGGTGTACAGAATCCGGTTTGTTATGTCTATGGATCTATCTCTTCATTTTTGGATCCTTTCCCATGTAGGTTATTACAGATCGTTGAGTAGACCTCTCTTTGTATTCCATAGGTATTTTGTGATTATATATTTCATATATATTAGTACATGTCTGTTTACCCCCATTTCCTAATTCATCCATTCCTTACATCTTTCCATTTGGTTAAACATAATTTTTTTTAACCCATGCATTTCCTTCTCTTGGAAATAATTTCTTGGGTCCAATTTTTTGGTAACACCTACAAGTGATGTCATAGGATATCTGTCTTTTGGTTTCTTTCTTACTTCAAGTTGGGTGATGATCTTTAGGTCCTTCTATGGTGGTGCAAATGGTACTGTTTCATTCTTTTCCATGGCTAATATTCCACTGTGTACATGGACCTCTTCTTCTCTGTGCGTTGTTCTGTTGATGGACATTTTGGTTTCTTCCAAATCTCGGCTATAGTACATGTTCCTGCAGTGCAGCATTGCCAACCTCTGTCTTTTTGATTCTGCTCTGCTCGGGTGATAGGCCCATTAAAGGGCCTACAAGATCACAGAGTACCTCAATTTTTACGTTAAGACGCACATTCATTCTATTCTCACTCCTGGCTGTTACCACTTTACATCCGCACAGCGGGTAGAGGGTACACAGTTCTCTGAATCTCCTTCAGCATTTATTCTTTGTAAACTTTTTCTGATGATCATTCTGACGGCTGTGAGGTGAACATTTCTGTAGATTGGGTTTGCATGGCTTTTATGAATTCCTGAAGTTGAGCATTTTTCCATGCCTGTTATTTTTTAAAACAACAACAAAAAAAAGGACATAGTGTGCGTGAAATATGCCTGTTGAAGTTGTCTTCTTGTAATGTTGACGTTTTTTGAATTTTCTGGTCAATTTATGACGCCGGGTGTTTTTTGTCAGCAGGTGTCATTTACAGACCTGCAATTATGTTGAATATTACGTGACCATTAGTGGTGGGCTTAATGCTGCTGTTGTGGGAAACGGCCACAAGGCGGCTGCATTTTTTCATTCCCAAATCTGCTTGCTAGGCCAGCAGAGCGGGTGTGGAAGTCTTGTTCCTAGGTTGTAAATTAGAATGGAATGTGCCAGGAAAAAGCCCCTTAAATTTATGTCTCATTAGTTCTTGTTCCTTATTTTAATTTAAGTTTTATTTTGTATCACAGCAAATTTGATTACAGTGTTTTGTTTCTTCTAGGTGTGCAAGATGTGGCTCTTTTACACATATACATATATCTTTTCTTCTTCGGGTCCTTTTCCCATGTAGGTTATGACACAATGTTGAGTATTCTTCTCTTTGTATTTTGTAGGTCTTTGGTGATTATATATTTCACATGTGTTTGTATATCTCTGTTAATTCCAATATCTTAATGTATCCAATCCTTACACATTTACATTTGGTGAACCATAAGTCAATTTAAAGAATTTGTGATCACCACCCTCTGTGGAAATATCTTCACTGGTATCATGTTTAGGTAACAACTATATGTGGTATCTTAGGGTATGTGTCTTTCACTTTCCAAGTTACTACAAGTTGCATGATTACATTAGACTCATCTATGGTGCTGCAAATGGCATTGTTTCATTTTTTCCCCTAAATGATATTCCATCTGTACATGTACCAGTTCTTCTTTGTCCACCCATGTGTTGATGGACTTTTTGGTTGCTTCCATATCTTGGCTATTGTAATAGTGTGCAATGGAGATTTGCCTGCCTGTACCTTTCCAATTCTCTCTTTGTAGGTTATAGGTCTAGGAATGGGCCTGCTGGATCATATCGTACCTCAATGTTTACCTTTTTAAGGCACGTCCATTGTTTTCTCATTAGTGGCCCTTACCACATCGCACTTACCACCAAGTGTATGCATTTCTCCACAACCCCTTCCTCATTCATTGTTTGCACAATTTTTGCCCATGGCCGTTCTGACTGGTGTGAGCTGATAGGTTTCTGTAATTTGGATTTGCATGTCCTTAATAATTCCTAATGTTCAGCATTTTCTCCTGGTTTTACTCTTCTATTAAAAAAAAAAGAAAAAATGTGTGAGTTCTGTATACGTCTTGAAATTTTCTTCTTGGAATGTTGCCCTATTTTGAATTTTTGGGTCTATTTTAGAACCCAGGATTATTTTGAGGGCAGGTGTTATTTACAGGCCTGCAATGAGTGTGAATATTTAGTGACCTTTAGCATTGGGTTTAAAGCTGCTCTTGTGAGAAACGGCCACAAGGCGGCAGCACTTCTGCATTACGAAATCTGGTTACTAGGGCAGCAGAGCGTTTTTCGAAGTCGTGTTCCTAGGTTGTAAATTAGAATGCAATGTGTCAGGAAAAAGCCCCTGAAGTTTATGTCTCATTACTTCTTGTTTGCATTTATAATTTAAGTTTTATTTTTTAAAAGAGCAAATTTGATTACACTGTTCTGTTTGTTCTAGGAGTGCAAGATGTGGTTCTTTTACACATATACATATATGTATTCTTCTTCGGATCCTTTTCCCACGTCGGTTATGACACAGTGTTGAGTAGTCTTCTCTTGGTATGCCATAGGTCTTTGGTGATTATGTATTTCACATGTGTTTGTATATCTCTGTTAAGCCCAATATCATAATGTATCCACTCCTCACCCCTTTCCATTTGGTGAACCATAAGTTCGTTTAATGAATCTGTGATGGCCTTTCTCTGTGGAAATATCTTCACTGGTATCAATTTTTAGGTAACACCTATAAGTGATGTCATAGCATAGGTGTCTTTCCTTTTCTGACTTACTACAAGTTGCATGATTACTTCTAGAGTCATCTAGCGTGCTGCAAATAGCATTGTTTCATTATTTTTCCCTAGCAAATATTCCATCTGTACATGTACCAGTTCTTCTTTGTCCACCCATGTGTTGATGGACTTTTTGGTTGTTTCCCTACCTTTGCTATTGTAATACTGCTGCAATGCAGATTTGCCTGCCTGTGTCTTTCCAATTCTGTCTTCCAAGGTTACAGGTCCAGGAATGGGCCTGCTGGATCATATGGTAGCTCAATGTTTACCTTTTAAAGTCACCTCTATTCTGTTCTCATTAGGGGCTCTTTCCAGGTTACATCTCACTTAAAGTTGAGGGTATGCATTTCTCCACAACACCTTCAGCATTCCATGTTTGTAGTTTTCTTGCTGATGGTTATTCTGAATGGTGTGTGCTGAGACATCTTTGTGGTTGGATTTGCATGCATCTAATAATCCGTTGAAATTGAGCTTTAAGGCATGTCCTTTTTTTTTTTCCAAACTGTGATTACAGCTTGGTTCTTCAAATCGTTTCCTTAAAGTATGTGCCACATTTTTGAATATTTTGGCCATGACCTGCCTCAAGACATTTTGAGGGTAGGTTTTGTTTATAGCCCTGCAGTACTTGTTCATATGAAGTGACCATTGGCACAGATTTTAAAGCTGCCGTTGCAGGTAACGGCCAGAGAGCGGCAGCAATTCTACGTTCCCCACTCTGGTACCGCGGGCAACAGACCTTCCTGCCAGTGGTGTTCCGCAGTTATAAAAGAGAGTGGAATGTGCCCTGATAAACCCCCAAATGCTATGTCTCCTTCCTTACGTTTCTTTTTAAATTTTAATTTATGTTTTTTATTGGAGTAATATTCCTTTGTGTACACGGACCACTTCTTTTTGTGCATTCCTCTGTTGAGTGGACATTTCGTTGCTTCCAAGTGTTGACTCTGCTAATTATTGCTGGAGTGCTAGTTTGCCAGCTCGTGACCTTTTGATTCTCATTTTCTCAGGTGATAGGTCCAGCAGTGGGTATGCTTGATTCACTGGTAGCTCAATGTTTCCCCTTTCAAAGCACCTCTGTTGTGTTTTCATTAGTGGCTCTTACCACGTTACATCTCACCAGCAGCTAGAGCGTACACAGTTCTCAAAAACCCTTCAGCATTTATTGTTTTAGACTTTTTGCTGATGGTCAGTGGACTGATGTGAGTTAAAAGCATTTTGTAGATTAGATTAGCATGAGTCTAAAAATTCCTGATGTTGAGCTTTTATCAATTTACCTTTTTTGAAAAAAAATAAAAATGTGTAAAACTTACCTCTTCATACTCTTTCTTGAAATATTTTCCTGTTTTGAATTTTTTTTGCCATTCCCCAGCTGAGGATATTTTTTGAGGGCAGGTGTCCTTTACAGCCCTGAGTCCTTGTGAATATTATATGACCATTAGCTGTGGCCTTAAAGCCCCTCTGGCGGGAAACGGCCACAAGTCGGCAGCATTTCTCCATTTTGAACTCTGCATTTTTGGGCAACAGAGCCTTCCTGGAAGTCATATTAGTGAGCTGAGAATTAGAGTAGAATGTGCCAGGGCAAATCCCCAAGAGTTTATGTCTCCTTACTTCTTGTTTGTTTTTTAAATTTAATTTTTATTTATTATCAGAGCAAATTAGATAAACATGTTGTACTGGTTCTAGGTGTACAGGATCTGGTTTGTCATGTCTATGGATCTATCTCTTCATCTTTGGATCCTTTCCCATGTAGGTTATTACAGAGTGTTGAGTAGACCTCTCTTGGTATTCCATAGGTATTTTGTGATTATATATTTCATATTTATTTGTACAAGTCTATTAACCCTCATTTCCTAATTCAATCATTTATTACACCTTTCCATTTGGTTAAATATAATTTATTTTTAATCCATGCGTGTCTTTCTCTTGGAAATAAGTTCTTGGGTACCAATTTGTAGGTAACACCTAGAAGTGATGTCATAGGGTATCTGTCTTTTGGTTTCTTTCTTACTTCAACTTGGTTGATGATCTTTAGGTCCTTCTATGGTGGTGCAAACGGTACTGTTTCATTCTTTTCCATGGCTAATATTCCAAAGTGAACATGTACCTCTTCCTCTTTGTGCGCTGTTTTGTTGATGGACATTTTGGTTTCTTCCAAATCTTGGCTATGGTAAATGTACCTGCCATGCAGGATTGCCAGCCTGTGTCTTTTTGATTCTGCTCTGCTCGGGTGATAGGCCCATTAAATGGCCCACAAGATCACAGAGTACCTCAATTTTTATGTTTAGAACCACATCCATTCTGTTCTCAATCCTGGCTCTTACCACATTACATCCCCACAGCAGCTAGAGGGTACACAGTTCTCTGAATCCCCTTCAGCATTTATTCTTTGTAAACTTTTTGCTGATGATCATTCTGACGGCTGTGAGGTGAACATTTCTGTAGATTGGGTTTGCATGGCTTTTATTAATTCCTGAAGTTGAACATTTTTCCATGCCTGTTTTTTTTTAACCAACAACACAAAAAAGAAAGACTAAGTATGCGTGAAATATGCCTGTTGAAATTGTCTTCTTGTAATGTTGACGTCTTTTGAATTTTCTGGTCGATTTATGACGCCAGGATTTTTTTTGTCGTCAGGTGTCTTTTACAGGCCTGCAGTTATTTTGAATATTACGTGACGATTAGCAGTGGGCTTGAAGCTGCTGTTTTGGGAAACGGCCACAAGGTGGCACCATTTCTGCATTCCCAAAACTGCTTTCTAGACCAGCAGAGCATGTGTGGAAGTCTTGTTCCTAGGTTGTAAATTAGAATGGAATGAGGTAGGAAAAAGCACCTTGATTTTATGTCTCATTAGTTCTTGTTCCTTATTTTAATTTAATTTTTATTTTGTATCACAGCAAATTTGATTCCACTGTCTGTTTCTTCTAGGTGTGCAAGATGTGGCTCTTTTACACATATAGATATATCTATTCTTCTTTGGGTCCTTTTCCCATGTAGGTTATGACACAATGTTGAGTATTCTTCTCTTTGTATTTTGTAGGTCTTTGGTGATTATATATTTCACATGTGTTTGTATACCTCTGATATTCCAATATCTTAATGTATCCAATCCTCACATATTTACATTTGGTGAATCATAAGTCTGTTTAATGAATCTGTGATCACCTTCCTCTGTGGAAATATCTTCATTGGTATCATGTTTAGGTAAGAAGTATAAGCGGTGTCATAGAGTATGTGTCTTTCACTTTCCAACTTACTACAAGTTGCGTGATTACTTCCAGACTCATCTGTGGTGCTGCAAATGGCATTGTTTCATTTTTTTCCCTAAATGATATTCCATCTGTACATGTACCAGTTCTTCTTTGTCCACCCATCTGTTGATGGTCTTTTTGGTTGCTTCCATATCTTGGCTATTGTAATAGTGTGCAATGCAGATTTGTTTGCCTGTATCTTTCCAGTTCTCTCTTTGTAGGTTATAGGTCTAGGAATGGGTCTCCTTGATCATATGGTAGCTCAATGTTTACCTTTTTAAGGCACCTGCATTGTTTTTTCATTAGTTTCTCTTACCACGTCACACTTAGCACCAAGTGTATGCATTTCTCCACAACCCCTTCCTCATTCATTGTTTGCACAATTTTTGCCCATGGACGTTCTGACTGGTGTTAGCCGATAGGTTTTTGTAATTTGGATTTGCATGACGTTAATTCCTAATGTTCAGCATTTTCTCCCGGCCTTTACTTTTTTATTAAAAAAAAAAGAAAAAATTGTGAGTACTATATACCCCTTGAAATTTTCTTCTTGGAATGTTGCCTTCTTTTGAATGTTTCGGTCGATTTTCGAATCCAGGATTGTTTTTGAGGGCAGGTGTCATTTACAGGCCTGCAATGAGTGTGAATATTTAGTGACCTTTAGCACTGGGTTTAAAGCTGCTCTTGTGAGAAACGGCCACAAGGCGGCAGCATTTCTGCATTACGAAACCTGGTTACTAGGGCAGCAGAGCGCTTTTCGAAGTCGTGTTCCTAGGTTTTAAATTAGAATGGAATGTGTCAGGAAAAAGCCCCTGAAGTTTATATCTCATTACTTCTTGTTTGTTTTTATAATTTAAGTTTTATTTTTTAAAAGAGCAAATTTGATTACACTGTTCTGTTTGTTCTAGGAGTGCAAGATGTGGTTGTTTTACACATACACATATATGTATTCTTCTTCGGATCCTTTTCCCACGTCGGTTATGACACAATGTTGAGTAGTCTTCTATTAGTATGCCATAGGTCTTTGGTGATTACGTATTTCACATGTGTTTGTATATCTCTGTTAAGCCCAATATCATAATGTATCCACTCCTCACCCCTTTCCATTTGGTGAACCATAAGTTTGTTTAATGAATCTGTGATGGCCTTTCTCTGTGGAAATATCTTCACTGGTATCAATTTTTAGGTAACCCCTATAAGTGATGTCATAGCATAGGTGTCTTTCACTTTCTGACTTACTACAAGTTGCGTGATTACTTCTAGAGTTATCTAGGGTGCTGCAAATGGCATTGTTTCATTATTGTTCCCTAGCAAATATTCCATCTATACATGTACCAGTTCTTCTTTGTCCACCCATGTGTTGATGGACTTTTTGGTTGTTTCCCTACCTTTGCTATTGTAATACTGCTGCAATGCAGATTTGCTTGCCTGTGTCTTTCCAATTCTGTCTTCCTAGGATATAGGTCCAGGAATGGGCCTGCTGGATCATATGGTAGCTCAATGTTTACCTTTTCAAGGCACCTCCATTCTCTGCTCATTACGGGCTGTTTCCAGGTTACATCCCAATTAAAGTTGAGGGTATGCATTTCTCCCCAACACCTTCAGCATTCCGTGTTTGTAGTTTTCTTGCTGATGGTTATTCTGACTGGTGTGACCTGAGACCTCTTTGTGGTTGCATTTGCATGCATCTAATAATCCGTTGAAATTGAGCTTTAAGGCATGTCCTTTTTTTCCTTTTCAAACTGTGATTACAGCTTACTTCTTCACATCGTTTTCTTACAGTATGTGCCGCATTTTGGAATATTTTGGCCATGACCTGCCTCAAGACATTTTAAGGGCAGATTTCGTTTACAGCCCTGCAGTCCTTGTTCATATGAAGTGACCATTGGCACAGATTTTAAAGCTGCCGTTGCAGGTAATGGCCAGAGAGCGGCAGCATTTCTTCGTTCCCCTCTCTGGTACCTAGGGAAACAGACCTTCCTGCCAGTGGTGTTCCTCAGTTATAAAAGAGAGTGGAATGTGCCCTGATAAACCCCGAAAATGTTATGTCTCCTTACTTATGTTCCTTTTTAAATTTTAATTTATATTTTTTATTGGAGTAATATTCCCTTGTGTACATGGACCACTTCTTCTTTGTGCATTCCTCTGTTGAGTGGACATTTTTGGTGCTTCCAAGTGTTGACTCTGCTAAATATTGCTGGAGTGTAAGTTTGCCAGCTTGTGACTTTTTTTTTTTTTTTTTTTTTTTTTTTTGCGGTATGTGGGCCTCTCACTGTTGTGGCCTCTCCCATTGCGGAGCACAGGCTCCGGACGCACAGGCCCAGCGGCCATGGCTCACGGGCCCAGCCGCTCCGCGGCATATGGGATCTTCCCAGACCGGGGCACGAACCCGTTTCCCCTGCATCGGCAGGCGGACTCTCAACCACTGCGCCACCAGGGAAGCCCCAGCTTGTGACTTTTTGATTCTCATTTTCTCAGGTGATAGGTCCAGCAGTGGGTATGCTTGATTCACTGGTAGCTCAATGTTTCCCTTTTCAAAGCACCTCCATTGTGTTTTCATTAGTGGCTCTTACCACGTCCCCCTTAGAACTGAGGGTATGCATTTCTCCACAATCCCTTCAGCATTTACTGTTTGCAGCATTTTTGATGATGGCCATTCTGACTGGTGTGAGCTGATAGGTTTTTGTAATTTGGGTTTGCCTGTCTTTAAAAATTACTAAAATTTATATTTTTTCCAGGCCTTTTTCTTTTCTGTTTAAAAAAAAGAAAAAATTGTGAGTACAACATACCTCTTGGAAATCTCTTGTTTAAAGGTTGCCCTCCTTGAGAGATTTCTGGTGGATTTTCGTCCCCCGGAAATTTTTGGAGGGCAGGTGTCATTTACAGGCCTGCAATGATTGTGAATATTTAATGACCATTAGCCCTGGGTTGAAGCTGCTGTTGTGGAAAACGGCCACAAGGGGGCAGCATTTCTCCGTTACCAAATCTGGTTACTAGGGCAGCAGAGCCATTCTGGAAGTCGTTTTCCTAGGTTGTAAATTTAAATGGAATGTGCCAGGAAAAAACCCATAAGTTTATGTGTCATTACTTCTTGTTCGTTGTTTTAATTTTTTTAATCGGGGTAATGATGAGAATGTTGTTTGTCCAAGGTGTACACACTCTGGTTCATTTACCCATTAGATATATATCTATTCAAGTACAGATCCTATTCCCGTGTAAATTATTACAGAGTGTTCCAGAGGCCTCCGTTACTATATGGCCAGTTTTTTTGTTATATATATTTAATATGTATTTGTATACGTATGGTAACCCTAATCTTAATTTATCCATTCCCATCACTTTTCATTTTAGAGAAGCATAGTTTGTTTTTTAAGTCTATGAGCGTCTTTCTCTGTGGAAATACGTTCATTTGTGTCAGTTGTTAGATAACACCTATAAGTGATATCCTAGGATATATGTCTTTTTCTTTCCGACTTACCTCATGTTCCGTGATTATCTCTAGGCTCATCTATGGTGCCTGAAAGAGCAATGTTTCACTGGTTGCCATGGCTAATATTCCATTGTGTACATGGATCAATTCTTCTTTATCCATTCATCTGTTGATGGACAGTTTGGTTGCTTCCATGTCTTCTCTATTGTGAATATGGCTGCAGTGCAGCTGTTGCAGCCTGTGTCTTCTCTTTTCTGGTCTTCTCAGGTGAGAGGCTCAGCGGTGGGCCTGCTGCATGGAATGGTGGCTCAATTTTTACTTTTACACGCAGCTCCTTTCTGTTCTCATTATTGGCTCTTACCATGTTACATCTCACCAGCAGCTAGAGGGTACACAGTTCTCAAAAACCCCTTCCACATTTATTGTTTGTAGACTTTTTGCTGATGGTCAGTCGAGTGGTGTCAGTTGAAACCATTTTGTAGATTAGCTTTTCATGAGTCTAATATTTTCTGATGTTGAGCTTTTATCCATTTTCCGTTTTAAAAAAAAGAGTGAGTAAATCTTACCTCTTCATACTACCTTCTTGAAACATTTGCCTGTTTTGAATTATTTTGGCCATTCCCTAGCTCAGGATATTTTTTGAGGGCATGTGTCCTTTACAGCCCTGTTTCCTTGTGAATGTTAAGTGAGCATTAGCTGTGGCCTTAAAGCCCCTCTTGTGGGTAACGGCCACAAGTCGGCAGCATTTCTCCATTTTGAACTCTGCATTTTTGGGCAAAAGAGAATTCCTGGAAATCGTATTAGTGAGCTGAAAATTAGAGTAGAATGTGCCTGGGCAAATCCCCAAGAGTTTATATCTCCTTAGTTCTTGTTTGTTTTTTAAATTTAATTTTTATTTATTATCAGAGCAAATTAGATAACAATGTTGTACTGGTTCTAGGTGTACAGGATCCGGTTTGTCATGTCTATCTCTTCATCTTTGGATCCTTTCCCATGTAGGTTATTACAGAGTGTTGAGTAGACCTCTCTTGGTATTCCATAGGTATTTTGTGATTATATATTTCATATATATTAGTACATGTCTGTTAACCCCCATTTCCTAATTCATCCATTCCTTACACCTTTCCATTTGGTCAAACATAATATTTTTTTAATCCATGTGTTTCCTTCTCTTGGAAATAAGATCTTGGGTACCAATTTGTAGGTAACACCTAGAAGTGATGTCTTTGGATATCTGTCTTTTGGTTTCTTTCTTACTTCAACTTGGGTGATGATCTTTAGGTCCTTCTATGGTGGTGCAAACGGTACTGTTTCATTCTTTTCCGTGGCTAATATTCTACTGTGTACATGGACCTATTTTTCTTTGTGTGTTGTTCTTTTGATGGACATTTTGGTTTCTTCCAAATCTCGGCTATAGTACATGTTCCTGCAGTGCAGGATTGCCAACCTCTGTCTTTTTGATTCAGCTCTGCTCGGGTGATAGGCCCATTAAAGGGCCTACAAGATCACTGAGTACCTCAATTTTTACCCTTAGACGCACATCCTTTCTGTTCTCACTCCTGGCTGTTACCAGTTTACATCCCCACAGCGGCTAGAGGGTACACAGTTCTCTGAATCCCCTTCAGCATTTATTCTTTGTAAACTTTTTGCTGATGATCATTCTGACGGCTGTGAGGTGAACATTTCTGTAGATTGAGTTTGCATGGCTTTTATGAATTCCTGATGTTGAGCATTTTTCCATGCCTGTTATTTTTTAAAACAACAACACAAAAAAGAAGGACAAAGTATGCGTGAAATATGCCTGTTGAAGTTGTCTTCCTGTAATGTGGACGTCTTTTGAATTTTCTGGTCGATTTATGACGCCAGGATTTTTTTTGTCATCAGGTGTCATTTACAGGCCTGCAGTTATTTTGAATATTACGTGGCCATTAGTGGTGGGATTAAAGCTGCTGTTGTGAGAAACGGCCACAAGGTGGCACCACTTTTTCATTCTCAAATCTGCTTGCTAGGCTAGCAGAGGGTGTGTGGTAGTCTTGTTCCTAGGTTGTAAATTAGAATGGAATGTGCCAGGAAAAAGTCCCTTAATTTTATTTCTCACTAGTTCTTGTTCCTTATTTTAATTTAATTTTTATTTTTTATCACAGCAAACTTGATTACAGTGTTTTGTTTCTTCTAGGTGTGCAAGATGTGGCACTTTTACACATATACATATATCTTTTCTTCTTCAGGTCCTTTTCCCATGTAGGTTATGACACAATGTTGAGTATTCTCTTGGTATTTCGTAGGTCTTTGGTGATTATATATTTCACATGTGTTTGTATATCTCTGTTAATTCCAATACCTTAATGTATCCAATCCACACACATTTACATTTAGTGAACCCTATAACTCTGTTTAATGTATCTGTGATCGCCACTCTCTGTGGATATATCTTCGTTGGTATCATGTTTAGGTAACAACTACTGGTGATATCATATTGTATGTGTCTTTCGCTTTCTGAGTTACTACAAGTTGCATGATTACCTCTAGACTCATCTATGGTGCTGCAAATGCCATTGTTTCATTTTTTCCCCTAAATAATATTCCATCTGTACATGTACCAGTTCTTCTTTGTCCACCCACCTATTGATGGACTTTTTGGTTGTTTCCCTACCTTGGCTATTGTAATACTGCTGCAATGCAGATTTGCCTGCCTGTGTCTTTCCAATTCTGTCTTCTTAGTTTATAGGTCCAGGAATGGGTCTGCTAGATCATATGGTAGCACAATGTTTACCTTTTAAAGGCACCTGCATTCTGTTCTCATTAGGTGCTCTTTCCAGGTTACATCCCACTTAAAGTTGAGGGTATTCATTTCTCCCCAACACCTTCAGCATTCCGTGTTTGTAGTTTTCTTGCTTATTGTTATTCTGACTGTTGTGAGCTCTTTGTCGTTGGATTTACATGCTTCTAATAATCCTTTGAAATTGAGCTTTAAGTCATATCCTTTGTTTTTCAAACTGTGATTACAGGTTACTTCTTCCAGTTGTTTTCTTAAAGTATGTGTCAGATTTTGAAAATTTTGGGCCATTACCTCCTACAAGACTTTTTGAGGGCAGGTTTCATTTACAGCCCTGCAGTACTTTTTCATATGAAGTGACTATTAGAACAAGTTTTAGCGCTGCTGTTGCAGGTAACGGTCAGAGAGCGGCAGCATTTCTAAGTTCCCCACTCTGGTACTAGGGAAACAGACCTTCCTGTCAGTGGTGTTCCTCGGTTATGAATTAGAATGAAATGTGCCCGGATGTACCCACAAAACCTGATGTCTCCTTACTTATGTTTGTTGTTTTAAATTTAATTTATATTTTTTAGTGGCGTACTATTCCGTTCTGTACATGGGTTACTTCTTTTTCTTGCTTTTCTCTGTAGATGGACATTTTCATTGCTTCTAAGTGTTGGCTATGGTAAATATTGCTGAAGTACACGTTTGCCATCCTGTGACTTTTTCATTCTCATTTTCTCAAATGATAGGCAAAGCAGTGGGTATGCATGCTTTACTGGTAACTCAAATTTTACCTTTTCAAAGTACCTCCATTATGCTTTCATTAGTGGCTCTTACCTCGTCCCACGTAGCACTGAGTGTATGCATTTCTCCACAACCCCTTCAGCATTTATTTTTTTTTATTAGTTTCTGCTTTATAACAAAGTGAATCAGTCATACATATACATCTGTTCCCACATCCCTTCCCTCATGCATCTCCCTCCCTCCCACCCTCCCCATCCCACCCCTCCAGGCGGTCACAAAGCACCGAGCTGATCTCCCTGTGCTCTGCGGCTGCTTCCCACTATCTATCTACCTTACGTTTGGTAGTGTATATATGTCCATGCCTCTCTTTCGCTTTGTCACAGCTTACCCTTGCCCCTCCCCATATCCTCAGGTCCATTCTCAAGTAGGTCTGTGTCTTTATTGCCGTTTTACCCCTAGGTTCTTCATGACATTTCTTTTTAAATTCCATATATATGTGTTAGAATACGGTATTTGTCTTTCTCTTTCTGACTTACTTCACTCTGTATGACAGACTCTAGGTCTATCCACCTCATTACAAATAGCTCAGTTTCATTTCTTTTTATGGCTGAGTAATATTCCATTGTATATATGTGCCACATCTTCTTTATCCATTCATCTGATGATGGACACTTATGTTGTTTCCAGCTCCGGGCTATTGTGAATAGAGCTGCAATGAACATTTTGGTACATGTCTCTTTTTGAATTATGGTTTTCTCGGGGTATATGCCTAGTAGTGGGATTGCTGGATCATATGGTAGTTCTATTTTTAGTTTTTTAAGGAACCTCCATACTGTTCTCCATGGTGGCTGTACCAATTCACATTCCCACCAGCAGTGCAAGAGTGTTCCCTTTTCTCCACACCCTCTCCAGCATTTATTGTTTCTAGATTTCTTGATGATGGCCATTCTGACTGGTGTGAGGTGATATCTCATTGTAGTTTTGATTTGCATTTCTCTAATGATTAATGATGTTGAGCATTCTTTCATGTGTTTGTTGGCAGTCTGTATATCTTCTTTGGAGAAATGCCTATTTAAGTCTTCTGCCCATTTTTGGATTGGGTTGTTTGTTTTTTTGTTATTGAGCTGCATGAGCTGTTTATAAATTTTGGAGATTAATCCTTTGTCAGTTGCTTCATTTGCAAATATTTTTTCCCATTCTGAGGGTTGTCTTTTGGTCTTGTTCATGGTTTCCTTTGCTGTGCAAAAGCTTTGAAGTTTCATTAGGTCCCATTTGTTTATCTTTGTTTTTATTTCCATTTCTCTAGGAGGTGGGTCCAAAAGGATCTTGCTGTGATTTATGTCATAGAGTGTTCTGCCTATGTTTTCCTCTAAGAGTTTGATAGTTTCTGGCCTTACATTTAGGTCTTTAATCCATTTTGAGCTTATTTTTGTGTATGGTGTTAGGGAATGATCTAATCTCATACTTTTACATGTCCCTGTACAGTTTTCCCATCACCACTTATTGAAGAGGCTGTCCTTTCTCCACTGTACATTCCTGCCTCCTTTATCAAAGATAAGTTGACCATATGTGCGTGGGTTTATCTCTGGGTTTTCCATCCTGTTCCATTGATCTATATTTCTGTTTTTGTGCCAGTACCACACTGTCTTGATTACTGTAGCTTTGTAGTATAGTCTGAAGTCAGGGAGCCTGATTCCTCCAGTTCCGTTTTTCGTTCTCAAGATTGCTTTGGCTATTCGGGGTCTTTTGTTTCTCCAAACAAATTTTGAAATTTTTTGTTCTAGTTCTGTGAAAAATGCCAGTGGTAGTTTGATAAGGATTGCATTGAATCTGTAGATTGCTTTGGGTAGTAGAGTCATTTTCACAATATTGATTCTTCCAATCCAGGAGCATGGTATATCTCTCCATCTATTTGTATCATCTTTAGTTTCTTTCATCAGTGTCTTATAATTTTCTGCATACAGGTCTTTTGTCTCCTTAGCTAGGTTTATTCCTAGATATTTTATTCTTTTTGTTGCAATGGTAAATGGGAGTGTTTTCTTGATTTCATTTTCAGATTTTTCATCATTAGTGTACAGGAATGCCAGAGATTTCTGTGCATTAATTTTGCATCCTGCTACTTTACCAAATTCATTGATTAGCTCTAGTAGTTTTCTGGTAGCATCTTTAGGATTTTCTATGTATAGTATCATGTCATCTGCAAACAGTAACAGCTTTACTTCTTCTTTTCCGATTTGGATTCCTTTTATTTCCTTTTCTTCTCTGATGGCTGTGTCTAAAACTTCCAAAACTGTGTTGAATAAGAGTGGTGAGAGTGGGCAGCCTTGTCTTATTGCTGATCTTAGTGGAAATGGTTTCAGTTTTTCACCATTGAGGACGATGTTGGCTGTGGGTTTGTCATATATATCCTTTATTATGTTGAGGAAAGTTCCCTCTATGCCTACTTTCTGCAGGGTTTTTATCATAAATGGGTGTTGAATTTTGTCGAAAGCTTTCTCTGCATCTATTGAGATGACCATATGGTTTTTCTCCTTCAACTTGTTAATATGGTGTATCACATTGATTGATTTGTGTATATTGAAGAATCCTTGCATTCCTGGAATAAACCCCACTTGATCATGGTGTATGATCCTTTTAATGTGCTGTTGGATTCTGTTTGCTAGTATTTTGTTGAGGATTTTTGCATCTATGTTCATCAGTGATATTGGCCTGTAGTTTTCTTTCTTTGTGACATCCTTGCCTGGTTTTGGTATCAAGGTGATGGTGGCCTCATAGAATGAGTTTGGGAGTGTTCCTTCCTCTGAAATTGTTTGGAAGAGTTTGAGAAGGATGGGTGTTAGCTCTTCTCTAAATGTTTGATAGAATTCGCCTGTGAAGCCATCTGGTCCTGGGCTTTTGTTTGTTGGAAGATTTTTAATCACAGTTTCAATTTCAGTGCTTGTGATTGGTCTGTTCATATTTTCTATTTCTTCCTGATTCAGTCTTGGCAGGTTGTGCATTTCTAAGAATTTGTTCATTTCTTCCAGGTTGTCCATTTTATTGGCATAGAGTTGCTTGTAGTAATCTCTCATGATCTTTTGTATTTCTGCAGTGTCAGTTGTTACTTCTCCTTTTTCATTTCTAATTCTATTGATTTGAGTCTTCTCCCTTTTTTTCTTGATGAGTCTGGCTAATGGTTTGTCTATTTTGTTTATCTTCTCAAAGAACCAGCTTTTAGTTTTATTCATCTTTGCTATCGTTTCCTTCATTTCTTTTTCATTTATTTCTGATCTGATCTTTATGATTTCTTTCCTTCTGCTAGCTTTGGGGGTTTTTTGTTCTTCTTTCTCTAATTGCTTTAGGTGCAGGGTCAGGTTGTTTGCTCGAGATGTTTCCTGTTTCTTAAGGTGGGATTGTATTGCTATAAACTTCCCCCTTAGAACTGCTTTTGCTGCGTCCCATAGGTTTTGGGTCGTCGTGTTTCCATTGTCATTTGTTTCTAGGTATTTTTCAATTTCCTCTTCGATTTCTTCAGTGATCACTTCGTTATTGAGTAGTGTATTGTTTAGCCTCTATGTGTTTGTATTTTTTACAGATCTTTTCCTGTAATTGATGTCTAGTCTCATAGCATTGTGGTCGGAAAAGATACTTGATACGATTTCAATTTTCTTAAATTTACCAAGGCTTGATTTGTGACCCAAGATATGATCTATCCTGGAGAATGTTCCATGAGCACTTGAGAAATATGTGTATTCTGTTGTTTTTGGATGGAATGTCCTATAAATATCAATTAAGTCCATCTTGTTTAATGTATCATTTAAAGCTTGTGTTTCCTTATTTATTTTCATTTTGGAAGATCTGTCCATTGGTGAAAGTGGGGTGTTAAAGTCCCCTACTATGATTGTGTTACTGTCGATTTTTCCTTTTATGGCTGTTAGTATTTGCCTTATGTATTGAGGTGCTCCTATGTTGGGTGCATAAATATTTACAATTGTTATATCTTCTTCTTGGATCGATCCCTTGATCATTATGTAGTGTCCTTCTTTGTCTCTTCTAGTAGTCTTTATTTTAAAGTCTATTTTGTCTGATATGAGAATTGCTACTCCAGCTTTCTTTTGGTTTCCATTTGCATGGAATATCTTTTTCCATCCCCTTACTTTCAGTCTGTATGTGTCTCTAGGTCTGACGTGGGTCTCTTGTAGACAGCATATATCTGGGTCTTGTTTTTGTATCCATTCAGCCAATCTGTGTCTTTTGGTGGGAGCATTTAGTCCATTTACATTTAAGGTAATTATTGATATGTATGTTCCTATTCCCATTTCCTTCATTGCTTTGGGTTCGTTATTGTAGGTATATTCCTTCTGTTGTGTTTCTTGCCTAGAGAAGTTCCTTTAGCATTTGTTGTAAAGCTGGTTTGGTGGTGCTGAACTCTCTCAGCTTTTGCTTGTCTGTAAAGGTTTTAATTTCTCCATCAAATCTGAATGAGATCCTTGCTGGGTAGAGTAATCTTGGTTGCAGGTTTCTCTCCTTCATCACTTTAATTATGTCCTGCCACTCCCTTCTGGCTTGTAGAGTTTCTGCTGAGAGATCAGCTGTTAACCTGATGGGGATTCCCTTGTGTGTTATTTGTTGTTTTTCCCTTGCTGCTTTTAATATGATTTCTTTGTGTTTAATTTTTGACAGTTTGATTAATATGTGTCTTGGCGTATTTCTCCTTGGATTTATTCTGTATAGGACTCTCTGTGCCTCCTGGACTTGATTAACTATTTCCTTTCCCATATTAGGGAAGTTTTCAACTATAATCTCTTCAAATATTTTCTCAGTCCCTTTCTTTTTCTCTTCTTCTTCTGGAACCCCTATAATTCGAATGTTGGTGCGTTTAATGTTGTCCCAGAGGTCTCTGAGACTCTCCTCTGTTCTTTTCATTCTCTTTTCTTTATTTTGCTCTGCATCAGTTATTTCCACTATTTTATCTTCCACCTCACTTATCCATTCTTCTGCCTCAGTTATTCTGCTATTGATCCCATCTAGAGTATTTTTCATTTCATTTATTGTGTTTTTAATCGATGCTTGATTCATCTTTAGTTCTTCTAGGTCCTTGTTAACTGTTTCTTGCATTTTGTCTATTCTATTTCCAAGATTTTGGATCTTGGAAATAGAATCTTGGATCATCTTTACTATCATTATTCTGAATTCTTTTTCAGGCAGACTACCTATTACCTCTTCATTTGTTAGGTCTGGTAGGTTTTTATCTTGCTCCTTCTCCTGCTGTGTGTTTTTGTGTCTTCTCATTTTGCTTATGTTACTGTGTTTGGGGTCTCCTTTTTGCAGGCTGCAGATTCGTAGTTCCTGTTGTTTTTGGTGTCTGTCCCCAGTGGCCAAGGTTGTTTCAGTAGGTTGTGTAGGCTTCCTGGTGGGGGGGACTAGAGCCTGTGTTCTGGTGGTTGAGGCTCGATCTTGTCTTTCTGGTGGACAGGTCCACGTCTGGTGGTGTGTTTTGGGGTGCCTGTGGCCTTATTATGTTTTTAGGCAGCCTCTCTGTTAATGGGTGGGGTTGTGTTCCTGCCTTGCTAGTTGCTTGGCATAGGGTGACCAGCACTGTAGTTTGCTGGTCGTTGACTGAAGCTGGGTGCTGGTGTTGAGATGGAGATCTCTGGGAGATTTTCGCCGCTTGATATTATGTGGAGCTGGGAGGTCTCTTGTGCACCCGTGTCCTGAAGTTGGCTCTCCCACTTCAGAGGCACAGCACTGACTCCTGGCTGCAGCACCAAGAGCCTTTCATCTACCCGGCTCAGAATAAAAGGGAGAAAAAGTAGAAAGAAAGAATTAGTAGAAGAAAGAAAGAGAGAGAGAAAGAAAGGAAGAAGGCAAGAAAGGAAGGAAGGAAGAAAGAAAGAAAGGAGGGAGAGAGGGAGGAATGAAAGAAAAAGGAAGAGTGAATGGAAGAAGGGAGGGAGGGAGGGAGGAAGGAAGGAAAGAAAGACAGGAGGGAGGGAGGGAGGAAGGAAAGAAAAAGAAAGTGAAAGGAAGAGGGGTGGGAGGGAGGGAGGAAGGAAAGAAAGACAGGAGGGAGGGAGGAAGGAAAGAAAGAGAGAAAGAAGGAAAGGAGGGATGGAGGGAGGGAGGGAGGAAGGGAAGGTAGGAAAAAAAGAAAGAGCAGGTAAAGTAAAATAGAGTAAAGTATGAAATATAGTAGCGTTATTAAAATTTAAAAGTAATTATTGAAAAAAAAACGGACAGATAGAACCCTGGGACATATGGTGGAAGCAAAGCTATACAGAGAGAATCTTACACAGAAGAATACACATACACATTCACAAAAAGAGAGCAGGGGAAAAAATCAAAAATCTTGCTCTCCAAGTCCACCTCCTCAATTTGGGTTACTTCGTTGTAAAAAGAGGAAAAGGGCTAGAAGTCTGAAATCTTGCTAAGTCCACCTCCTTAATTTGGGATAATTCGTTGTAAAAAGAGGAAAAAGGGGGGAAAGTCTTAAATCTTGTCCTCAAAGTCCACTTCCTCAATTTGGGATGATTCGCTGTCTATTCATGCACTCCACAGACGCAGGGCACATCAAGTGGACCGTGGAGCTTTAATCCGCTGCCTCCGAGGCTGCACAGAGAGATTTCCCTGTCTCTTCTCTGCTCTCACAGCTCCCGGGTCTCAGCCTTGGACCGGCCCCGCCTCTGCACGTGGGTCGCCGGAGGGCGTCCGTTCTTCGCTCAGACAGGACGGGTTTAAAGGAGCCGCTGATTCGGGGGCTCTGGCTCACTCAGGCAGAGGGGAGGGAGGGGTGCGCAGAGTGGGGCGGGCCTGCGGCGGCAGAGGCCAGCGTGACGTTGCACCAGACCGAGGCGCTCCGTGCGCTTTCCCGGGAAAGCCGTCCCCGGGTTCCAGGACCCCGGCAGTGGCGGGGTGCACAGGCCTCCCGGAAGGCGGGGCGGACAGTGACCCACGCTCGCACACAGGCCCCGTGGCGGCGGCAGCAGCAGCAGCCCCAGCGTCCCACGCCCGTCTCCGGGGTCCGCGCCTTTAGCCGCGGCTCGCGCCCGTCTCCGGCGCTTCCCAAAGCAGCCCTCTTAATGCCCTCTCCTCGCGCACCAGGAAACAAAAGGGAAGAAAAAGCCTCTTGCCTCTTCGGCAGCTCCAGACCCTTTCCCCGGACTCCCTCCGGGCTAGCCGTGGTGCACTAACCCCTTCAGGCTCTCTTCCTGCCGCCAGCCCCAGTCCTCTCCCTGCGCTCCGACTGAAAGCCGATACCCGAGCCTCAGCTCCCAGCCCCGCCCGCCACGGCGGCCGAGCAGACAAGCCTCTCGGGCTGGTGTGTGCCTGAGGGCACTGATCCTCTGTTTCGGAATCTCTCCGCTTTGCCCTCCACGCCCCTGTTGCTGTGCTCTCCTCCGCTACTCCGAAGCTTTCCCCCTCCGCCACCTGCAGTCTCCGCCCGCGAAGGGGCTTGTAGTGTGTGGAAACCTTTCCTCCTTCACGGCTCCCTCCCACTGGTGCAGGTCCCGTCCCTATCCTTTTGTCTCTGTTTATTCTTTTTTCTTTTGTCCTACCCAGGTATGTGGGGAGTTTCTTGCCTTTTGGGGGGTCTGAGGTCTTCTGTCAGCGTTCAGTAGGTGTTCTGTAGGAGTTGTTCCACGTGTAGATGAATTTCTGATGTATCTGTGGGGAGGAAGGTGATCTCCGCGTCCTACTCTTCCGCCATCTTCCCAGGGTCCAGCATTTATTGTTTGCAGAATTTTTGCTAATGTCTATTCTGAGTGGTGTGAGCTGATAGGTTTTTTTTTAATATGGATTTGCATGTCTTTAATAATTCCTAATGTTCACATTTCCCCACGCCTTTTTCTTTTGTGTTAATAAAGAAAAGAAAAAAGTGTGAGTACAGTATACCTCCTGAAATTGTTTTCTTGGAAGGTTGCCCTCTTTTGAAATTTTTTGTCGATTTTCGACCCCATGTTTTTTTTTCAGTGTAGGTGACGTTTACAAGCTGCAATGATTGTGAATGTTTTGCGACCATTAGCACTAGGTTTAAAGCTGCTGTTGTGGAAAAACGCCACAAGGCGGCAGCATTTCTCCATTCCCAAATCAGCTTGCTATGGCAGCAGAGCGTTTCTGAAAGTCGTTTTCCTAGGTCGTAAATTAGAACGGAATGTGCCAGGAAAAAGCCCCTTAATTTTATGTCTCATTGGTTCTTGGTCGTTTTTTTAATTTTTATTTTTTATCACAGCAAATTTGATTACAATGTTTTGTTTCTTCTAGGTGTGCAAGATGTGGTTCTTTTACACATATACATATATCTATTCTTCTTCGGGTCCTTTTCCCATGTAGGTTATGACACATGTTGAGTATTCTTCTCTTGGTATTCCGTAGGTCTTTGGTGATTATATATTTCACATGTGTTTGTATATCCCTGTTAATTCCAATATCCTAATATATCCAATCCTCACACATTTACATTTTGTGTACCATAAGTTTGTTAATGAATCTGTGATTGCTCTCCTCTGTGGAAATATCTTCATTAGTGTCATTTTTACGTAACAACTATTAGTGGTACCATAGGATATGTGTCTTTCACTTTCCGACTTACTACAAGTTGCGTGATTACTTCTAGACTCGTCTGTGGTCCTGCAAATGGCATTGTTTCATTTTTTCCCCTAAATAATACTCCTTCTGTACATGTACCAGTTCTTGTTTGTCCACCCATCTGTTGATGGACTTTTTGGTTGCTTCCATATCTTGGCTATTGTAATACTGTGCAATGCAGATTTGCCTGCCTGTGTCTTTCCAATTCTGTCTTCTTAGTTTATAGGTGCAGGCATGGGCCTGCTGTATTGTATGGTAGCTCAATGTTTACCTTTTAAAGGCACCTCCATTCTGTTCTCATTAGGGGCTCTTTGCAGGTTACATCCACTTAAAGTTGAGGGTATGCATTTCTCCACAACACCTTCAGCATTCCGTGTTTGTACTTTCCTTGCTGATGGTTATTGTGACTGGTGTGAGCTGATACCTCTTTGTGGTTGGATTTGCCTGCGTCTAATAATCTGTTGAAATTGAGCTTTAAGGCATGTCCTTTTTTTTTTTTTCAAACTGTGATTACAGCCCTGCAGTATTTGTTCATATGAAGTGACCATTGGCAGAGATTTTAAAGCTGCTGTTGCAGGTAACGGCCAGAGAGCGGCAGCATTTCTACGTTCCCCACTCTGGTACCGAGGGAAACAGACCTTCCTGCCAGTGGTGTTCCTCAGTTATAAAAGAGAGCGGAATGCGCCCTGTTAAATCCCCCAAAGCTTATGTCTCCCTACTTATATTTGTTGTTAAATTTAATTCATATTTTTTATTGGAGTAATATTCCTTTGCATACATGGACCACTTCTTCTTTGTGCATTTCTCTGTGGATGGACATTTTCATTGCTTCCAAGTTTTGACTATGGTAAATATTGCTGGAGTGTAGCATTGCCAGCCTGTGACTTTTTGATCCTCATCTTCTCAGTTGAGAGCCCCAGCAGTGGGCATGAAAAATGCTCAACATCATGAATTAATAAAGACATGCAAATCCAATCTACAAAAACGTTCACCTCACAACAGTCAGAATGATCATCACCAAAAAATCTACAAAGGATAAATGCTGAACTGGTATTAGAGAACTGTGTATCCTCTACCTGCTGGTGGGATGTAAACTGGTAATAGCCAGTCATGAGAAGATAATGGAGCTGAGTTTAAAGGTAAAAATTGAGCTACCATATGATCTGGAAAGCCTACTGTTGGGACTATCACTTGAGAAGACCAGAATCAAAATGAAACAGGCTGGCAATCCTGCATTGCAGCAATATTTATCATAGCCAAGGGTTGGAAGCAACTGAAATGTCCATCAACAGATGAATGCAGAAAGAAGAAGTGTTCCTTGTACACAATGAAATATTAGCCATGGAAAAGAATGAAACAGTGCCGTTTGCAACCCCATAGAAGGAGCTAGAGATAATCACGCAACTTGAAGTAACAATGAAACCAAAAGACAGATATCCTATGATATCACTTATAGGTTTTACCTAAAAATTGATACACATGGGGCTTCCCTGGTGGTGCAGTGGTTGAGAGTCCGCCTGCCGATGCAGGGGACACGGGTTCGTGCCCCGGTCTGGGAAGATCCCACATGCCGCAGAGCGGCTGGGCCTGTGAGCCGTGGCTGCTGAGCCTGCGCATCCGGAGCCTGTGCTCCGCAACAGGAGAGGCCACAACAGTGAGAGGCCCGCGTACCGCAAAAAAAATAAAAAAATAAATAAATGAATCTATTTCTTGACTTGCTAGCTTTTACTAATAATCTGTCTCTTCACACCCTAGTAACAATCTGTTTTAACTATCCCAGCTTTACGACCAAAAAGGGATTAATCTCCAAAATATACAAACAGCTCATGCAACTCAATATCAAAAAAACAAACAACCCAATCAAAAACTGAGCAGAATATCTAAATAGACCTTTCTCCAAAGAAGACATACAGATGGCCAAAAAGCACATGAAAAGTTGCTCAACATCACTAATTATTAGAGAAATGCAAATCAAAACTATAATGAGGTATCACTTCAAACCAGTCAGAATGCCCATCAACAAAAAGTCTACAAACAATAAATGCTGGAGAGGGTGTGCACAAAAGGGAACCCTCCTACACTGTTGGTGGGAATGTAAATGGTAAAACCACTATGGAGAGCAGTATGGAGATTCCTTAAAAAACTAAAAATAGAACTACTGTATGACCCAGCAGTCCTACTCCTGGGCATCTATCTGGAGAAAACCATAATTTGAAAAGATACATGCACCCCAGTGTTCATTGCCACACTATTTACAATAGCCAAGACAAGCAACCTAAATGTCCATCAACAGGAATGGAGAGAGAAGATGAGGTACATATATACAATGGAATATTATTCAGCCATAAAAAAGAATGAAATAATGCCATTCACAGCAATGTGCATGGACCTGGAGATTATCATACTAAGTGAAGTAAGATGGACAGAGAAAGACAAATATCATATGATATCACTTATATGTGGAATCTGAAAAAAATGATTCAAATGAACTTATTTACAAAACAGAAACAAAGTCACAGACTTCAAAAAGAAACTTATGTTTACAAAAGGGGAAAGGTCAGGGTGGAGAGCTCTCAGGGAGGGGAAAATGTCAAAGAAAACAGTTTACAGAATATGTTTACAACTGAATATATTTCCTCAGCATATCCCTCGTTGAAAATATCATATTTGATGTCACACTTTTGTGTCTTGAAAAATTACCATTTGGCATACGGAAACGCTAATGCAAAGTTTCTGAGAAAAACCTTTTTTGTCTTTTGGTTTAAATGTACTTCATTGAGGGGGGTGGGATGGATTGGGAGATTGGGATTCACGTATATACACTACTATATGTAAAATAGATGATGAATAAGAACCGACTGTATAGCACAGGGAACTCTACTCAGTGCTCTGTGGTGACCCAAATGGGAAGGAAATCCGCAAAAGAGGGGATGTATGTATACGTATAGCCGATTCACTTTGCTGTATAGCAGAAACTAAAGCAACATTGTAAAGCAACTGTACTCCAATAAAAAAAAATTTAAAAATAAAAAGTAAATGTACTTCATTGACAATATCATGGGCTTTTCAAACTTTTCACCTGCCTGATCCTTATTGGAAACAAGCAATGGAAAGCTTTCAGTGATGAAGGTCACCCAGCTGTTTCACATAGTTCCCACTGGACATTATTTCCATGAGGTGTGAAGTATATAATTAGCAGAGGGCCAGCAAATAAGGTTTTAAAGAATGTGATTATAGAAGCCGAAAAGCCATTTCAGGCAAGTTTGTAATATGTGAGTGTTTCAGAGAAGGAGCAGAAGCCAACCAGTGAGGACCTGGCCCATATCCCTGATTCCAGCTGCTTTAATACCTTCTTTAGAAACTCAGCTTCCAAGCTTTAAAGCTCAAGGTCTCACGTGCATTTCCTTGGCAACAGGTTCTGTGCTAAGTGCCTTACTTACCTTGCCACTCCGTTCTCACAGCAGCCCTATAATGTAGGTCTTATTATATCCATTTTACAGATAAGAAAGTGGGTCCAAGAGTTAATCATGTTAAAGTGTAATTTTCAAAAAGATAAAATCAGGACTCTTGGGCAAATATAAAAAGGACAATGTATCGAATATTTTATTGAATTCATTAATTAAGGAGGGAAAAATGCGTTCAGTTCAAAGAGCTTCTAAGAAGCTAGTGTATTTGTTAGGATGAGATTGCTGAGCTAGACATAGAAATGTTTAATGTTCAGCTGGCCCTTGATGTTTGGGGTTATCTGTTCTATTGCATGGAAATTATTTGCATCTCTACTGGACAAAAAATTACAAGTTAGCAAGTACATTCTTTAAGTATGGAAACGTTAATCAACAGTATAAGTGAGATGAACTAAGTACAGGTTTTGACAATCCTTGGGTGACTTTGTCCCCCTATGGTGCTGAAAGAATCTGCCTCCACTTTTTTGCCTTATTTCTAAGTTTGGAGAATTTCTCTGACAGTAGCCTGCCCCCAGGTCCCACAAATATTAGAAGAGTAGAGATTTGAACCCCTGTCACGGTGACTGCACAGCCCTGGTAGTCAACCCTTTGTTATGACTTAACAACGTTAACTTGTTTTTTATTTTTTTAAGAATGTTGGAGTCTATCAGGTCTGTGCAGATAATTCTCCCTCACAGCCAAGGCATCTCTGAAGCTCAAGGGCTATCTGGATGGCAAAACCATCCAAATCAGTCAATAAACATCAATCTGAAGTAATAGCACCTTTTGTTTCTGCGTTAGTGGAGATTGCCGAGGCCACAGAGTCCAGAAACATGAGCATGTCACTAAGAATGACATTGAGCATTTTTTCATGCACCTGTTGGTCATCTGTATATCTTCTCTGGAGAAATGCCTAGTCACTTCCTTTCCCCATTTTTTTAGTCAGGTGGTTTGTTTTTTTTTTGATATTGAGTTGTATGAGTTCTTTATGTATTTTGGTTACAAGGAAGCAATGAACAGCACAGGGAATATAGCCAATGTGTTAGAATAACTTTATATGGAGCATAATCTATGAAAATATCAAATCACTATGTTATATACCTGAAGCTATTATTTTAAGTAACAACTATACTTCAATTGAAAAATGATACTGACAGCACTTTATTTTTTTTACTTCTGTCTGTATCTATATTAAAACATTTGAGAAATAGAAAGATTTAGGCTGGTAGCGTATCCTATAAACTGCTTTGCAAGGTAGGGGATCTTGGTATCAATGACTTGAAGTTTAGGGAATATCTCTTGGAGTAAGAAACAGATTAATAGATGCTCACATTTGGGCATCACTCTGCCAACCTTCTTTCTCAACTTGTTTTACATTTTAAAGTAGGCTAATAATAGGGGTCTCCAAACTGGGTTCCAGAAAAGGGGCTCTCATATATAGTCACTGGACAAGTCATGTCACCAGGATGGGGTCATGAATACCAGGAAAACAGCACGAAGGCTAGAGGTTGGGATTCAGGAGGCTGACCCTAAAGTTAGAAAAGTAGAAAAGTCACTTCGCTTTTCTGTACTTTAGTTTTGTGCTTTTTCCTATATGTGTGGTTGCACTAGATGGGAGGTTTCTAAACTTTTTAAGCACCACAACCTTAATACACGATGAAAATGAAAGAGAAACACTATGGTTAAAGGAAGTGAGGAAGAAACAGATGTGGAAGGCCCTGCTTTCTTGCTACCCCATTGCCTCCTTTACTTAGGGAAAGAATCAGGGCTGATGACAAAATTTGCAGGGCCCAAGGCAAGATGAAAATTCAGAAATGTTGTTCAAAAAAAATATCTATATAGCATTAAATATGCTATAAAGTGTTTTCCTTTAAAAATATCTGATGACATTAAATGTAAAGGTGTATTTGTGATACATGAGTAATGACAGACTCACAAACTGCAAAAAAATAATATTTTGGGTGTTATAATTTTATGAAATACAATATATAATAATACTTTAATAATTTCATATACCTATTGACCATAAGATTTTGTTTCTGGCTCACTTTTCTGCAAATTATATATTAGGTCCTCAGAATTTATATTTTAAGCAACGCCATTTTCTATATGATTGACAGCAACGTTAGTCACTCTTTGCAAATGCAAGACTGCAAATAATTTTTGATAAGTTTTAATTTTAAGAAGATTTTTCTGCTGATGTAACTTACTGGAGAGCTGTTAAGAGTATTTTACAGGCTGTGACAATATTAGGATAAATTTCTGATAAATTTATATCAAAATCCATCAAAACATAAATTTTAGTACATCTAGAGTTGATGATTCTTGTGGAACAATTTTTCTAGAAAAAGATTTAACTCTCCATACAAATCAGTTTTGTGTAAGTCTGAATTTAATTTTAAATGTAAATTTATACAATGGTATTTTGACATTTCTTCTGACATTTTTGGTAACTTATGGAAGTTGTGCAAGAAACGAAAAGTAGCTTTATGATTTGTATGTATTTCAAAACATCTGCTATGCATCCTATTGTCTTATCTTCAATTACCAGGAAAAAATAATTTTTAAATGGTCTACTTCTTAATATCTGGTTCATCCAAAGCTTCATATGAAAATAGTGTTATTTGCCATTCAACGTAGCAATCTTTACATTTAATTTCTATTTTGAAACCTGTGGATATTTTGTGGGACAGGTTGCCACAGTTTTTAAAATGGAAGATTCCACAATCTACTGCTGAAATTCACTGCTTATCCACCAGCAGTTGCATCCAGGCATGCTTGCTGCTGTCCCTACTGCCATTCTGTGTCCACGTCCCGACCTGGTTCCACTCCCTCACTCCCTGCAGCTCTGGAATGTCCCAGGCCCTGACATATACTCAGGGCTGAGTGCTTTGTGGACGCAGTTTGCAGTGCCTAGAGCCTGAGGACCACTACAGCTCAAATGCGTCACCTCCCCTGTACCACCTCTGCTCATGTGCATGCTCCATTGTCCCATAACCTCTGACAAAATGCAAGTTCAAAGATAAAAGATTATTAAGAATTTCAGACTTCCCTGGCGGTCCAGTGGTTAAGACTCCATGCTTCCACTGCAGGGGGAGTGGGTTTGATCTCTCGTCAGGGAACTAAGGTCCCACATGTCGTGCAACGTGGCCAAAAAAAAAAAAGTTATTAAGAATTTCAAGACACTCAGAGCAGAGCATTAAAACAAGCATGGGGTCCTTCTCAGCATGGAGTCCTAAATGACTGTATAGGTTGCACGCATGAGAGGAACTCTCAGGGCTCTGTAGATATACATGACAGAGATTTCACTTACCAGCTCTCTCCAATTCATCTTCCTGTATCATGGAAGCTCAGTTCTGATATTTTCATCAAAGAGCCATTATTTAGTGTTTGGGTGGATGAGAATAAACTCACAAGACTAAGAATGCACAGTCAAAAATGGGAAGAGTCTGATGCCACAGAAGCCAAGAGAAATGATTTCAAGAAGGATAAAGTAACCAATGGTGTTAAGTGACACCAAGAGGTCATCAGTAAGATCAGGACTGAAAACTTTGTATTGACTTTAGCAACACAGAAGTCCCATGATCTTAGATCTTAGTGATCTTAAAAATAAGTTGTTTCAATGGTGAAATGCAGGCTGAAGCTAGATCGGAAGTACATGGAGGAATGAGTAGAAGCTGAAAAATGGACTCCTGCAACCCCTTTTCTGCTGAGGCCTGAGGGTCCATAGATATGGTCCCTTGACTTGACTTGATCCCAGGTTCCTGCTTCTCCACCACCATAGTGTTGCCTTCTTCTCTGAGCCACCCTTCCCTTTCTGTGACATGCAAGAAGGGGTCCCAGGGAAGGAGATCAGGTAGGCTGTAATACTTTGTTGCCTCTTATTCATTAGTCTTGATACATTTCACATTTTGGACATCTCAGATTGGATAAACCTTGCTCATTACATTCTACTGCAGTTTGCAGACCCTTTGATTGGACTTTGAACACAAATTTCTCCACTTAGCAACTCAGTCAACAAAAGTTGATAATAGGGGAAAGTCACACCCAACCCATCAAAACCGTATTAGTCAAGTCAGATGCATCACAAATGCCCACCGTACTTTGGCCTCATCAGTAGTGCCCCTTCTTGATGAGTAATCAAATACCACCCTTGTCTGGATTAGTACAGTAGCCTACAACAAGTCTTCCTGCTTATATCTTTGCTCCCAATCACAGCAGCCAGAATGATACTTTAAAAATGTTAACTCAGATTATGTTAGTTCTCTCTTTAAAACTTTCCTTTGGCTGCTTGTTTCACTCAGAGAAGAATTCAACATTCTAACAGTGGCTAATAAAACCCTCCTTACTCACGTCTCTGACCTCTTCTCTTAGAGCTCGCCCCTTCATCACCCTGCTGGAGCCATACTAACTCCTTGCTGTGCTTCAGTCCTGCTAGGAAAACCCAGATCAACCTAATTATTAACCTTAGTCAGCCCTGCTTTTTCTTTTTTCATAGCACTTATCACCTTTCTGAATGTAACTCTGGGAGGGCAGGGATCTTTTTTTATTGATGTATCCCAAGTGCCTAGAATGGTGTCTAGTACATAGTAGGTGCTCAGTAAGCGCTTCTTTTAAAAACAAAAATTTCAACTTGGTTACTATTTTGACTGGCATTTCTCCTAATCCTGTTCTGCCTCCCTCCCCCATTTTCACCTGGAGGGTCTGGGGGTTCTTCTCTGAAACTCTGTTTCAAGAACCAATTTGAACTTTTAAAGATTGAGATATAATTCAACTACTATAAAATTAATTCTTTCAAAGTGTGCAATTCACTGGTTTTAGTATATACATAAGGCCGTACAACCATCACCACTATCTCATTTCAGAATATTTTCATCATTCCCCAAAGAAACTTCATAGCTTTTAGCAGTCACTCTCCATTCTCATATCCCTCATCCCCAAGCAACCACTGATCCACTTTCTGTCTCTATAGATTTGCCTGTTCTGGACATTTTGTAAAATGGAATCATATAATACACATGGCTTCTTTCATTTAAGATAATATTTTCAAGGTTCAGCCATGTTTAGCATGTTACAAAACTTCATTCCTTTTTTTTCTTGTTTTTTTTTAGTTTTATTGGATTTTAATTGCTTTACAAGGATGTGTTAGTTTCTGTTTTACAACAAAGTGAATCAGTTATACATATGTTCCCATATCTCTTTCCTCTTGCGTCTCCCTCCCTCCCACCCTCCCTATCCCACCCCTCTAGGTGGTCACAAAGCACCGAGTTGATCTCCCTGTGCTATGCGGCTGCTTCCCACTAGCTATCTATTTTACGTTTGGTAGTGTATATATGTCCATTGCCACTCTCTCACTTTGTCACAGCTTACCCTTCCCCCTCCCCATATCTTCAAGTCCATTCTCTAGTAGGTCTGTGTCTTTATTCCTGTCTTACCCCTAGGTTCTTCATGACTTTTTTTTTCCTTAAATTCCATATATATGTGTTAGCATACGGTATTTGTCTTTCTCTTTCTGACTTACTTCACTCTGTATGACAGACTCTAGGTCCATCCACCTCATTACAAATAGCTCAATTTCGTTTCTTTTTATGGCTGAGTAATATTCCATTGTATATATGTGCCACAGCTTCTTTATCCATTCATCCGATGATGGACACTTAGGTTTTTTCCATCTCCTGGCTATTGTAAATACAGCTGCAATAAACATTTTGGTACATGACTCTTTTTGAATTATGGCTTTCTCAGGGTATATGCCCAGTAGTGGGATTGCTGGGTCATATGGTAGTTCTATTTTTAGTTTTTTAAGGAACCTCCATACTGTTCTCCATAGTGGCTGTACCAATTCACATTCCCACAAACAGTGCAAGACTGTTCCCTTTTCTCCACACCCTCTCCAACATTTATTGTTTCTAGATTTCTTGATGATGGCCATTCTGACTGGTGTGAGATGATTTCTCATTGTAGTTTTGATTTTCATTTCTCTAATGATTAATGATGTTGACCATTCTTTCATGTGTTTGTTGGCAGTCTGTATATCTTCTTTGGAGAAATGTCTATTTAGGTCTTCTGCCCATTTTTGGATTGGGTTGTTTGTTTTTTTGTTATTGAGCTGCATGAGCTGCTTGTAAATTTTGGAGATTAATCCTTTGTCAGTTGCTTCATTTGAAAATATTTTCTACCATTCTGAGGGTTGTCTTTTGTTCTTGTTTATGGTTTCCTTTGCTGTGCAAAAGCTTTGAAGTTTCATTAGATCCCATTTCTTTATTTTTGTTTTTATTTCCATTTCTCTAGGAGGTGGGTCAAAAAGGATCTTGCAGTGATTTATGTCATAGAGTGTTCTGCCTATGTTTTCCTCTAAAAGTTTGATAGCTTCTGGCCTTACATTTAGGTCTTTAATCCATTTTGAGCTTATTTTTGTATATGGTGTTAGGGGGTGATCTAATCTCATACTTTTACATGTCCCTGTCCAGTTTTCCCAGCACCACTTATTGAAGAGGCTGTCCTTTCTCCACTATACATTCCTACCTCCTTTATCAAAGATAAGATGACCATATGTGCGTGGGTTTATCTCTGGGCTTTCTATCCTGTTCCATTGATCTATATTTCTGTTTCTGTGCCAGTACCATACTGTCTTGATTACTGTAGCTTTGCAGTAGAGTCTGAAGTCAGGGAGCCTGATTCCTCCAGCTCCGTTTTTCGTTCTTAAGACTGCTTTGGCTATTTGGGGGCTTTTGTGTTTCCATACAAATTGTGGAATTTTTTGTTCTAGTTCTGTGAAAAATGCCAGTGGTGGTTTGATAGGGATTGCATTGAATCTGTAGATTGCTTTGGGTAGTAGAGTCATTTTCACAATGTTGATTCTTCCAATCCAAGAACATGGTATATCTCTCCATCTATTTGTATCATCTTTAATTTCTTTCATCAGTGTCTTATAATTTTCTGCATACAGGTCTTTTGTCTCCTTAGGTAGGTTTATTCCTAGATATTTTATTCTTTTTGTTGCAGTTGTAAATGGGGTGTTTTCTTGATTTCATTTTCAGATTTTTCATCATTAGTGTACAGGAATGCCAGAGATTTCTGTGCATTAATTTTGTATCCTGCAACTTTACCAAATTCATTGATTAGCTCTAGTAGTTTTCTGGTAGCATCTTTAGGATTCTCTATGTATAGTATCATGTCATCTGCAAACAGTGACAGCTTTACTTCTTTTCCAATTTGGATTCCTTTTATTTCCTTTTCTTCTCTGATTGCTGTGGCTAAAACTTCCAAAACTGTGTTGAATAAGAGTGGTGAGAGTGGGCAACCTTGTCTTGTTCCTGATCTTGGTGGAAATGCTTTCAGTTTTTCACCATTGAGGATGAGGTTGGCTGTGGGTTTGTCATATATGGCCTTTATTATGTTGAGGAAAGTTCCCTCTGTGCCTACTTTCTGCAGGGTTTTTATCATAAATGGGTGTTGAATTTTGTCAAAAGCTTTCTCTGCATCTATTGAGATGACCATATGGTTTTTCTCCTTCACTTTGTTAATATGGTGTATCACTTTGATTGATTTGCATATATTGAAGAATCCTTGCATTCCTGCAATAAACCCCACTTGATCATGGTGTATGATCCTTTTAATGTGTTGTTGGATTCTGTTTGCTAGTATTTTGCTGAGGATTTTTGCATCTATGTTCATCAGTGATATTGGCCTGTAGTTTTCTTTCTTTGTGACGTCCTTGTCTGGTTTTGGTATCAGGGTGATGGTGGCCTCGTAGAATGAGTTTGGGAGTGTTCCTCCCTCTGCTATATTCTGGAAGAGTTTGAGAAGGATAGGTGTTAGCTCTTCCCTAAATGTTTGATAGAATTTGCCTGTGAAGCCATCTGATCCTGGGCTTTTGTTTGTTGGAGGATTTTTAATCACAGTTTGAATTTCAGTGCTTGTGATTGGTCTGTTCATATTTTCTATTTCTTCCTGATTCAGTCTTGGCAGGTTGTGCATTTCTAAGAATTTGTCCATTTCTTCCAGGTTGTCCATTTTATTGGCATAGAGTTGCTTCTAGTAATCTCTCATGATCTTTTGTATTTCTGCAGTGTCAGATGTTACTTCTCCTTTTTCATTTCTAATTCTATTGATTTGAGTCTTCTCCCTTTTTTTCTTGATGAGTCTGTCTAATGTTTTATCAATTTTGTTTATCTTCTCAAAGAACCAGCTTTTAGTTTTATTGATCTTTGCTATCATTTCCTTCATTTCTTTTTCATTTATTTCTGATCTGATCTTTGTGATTTCTTTCCTTCTGCTAACTTTGGGGTTTTTTTGTTCTTCTTTCTGTAATTGCTTTAGGTGCAAGGTTAGGTTGTTTATTCGAGATGTTTCCTGTTTCTTAAGGTAGGATTGTATTGCTATAAACTTCCCTCTTAGAACTGCTTTTGCTGCATCCCATAGGTTTTCGGTCATCATGTCTCCATTGTCATTTGTTTCTAGGTATTTTTTTTATTTCCTCTTTGATTTCTTCAGTGATCACTTTGTTATTAAGTAGTATATTGTTTAGCTTCCATGTGTTTTTATTTTTTACAGATCTTTTCCTGTAATTGATATCTAGTCTCATAGCATTGTGGTCAGAAAAGATACTTGATACAATTTCAATTTTCTTAAATTTACCAAGGCTTGATTTGTGACCCAAGATATGATCTATCCTGGAGAATGTTCCATAAGCACTTGAGAAAAGTGTGTATTCTGTTGCAAAACTTCATTGCTTTTTATGGTTGAACACATCACATTGTATGTCTATACATTTAGTTTATTCATTCATTAATTTATGGACATTTGGGTTGTTTCTACTTTTTGACTGTTATAAATAATGCTGCTATAAACATTTGTGTATAGTATGTTCGAACACCTGTTTTTAGTTCTCTTGGGTATACATGTAAGCATAAAATTGCCGGGTCATAAGATAATTCCATATTTAACATTTTGAAGAACTGCAAAACTGTTTTTCAATGTGCCTGTACCATTTTACATTCCCATCAGAACTAGAGGGTTCTAGTTTCTCCACATATTTGTCAATACTTGTCATCGTCTGTCTTTTTTATTATAATTATCTTCGTGGCGGTGAAGTGGTAGCTCATGGTGGTCTTGATTTGCATTTCCCTAATGACTAATGATTTAAGTATATTTTCATGTGCTTATTGGCTACTTGTATATCTTCTTTGGATAAATGTCTATTCAAATTCTTTGCTCATATTAAAAGTGATTACTTGGGTGTTTTTTTTATTGTTGAATTTTAAGAGTTTTTAAAAAAATATATTCTGGATACTAAACCATTATCAGATGTATGATTTTCAATATTTGTTTCCATTCCATAGATTGCCTCTTTACTTTCTTGATGGTGTTCTTTGATGTACAACAGTTTTAAATGTTGATGAAAGCCAATTTACCTATTTATTCTTTGATTGCTTCTGCTTAGGTGTTATAGCTAAGAAATCATTGCCTGATTCACTCCTATGTTTTCTTCTGATTTTATAGTTTTAGCTCTTACATTTAGGTCTTGGTACATTTTGAGTTGAGTTTTGAATATGTTATTAGGTACGGGGTCCACCTTCATTCTTTTGCATGTGAAAAACTAGTTGTCCCAGCACCATTTGTTGAAAAGACTATTCTTTCCCTAATATTTTGTCTTGGTAGCCCTTGGTAGTCAACTGAAAATCAATTGACTGTAAGTGTTTGGGTTTATTTCTGGACACTCAATTCTATTCCATTGATCTATATGTCTGTCCTTATGCCTGTCCCATATATTCTTGATTACTGTAGCTTTGTAGTAAGTTTTGAGATCAATAAGCATAAGTTCTCCAACTTTGCTTTCCTCTTCAAGATTGTTTTGATTATTTAGGCTCCCTTGCAATTCCATATGAATTTTTTAAATAGAAATTTATTTATTTATTTTTGTTTGTGTTGGGTCTTTGTTGCTGCATGTGGGCTTTCTCTAGTTGCGGCGAGCAGGGAGCTACTCTTCATTGTGGTGCGTGGGCTTCTCATTGCATAGGCTTCTCTTGCTGTGGAGCACAGGCTCCAGGGGCACAGGTTTCAGTAGCTGTGGCTCACGGGCTCTAGAGCGCAGGCTCAGTAGTTGTGGTGCCCAGGCTTAGTTGCCCACAGCATGTGGGATCTTCCTGGACCAGGGCTGAAACCGTGTCCCCTGCATTGGCAAGCGTATTCTTAACCACTGCACCACCAGGAAAGTCCCCCATATGAATGTTAAGGTTAGGTTTTCCATTTCTGCAAAAAAAAAAAAAAAAGGCCATTGGTATTTTGATAGGAATACACTGAATCTGTAGATTGCTTGGGGTAGTATTGCCATCTTTAACAATATTAAGCGTTTCAATCTGTAAAAATGGAATGTCTTGCTTATTTAGATCTTTAATTTCCCTCAGCAATGTTTGGTCAGTCTTCATTTACAAGTCTTGTATACCTTTGGTTAAATTTATTCCTAAGTATTTTATTTTATTTTATTTTATTATTATTTTTTTTTGCGGTATGGGGGCCTCTCACCGTTGCGGCCTCTCCTGCTGTGGAGCACAGGCTCCGGACACGCAGGCTCAGTGGCCACGGCCCACAGGCCCAGCCACTCCGCAGCATGTGGGACCTTCCTGGACCGAGCACGAACCCGTGTCCCCTGCATCCACAGGTGGACTCTCAACCACTGCACCACCAGGGAAGCCCATAGGTATTTTATTTTTTTGATGCTATTGTAATTGTCATTTTTTCTTAATTTTCAAACTGTTCATTGCTAGCGTGTAGAAATACAACTGATTGTGTCTTGATCTTGTAACCTTGCTGAATTTGATTATTAGCTCTAAAAGACTGCGTGTGGAGGGGACTTCCCTGGTAGCACAGTGGTTAAGAATCTGCCTGCCAATGCAGGGGACACGGGTTCAAGCCCTGGTCTGGGAAGATCCCACATGCCGAGGAGCAACTAAGCCCGTGCTCCACAACTACTGAGCCTGCGCTCTAGAGCCTGCGAGCCACAGCTACTGAAGCCTGTGCCCCTAGAGCCCATGCTCGCAGCAAGAGAAGCCACTGCAATGAGAGGCCCGTGCACTGCAATGAAGAATAGCCCCCTGCTTGCCGCAACTAGAGAAAGCCCACGTGCAGCAACGAAGACGAAACACAGCCAAGAATAAATGAATAAATAAATAAATAAATCTATTTCTAAAAAAAGATTGTGTGTGTGGATTCTTTAGGATTTTCTCTATATAAGATCATGTCATCTGCAAACAGCGATAGTTTAATTTCTTCTTTTCCAATTTAGATGCATTTTACTGCATTTTCCTGCCTAATTCTCCTGGCTACACCCTCCAGTACAATATTGATTCAAAGTATGACAGCAAACATCCTTGTCTTGTTCATCATGTTGTGGAGGAAGCACCTAGTCTTTCTCCATTAGGTGTTTTGACAGCGGTGGGTTTTTTGTACATTCCCTTTGTGAGGTTGAGGAAGTTCCCATTTATTCCTAACTTATTGTTTTTATCTTGAAATGGTGTTGGATTTTGTCAAATGTTTTTTCTGCATCTACTGAGATGATCATGTGGTTTTTGTTTCTTATTTTATTAATATGGTGTGTAACATTAACTGGAATTGGAATGTTGTACTGACTATGCATTCCTGGGATTAATCCCACTTGGTTGTGGTGTATAATGCTTTTATATGATGTTGCTGGATGTGGTTTGTTAGTTTACTGATGAGAATTTTTGCACCTATCTTCATTAGCGAGATTGGTCTGCAGCTTTCTTATAATATCTTTGGCTTTGGTTTTAGGGTAATAGTGACATCATAGGATGAGTTGGGAAGTCTTCCCTCTTCTTCTACGTTTGGAAGAGTTTTTAAGTGTTAGTGTTAGCTCTACATGTTTGGTAGGATTCACCAGTGAAGCCATCTGTTCCAGGGCTTTTCCTTGTGGGACATTTTTTTGTTTATGACTTCAATCTCTTTATTTTTTATAAGTCTATTCAAATATTCTATTCCTTTTTGAGTCAGTTTTGGTAGTTTATATCTTTATAGGAATTTGTCCATTTAATCTACCATGTGTAGATCTTTCTACTATAATTCCAGACACTGATAGTTAAAAATGTTTGAAAAGTGAATAAATTCTGAATTTTCTTGAATAAGGAGCCAAGTATTTGAATTTTTTAGCTTAAATACCCTAGAAGAATCTAATGTCACCTTGATAATAAAGGATTTGAGAGTTAAATCTTCAAGAAAATATGCAAATTAGACAATGTACTTACGTACCTAAATGGTATGCCCTAAGAGGAAGGTTAGAAAATGGTAAAACATCAGGTTTATGAGTTCAAAGCAAAACTAGTCCAATAATGAATAAAACATTTTTTCCTAAATAAGTACTATAAAACTTTTCTTCTTAACTGAAGGCATACCAAGGAAGTGAGATTCTAGATTGAAACTTTCTCTGAGATCGGGGCAATTCATGTTCATTGAATTAATTTTTTTTCCTGTCTCTTTCTATAGAATAGAAAAATAAATGAGTTATAAAGTAATCCCTCCTCAGAATCCAGATTTGTAGTAGTAATGTTAATATTTCATATCAAAAAAGAAAGTTTAAGACAACTGACATGGAAATAAATATTTTTAATGTAGAAGTATTTTCATACATTCTATCTTTATCCATTTCAGGAAGATTATTTTACCCGAGTATATGTATCTTTGTTCTTTGGAGTGTACCTTACTGTTTTTTTTTAAGTATCTTTTTTTGGCTTTAAGAAAGGGTGTTCATTTGAGCCTATTTAGTTAAAATTTTCAGCATTTAAGTGAAATTGCCCTCGATTAACTTTTGTTCAATATGTAATTATTTAATATTGGAAAATCCTCCTGACTTTATCAGGGATTTTGTTACATAATCTCTTTTCTTATCTGGTATAGCCAGGCATTTTTTCAACATTAAATTGGAGAGAGGGAGAGAGAGATGATAACTTGGCTTAAATGACATTAAACAAGCAACAAATTTACCAGATTTTTGGCTGCACACTCTAGGTATATGACTTGAGGTAGAAATTCATATGTTATTCTTGCCTGTGTGGCTTGTAGCATCCTGGATTCATATACTAGCAAGTTCAGTGTGGTCGAAGCATCATTGCAAATGGGAAAGTAAAGAGGTGGGGCTTTTTAGGTATCTTGACAAGGAGTTCTGATTTTTATTCTCTAGGAGATGGAGAACCATTCATGGGTTTTGACCAGTGATGAGACATGTGGTCATTTGCAGGAAACATTACTCTTGGAACTGTGTGGAGGTAGATCTGATCAGGTAAATCTTGTTTTTAGGGGAGGACACTCAGTCTTGTGTTAGATTGTTTGAAAGTCGGTTACAAGGCCATTTTGCCAAACCTTTCCATCCAGACCCAAAAGTTATTCCAATGAGAATCTAGAGCATAATCTAGATCATGTTACATAAGCCAGGTTGGACTTTGAAAAATGGAATGTCCTATTTTTATACGTTGCTAATAAAAACAACAAGCTTGTGACTGCTCTCTGAGAAGTCTAGGCAATACCACAGCGTTTTATTGTTTTAGTTTCTAGGACATTTATACTGCAATTTTCTGTTTCTAAAATGGTTCATAGGAAGAGGCATTATTTTATCTTTTGTATTCTGTAATATAATAAATGTCTATATTTGATATAACTTTTTCATTTCATCTTTATGACACTTCTTCCTTGGGTAGGTATTACTATCTTCATTTTAAAATCAAAGAAGCTGATGCTCAGTTAAGCAACTAGTCTTTATTACAGAAATAGCAGAATTGGAATTTGAAGCCAGGTCTCTCCAACTCCAAAGTCCTTTCTTTCCAATATACCACACTTCCTCTTTAATAGGACTTCTCTAATCGCAATGCCATCTTTCCTCTGTATACCCCCTTTCCAACATTTCCTTCATGTTGTCTGAGGCACTGGGTGAGTTAAAAAAAAATCTACCTGTCTCTGGGTTAGGGTAATTCAACTTACTTAATTGTTTAGGTCATGTAGCTCCTTGTTTCCTCCACAGTAACAGGATAAAGAAAGAGACAGAGGAGTTCTGCTTTCCAATGTCTTACATCACCCAGACAATTGGCAGCCAGGAGTCAGGCAGCTGCCACACTCTTCAGATGTCTATTTAAAGTTCAAAGAGATGTTGGATAACAATAACAAAGAGGTAAGCGTGGCCCTGACCAGCCCACCCCACAACAGGAAGAATGGCTGAAAAAGGTAAGATTTAAGACATCCAACTCTTTTGGCAAAAAAGGCTCCAGGCTCCCTGGTTTATTGTCTATTTCCCAATATTTGCTGTTTCTTAGTTATTCTGAAGAGTGTGGTATCTCTGCTAAAGGATCATTAACCGTATATGTTAGTGTGGCTGCAAAAAATACATTAGATACGCGATTTATGGACCATGTCTATACGTTACGTGAATAATTTCGAAAGGATCAGATAAACAAAAGAGCTTAATTTGTTCGTGCTTGTTTTGAAAGATAAGTTAGAGGTCAGTTATTCTCCAGTGTTGTACTGGATTTGAGGCATTGTGGTATGCTGGGCTAGCATTAAGGACATTTGAATTCTGTGTCAAATCTGCTATTAAATGGCCATGTGAGTTTGGGGGAAATCCCTCTACCTTTCTGAGTGTGTATTCTGATTCTGAAACAAAAATAAATAAAATAGGCTTAGTATGCTTCACGTCTGAATTTCTTGTTTTCTGGTTTTTAAATGTTTTTTATTTTTAAGAAAAATGATTGACTGTAATAAATGATAAAATGGGCTGAATATATATATATAGTGTCCAAGTAAGTTTTCAAATGCCTATGGGAATTGATGCTTTTAATCCTGATAACAATCTCATGAAATATGAAGTGTTATCATCATTCCCGTTTTATGGATAAGGAAACTGAGGCATAGCAAAGTTTAGTAACTTGCTTGAGATCACATATAAGAGCGTGGTGGCACCAGGTTTTAAACCCGGAGAGAAGAATTTTGGAATTACTGTTCATATTTAAAAAGAGGTTCTGTGCTTATTTGTGTTACTAGTGTGATGTATGCAGAGTATGTTGTGTTCCTAAATATTCCTATTTCAAACCAATGCTGCAGATTATAATAAAACTTAAAACACTACTGTTAACAGAACACAAATGCAGGTATACTTTGAGTATTTAAATGCACAGTCAATTGTATTGTTTTTACAAAGAATAATAAGTAATGGGATACACTACTTTTAGTGCTTTATTATATGTAAATTTCAGAACTGTATTAAAATATGCTTGTATAAAGTACTTAAAAGTTAATACCAATATTTTAATTGAGCATTTATAAGTTCTTTGAAATTGGGAAAAATACTAAATCAATATAGGAACAGTTCAAGAAATTACTACGTACTTCCACTGTAATGCTACCTTAATTCATAAAAAGGCTTTCATCCAAATGAGAGTAAAGAACATATCATAATGTTTCCTTTATCCTTAAAGCAATACCACAAGTCATTTAGAGGTTAACGCTTTGTTCAAGGTCACAGTGAGATGGACAAGCAAGGAAAGCTGCTGAACTTGTGAGAGTTAAGAGAGACTCCAAAACTTTTGGAAAAATAGATTTAAACTATAAAAATTCATTTTAATTTCAGAATATTTGCTGTTATGTGTCTTCTAATTTTAGAAGTGTCTCATTTCCTGATGATTTTAATAGCACTTAAAAAACTTCACTTTTAGAGTGATGGAAATTGTAATAGGAATGCAATTGCTAAGAATATGCATTTTCTTTGTTAGCTAATGGCATAAAATCTAACTGTTTTTCAATTAGGAATATATCTGAGGCTTTAACACAGGGACATTAATTCTATACTATGTCTTTCTGTGCTGTTTTGAATCATTTTGTGTGGTGTGTTGGTTGAAACAAGATTGAGATACAGTGAATATTTAAAAAAGGATACTTTTATAAGTTGCTTTTTTTTACAGGTAAGGGTACAAAGAGGAGACACAAGAGGAATTATTATACTTTTGTCTTTTACGCGTGTGTTGGATCAGTGTTGGTTGCCGTATTGAACCAGTTAAAAAAATAGAATCTCTTTTCTCAGTGATTACATAAGGTGTAATGCTTTCCTTTTCCTATGATAAAGGCAGCTATCAAGTCTAAGAACGATTTTCAACACCTTTCCCTATGTTATGACTAGTTTAGTAAGAATTACCTCAGAATCACTTTCCAGTGTTTCTATGTAAACAGCTGGTCTCTGTGTTATTGAACAAATGCATGAATCTGTTCTGTATACACCACACCCACACAGTAATTAGAGTTTACAAAGCCTTTGTAAACACATGATGCCATTTGATCCTCACAAAAACTCCTGGAGGTGGATAGCACAAGTTTCATTCTCTGTATCTTACAAATAGGGAAGTTCAAGCTCAGGATTGTCCAAGGTCACATAACTGTAAAAGGAAGGCCTATGGTTTGAACACAGGTCTTCTATTCCAAATACCCAGCTGAGTCACAAGTCCCTTTGTAGAAAAGAAAATAATAATCTTGTATGGATGTGATTAGACAGTGTATTTTTCCCTTAATATTATATCAGATTTCCTCTTATCCTTTTGATTCAGAAGATTTAATACCAACATGACCTACCTGACCTGTTTTCTCTTGTTTATTTTTTCAGCAGTGTCTACATTTTCACACCTTCTGGTCCCTATTCTTCTCTTGATTGGCTGGATTGTGGGATGCATCGTAATGGTTTATGTTGTCTTCTCTTAGAAAGGTAAAGTTTTCAATAATTGAATATGTTTCTTCACAAATAATACACATTACTCCAGAAATAATCTTTTCTGTTTTACTAATGGAATATTTTATCCTGCAGGCAAGAAGACTTCAGGTTGACATCATTTAGAAGAATTAAGAAAAGCATGAAATGACAGATTATTAAATGTTTCTTATGTAAATAACTGCAATGTTTGACATCAGTTTATAAAACTTGCATTTGTAAACTGGTACTTCAGTGGACATAAGAATCTCTTCAGAAACATGTTTAAAATTATGGGTACAAATAATAACTACAGGAAAATATAGATGAATTTCTCTATAACCTGGGAGTAGGAAAAATATTCCTACTTAATATGTATAAGCAACAGGAAAAAGTACGGTAAATGAAATTACATTAAATTTTTTGGCCACCCCTCAAAAAACAGAAAAAATGAGCTAGAGATAAGAGACAGTTCATAGAAAACAAAATGTGAATGTAAACTTGACCCTTAACCTCTTACAATAAGAGAAATGTAAATAACACTGCATTGAAGAACCATTACTCACCTGTCAGATGCGAAAAAATGAAGATATACCAATATATGTCTTGGTAAGGCTGTGGGGAAATAAGCACTCTCATATACTGTCTTTAGAAATTCAAAATGGTACAACATTTTTAGGGGTGTTCAGCAATCAAAATACCAAAATTGCATATGTATTTAACTTTTGACCCAGCTATCCCTCTTCTAAGAATATTGACATTTCCACAGGTACACTGCTAAAAATACAAAATGGTATATGCACAAGTCTATTCATTATGGCATAATCTGTTAGAATGAAACCCTGGAAAAAGCCAAATATCTATTAATAGAAGACTAACAAACTGTAGTCTATCTACATAATGTGGCACTTAAGCAGCTGTAAAAAGGAATGAATGAAGGGGGTTCTCTATATGCTGATGTGATGTTATCTCCAGGGCAAAGTATTTGGTGAAAAAAACAGGTACAGAACAATGTATGCTACCTTTTGTGTAAAAAAATGAGGGGTTATACCAATATGCACACATACCTGCTTATATTAAAATACCGGAACAGAGGAGTCACAAATGGCTAGATATCTCTGAGTGTCCCTTGTTTTGGAATCAAGTAAATATCTTATAAATTAAAAAAACAAAGAAAAAGAAAAATGTAATCCCCACATTTAAAGCAAACGGAAACAAATCTAATAGTATGTCAAATTGGCAGAGGACCTGTTAAAACACAGGTTGCTGGGTCCCATTCAGAGTTTCTGATTCAGAGGTATGGGGTGGGGGGCCTGAGAATTTCATTTCTAACAAGTTTTCAGGTAATGTTGATGCTGCTTGTCCAGAATCCATAATTTGAGAACTACTGCTCTAGAAGTGCTATGGTCTGAATGTTTGTGTCCCCTCAAAATTCATATGTGGAAATCCTAACTCCCCAACTTTGATAGTATTGGGTGTTAGGGTGGGGATTGGGAGGTGATTAGATCATGAGTGTGGAGCCCTCACGAATGGGATTAGCACCCTTATAAAAGAGGCCCCAGAGAGCTCTCTAGCCCTTTCACCTTGTGAGGACACAATGAGAAGTTTGCAACCTTAGAAGAGGGCCTCACTTGAACCTGGCCTTGCTGGCACCCTGATCTTGGACTTCCAGCCTCCAGAACTGTGAGCAAAAAACATTTGCTGTTTATAAGCTACCCACCCGTCAGTGTTGTTTTGAAATAGCAGCCCAAGTGGACCAAGACAAGAAGGGACCCAGTTTCTTCCTCGTAATTATAGCATTCTTTTCTATTCAATTAATTTTCCTACTGAAATTAATCTCATCAAAACAATTAGAGAAAACTTTGGCTTTATTCACTGATTTTTACCTTTTAAACTTGGTTAAACATTTCAAAAAATCTTTTTAAAAACTTCTGCTTAAAGCAATATTTATAAAATGCTAACATAAAATGTGTATAAATTTAGGGTCGACTATTTTCATTAACAACTTGACCTAGTTTTAGTTTTCTCCAGACTTGAGAAGAATGAACTTACCTTGAATCAGAGGGCTACTGGATATGGCTCCTGCAGTCTTGTGAAAGCTGATTGTTAAATTTTAAGGAATTTTGAAAGTTAGGCTACATCTCATTGGCAGCTGGAAATTGGCCACATGGGAGTATTTACATCACAGCAATCAACAAGTACTATAAATCAGGGCTTCTTCCCACTGGACAGCCACTTCTTAAGGACACCCCTGACCTGAGTCCCCTAGATTTCCCTGATGCTTATATGGTTTGTGAGCACTTCAAGACCATCTATCATTTTTCCCCCTTCTTCACATTCTGTTTGAGTTAATTAAAAGTATGGTCTTTCTATTCACTTGACCTCTTTCTCTGCTATAGACTTTAATGAGAAACCCATGAAAGCAGTAGACTTTCTCAGAATACATACATTTAAACAAAACTGTAGATGTTATTTCAAGATGCTATTTCAATGGATTTCCTGAAATCCATTAAAAGACTCCCTAGGTAAAGTAACCCCTGGGCTCTCACCAACTTTCTAAAGGTTTTAGGCTACTTTACAGCTTGGCTCTGGTTTCCCTTGGGGTTAAGGACATCAACTCATATTTTAGCTTTCTTCCTGGCTAGAGACTGGGTTTTTCTGTACTTCTTTCTGCCGACACCATTCCTGCATGACCTGCCATCTTTCTTGCATTTGTATACCACAGAGTCCTGGCATTTGGTTAGAAAGTTATAAAACAAAATTGTGGCAACCTATGTTTTATGTCAGAACAACTTTCCTTTCTTTAGTCTGGAGTCTTTTTCTCCACACGTACTGGTCCTTTTCTTTAGCCCTTTGAAGTTATAGGATATCTCATTTCTTGTTCAAATGTGTGCACAACTTTTCCCTGGAACACAAAAAGCTTCAGCACTTCCATAAATCTTAACTTTCTATCTTTGACAAATAATTTCTTATTTCAAGGGCTCAATATTCTTTTCCTTAGCACTTTAAAGCAGACTGTAATGTTGTTTTTAAGCAGCAGTAGAAATGAATTTCCCTATAATAAGTATTTTAATTCCATGTTTACACATCCAACCTGATCATTTTCTCAGAGAACAAAGAAAGCTTAGTGCAGTGAAAAGACCAAAAGTTTTGGAAGTCAGATTGTTGTATTCTAACTTGGGAGTCCTTTGAGTAGTTAAGTAATCTCTCTAACCTTAGTTTCTCAACTATAAAAGAATAATATTTTCATGGGATTGTTGTGAGGACTGCAGTGTTTTCTAAACCTGCCTGAACTGAAACAATTGAGTCATTTGTTTAAAAGACAGATTCTCAAGCTCCTGCTCTGGAGAGTTCATTTCAGTAGGTCTAGAGAAGGCCTATTAAGAAATCAATTCCCCAGGTGATTTTTAGTATCACAGAAGTTTGGAAACACACCTATCATATGTGTGTGTGTGTGTGTGTGTGTGTGTAGGCATTACTCCCTGGTACGTGAGACTCTGATCAATGACAGCTTATATCAGTAAATCCAAACCACTTTTCTGTTTATAGCTGCAACAAAAAATTAGCACTTTATTATATTAGCTTATATTACATTATACTTTTTAATTAATGAAGTATAATGATACATATTATTTGTCCATTAATATTTTCATATATGAGTTTCTTCCTCTGTTAAATTGAAGCCCTTTATGAGTGAATCTATTTCTCAGGTCTCCAACTCATAGTACAAAACAGACAACTAATAAATATGTAGCAAATGGGTAATTATTTCCTCCTTACAATATTCTTGAATGCACAATGTTGATGTTCTAACTTTGAACTTTCAAGATGTCGTTGGAGCAATGTAAGCTGGATTGGAATTCTCAAAGAAGTGATTAGTGATCTGTGAACAATAGGATTAGGTAGGTGATGACATACAGATTTCACAAGGCATAGAATCTTAGAGGCTTTTAAATTTCCAAAACCTTCAGCTTACATTCTATCAAACTGCAGCTATAACTATTTGAGAAGAAGAGTTGTTTAATGAGTTAAGTGTTTCTTAAAATTTTCTGATTGCATAATGCTCGGCCTTACATCATCACCAACCTTTTCACTCTGTGCTCCTCCCCATCAAGGCATGTATTGATGTCAGAGCTGAGAATACTACTTTCTCTATACTGTAATTAGGACATAAAAACCTCTCAAAGAAAGCTTTTTTATTACTAGCCATGTCTGGAATAAGAGGTAAATTCCAATGAGTTTTGAAATATCTAAGGAAACTCCTCATGAGCAACAAAGCCTGGTAGAGCTGAGGAAATTTACTAGAGAATAGAGGGCTGGAGGTGAGATCCCTGTGCACAACCCACAGTAATGTTTCCATCTATGGTTGTCCCTCTGTGCCCACGAGTTCTGCATTATGGATACAACCAACTGCAAATCTAAAATATTTGAAAAAATTCCAGAAAATTCCAAAAAGCAAAAATTGAATTTGCTACACGCCAGCAACTATTTACATAGATTTACATTGTATTTACAACTATTTGCATTGCATTTATATTGTATTAGGTATTATAAGTAACATAGAAATGATTCAAAGTGGATTAAAAACCTAAATCTAAGACCAGATACTATAAAACTCTTAGAGGAAAACATAGGCAGGACACTCTTTGGCATAAATTGCAGCAATATCTTTTTGGATCTGTCTCCTAGAGTAATAGAAATAAATACAAAAATAAACAAATGGGACCTAATTGAACTTAAAAGCTTTTACACAGCAAAGGAAACCATAAACAAAATGAAAAGACAACCTACAGAATGGGAGAAAATATTTACAAACTATGCGACCAACAAGGGATTAATCTCCAAAATATACAAACAGCTCATGCAACTCAATATCGAAAAAGAGATAACCCAATCAAAAAAATGGGCAGAATATCTAAATAGACATTTCTCCTATTATGTATTTTAAATTTTCTATTTTATTTAGATAATTTCTCTGGAGATTATCATACTAAGTGAAGTAAGTCAGATGGAGAAAGACAAATATCATAAGATATCACTCATATGTGGAATCTAAAAAGATGATACAAATGAACTTATTCACAAAGCAGAAATAGACTCACAGACTTTGAAAACAAACTTATGGTTACCAAAGGGGAAAGATGGGAGAAAGGGATAAATTAGGAGTTTGGGATTAACATATAGACACTACTATATATATATAGACACTACTATATATGTATATGTTAGATAGTCATCAAGGACCAACTGCATAGCACAGGGAACTCTACTCAATTCTCTGTAATGGCCTATATGCGAAAAGACTAAAAAAGAGTGGATATATTTATATGTATAACTAAATCACATTGCTGTACACCTGAAACTAACACAACATTGTAAATCAAGTATACCTCAATATAAGATAAAAATTAAAAAGATAAAATTGGATACATAAAAAAATAAAGTACACAGGAAGATATGCATAAGTTATATGCAAATACTATGCCATTTTGTGTAAGGGACTTGAGCATCTGTGGATTTTGGTATCTACAGGGGTACTGGAATCAGTCCCATGCAGATACCCAGGGAAGACTCTAATGTCCATCTGTAGATCTTATAGTTAAATAAAGCTTCTCTTTTTATTTTCTGAGGAAATTATTTCCCATTTTTATTATTTATTTTATTATCCCTTATTATCGCTTATTGCCATTTCTCAGACATTGCCTCCCCCTTTTTCTTTGTTTCTATTTTTTTTTTTGGACAAGCAGAGGAATTCCACTTAAAACATAAATATACATTGGCCTAAGATTCCTTTATAGGAAAGAACACCGAAAGCTGAAGAATAATATTTTGAGTTGGTGATTTCCCAGAGAATGAGATGGATGAATGTTTTACTTTTATTTCACTCTCTTTTGAAAGTGATTTCTTGGTTTGCAAAAGTGAGATAGGTATGCAATTTCTTATAAATCATCTCAATGAATCCTGAGTGGGCACAGAGCTGGGGTTTTTTTTTCAGAAGGTCAGAAATAGTCAAGAGTTTAAGACTTTCATCATTATCCTAGATTTAAGTCCATTTTCAGTCATTTTCTTGGGCTGGACATACATGCCGTTATAAATTCAAAATTCTAAATGCCACATATATATATCTGTCAAAGTTCTTTTTTGGAGTTTATGTCTATGAATATTAAAAGAAATTAGATGTTGATTGCAATCTTGATGCTGAATGAAACAGGGTCATGGAGAAACTGTTTTGAGTTGTTATAGGTTACTCACTCTGTAAAATTGGTCCAGAAGTGAAGAGTAAATGGAAATAAGCTTGTTAGTGGTTTGCATACTGATGTGCTCAAAGCCACGTTTTCTCTCATCTGCATCAGGTGAAGGTATACTCAGGATAGGATGCATTTTGATTTAGAAAATGCAATCCCTTAGTCTAATAAACCTGGTAATCTCATCAGCATGTTGTAGACATTGGACATATTCCTCATTTATCTTGCTAAAGGTAGAAACTTGTTTTTGAGCCTGTTGACAATAGATGGACAGATTGCTTTGGAGTCAGAGTACAATCACCTCTTCAAGCAAGTGGCCAGATCCATCCAATTTTGTTTTTCCCTTTCTGCTCCTGTTCTTTTATTTAATGTTCTCTCGCTTTTCCTATTCTCATATTTAACCAACACACTTTTCCACTTTCAGTAGCCTGTGCAGAGTAATGGGATCACCTTTAATACCAGTAATTCAAACTTCCCTAGTTGTTGCTTCCCTCATGATGAGGAACCCAGGAGGGTCTCACGCGGGCATATAAATAAATGTCTGCTTCTTCTAGTCACCACTTCTCCTCTGCAGAGCCCCACAGTTTCTCCCAGGCACCATGGATGCTTTCCCACTTCTCCCTACCTGTCCCATCAGAGCTCTCATTGGATTTGTGTGGTGGTCTACAGTCAAGTTGCTGTTTGTGGAGTTCTAAAGCAGCACTGCCTAGGCCACAATGTGCCTCAGAGTTTAATTAAATAGTTATTTCCATTTTTATCCTCAGCCTCTCCTCTCTCTCCCTAGAACCCAGACATACATCCAGGGCAGGCCCAGACGGACTCACCCGCCACACTGAATTCACAATCGCTGCACCAAGCTCCTCAAGCCTGGCTCCTTCTCTGACAGAGATGAGTTCCTCCAGGGGGCTCCTCAGGTTTCTGCAAAAAGCCTTTAGTTCAGTGGCCCCATTAGTATGCCAAACAGGCTGAGAACTGTTTGGATCTCACTGCCACCCTGGTAACATATCTGGATTCTCAGAGTCCTCTGATACAAACAAGTGGGGTCAGTTATAATTTAAAACAAAATACAGGGGCTTCCCTGGTGGCGCAGTGGTTGACAGCCCGCCTGCCGATGCAGGGGACATGGGTTTGTGCCCCAGTCTGAGAAGATCCCACATGCCGCGCAGTGGCTGGGCCCATGAGCCATGGCCGCTGAGCCTGTGCGTCCGGAGCCTGTGCTTCACAACAGGAGAGGCCACAACAGTGAGAGGCCCGCGTACAGCAAAAAAAAAAAAAAAAAAAAAAAAAACAAGTCTTAACCCACCAAACTGATTTTAAAATCAGTGGCTTGACCAACAATTTGAAAAGCACTACTTAGAATTCAGTATTTTTAGACATTACCATCTTGGTAAAAGCTTTCTCTGACCACCCATATCTCCAAACATACACACACACACCCATCTAGGGTCTTTATTCTTTCTAAGTGAGACCATTTCCCTTTTGCATCCACCACTAGATGGTAAACTTCTTCAGTGTAGGACATGTGAGAAAGTAGGATTCACTGGAAATAACAGGGAAATGTCCAACAGATATATGTCAAGTGAATGAATGAATGCCTGAACATTGCCTTTAACCAAACAGCCTCATGAGACATATCAAGTGTGTGAAGCTCTTAGCACAATGTCTATCACTTATTGAATGTTCAATTTGTATGAGATTATTTTAGTCATTATTAGTATCACAAACTTCCTCATTACTTCTTACATACATTCTTATTTATTGCACCCAACAACTCTGTGAAGTAGATGTTATCATCATCTCCATGCTGTGGAGATAAGGAAACTGGAGTGCAGAGATGTTGAGACTTATTCATGATTATTATAGTTAATATTATTACAACCAGGACTTGAACACACATCTTCTGATTTCGAATTACAAATTGTTCTTCAACTATACTATATGATCACCAAATTACCAGATTTTTTTTCCAACTATACTGTGAGATGCACCAGATTTCAGGGGAAGGAAATCATTGACCTAAATAAGGGATTGACAGCCACATGTTTCTTCTGGGCAGTACTTCATTTTCATGCTTCTTGGTCTTCACAGTTAAATCCTGTAGCAAGACCTCCCTTACCTCCTTTAGCCTCCTTTTGGTTTTCTATAATTTTCTGTTATTTCAGTCCCATTCTGTGCAATGTTTTCAAGTTCTTAGATTTCTAACAGTCCCTTAATATAAAGGCAACTTGTACCATAGAACTTAAGGCTCTTGACCAGCTCTATATCTGGGCTGCCTTCTCTCTCTTATAGCTCTAAGCCACTTTTGTACATTCTGTTCCAAAAAGAACCACTATTGGCCCTAACATACTCCACCTCTCTTCCCAACACCTACATTTATACAACTGTTGATACTTCCTTCCACCCTTTAAATTTTGGCTCAACATGAATCTCCTCCATAGAACTTTAAACCTTTCTCTATATCTGCAGATACGGAGAGTAGTTGAGAGTTTTCATGTTGTCAGTACTGTACAGAGATATTCACACAGGTGTTTGGAAGTAAAACTATAATCCCTAGATGTCAAGAGTTTTTAGATGCTTGCATAGTTCTAATAAGAGTAACTTATGTAGAAGACTATCATCAAAAGGTACATATGCAATAAATGACTTCTCTCTAAACATTTCAAACAATACAGAAGAAAGTAAAAAGCTTAGATTCCCTTCACCTATCTTTAATTCTACTCCCTGGTCAGAGATAACCACAATTAGCAATTTAGTAGGTATCAATCCAAAAATCATTTCAATGCATTTACAAAATAGTTTGCATGTTATAATTGTAAAAATGCTTTCTTATACATTATTTTGCTTGATTCTCATGAAAGCTCAGTGTATCTAGATGTGTGTAATGAGACTTATGAAGGTGGACTTGCCCAAAATTTCACAGCTGGTCACCAGCTCAGCTGAACTTAAATTCTTGACCCAGGACTCTGAATCACATGCTAAAAGTACTGTTCTAAGCATTTTGCCTGTGTTAGCTCATCTAATCTTTATGATGGCTTTCTTAACTAGGTGTAATTATTATGTCCATTTAAAGATGAAGAAACAGATTCAGAAAGGTTAAGTAACAAGCTCCAGTCACACAGTTTGACACTATCAGAACTTGAACCCCAGGCAGTATCCTTTTGAGCCTGGAGATCACTATGTTATGTTGTATATTCTTTCTGCTATAGTAAATTCTGTCTCAAAGCCTGTGCATTTAAGCCTGGTAGAGCTGCAGAGAGCATTGTACTCTTACAGCAAATGATTTAGATCTTATTTATGCTGCTGCATGTATCTATATTGCTTATATTTCTGTATCCCATTAGATTGTCTCATCATGTAGTTAAAGCACTCTGAACAGCTCTCCTTGGTGTGAGATGCTCAATAGTCTACCTTCTTTCCTCCCCTCCCCCTCTTTTTTTCTTCTTCTTCTAAGGCAGAGGCTGATGTATTCACCTTCCCACCACTCTTGATTGTATATCCACTAAAGGCAGTGTACAGTGACGATGATGTGGGAGCTCTGAAAGTCTCCCTGGGGGTTGCCTGTAATGTCTCTAGAAAGTGATGATTTTAAAACTTTCAAGTTTAGGGACTTTGCTTCACAGTCTTGGGACTTACATGTGATACAAAAATACTCACAAAAATAATCCTTTAGAAGACTTCAAAAAAATCTACACCTACATAAATTCACTTTAGAGAAAAGTGAAAAAAATAAATCAGTGGGCATTTCAGTAGTAACTCTAATACAGGAATCCAAAGAGGTTTTAAAACAATAACAGCAGCAGCAGCAACTCATTAATCATTGTAACTTTATGGACACAGTTAGTGACAAGGAAAACTTTGGAGAAGAAAAGTGGTGTGATGTGTAAACATGTCAGGTCATAGGAACAGAGTGGAGTCAAAGCAGAGAGCAAGGTTTTGTGATGCATCATCTGGAGGAAAGCAGATGCAGGGTCAAGTGTAGGGCAGAGCTCTTTGTTACATTTTCAAGCCATATCCAAGTTTTCACTGATGTCAATGTAAGAAATTTAGCTACTGAGAAGCATTTGAAACTCATTGCCTATGATAATTTTGCTAAACAGTTATCAGCTGGAATTTCTTCTTTTAGGGGAAGGCCATAGCCCAGGGAGTGAAAACATTAGTGCCCTTCTGATTAATCATCTTAGTCTAAGAAACAGTAAAGGAAAAATCCGACTCAATACTCAGCTCTGGAAAAACTGTTGGAATTGTTCTGCCCTTGAGATAGGTGAAGTATGAGTTGGTGACTGCCTATAGAAGAAGAACTTGAAGAACAATGGAAACCTAAAGGCTCAGTAATGATCAATCATGCTGTAGTTAGACTGATTTCTGACAAAACTACTCGATGTATTGTCTTTTTTTTTTCCACATCTGGCCCATAGTTTGATAAAGGAGTATAAGGGAGATTTTTTCCCTAGCAAGTTGATGAAAATGTGTTTTACAACCAGACCAGAGATCTGTGTAGTATGAATTATCTTTGCAAATAAGTATCCAAAGCTATATTGTTGTTTGGTGTTGTGTGGGTAAGGATTGGTTTCTCTCAAGTCAGTGCACTCTGTATTTATAAAGCCTACCCCTCAAACCACCTTTCTAACCCATCCCTCTAAATCTTATTTATTGCTTTTCAGTAATTCACTACTATCATTTTTGCTCCCATTAGGTTCTATCTAAAGGAATTTTAATCATTTAGTAAAGAAAATAAAGTCTGTGTGGCTATGTGTGTGTCTCCTGAAAGAGAAATTTGACAAAGACGTTTCCTTCCTTTTAAAACTATATCAAGTCTTTGGGTATTTCTTATTCCAGTAGTTTTCAAAATTTGGTCCCTGACCTAGTAGTATCAGCATCATCTGCAAACCTGTTTGAAAGGCAAATACTTTGAATCAGAAACTTTGAGGGTAGGGCCAAGCAACTGGTGTTTTTACAAGTTTTCCCAGTGAATCTGAGGCACACATGCTCAAGTTTGAGAATCCAATGCAACATGTCCCCAAGCCATCTCTCTAACTTTCCTAACATATCATCTCAGCTTGGGCATGTATCAATAAAAATACTGACACAGTCTATTTCTTTGAAATCCATGAAGTTCTTTTTAAATTAAAGATTACAAAATGGTTTTTGCTCTCTTTCTGAATCTGGCACTAATTTAGTCATGGTGAATTCTACATTAATATACATGTCGATAATTTAGGGGTCCCAGATTCACATGGGGACAGCAAGGTAGCAGAAGTGAGAGAGATGGAAAACCAATATAAGAAAAACAGGAAATACTGACAACTTTGTGAACAAATGGAGAGTTCACTCCTTCCTGCTCAAATTCATTGAAATACATATCTCAAAGAATATTGTCTGTTAGAACATATCTTCCTACAATCTTTGGTTTACACTGCAGCCAATAAAACAAACAAAAAGATCTATTTAAAGTCTACTCTCAAGGAGAGAACTTGTAAATAGTGATTTTAATTCTGATTGCTGTTGGAATTACATATATATGTAAATAAAATAAAAATGTATAGTACAGTAAAATTCTTTGCTTTGAGTTACACTTTAGGAAACCAAAGTAGGGTTTATAACTAAGTTTAAAGGCTTGTGCAGGCTTTGAGATCTTTTTACAATGACTTGATTTTATTTCCTCATCTGATTTCACTTAGTATTAAGTTAAGAAATATATGCAAGAGCAAATACAAGACAGCTGTAACTTGTAAACACATGAAAGTGTGGGGAGGCAGAGAAATTAATGTAAGATCTACTTTTTTGATCTAAGATCACTACTATACAGGACTCTTGGGCTTTTGGATAAAAAGTTAATATAAGTAAAGCAAGTGTTACTGATGTCCTTTCATCTAATGAAGGTTTATAAAAGAAAACGACATTTCTGGTTTTTTTTCCCCTTTGAAGAGATGATATTAGCTTTCCAGTTAACAAATACTCCCCCCTCTCCTTCACCTCAAAATCTGAAAAACAGACTTTTTTTTTTAGCTTAAAGATTATATTTGTTTTTGCTGGGCTTCTGGAAACTATACTATACACTTAAATAAAATTTAGAGGAAGGGTCTCTTTTTTTCTTCCAGTTTTATTGAGATATAATTGACATATGGCACTGTTTGTTTTAGGTGTACAGCATAATGATTTGACTTACATATATCATGAAATGATTATCACAATAAGTTTAGTGAACATTCATCATCTCATACAGATACAAAATGAAAGAAATATAGATTTTCACAAGAAGAACTCTAATCTGAAGGGCCGGGTACAAGGCTTCTGCCTGTGGTACACAATGAGCAAGTGAAACTAGACGAAGCACAAAGGAAAAAAAGTTCCATCTAGGCAAACCACAAACTAGTGAAAAGTTTACTAAGGCAAGGCATTGGAGGAGAGATCTCCATGAAGACAGGAAGGAAGGCAGACTTTAAGAGCAAAAATTGGAATGGGAGCCGGGAGGAGCAGCCAAGAGGCAGAATAGAAAGACCCTGAGCTCACCTCCTCTCACAAGCACACCAAAATCACAATCATCTGCAGAACAACCATCGAGGAAAAACACGAGAACCCACCAGAAAAGATCTTCTACAACTAAAAACATAAAGATGGAACCACAACAAGATGGGGAGGAGGGGCAGACTTGTGATGTAATCAAATCCCATACCTGCTGGGTAGGCGACCCACAAAGTGGAGAATAATTATATTGCAGAGGTTGTCCCACAGGAGTGAGAGTTTTGAGCCCCCATGTCAGGCTCCCCAGCCCAGAAGTATGGTACGGAGAGGATGAGCCCCTAGAGCACTTCACATTAAAGGCCAGTGGGCTTAATTGCAGGAGCCCCACAGGACTGGAGGAAATAGAGACTTCACTTTTAAAGGGTGCACACAAAATCTCATGTATACCAGGACCCTGGACAAAAGCAGTAATTTGATAGGAGCCTGGGCCAAACCTACCTGCTGGTCTTGAAGAGTCTCCTGGAGAGGCAGGGCGTGACTGAGGCTCACTCTGGGGATGTAGACACTGGTGGTAGATATGGTAGTGAGCATTCAACTGCATGAACACTCCTGGCAGCTGCCATGTTGGCTAATTAGCCACACCCAATAGCCTACAGGCACCAGTGCTGGGACTCCTCAGACCGAACAACTGGGTGGGGATACAGCCCCACCCATCAGCAGACAGACTGCCTAAAGACTTCCTGAGCCCACAGCTGCCTAGACATGGCCCTGCCCATCAGAAGGCCAAGGCCCAGCTCTACCTACCAGTGGGCAAGCACTGACCCTTCCTGCCAGGAAACCTGCACAAGCCTCTAGACCAGACTCACCCACCAGGGGGCAGACACCACAGGCAAGAAAACTATGATCTTGCAGCCTGTGGAATGAGTCTGCCAACAACAAGCCAGACCCTACACTGAGACCAGCTTGGCCCTGGCCCTTCCCACTAGCAAGCCAATGCAACCTTTGAGACACACTCACCCCAAACCCAACCATATCAGCAACCAGCCCTCCTCCTTCAGTGACTGAAACAAACTCTGGGATCCCTGGGCCCTGCAGCCAGACTCCAGGAACAAGATTTGCCTGCCAGCAGTCCGGCACTAACCCCAGGATCTATCTTTACCTGCCAGTGAGTGGACCCTGACTCTGCCCACCAGTGAGCCACCACTAGCCCCAGGGGCCCCCATGGTTCTACAAACATCCATCTTGTGACCAGGCCCCACTAAAGAGCAGCCAGAAGTATCTGCACAAGGCAGGGTCTGGCAACCAACCAGACAAGGGGCCAACCAAGCCTACCAGACAGCCCGCATAGTCAGCCCACAACACTAGATAGACACATGCTCTAGGGGTTCTAGGGGAACCCCTAGAGCATATAGCTTAGGTGATGAGAAGGGAGGACACTGCTTGGACGCATAGGACATTTCCTCAGAGAGCCACTTCTCCAAGATCAAGAAATATAACTAACCTACCAAATACATAAAAATACACATTGCAACTTAGACAAAATGAGGTGACAGAGGAATGTGTTCCAGATGAAAGAACAAGATAAACCCCCGGAAGAAGAACTAAGTGAAATGGAGATAGGCAATCTACCAGAGAAAGAGTTCAGAGTAATGACTGTAAAGGTGATCAAAGCATTCAGGAGGAGAATGGATGCATAGAGTGAGAAGTTAGAATTTTTAAACAAAGAGTAAGAAAATATAAAGAACTAACCAGAGATGAAGAATACATAAATTAGATGAAAAAAAAATACACTAGAAGGAATCAAGAGTAGACTAAATAATACAGAAGAATGAATCAGTGAGCTGGAAAACAGAGTTGTGGAAATCACTGCCACTGAACAGAAAAAAGAAAAAGAATTTTAAGAGATCCCTGGGACAACATCAAGCACCCAATATTCACATTCTAGGGGTCCCAGAAGGAGAAGAGAGAGAGAAAGAACCTGAGAAAATATTAAAAGAGATAATAGCTGAAAAATTCCCTAACCTGGGAGAAGAAAGAGTCACCCAAGTCCAGGAAGCACAGAGTCCAACGCAGGATGAACCCAAAGAGGAACACATCAAGACACATTGTAATCAAAATGACAAAACTTAAAAATAAAGAGAGAGGTGCTTCCCTGGTGGCGCAGTGGTTGAGAGTCCGCCTGCCGATGCAGGGGATGCGGGTTCGTGCCCCGGTCCGGGAGGATCCCACATGCCGTGGAGCGGCTGGGCCCGTGAGCCATGGGTGCTGAGCCTGCGCGTCCGGAGCCTGTGCTTCGCAACGGGAGAGGCCACAACAATGAGAGGCCCACATACCGCAAAAATAAATAAATAAATAAATAAAAAATAAAGAGAGAATACTAAAAACAGCAAGGGAAGAGCAACAAATAACATACAAGGGAACTCCCATAAGGCTATCAGGTGGTTTTTCAGCAGAAACTCTGCAGGCCAGAAGGGAGTGGCATGACTGTTTAAAGTGATGAAAGGGAAAAAACTACTACCAAGAATACCATACCCAGCAAGGCTCTCATTTAGATTTGATGGACAAATCAAAAGCTTTACAGACTAGCAAAAGTTGAGGGAATTCAGCACCACCAAACCAGCTTTACAACGAATGTTAAAAGAAATTCTCTAGGTGAAGAAGAAAAGGCCACAACTAGAAACAAGAAAATTACAAAATGAAAACCTCACTGGTAAAGGCAAACATACAGTAAAGGTAGGAAGTCATCCACACATGAATATGAAATCAAAACCAGTAAGCATGAGAGGGGGAGAATACAAATGCAAGATATTTAAAACACATTTGAAATTAAGAGATCAGCAACTTTAAAAAATCATGTACATATATAGACTGCTATATCAAAACACTACAGTAACTGCAAACCAAAAATCTGTCATAGATATACACACAAAAAATAAAAAGGAATCCAAAGACAACACTAAATATAGTAATCAAATCACAAGAGAAGAGGACAAAAGAGGAAAGGGGGAAAAAAAGACCTACAAAAACAAATTCAAAACAATTAACAAAATGGCAATAAGAGTATACACATTGATAATTACCTTGCATGTAAATAGATTAATGCTCCAACAGAAAGTCATAGACTGGCAGAATGGATACAACAACAAGACCCATATATATGCTGTCTACAAGAGACCCACTTCAGACCTAGAGACACATACAGACTGAAAGTGATGAGATGGAGAAAAGGTATTCCATGAAAGTGGAAATAAAAAGAAAGCTGGAGTAGCAATATTATATCAGACAAAATAGACTTTAAAATAAAGACTGTTACAAAAGACAAATAAGGACACTACCTAATGATGAAGAGATCAATCCAAGAAGAAGATATAAGAATTATAAATACATATGCACACAACATAGGAGCACCCCAATATATAAGGCAAATGTTAAAGACATGAAGGGAGAAATCGACAGTAACACAGTAATAGTGGGAGATTTACACCCCAATTACTTAAATGGACAGATCATCTAGACAGAAAATCAATAAGGAAACACAGGCCTTAGATGACACATTAGACCAGATGAACTTAACTGATATTTATACAGCATTCCATCCAAAAGCAGCAGAATACACATTCTTTTCAAGTGCACATGGAACATTCTCCAGGATAGATCACATGCTAGGCCACAAAACAAGCCTCAGTAAATTTAAGAAAATTGAAATCATATCAATTGTCTTTTCCAATCACAACACTATGAGATAGAAATCAACTACAAGGAAAGAAGTGCAAAAAACACAAACACGTGGAGGCTAAACAATATGCTACTGAACAACATCTGAATCACTGAAGAAATCAAACAGGAAATTTAAAAATACCTAGAGACAAATGAAAATGAAAACACGACCATCCAAGACCTATGGGACGCAGCAAAAGCAGTTCTAAGAGAGAAGCTTATAGCCATACAAGCTTACCTTAGGAAACAAGAAAATCTCGAATAAATTTCCTAACCTTACACTTAAAGGAACTAGAGAAAGAAGAACAAACAAAACCCAAAATTAGTAGAAGGAGAGATATCACAAAGGTCCAAGCAGAAATAAATGAAACAGAGATTTAAAAACAATAGAAAAGATCAATGAAACTAAAAGTTGGTTCTTTGAAAAGATAAAATTGGTAAACTTTAAGCCAGACTCATCCAAAAAAAAAGGGAGAGGGCCCAAATCAATAAAAGTAGAAATTAAAAAGGAAAAGCTACAACAAACACCAAAGAAACACAAAGGACCATAAGACACTAGTACAGGCAACTATATGCCAATAAAATGGACAACCTAGAAAAAATGGACAAATTCCTAGAAATGTGCAATCTCCCAAAATTGAACCAGGAAGAAATAGAAAATATGAATAGACCAATTACCAATAGTGAAATTAAATCAGTAATTTTTAAACTCCCAACAAACAAAATTCCAAGACCAGAGGGCTTCACAGGCAAATTCTATCAAACATTTAGAGAAGAGTTAACACATATCCTTCTGAAACTATTCCCAAAAATTCTAGAGGAAGGAACATTTCCAAGACAAAGATATCACACACAGAAAAAGAAAATTATAGGCCAATACCACTGATGAACATAGATGCAAAAATCCTCAACAAATATTAGCAAACTAAATCTAAGAATACATTATAAGAATCACACACCATGATCAAGTGGAATTTACCCCAGGGATGCAAGGATATTTCAGTATCGGCAAATCAATCAATGTGAAACACCACATTAACAAACTGAAGAATAAAACCATGTGATCATCTCAATCGATACAGAAAAAGCTTTTGGTAAAAGTCAAAATCCATTTATGATAAAAACTCTCCAGGGCTTCCCTGGTGGCACAGCAGTTGAGAGTCCGCCTGCCGATGCAGGGGACATGGGTTCATGCCCCGGTCCGGGAAGATCCCACATGCCACGGAGCAGCTAGGCCTGTGAGCCATGGATGCTGAGCCTGCGTGTCCGGAGTCTGTGCTCCACAACGGGAGAGGCCACAACAGTGAGAGGCCCGCGTACCGCAAAAAAAAAAAAAAAAAAAAAAAATATCTCCAGAAAGTGGGCATAGAGGAAAACATACTTCAACATAATAAAGGCCATGTATGACAAACCCACAGCTAACATACTCAGTGGCGAAAAGCTGAAAATATTTCCTCTAAGATCAGCAACAAGACAAGGATGCCCACTCTTGCTACTTTTATTCAACATAGCTTTGGAAATCCTAGACACAGCAATTAGAGAAGAAAAGGAAATAAGAGGAATCCATATTGGAAGGAAAGAAGTAAAACTGTCACTGTTTGCTGATGGCATGATTCTATACATAGAAATTCCAAAAGCACCACCAGAAAACTACTAGAGCTCGTCAATGAATTTGGTAAAGTTTCAGCATACAAAATTGATATACAGAAATCTGTTGCATTTCTATACACTAACAATGAAATATCAGAAAGAGAAATTAAGGGAACAATCCCACCTACCATTGCATCAGAAAAAATAAAACGCCTAGGAATAAATCTACTTAGGAGAAAAAAGACCTGTACTCTGAAAGCTATAAGATGCTGATGAAAGAAATTGAAGATGACATAAACAGACAGAAAGATATACCATGTTCTTGGATTGGAAGAATCAATATTGTTAAAATGACAATACTACCCAAGGCAATCTACAGATTCAATAGAATCCCTACCAAATTACCAATGGCATTTTTTCACAGAACTAGAAAAAATAATTTTAACTTTTGTATGGAAACAGACCCCAAATAGCCAAAACAATCCTGAGAAAGAAGAACCCAACTAGAGGAATCATACTCCCTGACTTCAGACTATACAAAAAAGCTACAGAAATAAAAACAGCATGCTATTGGCACAAAAACAGACACACAGATGAATGGAACAGAATAGAAATACAAGAAATAAACACATGTACTTATGGTCAATTAATCTACAACAAAGAAGGCAAGAATATACAATGGAGAAAAGACAGCCTCTTCAATAAGTGGTGCTGGGAAAACTGGACAGTTACATGTAAAAGATTAAAATTAGAACATTCTTTAACACCGTTCACAAAAATAATCTCAAAATGGATTAAAGACCTAAGTGTAAGACCAGATACTACAAAACTCTTAGAGAGGGCCTCCCTGGTGGCGCAGTGGTTGAGAGTCCGCCTGCCGATGCAGGGGATACGGGTTCGTGCCCCGGTCTGGGAGGATCCCATATGCCGCGGAGCGGCTGGGCCCGTGAGCCATGGCCGCTGGGCCTGTGCATCCGGAGCCTGTGCTCCGCAACGGGAGAGGCCACAACAGTGAGAGGCCCGCATACCGCAAAAAGAAAAAAAAAAAAAAAACTCCTAGAGAAAAACATAGGCAGAACACTCTTTGACATAAATCACAGCAATATTTTTTTTTGATCCATCTCCTAAAGTAATAGAAATAAACAAATAAATAAAATAAAAAATCAACAAATGGCATCTAACTAAACTCAAAAGCTTTTGCACAGCAAAGGAAACCATCAACAAAACAAAAAGACAACATATGGAATGGGAGAGAACATTTGCAAATTATGCGACCAACGAGGGACTATTTTCCAAAATATGCAAATAGCTCATACAGCTCAATATAAAAAAAACCCAATCAAAAAAATGGGTAGAAGATATAAATAGCCATTTTTTTCCAAAGAAGACATGCAGATGACTAATAGGCATATGAAAAGATGCTCAACATCGCTAATTATTAGAGAAATCAAATCAAAACTACAATAAGGTATCACCTCACACTCATCAGAATGGCCATAATTTAAAAGTCTACAAATAATAAATGCTAGAGAGGGTGTGGGAAAAAGGGAACCCTCCTGCTCTGTTGGTGGGAATGTAAATTAGGGCAGCCACTATGGAAAACAGTATGGAGGTTCCTTAAAAAGCTGAAAATATAGTTGCCATATGATCCTGTAATCCCACTCCTGGGCATATATCTGAAGAACACTCTAATTTGATAAGATACATGCACACCAATGTTCATAGCAGCACTATTTACAATAGCAAAGACATGGAAGCAACCTAAAGCAACCCGACTGATGAGTGGATAAAGAAGATGTGGTGTATATACACAATGGAATATTTTCTCAGCCATAAAAAAGAGGGAAATAATGCCATTTGCAGCAACATGGGTAGACCTAGAGATTACCATACTAAGTGAAGTAAGACAGAAAAAGACAAATTTCATATGATATCACTTGTATGTGGAATCTAAAAGAATGATACAAATGAACTTATTTACAAAACAGAAATAAACTCACATAAATAGAAAACAAACTTATGGCTACCAAAGGGGAAAGGAAGGGGGAGGGATAAATTAGGAGGTTGGGATTAACATATACACACTACTATATATAAAATAAATAAACTACAAGGACCTACCATCTAGCACAGGGGACTATATTCAATATCTTGTAATAACCTCTAATGGAAAAGAATCTGAAAAAAAATATATATATATACATATATATATATAACAGAATCACTTTGCTGTACATATGAAACTAGTACAACACTGTAAATAAACTACACTTAATTTTTTTTTTTTTTTGCGGTACGCAGGTCTCTCCCTGTTGGGGTCTCTCCCGTTGCGGAGCATAGGCTCCAGACAGACAGGCTCAGTGGCCATGGCTCACGGGCCCAGCCGCTCTGCGGCATGTGGGATCTTCCCAGACCAGGGCACGAGCCCGTGTCCCCTGTATTGACAGACGGACTCTCAACCACTGTGCCACCAGGGAAGCCCTACACTTAAATTAAAATATATATATATATATAAAGTATATTCTTCCTTGTGATGAGAACCCTTAGGATTTACTCTCTTAACAACTTTCATATATAACACACAGCAGTGTTATTTATATTTATCATCTTGTACATTATACCCCTAGTATTTATTTATATCATAACTGGAAGTTTGTACATTTTGACCATCTTCATCCAATTCCCCTCTTCCCTCCCCATCCACCACCATGTTAACCACAAATCTGATCTCCCTTTCTATGAGTTTGTTTTTGAAGTATAATTGATAAAGTTTCTCTTTTTTTTTCTTTCATATAAGATCATTTATATGTTTTAAAACTCACATGTTTATGTTCTGATGACAGTGAAATTCTCTATACCCTGGTATTTTCAACCATGAAGTAGATAAAATTCTAAAAGTTTACCTAAGAAATTGGCCAATTGTAGAACTGAAATCTGAATCATTAGTTTCTGAAGCACGGCTTCCTTCCTCTGTTCCCCTTTTCAACTAAATCAGTGGGTTATAAACTCAAATGCCTGCAAGGTTCAGGTGATGGAAAGAGTAAAACTGGTTGGTTGGAGACTATGATGATTTGGAAACAAATACCCCATCTGAAGTAGGAAGTCACTACTCTTAGCTGAAACAGATTTTTGGCATGTAAGAGCTTAAGACAAATGTTATCAGAACTTCCAATTTTTCAAGAGAAGCTAAAAACATCTTTTTTTAAAAAAATGTGAAGCCTTTGTATTTAAAGTGCTATCTATTAATTAAAAAAACAACAACAACACAGTACCTGGGTCAGACAAAATGCTCTATGGTTACATCCTCAGAGCTAGCACTTAATCACGCCTTTCTCTGGTGGCTACAAGGATGATGGATACCTTATGGGACCTTTCTCTGAAGTATTGGCCCATGATACAGAATTCCCTGAGACATCTTTTTCTGGGGTTACTGTGTAGATGCCCACTATCAGATGGCTCTTGCACAGAACTGGCTGCTGTGACATTCTTTGCAAAGACTGAACTGACATAGCTTAAAGTCTTTGGTAAAGCTCCACATGGGCATTGGAAAGGTGACCAACTGTCCCAGTTTGGGTATCTATGGAATGGGAAAAAATATTCACAAACCAAATATCCAAAATATATAGAGAACTTCTATAACCCAAGCAAAAAAGCCAAGTAATCCAATTAAAAAATGGACAAAGGAACTGAACAGACATTTCTCCAAAGAAGATATACAAATGGCCGAAAGGAATATGAAGAGGTGTTCAACATCACTAATCATCAGGGGAATGCAAATCAAAACCACAATGAGATATCACCTCACATCTGTTAGGATGGCCATTATACACACACACACACACACACACACACACACATACACATGTCTGGTCACCACAATGCCAATTATAACCTCTATCAAGGGGATAATGGCCAGCACACATGGAGGAAAGTTGTGGCAGGCATCCATACTAAAATAAAAATATTTTTTTGCACCAAAAAAATTAGACTCATGCAGCCTACACAGGGATGCTCCCACATAAAAACAGCCCTTTAAGGTCACAGTAGATAACTGCTCCTCCTAAATACATAGAGTCAGAGAAATATAAGTAAAATGAAGAAGCAGAGGAACTACTCTCAATTCAGAGAACTAGAGAATTCCCCCGAAAAAACAAATGATACAGACCTCTCCAGTCTACTAGACCCTGAGTTCAAAAAGGAAGTAACGAAAATACTGAAGGAATTAAGAAAGCTTATCAATAGAAGTGCAGATCACTGTAACAAAGAACTAGAAACTGTAAAGAGGAGCCAAGAAAAATTAGAAAACTCATTTTCTGAGATGAAAGCCAACTTAGAGGCAATAAGTAGCAAACCAAATAATGCAGAAGAATGAATAAGTGATCTGGAAGATAGAATAATGGAAATCACCCAATCAGAACAGCAGACAGAAAGACAAATTATAAAAATGAAAGTAGGGCTTCCCTGGTGGTGCAGTGGTTGGGAGTCTGCCTGCTGATGCAGGGGACGTGGGTTTGTGCCCCAGTCTGGGAAGATCCCACATGCCACTCAGCGGCTGGGCCCGTGAGCCATGGCCGCTGATCCTGCGTGTCCGGAGCCTGTGCTCCACAACGGGAGAGGCCACAACAGTGAGAGGCCCGCATACCGCAGAAAAAAAAAAAAAAGAAAGTAGGACTTCCCTGGTAGCTCAGTGGTTAAGGATCTGCCTGCCAATTGAGGGGACACAGGTTCGATCCCTGGTCCAGGAATGTCCCATATGCTGTGGAGCAACTAATCCCAGGCATCACAACTACAGAGCTTGCACTCTAGAGCCCACAAGCCACAACTACTGAAGCCTGTGTGCCACAACTACTGAAGCCAAACACCTAAGAGACCGTGCTCTACAACAAGAGAAGTCACTGCAATGAGAAGTGACCTACCAAAGTGGGTAGAGGGAACGTATCTCAACATAATACAAGTTATTTATGAAAAAGCCACAGCTAACATAACACTCAATGGTGAAAAGCTGAAAGCCTTACCACTAAAATCTGGAACAAGACAAGGATGCTCACTCTCACCACTTCTATTCAACACAGTATTGGAAGTCCTAGCCACAGCAATCAGACAAGACAAAGAAATAAAAGATATTCAAGTTGGAAGGGAAGAAGTAGAATTGTCATTATATGCAGATGATGTTACCATATGTAGAAAACCCTAAAGACTCCACACAAAAACTACTAAAATTGATAAGCAAAGGTAGAAGGATACAAAATTAACATACACAAATCTGTTGCAGTTCTTTACACTAACAATGAAATATCAGAAATGGAAAGCAAAAAAAAAAATTCCTTTTAAAATCACATCAAAAACACAAAATATTTAGGAACAAACCTGACCAAGGAGGTAAAAGACTTATACAATGAGAAATATCAAACATTGATAAAGGAAAATGAAGATGATTCAAAGAAATGGGAAGACAGCCCATGCTCTTGGACTGGAAGAATTAATATAGTTAAAATGGCCATATTACCCAAAGCAATCTACAGATTTAGTGTGATCCCTATCAAATTACCCATGACGTTTTTCACAGAACTAGAGCAAATAATCCTAAAATTTATATAGACCCACAAAAGCCCCAGAATTACCAAAGCAATCCTGAGGGAGGGGGGAAACCCAAAAACAAATCTGGAGGCATAACCCTTGCAGACTTCAGACAATACTACAAAGGTACAGTAATCAAAACTGCATGGTAATTGACACAAAAACAGACATATGGATCAATGGAGCAGAATAGAGAGCCCCAAAATAAACCCACACACCTATGGTCAATTAATCTTCGACAAAGGAGGCAAAAATATACAATGGAGAAAAGACAGTCTCTTCAGCAAGCGGTGTTGGGAATGTTGCATGGCTTCAGGTGAATCAATGAAGTCACAACACTCCCTCTCACCATACGCAAAAATAAACTCAAAATGGCTTAAAGACTTAAATATAAGACTCGACACCATAAAACTCCTAGAAGAGAACAAAGGGAAAACATTCCCTGACATAAATCATACTGATGTCTTCTTAGGTCAGTCTCCCAAGGCAATAGAAATAAAAGAAAAAATAAACAAATGGGACCTAATCAAACTTACAAGGTTGTGTACAACAAAGAAAACTATAAACAAAATGAATAGGCAACTTACAGAATGGGAGAAAATATTTGCAAATGATACAACTGACAAGGGCTTAATTTCCAAAATATACAAACAGCTCATACAATTCAACAACAAAAACCCAAACAACCCAATAGAAAAATGGGCAGAAGACCTAAATGGCCATTTCTCCAAAGAAGACATACAGATGGCCAACAGGCACATGAAAAGATGCACAACATTGCTAATTATTAGATAAACACTAGAATCAAAACTACAGTGAGGTACCACCTCACACTGGTCAGAATGACCATCATTAAAAAATTTATAAATAACAAATGCTGGAGAGGGTGTGGAGAAATGGGAACGCTCCTACACTGTTGGTGGGAAAGTAAATTGGTGCAGCCACTGTGAAAAATAGTATGGAAGTTCCTCAAAAAACTAAAAGTAGAGTTGCCATATGATCCAGCAATCCACCCCGGGCATATATCTGGACAAAACTATAATTCGAAAAGATGCATGTACCCCAATGTTCACTGCAGCATTATTTACAAGAGCCAAGATATGGGAGCAACAATAAATGTTTATCAACAGATGAATGGATAAAGAAGACATAGACAGACACACACACACACACACACACACACACACACACAATGGAATATTACTCAACCTTAAAAAAGAATGAGATAATGCCATTTGTAGTAACATGGATGGACCTAGAAATTATTATTCTAAGTGAAGTAAGTCAGACAAAGACAAATATCATATGATATCACTTATATGTGGAATCTAAAAATATGATACAAATGAACTTATTTATAAAACAGAAACAGACTCACAGACATAGAAAACAAACTTATGGTTACCAAAGGGGAAAGGGATGGAGGGATAAATTAGGAGTTTGGAATTAACAGATATACATTACTATATATAAAATAGATAACCAACAAGGACCTACTGTATAACACAGGGAACTATACTAAATATCTTGTAATAAACTATAATGAAAAAGATTCTGAAAAAGAATATATATATATATTATATAAATGAATCACTTTGCTGTATGTCAGACACTTTTATCCATGGACAGGTGAATAGATGAATAGGTAAAGAAGATGTGGTATATACATACAATAGAATATTATTCAGTCTTAAAGAAGAAGAAATTCTGTCACTTGTGACAACATGGATGAACTGAAGGACATTATATTAAGTGAAAAAAGTCAGACACAGAAGGATAAATACTTCATGACAATACATGAGGGATCTAAAATAGATAAAATAGAGCATAGAATAGTGGTTGCCAGGGACAGGAAGAAGGGGGAAACAGGGATGTAATAATTAGTCAAAGGGTACAAACTTACAGTTATGCAAGATGAATAAGTCCTAGAGATCTACTGTATATCATACTTCCTATAGTTAACAATACTGTATTGTACACTTAAAATTTTTCTAAGAGGGTAGATCTTATGATAAATGTTCTTATCACATAAAATAATACTACTAAATAAAGTAGAGGAGGTTATGGATATTGTTTATGGCATAGACTATCGTAAGGTTTTACAAATGTATACTTAAAATTCAACTCATCGAGTTGTATATAAATGTATATAATTTTTGTATGTCAATCATACCTCAATAAAGCAGTTTAAAAATCATCTGAATTGAGTTATAATTATAATTATTAGTAGTAAACAACTGATCAAAATTATCTCATTAGCTTGAATTATATGAAGTTGTAATGCTCACCTATTTTGATCTACAAAAATGGTAATTTCATAAGGTAATATATCATGAATTTTGAATACATTATTAAACCTAAGTAGTAAACTTTTATTTAAAGGCAAAGCATATAAGTATATGGACTTGAAGAGAAAGAATTTACATGAAACCTTCTAGGGAGTCTGATACCATCTGAAGATTGTTTCATATTCTAGGGATCTGAATGTGTCAGGTTAAATTCAATTTAACAACAATTTATTGTGTATCTACTGTGTGCCAGATACTGTTCTAGGTGCTTGGGATATATCACTGGATTAAAAAACAACAACAACAACAAACAACAAAAACAAGAAAAAACCAAAGATTCCTGTTCTCATGAAGGGCAATTGACATTCTACTGTGGAGAAATAGACTATTTGGATTTCATCAGTTTTTTTTCCGCTAGTGTCTTTTTCTGGTCCAGGATCTAATCCAGGATACCACATTGAACCTGGTTGTCACAATGCAAATTCCTCCAGTCTGTGGCAGTTTCTCAGTTTTGCCTTGTCTTTTCTGACCTTGCCACTTTTGAGTACTGGTCAGGATTTCATAGACTCTCAATTTGGGTTTGTTTGATATTGATTGTAGATTAGGGAGATGAATACCACAAAGATGAGGGGCCTTTCTCATCACATCCTAGTAGAGGATACATGATATCAACGTGACTTATTACCAGTAATGCAACTGTGGTCACTTGGTTGAAGAGGTGTCTTCTAGGTTTCTCTGTAGTTACTATTTCCCTCTTTCCATACACTATTCCTTAGAAGCAAGTCACTGAGTCCAGCCTACACTCAAGGGTTGTAGAATTAAGCTTCACCTCCTAGAGGGAGGAATAGCAAAGAATTTGTGTACATATGATAAAATTACTATAGTAGTTAGTAAATATTTTGGGAGAGATACTACTTTGCAAATATCTTGTTTCTCCTTAGAGTTTTTCACTAAGCAGATCTTGCCTGCAAAAGTTATTGCTGTGGGGTTGTAATGGTGATTTTCTATATCTCTCATTCCTTCCACATTTATTAATTGGAATATTTTTTGAAAGGAGGATTTGTGTCTATTCACCAATGCATTTATGTATCTTATCATTTATTTATATCAGTATAAATTCATGGATTATTTTCCCCTTTGAGTTATAATCCAGTACTATTGTTATGTTGTTGCTTAAATTATTCCAGTTTTGGCCATTGGAAAGTCTTTCAGTCTTGTTCCTGTGCCTTTTTGAAGTGTCCCATGTTTTAGAGCACTTCCTTGTTTTCTGGTGCTATAAAATGCTCCAAACCATTTTTGCCTTTTCTCTGCCCCAGCCCTAGAATCAGCCATTTTCCCAAGAAGCCCTGGTACCTTGTGTTGGAGAATAATATATAGAAACCAGGATCTGGACACTAGATGGACTCATTACTACTGGGAGGTCACTGCTTCTAGACCCTCTCAGCAGACAGAGCTAGGAAATAGATGTGTATTTCTAAGACAAGTGTATTTGTTTCCTAGGCTGCTGTAATAAATTACCATAAACTTAGTGACTTAAAACAATACCCATTCATTATCTGACAGCCCTGAAGGTCAAAATCTGAAATGGATTTCAGTGGGCTAAAATCAAGGTGTTGGCAGGGTTGTGTTACTTCTGGAGGCTCTAGGAGAAAATTTGTTTCCTTGCTTTTCCCATCTTCTCTAGGCTTCCTGCATTCCTTGGCTCATGACCCTATCTTCCATCTTCAAAGTCAGTATCATAACACCTTCAAGTCCACATTGCATCACTCTGACACTCTGCTTCTGTTATCACATCTCCTCCTCTCTTTTATGGATTGTTGTGATTACACTGGACAAACCCAGATAATCCAAATTAATTCCCCCATTTCAAGGTTTAAAACTTAATCACATCTTCAAAGTCCCTTTTACCATGTGTGGTAAAAGATTCCAAGTATTATAATGTAGATATCTTTGTGGAAGGGGCATTCTTCTACCTACCAATATGCATACATATACATATTACATTTATTTATGTATCTATCTGTCTGTATAATTCCTAAACTAAATATGAGTTCATACTGATATCTGGATCTATTTTGATGATAGAACCAACCTGATTTCCAATTAGATTGGTTGTAAGATGTGAAAGAAAGAGAGAAGTCCAGAATGACTTAAGGTTTTGACCTGAGCAACTGAAAGAACAAAACTTCTATCAACTGAGAAGAGGAAAGTTATGGGCAGAGTAGCTTTTGTGGAAAAGATCAGCAGTTTAGTTTTGGGAAGTGTGAGATTTAGATCTTATTAGAAATACGAGTGGAGGTATTGGCACAAAAATAGACACATAGATCAATGGAACAGAATAGAGAGCCCAGAAATAAATCCCCTAACCTATGGTCAATTAATCTACAACAAAGGATGCAAAATATACAATGAAGTAAAGACAGTCTCTTCAACAGTCGTGCTAGGAAAGCTGGAGATCTACAGGTAAAACAATGAAATTGGACTATTCCCTCACACCATATAAAAAATAAACTCAGGGTCTTCCCTGGTGGTGCAGTGGTTGAGAGTCTGCCTGCCAATGCAGGGGACACGGGTTCATGCCCTGGTCCGGGAAGATCCCACATGCCACGGAGCAGTTGGGCCCATGAGCCATGGCCACTGAGCCTGCGCGTCCAGAGCCTGTGCTCCACAACGGGAGAGGCCACAACAGTGAGAGGCCCACGTACCACACACACACAAAAAAAAATTCAAAGTGGATTAAAGACCTAAATATAAGTCATAACACCACAAAACTCCTAGAAGAAAACATAGATGAAACACTCTTTGACATAAATTGTATCCATATTTTCTTAGATCAGTCTCCCAAGGCAAAAGTAAACAAATGGGACCTAACAAAACTTAAAAGCTTTTGCACAGCAAAGGAAACCATAAACAAAATGAAAGGACAACCTCTGGAATGGGAGAAAATATTTGTAAATGATGTGACCAATAAGGAATTAATTTCCAAAGTATACAAATGGCTCATACAGCTCAATAACAAAGAAAGAAACAAACAAAAAACAACCCAGTCAAAAAATGGGCAGAAGACCTAAATAGACATTTTTCCAAAGAAGACATAGATGGCTAATAGGCATATGAAAAGATGTTCGACATTGCTAATTATTAGAGAAATGCAAAATCAAAACCACCTCAAGCCTGTTGGAATGGCTATCATCAAAAAATCTACATATAATAAATGCTGGAGGGGATATGGAGAAAAGGGAACCCTCCTACACTGTTGGTAGGAATGTAAATTGGTGCAGCCACTATGGAAAGTAGAATGGAGGTTCCTTAAAAGACTAAAAATCGAATTACCATATGATCCACTCCTGGGTATACATCCAGAAAAAAATTAAAACTCTAATTCAAAAAGATAAATGCACTCCAATGTTCATAGCAACACTATTTACAATAGCCAAGACATGGAAACAACCCAAGTACCCATCAACAGACGATTGGCTTAGGAAGATGTGGTATAATACACAATGGAATACTACTCAGCCATAATAAAGAATGAAATAATGCCACAGACAGCAATGCCTGTGGATGGACATAGAGAATACTATGCTTAGTGAAATAAGTCAGACAGAGATAGACAGGCACTATATCACTTATATGTGGAACCTGAAAAATAATACAGTGAATCTATAACAAAACAGAAACAGACTAACAGACATAGAAAACAAATTTATGATTACCAAAAGGGAGAGGGAAGAGGCGGGGGGAGAGAAAAATTAGGAGTATGGGATTAACAGATACAAACTACTATACACGAACTACATAAGCAAAAAGGATTTACTGTACAGCACAAGGAATTATACCCAGTATTTTGTAATAACCTACAATGGGATATAATCCACAAAAACAAAAATGAATCATTATGCTATTCACCTGAAATTAATATTGTAAATCAACTATACTTCAATTTAAAAATAAAAGAAATACAAGTGGAACTGTTGACTAGGAATTTGGATATAGGAGTTTGGAAATTTTGGAGGGACATCTGAATTGGAGATATAAATTTTGGAGCTATCAGTACATAGGTAATATTTACTGCATGGATGAAATCACCAAAAAGCAGTGAGTGTAGAAAAGAGGCCCAAGGACTGAGCCCTGGCATGTTCCAACATTAAGAGATTGTAGAGAAGAGGAAAATGAAGGAGATGGTAAGTTTTTTTAAAAAGGTAGATTTTAGCTGCCTTGGTAATAGGGTAAAAAAGAATAGCTCTTTCTTGGAAAGTCTGTTTTATTATGTGTATGCAATTTTAAAATGGATGCTAAATACCAGTAGGAAGGATATTGGGTATTAAAAAACGTAGGGATACCATCTTAAAATTATTACATCAAATGAAACATCTTCTTCAGTCTCAACAGAGATTAGTACTTCTCTAACTGCCTCTTCTAGAAGAAAACTGATGAAAATATCACCAAACTTTTATTCATTATTTATTCAGATAGTTAAATTCTAGTTCTACTGAGATTTATTCTAATCTATTAGTGCCAAAAAGCATGAGTTATTGTAGAACTTGACTTGACCTGGCCTTAGTATCACATATCATCTTGTTGTTTTGTTCAGACTTTTTTGGCTTGCAAGCATTCTTAGAAGAACTAAAATATAGGACATCCAGTTACTCAATTTACCAGACCTACAAAGCAATCAAGGTTGATTTCAACTATTCTATGAGGCAGATAGTAAGAGAGAAACCACTCATCAAAGACAATTACTTCAGGCTTCCCGGCACAGTGGTTAAGAATCAGCCTGCCAATGCAGGGGACACGGGTTCAAGCCTTGGTCCGGGAAGATTCCCACATGCCGCAGAGCAACTAAACCCGTGAGGCACAACTACTGAGCCTGCGCTCTAGGGCCCGTGAGCCACAACTACTGAGCCCACGTGCCACAACTACTGAAGCCCTCGCACCTAGAGCCTGTGCTCCACAACGAGAAGCCACCACAATGAGAAGCCTGCGCACCGCAAAAAAGAGTAGCCCCCGCGAGCTGCAACTAGAGAAAAGCCCGCCTATAGCAACGAAGACCCAACACAGCCAAAAATAAAATAAATTATTTTTTAAAGAGAGACAATTACTTCAACTTCTGTAACTTCTTTGAAACTCACATTTCCTATGGAACTGTAGCAATATTAGCCCTTATTAATGATCTTATTATCCTCTAATTCTCACAGAGCCAATTATGTGTATGGAAAGATACACAAAGCAGTATTAAGGGCAAGACTACAACAAATAATCCTTTCCGCCTCAGTCTAAAAATATCCATTCAAGGGTGGAGATGAGCAAAGTCAAAAAATTGCTGGTTACAAAATGAGTCATAAGGTTGGTTCACTGATTGGAGGTGTAAATGTAATTTCCCCTTAAATTATCCCATGGGTTGCAATTTAGCAGTATTAGACTATGATAATCACATGAGTTTATCTAGATACTTTTCTATTTCATTTAGCAGCTATTTCAAGAGAAGCGGTTTACAGGGAATCAACATGAATACAGATTGCTTACATGTGACACTTGGGCAGAATATTGACTAGACTGGCATTTAAGTCTCCTAAAACTACTAAGTCAGATAGTGGTGCTGGGTACATTTTAAGCTTAAGGGGATGTCAAATACCTTCCAGGCATTTGCAATTTTGGTGTGTGTGAGAGTGTGTGGGTGTGTGGGTGTGTGGGTGTGTGAGTGTGTGTGTGTGTGTGTGTGTGTAATATGCTCATCTCGAGGGAACACAGATGACATTAATACTGGCCAGTGTATGCATGATTCTACTAGAAATTATTCTGCCATGAGGGATGAAATGAGTAGTGTCAGTGCACCAAACAGAGGGTTCTGCAGCATTTGGCAGAAGTGAATACTACCTCTCCAGGTTGATTTTCCTGAGCCAGAAGATTATACAAACAGTTAAGGATATAAGAATTTCCATACCATCTGACAGCCTAATATTTCCATTTCACAAAGATGAAAGGACAAGGCCACAGGAACTGCTGAGTAAGTTTTAAAACAGAATGAAGCTTTTATAAATCTCTATAAGGCATTAAGCTCTTTTTGTTTAATTTAGAGATAAGGATATAGCTCAAACTAATAAATATACACTTAGTGATACATTAAAGGTCTGCAGACATTGCTCTGTTGAGTGGGATACTTTGTGTTTTATACCACAAAATATCTGTAAGTTTTGAAGACAATTCTCTTCAAATCAGTTTGCATATGTGTAATGCTATGCCTATCTGCCTTTGAAAAAAGTAGGCCAATGTTGTATTAGTTGGCAAGTGTATAAAAATACAGAGGTCACCATTGGTTCTGGCCATGCAGCAGATCTGCTTGGAATTTCACTATTACTTTAATGACCTGATTGAGTGAAAAACTGTGTGGGGTTTTATTTAAAAATCTATTTTTACGTGTTGCCTATATTTCTAGCTTGAATTAAGTAGGTTAAAAAATGAGCCAGCAAACCAAATAGAATAATTATGGACACAAAGGAAGTTTTCATGTAGCATTTTCATGACCCAGTTTCATGGGATCTTAATAATTGTTGCATGGCAAAAAGGGCTTTGTGGTCAAGTGAATTTAGAAAGGCTAAGTTTAGTAAAGCTGAACAGATTTCTTTACTGAAAGACTACTCAGAATTTTTTTATATGATAATGCACATTTTGAATCTCTAATGATTACATATGTATACATATGTATATCTATCTACAGATAGATGTATAGAGTTTTTGGAATAGCATCTGGATAAAGTTGTGTACCCCAGGTCTGGCATCTAGTTAAGAGTCATTAGTTGGCTGTCATCACTTAGCCTCTCTTGACCTTATTTTCTTTCTCTAGTAAAATTAAGAGACGGAACTACACGACCTTTCAGCCCTTTTGCATTCAAAGAACTAAGTCTTTGTTTTGTGAAAGTATATCATTAACCTTGTAGATATCAACCACAAAATGTATCCTAAATATCATCAGCTTTTCTTAATGATACATTATGGACCTACAAACCATAAATTTATCTAAACCCTTCCTTTAAATTGTGAATCAACATTTTAAAATAGCAAATGCTTACTGAGTTTACTTCTTCCACGACTTGGCTCAAAACAACTCATGCATTTTAACTGGTATTCCCTAGTTGTTGTTTCCAGGATTGGGGGTAAGTTTGTGTCAAGAAGTCCAGTTTGTTAAGGAAAAAAAAAAAGAAAGAAAGAAAAAAGAGCAGCTCTTCAGAATTCACCTGAAGCCCCTTGGTCCTTTCCTTAGTCATCTTGTAATCAGTTCTCTTTGGCTCCCTAAACCACTCAATTTCACACCCAGTGGCATTGCCCAAAATAGATCAGAATCCTTGGTAAGTCTCTCCAAATCATTTGCTTTTCCAGGGTATCTGGTTCTAGGTCACAGACTGAACAAGGTCATTCCCTTTGGGGCCCAAGGACAAGATAGCATCTGAATCCCTGTAGGCAAAGGATGTGGTCCTCTCAGTGTGGGCCAATATCTCAATGGTTCATAGTATAACACGAGGGCACGTTTGGAAACCATAGCATTACTTCCTAGGGTGATGTTTTGTTGTCATTCTGGTGGTGCAGCTCACAAGATGGCATTCTTTTTGTACATTTTACCCGTTTGCTTAACCATCTTCTGGGACATAAGTATCTTTGAGGCATTCTTCCCTTCATTTATTTATTTTTTACAGTTGATGGAAATAACCAATCAAGATGAAATACATGGATATTTTCTTGCCAACGTCAACTGAAATGGATGACTGTTTTAGTTGAAAGGAAAATTATCCATGAAACATAATGTTTTAGTTTATTTACAGAAATTGCCTCAAAAATAAGGTTCACAAGAGTCTCACACCAAGAACCCTGTTTGTTTTTGTTTGTTTGTTTGTTTGTTTGCAGTACGCGGGCCTCTCACCATTGTGGCCTCTCCGGTTGTGGAGCACAGGCTCCAGACGCGCAGGCTCAGCGGCCATGGCTCACGGGCCCAGCCGCTTCGCAGCATGTGGGATCTTTCCGGACCAGGGCACGAACCCGTGTCCCCTGCATCGGCAGGCGGACTCTCAACCACTGCACCACCAGGGAATCCCCCTAACTGTTTTTAAGAAGGAAAAATAGGCAAGAGTTGGCAAAGATTCTGAAAAATTTTCTATGTCTGGTGAAACTTAACATTTTTAAGAAAAATAGTGTGAATAAACAATAGTATTGATTCTTCTCTTTTGGAAAAACATTTATATATTTATGATTTGAATAGAACCAGTTTGTGGTAGACCAAGGAACATGGATGTTTAGCAGATGTCTGTGATACTGCTCCAAACATTCTGCTTCCTTCTAAGTGGGAGCCAAGAATATGGTCTCATTTATGCTTTCTGGTTCCTTCATTTCAATATTCACCCCCACTCATCCCCTTTCCCGAGGAAAACAAAAATGCATATAATCAAAAGCAAATATTCCTTCTCTGCTCTTTGTTGGTTCAACTCATGATAATTAGAAAAGAATTACCACTTGTATTAAATAAAAGGGAAAATTATGTTAATAAAAATGCTTTTCTTCTGCAATGCCAACACACTAATTGTCTGGGCCAATCTGTGGGGTAATCAGGACTTTCTAACCTTCTCAGAATAGCCTGTGTGTGTTCCCCTTTGTCCCAGAACAATATCCTAATCTGCCCTCATGCTGGCCTGCTGTTTCATCAGGAAGGCATGCTTGGCTTCTCATAGGATTGCGTGCCACGAGTCCTTTCCAGGGAGTAATGAGTGTCCTGGAAACAGGCAACCTGTGGCCTCATCTGAATGGTGTGGCATTTCTGGGAACCAGTCCATTATTCTTTGTCCCTATGTAATGTTGAGCCACTTAGAGTTAGTTTTCTTGTTTACTCTTCTCAATACCTTTTCCTTGGTTTGTGCACAGAGCAGCTATCCTGGGCTTTCTTCTTCATTTTTAGGTTGAATAAGACGGAAGATGAGCAAGTCACTAGAGACCTTAGAGGCAGGGCTAACTTGTACCAAAATTGTGAAGTAGCTGAATGAGGAAAGAGGAGGAGGAGGAGAGGTTTTTCATTTCCTTTCTAGAATTGCCTCCTGCCATTTCCTCCAAATTTGGACACACACACACACACACACACACACACACTACACATACACACACACAATCTTCATTCCTTGCCCTCTCTCTTTGCTTATAAGGTGTCTCCTGAATCTCCTTTTTTTTTTTTTTTTTTGCTGTACGTGGGCCTCTCACTGCTGTGGCCTCTCCCGTTGCGGAGCACAGGCTCCGGACACACAGGCTCCGCGGCCATGGCTCGCGGGCCCAGCCGCTCCGCGGCATGTGGGATCCTCCGGGATAGGGGCACGAACTCGTGTCCCCTGCATCGGCAGGCGGACTCTCAACCACTGCGCCACCAGGGAAGCCCTGAATCTCCTTTTTATACTCTACTGACAATCAATCTTTCTTAAGTTTTTATTGTTTTCCTCCATGATACCCACTGATAATAACAAAAGATATGCTCTCTCTCAGTATTATTTGCATCTTATAGGACTGAAGACCAAAACCCTTAACTCCAGAAGCAGAGGAAAAAATGTTACAGTAGAAGAATTATTAGTGCAGGCGTCACCACTTTGTAATAAGAGGCCCAGATTTGATGAGACCAAGAATTTCTATTAAAAGTAAATCATTGCACATCGAAGTGACAGTTGCGCATATTTGCAGCAATAATCTTATCTAGAATTTTCTGTTAATACTATTGCTGGATATGGAAACAGCAGGCAGGTAACTTTATTAAATACTGACCTAAACAAAAATTTCCACTCTCCTCTCCTCCAATATTATGTACATGTAAATGCTTGTTGCCTTGAAACTTTCCTTTGTTACACCAGGCAGCCTGCAAAATAAGCAACTCTTTGTTTTTTGTTTTTTGTTTTGGTTTTTTTTGCAGGCATTTAGATGAGAGAGCTTTGAAGAGTTCCCAATTAGTGGTATTGATGGAACTGTTGTGAATTTTAGACTTTTAACTGTCTTCCAAGACTTAATCATGGCTCAGATCTTTGGCTTGCTGGCTAAGTATGTTTGGTGTTTGGTGTTTTTATGTTACATCTGCTGACCAGACTAATTGGTTTCATCATCCCAAACATGTTAATACAGGTTTCCCCAGCAAGAGGGGAGTCAGCATTCCCCCGTGGCATCCCTCTGTCATTGCTGTGTGCCATTTGCAGGGAACAGGCTGTGCCTGTGGTTATCACATAATCAGCATTTCTCCCATGGCTACAGTCCAAAGGACACTGTGCCTCTTTCCACGGACAGGTTGGAAAGAGTCCAGGGAGAGGTGAATGTAAGATCAAGGGATTAAGGTAACTTTCATAGATGATGGGCTAAAAATGAGGTCTGGAAAGACCAGGGCTGCAAGGTGATATAAACGAGCCTAGAACAGTTACCAGGCAGAGAAGTTTGTATAGTAAATTCATGGATGGAGGACAGGGTGGCTATTTCCTGAAACCACATGAAAGTCATTTTAAGATAAGTTAAAGTAGAATGAGACTTCATCTCCACTCTGTTTACTGATGGATTCTCTTCACATTATGGTAGCATCTGAAAAGAGGTTGTAGCTGTTCCTTTTAGTAGTTAGTCACCTTAAATTGGAATTAGCATGTGAGCAATTTAAGACTCTGTGACATAAGATAAGAATTTAGACTCTGACATTTAAGACTCTACATTGGTTTCAGATAGGAATGTTATTCTTCTAGCTGAGAATTATGACCTTTTGGCAGGCAAAGCTTATGCTCATGAGCTGATAAAAATGATCCCAGTGGGGAAAAAAAAAAGATCCCAGTGTATGTTCAGTTGCCTTCCCAGGTGACAGGAACAGCTGTTGTAAAATTCCAGACCTCAATCCTTGCCAGCCCACAGGCCGCTGAGTACAGAAAACAAAACCATGACTCATGGTGAACTCACTGCCCCCAAGGTGGATATGGTCACACATGCACGCACATGCGCACACACACACACACACACACATACACACACACTAGCACAGGAACTTGGACTTAGTTACCTAGCTATCCATGTGCTGGTGAGGAGCCCACCCCAACTTGTTCTTGACAGAATCCAAAGACATTTGGGGAGCCCCTTTCCCTGTTTCCCAACACTGCAGGAAGGCATTTGTGTCCCATAAGGAGAGGACATGCTCTACAATAACCTGGTTTAACCTTCTTTTATTCCCTCTTTGTCTGATTTTCCTGGGACTCTGGGTTTGGGGGAGATGCATGCTTTGAGTATGATTCTTTCCTTGAGAGTAAGTCAGGTAATCTTGGGGTCTGTTTCTGAGCCCTGTGGTTATGTGGGAGCCTTCAGAATCCTATGACCATGATCAGAAAAGTGGGTCTACACCAGCTCTATAATTTTCTGATTTGGGACTTGGGCAGATAAGGTTAAATTTCTGGATCTGACTAGTAAATCTGACTGTTAAATCTAGTAACCTGAAAAAATTTTTCTTTTTCTTTTATTTTTGTATTTTATGAGATGATGGATATTCACTAAACTTATTGTGGTCATCATTTCATGATGTATGTAAGTGAAATCGTGCTGTACACATTAAACTTATAAAGTGATGTATGTCAATTATATCTCAATAAAACTGGAAGAAAAAAACAAAAAACAATATGAGTATATAATTATAAAAAAAGACTAGTATACTGAAAATTTTAGAAATTTGGAACAGTCAATGTTAAATATTGAAAAATGACCCAAACAATTCAACCTAGAACTGGGGATGTAGATTCAAATACTTCCCAGGCCCAGGCAGGTACCATGGACACGAGAAGAAGGCCACGAACCTGGTGGGTGGTGTGGACAGAAAGTAATGAGGACCATGGCGAGTACTGGGACCAGGTCTTGTTGAAACAAAAGGAGGAAGCTTGGCATCAGCCAACTGTGGCCACATGAGGAGGTGGGCCCAAGATTTCTAGCTCTTCCAATTTTTTTCAGGAGAAGCTAGAAATACAACTTAGTAAATGACACTCTGGTTTTTAAATATCAGCCACTAATTCAAGTTGTAAAACAAACCAAAAAAAATCACTCTGTGATTCAAATAAGATATGTCTATAGGTTAGGTTATGAGCTACCAATTTTTGACCTATGGTACAGGGAAACACTGCAATATAAACATTTTCATTAATGTCTTACATGGGAGTTTCTAAAACTCTGCACGCCTACCTCCAAGGTTCTGGGTATAAAGAATAATGGTACTGCAAGGATAAATGTTCTTTGAGGGTTTTTCTTTTTTTCTTTAAAAATCCATGCTAACTTAACATTCTTCTCCATAATACACTTGTGTTTAATTAAAATTTTGTTTTGAGTTTCTTACCTTTGTGCCTAGTATATAACAGGTCTTCAATAAGTATTTGTGAAATGAATGACTGGAGTACAACTGGTACTTCTGGAAGATATGCCCTATTGATTCTGTTGTATTATGTCCTCCAGTGTGAGAAACATACCCTAGGATATGAAGTACCATGGTCACTCGGTAGGTGATGGAGTTGGTGGTATCACCAGCAACTTCAGGCAGCATTGTATTACTTGGAGCTGTTCACCAAATTCAGCCCCTGAGAGACTTCAGTGGGGTCCTGAGATTGTTGCTTGCATCATCTGGGTTCAGTTCTCAGCCGCCCCCATCCCCTCAAGTCCCTTTTCCACATACATTTATGAAGTACCCAACTATCTTCCAGAAAGGGAGATGAAGAAGTAAATAGACACTTTATAATCCAAAATGGAAAGTAAAAATAGAGGTGAAGTAGTAGAATCTGGGACCCAGGACATAGGAAGGTTATGCTCTCTGAGCTACATATTCCATCCTTTTCCCTTTCCAGGGATTCAGTCCTACAGACTCTACCCTTGATTTGATTATCTATTGCTGCATAAACTTAGTAATATAAAACAACAATGATAACTTATTATTTACTTCTCTTGGTTCTTTGGGCTGAGGGGACTAAGTCAGGCTGTTCTTGTTCAAGGTCTTTCTGCTGTTGCAGTCAGACAGTAAGTGAATCTAAAGTTATCTCAAAGGCTTCCTTAACAATGACTGTGACTGGAGTCAGCTCAAAGCCTTCCTCACTTACATGTCTGACAATTGATCGTGGCTAAGGCAGGAACCTTAGTGGAGGCTGTTGGCTAGAACACTTACATGCCACCTCTCCATTTGGCTTGGGCTTCCTCACACTATGGCAGCTGGGCATTAAGCTCTAAATTCCAGGAGGGAAAGTGGAAGCTGCATTGCCTTTTCTAACTTAGACTCAAAAATCCCAGAAGTTTCACTTCTGCTGCATTCTCTTAGTCAAGGCAGTCACAAGCCCTGCCCTGTTTTAAGGGAAGAGGACACTGAATCCACCTCTTGAAGGGAGGACTGTCAATGAATTTGCAGACATGTTTTAAAACTACTACAACTTAGGGAAGAGTGGCCAAGATGGTGCAGTAGAAAGACTTTGAGCCCACCTCCCCTTACAAGCACATCAAAATCACAACTATCTTCAGAACAACCATCAATGAAAAAGACTGGAACCTACTGGAAGAGATCTTCTAAATTAAAGTCTAAAGAAGAACCACAACAAGACAGGTAGGAGGGATGGACTCACAATATAATGAAATCCCATACCACCCAGGTGGGTGGCCCATAAACTGGAGAACTATATTGCAGAAGTCCTCCCACAGGAGAGTCCTGAGCCCCACATCAGGATCCCCAGTCTGGGGGTCTGGCATTGGGAAGATGAACCTGCAAAGCACTTGCCTTTTAAGGCCAGTGGGGCTTAATTGCAAGAGCACCACAGGACTGGGGAAAATAGAGATTTCATTCTTAAAGGGCACAAAATCTCATGTGCACTGAGACCCAGGGCAAAAGTTGTAATTTGATAGGAGCCTGGCCAGTCCTAGCTGCTGGTTTTGGAGAGTCTCCTGGAGAGACAGGGGTGTCAGGGGGTGGAGGGGTGGGTGGCTGCAGCTCACCTGGGGACATAGACACTGGTGGCAGACATATTTGGGAATATTCAGCCCTGTGAACACAGCTGCTGGTGGCTGCCATCTTGGCTCATTAGTGCCAATACCTGGCCCCACCCAACAGCCCATAGGCACCAGTGCTGGGATGCCTCAGGACAAACAATAAACTGGGCAGGGACACAGCCCCACCCATTAGCAGACAGACTGCCTAAAGTCTTCCTGAGCCCACAGCCACCTTTAGACATACCCCTAGATACAGCCCTGCCCACCAGAGGGCCAGGACCCAGATCCACCCACCCACCAGTGGGCAGGCATCAGCTCTTCATGCCAGGAAGCCTGTGCTAGCCTCTAGACCAGCCTCACCCACCAGGGGACAGACAACAGAAGCAAGAAAACTATGGTCCCGCAGCCTGCAGAACGAGTCTGCCAACAAGAAGCCAGACCCTACCTTGGAACCAGCTGGGCCCTGGCCCTGCCTATTAGCAGGCCAATGCAACTTTTGGGACACCCTGTACCCCATACCCACCTGGGTCAGGAAATGGCTCCCCCCCAATCAATGATCTGAAATGAGTGCTGGAATCCCTGGGCCCTGTAGCCAGACTCCAGGAACCAGCTCTGCCTGCCAGTAGTCCAGCACTAACCCCAGGATCTGATTTCACCTGCCAGTGGGTGGGCAACAGCTCCAGAGTCTTCAGGATCCTGACTCCGCCCACCAGTGAGCCAGCACTAGTCACCTTATGACCAGGTCCCACTAAATAGCAGCCAGCAGCAAGCAGACAAGGCAGGGCTTGATAACCAACCAGACTAGGGGCCAACCAAGCCTACCTGACTGCCCACATAGTCAGAAGGGCCCACACAACCCTCTTAGGGGGAACCCCTAGAGCATATAGATTGGGTGATGAGAGGGAAGTACACTGCTAGGTTGCATAAGACGTCTCCTATAGAAGACCACTTCTCCAAGGTGGAGAAACATAACTAACCTACCACAAACATAAAAATACAAATAGCAATTTAGACAAAACCAGGTAGTAGAGAAATATGTTCCAGACGAAGGAACAAGATAAAACCCCAAAAAAGAACTAAGTGTAGTGGAGATAGGAAATCTACCTGAGAAAGAGTTCAGAGTAATGATTATAAAGATGATTGAAGAATTCAGGAGGAGAATGGATGCACAGAGGAAGAAGTTAGGAGTTTTTAACAAAGAGTTAGGAAATATAAAGAACAAACAAACGAGATGAAGAATGCAACAACTGAAATGAAAAATACACTAGAAGGAATCAAGAGTAGACTAAATGACACAGAAGAATGGATCACTGCCATTGTACAGAAAAAAGAATGAAAAAAATGAGGACAGTTTAAGAGATCTCTGGGAAACCTCCAGCACCCTAATATTTGCATTATAGTGGTCCCAGAAGGAGAAGACAGAGAGAAAGGGCCTGAGAAAATATTTGAAGAGATAATAGCTGAAAACTTCCCTAACCTGGGAAAAGAAACAATCACCCAAGTCCAGGAAGTGCAGAGTCCTATACAGGATGGACCCAAAGAGGAATACATCAAGACACATTATAATCAAAATGACAAAAATTAAAGATAAACAGAGAATACTAAAATAAGCAAAGGTAAAGCAACAAATAACATAAAAGGGAACTCCCATTAGGCTATCAGCTGATTTTTCAGCAGAAACTCTGCAGGCCACAAATGAGTGACATGCTATATTTAAAGTGATGAAAGGAAAAAACCTACAGAGAATACTCTACTCAGCAAGCCTGTCATTTGGATTTGATGGAGAAATCAAAAGCTTTACAGACATGCAAAGACTAAAATAATTCAGCACCACCAAACTAGCTTTACAACAAATGTTAAAGGAAATTCTCTAGATGAAAAAGAAAAGGCCACAACTAGAAACAAGAAAATTACATGATGAAAAATTTCACCAGTAAAGGCAAGCATACAGTAAAAGTAGGAAATTATTTAGACAAAGCTAGTATGGAGGGTAAAAGACAAAAGTAGCAAAATCATCTGTAGCCACAATAAGCAGTTAAAGGATACAGAAAACAATTAGATGTAAAATATTTATATCAAAGACAATAATCATGAGGGGAGGAGAGTACAAATGCAAGGTTTTTAAAATGCCTTTGAAACTAAGAGATCAGCAACTTTAAACAATATATAAAAACCTCGTGGTAACTGCAAACCGAAAGTCTATAATAAATATACACACAAAGAAAAAGGAATCCAAACGTAACACTAAAGATAGTCATCAAATCACAAGAGAACAAAAAAGGGGAAAAAAAGACCTACAAAAACAAATCCCAAACAGCTAACAAAATGGCAATAAGAAATAGATATGGACAATTACCTTAAATGTAAAATGGACTAAATGCGTGAACCAAAAGACATAGACTGGCTGAATGGATACAAAAACAAGACCCAAATAAATCTCTGGCCTGGCTCACCAAGGAAAGAGAGAGGACCAAAGTAAACAAAATAAGAAATGAAAGAAGAGGAATAACAACTGATACTGCAGAAATACAGAAAAGCATAAGAGAATAGCATGAACAGTTATATGCCAAATAGGACAATCTAGAAAAAAAATGGACACGTTCCTAGAAACATACAGTCCACCAAAACTGAATCAAGAAGAAATAGATAATTTGAATATACCAATCACTAGAAGTGAAATAGAATCTGCAATAAAAAAATACCCTACCAACAAAAGTCCAGGACTGGATGGTTTCACTGGGGTATTCTACCAAACATACAAAGAAGAACTTATACCAATACTTGTCAAACTCTTCCAAAATATTGAAGAGGAGGGCACACTCCCAAAGTCATTCTATGAAACCACCATTACCCTGATACCAAAACCAGACAAAGGCACCACCAAAAATGAAAATTACATGCCAATATTGTTGATAAATATAGATGCAAAATCCTCAACAAAGCCAAATCCAACAACACATAAAAAGGATCACTCTCCCTCTCTCTCTCCCTCCCTCCCTCTCTCCCTCTCTCTCTTACTCCTCTTCCTCTTCCTCTTTCTCTTTCTCTGCTATGTGAGGACACAACAAGAAAGCAACCATCAGCAAGCCAAGAAGAGAGCTCTCACCAGAGCCCAACCATGCTGGCACCTTGACCCCAGACTTCCAGCCTCTAGAACTTACACAGGCCTCTCACTGCCGTGGCCCCTCCCGCTGCGGAGCGCAGGCTCCGGACATTCAGGCCTGGTGGCCATGGCTCGCGGGTCCAGCCGATCCGCGGCGCGTGGGGCCCTCCCGGACGGGGGCACGAGCCCATGTCCCCTGCATCGGCAGGCGGACTATCAGCCGCTGCACCACCAGGGAAGCCCTGAATGTGGATCTTGATGTTTGAATATGTTTTAACCTTGCACGGTGTCTATACTAACAATGTATGAGTTGTTTGATAAATAAATATTTTTTTTAAAAAAAAAGGACATACACCATGATCAAGTAGGATTCATCCCAGGGTCAAAAGGATGATTCAACATATGCAACATTAATATGATACACCACATAAGCAAAAGGAAAGACAAAAGCCACATGATCATCTAAATAGAGGCAGAAAAAACATTTGATAAAATTCAGCATTCATTCTTTAAAAAACTCTTACCAAAGTGGGTATAGAAGGAACATATCTCAGCATAATAAAAGCTAAAAGACAAACTCACACCAAAAATAGTACCCAACAGTGAAAAGCTGAAAGGCTTCCTGCTAAAATCTGGAGCAAGACAAGGATGCCCACTCTCAACACTTCTATTCAACATAGTATTGGAAGTCCTAGACATAGCAATGAGAGAAGACAAAGAAATAAAAGGTATTCAAGTTGGAAGGGAAGAGGTAAAATCGTCATTATATGCAGATGACATTACCGTATATAGAAAACCCTAAAGACTCCACACAAAAACTACTAGAACTGATAAAGGAATTCAGCAAGGTAGCAGGATACAAGACTAACATACAGAAATCTGTTGCATTTCTTTACACTGACAATGAAATATCAGAAAGGGAAAGCAAAAAAAAAAAAAAGAAGAAAAAAATCCCTTTAAAAAAAAATCACATAAAATATTACTTAGGAATAAACCTGACCAAAGAGGTGAAAGACTTATATGTTGAGAACTATAAAACACTGATAAAGGAAACTAAAGATGATTCCAAAAAAAAATGGAAAGATATCCCATGCTCTTGGATTGGAAAAATTAATATAGTTAAAATGACCATACTACCCAAAGCAATCTACAGATTTAGTGTGATCCCTATCAAATTACCCAAGGCATTTTTCACAGAACTAGAGCAAACAATCCTAAAATTTATATAGACCCATAAAAGCCCCAGAATTACCACAGCAATCCTGAGGAAAAAGAACAAAGCTGGAGGCATAACCCTTGCAGACTTCAGACAATACTACAAAGGTACAGTAATCAAAACACTGTGGTACTGGCACAAAAGCAGACATATGGATCAATGGAATAGGGAGACCAGAAATAGACCCACACACCTATGGTCAATTAATCTTCAACTAAGGAGGCAAGAATATACAATGGAGAAAAGACAGTCAGTTCATCAAGTGGTGTTGGGAAAACTGGACAGCTACATGTAAATCAATGAAATTAGAACATTCCCTCTCACCATACACAAAAACAATCTCGAAATGGCTTAAAGACTTAAATACAAGATGTGACACCATAAACTCCTAGAAGAGAACATTGGCAAAACATTGTCTGACATAAATTGCAGTAATGTTTTCTTAGGTCAGTCTCCCAAGGCAAAAGAAAAAAGAAGTGGCACCTTTTTTTCCCATGGCAAAAGAAAATAAACAAGTGGGATCTAATCAAACTTATAAGATTTTGCCCAGCAAAGAAAACCATAAACAAAGTGAAAAGACAACCTCCAGAATGGGAGAAAAATATTTGCAAATGATGCAACTGACCAGGGGTTAATTTCCAAAGTATACAAACAGCTCATATTGCTCAATATCAAAAAAACAAACAACCCAATCAAAAAATGGGCAGAATATATAAACAGACATTTCTCCAAAGACATACAGATGGCCAACGGGCACAAAGAAAAGACGTTCAACATCGCTAATTATTAGAGAAATGCAAATCAATGAGGTATTACCTTACACCAGTCAGAATGGACATCATCAAAAAGTCTACAAATAACCAATGCTGCAGAGGGTTTGGAGAAAAGGGGACCCTCTTATACTGTTGGTGGGATTGTAAATTGGTGCAGCCACTATGGAGAACAGTATGGAGGTTCCTTAAAACACTAAAATTAGAGTTACGATATGATCCAGCAATTCCACTCCTGGGCATGTATCTGGAGAAAACTCTAATTCGAAAAGATACATGCACCCTTATGTTCATAACAGCACTATTTACAATAGCCAAGACATGGAAGCAACCTAAGTGTACATGGACAGATGAATGGATAAAGAAGGTGTGGTACATATATGTGATGGAATATTACTCAGCCATAAAAAAGAATGAAACAATGCCATTTGCAGCAACGTGAGTGGACCTGGAGATTATCATACTAAGTGAAGTCAGATAGAGAAAGACAAATATCATATGATATCACTTGTATGTGGAATCTAAAAAAATGTTGCAGATGAACTTATATACAAAACAGAAATAGACTCACAGACATAGAAAACAAACTTATGGTTACCAAAGGGGAAAGTGCGGGTGAGGAATAAATTAGGAGTTTGGGATTAACAGATACACACTGCTATATATAAAATAGATAACCAACAAGGACCTATTGTATAGCACAGGGAACTATATTCAATATCTTAATAACCTATAATGGAAAAGGATCTGAAAAAATGACTATATTGTATATAGATATATGTATAACTAAATCACTTTGCTGTACCCCTGAGACTAACAAAACATTGTAAATCAACTATACTTCAGTAAAAAAACCAAAACATTGCAACTACTTCAGTCCTCCCTTTGTGTAGCTGTGAAGTGTTTTCTGAAGGGAATTTGCCTGCAGCCTCTTCATCACCACAATTAAATTCTCACTATTGCTGACAGTGCCATCCTCCTAGCTCAGGTCTCAGGTGGCAGACAATGAAGACAGCAGAGCTATGGTGATTGAGGTCTGGAAGGGACCTGGTCCTAGTCCCATAGCTGGGCTACACATGTCATACAAATCATTGAAATCATGGAGTATTTGAAGCTAGACTAAAAAAGGTAAACCTTCCTGGAGTATCAATTAACTTAAATATTTAAAAGAGAAGATAAAATTCAGGATTTTTAATAACTTTGATAACATTTTTATATTAAATAACCTGAATTTTAAATAAGAAAACTAATACTCAAGGAAACTTTCACTTGCATAAGTTCCCTTGTGAGACTCCCAGGTTCTCAGCGTTTATGTTCAGTTTCCTCTTCTATGACATTAAGCATTCTTTGTGGAGGAGTTCTGAAGCACAAGCTCTCTCACTTTACTGTTGAAAACCAAGATTAGAGTGACAGCTTTTAGTGGAGCATTTGAGCTTAAGTAATACTGATCCTAAAACATGTGCTTTATTCTTCATAATGCTCTTTCAGGGCATTAGAGCAGGAAAACAATGGCTGTTACTTCTGTGAACTCTTTTTTTTTTTTTTTTTTTTTGCGGTACGCGGGCCTCTCACTGTTGTGGCCTCTCCCATTGCGGAGCACAGGCTCCAGACGCGCAGGCTGAGCGGCCATGGCTCACGGGCCCAGCCGCTCCGCGGCATGTGGGATCTTCCCGGACCGGGGCACAAACCCGCGTCCCCTGCATCGGCAGGCGGACTCTCAACCACTGCGCCACCAGGGAAGCCCTACAGCTGTGAAGTCTTGATTACCCAGGTCCAGCTGGAAGTCCTACAGGCTTTTGCCTCCCTTACTTAGTTCGTTCCTTCTTCCTGACTCAGCATTTTTTCTTCTTGGTAGTACTAGATTATGGTAGCTATTGTTTATGAAGTTGTTGTTTGCTTGTTAATTTTATTTATTAAGCCTTCTTTTCTATCCACTTCCTTTTGTAACAAAGAAGTTTTATTTGGGGGGAAATTTTCCCTGATTTGATATGGTCTGGATTATACCATCAATTGTATACTCCCGACCCTGTCACCCTCTGGCGTCTCCCACCTTCTTTCTTGACCACACGTCAAAAACTGTTAACCAAAGTGAGCCAAATCAGAAAACACATTTGTATTAGTTTCTATCGCTACTGTAACAAATTACCAGAAACTTAGTGGCTTAGAATAAGAAAATTAAAAGTGTACTCTCTTACCGTTTTAGAGGCCAGAGTCCAGAATAAGTATTGGCTGGTCTGGGTCCCTCCGGAGGCTCTAGAGAAGAATCTGTTTCCTTGGCTTTTTCAGCATCTATAGATGACCTATGTTCCTTGGCTGTGTCTCCCTCCATTTTCAAAGCCCATCAACCGGATCTCTGCTTCCATCATCAAACACCTTCTCTCTGACTCTCGGCACTTCCTGCGTTCCTCTTAAAAGGATCCTTGTGAGTACATCATTGGGCCCACCTGTATAATCCAGGCTACTCTTCCCCATCATGAGATCCTTAATTTAATCACTTCTGCAAGGTCCCTTTGGCCAGGTAAAGAAACGTATTCACAGGTTAAAGAGATTAGAATGTGAATATCTTCGGGGGCGGGGTCTTGTTTTGTATAATACACCACCCTTAGGGAAAGTAATCCATCCAAAGATGGATGTGTGACCTCAACAGGAAAATTAAGGCCTTCCCTGGGATTATTATTAGGATGGGAGGAGAAGTTATTTTTCCAGGGAGTGGCTAATCTTGCAGAAAATTCTGTTGGGGCTGCAGGCAACTATCTTTACAGTTACATGGAGGAAGTTCATCTTCAGCTGGAGGGAAAGCAGCCAAGTGAGTGGGAATTGTAGCCAAGGACAGGGCAAAAAGGGCCGTGATGATAATATTTGAGCACCTGCATCCAGCTGCACTTCAAATCAGACCCACTTGATTTCCCAGGCTTAGGAACCAATAAGTTCTCTTTTCACTCGAGCTACTTTGAGCTGATTTTCTATACTAGTGACTTCCCATAGTTTTTCTTAAATAATGAGAAGGGGAAGGATATGAGAGCCAACGCATATCCTGATATTTCTACTCCTTTGAAGGGGTAGGATAACTACATTTAAAAAAAAATGAGGTTGAAGCTGTCAAAATAAATCTTTATAAACATCATTAGGTTTTGTTTCCTTATGTCTATACCAAACTACAACAGAGAATTACAAGCTCATTATATTTTTAAAAATGAATGTGACCATAACTGGATAAATTGAAATAATAAATTTCTTGACACTTTGTGGCTGTTTTTTCATTTCCAAAAGGAAAGAAAAGAACAATTCTTTTTCATAAGAAGCCTATTTTTATTGGTTCCCTTGCCTAGAAGGAGACAGGTGTGTTGTGTTAGCAACTTTTTGTCTTTCAAGCCCGGAAATCTTTGTTTTGAAAAGTTAGGTCCGTTAGGAAATTATCATGGGCTTGTCCTGAAAGGATGCAGTATAGGGAAGCAGATGCTTAAAGAAAGGAAGAGTGGTCTAATGTCAGAGGGAGGCCATGGAATGGTGGATTACACTGGCCACATTCCTTCAAGAGGTGGAGGTTCTTCCCCTTGAATTTGGGCTAGCCTTACTATCCTTTTGGCTAATAGAACATGGAGGAAGTCATGCTTCATCAGTTCCAGACCCAGCTCCTTTCAGGACTGTCAGCTTCTTTACACTCCTTCTTGGAATACTCCCTCTTTGCACCCAGCCACCATGTAAGAAGCATGGACTAGACCACTAAGTGATTAGAGAGGCCCTGAAGGGAGAGAGAAGACCATCGTGGACTTTCTAGCTCCATTAGTGCTCCCAGCTGAAAGCAATTGTGTGAATGTTCCCAGTCAACACCACCTGGAAGGAAGATGAGACTTTCCCACTGAGGTCTGCCCAGATTGAAGAATCATGAACAAATATCTGGTGGTATTTTAAGCTGTTCAGTTTAGGGGTTACTTGTTATGCCGCAAAAGATAACTGAAACAGGAAGACTGTCTAAGATTGGGAATAAGGGATTAGTGGTGGGTAACATGGTGGCTGAGACTTGAATCTTGTTCTATCTCAGCCATGAACTTTCTTCAACATATCCTAGAAGTAACAGAACCTCATATTCAAGGATGCTGCATGGTTATTGGGAAACTGAGCACCAAGTGCCAGTCAGTGGAAGCCATGGGGAAGGTTTCCGTGGCCACATTTGGTACAGAGGGAGGAGGAATTAGATAGGTTGGACCTCCAGAAAAGTTCTTGAACAAGACATGTCCCCTCACCTTTTCTCCTTGCTGTCTGTCTGGAATTTAGATGTCACAAGTGGAGCTCCAGCAGTCAATTTTGTGAATGAAAGTTGTGCACTAAAAATGGCAAAGCAGAAAACTGGAAGGATGCAGGGAATTAGAAGACCTAGTGGAGATTCCACCTCTGGATTCCTTACTTCCAGACTTTTCTCACTTGATGGAGTAACTTATATAACTTTCAGTCACTTTAAGTCTCAGTTACATACAGTTGGAGGCTTTTCCTAACTGATACATCCCACAAAATGACTGAGATTACAATTCCTACAGACCCTTGTGGGTTATGGAATGAATCATATTGAATATGATTGAGGAAAGTAAAGAAATATGATGTTTCCCTTCCTTTTTTTTTCCACGAAGCAGATCATTTAGTACCAGGTCTTTGGAGAATAGTAACATAAGAGCCCATTGAGACGTTATAGCCAATCAGGTTTCTCTTACACAGTGAAGATGCTGTGAGGAAAGCTTGGGATTTAAATGGATGTAAATATGGGTTTGAATCCCAGTGCCCATTCCTTGAACAGGTGACTTAATCTCTTCAAACTTCAGTATTCCTATATAAAAAATGGCAGTAAGGCACTTCACTGAGATTTTGGGGATGATTTAATGAGGTACCTTATAAAAGGCAAATTATACTCCCTGGCTGATAGAGGAGTCCTCAGTAGATGAGTGTTCTCGATTATGTGTAACAGAGAGAAAGGAGACTAATATAGAAAAGAAAAAAGTAAAAGCAGAGGGACACCAGTGAGTCAAGAGAAGAAGGCTGAGATATGATGAAAACGATTTGCAGAGCTCTGCTTCCTGTAGATCTTCATCCTCCTGCAGAGCAGAGAAAGGAGATTCTAGAGTTAGCAGGTTACTAAAGCAGCTATTAAACCAAACATCTAGCTCTATGCCCAGGATCTGAAAACAAAACAAAATCTCAAACCTGGGGAGTTGTAAGGAGAACAAGTCAGTACTAGTGAAGAATTCAGTTTCAGTTATTTCTTCAGCAAATATTGCCTGAGTGCTTCCCGTGTTCTGAGCCCACAGGATGTAGTGGAGAAGACAGACCAAGCATCTGCTCTGGAGAAACTTTCATTTTGCCAGCAGAGGCAGGCAATATGCATGTAGATTAGAGCACATAACTGTCAGGTGTACGCTGAGGAAACACCAAACAGGTGAAGAGATGGAGAGGGATAAGGTAGGAGGGGTGCTTTTTAAAAACAGGCTTTTAAGGTCCAAAATAGTATTTAAGAGAATGTAAATTAAGTATATAAATGCTAAAACTTGCTTGATAACTTTGTCTTCAAATGATCATAGGTACTGTCTGAAGAGTCATAGGGAGAGATGCTGATCAATGATTTTCTTCTCTACAGAAAGATTTGACAAAACGTGTCCTGAATACTTATTCTAGCACTTACTGAGTGTCCTTGGACTAGTTATGTAATCTCTCCAGGCCTCAGTTTTCTTAACTGTAAATATGAGACTGTAGTATCCACTTCACAAGGTCTGTGGAAAGACCAAATTAAAAGATTAAGGTACGTGAAGTGCTTGCCATACTCTCAAAGCTCAAGGAGTATTTGTTCTTTTCTCTTTTCTTGGGGTAGGATTTATCAAAAAGAAAGTGATTCAAACTAAAGCCAGACAGATCATTTGTGGAAAGATAAGAATTCTTGATTGTTGGGGTGGTGACTTTGAAATTGAGCTTCTGTTGTCTTTTGCGGATTACTGAGACTTTTGAAGGGACAATCACTTTTGTATCCTTTAATTAGAATGAAGACAGGCTGGGTTCAATCGTGCCTTCACATTCTTTCCAACTCTGGGGTTCTAAACTTGGCTTCTGCCCTTTCTTTTTCAGGCTAGAAATCAGAGGTACTTTGAGGTGAGTTCACTGACTTTTGCAGGCCCCATCTGCATTAGAATCATCTGGGAACTTTTTATAAGAACAGATCCCCTGGTCCCAGCTCTAGATATTTTGATTCCATAGATCAAGGGTAGGGCCAGGAAATGTCAGATTGTACAATGAATCAGATTGTATCAAATTCTGTTTTAGGTCGTTCATTCACTTATAATGAAAATGGTTATTTTTCTCCAAGTCCCATGTGTAATCATTGCTTTAAATCTGTAAAAGGAAAACAATAAAAAGCCACAGCAATGCTTTCCTAACATAACCTAACATTTTCCCTATAAAACTTCCTATGTTCGTTTTCATCTATTTACTATTTATTTAAAGACAGACTCTCAAGAGCAAATTTACATTTTTTCCTGCCACCTTCAAGTGGATTGTGTACAAACCAGTGGGTACTTTCCTAGATCCTTTTCTTTTATGAATTTTAGCTTAGAAAATAACAAAACTTTACTACATTTAGCCAGACATCTAAAATTCATACTTAAGGACACTAAAAACGTGAACTTTTTAGAAACTACTATCGGTACAATTGGGTAAATAACTGGGGGAAAAAAAGCTGGGTCTCTACCTCACACTGTACACTGGTATAAATTTCAAATGGACCAGATGTTTAAATTTAAAAAAATGAAACCATACAATTACTAAAAGAACACAATGATACATTTCTTTAAAATATAATATTTGAATAGGGAAGGTCTTTATATGATTCAAACTTCAGACTCCCTGAAAGGTTCACTAAGTAAAAATTAAAAAAATCTTCATGGCAAACCAATTCACCAGGAATATATTAAAAAACAAACAACAAACGGAAAATGCTCTTCAGCTCATATTACAAATGAAAACTAATATCTCTAGTACACAGAGGGCTCCCTTCAGTGGTCCCCAACCTTTTTGGCACCAGGGGCTGTTTTCTTGCAAGACAATTTTTCCAAGGACCAGGGGTGGGGGGGTGGCTTTGGGATGATTCGAGCGCATTACATTTATTGTGCACTTTATTCCTATTATTATTACATCAGCTCCACCTCAGATCATCAGTCATTAGATCCCGGGGGTTGGGGACCTCTGCTTTAAATGACAAAGTATACATAATTTTTTAAAAAATGGCAAGGCATAGGAACAGATACCAAAAAGAGAAATATATAAATGGTCCCTAAAACTTATGAAAAGATGTTCAAAATTCCTCACAATCAAATAAATGCAAGTTAAAACTATATTAAAATACCATTTCTCACCTAGTTGGATGGATACAAATCTAAGTTTGCCTTCAGATACATTCCTATGTTGCTAGTGGGAATGTAAATTGGTACAACTCCTGCAGAGAGTCACTTGACACTAACGATCAAAATTAAAGCTACATTTACACTTCGACTTGGCAATCCCACTTCTGGGTATTTGTCTTACAGGTATATTTTTTACCTTGTGCAAGATGATGTGTGTATGAAGTTTTCAGTTCCACCATTGTGTGTTGAAAGAGTTCAAGCATCCAACAAGGGAGGACAGATACATTTAAACAATGGAATACTTTGCCACTGTAAACATGTGGATGCCATTCATGGAAATGGAAATCCGCCAAGATATGTGGTTCCACAAAGAAAGCAAGGCCCAGAGCAGCTTATCTAGGCTAACTTTTGTGTAGGAAAGGGAGAAAAAAAAAGAGTACACATTCCTATTACCTTGTATTTGAATTAAAATTCTTCAGAATTAATAAGAAACTAATAAAATGATTGAGGATGAGGGGAGCAAGTGGGCGTGAGACTTCTTTTGTTTGTTTTGCAATCACCATGTGGCTAATAGTTTTATTTAAAAGAGAGATATCTGACAATAGTTTAAATGTGGTTCTAACAATGGAGCAGGAGTCTTTTCACTGCAATCCTTTTTATACTGTTTTGTTTTATGAACCAAATGACTGTATTACCTACCTAAAAAATAAAATTTAAAAGCCTCTGTGAAAAAGCAAGAATGTGCAGATTTCATGTGGAAAATTAGTGTTTTAAATAAAAATAACATTTGGTCAAACTAAAGTGAGGAAACTACAGACCATCCCACACCAAACACAAAAGGAAAACTTACCAAGCAAATTGTGTAATAAACAGGGACCTTCAGATACGTTTTTCCAAAGTGAGAGTGGACCAGCCATGAACTATGAGTGCTTCAAGATTTTTTTCCCCCAGAGAGAGAGAAATCCACCCAGTGAAATGTTATTATAAAGAGACTAAAAACCACAAAGAGAAGGTGTTACTAGTCCTCACCTGTGTACTTTGGCTGCAAGTAACAAGAAACCTTTTCATAGTCCCATAACCAGGAGGAAGCAGGCCTCTGACATTGCTTCAGAGACTCAAAAATGTCACAGAATTTCTTCCAAAGCCCCAGACATGAACAGACATAAGCACAAGCCCCTCCAAGGAGGATAAAAAGGAGGAAATGTGTGCCAGCCATTGTTTTTATAAGAAAAAAACCCCAGTAACTTTGCCTAAATCCCCCAGCATACTCTTCTCTTGCCTCATTGGCTTAACTGTGTCACACAGCCCTTCCTAAATGCAAGGGGGGTAGGTTGGAAAAGCGAGTATCTAGTTTGCCAGCTTTCGTGGCAGGGGCAGGAAGGGGAAGAGAGCTGGAAAGGCGAGCTGGGTTAGCTGACCAGTAACGTCCCCTTAACTGTGACGGGCAGGACCCCTGGTGACAGATACATGGATACACTCTAGCCATCCCTCCTCATGTGCCAGCGCTCAGTGTGATTCCAGGGTGAGTTAAATTAGATCCCCAGCGGCAGCTTTATTTGAGGCTGATTTCCCCTATATTAAAAGAGGATGGGGCTTCCCTGGTGGCGCAGTGGTTGAGAGTCCGCCTGCCGATGCAGGGGACACGGGTTCGTGCCCCGGTCCAGGAAGATCCCACATGCCACGGAGCGGCTGGGCCCGTGAGCCATGGCCGCTGAGCCTGTGCGTCCAGAGCCTGTGCTCCGCAGCGGGAGAGGCCACAACAACAGTGAGAAGCCCGCGTACAGCAAAAAAAAAAAAAAAAAAAAAAAAAAAAAGAGGATGAGGGCCTCCCTGGTGGCGCAGTGGTTGAGAGTCCGCCTGCCGATGCAGGGGATACGGGTTCGTGCCCCGGTCTGGGAGGATCCCATATGCCGCGGAGCGGCTGGGCCCGTGAGCCATGGCCGCTGGGCCTGCGCGTCCGGAGCCTGTGCTCCGCAACGGGAGAGGCCACAACAGTGAGAGGCCCGCATACCGCAAAAAGAAAAAAAAAAAGAGGATGAAACAAAAGATTTCTTTGAATTTCCTGGGCTTTCTACCCTTTAGGAGTTGCCCAGCTGTTTTCTGCAGCTGTAAAACATAGTGCCCCTTATAAGAATACTATTCAAACCCCATGTCATATTAATTATTATTATGATATTGTAAACTTTAAAAACAATTATCAGCAAGCACTTCATAACCTTCTGAGAAAGTCTCTTTCTAATGGTCAAAGTGACACATTCTTTAAGAAATCTCCTAAGAAGCCTGTCTGGCTTGGGTTACTTAGATTATTTCAGCACCTTTGGCAGTTTGGAAGGCAGTTCTGATCACCTGAAATTAAAGATTTTCATATGACTTTCAGCCCTATCAAATAATTAGTAAGTTAAGCCTTGTAAAATGGAATTGAATATTTTAATAAGGAAATATAATTTTAATAAGGTGTTTATCTACCATTACCCCCAGAACATGCCTTCTCTCCAACAGGTTTATACTGTACTAAAGCACTATATAAATATTTCCCTTTTTAAAGTTCTATGTTGATCATTCTTCGATGACCAGCTTTTTCAAGAAACACACCATACTTAACACTGCACAGCCATTCAGCAAATTGATATTTATAATAATCTGGTGCAGGTGGCATTTTAACGAACGTCATGATTACCATGACAGACTTTTGGGTTTGATGGCTTCTTGCAAAAGTTCCTTCCAACTGCATCTAATGTTCTGTGATTCTGTGGTTTTACATATTTAAATATAAGCCATGGTTTATTGAAATTTGGAACTCACCGTTTCTTTTGATCTTATATTCAGGTCTATGAGACTTGATTCTGGAGTGAGAATGTGTCTCCCCCCTCCCAATATTTACTCCACCTGTTTTCTGATGCTTGACGTCCCTACAGGAGGGGACAGATTTCATGTCAGCATTACAGAATCCTTTGAATGTAGATTCGCTTGGAAAAGTTAATCCCTAACCTTAATGGGAAATAGCCTTGCTGATCCTGGTGATGGAGTGGGGGTGAGATTAAAGAACAGAGGCTAACAAAAGGGTGGAAAGAGACTTGGCGGGCATTCTTCACTCATTCAAATATAAACTTCTTAAGGGAAGGACAATTATCTGCTCTAGAATATACGAAGTCTGTCTATTCATTTACTCATTTAAAATTTTTATTGAGCAACTGCTACATAAAAGACAATGATGTGGAAAGAAAGGTTACTGTTGGGGATCAGATTATAGAGGGCTCAGGGAAAATGGTTTTATGTTTTTAGAAGCCAAAGAAGCCCATACTTTAATAACATTTATATAGATGTCCCTTACCTAAAGCAGATGCAGACTGAGCTGAGTGTATGTGGTGGACTCAGACCCCTCAGTCCAGCTGCTCTCCTCACTCCCTGCAGTCTCTCCAGGGTGTAACTGGAACATTTTTTCTAGAGGGATTGAGATGAGCCCCCGCACTGAATGGCCTGCCTTCTGAAGAGCTGCCACTTACAGCTTGGCTGTCTCACAGCAAGACACCTACTGTTCCTTAGTGCCCTGATGGCAGACTTGACATCCAGCCTCAGGATTCTTGCAGTGGTCGTGAAGTTCCTCAAGGGAGAATGCGGAAAGGGCGGGAGGCATCCTATTTTGCACCAGGGTGGCAAATTGAAATGTTTACAGGAACACATGCAGACAAAGCACTTAAATGAAGTAACACAATGGGGACCAAGGTGAACTGTGCTGCACATGCTCTATGCAAAGGAGACAGCAGAGCTTCAACTCAGGCTTATGGCTGCCCAGATGTTCACACTTTTCTGAGAATCCAGAAATGTATGTTTTTATCATAATAACCAATTCAAATCTTTAACACTTCGGGAGCCAAACAAAACATGTCTGTGGCCTGGCTGCCAGTTTGAAATTTCAGATTTAGACCTTTCTGACTTTCAACCTTCCCTGAGTACCTCAGTCATTGACCAAGGTTATGTTTTCTTTTTTTATGTTCATTCCATATGGCTGGTCTTATAGATCAATATGCATGTTGCATCATAGAAGAGAAGTTGACAGATAAATAAGAAAGGGGTCCAAATATAAACACCACCTTATGAGATGCACTAGTAATAGTTATAATAACAGTACAATTAAATAATGTGCATGATGTTACATTCATTAAAATGTTGAGATCCAGTCACTTACTACAACCCCTCTGGTAAGTTACTTAACTTCTCTGTTTCAATTTCCTCATCTGTAAAATGGGGATATATTAGTATCTACCTTAAAAATTTGTTGTGAAGACTAAATGAAATAATGCATGTAAAATATCATGGAGAATTCATGATATATGTTGTTGAGGTTATGAGTAGGACTCAAAACAATATTCCTCTTCACTGCCCAAGTTCTGAACTAGTTAAAATATTGGGTTGGCCAAAAACATCTTATGGAAAAACACGAACAAAACTTTTGGCCAACCCAATATAATAAAGTTAGTCCATGAAGAACTGAGATATCAACATTATCAATGATGGGGCTAAGTTGCAAGACACAACTTAGTTTGACCAAAAAATAGGCTTGCTAACTCCCTACCTCCCATTCTTGGTCTTGGAATAATCTATCTGAGGGAAGTTTTGTTTCACGGGAGCAGACATGTAACCCAGCGTACTAAGTGCCCCTGGTCCAGATGCAGAAGAGAGAGAAAAGGCTTAGTGTCTTTGTTCATTCCCACTTCTGACATATTAGCTCCATCTAACTGAGAAATGTTCATCAATGGCTATTCTGATAGCCATTGAGAATTCTCCACCTCCAAGGAGAAGAGTTTAGAGAGAGAGACAAGAAGGCAGGGGTGTTGAGGGGCAGATCCTCCTCAAGGAAAAAAGAAGGTAAGGAGTGCGGAAGAAGCATTTTCCCTAAGATTTACTAAATGTGCAACAAGTTGTACCTGCGATTATTATTATTATTGATATGTGGAACTCTGACAAACTTTAGTTTGATAGCCTTTTGATTAATTGCAAGATGAGCCTTGTCCAAATGTACTCAATGTATCCCCAAACTGGAATTCTGCAAAATGTGTTCTGTAGGATGCTAAAAGGGAGCTGGATTCCAGGATCAAGTAATTTTGGGAAAATGTGGATTGAAGAACAAAATAGGTTTCTTCACCACAGGACAACTTAGTCTTTTATATGCTAATGTGCTTTTGACATGCTGATAAATGTATGTAATGAACACTTCTATTTCAAACTTATTTGTGCTGGTACATTTTTCTCCTAACATATTTATTAACATTCTAGGAACACTGTTCTGTGGTTGACAGTTAGGGAAAGGCTAACTTAGATTAATTTTAAATTAATCAATTTATCCAAATACTCAGGGAAAACAACATTGTTGTATATTGTGTATGTCAACTTACCACCTACTTAGCCTAAACACAATGAACAAATGGAAAGCAAAGCAAAGTACATTTTATAATGTGCTCCTGCCTTAAAAATATTGCTTTTTTTTTGACCCAGAAGGGCAAAAAAAAGTGGTTAAGCTAATTCTGTCTTAGGCAAAGGTTTATTCTTTTGTTCAGTTTGACTTGCCAATGGCCTTTGTCATTACCAGCCAGGGCCTCCTTCCTGAAAGTGGGCTGGTTTCTGTATATGGGCCACAATTTACACTGCTGGGAAGGAGGAAGGATTTGAATTTTAGGGTCCATCCAATTTATGTTTCTAATAAGAGCAAAAGATTCTTGAAACACTGGTTTTAACCTGGCAGTTTATTGCTTTTTTTCTGAAGTTTTCTTTATAATAATAAAAGAATTGGAAGCCATGTGTTGCCATTTCCTTTATTATTCTAGTTTCCAAATGTTGTATTAAAAATTATTTGTTTAAATATTAAATTCTGAATATTTCTGGTTTCATTCAACCAGTTTATTCCAGCTTGGACTTGTCAGGTATAGGGGTCTAATCGGTTTCTCAAACTATGGACAATGGTTCCTGTAGTTTATTTGTATGATGCTGTGTTTCAGCCTAGATGTTCTCATTAATAAAAAAAAAATAGAGTAAAGGATATTTACAGAGTGTGTGCCAATGCTGATATCTCATTATTTCATTTGATCTCCACAAATGTCTTCTGAAATAGGTGCAGTTATTTTGCCCATTTCACAGATAGGGACTGGGGCTTATAGAGAGCCTAATAGTTCCTGAGGCCACCCAGTTTGTTTGACCCAGTTTGTATGCTGGGTCAAAAAACAAAAAAGTGGCTTGTTGGGAACTCAGGCTGTCTGTACCGCATTCTACCCTTAAACAGCATGTCCAGTTTTAGAGTACTTGGAGAAACAGTTCTTAACACCCATCTGGGCTTCAAGGTCTTTGCAGAGTCATAAACTTGTGTGAATCCAAACTTTGTTTACTGTTCACATGAATGAGTCTATATTTGGCAACCCCCTGGGCTCTCTTAATAATTTAAAAACCACAACGTTCAAACTGTCCTGGGAGGGAAAGATTAATAAGAACAAAGAGTTAGCTAACGCTGTCTAACTGGGCCAGCATGAGTGGCTGAGTAAAAAAAGAAAAAGACAAGTTCAGTTATGGATGGGATGCTACCAGGATGAGAGGGTAGATTGCGTTCCTGGAGCTTTAAGTGGAAATGGATGGGAAGCATGGCAAAAATTCATACGGCTAAGGAGCATCAAGGGTATTTTACATCTGAGACCATGGTGAAACAAAAGCAGTAGAAATGCTAAGGCCTCAGATACCTGAACACTGCTTTCAGAATATTGCCAGAAACTATGATTTATTGTACTGGGCATTTTTGAAGATGTGCCAAGATTTATGCTTTATCTGATTTGAATTCTGAAAGGGCACATGCTCACAAATGAGGATAAATTACCTCTCCAAATGCAGAAAGACTCCTTCTTTCATTTAGATAGTTTGTGTTTTTCCTTCTTTCCGTTGTTACAGCTTGAGAAATGTTCTATCATGTGAAACAGATCATGCTCTGTGAAATCATCTGGACATATATTAAAGCCACATTGCAGCCTGGTATGGCATGTTGCTTGCTTTGGGGGTGGGGTGAGGGGAATTACAGTTCATGATTTTAATAATCAAATACCCAGGGATGAGTATAAAATGTGATCTTCTAGGAAGAACAGCAAATTATGCTCCCATTCTCCTTTTCCCCCTTTCCCTCCCTACCCCATTGAGCATAAAGGTTTTCAAGTAACTTTTCTTGAGCTTTTACCAAAGCTTCTATATGAGATACTAACACACCTGAAGTAGAGTACTTGTCTCCACAGGACAGTCGCATGGAGTATCCAACATACACATCAAGTGTCTATCACACGAAGGAAGACCATGGCAAGGGGCTCTAATGGAGAAATGAAACATGGTGAAATCCAGAGTAGCTAAAGGGTAAAGCCTGAGGGTATTCGAGAAGATGTCACAGAGGAAGAGACATCTGAGCTTGTGTTAAAGGATAAGCAAGAATTTCCCTAGTAGAAAAAAGTATTAGGTAGGAATTTCAAGCTTACAAGTAGCTTGAATCAAAAAGGAGTGGTGAGCAGGTAGTTAAAGGTTACACTCCCAGCTAGAGGCACCCAATTCTAATTGAAAAACAAATGAAAACACAGACGTATTTGTTTTAGACTCAGCCTGTGGACTGCTAGTTTTCAACCCTTGGGTTAAAGATCAAAGGGCATAAGCCCACAGTTAACAAACCCCTTCTACCACTCAGTGCTTCAAATTGACGTTTTTATAGCCTTTTTCTTAAAAGATGAGCAGATAGTCTGATACCTGAGAAATCTTAACAAAAAAGATAAAGACTAAAACACACACACACATTTTAGTCTTTAGATAAAGACTAAAAATAGACAACTTGAAGAAACCAAAACTATGCATAAACATGAAAACATAGAAAGGAAAATTACCATTAATATCCTTAGAGAGATGAGAAAAGATATTACATCCTTGAAGCACGAGCAAGATGCTATTATAAAGAACATTTTAAAAAAAAACAGAAATTAAAAAAAAGTGGTAGCAGATAGAAGAAAAGTTTAAAATTAATGCTATAAAATAGAGAAAAGCAGATTATTAGTTTGTTAGGACTGGCATAACAAAGCACCACAGATTGGGTGGCTTAAGCAACAGAAATATATTTTCTCAGCTCTGGAGGTTGGAAGTTGAAGATCGAGGTGTAAGCAGGTTTGGTTTCTTCTGAGGCCTCTCTCCTCAGCTTGTAGGTAGCCACGTTCATGTTCACATGGCATTCTCACTTTATGTGTGTCTGTGTCCTAGTTTCCTCTTCTTATAAAGACACTGGTCAGATTGGATTAGGGCCCACCCTGATGACCTCATTTTAACTTGATTACCTCTTTAAAGACCCTGTCTCCAAATACAATCACTTTCTGAGGTGCTGGCAGATAGGACTTTAACATATGAATTTGAGGGATCACAGTTCAGTCCATAACATAGACCAAAAAGACTTAGAAATGGAAAACTGGAAAGAAAAGTAAAGAATGGTGGAGGATAGGTCAAGAAAATCCAATACCTGAAAAATATGAGCTCCAGAATAAAAGAACAGGGGAAAAAAGAGGAAAGTAAGTCTTTTTTTTTTTTTTTTTTTGCAGTACACGGGCCTCTCACTGTTGTGGCCTCTCCCATTGTGGAGCACAGGCTCTGGACGTGCAGGCTCAGCGGCCATGGCTCACGGGCCCAGCCGCTCCGTGGCATGTGGGATCTTCCCAGGCCAGGGCATGAACCTGTGTCCCCTGCATCGGCAGGCGGACTCTCAACCACTGCGCCACCAGGGAAGCCCAGAAAGTAAGTCTTTAATAAAGACATTTAAGAAAATTTCTCAGAATTGTGGGACCCAAGTTGCAAGATTAACAGGTGCTATGAAAATGCAAGAAAATGGATGAAGATAGACCCATACCAAGGCAATTATTTAAAAAAATTAGAATATGGAGACAAAGGGAAGATCCTATAGAAATCTAGAGGGGAAAGCACAGGTCATATACAAAAGAGTAGAAATCAGAACACCTTCAGATTTCTCAAAAGCAACATTGAGAGCTAGTAGAGCAATGCCTTCAAAAATTTGGTGAAAAAATTATCTCTGAGTATGAATTCTACATTAGATAAATTATAAGTCAAGTGGAGAGCAGAATAAAAGTATATTCAGATAAGCAAAATCTCAAAATTTTATCTTTTAAGTACTTTTTCTCAGAAGTTCACCAAAATTAGAAAGTAAACAATGAAAGATACAGATAGAATAGTGGTTCTCATCCACGCTGTCCATTGGAATCAACCAGAATGGTTTAAGAAACACTGATTTAGGGGCCCTATCTCCAAAAGTTCTGAAATAATTCGTTTGGATGAGGCCTGGGCATCAGGATTTTTTTAAGTTCCCCAGATGATTTTTATGTACACCCAAGGTAGATATGGAAGAAACAAGAGATAGGAAGGGAATTCCCCATGGTGATAGAGAAGGGATGCTGGGACAAAAGTTCTACACTGAGAATAGAGTGAGACCCACTGGAAAACTCCATGAAAATTTTCTTCAAATAGATGAAGCAGAAATAATATCTACAGCAAGGGATAGGGAGGAGATTTGGACACCTGGTAGAAAGTTTGGTATAGAGTTAGTGATAGGTACAGAGGAAAAAAAACAAATATAAAAAGAAGAAAATTAACACCATGGATGCAAAAATAGGAAGGAAGGAAGCATTATCAGAGTTTACTGCATGACTCAGCTGTGAAAAGAGTTTACATAAAAACTGAATTTTGGGGGGTGAGGGGGAAAGGAAGTGTACAGGTGTGCAGTGGTGGGTGGGTTGTGAAAGGGTTGTGTTTACCTATCGTGGGAAAACAAGATATAATTGTTAAAAATACAACATCAAAACGTATCAGCACAAGTGTGCTATTTAGAATGCTAAACATTTTGAAAATGGTTGCTTCTGGAGAGTGAGGAATAGGTTGGGAGGCTAGGGGATTGCTGGTTTTCATAACAAGTTTTATGAAAATATTTGACTTCTTAAACCATGTACATTTTTAACTTTTATTAAAGTAAAAATTAAAAAAATATAAAACCCCCAGGACTGAAAAAGAAAAAAAAAGATAAGACAAACTGCTGAGGGATGACAAAGACAAAAATGAGAACAGAGAAAAACTAGATCATGCCTTGGTCTAAACCTTGACATCAAGGAGAACAACCTGAGCTTTCTACAGAATCTCTTTGAGCTGAGCTATCAATATAAAAGACTTATGTTAGGATGAAAAGAGATGTAACTTTTTTCAGGGAATAGCCCTGTTAACAGATTTCCTTTAAGGTCAGAGGATTTTATCAGAGAGTAAAGCCATCTAAAGAGAGCAGACAACCCAGTATTTAATCATCCAACTCTTCATTAAATAAACATTTATTGACCATCTGCACTATCCTGGATGTTAGATCTAATGGGAGCAATGGTTAATCCCCTTTTGGACATCAATTTAGTGGGGGAATAAAGTAATCCTAGAACAGGATGGTGGATACTGTAACAAGGGAAGGATATAGTACGATAGATATATTTAAGAAGGTCACAAAAAGATATGACTGAATTGGAAATTATTCAAAAGGACTAGATCAATGTGCTACTAAACAACGAATGGATCACTGAAGAAAGGAAAGAGGAAATAAAAAAATATTTGGAGACAAGTGAAAATAGAAACACAATGATCCAAAATCTGTGGGATGCAGCAAAAGCAATTCTAGGAGGAAAGTTTATAGCAATACAAACCTATACAAACGTTACCTCAGGAAACGTGAAAAATATCAAATAAATAACCTAACCTTACAACTAAAGGAACTAGAAAAATAAGAACAAACAGAACCCAAAGTAAATAGAAGAAGTCATAAAGATCACAGCATAGAGACTAAAAAAATTAGAAAATTCAATAAAACTAAGAGATGGTTCTTTGAAAAGATAAACAAAATTAACAAAACTTTAGCCAGACTCATCAAGAAAAAAAGAGAGAGGACCCCAAATAAATAAAATCAGAAATGAAAAGGAAGTCACAACCAACACCACAGAAATACTAAAGGATCATAAGAGTTTACTGTGAACAATTACACGGCATTAAAATGGACATTCTGGGAGAAGTGGACAAGTTCCTAGAAATGTACAATCTCTCAAGACTAAACCAGGAGGAAATACAAAATATGAACAGGCTAATTACCAGTAATGAAATTGAATTAGTAATTTAAAAACTCCCAATACATGAAAGTCCTGATCTTCACAGGTGAATTCTACCAAACATTTAGAGAAGAGTTAACACCTATCCTCTTAAACTATTCCAAAACTTTGCAGAGGAAGGAACACTTCCAAACTCATTCTATGAGGCCACTATCACCCTGATACCAAAAGCAAAGATACCACAAAAAGAGAAAAATTACTGGCCAATATCACTGATGAACAAAGACACAAAAATTCTCAACAAATTACTAGCAAACCAAATCTGACAATACATTAAAAGGATCAAATTTATCCCTGGGATTTATCCCAGGGATGCAAGAATTCTTCAATATCTGCAACTCAATCAGTGTGATACACCACATTAACACACTGAAGAACAAAAATCATATGATCATCTCAGTAGATGCAGAAAAAGCTTTTGATAAAATTCAACATCGCTTTGTGATAAAAACTCTCCTGAAAGTGGGCATAGAGGGAACCTACCTCAACATAATAAAGGCTATATATGACAGACCCACAGCTAAAGTCATATTCAAAAGTGAGAGGCAGAAAGCATTTCCTCTAAGAACAGGACCAAGACAAGGATGTCCACTCACCACTTTTATTCAACATAGATTTGGAAATCCTAGCCACAGCAATTAGAGAAGAAAAAGAAACAAAAGGGATCCAAATTGGAAAAAAAGAAGTAAAACTGTCACTGTTTGCAGATGACACAATAGTATACATAGAAAATCCTAAAGTTGCTACCAAAAAACTACTAGAGCTCATCAATGAATTTGGTAAAGTTACAGGATACAAAATTGATATACAGAAATCTGTTGCGTTTTTATACACTAACAATGAAAGATCAGAAAGGGAAATTAAGGAAAGAATCCCATTTACCATCACATCAAAAAGGATAAAATACCTAGGAATAAATCTACCTAAGGAGACAAAAGACCCATACTCCAAAAACTGTAAGATGCTGATGAAAGATATCGAACATGACACAAACAGATGGAAAGATATACTGTGTTCTTACATTGGAAGAATCAATATTGTCAAAATGACTATACTACCCAAGGCAATCTACAGGTTCAATAAAATCCCTATCAACATACTAATGACATTTTTCAAAGAACTAGAATAAATAATTTTAAATTTTGTATGGAAACATAAAAGACCCTAAACAGTCAAAACAATCCTGAGAAAGAAGAACGAAGCTAGAGGAATCATGCTTCTTGACTTCAGACTATACTACAAATCTACAGTAATCAAAACAGTATGGTACTGGCACAAAGACAGATTTCTAGATCAGTGGAACAGGATAGAAAGCCCAGAAAAAAAACCCCATGCACCTATGGTCAATTAATCTACAACAAAGGAGGCAAGAATATACAATGGAGAAAAGACATCCTCTTCAATAAATGGTGCTGGGAAAACTCACAGCTACATGTAAAAGAATTAAATTAGAACATTCTCTAACACCATACACAAAAAAATAAACTCAAAATGGATTAAAGACCTAAATGTAAGGCCAGATACTATAAAATTCCTAAAGGAAAACATAGGCAGGACAGTCTTTGGCATAAATTGCAGCAATTTTTTTTTTTTTGGATCCGTCTCCTAGAGTAATAGAAATAAATACAAAAATAAACAAATGGGACCTAATTGAACTTAAAAGCTTTTGCACAGCAAAGGAAACCATAAACAAAATGAAAAGACAACCTACAGAATGGGAGACAATATTCACAAATGATGTGACTGACAAGGGATTAATCTCCAAAATATACAAACAGCTCATGAAGCTCAATATCAAATAAAACAAACAACCCAATCAAAAAATGGATAGAAGATCTAAATAGACATTTCTCCAAAGAAGACATACAGGTGGCCAAAAGGCACATGAAAAGATGCTCAACATCGCTAATTATTCAAGAAATGCAAATAAAAACTACAATGAGGTATCACCTCACACCAGTCAGAATGGCCATCATCAAAAAGTCTACAAATGATAAATGCTGGAGAGGGTGTGGAGAAAAGGGAACCCTCTTACACTGTTGGTGGGAATGTAAATTGGGGCAGCCACTGTGAAGAACAGTATGGGGGTTCCTTCAAAATCTAAAAATAGAGCTACCATATGATCCTGCAGTCCCACTCCAGGGCATGTATCTGGAGATAGCCGTAATTTGAATAGAAACACGCACCCCAAAGTCCATTGTAGCACTATTTACAATAGCCAAGACATGGAAGCAACCTAAATGTCCATTGACAGATGAATGGATAAAGAAAATGTGGTATTTATATACAATGGAATATTACTCAGCCATAAAAAAGAATGAAATTTTGCCACTTGCAGGAACATGGATGGATTTGGAGGGCATTATGCTAAGTGAAATAAGTCAGATAGAGAAAGAAAAATTCTGTATGATATCACTTGTATGTGGAATCTAAAAAATACAATAAAACAGTGAATATAACAAAAAGCAGCAGACTCACAGGTATAGAGAACAAAATAGTGGTTACCAGTGGGGGGTGGGATGCTGGGCAATACAGGGGTTGGGGGAGTAGGAGGTACAAGCTACTGGGTTTACGATAGGCTCAAGGATGTATTGTAAAACACGGGGAATATAGCCAATAATTTTGTAATAGCTATAAGTGGAAGTACCTTGAAAAATTGTATAAAAAATTTTTTTAATAAAAAAACATTAGTGATCCATGGAATACTGAATGTGGCAGACACCACAGAAATCATTAATTTCAATTCCTTTCTCTCTAGCCTTTAATGTTTTACTCACTTATTTTCTCACAGATGAGAAAAGGGAGCCCAGACAGGGTGATTCTCCCAAATCCACAGAGCCAGTTAGGGACACATCTTGATCAACAGCACAAGTCTTCTGTCTCCTGACACAGCTTTTTTTTTTTAAGGTGGTTTATCACTGCCCACAACAGTTTATGGGTATAACTTGAAAAGGCCAATTAAATTCTGAGTTGGAACTAAGTTAAGATGTAATTTCAGCATTTCAACAAGGGTTTCAAATGAAATAATGAGAAAATAAATTTAATCTCTCAGCTCTCATAAAATTAGGACCAATATTGTAGAATGGGGGCTATTCTGAATCCTTCCTAACTCTGACATATGTTATAGACTACACTTCAGGGTATACTTCACAGAGTTGAGGGGATCAATTGTTTAAGGGGACACCAGATTATAACCAATATGTTTTGGGCTGTTGCTTTCAAAATGGCTGTTGTGGAAGAGACTGAAAATACTCATGAATATTGATGAGCTCCCTATATTTCCCAGTCTTCTATTTGACTAGTTCTGGTCAATAAAATGTGAGTGAAAATTTTGGCTCTCACTTCTAGGCCTGGGTGATAGTGTATTCTGTGTATCCTCCTCAGGCCCTCTCTCTACATCCCCATCCCCCAACCCCCATCCATGTGGTGGGAAGCAAAGAATTCTAAGACAGTGGGTAAAAATACAAAAAGGAGCCAGGTAACAGTCATGGGTAAGAGAAGAGACACCCAGTAAAACTGCCCAGCTCCAGTGGATTTCATGTGAAGGAGAAGTTCTGTGATTGTGCTCTCCAGGTTGGGGAGTGTTTGTTACAGTGGCTCATATTAATTACCTAGACACATCCAACTGTCTTTTAAATTTTAGTTATGTATTCATTTGACTATGATGACCTAGGAATTAATATGAAGTGGTGGCTTTAGAGGATATGAGAAAATTTCTCTAATATAATTCTCTTTTGTCATATTAAATGCAGATTTCCAGACTATTGTGTAGTTTGTAATGTAATATTGCACATCTAAAGTTTAAGTCCACAGTTTTTTTCCTCAGTAGCTATTATTCCCACATAGACTGCACAGTCCCTGAGGTTGTATGATATAGTTTCTCTGGTCATTCAAATACAGATATTTAAACCTTTGTGTCTTCCTTCCAGAGGCTGATGACTTTATAATGACTCCTTGTATTTGTTTGCACACAGACTAACCTGCTGTAACAGAGTCCTCTTCTTCACCCCCAAATGCTCTGATTCAAACAAGATAGGAGTTTATTTCTCTCTCATTAAATAGTCCAGAATAGGCCCAGAGTGAGGTTGCCCAGGGGCCCAGGCTCTATCCATCTTGTTACTTTTCCATCCTAGGTGGATTCTAGCTCATCAGCATCACGTCTGTATGTCTGAGTCTGCACCATGGAGTGCAAGCAATCTCCTTCCTAAACTACATGACCCAGAAATTGTATATATGGCTTCTGTTCACATTCTATTTGCTGAAAAATAGTCATATGTCCACCCCTGGCTGGAAAGTGTGTCTCAAGATGAGTAGCCATGTGCCCAGACAAAACTCAGAAATTCTTTTATGAAAAGGAAGAAGAGGAGAAGGGACATGGGAACACAGCAGCTTTTACCTAACCACATTGGGACCTTTGGCCATGTTTCAGTATCAGAAGGGATCTGTTTGCCATATTTTGTACTGTTCTATAGTAAATACCCTTACAAATGAGAAGCATTGACGTTCCCTGAAATTAATCAATACCTTTATCATACAGCAATCTTATATTTTTTTCCCATTATTAAGGGATGAAGACATGGAAAATATACTTTCCTGTGATATTTTTTAAAGTGTCATTCTGTGAGCCTCCACTGTATTTTCCCTCGGATTTAAGCAGTTCTGGAAGCAGGAGACTAGCCAAAATATTTCTTACTAATCAATCAGGATGGGTGCCAGCTGTAAACAGACGGCACACCCATATAGACACCTATCAGCTGACTGTTAGCCCTGTCTAGGATGTGGAAAGCTCAACAGGAGTTTGTTTAGAGTGAAGTGAAGAGCCTCATAGAAATAATTTACCCTCAGGGAAGTGGGAGTCGAGATTCAAAAGTTTGGCTTGGAAGAAGGGAGATTGTGCATTGTCTGTCACTCAGAATGTTGTCATGAGTTCAAATTTTAAGTCCTAAGTCAAGGGGTCTGCAATAACAGGGCAAATACTATATAGATAGCAACTATATTATATGGCATCATTATATATATATATATGTGTATATATATATTTTTCCCTCTTCCCCAATAAAAATAAAAGTCTTTGTGGGATGTGGGAACACAAGATGTCAATAACATGGTAGTTGATGCAATGGAAAGGTTCCATGCTGGAGTCTTTGGCAGTAACAAGAGACAGAGCCCTTCAGTCAGATGACAATGTCCTCAGTGTCTGGCTCAACACTCTGAGAGCTGTATCACTGGGGACACGGCTGTGCCTTTGTGGGGGTTAGCAGCAGCAGCCCCCTCTGTGATCATAGGAGCATAGCTGCTGCATAAGGAATTGGCATTAACAGAAGCCTTTGCAGAAAAGTGGAGCCAGAGAGAATTCTTGAGTGGTCAAGAGTACTGAACTTGGTTTGACATGGTACATGTGTGAGGTCCCTATAGGACTCTCAGAAATATTTGAGAGGAAGTTGAGGGGATCAGGAATTTGTTCCTACATGATGGATGGGAGTGAAGACAGGGAGACTGTTTAGTGACACTTCCTGTGACACTTTCTCTACCATCTCTCCCTGTTTTATAAATAGGGACCTCACAGCTAATGTTCTTGATCTATTTGATCTAGGGCTTGAGGCCTTATCTGGTAGAGCTCCAAACCTTGCTACCCTACCACCCTTGGTCTTTGTTATTGATTTGCTTGGACTATCAGAAGAGGGAAGGGCTCCAGCCTAAAACACTTTCTATTCAAGGAACAAATGATCCTGAGGCTGAAATTAAATGATCCTGTTTACTAAAGTATCCTCCCATTTCATTGAATTCCATTGTTTCTTCTGTTGTCTTGGCCACTCTTTGAGTACCATTTTGCTGGTTCTGATTCAAGGCTCTAGTGACAGAATGAGGACCATACTAATAAGCAAGTCTCCCTCATTCTAGCTTTTTGTCACAATTTTCTATGCTAATTATGTCTCCTTATCATTAGTCTTGCATCTTAATTTTAACCTCTTAATTTTAATTTGGCAAAATACCTTACCAGAGGAAAGAATGTAAAAGTCACTTTATAAAATGACTTAAGAAATGGTTTAGTATTGGATTAGTTGGGATGTATTAAAAGTATTTTAACAAGTGTGTTTTGTGGTAGAAGAATTAAGGACAATGGCATAAACTCAGCTCATGGTACCCAAACAGAAAAAAATTTGAGTGCTGTGATGAACTGGGTGCTATACCAAGCCCTGAAAGTACAATGGTGAGTAAAACAGATGTGAATTCTCATGTTGTTTACTAGGTCTCTTGTTTCATGTTAGTACAACCCCCTTTCTGGCAGAAAATCAGGCTTTAAAAACACAAATGCACTTCCAAGTTTAAACTTCTTTGTTTGGAATTCTAGATCCCTACAATTAGACCACAAACTACCTTGAGAAGCGAATTTTCTTCTGGTTAGTTTGAGACAACCCAACTGGCTCTTTGAAGAACTGTCCCACCTACCAACCATGATCCAGGTTGTTCTATTCTCTTGGAATTCCTGTCTTGCTACTTTCCCTGAGGAAGGTCTCTCCATCTTTAAAACCTAGCTCAATGATGCATCTTCCTAAAGCCTTTGCAAATATTTGCAAATAGATGTGGTCTCCTCATTGGAACTCCTTCAGCATTTGTATCACGATTAAATCCTATACCACAGTTATTCTGACTTAACTCCCTTAAATGACCATTAGCCCACACATTGCCACTGGGTGAATTAGAAAAAAGTACCCCTTCCTCAAGATACTTTAGTTTCATCTATTAGAATATTGTTGTTACATGTTAGAATAAAAAAAATACAGCCATCTGTGGAAAAAGTTACCACTATACAAATCTACTATATCTAAGACATGTGAGAAGTCCCCTAGATAGTGTTGGCCTTTAGATGGTCACTCTGGTTTTACTTACTAGGTTGTGATTTGCCATTGGTCATGGTCAGTGGTGTGCTGGTAAATTTTGAATAGCTGGCTCTCTGGGAAAATCAACCAATCAACCAACCAACCAACTAACCAACCAAACAACCCTGATTTGTAGTGTTGGCTGATGTCAGACTACCAAGATGACATCAACTGGCTTGCAAAAGCCGTGCAAATTTAAAAATGGGCTCTCGGGCTTCCCTGGTGGCGCAGTGGTTGAGAGTCCACCTGCAGATGCAGGGGACACGGGTTCGTGCCCCCGGTCCGGGAAGATCCCACATGCTGCGGAGTGGCTGGGCCCGTGAGTCATGGCCGCTGAGCCTGCGCGTCCGGAGCCTGTGCTCCGCAACGGGATAGGCCACAACAGTGACAGGGCCGCATACCACAAAAACAAAACAAAACAAAACAAAAAAATAAATAAAAATGGGCTCTCATGAGCTAGTAAGAGCTGACTCCTGCACATCATGGGTTGGGCTTTGTTCATTCATTTTTGCTATCTACAGAACTCAATAAATATTGAAGAAGCCCTAAGTAACATAAATATGAAACTTACAGGTATTGTACATTAAAAAATTAGGAACATTCTTGGTATTGCTACCAAGGACAACAGCACTTGCCAGTGTAACTATTTCTTTAATATTTGAGCATTGGGGCAACATATCTTTTTTACGACACACTTCTGAGGCTGAAGTACAGAAGTTCCTGAGAATATAGCAATTCATTAGCTTGCCTAAGGTAAAAATAATACCTATAAATAATCATTCAGGAAAATGCAACGTGCCAAGTACAGTAAAATCTTAAGGTTGCTTTGTTAGTACTTCCATGGTCCTGGGTTTCTATTTTCTCAAAGCTTTGCCCAAACAATTTATATTTTAGCTACTTTAGTAGATAAAGCTATAAATATTTTCCTGGCATATTAATGCTTATACAAGTAAGGTCCTCTTTGGGGTTAATTAGTTTGCATGCTGAGATGAAAGGTGGGTGATAGGCAAGGCTCGTTAAGTGTCAAATACCTAACTTCTGTAAGATGGATTATGTTTATTTTATAAAGGCCAATGTTTTAGTCTTTGCATGAGTGAATCAATTATGTCTACTCACATTAGTTGAAAATACTGGTAACTCATATCTAGTTATCTCAAACTGGTGGTGTATCCATATACTTCACAATATAATAACAGATAAGTAAAGAATAATAAATATTTTTGACCAACTTTTTATAGTTGCATATATTTTACCATTAGAAGATAATATCTAAGCTTGGCATAATTTTCAAAAAGTTTAAATAATTCTGAAGTATTATGCAGTGAATATTTATTTATATCGTGTATTTTCTACAGCTGCTGCAACAAATTACCATGAAGTTAATGACTTAACATAAATTCATTACGTTACAGTTCTGTAGATCAGAAATCGGACAGTGGTCTCCTTTGGCCAAAATAAAGGTCTTGGCAGGGCTGGTTCCTTTCGGAGGCTTTAGGGAAGAATCTGCTCCCTCACCTTTTCCAGCTTCTAGAGGCTGCCTGCACTCTTTGGATTGTGACCTGCTTCTTTCATCTTCAAAATCAGCCACAGCTGGTTGTTTTCTCACATCACATGGCTCTGACTTCTACCTCTCTCTTCACTTTTAAGAACCCTTGTGATTACATTGGACCCACCTGGATAAGCTGGGATAATCTCACCTTAAGGTCAGCTGATCAGCAACCTTAATTGCATCTGCAAGCTTTAATCACCTTTTACCTCGTGCCCTAACATATTCACAGGTTCTGGGAATCAGGATGTGGATATCTTTGAGTGGGGAGGGGGGCATTATTCTACCTACTACATAATCACATGACAAAAATACATGTACATTTTTACACTTTACTTCTGAGCAAACTAAGTTTCAAAGGGGTTAAATAGCTTTCCCAAGATCTCTGGGCCAATGTCATTTTCTGAGCAAAGTAAAGGTACTTGCATAAACTGTTTTCCCCCAAATTGTCATCTCGCTGAAAACTTCACTTTTTTTTTTTTTTTTGCGGTACGCGGGCCTCTCACTGTTGTGGCCTCTCCCGTTGCGGAGCACAGGCCCTGGACACGCAGGCTCAGCAGCCATGGCTCACGGGCCCAGCCACTCCGCAGCATGTGGGATCTTCCCGGGCTGGGGCACGAACCCGTGTCCCCTGCATCGGCAGGCGGACACTCAACCACTGCGCCACCAGGGAAGCCCTCAATTTTGTTTTGAGTGTGCTGCTTTTGCTTTTTTTACTTTTGAAGAAATCCTCTGCTATTTAAAGGATTGCACATTTTGTGCCTTTTCTGTTTCAAGAGTGTCTAGTGAGAAAAATGATTCAACAGGGATTAAGTAAGCGACTCACCTAGAGCAACAGAACAGACAATATGGTAAAAAGAAAAAAATAAAATTCTAGTCTTTAAGCCAAAAGTCCTCATGTTTTTAAAGACCTACAGGCTTAATCAAGATATTAAACTTCAATGTGGTTGAAAATACAATTTGCTGGCAACTGGTACAATACCCTTTCCAGAGAGGTACAGTGATTATGACCATTCTGAAGAGGAGGAAATTGAAGCTTAGAGGAGTCAAATGCTTGCCATGTAGCCATGTGGCTGGTCTTTGCTTTGACCCTGCGTGTCCCTGGGTCTATATGGATCACTCCGGATTCAAGGTTTTCCATGACACTGTGCCCTAGTTCCACACTCTGATATCTTTCACCATCTCCAAAAGGTTCGATTTGCAAAACATTTCAACTGCCTGCCTTCTGGTTTGGAAAAGGGCTTGATCTTTACTCTGATTTTAATTCTGAGTCAATGAAAATGCAGAGAAATTAGTTATTTGCTCAATGCAGTGACTTAGCAACAGGACTGGAATAAGAGTAGTATTCTAAATTCCCAAGAATAGAAACAAACGTTATCCTATCACCCAACTCCTAGCAAATGCAAGAAATGCACAGAACTTCTTTCAAAGTAAAATGATAATGCATAAACTTTGAGAACAGCATAAGATACTTGAAAAAATTTAAAAAGCTTTTCTTGGTATAAGACATGTCAAGAGCCAACTGTGAATAATGAACAATTGTGTCAATCTCAGAGTGCATACTCCTCTTGGCTGTCTCCTACCAGAATTAGCATTTCTACCTAGACTAATTTGGTTCTTGCTCTTTAGTTGCCTAATTTTGTATATGAGGTGTACACAGCAATATTTCCTTATCTCCTTCTTCAATTGTCAAAACCCCATCCATACTGTCAAATGCAACGTGTTACTTCCATCGGATGTCTTTGCCATACTAGGAAATTCTCCTGAATTCTCAAATTGTGTTTTCTCTGTATCTCTTGACACATCACACATTCAGCTGTATAATGTGTCTGTGTACATTTTAATGTCTCTACTAAATTAAAAGCCCAGCTGTTTTCATTTATTTTTATCTTCCAATGACCCCAGTAGAATATAATCTTCTAAGGACTCTTTTATATGTGATATAGTGCATCACACATAAAAGGTGCCAAACATTTGGTCAATGAGTAAGTGAATGGGTATAGTGGACAATTGTAGTGCCAACCAAAAATATCAGTTTATCTTGTTTTTCTTTTCTAGCTATTTTTATTTTTCCTTTTAATATAGTACCTTGAACATAGCAGATGCTCAGTGTGTTCACTGTTATAATTGTTTAAAACACTAAACATCCTTTTAAAAATAACAAAGGCTTATGTAAAGTAATAAATTAGAAAATATATTGTTTCTTATAAAAGGTATGTTTTGGGAATTATTAGCTACAAATGAGTTGATTCTGATAGGCTAAAATGCATTTTTTAGTGACATAGAAAACTCTGACAGTAAATTTATATAGATTTTGGACTTCAACATACCTTGATTTGGTCCCTTGTCATTTACTATCTTTGTGAATCTGGGCAAATCAGTTAACCTCTCTGAAACTCAAATTCACCATCTGTAAAATAGGAGTACTAACATTAACTCACAGGAAAGTCACATTAAATGGAAACTTTATACAAACAACCTAAATCATGGGCCTTACTCACAATAAATAAAATGTATTATTTCCTTCCTTCCCACCCTTTATTATTTTTATTTTTTTTTTGCGGTACGCGGGCCTCTCACTGTTGTGGCCTCTCCCGTTGCCGTCTCCTCTGGACACGCAGGCTCAGCGGCCACGGCTCACGGGCCCAGTTGCTCCGTGGCATGTGGGATCCTCCCGGACCGGGGCACGAACCCGTGTCCCCTGCATCGGCAGGTGGACTCTCAACCACTGCGCCACCAGGGAAGCCCCACCCCTTTTTATTAAAAACTTTTTTTATTAAAAATTAAATCTAAGTAAAATGCATGATATCTTCATTTTGGTCAAACAAAATTAAAATTGACACATTTGAAATTTAATATGCACAGTGTAATCCAAACTGAGATGTTTTGCAAAGCTTTTAAGAAATATCTAGTATAACTTGGTGTTTTGGACATCTGTGTCTTTTCCTTTCTCTTCTAGGAATGGTGCTTTTCTTCTTCGGGGAAACTGCCCTTCTCCTACTCTGTAGGGGATCAATGATCATAATTTCTACAACCTTCTCACTTCCCCATGGCCTATTCACATGGGTAGGCATGTTTCCAAAATGGGCTAATTGGTTTTTCTCCAGGATTTGTCAAAGGTACTGCAGTTAGAGGCTGTGCTTCCCCTGGGAAGGAAGCAGAGAATCTTTGAGCCTGTCATGGTTGACCAGCATGGCTTCCTTTTGGAGAAAGTCAACCGGCAATCATAAAGTAGACCACATGGAAAGAAGGCCCAGTTACTCTTACTTGCCCCAAATTTAGTTATGGGGATCAACACAATCTCCAGTTTTGGCTAAACTAGCATGAGTTTGATTTTCACATTTGTAACCAAAGTCAAATATAAGCAGTGAATCGCCTAGAATTAGCTGTATCCTGCTCCCTCCTCCCTGATCCACCTCTAAACGTTAGCATCTGACCCCCAGGTAAATCATGGTGCCTACCAGGTGGAGCATTTAGGTCTGATCACTGTATAATTTACTGCTTTCTGTTTCACAGTCATAGACTGTATCCTTAAATTTTGTCAGTGTTTGGCAAATGCTAGGGTTTTGTATGGAGGGAGACCAATGGAAGAGTGTGGCTGGATCAGTTCAGCCCTTTAGCATTTTCAGGGGTAAAAGAACCCAAACAGACCCCTCTAGAGTACAGGCTCTGTTCTCATAGAACCACTTCGAGTAGTCAGTGGGAAGTCCGCCAAATCCCTCTGCCCTACGTTAAGCTGTGTGTATAAAAGCCACCCCATAAATCTGAGATCTGGCCTGTCGTGGGGTGGGGGGGAGGCTCCTGACCCAAATTCTCTGCCCTGAATTCCTTGAATCTAAGTAGACTGCGATACCAAAGTGAATAGCTTCTAAAATAAATCAACACAGCTTAAACCCAGGGGAATTCTATTTCTCTTTTTGGTCAACTTTTCCATCATTCCCTCCCTTCCATCTTTTCTCCCATGCTTCCTCTTTTCTTCCAAAATGACATTTTAAAAATGGTTCTAAAAATGTATTGTTTTCACATTATAGAAATATTTAAAATTCAGGAAAGAAGGGAAATAAGAATCACCTGTAATATCACCAGAGATATTCCCTATTAATTTTTTGCATATATTCTTCCAACTCTTTTCCTATGCAACAGTATTTTAACATGATTGAAATCATTATGCATACTCAGCACTATGTCCTTTTCATACTTTCTTTGAACAAATCTGAACATTTTCTGCTGTTTAGTTTTTTCTTTGATATCATGGATAAAGCTGCTGTGACCATCTTGCCATTACATCTTTGACGACGTACTGTAGGGAACATAGAGCTTGGATAGCATATGTGTTGAAGGATTAACACCAAGGTAATTGATAATATAGGTGACCCCATTTTTGTCTTCTGGATGTAGAGTAAACTTTCAGGATGCATTATAATTTGAGATGATCAAGTCAGAAATGACAGCGAGTGTACTTACAGAAGTGGAATCAGATGTTAATATGCCTGATAGACCTGAAAAAATTGTTAGTTTTGGCTAGAAAGGAAATCCAGAAGTATAAAAATTAGTCACAATGGCTGAACTTCGTCTTTCTTCACTGCCCAGGATGAGAGCTCAACCTTGTTTCCAGCAAGAGCCAATGCTCATTCTTCTGCCAGACTTCACTTGCACAACCTAGAGGATCTGCTTTATCAAACAAAATAGAAGCAGTTTGGCTATGAGGATGAAAACGCTAGTGGAGTTTCTCACTGTTTTAGAGGAAATGCAAAAAAAAAAAAAAAGGAGTTGAAATTAAGAAAACACTGTTAAAGAATAGAATGCAATAAACATGTGCCACTTGGACACCAGTCACATGTGGCTCCTCTCTTCACCTGATCAACCAAAAGTCCCCAGGCACAGTGCACAAAAACAGTTTTGGCTCCCGCCTAAGTCATGTGATTATGCCTGTAATTTCCTATAGCTTTTGGCCACCTTTTTTTCTTAACTTTTGAAAACAAATCAGATCAGAAAACTGTGGTATCTTTGCAAGAATGGGGTGGTGAAAACAAGAAAATATTGGTCAAATAGTTTCTATCATTCTTTTTTTTTAAATAAATTTATTTATTTTATTTTTGGCTGTGTTGGGTCTTTGTTGCTGCACATGGGCTTTCTCCAGTTGTAGCGAGCGGGGACTATTCTCTGTTGCAGTGCGCGGGCTTCTCATTGTGGTGGCTTCTCTTGTTGCAGAGCATGGGCTCTGGGCATACAGGCTCAGTAGTTGTGGCACATGAGCTTAGTTGCTCCGTGGCATGTGGGATCTTCCCAGACCAGGGCTCAAACCCGTGTCCCCTGCATTGGCAGGAGGATTCTTAACTGCTGCACCACCAGGGAAGCCCTATCATTCATTTTTAAAAGATTCAATTTGAAGCTAGCAGGAAGTGTAAGGTTACAGAGATAAAAGCTCCATTTGGCCTTAACATTTTTCAAGACATAAATGCTGTGAGGATTTACATGGGGGGTGGTGGGGTGGGAGGGATGGTGGTGGGGAGGCTGGAACAGAGCCGACTAGGAATAAAAGCAATAGTATGAAAAATATTTGATTTTATTTTGCATTTTTAGACTGGAACCTGATAAAACTTCCTGATTTTCCATCTTTGGCAGGGTGGAGTCTTATTTCCAAACTAACAGTTATTGTCTACTTGGAGAACTACATCTGGGACAACAGGAATGATAAAGGTTTTTGAGGAAAACCTAACAAGAGCACAGACCCAAACTCGATGAAACTTTGGTCTTTGTTCTTTGGATTATAATGTGGTTTAATTGGACTCAGACATTTACATGGGAGTTTTGAGATTATTTTATCCAATGGGTCTTAACTGGGGAATAGATTAATACAGCACTGGACGTATTCTCCTTCTTTTACTAAGAACTACTAACAAAACTTAATTCTCTTTATTGCAAGTGGGGAAAGCAGAGGCCCAAGAGAAGAGATCAAATGTCCAAGGTCACTCTGTCATTAGTGGCAGAATCAGATTAGAATAAGAAAAGACTCTTCTCCCAGGATAGCGTCCTTTCCACCTTGCATCTAGAATTTACATAGACGGTGCAGCATGGAGCAGACACCTTACCAGTGATGTTGCCAAGAACTTTTTCTATCTTCATCCCTGAGTGACATCAGCTCCCAACCCTTGGGGTCTCAGCTCATTAACTCTTTTCTTGACCCAGAGTCGGGCATGGTTAGACTTAACGTGTGAGATCATTACAGATAGGTTTTAACTGATGGGATAACACCAAGTGATTGGGAGTGGTTATGAGAGACCATAACATCCCATACAACTCTACAACTGTGCCGCGTATACTTAGTGATGTCCGCACGCTTGAGGGCTGGGGAGGTATTGGTATTCTGACTTTGGTCTAGCCCTTGGCCTAAGAAAGTCTTATATTTCTGGAGATAAAAGATCCAGGCCCTGGAGAAACTGTTTTTTCCAGAAAACTTCACTCAGATTATTTCATAAGGATGGGAGCCAGATGTTTTATAGAGCTGGCAGTGGGGAGTCTAGTGTCTTTTTCTAATCTGTACTAGTCACTCTACAGTTCTGGTTCTTCAGCTGCTCTGACAGGATGGAAATTAAATAATTCAGAGATAGCTTTTCTCTTCAGCACTGGATGCTCCAACTATTAATACTACTTAGGAATGTCTTAAGTTTACTTTAAGGAAATAGACACATAAGTATACTTTGAATTATCCACAATAAAGGTGGTAGTGATAAAGGGGAAAAAGATAGTTTTATCCATGAATAGCTTGAAAGTGTATTTTCAATATTTATAATAATTTTAGGAAGGATTTGTGGAAATGAGTCCATTAAAATCTCAAGTACATAAAGATGATAATACACAAGGATGTTCATAACTGCACTATTTGTAACAGCCCCAAACTGGAAACTTCTCAAGTGGATCAACAGTGGAAGGGATGAATTGTAGTGTAGTCACACAACAGAATATTGTTCAGCAATGAGAACAAAGAATCCACAATCACATGCAACGATACAGATGAATCTCACAAACGGAAAGCTGAGTGAAAGAAGCCAGACACAAAAGAATACGTGCTGAATGATTCTATTTACATAAAAGACAAAAACAGGCAAAACTAATGGATGATATTAGAAGTCAGGACAGTAGCTGTCTTTGGAAGAGTGAAGTGGTAGTTGGGAGAAGGGGCTTCTATGGCGCTACTAATGTGCTGTTTCTCAGAAGTCCTGGCTACAGGGACATGTTCAGTGGGAGAAAGTTCATTGAGCTGTACACTTATGCTTTTAAATTTTGGTATATATGTTATATTTTATACCATTTTTAAAAAAAACATGTAAATGGACATTTTTCAAGAGGCAGGAAAGCCAACACTCATATTTTGGATGTTCCTTCATTTTCATGTTTTGTTAGGAAAAATAAGGATTTTGGACTCCTTTTGTAAAATATTAATCAAATAATGAAATGAACTAAACTTGCATACAGGACAGGAAAACAGAACATAAAAGCCTTAAGAGCTGAGTTGCTATTAGGGACTAGACCTCCCCCTCCCAGAACTCTAGATGAGTTAGAATTTTAGAAGCAAGTCCATTGGATGTGTAGAAGCCTCTCATTTCTGTTCAGAAATGTGGTTTCCAAAGCTAGACGGCTGGCACAATAAGCTTAGTGAGTAATGGCTTCACAATTTCAATTTATTATCAAAATATTTCCATCAGATGACAAACCTGAAAAGATAAGGAGATGCAGAGCTACATAGATGCAGTTTTGCCCTTTTATCATGGCCACCTTCAGGGACAGATTTAATTTTGAAAATCCTGCTTGTAAACCACAACTCTTAGGTATCTTTAGACCACTGTCCAATGGCAATTTTTAACCCAAAGTTTGTGCTTAAAGCTTTTCATCAATATGATTTATAAGTTTAAAAAGTCTCAAATCTTCATCTGTACATCACTTTACAGATCTTGGTTTATAACTATTTATCTTGGTCTGAAGCTTCAATATTCAATGATTACCTATAATAACAATTCCTTAGTCATAAGTGTAATTAATAATTAAATATAAAAATTATTATTTACACATTACTACAAATCCCTTAAAAAGACAAAGTTTTGAGAGACAGAGAACAAGAAATTGCTTAGAAAATTGCAGGGAGCCTCAAGAATCTCATTATCAGTCAAAGCAGGTACAACAAAAAACAGTTTTAGACACTCATTTTTGCCCTAAGAGTGCTTAAAATACAATGCGTTCAGAATGAATAACTGATGATTGGCAAAATTAGATTAAAACTACGTTAAGTCCCAAGGCCCCAATATGTATAAGAATTCTTTGGAAGAGTTTTGAAGGAGCATAAATTTTGCAAATAAGAGTAAAAATAAGTACATCGGCAACATGTTTTTAACTCTCACGTCACTGCTGTGCTTTTGGTGCCAACTGAATTCTTCCACCTCTTCTTTCTCCCTTTGATTAGAAATGCCAGTCTACACCAAGAGAAAACGTCAAACTGGCAGATCATATGAGAAACAGAAATGATTGGCAATATTCTCTTTAGAGATTAAGCATTATATACACAGTGAGAAGTGATTGATTTGACAGACGTTAGACCTCTCCTCCCTCCACATTTTTCCAGAGTAACCTAGCTTCATTTTTATTGCTCTCATCCCCATGAACTACCTCCACGTAATCAGTGACCTCTCTGGCCCTTTTTCTCTCAGACAGAGTTCCCCACTTCTGTGATGTGGGCAAGTCTAGCCAAGGACTGCACCGCTTCTTCAGAAGATTACCAAACCCGGCATTTATTTTCTGGATTCATGTATGAGTCCTTGCGGCAATGAAAGGCTTCTGAAAACTCAGGAGAGTTCTGCAAAGTCCCAATAATCCTGTGAAACAAACAAAAGTCACCATCAGCATTTGATACTCATGTCCATACCATGCAGGAGCTCTACAGAATTTTTTTATGTAGGCCAGCTGTGTGGGTTTGGAACTTTCAGTTTAAAAAAAACAAAAACAAAAAAACTGGTAGAATGAGCCCATTCCTTTTCATTAACAGAATGTTTAAATGGAGAGGTAGCAAACTACAGGAGTTAAAAGCAGATTTTGAAGACAGATTGCATGGTTTGAACCCTGGTTATGAGTTGTATTTATTTAGCTTCTCTGTGCCTCGGTTTCCTTTTTGGTAAAATGCATATAATAATATTACCTGCATCTTAGGCTTGGTATGGGGAGTCAATTTATAAACACTCATATGTGTTTGTAAGATAAGTGAATAATTCATATTTGGAATTGCAGTTATTTTAAGAAGAATTTGGTTAAAGAATAAAATTATGATTTCTTACTGTATCTTGAAAGGCTTCAAACAATACCTTTCAATATAATAGACTTTAAATAGATATTTGATTGAATAGGGAAGCTAACAATTATTTTCGTTTTTCCCAAAAGAACCCCATAGATATCAGAAACTGGATTCAGCCTGAAAGCGTTGGCAAAATGTCAATTTCCTCTTAACTCTAACCCCAGTAGGCAAAAACAACACTGTCCAGCCCATTACTGGCACCAAGCAGCATTTGAGGGGCGGACAGGTCAGTACAGTGATGCAGAGGTGATGTTTTCCCATCAACCCTGAACCAGCTCCTTCCCTTCTCTTCCCACTGGGACCATCCCACCTCAGCCACCTTGGGCTTACTGAGATCTCCCTACATGGTAGATGTGTGGACATGTATATGTCCTAGCGCTTCTCTCCCCTCTGACCCCTTCTCCACACAGCAGTCAGAGTGAGCTTTAAAATTTAAATCAAGTTCAGTCATTCTCTTACTTAAAACCCTCCAGGGGCTTGAAGGATATTCAAACTCCTCTCCATGGTCTCCAGCGTCCTTATGGCTCGAGCCTACCTTCCAGGCCTCCTCATGGTCTGTCTCTCCTCCTGTTCCTCATGAAGCTGAAACTACACAGATTCACTTTCCATTATGCAAACTCACCAAGCTCTTGCCCTCTTCTGGACCTGCTGTTCCTGCCAAGCACACTCCCTGCAAAGTTACTCCCTAGTGCCTACATGGCTAACTCTTTCTCAGCCTTCATGCCCCTGCTTCAACACACTTCCTCAGAGGTCTTCTTGGAATACAGTCCACGTGAGTCTCTCCCACCTGTGCTAGCCTGTCACAGCACTTATCACGATGTGCAATGATTTTTCTCTCCTTCTTTACTTCCTGACATACTCTCTACACTATAATCTCTATGAGGACAAAATACTGTGTATACCTTGCTCCCGGCTGCACCACCAAAGACCAGCACAGTGCTTTGCTTATTGCAGGACTCCGGAAGTAACGAATGAGCCCGTCACCTGGCCATGGTGATTATAGGCAGAGAGTAACAGGGCATTATGAAGAAAAACACTGCTCAGTGTTTTTGGTTTATTTGCTACTATGGACCAACCAGAGAGAGGAAGAAAGCATTTGCTTTCCCTATCTCCATTCCATGTCGAATTTCTAGAAGTTCTCCTTCCTACTGTGTCACCCATCACCACATCAGCTCTTTCTCAACTCCCCTATCCTTCAGGGAGGAAAACTTTTTTGGTTGTATGTTTTTGAGGACTCCTAGAGGAGTCTTAAAGATGGAAAGGAATCTCTCTGGTATGAAGGGCTGGGGGGTTGAGGTTGGGGAGGGTAGAGCAGAGGAATTTACATCTATTCGTCCACTGGCTGGAGAGGGAGAAGACTGGCCTCCCCAAGACTGAAGAGGGGCCCAGTAAAGGCAGGTTATATGAATTACAAGGACGTGCCTGTCACTCTGAGCAGGGCCCTGAGAGGACTTCTGATAGGATGGTACGTGGCTGTCGAGGAGGCTGAACGTCCAGAGGGGAGGTTCTTGCCTCCCTTGACCATGACCAATGGAAGGAAATGGAGCCACCCAACTTCCGATAGGGCGATCAGACTGCAAGGATGTCAGCACCCATCGCAGGCTGGGAAAGGAGGTTATTCCCTAATTTCTAGGCTCATGAGATACCTTTGGATTCCAGTATAACCCTAGAAAGGAGTACACTGAAAATGACTGAAATTAAATTTCTCACCTCTTGGCTTAGGGTGGGAGCCTAGAGTTTGAATTAATTTGATTAATAATAATAATAATAATAATGTGTCATTTCTTACACCTGAAAGTTCGAACAAGTTCACTTGATACATGGTCAAAGTGATCATATATGTAAGAATATAAAGATTTTAGACATCGGGGATTTATATTAGTACCTAGTCTTTAAGGTTCTAGGCTCACAGACTCTGAGTTACAGAGGTGCTTTGATTCATTTAATCTAATCCTCTTCCTAATTTAGGAAGCCCTATACACTGGCTGAGGGACAGTATTCTGGTGGTCTGACTGTTCCTCTAGCTGGGGAGCAAGCTCCCTGATGGACAGGGTAAGCATTTGAGGGTCATTGGCTGAAAGAGCTGCTCTTTTTTTTTTTTTTACTTTAATAACATTTTTTCAAGGGATTGTTGTCTTAGGTATCACCATATGGAGATAAATACTTCAGTAAAAATGTCCAAACCCAAGACTTAATTCTACATTTCTCTTAAAAATATTAAAGAAATTTAAAAAAAAACACACACAAACCTTAAAACAAGAAAGTCTTCACAAGACACCACTGGGATTTGGCCGTGCAGCAACACCCAAACTAATGCACACTCAGCCCTCTGTCTCCATTCCAGCTCCTCTCTTTCCATCCAAAAGCTTCCATTTAGATAATATGATTCTGAATAATTAGGTCAACAATGTACCAGGGCTTCACTTATTTTCCTAGGACTCTAATTAGTGTTTGGTTGTTTATAACATCAAATCTTTGGATGGATGACATAATCTATTTCAAAATGTGGATACATTACTAAAGTGAATCCCTTCACTAAGAGTGGGATCATATTTCATTAACATTTTTACATGAATTTCATGCTATATGAAAGCTATGTAGTTTTTGTGTTGTGTTTATAATAACAGAAGATAATAAAGGTTTTTATTGATTATTTCCTAAAGTAGGTTACTTGAAAATTTTACTTTAATATATAAAATATATACTGCTGCTGTTTTATCATACTACTGCTATTTATTCCCATGGCAAATAATCACTTGTATTGAAAATACCTAAGATATGTGGAGTTGAACATCATGTAACCAACAATGAACTTTATATCTGACAACTCCTGCTTGAATTTAACTGTTTTTTTTTTCTTTTTCATTACCGAATGAGCTTTTTACAATGAATGAGTTCTCTGACAATCTTTTGCTACGTCTCTTAAATAAACAACTGGGCTACAAGGTTAACCAGCTTCATTCATGAGTAAACTGTCCAATTTTTATCATTAACTGATGTTCAGGATTCTTTTAAAGTAAGGTCACATTGGTCTACACATGTTCCTCTAAAGATTCATGAAGAAATAAATGCCTGAATAGATTCCCAGGTATGGGCTAAAGATTAATAAGTGCTAATAGAAATTCTACAAGGCCCACCAAAATCCACACCATTTATAAAATATCAGAAACTAATGCTAATATTTAAGGAAAATGGAGGAAACATCAGTGTTTCAAAGAGGGTTTAGCTTAGGCATGCTAAATCATAGAATAATAAGGAACAAAATAGCCATATTACTTTAAAATGTCTAAATAAAACACTAGAAAGAATATTTTTTAAAAGTATTAGATATTAAGCTGTGGAAAACATTTCTAGCATTATTAGTGGTGTAGGTTCTATAAAGTGTCCTTTATTCTGACTGGAAGATGATCTCAAGCAATATAGGTATCTAAATTAGCACCATTACTATTCAGGTAGCAGACATTGATATCATTTTGTCTATTTGGACTTACTTTAAAAAATTATCAGGGACTTCCCTGGTGGCGCAGTGGGTAAGAATCTGCCTGCCAATGCAAGAGACATGGGTTTGAACCCTAGTCCAGGAAGATCCCACATGCCACAGAGCAACTATGCCTGTGAGCCACAACTACTAAGCTTGTGCTCTAGAGCCCATGAGCCACAGCTATTGAGCCCTCATGCCACAACTATGGAACACCGCGTGAGTAGAGCTCGTGCTCCGCAACAAGAGAAGCCAGAATGATGAGAAGCCTGCACACCTCAACGAAGAGCAGCCCGCACACCGCAACGAAGAGCAGCCCCCACTCACCACAACTAGAGAAAGCCTGCACACAGCAACAAACACCCAATGCAGCCAAAAATAAATAAATAAATAAATAAATTTATTTATTTTAAAAAATGATCAGACCCTTACATCTTATACAGAAATATTATATCTATACACCATGATCAAGTGGGGTTTATCCCAGGAATGCAAGCATTCTTCAATATATACAAACCAGTCAGTGATACACCATATTAACAAACTGAAGGAGAAAGACCATATGATCATCTCAATAGATGCAGAAAAATCTTTCGACAAAATTCAACACCCATTTATGATAAGAACCCTCCAGAAAGTAGGCATAGAGGGAACTTACCTCAACATAATAAAGGCCGTATATGACAAACCCACAGCCAACATTGTCCTCAATGGTGAAAAGCTGAAACCATTTCCTCTAAGATCAGAAACAAGACAAGGTTGTCCACTCTCACCACTATTATTCAACATACTTTTGGAAGTTTTAGCCACAGCAATCAGAGAAGAAAAAGAAATAAAACGAATCCAAATCAGTAAAGAAGAAGTTAAGCTGTCACTGCTTGCAGATGACATGATACTATACATAGAGAATCCTAAAGATGCTACCAGAAAACTCCTAGAACTAACCAATGAATTTGTTAAAGTAGCAGGATACAAAATTAATGCACAGAAATCTCTTGCATTTCTATACACTAATGATGAAAAATCTGAAAGAGAAATTAAGGAAACACTCCCATTTACCATTGCAACAAAAAGAATAAAATACCCAGGAATAAGCCTACCTAAGGAGCCAAAATACCTGTATGCAGAAAACTATAAGACCGTGATGAAGGAAACTAAAGATGATACAAACAGATGGAGAGACGTGCCATGTTCTTGGATTGGAAGAATCAATATTGTGAAAATGACTATACAATCCAAAGCAATCTACAGATTCAATGCAATCCCTATCAAACTACCAATGGCATTTTTCACAGAACTAGAACGAAAAATTTCACAATTTGTATGGAAACACAAAGGACTCCAGATAGCCAAAGCAGTCTTGAGGAAGAAAAACGGAGCTGGAGGAATCAGGTTCCTGGACTTCAGACTATACTACAAAGCTACAGTAGTCAAGACAGTATGGTACTGGCACAAAACCAGAAATATAGATGAAGGGAACAGGATAGAAAGGCCAGAGATAAACCCACGCACCTATGGTCACCTTATTTTTGATAAAGGAGGCAAGAATATACAATGGAGAAAAGACAGTCTCTTCAATAAGTGGTGCTGGGAAAACTGGACAGCTACATGTAAAAGAATGAAATTAGAACACTCCCTAACACCATACACAAAAATAAACTCAAAATGGATTGAAGACCTGAATGTAAGGCCAGAAACTATCAAACTCTTAGAGGAAAACACAGGCAGAACACTCTATGACATAAATTACAGCAAGATCCTTTTTGACCCACCTCCTAGAGAAACGGAAGTAAAAACAAAAATAAACAAATAGGACCTAATGCAATGTAAAAGCTTTTGCACAGCAAAGGAAAGCATAAACAAAATGAAAAGACAACCTACAGAATGGGAGAAAATATTTGCAAATGAAGCAACTGACAGAGGATTAATCTCCAAAATTTACAAGCAGGTCATGCAGCTCAATATCAAAAAAACAAAAAACCCAGTCCAAAAATGGGCAGAAGACCTAAACAGACATTTTTCCAAAGAAGATATACAGATTGCCAACAAACCCATGAAAGAATGTTCAACATCATTAATCATTAGAGAAATGCAAATCAAAACTACAATGAGGTATCACCTCACACCAGTCAGAATGGCCATCATCAAAAATTCTACAAACAATAAATGCTGGAGAGGGTGTGGAGAAAAGGGAACCCTTTTGCACTGTTGGTGGGAATGTAAATTGATACAGCCACTATGGAGAACAGTATGGAGGCTCCTTAAAAAAGTACAAATAGAACTACCATACCACCCAGCAATCCCACTACTGGTCATATGCCCTGAGAAAACCATAATTCAAAAAGAGTCATGTACCACTATGTTCATTGCAGCTCTATTTACAATAGCCAGGACATGGAAGCAACCTCAGTGTCCATCGACAGATGAATGGATAAACAAGATGTGGCACATATATACAATGGAATATTACTCAGCCATAAAATGAAATGAAATTGAGTTATCTGTAGTGAGGTGGATGGACCTAGAGTCTGTCATACAGAGTGAAGTAAGTCAGAAAGAGAAAAACAAATACTGTATGCTAACACATATATATGGAATTAAAAAAATGGTTATGAGGAACCTGGGGCCGTAAAGGAATAAAGACGCAGACATAGAAAATGGACTTGAGGACGTGGGGAGGGGGAAGGGTAAGGTGGGATGAAGTGAGAGAGTGGCATGGACATATATACACTACCAAATGTAAAATAGATAGCTACTGGGAAGCAGCCACATAGCACAGGGAGATCAGCTCGGTGCTTTGTGACCACCTAGAGGGGTGGGATAGGGAGGGTGGGAGGGAGACGCAAGAGGGAGGAGATATGGAGATATATGTATATGTACAGCTAATTCACTTGTTATAAAGCAGAAACTAACACACCATTGTAAAGCAATTATACTCCAATAAAGATGTTAAAAAAAGAAATATTATATCTAAATAACTTTAGAAACACATTTATAGATCACATAGTAAATATTATCATAACAACCGTTCCCTGAAGTGACTGTAGACAGCTAACAGAAGCTGGATTTCCAAAATGAAGTCGTTTAAATTTCTAGAATATGAGAGGGAAATGGTTTTGCTTTAAATACTAAAGTTTTAGAAGTTTAATTTTTTTTTTTTTTTTTTTTTTTTTTTTTTGCGTTATGTGGGTCTCTCACTGTTGTGGCCTCTCCCGTTGCGGAGCACAGGCTCCGGACGCACAGGTTCAGCGGCCATTGCTCATGGGCCTAGCCGCTCCAGGGCATGTGGGATCTTCCCGGACCGGGGCACGAACCTGTGTCCCCTGCATCGGCAGGCGGACTCTCAACCACTGCGCCACCAGGGAAGCCCTAGAAGTTTATTTTAAAGTACAGAAAACTTTAGTTAGGAAGAATAAAATAATTATAGCTTAGACCTAACATGGTTTTATAGATTCAGCTTTATATGGTTTTATAGATTCTTTATAGTTATACTTTGCCTTTTGCTTTTGATACTGTGGTTATTTAAGCATAAGGTTACAAAATCGCCCTTTGTTTCAGAAATGTTTCTACAGAAACCACCATGCACAATTTTTCAATAGCAACTCAATGTCTATTAGTTTTTAGTGTTCTTTAAAAAAATGTGTTTTACTTTGTACAGCCAGGAAGCAGCCTTTTTCAAAAACTACGTGTGACCTCAACCTTTTGCCAAGGAAATCCTTTTACATCCAGAGAAAATAATAATTTCCTTGACAAAACGTTGGCATTCCATTTACCCTTTTAAAAAATCAACACATACTTCTCTTATTATGAATGAAAAATAGTCGAAGAGGCATCTTTTGGACCAGAACAAAGAAAATAAAAGTTACAAATAATTCTACATTTTTCTAATAAAATACTTTTTTCAATTTAAAATTGGGGGTAGAGAACAATTACATATTTACCTACATGATCACTTAACCAGTGATCAGTTACTGACATTTTGAGCTATGCAGACATAAGAAATGAGGAAAAAAAAATCCCTTAACTGTCAGCTAATATGGAATGTTGCAAAATCCATATACTTTATCCACAGGAACTCTTATTCTGTTCATATCTCTCTCATGTAAAAGTAATTCAAGTACTAATTTTCAAACACATATATGTAATAAGCACTTCATATATATTAACATTAATCCTCCTAGCAGCTCTCAGGATAATTTAATCCTCACTTTATATATCAAGAAATTGAGACCCAGAGGTTAAGGAATATCTCATAAACGGGAGAGCCATTGATGGAACTCAAGGGTTTCTTACTTCAAAGCTTGCATTCATTTTTTACCATAAAGTATAATGATATGTTTTCTGAGATAATTGGAATGGAGGAGTGGCACAGCTGAATGCAGGCAATACCTTAACAAGAAAGAGAACTAGGGAAGAGACAAATAGAAAAACTCTAATAAAAAACTAAACTGAAAAGTCAAGAAAATCACCATTAATGGCTCGGTAGTGTAGGAATAAATAACTCCACATGTTATAGCTTCTGAGGCTTTCACTAACCTAATAAAACAGTGAAACCATAAGTAAGAGTCATAACAGAAGTCTGTGTCATCAAAAAAAGAAAACTTAGGTTTTCTTCAGGATACTGTGTTAATAAGGCAGGAAGTTAGAAATGTTATTTTAAACAGAGAAATTTTAATCCACGGGTTAAGATAAAAATGTTAATACTCAAGAGACAAATGTTAGCTGTCAAAAATTAATGTGCCACCTCTTGTTCTCTGAGGATGCCAGATGTAGAAGGTACTATATTAATATCACTTAAATTCACCTAGGCTTTTTATGGATATATGCTTTGGTTCATGAGGATATGTAGGGCAGACCTTTGACAAATTGTTATGGTCATTTGTGTGAGCTTATAAATACTCTGTTATCCTCAGATTGTTAGATCTTAACCTCTGAAACTTTAGTAAGGAAAAAGACAACTTTAAAAAATTAAAGCTATTGAATCATTGTTGTACACCAGGAATTAACATGGTGTTGTAAGTCAATTATACTCAAAAACAAACAAACAAGCAAATACACTCAGAGAAAACGGTATCAGATTTGTGGTTACCAGAGGTGGGAGGTGGGGAGGAGGGGAATTGGCTAAAGGTAGTCAAAAGGTACAAACTTAAGGTACAAACTTCCAGTTATAAGATAAATAAGTACCAGGGATGTAATGTACGACATGATACATATAATTAACACTGCTGTATGTTATATATGACAGTTAACAGAGTAAAACCTATGAGTTCTCATTACAAAGAAAAAATGTTTTTTTCGTCTAATTTTGTATCTGTATGAGATGATGGATGTTCAATAAAGTTATTATGGTAATCAATTCATGATGTATGCAAGTCAAACCCTTATACTCTACCTCTTAAACTTATACAGTGCTGTATGTTAATTATCTCAATAAAACTGGAAGAAAAATTTTAAAAAGAAAAGAAAAATTAAAACGAAAAGTTACAAAACCATAATGACAATTGATCCAGGGACTTTCGTTGCTCATTACCGAAAAAGAAGCTAATTTGTATATCCTAGCAAGACTAAATTTAGCTTGCATTATACATATAATAGGCGTACAATAATCAATTGTTGAGTGAATGAATTTTGAAAAAACTCTTAAGGCAAACACCAAATGATGATGATGATGATGATGATACTAGAACAAGCTGAGTAAATTCTTTAATTTTAAATGTGCTATTTTATTGTTTCACAATTGCATGAGTTCTTTCCCCAGGAGTGAATGATCTGGCCAGTATGTTCATATCTATTTTAGGAAGATCTTTTAAAATTGGCCCATTAGTTTTCTTTTGTTCTCAAACTCTGTTTTCCAACAAACCTACAAAATTGTTAACTTGTTTTTCACACACTCATGACTGAGAGGTGCTGCTGTTGATCAGTGAATCGGTGATGAAGATTTTAGTGCCTGCAGAAGAGGTAGGAATTAGGAATTCAGTCCTAAAATAGATATATGGGGGTCTAGAATTTGACATTCAAATGCTGGCTGGTTGATTCTCTTTCAATCCAGTGTTCTCTTAGGTTTTTTGATTTGGGATGGATTTTAAATATCTTATAACTCAACTTTCCACTCTGCACAGAATTTTTCTCTGGCATCCCTAGCAGATTGTTCTCTGACCTCTTCTTCATGGTACTCTCTCCTGGAGCTTTGGGGATAACTTTGCTCCAAAGTTATTAGAGGTTGGGACCTCTAATTACTGGAAAGTTTCCCTCTGTGTTGAATGGAAATCTTTCTTTGGAACAGCTACTCATTGGTTCTAGGCCTAAGCCTTTTGCAACCTCTTAGAAATGTCTCTCTAGCTTTAAATAGAGCCACTCTTCTGAGGTGACATCTTTGTTGGAATTCATCAAGCACTGGGCCTAGGTCACATACATTCTGAGGATAACAGCAGTCACAGCTATGCTTGTGTAAACATGACATTTATCCTGAAGTGTTTTGTTACTCCTTTCTGAGACACTCAAAAAGAAAAAAGAAAAAAAAAAAAAGAAGGAAAAAGAAAAGTACTGGATTTCCAAATTTTACAGAATCAGAGTTAGAAAAAACCCTCCAAATTTGGAATAATGGAGCCAGTATTGGAGCACCTCAACAGATATTCATAACCACGCACCTAAAATTGCCTGGACTGTGCACATCTGTTTTAATGGAGTTGACTGCATACTCTGGCCTATAGGTCCCACACCACACCTAGGGACAGAAATAGAAAAAAGAAAGCAGCATACTTAGGTTCCATCAAGGATTATTGGTTTGGGCAATCTGGAGGAAAAGCAAACTTTCTATTGCAAAAATTAAATTGGAATTCTGCATTCCTCAACCAATTACTCTTCAAATAATGTTCAATAATAGGCAGCCAGGAACATAATTATCATTAATACGGTCTGACAGTCTGTTACACACAGTGAAAGTTAGTCAATCAAATGCTCTGCCACAATTGATTAAGACAAGAAAACTCAGCATGCAATACCTAACTTACTATGAAATTATAACTCAAGATGATTTTCATATCTATCAATCAAGAAAGGTACAATACCTGGGCAAAATTCAAGAAGAACAGTTGTTTGTGATTTAGGTCAAGTCCAGGAAGTAATTTTTCTTCACCATGCTTTTTAACATAATTTTGATAGGCCTAGGCAGTTAATGAAAGAGAAACATGATGTTTATAATTTCCAAATTTATATATAAATCTATGCAAAGATCATATAACCAAGTAATTAACCTTTTATATCAGAATCACCATAATGATATATTTAGTTATGGCAACCTACAATTATTTAATGGATTAGAAAGAAAACTAGAATTTACTTACAAATGCTCTGAAAAGAACAAGATTAATGATTAACAGATGATAAAAAGCCTAGCATATGTCAGATGATCAGCAAATGTTAGCTGAATGAATGGATGACTTAAATAGTGATGAAAAACTTATCTAAATGTTGTTGTATAGATGGGTGAGTCTAGCCAGTTGGAAGAAAAGATTGCCAAGGGAGTCTGTAATTGCTGTACTTGGCTTGGTTACTACTCTCAGCAAAAGAGACTCACACCAGACTTCATATGAGTGATTCCTGACAAAAGTCAAAGGAGTCTCTTAACAGCCCTTAGAGGCCTAGCACCCTATGATTCTAAGAATAAGGATGTGCAATTATTATGGCCCCCTGAAGACAGGGCAAAATAGATTGAACCTCAGTCACATTAAGAAGAAGGAATTTAGATTACTTGAACATCAGGAAATTTTCTTAATTCTTAAGGATCTATAGACACTGTTGAAAAATGTAGTTTTCCTCTACTAAATACACTTAAGAAATGGATTGACAACAAACTTTCTGAGATGTGTTAGTTTCAGTTTAATACAAAGAAAGGTGATATTAGATACACAGAAGATATATTTCTTTTCTTCTTACTTGCCATCAACATAGATTTATTGAGTCTGTAATGTGTAAAGATGCTGGGGATATGGGAAAGACTTGAGCCTACTCCTCTTAGGGAGCTCATAATCTAGCAGGGAGCGTTACAAGTCAAGATTTCATGTATAATAACATATTTGTACAATTGTAATTTGCTTCATTATTATAAATCTGTACTTGTTCTACATGAGGATCTCCATGCAAGTACCCTTAACCCAGACTTTGGCCGAATTTTTACAGCAGTGATTCTCAATCTGGTTGTGTATTAGAATCACCATGGAGTTTAAAAGACCCAATGCCTTCCACTTCCAGGCAAGATGGAGTGACAGGGACTGAATTTACCCTACCACTGAAATGACCAAATGATAGACAAAATATATTAAACAATGGTTTGCATGACACTAGACATCAGGCAAAAAGGAAATTCATCTCTGGGAGATGGTAAACAAATAGGAGGAGCCTTACGATTGCCCCAGCTTTTTGACTTGAGCATTTCCAGGCCAACAAAATAGAGCAGGAAACCCCAGTGGGAGCCTGGCAGACTCCTTGAGAGGGTGAGAAGGTGCTGAGAAATCAGGGACACCAAGGAAAGGGTAATGAAGAGGAGAAAGCTGCAGAGAAAGAGACTCTCAGAGATCAGTGGCCCCTCAGCTATTCAGCTGAGTACCTGAGTATGCATGTGAGCAAACTACCCAAGGCTAGGGAAGGAACTACAGAAAAGGATTAGAGATAAAAATGTCTGGTATCACACAAGATAAGAATGAAAGACCTCAAGATTCACACTGTAGGTTTTTGCCTCAGCAGTGAAGAATAATTATCCCTAGACTGAGCACTATCCCAGACATGCCTAACAAATTGTAAAAGCAAGATCTAAAAGGACCAAGCCATTTCTGAGGAATTTAATGGCATCCTAGAATAAAGCTCAAGAATATTTAGAGGAAAACAAAAGTATCCACCACCCAAAAAGGTAAAATGCACAATGTCTGGCATCCCGTAAAAAAATTTCCAAGTATTCAAAGAAGCAGTAATCTACCATCTCCCAGGACTTGGCTGGAACTCATTCTTTTGGAAACTTTGCAGCCAGATTAATCTCCCAAGCCTCACACTTTGATCATCCAGGGTCACTGCCAAGTCACAGGCCCCACCAGTCAACTCTCCCGCATTGTTCTGATAATTCCCTCCTTCCCTCCAACCCAAACATCTCGATGGAGAATAACCTTATATCCTCCCCCACTCCAATGAATATTCCATCCGTCTTTATGTCAGTAGCCTGATTCTATCCTGTGGACACCTTGTCCCCTGTACCCTCTCAAGTAGACTCTGTTTTTTCTCCCACATGTGGGCTACCTCAGTGTTGGGAAAACAACTCAAAATCATGCTCACTCCTTGCTGCTTCCAAGACCATTATTCCTCCACTGTTATGTGAAAACCCCTACTTTTTCTTGTGCACATAGTATCCACTAGACCATCTTTAATCCTTGTTCAAATCATCAAATAATGGCATATTTTATGGAGGATGCGAAGCTGGATCTCCAGTACCAAGTGCCAAACACATAGTTAAGCCCTCAGAAAGTATCGTCGAATGCTAAGAATGAAGGGAAGTCCAAATGAGATTCTAAGGGATGCTCCAACACTACACTCCTCTGAGTCTAATGGTTTAGACCATTACAAGGCTACATGCTGGGACCATATCACTTCAGTCCCTCACTATCATTGTAATGGACTGTAGTTTAATATTATGCCTGTGGTTTATGTTGATTATTGTTCCCAAATACTGCTTCATCTGCCATGAAACTGAGGGTCATGCTCAGTACATCAATCAATGACTGTGAAATAAACCTTTCTATATACTATCTTTTCTAAAAAAAACTATTTCAGAGGTTATTTCTTAGAAAACTATCGCCTCCTCTGTGGAACTTGCTTATCTCAATTCTATCATTAAAATATTCTGTGTTTCCTTTTCTCCTTGGCTTCTTCAAAGTTTAGAGACTGGTATTCAGCTCAATCATATCAACTGTATTGCCCCTTCTGGTTAGCATATTTACAATCCCCTTTCTCCTTGTGAATTTTCCATTTTCTAGTCATCCATTTATTGCTTACATTATATGTCTTTTGCAAAAGGCTTTAAATGAGTGATTAAATATGATCAATATACACTCCAATCACTAAAAGGGGAAGAAAATATTATTACTCACTCTGTATGCTTGGCCAATACCACCATTATCAGCAATGTTTTCTCCTAGTGTGTTAATTCCATTGAGCTGTTCAAAAAAAAGACACTTAAAGACCCTTAATTGGATTGTTAAGAAAGCTTTAATAATTCACTTAAGACTGAATATAACTTTTCAAGAGAATGCTGATGACATACATGCTCTCCATTTGCTAGGTCCCAGGAGAAGTTTCCATACTGGTACACCATGCATTGGGATAGGTCTTTAAAATTATTTGCAGATTGTTGAGTCCACCAGTCAACAAGGTCTCCATCCTTGTTAAAGTTTCTGCCTGGAATATATATTTATTTAACTAAAATGGGAACTTACTACAATTGCAATAAGATATCTTTAATTCAAAGTGCAAGGACTGAAATACCAGTATGTGAGAGAACATTAAACTGGACAGATGATGAAATAAACTGTTCTGCTTTCTGATCCAGAATTGATGAAACCCAGGCTGCTGGGACTCTCTTTGCTGATATGCCTTAGTATTAATCCAGGTATTTCACCCACTTGGCTGCTGATGTCTCAGCCGAGGCCACCAGACAAACATGACTTGCTTCTGTTGGATGGTTTTCACCTGAACCAAATCTGTTTAATTTGGTGTTCTGAGATTGTAAAGATGAAAATATTTCACTCTGGCATTCATTTCATATCTCAAACCCTTCATTAGACATTGCAGGTTCATAGTTTTGCTATACTTCAAGTACAAAGAAAAAGTCACCTTTTCTCCTGGAGCTTTCTTGCTAATTTTTTTTTTTTACTTTTTATTTTATATTGGAGTATAGTTGATTAACAATGTTGTGATAGTTTCAGGTATACAGCAAAGTGATCCAGTTATACATGTATCTATTCTTTTTCAGATTCATTTCCTATTTAGGTTGTTACATAATATTGAGCAGAATTCCCTGTGCTATACAGTAGGTTCTTGTTGGTTATCTGTTCTAAATATAGCAGTGTGTACATGTGAATCCCAAACTCCCTAACTATCCCTTCCGCCCAACCCTTCCCCGATGCTAATCTTAACTACACTGATCTTTCTCCTTTTGAGCTTTAGCAGCGTTTATATATGTCATATGTTTGATACTTGATTTTATTATCTTTTAAACAGTTATCTATGATGTAATGAATAAGAAAAGGGCTATAAAGACAAGCTACCTGAACCCACATCCTGGTTCCACCAATTCCCAGTTTTGTAATTTGGAGCAAGTCTTATGTGCATCTATATTTTTCTGTTTGAAAAATGGAAATAGTATTAATACCTACCTGTGAAGTTTGTTGTATAGTTTGAGTTAACAGAAGCTTAGTTAAGTCCTTCCTGTCTCCTTTTCTTCCTCTGGCTCTCTAAAGTTGGATTAAGGCTTCATTATTTTTCCTCTACTCTTGTTATTTTCTTTCCACTTGTGAATCGATCTTTGTTATAACTTCAACTATTACCTCTTTACATATTTCACATCCTTACTTCTATTCCTCTCAAATTTCATTTCTAAAACTATTTTGCATTTTGGGCAGCATGTAAACATTTAATTGCCTACTGTTTTCAAGGCCCTGAACTAGGTAGTAGGTGTAAGATGAAGCAAAAAAATATGTCTCTGACCACAAGCAGTTAAAAGTCCTGTGGGCACCTTACTTTCTGAGTTTACGTCTGATTTTTAAGACACGGACTCTGCCCTCTAAAAGTCTAGAGAGATAAGACATAAACAATCATGAAATAAGACCAAACATTATCATTGGTGTTGACAAATATCACAATGTTTTCTCAATGTGAATATTTGTTTTATTCTGTTAGAGTAACAAGCACACATTGCTAACCTCACTAATAGAAAATTCTGATCTTCTTAAGCAATAATTTAAAAGGAACACTAAAAGTGTGGTGATTATTAGATCAATGATATGCTGATGAATAAATGTGTTTTTGTATTGATAAGTTATAATAACTCCTAATGAGGTTTACTAGGGTATATCTCAGCCAAAGAAAAGCATCAGTTGCACTTTACCATTGTCATCGAAGCCATGGGTGATTTCGTGTCCTATGACCATGCCGATGCCCCCATAGTTCAATGAGTTAGACTGCTGGGCACTGAAGAACGGGGGCTGCAGAATGCCAGCTGGGAAGACTATGAGGAAAGAAGACAGTTAAGACTACTTGTGGTTTTATTCTGTGATGACAGGCCTGGGGCTGGCTTCTTGCCTGCTAAGCTGTTTTCCAGTATGTCAGTTTCACTTAATTGTGTACAAAAATCTTCTGTGATAGAAACAAATGCAGGTCTTTTATTGTTGATGACAGTAAAGAGTTCATCCCAGAGTGGCACCACATCTGTGATTTATAATCATAATTGACTTTGTAACATCTATTAAGATTGTTTTCCCACTGTAAGGAGTTTAGAGCAAAGGAAAATTATCATCTTCATTCAGAAGGTCTTTTCCCCACTGCAAATATTTGGGAGAAATAGTTACTTAATAATGGAAGTATTACTTTTAACGTGTCTAACATTTTATCCAACTACAATAGCTTAGTAAATAAACAGAGCCACTCAATCGAAAGTATCCCCCAATTACACCACCCTTATTTATTTTCATCAAGGCATGTGTGACTGTTTATTTATTTATTTATGGTTGTTTGGTCCTTCTTTTTCTTGTCTGTCCCCGTGGCACCTCAAATATTAGCTCCTTGAGAGCAGAGATTTGTTTGTACATACATGTGTTTGCTTGTTTTTGAGTCCATTTGAATTCTCAGTTCATTATCTCCAGCACCTAAAACTGGATGGTGCCTGGAACATAACAGGTGCTCAGGAAATGTGCTGAATAAATGAATAATCAATGATGATGAATGAATGAATGAGTGAGTGAATTTCCTACGGTGTCCTAAAGACTTTGCAAATAAATAAACTGTAATTTTTATGTCTACCCTGACATCTGTCTTAACTTGCTAACTTTCTACACTTAGGTGTCTCACACTATTTAAATTTCATGTGTCAAACATCAAACTCATCATTTTCCCTTCGAAGCCATCACTCTGACTTTATTATTTTTGCTAATAGCGTGTGAAGGTTCTCAGTCACCCAAACTGAACATTTTTCTGTCTATCTTCAATGTCTCCTTTCTTTTACAAAGTCTCGTATGATCTATTTAGGAAAAGATCAGGTCATGTACCTTCTTTCCAGTATCATCTCTTCTGTTTATCTCCTCCTATCAGTCCTACTGCCACCTTCCTAGTTTACACTCTCATTCCTTGCCTCAAGAACTTAATTTCCTAATCGGTCTTCTTACTAGCAGTCTCACCCTACTACAATCTATCCTAAATCCAACCTATCTTGTCTGCCAATTAAAGTGCCACTGTAGTCATTATCTCTCCTCTGCTAAAATACCATTGATGGCTTATCATTGCTCCCTAACTAGATACAGCCTCTTCTTCCTGGCCTTTGTCTCTATGGTCTTCTATTTCTCCGCCTCCCCCAAACTCTCCCCTTCCCTCATAACGTCCATGGTTTTGTAATTTTATCTTTCATGTTCTACAATTCTAGTATCCACTGAAGCATTATGTTCTGTAATCGAAAAAAAAATCATTAGTTTCAACACCTACTATGCATGCAAAGCCCCGGGCCATTGCTACATGGGATATCAAGAATACAAGAGAAAGGCCCTGACCTTAAGAAATTTAAGACCTAGTTAATACAGAGTAGCAAATGTTGTTTCTTTGTCATTCAGGTGGGGTGAGTATGACATAACCTTGGCAAGGGTTTCAGGGATAAATATTAGATATTTACAGAGGAGACTTTAAAATACACTGGGCAATTTAAGGGCTCTCCAGATCTTTAAAAAAAATCTGGAGAGTTGCCATAACATTCAAAATGACAAAATTACAAAAAAAAATACTTTTGTCCTTGGAGAATTTTGATGAACGTTATACCTCACATGTAGCTGCCTGAGCTATCAACAGTGCCAAGAAATTATTTTTAGCTTGAAGTATAAAAATTATGTGCAGTACTTTATTAACTTAAAGTGAACACTATCTCCCACACTATGTACTTTGACGAAAATCCATCCATTATATAAAATGCTCTTATGAAATGTGCTATCAAGACTAAACATTAACTGTAAAGATCCTGCTGCTTTAATTATACCCTGATATGCCATTCTTCAGGTAAGTGATAAGATTTTTATGGCTCATATTAAATACTAGTCTTCAAGTTCAACTTTGCAAATTATGATTTCTCCTTTTACTCTGTCAGCTAAATGTCTATGATGAGGATTTTCCCCATTAGCCTTATCACAGTTACTAGTAGATATCACAACTCTTGATAATAACCAACTGCTTAGTTGTGCCCTTTTTATGTTCATGATTGTCAACAAGTTAGTTAATTAAATAAGTCATTGGTCCATGAAACAAAAGGCTGTTTCTCCCCACCCCCAGCCCCTCACTGCCCTGTTTTTTAAGGCTGCAAGCAATTCGACTTTAGATTCTTTGATATAAAGCTCAAGAGTGCATTCAGATAAACTCAATTTTGGTGGAAAAAATTAAACATTGTTTTTTATATTAAATGAAATAGCAATATGTTCAGAAACATTTACTCTTAATTCTCAAGTCTGAAAATAAGACTCCTAAGAGTGACTAAGACAAGTTTAGAAAATTTAATTATGTCAAGGTAGTCATAGATCACCCAGACTGAATACACTAAATAATCCATAAATTTCCTAAAATTGAAAAAAATTTTCTTGTTAATGGAAAAGGAGAATGCAGCAGTAGTAAGACTTCCCAAATGACTTGATCATTTCCTTGGAAACGACTTGAAAGTTTAATAGCATGATTGAGTGGTGTCTGAAACTTACAGAGAAACATTTGACAAAACTTTCAAGCACAGCTTTCTTAAGGGCATGAAAGATTCCTAAAGCTCCATGGAGTAACTATGCAAGGAATAGGAACCAGTGAATTTAACACTTTCAGCATGCCTTCCTGTCCTGGAGGTTGGCTTTTTTTATTTATGTGAAGTGGTGAGGGTACATAAAAATTGGAATGTAGCCTACATGTGTGAGTTATGACAAAAGTGGTGGGAATTGAATTAAACAGTAGAAATTACTAATATGAATAACTCCCTACACAATAATAAAACAGGTTATCTTTCACCATAACATAAAAAGACCAATCCCATTAGAAATTGTATGTAATCTAGCTTAGGGTATTTGTGTGAAGGTAGGAGGATCACTTATGAGACATGTTATTCTATACCAATTCTAATTCTGTAATGCACATCATATCAAGTTCATTAAGATAGTGCTGCAAAAGTTATATCTCTAGGTATAGATAGACACACAAATACACTTTTATCAAGAAGAAAGATACAGATCTGGATCTTCAATTGTTTTTAGTTAAGACAATCCCCACTCTGGAGATTTAAATGAATCGTTAAGGAGAAAACGTACACATGTCAAATATTTCTCCTCTTGCATGACACTTTCCCTTTCTCTGAACTGCTTTTATTAGCAGATAAGCATATGAAAAGCATATAAAAAGAGGTTAGCAATTTTTCGGATTTCTTATTTCCATCATATGAATTTATCTTGAGTATCTTTAAAAGGTCTTTCTTATATATTAAGAATGCTTATCAGAGCCATTTCTTGACTATTCAGAGGATATTTGTCTACTTTGTGAAATGTTGGCACATTTTTACCTTCTTTTTCCTTTTGCTGGATGCTTGTTTGGTTTGAGGGTATTAAATTCAAAATGAGAACATTCCCAGGTCTTCTCAGATCAGGGAATCTCTGAGGTGGGCCAATTTTGATCCAGCCTCAGGGATATGGGGTAATTCAAAGCCAAACTAGGCCCATCTTGACCTAAACTGGGTGGACCTGCTCTAGAGAAGAAATGAAAGGATGAACATGCCAGAACGGTCCCACAGAAGGTCCGTATGGCTCTTCTTATGGGGATGAATCAGTGTCAGGTCTGATAGGATCCTGAGCTGGATTAAAATAAAGCAATATCCCTTAGTCTGCCCTAATGCAGAATTCAAGTCAAGGCCACCTCAATTTGCCCTGGGATTCCATTAAAAGTCAATTAGCCTGTTCTGTCCAAGTCTACAATGAACTAGATCTTACACTGACAGACCTCAAGAGGTTTTCAAAGTGAAAACTCTCCCGAGATAATGGCGCTTCTAAGAAAAGGTCTGAATGCTGTCTTATAATACATTATAAAGGATAGACTGCATGGGTTCTGAGTTGATCATTAAACAGGCTCTGATCTAGGTTTAGGTAATCATTTCACTAGCTGGGAGATGTATTACCCTAGACTTTGAACTAACTGACTTTAAGCCAGTACACATGCCTTAATTATTACCTATTTGTTATGTAAAGAAAACTTCTCTGATCATAATTCATTTGCATCTCATGTACCAAAATAAGCTCCAGATAGACTAAAGATCTGCTCCAAAAATAAAAATCTATAAAAATACTAGAAGAGGGGCTTCCCTGGTGGCGCAGTGGTTGAGAGTCCACCTGCCGATGCAAGGGACACGGGTTCGTGCCCCGGTCCGGGAAGATCCCACATGCCGCGGAGTAACTGGGCCCGTGAGCCACGGCCGCTGAGCCTGCGCGTCCGGAGCCTGTGCTCCGCAACGGGAGAGGCCACAGCAGTGAGAGGCCCGCGTACCGCAAAAAAAAAAAAAAACTAGAAGAAAATGTGGATGATTTCTTAATTTAACACTTCCTAGGTTTAAAAGCAATGGGGGTGGGGGGGGAATTCCCTGGTGGTCCAGTGGTCAGGACCCAACAGCTTTCACTGCCAAGGGCCCAGATTCAATCCCTTGTCGGGGAACTTAGATTCCACAAGCTGCATGGCGTGGCCAAATAAATAAATTAATTAAATAAAAATAAAATAAAAGCAACGGGGAAAAGTGTCATCGAATTTTATCTTCCCTCTTGATTCTTGACTACACTGAGAAATGAAGGGCTGGACTGAGTACACCTGGAGAAGCTGGTTGTACTGTTTGTTTAGAATACTCCCACTGAAGTACTGAATCAGTTGGTTGCCTTTCTACATACTAAAAACCCTTGGGAAAAAATGGGTCAATCTGTGAGATACTTAAGAGAGAGTTTCAAGATGTCGCAGTATTCCCAGGAAGAGAAAAAAATATATCTTTGTTATATTAAGCCATTTCATTATTCATTATATTACTCACTCATGTATTAATTTCTATGCATATTTCTGTGATACTACTACTAGGGAACATACAAAAGTTTTTTGATCAAAAGTGGTTAATAAATAAAATTTCATATGGTTCAACCTAGTATAATTGACTTTTCAACTTTCTGAGCCTCTTGGAATCTTCTAGAAAAAAGATGATACCGAACAGGACCATCTCTACCAGTGCCAGTGTACAAAATCGACAGAAAAATTGGATTTCTGAAAATTTGGTTCTTGGAGTTTTAAACCACCTAAGATGCTGACGCTTAGGAAGTCCTAAAGTTAATATAACTTTATGGCGATATAAGGGACTTTTAAAAAGTATTTAAAAATAAAATAAAAGTAGTTAGAAATAAGATAAACCATTCAACTATAAATGAGAATATTGTAAAAGAAACAAAACTACTTAATGTGATTTATACTGATTTAAATTTTGCTATTATAGTGAAAAGAAGTACATGGATGCATTTACTTTCAAGGAGGATATTCAATAAATCCGTAACTCAGCCTCGCTGTGCTTTTACGGGGAGTATAATAAATTGGTCACGCAAAGCACTACCGCTTGGGAACAACAGAGAAATATTAAATAATTATTTAGGAGTAGACCTTACCTATCTGATTTCTGCCTGAAGAATAAAACGCATTGACTACAGCTGCTCCGCTTATCCACCTATAGAAAACATAAGAACTTGTTACAAACGATACTGCATTATCTGATTTAATCTGCTCACCACAATAAAAGCACTATCACTCTTCCTAAATGAATCTTAACTTTCTGTTTGAAATATGATCAACAAATTAAAATTAGCTCACTAGGTGAGAGAGTTCATTGAAAGTATTTCCACTTCTTGAAATATAGGAATATATCCAGGTCTGCAATCTGTTTTTTAATTTGCATAAAGTTTTAATGGAGGCAATTGACAGTACAAAACCCATTCTAATGTATCTCTTTGGAAACTGCAATGGATTAAAATTATATTGAAATGTGTTTAGCTCCATGTTCCTGATACTAGGTAAACTATGCCAACAATTCTGGAGCAGTTGACAGAATATCGAAATGCAGGTTGCTAAAATTTCAGACTCTTTGTAAACTATGAATTAAATTTTTTTAAATTCATAGTTTACGAGGAGCCTTTTTGGGGACTAAGAGGTCCCTTTGGCAGGTATTTAGTTTTGGGTAATGTGCCTCCTCTGATTATTGCCATTTAAAATTATTTCTTTAAAATATGGCATACCAGCTACCAGAGCAAAGGTATTATTTTTGTATAATGACTGTAAAATGAAATCCAGGTGGCTCTTAAGTAGATTTGTCTGTGTATGCCATAAATTAGGCTCTATATTGAATCTAAAGATTTTATAAAATACAATTCCTGACTTTAGAAAACTCTAGTTGAGGAGATAATAAAGAGGCATAAATAACTATAATACAAGACAGAATGAGGGGGACCCTGGGAAGATGGCGGAAGAGTAAGACGCGGAGATCACCTTCCTCCCCACAGATACATCAGAAATTCATCTACACGTGGAACAACTCCTACAGAACACCTACTGAACGCTGACAGAAGACCTCAGACCCCCCAAAAGGCAAGAAACTCCCCACATACCTGGGTAGGACAAAAGAAAAAAGAATAAACAGAGACAAAAGGATAGGGACGGGACCTGCACCAGTGGGAGGGAGCCGTGAAGGAGGAAAGGTTTCCACATACTACAAGCCCCTTCGCGGGCGGAGACTGCAGGTGGCGGAGGGGGAAAGCTTCGGAGTAGCGGAGGAGAGCACAGCAACAGGGGCGTGGAGGGCAAAGCGGAGAGATTCCGAAACAGAGGATCAGTGCCCTCAGGCACACACCAGCCCGAGAGGCTTGTCTGCTCGGCCGCCGGGGCGGGCGGGGCTGGGAGCTGAGGCTCGGGTATCGGCTTTCAGTCGGAGCGCAGGGAGAGGACTGGGGCTGGCGGCAGGAAGAGAGCCTGAAGGGGTTAGTGCACCACGGCTAGCCCGGAGGGAGTCCGGGGAAAGGGTCTGGAGCTGCCGAAGAGGCAAGAGGCTTTTTCTTCCCTTTTGTTTCCTGGTGCGCGAGGAGAGGGCATTAAGAGGGCTGCTTTGGGAAGCGCCGGAGACGGGCGCGAGCCGCGGCTAAAGGCGCGGACCCCGGAGACGGGCGTGGGACGCTGGGGCTGCTGCTGCTGCCGCCGCCACGGGGCCTGTGTGCGAGCGTGGGTCACTGTCCGCCCCGCCTTCCGGGGGGCCTATGCACCCGGCCACTGCCGGGGTCCCGGAACCCGGGGACGGCTTTCCCGGGAAAGCGCACGGAGCGCCTCGGTCTGGTGCAACGTCACGCTGGCCTCTGCCGCCGCAGGCCCGCCCCACTCTGCGCACCCCTCCCTCCCCTCTGCCTGAGTGAGCCAGAGCCCCCGAATCAGCGGCTCCTTTAAACCCGTCCTGTCTGAGCGAAGAACGGACGCCCTCCGGCGACCTACGCGCAGAGGCGGGGCCAGGTCCAAGGCTGAGACCCGGGAGCTGTGAGAGCAGAGAAGACAGGGAAATCTCTCTGTGCAGCCTCGGAGGCAGCGGATTAAAGCTCCACGGTCCACTTGATGTGCCCTGCGTCTGTGGAGTGCATGAATGGACAGCGAATCATCCCAAATTGAGGAAGTGGACTTTGAGGACAAGATTTAAGACTTTCCCCCTTTTCTTCTTTTTACAACGAATTATCCCAAATTAAGGAGGTGGACTTAGCAAGATTTCAGACTTCTCGCCCTTTTCCTCTTTTTACAACGAAGTATCCCAAATTGAGGAGGTGGACTTGGAGAGCAAGATTTTTGATTTTTCCCCCTGCTCTCTTTTTGTGAATCTGTATGTGTATTCTTCTGTGTAAGATTCTCTCTGCATAGCTTTGCTTCCACCATATGTCCCAGGGTTCTATTTGTCCGTTTTTTTTTTCAATAATTACTTTTCAATTTTAATAACGATACTATATTTCATACTTTATTCTATTTTACTTTACCTGCTCTTTCTTTTTTTCCTACCTTCCCTTCCTCCCTCCCTCCATCCCTCCTTTCCTTCTTTCTCTCTCTTTCCTTCCTCCCTCCCTTCTTCCTTTCACTCTTTCTTTTTCTTTCCTTCCTCCCTCCCTCCCTCCTGTCTTTCTTTCCTTCCTCCCTCCCTCCCACCCCTCTTCCTTTCACTTTCTTTTTCTTTCCTTCCTCCCTCCCTCCCTGCTTCCTTTCACTCTTTCTTTTTCTTTCCTTCCTCCCTCCCTCCTGTCTTTCTTTCCTTCCTCCCTCCCTCCCACCCCTCTTCCTTTCACTTTCTTTTTCTTTCCTTCCTCCCTCCCTCCCTCCTGTCTTTCTTTCCTTCCTTCCTCCCTCCCTCCCTCCCTTCTTCCATTCACTCTTCCTTTTTCTTTCATTCCTCCCTCTCTCCCTCCTTTCTTTCTTTCTTCCTTCCTTCCTTTCTTGCCTTCTTCCTTTCTTTCTCTCTCTCTTTCTTTCTTCTACTAATTCTTTCTTTCTACTTTTTCTCCCTTTTATTCTGAGCCGGGTAGATGAAAGGCTCTTGGTGCTGCAGCCAGGAGTCAGTGCTGTGCCTCTGAAGTGGGAGAGCCAACTTCAGGACACGGGTGCACAAGAGACCTCCCAGCTCCACATAATATCAAGCGGCGAAAATCTCCCAGAGATCTCCATCTCAACACCAGCACCCAGCTTCAGTCAACGACCAGCAAACTACAGTGCTGGTCACCCTATGCCAAGCAACTAGCAAGGCAGGAACACAACCCCACCCATTAACAGAGAGGCTGCCTAAAAACATAATAAGGCCACAGGCACCCCAAAACACACCACCAGACGTGGACCTGTCCACCAGAAAGACAAGATCGAGCCTCAACCACCAGAACACAGGCTCTAGTCCCCCCCACCAGGAAGCCTACACAACCTACTGAAACAACCTTGGCCACTGGGGACAGACACCAAAAACAACAGGAACTACGAATCTGCAGCCTGCAAAAAGGAGACCCCAAACACAGTAACATAAGCAAAATGAGAAGACACAAAAACACACAGCAGGAGAAGGAGCAAGATAAAAACCTACCAGACCTAACAAATGAAGAGGTAATAAGTACTCTGCCTGAAAAAGAATTCAGAATAATGATAGTAAAGATGATCCAAGATTCTATTTCCAAGATCCAAAATCTTGGAAATAGAATAGACAAAATGCAAGAAACAGTTAACAAGGACCTAGAAGAACTAAAGATGAATCAAGCATCGATTAAAAACACAATAAATGAAATGAAAAATACTCTAGATGGGATCAATAGCAGAATAACTGAGGCAGAAGAATGGATAAGTGAGGTGGAAGATAAAATAGTGGAAATAACTGATGCAGAGCAAAATAAAGAAAAGAGAATGAAAAGAACAGAGGACAGTCTCAGAGACCTCTGGGACAACATTAAACGCACCAACATTCGAATTATAGGGGTTCCAGAAGAAGAAGAGAAAAAGAAAGGGACTGAGAAAATATTTGAAGAGATTATAGTTGAAAACTTCCCTAATATGGGAAAGGAAATAGTTAATCAAGTCCAGGAGGCACAGAGAGTCCTATACAGAATAAATCCAAGGAGAAATACGCCAAGACACATATTAATCAAACTGTCAAAAATTAAACACAAAGAAATCATATTAAAAGCAGCAAGGGAAAAACAACAAATAACACACAAGGGAATCCCCATCAGGTTAACAGCTGATCTCTCAGCAGAAACTCTACAAGCCAGAAGGGAGTGGCAGGACATAATTAAAGTGATGAAGGAGAGAAACCTGCAACCAAGATTACTCTACCCAGCAAGGATCTCATTCAGATTTGATGGAGAAATTAAAACCTTTACAGACAAGCAAAAGCTGAGAGAGTTCAGCACCACCAAACCAGCTTTACAACAAATGCTAAAGGAACTTCTCTAGGCAAGAAACACAACAGAAGGAATATACCTACAATAACGAACCCAAAGCAATGAAGGAAATGGGAATAGGAACATACATATCAATAATTACCTTAAATGTAAATGGACTAAATGCTCCCACCAAAAGACACAGATTGGCTGAATGGATACAAAAACAAGACCCATATATATGCTGTCTACAAGAGACTCACTTCAGACCTAGAGACACATACAGATTGAAAGTAAGGGGATGGAAAAAGATATTCCATGCAAATGGAAATCAAAAGAAAGCTGGAGTAGCAATTCTTATATCAGACAAAATAGACTTTAAAATAAAGACTATTAGAAGAGACAAAGAAGGACACTACATAATGATCAAGGGATCGATCCAAGAAGAAGATATAACAATTGTAAATATTTATGCACCCAACATAGGAGCACCTCAATACATAAGGCAAACACTAACAGCCATAAAAGGGGAAATCGACAGTAACACAATCATAGTAGGGGACTTTAACACCCCACTTTCACCAATGGACAGATCATCCAAAATGAAAATAAATAAGGAAACACAAGCTTTAAATGATACATTAAACAAGACGGACTTAATTGATATTTATAGGACATTCCATCCAAAAACAACAGAATACACTTATTTCTCAAGTGCTCATGGAACATTCTCCAGGATAGATCATATCTTGGGTCACAAATCAAGCCTTGGTAAATTTAAGAAAATTGAAATTGTATCAAGTATCTTTTCTGACCACAATGCTATGAGACTAGACATCAATTACAGGAAAAGATCTGTAAAAAATACAAACACATGGAGGCTAAACAATACACTACTCAATAACGAAGTGATCACTGAAGAAATCGAAGAGGAAATTGAAAAATACCTAGAAACAAATGGCAATGGAGACACGACGACCCAAAACCTATGGGATGCAGCAAAAGCAGTTCTAAGGGGGAAGTTTATAGCAATACAATCCCACCTTAAGAAACAGGAAACATCTCGAGCAAACAACCTGACCCTGCACCTAAAGCAATTAGAGAAAGAAGAACAAAAAACCCCCAAAGCTAGCAGAAGGAAAGAAATCATAAAGATCAGATCAGAAATAAATGAAAAAGAAGTGAAGGAAACGATAGCAAAGATGAATAAAACTAAAAGCTGGTTCTTTGAGAAGATAAACAAAATAGACAAACCATTAGCCAGACTCATCAAGAAAAAAAGGGAGAAGACTCAAATCAATAGAATTAGAAATGAAAAAGGAGAAGTAACAACTGACACTGCAGAAATACAAAAGATCTTGAGAGATTACTACAAGCAACTCTATGCCAATAAAATGGACAACCTGGAAGAAATGAACAAATTCTTAGAAATGCACAACCTGCCAAGACTGAATCAGGAAGAAATAGAAAATATGAATAGACCAATCACAAGCACTGAAATTGAAACTGTGATAAAAAGTCTTCCAAGAAACAAAAGCCCAGGACCAGATGGCTTCACAGGCGAATTCTATCAAACATTTAGAGAAGAGCTAACACCCATCCTTCTCAAACTCTTCCAAACAATTTCAGAGGAAGGAACACTCCCAAACTCATTCTATGAGGCCACCATCACCTTGATACCAAAACCAGGCAAGGATGTCACAAAGAAAGAAAACTACAGGCCAATATCACTGATGAACATAGATGCAAAAATCCTCAACAAAATACTAGCAAACAGAATCCAACAGCACATTAAAAGGATCATACACCATGATCAAGTGGGGTTTATTCCAGGAATGCAAGGATTCTTCAATATACACAAATCAATCAATGTGATACACCATATTAACAAGTTGAAGGAGAAAAACCATATGGTCATCTCAATAGATGCAGAGAAAGCTTTTGACAAAATTCAACACCCATTTATGATAAAAGCCCTGCAGAAAGTAGGCATAGAGGGAACTTTCCTCAACATAATAAAGGCCATATATGACAAACCCACAGCCAACATCGTCCTCAGTGGTGAAAAACTGAAACCATTTCCACTAAGATCAGGAACAAGACAAGGCTGCCCACTCTCACCACTCTTATTCAACTTAGTTTTGGAAGTTTTAGCCACAGCCATCAGAGAAGAAAAGGAAATAAAAGGAATCCAAATCGGAAAAGAAGAAGTAAAGCTGTCACTGTTTGCAGATGACATACTATACATAGAGAATCCTAAAGATGCTACCAGAAAACTACTAGAGCTAATCAATGAATTTGGTAAAGTAGCAGGATACAAAATTAATGCACTGAAATCTCTGGCATTCCTGTACACTAATGGTGAAAAATCTGAAAATGAAATCAAGAAAACACTCCCATTTACCATTGCAACAAAAAGAATAAAATATCTAGGAATAAACCTAGCTAAGGAGACAAAAGACCTGTATGAAGAAAATTATAAGACACTGATGAAAGAAACTAAAGATGATACAAATAGATGGAGAGATATACCATGCTCCTGGATTGGAAGAATCAATATTGTGAAAATGACTCTACTACCCAAAGCAATCTACAGATTCAATGCAATCCCTATCAAACTACCACTGGCATTTTTCACAGAACTGGAACAAAAAATTTCAAAATTTGTTTGGAAAAACAAAGGACCCCGAATAGCCAAAGCAATCTTGAGAATGAAAAACGGAGCTGGAGGAATCAGGCTCCCTGACTTCAGACTATACTACAAAGCTACAGTAATCAAGACAGTGTGGTACTGGCACAAAAACAGAAATATAGATCAATGGAACAGGATGGAAAGCCCAGAGATAAACCCACGCACATATGGTTAACTTATCTTTGATAAAGGAGGCAGGAATGTACAGTGGAGAAAGGACAGCCTCTTCAATAAGTGGTGCTGGGAAAACTGGACGGGGACATGTAAAAGTATGAGATTAGATCATTCCCTAACACCATACACAAAAATAAGCTCAAAATGGATTAAAGACCTAAATGTAAGGCCAGAAACTATCAAACTCTTAGAGGAAAACATAGGCAGAACACTCTATGACATAAATCACAGCAATATCCTTTTGGACCCACCTCCTAGAGAAATGGAAATAAAAACAGATAAACAAATGGGACCTAATGAAACTTCAAAGCTTTTGCACAGCAAAGGAAACCATAAAGAAGACCAAAAGACAACCCTCAGAATGGGAGAAAATATTTGCAAATGAAGCAACTGACAAAGGGTTAATCTCCAAAATTTATAAACAGCTCATGCAGCTCAATAGCCAAAAAACAAACAACCCAATCCAAAAATGGGCAGAAGACTTAAATAGGCATTTCTCCAAAGAAGATATACAGACTGCCAACAAACACATGAAAGAATGCTCAACATCATTAATCATTAGAGAAATGCAAATCAAAACTACAATGAGATATCATCTCCCACCCGTCAGAATGGCCATCATCAAGAAATCTAGAAACAATAAATGCTGGAGAGGGTGTGGAGAAAAGGGAACACTCTTGCACTGCTGGTGGGAATGTGAATTGGTACAGCCACTATGGAGAACAGTATGGAGGTTCCTTAAAAAACTAAAAATAGAACTACCATATGATCCAGCAATCCCACTACTAGGCATATACCCTGAGAAAACCATAATTCAAAAAGAGACATGTACCAAAATGTTCATTTCAGCTCTATTCACAATAGCCCAGAGCTGGAAACAACCTAAGTGTCCATCATCGGATGAATGGATAAAGAAGATGTGGCACGTATATACAATGGAATATTACTCAGCCATAAAAAGAAACGAAACTGAGCTATTTGTAATGAGGTGGATAGACCTAGCGTCTGTCATACAGAGTGAAGTAAGTCAGAAAGAGAAAGACAAATACCGTATGCTAACACATATATATGGAATTAAAAAAAAATGTCATGAAGAACCTAGGGGTAAAACGGGAGTAAAGACACAGACCTACTTGAGAATGGACTTGAGGATATGGGGAGGGGGAAGGGTAAGCTGTGACAAAGCGAAAGAGAGGCATGGACATATATACACTACCAAACGTAAGGTAGATAGATAGTGGGAAGCAGCCGCAGAGCACAGGGAGATCAGCTCGGTGCTTTGTGACCGCCTGGAGGGGTGGGACGGGGAGGGTGGGAGGGAGGGAGATGCATGAGGGAAGGGATGTGGGAACAGATGTATATGTATGACTGATTTACTTTGTTATAAGGCAGAAACTAAAAAAAAAAAAAAAAAAGACAGAATGAGAAAAACAACAACAGCAACCCAGCCAGCATTAAGCTAAAGGACGGTGCCAGTGTTCCCATGTCTTTCTGCTCAGATGTTATGAAGACCGCACATCAATAATTACTGTTAAACACTTCTGTGCAACAGGAGTAATATTACAATCTTAATAGACTATTACACATATCCTTATATACTCATTGAAAAATGGGTACTGCTTGACTTCAGATACCTCCTTAAATGTCAGCACACATGCATACACTTAAGACAATCATATATTATTATGTAATAGCGGCATTGTAGTTATTCCACTTTTAGGGCAACAATTAGAATGGCAATTATTATCCTACTCATGGAAGGAGTTTATAGTAATTAGTGCAATGAGGTTAAATCAGAACTGTTTCCAGACCCTGCTTTGCAAGGTAAGCAATACAAAGTCAGCACCCCTAAATCAGCATTTTAGCTACAATTTCAATAACTACTGTCGGATTTCATATGTGAGTCCTATTTTGATCTCTTAAAAATAACTCAGGGAGGGCCACATATAACAACTATCTGATAAATTCTAATTAAGCATGAATTCTGTCTCCAATAACATGACTAAGATATTCATATAAAGGATTTGGGACTTGAAAAGAAAATCCAGATATAATTTCTGTGGATTTTTCTTTAGGAAGAAAATAACTTTGAAGATGGAGGGTGCGGGTGGGGGAATAGTTGATCAATGTGTTTCTTCGTTGGTTTGATTTTGTTGTTGCAAACAGAAAACATTTTCAGACAGGATGGTGTGACAGATAGCTCAGTTCTCCCTAATTTCATCACAGCTGAGTCATCAATATTTTAATTTCTTGCAGGTTGTTGAGTATAAGCATATAATTTAATTTATTTTAATTAAACTCCACCTTTTCCCACATGCTTTGTGGTGACTCACAACAAAAACATATACTTGTAATCCCAGGGGTGTTAGACTAAAATCTAGAGATCAGAAACTACATAGGACAGGTAGATTTTGTTTGTGTGACCCAAAAGATTATGAAAGAAAATATCTGTATAAATAAAACTCAGGATCAGGGGAAATGATGTATTAGGACTCTGTTTATATATATTCACACAGTTATTATGACTCAAGTATGGTTCAAGGTTGTCTGGCAGGAGGGGCAAAATAGGAAATGTGCTCATACGACTCCTGAGGAGAAACGCTGTTCCTTGCAGTGACTTTAGAAATATTTCTGATGTGTCCTCGACATTCTGATAGTGTAGGAGAGCAACACTTGCCACCCCAAAATGTCTCTTTGGTATGAGGATTATTTTGACCTGAAAAGAAATCAAAGCCCAAAAGACTCAGGAAGAGACTTTGATCTGCCCTCTAACTGCCTAAAAATTTTTTAGATAGAGGTCCTGTTCCCGGAATAGAGCCATCACCAGAGGTAAGTTCAAAGAATATGGGCCAGGTGTGGTGGGAGAAACTTGACAGAGCCCAGAGATCAGAGTCCACTCTGTATTCCATTGTCTCAGCATGACCCAGAGAACAAGTATTTACCAAACATTTGCTTTTCCATCTCCGTGTGAATGGCCCTCCTGCCCTTTGAAGTCTCCAGCCACTACCCCAACCTCCTTTTGTCTTTAGCTGAAGATGGTATTTAAGGTGAGGGATTCAGCCATCTTGGCAAGTTACTCAGTTTTCCTGGGTCTCTCCCATGTATACCTGTTATTAAACTTTGTTTGACTTTTCTCCTGTTAATCTGTCTCATGTCAATTTAATTCTTAGACCAGCCAGAAGATCCTAGAAGGGTAGAGGAAAATTTCTTCCTCCCTTGTAATAGCAAATATGGCAGTAAATTTTATGCATTAACAGCTTATAATTATTAAAATTATTAAGTTTCAATTGTTATAAAAATTAACATATTTTCAGGTCTCATTTGTTCAATTATGAACTTCTGATTTAGTGATGGTATACTCGCATGGACTTTAATGGGTAATAACAAATAATATGCAAATTGCTGGTTCTGGACTCAGGCACAATGCTAATAATGAAATACAAAAGGTGCCAATTCAAAATGTTCTTTTAAAATTATTATATTACAGAGGAAAGGAACTAGATACAGGAAACTAATGTTTCAGATAGCAACAGATCTCAGAAGTAGGACACAGACGAATGAAGTTTATATTACCCATCTCATGTTTATTGCTTTTGTAAAAATAAATGTCACACCTTTTGTTTTAGTGATTTTTCTGCTCTTCTGTTACATTACTTTGAGGGGGTTTAAGATTGCACTTTGATTAATGTTTGTAACTTTCCAGCAGAGAGGGTTTTACATATTAAAATGTCCACTGTGAATTACACCTTCACGAAAATAGGTAGCTATTTATGACCACAGGACACTCAAATAAAATTAGAATTATGGTGGTTAGGTTCACAGAGCACTAGTGTGTAGTGTTTGCCTTTTCTTCCTTGAGATCTTTCACAGTGCGTCCTCAGACTACCCCTGGGTAATTACCCAGATTCAAAAGTACAGGGCACTTTGTCCCTGGGAATGATCAGAACTTGAGATACTGTGATTGGATCATTACATCTTAAAGTGATGATAACAGCTACAGACTCAATGTCTAATATTTGTGGTCAATCATGAAATATTTCACTATGTTACTATAAAAGCTAAATTAATAGGACAAAGAAACTATTTTTCAAAGTAAATGGTGATGTAACAAAATATGTAAGTTCTTTTGATTTGGATGCAGCCTCAAAGTTTCAGGAGAAGCTTTCATTTATGGAAAACAGACAAATCTGACCCTGAATAGCAGAATAGAAAAGAGAAATTGCACAACTAAAGAGAAAACCAAGTAGCCACTAACATAATGGATAGTGCAGGTTATCTGAAGATACCTTTAAAGTATGGAGGCCAGACACGAGCATCTCCTAGAGCAGGTATTGAACCTGAGAGATGGAGTAGATATCACCCTGTTTTTTGAATTCTCTTCCTGCCTCCGGTATGTGTGTAGGAGTATGGGTGTGTGTGGTATGAAGTGAAGGGTGGGGAAGCAAGAAGTAAGCAAACTTTATTTTAACTTTCTGAGACATAATTTTGTCAGGTAATCTTATTCTTGTTTTGGGGCACTTACAGTAGGACAAAGGGCCACTATAAGCAGCATGGCCCTCGAAGCTGAACTAACAATGTAGCTGGGAAATATAAATGAAATACCCTTGAGAGGGGGACCAGGTGTGTTTCTCTTCTATCTCTTATTACCCTGAAGAACCTAAGTGGTGATGAGATGAAAGCACAGAGACATCATTTTTACTGCAGAAGCCTACAGACTGATCCGATAGCCTTATGGATATAATAAACTCACTGGATTGCAAAGGCACCTGGAATAAAACTTCTTTTGCTCACTCATGTGCAACTTTAAAAATTTAAGCAACAAAATCATTAATGCCCCTTTCCCTGAAAGCATTCAATTTCTTAGCATCTTGTGGCCTCGAAGCAACTCCTTTGAAATCAGCAGTACAATACATTGGTTTTCTCTGTCTTCCTCAAGTACTTCTGGAAAGGAGAATTCTCATTTTGTAATTGCAGTTGCCACTGTAATGCTTTACATTTATTAATATTCCCTCATCAAAACTTCAAGGTTTTCTATATATTTTCATTCACCTTTCAAACCATACGAATAAGATAGATGAGACCTCCAATTTTCAGGTGTAGAAACTAAGGCACATCATAGCTCAAACTCTTTCCTATTTACAGACTTAGCAATACAACTGGGAAAAAGATATATAAACTAGGGAGAACGAGGACCCTCTCATCTTCCAATCAAATCCCCTATTTCTAACATGTTGATCTGCATCAAACATAAAATTTCATCACAAAAATGAATGCCATTTCCTTGCCATCCTCTTTTAAAATGAAAGTGCTCATTTTTAGACTGCTTCACATTTAGGGCTGCCCCTTTCCCTAACAAACTTTAGGATGCTGGCCTCTACGGCACCCTGAAGTCTCATCGTGACCAGATCGGAACAACAATAGCTACTGTTTAATGAACACCTAAGTTACGTGGCAAGCACATTACACAATACACAACACAATGACCCACAAGGCAAAAGTAAATGCTATTATCATCAGTTTATAAAGGAATCATTGAGGCTCAGAGGTATTATGTAGGTTGTCTAAGTTCACACAGCAAATAAGTGGCAGAGGAAGAATCTTACCTCAGGACTGCACACTCCCTCTAGCCCCCACCTCCCATCACCGCCCCCGACTCCAGAGCACAAGCTCTTTCCACTGCTGCCTAAGGTACAATATTTTACCCAAAGGCGAAAGCATGGTAGGACCAAAGAGCCTATTCCACTGTTCATTGTTGTTGCATAAGAGTTGTTTACATGACTGAAGTACTCTGACTCACCTGATCCTCTGAGAGGTGAGAGCCAGGACTCCAATGCTGACATGACATTTCAACAGAAAGCAACACAAATCACTACTCTAATTTTCTTCCTAGAAGTCATCAGTTGGTTGTGTGTGGTTCTAAGTTTGGCAGCAAGACTCCATCTTTTTAGTCTTCAATAACTCTATATGGGTGTACATGCACGCACGTGTGTCCTCATGTGGGTCACGGGCCAAATTCAGAGAAATGCCCAATTTGGAACATATATGGGTGGATGGATTTTTTCTATCAGAATTTTCTTTTGGTACTTGTTCTCCTGGTTAAGAATAACCTTGTGATCTTTCAGGAAAGAATTGAAAGCTCTTACATCCTGTATAACCCTTAGCAATGATATAACGTGATGTTATAAGTCCATTGTTGTCTATCTCATTAGACAGTGACTCCATGAAGGCAGGGATGTTCCATGTTTTGTTCTTTTTTAAAATTTTGGTAAGAACATTCACCATGAGGTCTATCCTCTTGACACATTTTAAGTGTACAATACATTATTGTTGACTTTAGGTATGATGCTATACCTTATTAATCTTGCTTAACTGAATTTTTATGCCTGTTGATGAACAACTCCTCATTTCCTCCTCCCCTCAGCTCCCGGTAATCATGATTCTCTCCTTTGATTTTATGAATTTGGCTATTTTAGATACCTCATATAAGTGGAATCATGCAGTATTTATTTTTCTGTGTCCGGCTTATTTCACTTAGCATAATGTTCTTAAGTTCATCCATGTTGTTGCATACTGCAGAATCTCCTTCTTAAAGGCTGAGTAGTATTCCATTTCATATATAGACCACGTTTTCTTTCACCTTTCATCTGTCGATGGAAACAAGTTGTTGCCACATCCTAGCTAACATGAATGGTGCTGCAATGAACATGGGAGTGCTAATATCTCTCTGAGATCCTGATTTCAATTCTTTTGGCTATATGCCCAGAAGTGGGATTACTGGGTCATGTGGTTCTATATCTAAATTTTTGAAGAACTTCCATATTGTTCTCCATAGCTACTGCACCCTTTTGCATTCCCACCATTTGTGCAAGGGTTCAAATTTCTCGATATCATCACCAACACTTTTTGTCTTTTTTTTTTTTTTAAAAAAAAACAATATGCAATCCTAACGGTAGTGATGTGATAACTCATTGGGGTTTTGATTTGCATTTTCTTGATGATTAGTGATGTTGAGCATCTTTTCATATACCTGGTGGCCATTTGTATGTCTTCTTTGGAGAAACATCTATTCAAATTCTTAGCTCATTTTTTAATTGGGTTATTAGTTTTTTTGCTATTGAATTATAGGAGTGACATATATTTTGGAGATTAACCCCTTACCAGATATGCGATTTGCAAATATTTTCTACCATTCCTTAGGTTGCCTTTTCATTTCTTCTACTGTGCAGAAGCTTTTAATCTCAATGTAGTCCCAATTGTGTATTTCATATTTTGTTCTTAATAGTATCTCTAGGGCTTAGCACAGTGTTGAGAACATGATAGGCACTCAATACATATTTGGGTCTTGGCATATCAGTGGGTCCTTCCAAGCCCCAAGAGTACTGACCCTTCTCATCCTTGGGACCCTGGGAGGGTGGAGGGCACTAAGCCTAGGTGTTATGCAGGCTGTAGAGAGCCATGGAAACTGGAAGTCATGTACTATCTGGACATTGCCCTCTCAAGAGGGTTCACTGGTATAAAGTTCTAGACTTCTTTTGCAAAGTTCTTCCTGTTTAAACCTTTTAACTTTTATCTTCCCTCCCTACCTCTTCTTCCCCCTCTGAAAACAAAACCCTGCTTGGGTGCTAATTAAAATGCAGAAATGTTTTTACTGGTAAAATGTATTTTGCTTATAACCCAAAAACATGTTGAAAAATTGCATAGTCTGTTGGCCTAATGGGAATCTAAAAGATGGAACTCTAACATCTTAATCTATTATAATATGTGTAGAACATGGGCACACCAGGGCAGATACTGCCATAGGGAATTAGAGTGACTTGTCCAAGTTTAGTTTATCTGTTATTCTGCTTTCTGGCTGAGAGTACTTGATGAGCCGAATAATCTGTCTTGTGTATCTTCCCCATACATCTACATCATGAAGAGTCACTTGTGTCCCAAGTCTCCAGCAGTCTGCGTGCCCACTCTGGACAGGTCCTATCAACTCTCCACCTGTGTGCCATTTCATTTACCCACATAAGTCCTCTATAACTATTCTTCTTTAAGTCCAATGATACAGACTTAGTTACAAGATTGAGTCTAGAAACATTAGTGAAGGGTAAATATCAGAAGAGATATTTTAGAAAGAAGTGAGGTGCTTCCCTACCTACCAAGAATATGTTTTTTTCCTCTTGGGTCACTTGATGTGGAGAAGCCAGGGAGTAAAACATCCTGGCTCTTGTCAAAACTTCACAGTAAGAGCCAAAAAATTTTAGTGCTGGAAAGAACCTTAGAGATGTTATGAAGTCTAAATCAACCTGCTCATGTTAAAAATAAGGAAACTTCATGGCTTTTAAAAGGCCATAGATAGTAACTGGCAGAACTGAGACACGAAAAAGTGACAGTAACTCACGGCAGTGGCAAAACTATGGTGGTCCCAGCCACCCTGCTATTTTTGGTGGTGTTGGCCTTTCAGGAAGAACCACATAAAGCCACAGCTGTTGGGCTGCCAACCTCAGTACCACCACTTATTTCAGGGGCTTGCAAACATTCAATTAGTCCAGATTAGAAAAGACAGCAGACTTGAAGCAATGAGGGAGAAGACAGAAATGAACCAACCATTTTGTCTGGTTTTGTTTTAACTGAAACCTCTGTTCACCTCAATATTAATTTAAATGCTGACATGTTGTTTCCAGGGAATGTTTTACTAATAAGTAAAGGTTTAATTGTGGTTTAAAAAATAGTGTTATCTTAGCACTTTGTTGTCTTGTAATAGCACCAACCAACTCTGCTTTCTATCAGCTTTCATTGCTGGTCACCTGCCTCTTCTACTAGATTACAAGCTATGAGTCTTACTCATTACTTTATCCTTTTTATCCTTACTCATTACTTTACTGTGCCATATCCTTAGCACAGTGCTTTGCACACTGTAGCTGCTGGATAAAATGTTTATTGAGCTGGCTGCTGTTAATGTCAGCTTGTTTTTATTTTGATGTACAACAGCAGGAAAGAAGCAGCAATGAAATAAGTCTTCGTAGTTTACAAAATGCAACTCCACATGCTCAATGGTCATAATTTACAAACACTGGCACTATCTGTCCCAACTGTATTACAGAAAATTCTGTCCTGAGAAACTAACAAGATAATATCAAGTCTAAAAATAAGAAAAGGAATTCATTTTATTTTGTTCTTGTACATTGTTTCTTTTCAGAGCTTTACGTTTGTTCCATGGAGTCTAAGTGAATAATCATGTTACTGGAAGTAAATCATTTTAGATATATCACTAAGTAATTTTGCCAATGGATATTACAGTCTCAATTTAACATTATTACTGTTTGATAACATGATGTGTTTGAAACTCTTTACAAACTGTCATTAAGTCCCCAGAGAACATGATGTTTGAGATAATTTTGGAAACACAAGCTAGGCACTCAGAAACCACATGAGCCAAGAGCCTTTTAAATTTAAATCTTTGTCCTTTACAGTCGCCAGGGGCTCAAATGGGCAGAAGTCCTTTTAGCCAGATGATTAACTCAGGCATATCACATGCAGACTTCCTGACCTCCTTAAGTTTTTGAATTTTTAAGCAGAGAGAACAGCAGAGATCATGTTGGACATCTTCACCAACAGTGATGGTGAAATACTTGGATGTGTCAACATTTACTTTAGTAAATTTACTGAGTTCACTTTATAAGCATTATTACAAACTGGCAATTTTATCAATCATTCACTCCATCATCATTGAGGGAAGGTTGATATTCTGCTCATCAATGTTCAATCTCTGGTGACACAAATACACGGTTTCTGCTTTCAACAAGGCCTAGTCCAGCTAAATGTAATCAGATGTACTGGTGCTGTGACTAAAATGTGTGTAAGGGATAGCACAGGGACAAGATGAAGAGGATCATGTAAGGAGGTGCTATGAGTAAGGAGATAATGCTCAAGTTGAATCACACCATGTGTTGGTTTCTGTTAAATGAACAGGGCAGAAAGGGTGGCCCTGGTAAGGGATAAGGAGGAGGAAGAGATGCAGCGATGACTTTACAGTAATTCCTACGGGTGGAGATTTGGGGCAATGCTGTGGGGTAGGGTGACTCTAAAGGAATTCTGGAGTGCTGTTACAGGGAGGTATGCAGAGCCCTGTACACGCTTCATGAGATGGGCAAAACAAACGTATGGAAAGGTTTTCATCAGAAAATGACATGACTCAATTTGTGTCTGTAAAAGCTCTCTAAGGCAGTAGCATGGAGAGTTAGCTGAAGGACTGTGAGATGGTTGATGATAAGATTAGGAAAATATTATCATCACTCTGGTGAACAATGAGAAATGTCTGAATTAGGGCATGGCAATGGAGATGGTTAAGATGGAGATCCACACCCCCTCATGCCTATTAAATATTTAATTAGCAGCTGGTGGATGAAACTTTTTTTTTTTTTTGGATGGGATTTGAAGTAGGTATCACTGTAGATATCAGAGATGATAGAAAGGGATTGGTCTAGGATGATGAACCCCTGGTTTCTGTCTTGGTAGCAATAAGATAGAAGTTGGAAACTAGGGGGATCAAGGGAGAAAGATGGTAAGTTTTTGCTCAAAAAGGCAAATGCTGTGTTTGTAGGGTCAATGGAACACCTGCATGGAGATGTTTCATTGACAGCTAGACATTTGGATCTGGAGCGCAGCAAACAGACCTGGGCCAGATACATGTATTCAGTGGTCATAATGATAGTAGAAGATGCAAATAAGTATACGAGTTTGCCCGGTGAGAGCATGTGGAGTGAGAAAAGAAAAAGTCCTGAAGTTTACTATTTGGTTAATTGACTGAATTTATTTAAATTAATTGCTGCCTTGAAAATTTAAGGCATCATCATTTCTCTATAATACCCTACAATATAACCCTACTATAATCAATAGCTTTTCTCATCTCTGTCTCATCTACTGTGGATATGGACACCTGTTTGTCCTGCAAGACCCTAGGAGTGAGGACTTGAGCATCTGAAAATGTAATTCTCTGTGTTAACTGCAGGTTACATGAATAAAGTAGAAGCAATAGATGTTATCTGCCTGAACATACACAGTGAGGACTTGAACTTGATGCTATATAAAAAAGGAAAGAAAACATAGTGACTTTATTGCTATTAAGCAGGTACAAATTAAGTCAAAAACTTTCACTATAAGAAAACTCAATAAAATAGAAGAACTTTTATTATGTTGTAATCTACAGGGTACAGTCCTAATGATTTAATTGCAATCACTGTCAAAAGTACTTCCAATATTTTGGAAGACAAACACTAAATTTTAAAGCTAAATTGCCAAATTAAAGACATCACCTTGTAAAAAAATTTCACAAAATTGAATATGAGCAAGTATGAGTCAACACAAAAAGGAACAAACACTAAAGCAGGGGTTCTGACTTGAGAAGGGGGCGTGGGACTTAAAAAGAATACCAATACCTGGGTCCCCACCTACAGGTATGTACATCACAATCTAGGGTGGTGTAGAGCTGGGGAATCAGTACTATTTCTTTTTTTTGGAACTTTATTTATTTTTTATACAGCAGGTTCTTATTAGTTATCTATTTTATACATATTAGTGTATACATGTCAATCCTAATCTCCCAATTCATCCCACCACACCCCCGCCCTGCCACTTTCCCCCCTTGCTGTCCATACGTTTGTTCTCTATATCTGTGTCTCTGTTTCTGCCCCAGGTGACTCTAAAGTGCAGCCTGAGTTTTGAACTCTTGTACTCAGCATACAGGTAGAAGATGGGGAAGGAAGAAAATCTAGCCTGGTATGGCAGAGAAGACCTTATACATCATATTGCACTTGTGATTAACAGTACTACTGAGCTATGCATGCTACTGAGCAAATATTCATTTAAATATTGTATACAATTGTCACTTTCGATTATCTATAGTAAAGAGAAAAAGACTCAGAGAAAGTCAACACATATGGTAAAAAGGAATGAAAACTGCACACCATATTACAAAATGATTATGGGGCTGGGACTACATTAACTTCTAAAGAAAACATCAAGCAATAATTCAACAACTATTTTTAAAATTATGAAGACATCTTCTGGTGTCAGGTGGGTGCAGGTTATATCATCTATGTTCAGAAAGAATATTCGATGATATTTGTATGTAGACATTTTACTCAGTGCTAACAACCATTAAGTGTAACTATTTGTAGTTTTAAAGAAATAAAAATATTCAGACTTATAAGGATTCTCAGATTATAAATTTTCCCACAGGATATTATTTTTGATGACTTTTTGTTTGTTTCTAGAGATAGGACTGACAACCGATTATAACACAAACCATACGTGCCCATTCTCCATCTTTCTTTCCCACCTGGGACACTAAACATTCTGTGACATTTGCTGTCTCATTTTTAGCACCAGACAATGTAACATTTGCTCCAGTGTAAACATAGAGGTCAGCAAAAGAAATCAATCTCTATTTCAGGGTACCTTAAGGGCTCAAAATGTCGTACAGGGATTGAAATAAACTGCATTTCCATATTAGGAATTTTGTCCAACCTGGACTTGGTTTACTAATAGAAGAGTCCTGTTATCAAATAGTCCTTCTGCACTTTGTACCTTTCTTGGCACATTTTCCTCCTGGTGATACAGTTTATTATAACACGTCTTTCACACCCTCTGCTGTTGTCATGTAATGTAATATAATCAAAGTTCACCTTTGATTCTCCCAGTTCCCAGTGACACCTGGACTTGGTATGGTATTGTGTCAGTTACCACAAAAATCAAATTAGTATATTTACTTTTCACTTGCTCACTCATTCATTAATTTAGTTTTAACTGAAAACGTCCTATGTGTTCAGCACTGTGTTGAACGGTCCCTTGCTCTCTAGGAGCTAAAAGGACAAGCAATTCTAGGGATTTAAGTGCATAAACACCTATGTTGATAAATATGTTAGACACATCCATTTAACTGAAAAATGAACATTAAACTAATAGTTACTACAATGTACTAATGCCACTAGTAAGCAGAGATTAAGAGCATTTGTAAACTATGAATGAGAGTGATTCCTGATATCTTATATTTGGCTACCACAAGGTTGACAGAAGTGTTACCTGGAGCAATCTAGGAAGGGCATGGAGTTGCAGGATGATGGACTGATAGAAAACAGGTGGGGCTGAGGGCAGGTGATAATGCTGAGTACAGTAATACAGCCTCAGAGAAGGCTTGAAGGAGCTATGGATTACTTAGGCTAAGGTGTTCTTGAGAGCCCTGTCCACAAACAAAGTAGAGGGGATAGACAATAATATGGGAAGAAACCAAAGGTAGTCTAAGGACACCTTAATGAAAAAAGTTTAAATTTTGATTAAATCCCTGACTCATCTTTAGTATATTCTTAGATGCTCTTAGAAGTACTCAATAGAAAGAGAACATTACACCTTTTAACATTATTCTAAGTCAGGTTCTTTCTCTTAATCCAACAAAGGCCCTCTTCTGAATGAACATATTAGAAAACTGGAATATACATACTCATCCTTGTCCACCTTTTCTCGAAGCTTCTTTAGCTGTTTATTTTGGCTGAACTTCAAGTTTTGAATTATGTTCTCAAAGTATTCATCTTCCTTGTAGCTCAACTATATTAATTTAAAAGATTTGGGGAAAAATATTAAAACCGGTATCTTCAAAGTTTTTGCTAAATAACATTAAGAAGTATTTTCTTAAATTCTATCACTTAATAAAGTTAACAGAGAACATTAAAACTTGCCAAAGAAAAGTTAAGTTCCAACTAGCTTAGTTCTATATTACAGGTCACTGCTGCGCTGGCTGAATCACCACTTCAGTCTATTCTTTTGTAATTAATCAAATGAAACTAAATGTTAAACAAGCTTTTCTATATTCATATTAATCCTTACAGGACAGACAAGATAAAAGCATTCATATTTAGTACCTACTATGTTATAAGAACTTCATATATCACATTTTTTAATCCCCATAATAATCTTATGAAGATGGGCTGTTACCACCATTTTAAAGCTGAGGAGACTGAAGCACAATTAAGTCACTTGCCCAAGTTAATGAGTGATGGAGCTGAGATTTGAACCCTAGCAGTCTGACTTTGAGCTTATGCTCTTAGCCAGCTAGTGAGAGGTGTAGCTGAGATTTGAACCCAAGCAATTCAGCTGTGAGACTATGTGCTCAGCCACTAGACTCCTGCCACAAGGGCCCTGGGGACTCACATGCTACAGCCAGCTCATTTTATAAAAAGTCAAGCTTTTCTGCAAGTGGAAAAAGAAAAGAGGACGCTGTGCCTTGCAAACTCCCGTGTTACGCTAGTAATCAACAGATTAGGAATCGCTATCATCCCCAGATCTAGGCAAGGGTCACCTTGTCACCAGGGTTTCAAGTAGTTGTGGTGACTGCAAGGTTAACAACAGGACCTTTAGCTGAGTCTGAAATCAATACTGTAGTGACTTCAATCAACTCTGTTTTCTTTTCATTGTTACATTACCAAAGGGGAATAAAATAGTTCCCCATTCTCAAATAGTAGATTTTCTTTCAAATAGAGAAGGCATGACCTGGTTTACCCAGTGGAGGAATAATTAGAAAGTGGAAGGAAAGCTGAAGATTTGACTTTTCAGGCATGTATAAAATGAGATAAGAAGCCTGAGTACTGCCTGTTCATCACTTAAATGTCTATGTCTTAATGCTCTTTAAAAAACACCAGATTTTTATCACTACTCTTAAAATGGAATACATGGAAAGCAAAATAACAAAACCAAATACAGACCAGCCCATGAAACAATGGGTTAAAACTAAAACAAACATAGTTCTGGCTTCAGTGTTAAAGGCTTACTATCAACATAATAAGACCTCTGGGTGTAGGCTATTTCACATAATTTCTGGCCCCCCTCATAGCTAGAAATGACATTGCCACCAGCCCCAGGCATCATCAGTGCAGTCTTTATAAAGACTTACCTCAAGGTATTCATTATTCAGTTTGTTGTCATTTGAAATAATGTCATCAGGATAGCCGATCCTTTCTTTAATTGCTAAGGCCTATGAAAATTAGAATATTGAATGTGAGCATGATTATGAACTTTCAAATGCAAGCATTATAATTTGCCCTTGACAACAGTTGAATAACCTGATCCATATGTTTACAAGATGAGTATCTGACAACGTTTAAACAGAGATCTTTGCACTGGCTTTTCCCTGGAGTTCACAATAAACAAAAAATAGTTCTGAAATTTAGCTTCTAATACCCTATTCTCATAGGCTGCAGCTTTCCCAGGAAAACCAAAATGAAAACTGACAAGTCATTGTTCCACATGTATTGTACTTTTATGAACTTTTTCTCTGAAAGGCTTTTTTCTTCAATTTTACAGGAGGGGTAATATTTAGAACTTCCATTCTAGCAGCTTATAATTATCTTTCCACTTCACTGATTTGGCTGAGAAAACAGACGTAGGCTTACAGGTTTAATGCTAATATTCTTCCTAAATATTGGTTCCTGGAGTTTTTATGTTCTCCTTTGGTCTCCAGAGCTAGTGTACCTAACTTCCCGCAGTTAAATGAATGGCATTAGTTAAACAAACAGAAAACAGGGTTTTCCTTGTTATACCATCTCATATTTACCACTACCTTACTACTATTTCTATTTTTATTATTTTAAAATTGTTAGCTTATTGTAATTATTCATCAGTACCACTTGTTTACTACTTGCTATTTTTATCTCTCATTTTTCTCAAAGATAGTTGGCTTTTGATTTTATCATATCACATTGCTCTTAAACAATTTAACTAGTTTAATATTTTCATGGGATATTAAGCTTGCATCTCTGAATTATTTGTTTACCATCAAATGGATGTGGTTTTGTTACAAATCTGTTTCATAAGCCTAGGATTTCCCCAGTGGATCAGACAGATGTGTCACTAAATCAGTTTGGCCAAGCCCATTTCCTTTCCATACCATCAGCCCATAACGAATCATCTCCCTCTCAATGGCACTTTATTTTCTAGAAGATATTTCCCCAAAAGGTGTTCTAAGGGATACAAAATTTACAGAAATAGGAAGTAATACATGAAAAGGATATATTGTCAAATATTTGGCGTAAATACTGTGACAAAGACGTTAAGCAGGCTTCTTCATTGAAAGACTACTTAGAGTTTAAAATTAAGTAATTGTAAGCGTCCAATGGGATGAATTAATTTGTCTATTTATTCATTCAATTTGTCTTCAAGGGTATACAACAAGCCACGTACTTTGTAAGGGGCTGAGGATACAATGCTAGGCAAAAATTTCTACCCCTGGAGAGTTTACTATAAAGGTCAATGGTAGGCAATAAAATGAATATTAACTCTCAAGTGTGATGTATGGTGCCATAAGATCACACCCTATAGGTATATAACCTAGTCGAGGGTGGGATCAGAGAAGCCTTCCTGCAGGAAATGTTTCCTGAACTCTTTTTGACCATGAGAATCTTTCATAGAGCTACTTGGCAGGTCCAGAGTTTCATGACACCACCTTGTGAAATGATTACCTAGAACAATTTGATTGGCTACATCAAATAGTACCATGTTGTGATAGCTAGAACATGAAAGGAGCAAATCCAGCCTGAACTTCTGAGGACCTACAGAATGATGGAAAGACAGCTATACTGGGGTGCCAAATTCTAGACCTGACCCACTCAGGGCTCTGTGATAGCTGAAAAAGATAATCCTTCCATGTGATCTAATCCTGAAAGAGAACTAGACTACAGCTTGATTCTCTTATTATAATAGATTTATGGACTCTTTCTGTGTTAGTTCAAAGAATGGTCTGTTCTTCCTGTTACCCTAACTACAGAGGAATAATCAGGCTGCATGTGAATACTGCTCATAAAAACATACAGTTTTCATTGGACATGTTCCTTTTAGGTTTATATAGTTATCAACACAATGACATAGTAAATTTAAACCTGAGATTTCCTTAGACATCTCACTTTTATTCTAATGCAAGATACTAAGAGTCCCAATAAAAGGTGCACAATGGGGGTAAATAAGAATAGTTATAAAAAGCTCCTTTAACATCCCTCTAACTGTAGGTCACCTTATAGTACTCAAATAATGCACTACCTTACATTTGCTTGAATAGAAATTTAGTATTTTTCTCCCTAGGTCATTAAAAAAAAAAACTAAATAGTGCATGCTTAAAAAAATTTAGCTAGAAATTTACATGAAAGATTAGGGGATATTTTTACATATTGGTAGAGGTCTTTTAAATATTTTTCATAAAAGGAGGAAAAATATGAACCACTGATAATATCTTTTAATGCTTTCTGGTTCACACAAGATTTTCCTCTTGTTTTGTGAAGACTTCCTTTAAAAAAAAAAAAAAAAAGGAAAATTGGAGATCTTTCAAAGTTTGGAGCCAAACATGGAGAGCAGGAGCTAGTTACAAAGAGATAATAAAAGATGAAAATCATAGAAAAAAAATCTTCATCCATGAAAAGTGTTCCTGGAAACATTACATCTTGAAGGAGCTTGCTTTTATTTTATGCAATCTTTGAATACTATGTTTTTCCCAAATTTCTTAAAAGCTAATCCTTTCCTATAGATTTTTCTTTGATAATTCACCCGGCCTTGCTCTTTACCTTTTCTTCAGCTTTCTTTTTCGTTTCAGCATCCATCCAAGTAAGGTCATCTAAAGTCTGAATAAAAACTTTCCGGATCTGTGCAATTAAATCCTCAACCTTAAACCAAAAGAGCAGAAGGCAAATTTAGGCCATGAATTAATTTTTTCTAAAACAAATTAAAAAAAAATAGAGCTATAAGCTGTCTTTATGTGATTCAATGATATGTTAATAAATGTAAATTTATAAACAAACTGGTGATCTAAACAAATGGATATATGTGGGTAATTATATTTTTAAAGCAACACTGCTACTATCAACACTAATGATTAAATAGGTCTTAATGCATACATTAATAAAAATCATCTTCAGAATGTATGGTTTCCATTATCATGAAAGACGAACTAACATGAAATACTGTCATTACCATTAGTAGTTTAGTTAAGCATGAGGTAGCATTTCAATAGATTCTTTCACCATGTCTTTAAGTTCCCTTGTCTTCATTTCAGTAACAATAAAAAATAAAGTACATGTCTTACACTTCAAATAAACCCTGGTTTACTTTCTGTTTTTTAAGAAAATACTAATTCTTAGTCAATTTTGATAACAGAAGAGATTACAAATGACTATATCATTAGAACATGTGACTGGGTATTGTGAATACATTGCTTCTGGAAAATGCACAATTGGTTTTGGGTTAAACAATATTAGGATCAGAAACATAACCAGACCCGTGGGGGAGGGAGAATAAGACTTATTGGGAAATAATGGCAAATTGTGATTCAGAAGTTCTCTGCCAATTAATAAAATTTTAACGAAATGATGGACTATTGTAATTGCCCATCAGTGCAAACACATGCTGATAGAGTATTGTGCAGAAAACATTACCACATGTTTACTGTCTCCAGAAAATGCTGCTTCCACATAGAGCCTTCCCACAGCGTTTTCCATATTCCCATTGACATAGTTTGCACAACGTCTCCAAGTCGCTGTTTCTGATGTTGTGCCATAAAGAGCCTATGGGAGAGAAAAAGTAAAGGAAATGGCATTTGACCAGGAGTAGATGGCCGAAGCGTGGTAAGAGCACAAATTTCATAGGACTCTGTTCTTTATGTCTCCTAAATTCTTGCAATATTCATTGCTTCTCCTCACATGTCAGGATGTCCTTGCATAGGATAAAATGTAATCCAATTGAATTATTACTTACTATGATCTGGAAATAAGGTATATTTTCAGTAGCATGTCCTAGAAAAACTGTTGGCTATTGCAAGTTAATATCTTTCTAGACAGGGTTAGAAAAAACAACCCTCTCCACCAAACAAACAAAATAACACTGTTGTCACTGTATAAACATAAATGTGAAGTAATATTCAATAAATGTAATGGGAGAGATCTGGTATACAAGAAAACACATTCCTGTTTTCTAAAGTTTTTGCTGAAGTTCCAGTACTTAGAAGAACTGCATGTGTACAAATTTAAGAACCAATAAAGGGATTAACTTACGGAAGGGAAATTTAGCAAAACACCATTTTTACATTCTCTAATTTAAAAAATATGTCTACATTTTCTTTTAAAGGGTAAAAACTAAAAATTTCAATCAATCAGGGAGTTATTTCCTTTCCAGGACACCAACCAATACATTTGTGAGAATTTCTCCTTCCTCAATCCCTCCTGCCCTCTCCCCTCACAACAGGACGAAAATGATGATTCTTTAAATAATGCAGGTACAGTCTAATAAACGGTCTTAAGGCTATCTCCAGGTAGGTATATTCTCAGGGGATTGTCCACATCAATGTAGTCCAACTGTCTCAATATCTAGTATCTTATAATCACCAGAAAAATCAAATTAATTGAGATAGATACCCCTGAGATTACTTTGAACACAACAAAAAACCAAGCTAGTATTCTTCCATGAAATGCTCAAATAACCAATACATGCCCTTCCCGGGCAATTCAATCACGGTGCCAGAGTAGACAATCATAGGACCACAGAGCACCCGAAAACTGGCTTTCCTAGGCAACATGGCTTAAATACAGGCAGCATACCAAGCATTTGGCATTTTGTCTCTTGGCAAAGTTTACCACTTCTAGTAATGTACATGGCAAGCCTTCATAACCATGGATAGCTTTATGCTTTAAGTCTTAAGAAAAGAGAGATTTTTTCTTCACCTTGCGGAAAGCATTTCTGGACTCCTTGTAGGTTCGGCTGAGGCTGCTTACAAGATCCATTATGAACCGCCAGGACATTAAATTTTGAAGATCTCTGCATAAAAAAACCCACCACCCAGCAACAGAAAAGATGAGGCTGCAAAGCTTCTAAAGAGTGATATTAAATGTAAACTTTAGGGACATGGGCACTCTGACATACCTACCTGGCAGAATATTTGGTAAGAATGAATTTAAGTTTGGTTAAATATTCTGGAGCATAAACAATCACATCTTCCTCATTTGGAATATTAATATTCACAGTTGACATGATTTCGTTTGTGAAATTTGACCAGCTGAATGGCTGGAAAAAAGCAGGCACAAAAACATTCAGTAATTATGGATTTCTCTTCTCGGTTCCAAGACTCAGTTATGGTTACAGGGTCAGACATGGTTACAGTGTCAGTTGCATCACTATATAATTATCACAATGGTCAGTTTGATATCTGTTTGGGCTTTTTCTCTAATTGCTTCAATCAATTTTTGAATAAAAATTAATTCTGTAGCATAATTATTTAAATAAAAGAATTAAACCAACCATTTAAGAGCAAAAGCTAAGCTTCTAAGTGTAGTGAACATATGCTAGAAATTAGGCTCAGTGTCAAATTCTTGGTCTAACCAATATGAAAGAAAAAGAAAAAGAAATTTAGCTGTAAACATAAAGTTTCCTAGGTTTATGCAAAAATTTAAATGGGTATAAAATGTTTATCTCTTAAAGGTGGATATTAATAAACAATCCATTTGAACACAGTAATACATCTCAGTGGAGCTCGTGTTGTAAACGAAAGCACACTGTTGTCCTAGCAGAGGTACAGTAAATGTATAGGTACAACACAGATGGTCCAATGAAGATGAACAAAATGTACTTTAAGCTATCAGTATCAGGTCTACAGGCATGCAGTTCTCACACTTCGGAAGCTGGATTTGGAGTTGCCAGAAGATGGAGTCTTATCTATTATTCTTTAAATGGGAATTGTGGTATTCAACCACCAATGGATATAAGAAAAAACAGCAGAAGTGGAGATTATGCAGATCTTGCTGAAATGCCACATTTCAATGTTTGAGAATGTTTAAGATTACCAATATCTTAGACTCTGTAATTTTATATATATATGCCTAGAAGTATATAAATACACTGATCACTTACTAAGTGTGAGACGCTATGTACTTTTCTTGGTTTCCTTTGGCAGTTTGGCCCATTATTTCAAAACATATTTATTAAACACTTATTATATTAAAAAGCTCTATGTAAGAAATTCCTAACTCAGTAGGTTATGCCTTTAAAAAGTCCTTGTTTTCAGCAATTAGTGCCAAAGAGAATTCCATCACTGAATGTGGTGGTTTGTAGATTTTTCCATGAATGTTGCTTCATTACCTGACTGTGTGCATCAACTAATACACAGAATACATTCATAGCCTTAAAAGAGATTATTAAATACTAGCTAAGGAATTACAACTAAGCAAAAAGATGTCAATTGATGTTTATAAATGGAACCTATAGATTTTTCTGTTTCTTGTGTTCTATTTCTCCATTATTGCTCTGAACACTTCCATAGATGGCCTTGATGAGAACATGGCAAGTTCTATGAATAAATTATCCTTTTTCAGAGTTAAAAAGAAATCTGGTACTTATATTATTTGACTGTCCAAGTCCAATGGCTATATAATGATCTTTCAGAAGGATTTTTGCTTTTAATGTTTCCAAACCCTTTTCTATGATAATTTCTAATATTATTACATAGCTGCCTTGAAAGGACTTTTACCTTTGAAATTCACTCTAAGTAAATATAAATATAATTATGTCAAATAGTTTTTTTCAAGTCTTTTCATGAAGTCAAATGGTTGATGTCTAAATCCATTTTGATGTTCAATTTATTTCAATAAATAAAAAAATCATTAAATTTTAACAAACTGCATTTTAATATTATAATTTTAGAAATGGCACAATAAGAGAGTACATAAAACTGCTACTTACCTTCCCACCGATCTCTAGTGAAAAGTTATTTTGGATCTGGGCTAATGTCATTTTGTTATAAAGAAGCATTGGATCATTTCGATCTTCAGATTTAGTTGTAGCCTATGGATTTAATTTCTTATCATTATTTTAGGTCAAGAACTCTTTAGAAAAATATAACTATATACAAGGGAAAAAGAAATATGGCATAGGTACAACATAATTATATTTAAGTTCTATTCTGTATTTGTGTTATAATTTATTTTGTCCTATCAAGAAGAAGAGAGAAATATAAGAGATTTTAAGTATATTCAGTAACAATTATCAAGATTTGGCTGCAGTGTCAAGCATAAAATTTTTCGAAAATCTTTTTATATTTTTATAACTGCCAAACCACATCAGCAATATTTACAGGCCTCTTTCCTTCTATGGCTAAATGCGCAAATCAGTTGTGTCTGTGGCTATTTCATATGATAATGACTTTCTTAAATATAGTCATTTCCAGTTTATCTCTCAAATACTCTTTCTCTCACCTACCACCATTCAGTGTCCCAGTTAAAATTCAGACAGGAAAAAGAGTAGAAAAAAGCACAATGATTTCTACAAGAATTTAAAGCAAGTAAGACTTTAGTACATAACACAGGTAGGTGGCAAATTATCTGAAGAGAGTTCTAGCATCTACTTCTGTGACTGTCCGCTCATCTGGCCTAACGAGTTCAGTGTTATCAACAGCATCCAGTATTATTTTTTCCATTGAATCAAAAAAGAAAATTTCAATAACAACTGCCCAACTAGTGGTTGAAAGGAGTAAAAGCAATTTTAAGTGAAAAGAAACAAAATGTAAAAATGGGAATTATTTCTCAAGTGACAACAGCTCCAATTTCCCCTTTAGGTCACTTATTTATTCATTTAAAAATTATGTTTGTAACATCTGCACGCAATAATGTGCTGGACCCTGTTAGAGACACATAGGTGATTCAGGGAGCACTGAGACCCCACTACAATCTCAGAGTGTCAGAGGGGAGAGAAAATGTAGACACAAAGAGTTCTGAGGTAAGATACAACTACTACAGAAGCTGAGGCTGATCAAAGGAGAACACGGTCTTGGAAGGTGCCAGAGGTAAAAACCCAGGGTAATAAACTGTTCTCCTCTAAAAATTCTGTTTCCAACACAGAACCACATGTAACCCATCAAACTGCCATTCATCCAGCTGTAACTCCAAGCAAAGTCTGGTTCTGATTCTAGACTTTTGGTCTCATGTAGCCCCAGGAAAGCCAAAATTGCCCTTCAGTCTTCAAGATTCTGATGATAAAGTGACAAGCAGACGGGGATTTAGGAGTGCAGGTTGCTGTCTGCAATGTCAGAGAGCTCTGTGGATCCTAGACTGAAACTGACCGTGAGTTCAATCAATAACCCGGATGCTGTTTACAGAGTTCGCTCGCTTGAGACTGCAGACCCCGTCAGAGAAACTTCAGACAAGAATGTGCCAACTCAGACTCTAAGGATTGACCTGGAACTAGAGGAAACTCAGGAACACACCCTTGGGCTTTGCTGATAAACTCCTCCTCTTGGATCTCCCCTGAGCTAATAAGCAGCCTGACAGTTTGAACTCAGTGATATCGTACTGTAGTGTGGCCATGTTCAGAGGCTAATACTTCTTAGCAAAGGGATAGAGACAATTTCTGTGGTCACCTTAAACTTTAAAATAAAGTAAAATTGTACATATCAAAACTAAAACAGCTTTGCTGAATAGCTAGCAATCAAGTGTGTCCTGAATCTCAAGGGCATCTCAACAACAGTTTGACTGTAAATAGTTAGGATATTGATGTAATCCACTTATAATAGGTCATTAAGTACATCTAGTTTAATATTTGTCAAATTAAGTATGTCTCCTGGATGTCTGGAACCTGGTTTACTGTAAAATTCCAGTTTTAGAGGTCCTCTTGAAGTCAATGATCCATTACCGAGCTATGCATTTTTATCACTTGGTTAAGGAAATGTACCTTTTACCCTTAAAATACGATAGAGAAGAGAAAGAAATAAAAAGTGGTTGACATTGTTCAGTGTATCAGAGAAAATGTGTTTTACATTGGCAATTTCTTTTTCCAATTCCATAACTTTATTCATTTCCAAAGAAAGCTGTTTTTCATTGACAGGCAGTCCCTTTTCCTGACGAATCAATTTGGCCACAGAAATCATAAAATCCACATATGCTGTACAAGCCTGCAAGAAATAAATGACAGTACATTGTTGAAGAACCTTCTAAATATTCATCACGGCGCTTTAACTTAAAACTTATTTTCAGTTCAGTATTAATTTTTGGTGACAGATAAAGCACAACAAAATAGAAATCCATTCCTGAATCCTAAAAGAAATGAACTGTACAGATTCTCAGAAAGTCAATGTGTCTTTGAATTATAGCAGAACAATAAATGATCACTCTGAAAGTACTAAGTAACTTATAACCATTTGGTTACGGAGATTTTATAACTTTCAACTTTTAATCAAACAAATTGCTTTAATAAGAATGCAGATGCAAAACATTTGGTAAGCAATAACCTAGTATTTTTTTCTTAAATAATAATAAATTCTTTTGCCAAATTTCCTTTTAACAGGTTTTCTCTGCACACACATATATATATTTTTCAACTATCCATGAAGAGATGGCCACAAACATATTACATGATCAGAACATCTTTTATTTGTCTTCTCTGGCCAATCAGTATTTTTTTTTTTTTAATGAGAATGCGTTCTCATGAACTCCTCCAACACAAATCTGTGGGTTTTAGTTAATTCCAAAGCTGGCTGTCATTACTGTGAAATTTCTAAGATACCATAGATTTGAATATCAGCTTTCTTCTGAGAACTCAAATTCTTTCCATTTTATCTTCATACACATTTTAACTTTATGAAGATAAGCTATAAACTAGTTTTATTATTGACCTTTTATAGAATATGTAAATATCTTATTCAAGTTCAGAGTGGCACTGAACCCAGGAAATTTAATACCACTTTCATAATATTGCTATTTAGCTATTATTTTCTATCAGCAGTTAAAATAAATTACGATCCCACCACATTCAAATTTATTCAAAATTCAAGTCCCAGCACCCGTTTGGTGACACGCAGACAACCACAATTAGGAAAGCCATACCACACAAGTTTGGGATTGATGGGTAGTTCTATGCTTCAAAGACTTGTCCACACAGGGTAAATATGAAGGAAAGCTGTAGAGTGCTTAACAATTCCACACTTTCAAGGGGCTTTTACAACCCTACTAATTGATTATCAGTGAAAGGGGTACCCTTCTAGTCACTGTGAGTGCAAAGGCACATCTAAATTCACAGTGACTCATTAAGAGGATCAAACATAAAACTTATAGGGAAATGAAAATATTTTATCAAGCAAGAACCTAAGCAAAATGTACAAAGTCATTATTAACTTGAAATTCAAGAGGACACCTTTAGATACTGGCATTCCATGACCTTTACTAAATGCTAAGTAAACAATTTCCCAGGGAGAGGGCTCTCTCTTTCAAGGATACCCAGCGACTGTGAGCCTGTCTCGCTGGCATCTCTATCCCTGGATCTGCTACTCAATAGAACAAACTATTTTTCAGCCATGTGTCTGTATTAAAAACCAAATCACTAAGGTAACAGGGATAAAAGGATGTTTTTATGTATATTCTTGCCAACTCCATTCTTTTCCTATTAAAAAGTAATCAGAATTCTTGTTTCACTTTGAAGAAAACAAATATGTCTGAGTTCATACCTCATGGGACCAACTATTCCAAAGTACAAGCATGCAGTGTTTTGAATTAACTGCATTTCAAATCATATAAATTCATCTGCATTCAGCAGGGAATTACTACTGCATATGAAGGAAATGGTAATTTAAATTTTCCAGTATCAATCTACTGAGATATTTTTTTTACTCTATGGGATGCTTTTTCATTAATGAGGTGAGAAAACAATAATAAAGAGTGTTCTCCTCCATTTCGTTGACTCTGCAAACTGGTTTTAACTCCAGTATCTTTATCCTTACAGATCTGTTTAAAGACTATAGAATTTGGCAAGCAGAAGAACTTTGGAAAATGCTTCTAGTCTACTGAGCTGGTAAAGTTTCCCAGAAAACTGGAAGCATATTATACCATGAACTTCTGAGATGCTTGAATATTTAATACACTTACATGGAATACACTACTTCCTTTAATGAGCTCCACTACCTGGCAACCTATTACAATGTGACTGATTAAAACATGTCTTAGTATCTTGATTATCTTTCCTGGCTTCCAAATTTATCTAGTAGCTATCAGAACCCAGGCTTACTGCTGCTGTTAAATCCTTTCTACAAGATATGATTCTACCTTAAGGTAATGATTTTCTTCTTTGAGATACTTCTAGATTTGTAAAATGCCAAATAATAGCAATTGTCATAATTTGGGGAGAAAGTAATCAACACATATTTTAACATTTAAAAAAGTACATTGGCCAGGATATTTTAAAAATCAGATGTCAATTTTTCTTTTCTGTCAGTAAGAGAGCAACTAGTTATTACGACAAGGGTCAGAGGTAGCTACCTTTTTTGACAGTCATAAGGTAGCCTAGTTGAAGCTTTGATACAGTGAATCCTTTATGTGACAAAACAAAAACAAAAACAAATGAAAAAAACCCCAAACCTAAATGTCTATGTAGTCCTTCCTTTAAAAATAAAACACTGCAAATCCTAATGCTTATAATAGCAGGTTCAAAGATGCTAATGGTTTTAAATGGTTGGGTAAAATCCCTAATTGCAGTTTTGTGAGCTCTTAAATTACACACTATTGGTGAGATGATATTTTTCAATACCCAACACCATGAATTGTTACTCTAATTAGGACTATCTTCATATTGCAGGACCAGGCAATAATATTTATATATTGGCTCTGTTCAGAAATTGGACTTCTCCTGCTTAGAAAAAAGCTGATATTTGTTAGAGTTGCCAAAAAGCAAGAGAGCGATGCCATTCCACTACTGTCCTTCACACTTGGCATCTTTGTTAATAAGTAACAGCAAGTCCGAAGGAGGAACAGATAGCTCTCTGGACAGGTTGGCCGATATTTGTGTACCTTGGTGTGCCAACAACTATGGACCAGGGGTTTCACTTTGAAAGATTCTGTTCTGGGACACCTAGCTCTTACCAATTTTCTGCCCTTCCCTTTCCAAGACATAATGTGGAGCATGAAGTGACTGAAAAGTCACAGAACTGTCTTATTCCTAGCCACTGATGCTGTTGGTGTTATTTAATAGTGTTACACAGAAAAGTTTCCTGAGGGAACACACAGGGGCCCCCAGCAGGAGAGAGATGTTTCCTCTCAGAAGGTTTGGAATTTTTTCCCACTTGAAGCAGCATGTCAGGGATCATGCAGCTGCCAGAACTCAGAGGCTTACTCCCCAAAGATGGGCACAGACACAGAGAATCACGCAGCCATTCCTGGGGACAGGAAGTGAGAAACAGCCCCCAATCCTAGCAGGGCTCTGGAGTAGGAGAAACACAGGATACAAGAGGATCCACTATGGGCCAGCATGGGGACTGGTGGGGGCTTTCATCAAGTTATTAATGGGAGAGCCTGCAGATTCACATGAGAGAACTTATTGTGTAACTTCTAAGGTTTGTTGCATATGTTTGGGAAGGTGCATGTAGTTCTTTGTACAAACTGAGTTCAGTTGATCTAAAAAACTTCTTTTGTCATATCCAGGAAGTCCCAAGTTCAAAAGCTCCTTTATGTTTTGTGGACTGGGTGAAACCTCCTGACTATTAGTCACCTGGTGCCCAGAAAGTACAAAATGAGGTCAGCCGTTTCCTTTGCAGAATCCATTTTACCAAGTCAACCAAGCAGCAGTCATAGCAATCTTTTTAAAAACCAAATCAAATCACATCTAAATTATCCACCGACCCCTACCCCCAGTCATTCACCTTGTATCATATCATCCAGTTTTATTTCTTTTATAACACTATCTCCATTTATCTTATTTCTTTAATTTATTTACTTGTTTCTTTATCATCTATCTCCTCCAGTTAGAACATGAGTTCCATGTGAATAAGGACCATTTCTGCCTTGTTTCCTTGGTATCCTTACTGCCTAGAAAAGTGTCTGTCACATAGTAGAAGCTCAATAAAAATAAAGTTAAATTGTAAGTATATTGAGTAAGTTTCCCTCACCTCCTATGTCATCAGGCTTCTAATCGCAGTCCAAGTCCAGAGCAGTTTCTCTGAGCTTGTATTTTGGGTAAGTGGGCAAACAAAATCCTCTCTAGGTTTACCCTCAGTTCCAATACCTGCTCATCTAAAGGACTGCAAAACTCAGCTTGTGTTCTTTCCAGAGCAGGTACAGCATAGAGAATTTCCCTGGACTGTTTTATTTAGGACACAGGCCCCGGATCACCATCCTGGCCATATTCCAAGTCCTCTATCTTCATCCCTGAAATGTTTCCCTTTTTTTTTTTTTTTTTAAATGAACATCAAATTTTTCTAAGCGCTCTAAATTTCTTCATGACTCTGGCCTCCTCCACCCCTGACAGGCCCCATAGCATTATACTATATAGCTTCTAATCTTCAACTCCTTTGTTACCTCCTAGGGCTCTCATTTGCTAGATCAGTGGTTTCCTCACTTTTCTTTTAGCTCTGAAATGCTCTGTTCAAATAATGTTTTGTTAATGTATAAATAAGTAAAATGAACCTTGAAGAATGTAAACATGAAGGTGTGGCTACACAGAGCACTGTCAAAGTAGTCCTTAGGTTCAGAAACCACTACCCTGGCTAATTCTACCTTTTCAGACAGACACAGAACATAAACATATCTATAATCCAATTATGCTCAAATATTTTGGGTACCTAACCTGCAGATTCCTTATGAAGGAGGACAAGGCAGCAATCAGCCTTGAAAAGCTAAAGAGGTAGAGAAAGGGAAACTTTGAGACCAATTCCAATTCATCCCAATAGAGTTCAGAGACTCTTCTGGAGGTGGTGATTTTTAAAGAAAATTAAGGTTGTCATTCCTTTCAGTGAATCAGTAAGCAAGAGCTTTCTCACATGAAGTAGTTTGTTGGTTCCATTTTAAAATTCCATGAATGGGATGATTATTTTTTATGGGCAATATGTATCTTTCATATTGTTTTCCTAGCATAGAAATGTATACTCTTGTATGGGATAGAACTGTTTCAAATCTCACTACTTCTGTCCTTGAGGTAGCAATGTATCATCAAGTGATCTCTACAGATAATCAGAATACCTCAGAAATAAGGTTCTATCTCTTTAACAAGAGACATCCAGCATGAGTGGCTCCTTGATGAACCCATTTTGAGAACAGTTTCTTCTGCCACGACATTTAGGAAATTCTATTTATTTCCTGGGAAAAGACACTTTACACAACAACGTGCCACACAGATAAATCCCAATTTTTAAAATAAATGTATGTATTTGTTCAGTATTTATACAGATGGCTATGTGGCCTTCTGCCTAATATTTGGCCTATAGAACACTGTGCTTTGTTTTGTTTTTTAACATCTTTATTGGAGTATAGTTGCTTTACAATGGTGTGTTAGTTTCTGCTATATAGCAAAATGAATCAGCTATGCATATACATATATCACCATATCTCCTCCCTCTTGCGTCTCCCTCCCACCCTCCCTATCCCACCCCTCTAGGTGGTCACAAAGCACCGAGCTGATCTCCCTGTGCTATGCGGCTGCTTCCCACTAGCTATCGATTTTACGTTTGGTAGGAACACTGTGTTATTAAATTTACATTATAAACTCCTGTAAAAAGAGTGTTTATGGAGTCTTGTTTGGCACCTTGTGTCATCCACATGAGCCAGCTTAATTCATAATTTTAAATGAGATTTGCTCTCTAGGTTTTTCTGTAGAAATAGTAACACCTAGAAGGAAAGATAGATTTGGAACCAGGAGACAGGATCATGATGAGGAGGGCTACAGTAGCTATTTCTCCTCACCTGCTCATAACAGAACCCTCTATTCTCTTTCCTCTTGGTGGAACTATTGATCAAGGGGTCTCCCTTCCTGAGCTGCAGAGATGGGTTGGCAGTACCAACTACCTAATCAGAGAGCCCAGTTCCCTGGACACAGTGATTGGGCAAGAGAAGGGCAGGTGGCTCAAGCAGGAACAATCAGAGCCCTTTCCTCAGAAACTGATAGGAATAAGAGAGATAGAATTTCTTTTTTCTGGATTGTAAGGCTACCAGGGATCATCTCTGATGCTACAATGGAGAAAGCCTGCTAGAGAAGGACTCCAACACAGAAGAAAGTAGCACCTTGAGAACAGGAAAAGAGCTAAGATGGTTCAGTTGAACCCCTGGGACCAACCATGCCTGATTCATCCCTAGAACTTTACATTTATGTGTGACAAACAGAAAACATTTTTTTTTTTTTACAGAATTTAAGTTACAGTAGGTTTCCACTGCTTACAATTAATGTTCCTGACACATGGATCTTCTAATCCATGACTTAAGCAAATCATTTTACTTATTTGGGTCTCTGTTTTCTCATTTGTAAAATGAGGGGTTGAACTAAATTCTCTAATGCCCCATTTAGCTCTTAAAGTCTGTGCATAAGTAACTTTAATTAGTAAGAAAACATACCATTCTGCCATGTAAAAAATATAAGAATATATATCTTTGAGTTTCTATTGCCTTAAGGCCTGTTCTCTCTTTAGGAAGGAAAGTACAGAAAACAAAAAGGAACTGAGGTATTCAAGTTTAAAACAATAACCAGAGGAATATAATATGCATTTCTCAAAATATAATCTAATCTAAAATTAAAAAAAAGAAAAAACAGCCACAGGTTAGACAAAATGCTTCCATATGACCCAAGCCTATGAAAGACAGCTCTAGGTTATACCTTTTCTCGATTATGAGATAGTGTTGAACATAAAATGCACAAATACACCATCATCTTAACAACAGGATCCTTTCCAAAAGAAAAAAACAAAAAAGAAACTTTACCACATTAAATGTACACACTAACTGCCGGGTATATTTTGATATCAGGAATGTTAAAATACAAAAAAAAAAAAAAATAGGGCTTCCCTGGTGGCGCAGTGGTTGAGAGTCCGCCTGCCGATGTAGGAGACGTGGGTTCGTGCCCCAGTCCGGGAAGAGCCCACATGCCGCAGAGCAGCTGGGCCCGTGAGCCATGGCCGCTGGGCCTGCGCGTCCGGAGCCTGTGCTCCGCAACGGAAGAGGCCACAACAGTGAGAGGCCCGCATACCGCAAAAACAAAACAAAACAAACAAAACACATCTTTTTAGGATTGGACAAATTTGCTATGTTTTTAGGACAAAATCCTAAATTTGAAAAACATTCTAGTTGATGACAATGAAAATGTAGTATAATGAGCCAAAACTCTTCAATCACCCTCAACTCTGCAATAGGAAGCAGCTAGACAGCTCATAAAGCCAATAGTTGCAACCCACACAATACCTGTAATGAACTCAAATATCCCATACCCCTTTGATTGTCTGTGCTATTAACTGTGGACTTTTACAATATATCTTTTTCTTCATTTCAATGTTGTGTAGCCACTCAAAAAAATACTTTACAGTGAATTTATTCCATGCTACTTTGAATTTAATAATGAGGCAAAAGGCACACTCAGTATAAACATATAAAGCTAATAATTTTAATTAAGAAGTAATTTCAGCCACACCACCATTGTGACCCATTAGAATAATCAAAGGTAAACTTAACTTACTTCTGAGCTCAAAATAATGAGGAAAACATTTATGGAACCAACACCTTCCCCAAATACCTAATAATATATTACACTGCTAAGTTTATCATCTATGGTTCCTTTATATCAAGAAGCAAAAGCACATCAACACCAGTTTGAAGGAGGCAAGGCTGTGAGGCAAAGCGAAGCAGTTCTGTGGGATATGATGAATGTTAGAATCAGAAGGTGACTGCAAAGGTTTGTCTGAACCCAATGCCCCTATCTGGGTAGTCCTCTGAAAGTCAAATCAGAAGGCTCTAGAAGAGTGCTGCAGAGTATGATGTGTCTGATACTGGACCATTCCCTGGTCTTCATTGACACTGACTTAGTCCATGATTAACCTGTTAATTTTTTAAATGACCAAACTTATAGAGAAAATAAAACATTTAAAATTGACTTTTCAAAATGGGTCACGTGACTTAAGTACTAAGATCAAGACACGAACAAGGAATTTGAAGTTTGTTTCTTAGTTTAGAATATTCATTCAATCAAAGGAAGCTCACTATTATGTGTGATTTTCAGTATCTGCCTGAGTGAGGGACATAGAGGGTTAAGTTTAAATTCTGTAGTTTCATTTTATTTTGTTGGATTTTTGTTTTTGTTTTTACCTCTTTATACATTCCAGTGCATTCATAGTAGTCTCTGGAAGGCAGGCCAAGTCGAGGCTGGTCAATCTATACAAAAATATGCGAAGAAGAAAATAAAGTATTCAGTTGATATAGAACAGTTGGACAAATTACAAGCATGCTTATCTATGTATGAGCAAGATCCTAGTGTTCTTCTAGCAAATGTAAAATCGATAGCTAGTGGGAAGCAGCCGCATAGCACAGGGAGATCAGCTCGGTGCTTTGTGACCATCTAGAGGGGTGGGATAGGACGGGTAGGAGGGAGGGAGACGCAAGAGGGAGGGCATATGGGGATATATGTATATGTATAGCTGATTCACTTTGTTATACAGCAGAAACTAACACACCACTGTGAAGCAATTATACTCCAATAAAGATGTTTAAAAAAAAAAAAGATCCTAGTGTTCTTGTTCTTTATAAGGGTAACAAGCAGATACTGAGTGAATACATAGTTAGGAAATGGTTTCCACACTACTGCTTCCAAGTGTTAAACTGATGGGTAGCTAGATAATCTGGAAGTCTGTACTGCAGATATTTGAGAAAAACCAAAGAAATCTTGAACCAAAAAAAACACACGGGGAAGGATTTTTAATGCATAATAAAGGGGGAGGTGAACAAGTACATGTTAGAATCTAGGACTAGGGAGCATTATACTTTTACAGGACACTTTGGCTTCCTGAGATTCCAATATGCTCCCCTGAGGGACATTCTCTTCTACTCCCACCCTTAATTGGGACAGAAAAAAAAAAAAAGGTGGAAAACCTCTATGGTAACTCAAGAAATTCTAAGCTAGCGGAAATCTTGATTTTTTTGAGATCCTCTACCCTAAGGGGATAGAGCAGATTCCTCCTCAGTTCTCTCCAAAGCTGTCCTGCTCAGGAAGCCAGCAGACCCAGGTGCCAGCTGAGTGTGTGAAAGAGGTAACTCATCTCGGTTCTAGTGTGTCCAGCCCACCTTGGATACCTAGCAAAAACTTCTAGACATACTCGCGGCTTTGTGAGAGTCCCTCTTACGCGCCGCATGGTAAGATGGATAAGGTAAACTAGAGTATTTAGGGGTGAGAGTGAGAATCCTGGCAGCTGTAAAGAGCCAGGCCAATACAAAAGAAACAGAACCCAGAGGACTGGTAAGGAAAGAGCCAGAAGGCATCCCCACGGGAAGATCCCCGCCCCGTCTTCCACCTCCTGACCCTCCTTAGGAAACCCCCTCGTGGTGATCGTGCAGGACACTGGCACTTGAGAGCCAAAGGAGAGAATGTAGGAAGAGAGAAAGGGGTCCAAGAGTTGGGTTCAATCTCTTTCACGATTTTAATAAAAATGACTATAAAGATTTTTGCAACAGTGACATGATTAGGCTTCTGTGACCTGCAACTTTTGGTTAGTTTCTTTTACAGGAGACTAAATAAAAGTCCCTAAATGTTTCACTCTATTCCGAACATACTCGTTAAGTCAATCTCGTCCCAGGTAAACCTAAATGAATGGCTTACACTTAAAAAAAATCAAATAAAGCCATTTAAAAAGAATGGGATTCTGTTTACCTTAATTGAGAAAAAAGTACAGACATTCTTTAGCAAGAACCAAAACTGTGTTAAAAATCCCATTTCCATGATCTTTTTGGAATCCATTAGGAATTTCTGATTTCTGACCTGTATTGCTTATGTAAACCAGACCATGCTCCTTTCATGAAAATACAGAGAAATCAGGTGCTTTTTCTCAACAGGAGAGACCTGAAGTCTTTCCTTTCTTATCATTTGTTTTTATAAAGGGAGAGGTATCTAAAACAAAGGTAGCAGGAAGGAGAGTTGAATGTCTAAAACACAGCATCAAGAAAACACTTTCAAAATTGAGAATCCAGGCATCTGTCCTTGAACTTAGTACCACCTTGCTCATGCAATTCAAATGAGAGTATGCATTATTTCTAAATATCAATAACAACAATGTGTGTGGAAGTTTTACAGCAATTTAAAGTAACTTTGGCTGTTGGCCACACAAACTTACATGAATTACATGGTTCATAGAGTTTTTATCATCAGTGCCAACAAAAAAATTAATAATGATTTTCTTCCCATATTTAGAATTCAGCCGTGCAATAGATTTCTCAGCTGTCCAAGAAGAATCTAAAGCAATGAAAGGTGAAGTATATCATTAGATGCTTTAGTGCATTAATATGATACTATAATAATAGCAGATTTTATATGGAAATAATTTTTTTTTAAAAGAAGGAAAATTGCCTTACCATATGTTTGCTCCCAGTTTTCTGTCACCACTGGCCAATCATATATATCTGGTAACAGTCTGAGTAGAGGAGCTCCACCTCTGCTATCAATAGCAGCTTTTGAAAATAATGAATATAAATATATTATGAAGACTATGCATATTTTGGCACACTCCTAATAAAATAAACTACAGAGCACTTACATTCATTTATACAAGATCTATACAATGTTTTTGCTTTCTGCACTGCTACTATATCTTCAGTTTTGGGTTCCTGAAGGACATCTGAAATAGGGTATTGATAAAACACATCAGTATAATTGCTTATTTGCAGCTGCAATTAACATTTTCAATGCAGGTTTGGTAAAAAAAAAAACTTTTGTACATAGGTTCACATACTTCCCATTCCAAAACCCTATAGGAAAAACCAAACCCCTTACACCAGATCATTATTCCTGGTGCAGCACTGGGAGTTAGTTTCATTACCCAGCTTAGATGAACGTCTTTTTGACTAGCTTAGCTTTTTGGGTGTGTGTGTGTGTGTGAACAGTGATATGTACTGCTCTACCATAGAGAAGTTACATTTTTTGAAATTGAGATTAAAAAGAAAACAAATACTACAGAGGAATTTGGAATTTAATGTGATAGTCTTCTTGATGGTTGGAAAATAACTATCTTTGTGTGATTGTACTGTTCATGCTCCAGATGAAACGAATGTACTTTTCTTCTTGTTTGGATATTAGAAAATAGCAAAATTTTTTTTTTACAAAGTAACTTCTACAAGAGGAGAACAGATTTTCAATAGAGAAACGTATATAATAAATTGAGAAGCTAAAAAATAAAGAATTAATTATGTTGGTCAGGAAACTAGATGACAGTAGCTGGATCAGAGTGGGATAGGTAGAAATGGCAAAAAAATAAACAAAAAACCTACAACCCAATACTTGAGATAGCTTTTGATTCATAAAGGCAAAGTTTCCACCCATTAACCAAGATTACCAGGCAAAGTAAAGTGGAAATAAAATGGAAAGGGCAAAATCAGTTGAATAAAGGATACAAATATATCTTTATTGGCTTGTACACTTCCTTTTAAATAAGCATGGTAAACAAAACTAAACTAGAATACACATTAGTTAGTCCACCATTGTCACCTAGAAAATAGTATTACAATTAGGAAGGAAGTTAAGACAAAGCTGGGAATCCTCACTGATGGGGGATATTATGTATATTTTCTATTTTGTTTAAACCAATACTCTTTCCTTTAATGTAGGATTTTTTTTTAACCATTTCTATCCTTCCCATCCTGATCCAGTATCATTATCTGGTCTACTGACTAATATAATGTCTTAAGTGTGTCTTTTAAGATTATGAGTTAATACCTTAAAAGTGCAGAACATAAAATCATATCTTAAACTTAGTAAATTTTCAATAATGTTTGATAAATGAATGCATAAATAAATATGATACTTGTTTGATGTGAAAAAAAATAAATAAATAAAAGAGGAGAACAGAGAATGGAGGATAGCAAAGGACCAGACAGTGCTTTCTCAACTTCCCAGGGAGAGTGCCTTAACTGGGTTAGAACAGATATACCTACTCTGGGAAGGCAAATCTCAGTAACATCTCACAGTGACCTCAACACAGGGCCAGGGTAGAAAGAATATGGAGGTGGTGTTTACTGGCAATAATTTAATTTCTTCTGTAAAATGGCATAAAGATGCCATCTCCAGGGATAATAGAGCTTTATCGTGTGTACCTACAAATGAAAGCAGGAATGCTAAGAGATGCCAATATATCCATTTCAGCGTCTACCACCCTCAGAGTGACTGACTCAGCGGTGGTCCACAAAACTGGGAGGGATGATTGACTTTAGTCTTTTGCGATCCTCCCTGTAATCGCTAAGAGCTGTATCTTAAGAAATGGATATATTAAGAGAGAAATCTTTGATGCATAGACACAAACTCCACTAACCTTTCAAAATGACTTCTAATTCATCCCTTAGAATGTCAAAGTTACTGTAACGGGAGCTGGTCTCAGGAATGACGTTGCGTTTCAACCAGCCTCCGCAGGCGTATTTGAAAAAGTCCGCACAAGGCTCAGCAGTGGCATCCATGTTCTGGATCAGTCGAGCGGCTGAAAGACCAGAGAAAGGATGAGATAAAATGAAGTGTGTATTTTTGTAAGTTTGGAAGGGGAAAAAAGAGACACATTGCTTCTTTATGATCTAGTCAACCAGACTGATGCTCCTGTTTTTCCTTGTGTAACTGTGGATTCAGGTAGAATGACGAATATTATCTGTGTATAGTCCTCCTTCCTTTACTGTAGTTGGTTGGTTTTATTCTTGAGAGGTCTGGGTCCCCCTATCCTATATCTCACCCCCTCCTTTAAATAACTGAGGTTCTTGCTAGTTCCTATGTCAGATGCAAAAATGAATGCAGGTCTGCCTTAGCCGTCCTGGGCCTGGAGTCACACTCTTCACTCTGATAACTTCGGTTGTTGACTCTGCTCTTCAAGGTGCTGTGACCTTTGAATGTCTAGGAGGCTGGCTACAAGGCATGTGGGACTGTTAATGGATTTTATCTTTTTAGTAAAGATCTGAAGCTACAGTTATTGCTTCTTGTACTTCGCTTACAAAATTTTTGCAATTCAAATTTGATATCCGCTCTGCATTTGTCTATGTAGAGTCTGTCATTATAAGATTAGCTGTAAGCTTGTTAGTTTTTCTTATGTCCACTATTTTATCTTTGAGATTTATGATGAAAGTGCAAATCAACCAGCACTGAGTATTTACAGTGTGCAAAACACTGACTGTGGTGGGTGTGGCAATTGATAGAAAGATGTATAAAATTTTCATAAAGTATTATCACTGAAGAGAAGAATATTACGTACAGGAGGCTCAATGCCCACAATTTCTACACCTGGAATAGTGAGGAAACCCTTCCACTGCCCTCCCCACGTTCTTTCTCATACAAGTTGAACTGTTTTGCGAGGAAAACAAAAGAGCAATTGAGAATTCATCTGCATCAAGAGAGTATAAATTCTCAAGTGAGCTTCTGAAAATACTTCACTTTCTGAATAAATAAGTTAATTAAACACTTTTAAGAATTGCTGAGCTCTGTGGATTTTTCCAACTTGGAATGGTAAATCTGTCTTTCAGCTGAGCCTCAAGCCCCTGCTTCTAACCGCTTCTGGACACGTTTGCCTGGCTGTAGTCTCAGGTTCCATCTCTTTAAGACTAAACTCTCTGGGCTGCCTCCAAACCAGCCCTCTCTGGATGTTTATACTTTGGTCTACAGCACAATTGTTATCACAGCCTTCCATGTTTGAAATCTCGAGTAAAATTCTGTATTTCTTGTTCTCATCAGTAACTCTTTTGCCTCTTTTCTATACTCTTTAGATGATCAGTGTTAACCTACTTTACATTTTCATCCCTTTTGACCAGAAGTCACCTAACTACTCCTCTTGCTAGTATTATCTCCCTACTTTTATACACATGTCGTGAATCTTTCACAGATTAAACTTCACCAAATACCCTTTTGCTCTGGCCACTCCCTTGCTCAAAAATGTCAGTGGCTTGACGTCGCCCAGGTTAAATTACAAACTCTTTAACTTGGCTAATCAAAAGTCTCTACCTTCTCTTTTTTTTCCTCTCTGAGTTTTCATACAAACTCTGCTCCAGCCAGATGGGCTAACTCCACGTGCCACAAACACTCCTGTGCTTCTCTACCTCATGCCTTTGTTTCTCTCCCCAACACCCCACCCTTTTAACTCCTCCTCCCATTCTTTCCAAATTCTACCCACTATTCAAGGTTCATCGTATGTCCCATCTCTTCCTGAAGCTCCCATGACTCCAAACTTTAGGGAAACTTTCTTTCTCTGAACTCCTGAGAGCTCACTGCCTCACTCAGTCTTAAAAGAGGCTTTAGATGAGGCTACTTCGAATTTCTCAGGTGAATACCTACTGTGTCTTCCAACCATTCTGTTGATGAACTTAACCTCTTTGTAATCCCATCACCTAGCACTTCAGTAAAAGTCATGCAGTTAAGTTTATGTGTGATGACATTACTGAATCATCATCAGTGAGCCCTCTTCTTCCCTCCTCCTACGCGCCCCCCCCTCCTCAGCTCCTGCAGGTCAGACCAGCTCTCATTTCACAGCCTCCAGAGTCCATCCATCCTTCGAGGTCCCAGTTTCTATTCTTTCTTGGGCCCTCCTCTCTCAGGCTCTATTCATGCCCTTTCAACCAAACTATGGCCCCAGGTCTCTCCCCACCCCATTCATCCTGTGTGTGAGTCAGATTCACATTGTCCTGTCATTTCGGCACGCCATTTTCCACTCCAAAGTTTTCAGTGTAATCCTCTTGCATTCATAATAAAATCCAGAGTCACAGCACATTCTAACCCTAATATACCTAGTGAAGCTTCTTTCACTACTTTCTAACATGAGCCATCTGCCCCAATTTAATGAATGTATTCATTTTCTGCTACGAAACACCTTACAGTTCTCTGCTTCTGTAACTTTGACCATAGTTCAGGCATATTCAAGGCCCAGTTCAAATTCTCCTTCTTCATGAAGGACCGTCCTTACAAAGCCCATATCGGCTGACATCATATTCATTTGTTTGTTGGAAAATCCATTGTCTCTTCACCTGGACTGTGGTTCCCGTAAAGGAGGAGATACATTTTCCAGTTTTCTCTCAGGGCCTAACGTTGTGCTCAGTAAAGACTTGTCAGTAAAATTTCTAACTTGAAACCTCAAGTAAAGATTAAGAAATTGACCTTAAAAAGGTAGAGAGAAAATGCAAATCCCTTGCACTTTGAAGGAAATGAAGATTTGATGACAGGGGAGGTAAAAATAAAGACCCTGAAGAACAGAAGATTACTGTGTAAAGTGAAAAACCAGAAAATTGGAGCCTGAAAGAACTGCTACTTAAAGACATTCTAAGCACACATTTTTAGCAATTTTATATAACTCTTGTCTTTTAACATACTTAAAAAAATGTAAGCTGAGGGCTTCCCTGGTGGTGCAGTGGTTGAGAGTCCGCCTGCCGATGCAGGGGACACAGGTTCATGCCCCAGTCTGGGAAGATCCCACATGCCGCAGAGCGGCTGGGCCCGTGAGCCATGGCCACTGAGCCTGCACGTCCAGAGCCTGTGCTCTGCAATGGGAGAGGCCACAACAGTGAGAGGCCCGCGTACCGCAAAAAAAAATTAAAAAAAAAATGTAAGCTGAATGTTGTAAAGGCAACTGCCATTTTGGGAGCACTTCTGTTTTCTCCTCTTCTCTGAGGAAATGGGTGGTTTATGTCCTAACACCACAAAGAGTCAAAAACTCCTATTTGGGAGAGCAGCGAACAAGTAACGAGCAAGCAGAATGAACAGGGAGAGTAATGAACAAGTCTCACTGCCTCTCTGGAAGTACCACCTGCCTTGCCTGTAAAGGACGAGCAGTGGCTGCAGTTCCATGCTCATGAGCGCAAATCCACTGCCATGTTCTTGCAGCCCTCCTTCCCACATCTCCCATAATGGAAAAAGATGATCCTTTCCCCTCTTAGGCTGAATTGCTCACTTGATACCCAGTTACACTACTTATATCTGGACAACAAACCAAAGAAGCAGCATTCAAGCAATTTGTGAGGGATGTGAAGACAAGAGAGGGAGAGGCAACTCTGCCAACCCCTTCTCTGTGCCACTTTTAAAACGGCCCTTTGACCAGAGAGCTCATCTGAGCACAGGAGCTTCCAATCACTTCAAAGAGAGCTCTGCTCTGATGAATATTTTGGGGCCATGGGCCAAGGCAAGTCATGGGCTAGCACTTTTTTATGCTGGGGCTTTGACCAACCTTCCTTTAATCTCTTATCATGGGTTTGATTCTCGTTTTGCACCTTATCCTCTGGACCCCCTCTGTGCTGACTTTTCTTTGAAGTCGGCCGTAGACTCATGGGTAGAAGGGCCATAGGAAACAGACGCATCACTGTCAAACTGGTTAAAATTGTTTTTATATTTTGCACTTTGAATTACTCAACCTCTCCACATAGTCACACCTGGGCTCTTCAGATGTTTCCTTATCTGTGGGTTTCTGACATCTGAGTAAACAAATGTGGTTTAAAAACAAATAGAATTATTTCACCTTAGTAAGCAGACATAAAAATGATGTAGTAAAGGCCAATGTACTGATGTGGAATGCTGTTGACCAGATGTTTATAAAGTGAAAGAAAGTGTATATTACGATTTTTGAAAATCTGTATAAAAGCAAAGAAAGTCTAAAAGGCCTTTACAGCAGTTATATCCGGGTGGAGGGATTATGAGTGTGTTTAATTTTGTTTTATTTGCTTATCTTTATTTTCCAATTTGTATTAGATGAACATGTGTTGCTTTTGCAATAAGAAAAAAGTTTATTTTTAATTCAATAGTCACATAAAGACAAGAAAAGTTATCTATTAATAATGAGCTTACTTCTTATGAATGACAATTCTGAATGTTCTATGCTGATAATAAATGGCACACCATTTTTTTCCCAACTAATCTTCTTGTAACATTTCCCCAACTTATTTGATCATAGGAATTTAAAAACAAGCTCAACTACCATCTGGGATGTTATTAATTACTGTATTCATTACCAGGGTCTATTGTGAGGGTATGGATTAGGACATGCTGTATAAGCTGAGAAAATGTTTGGAGTGCTTAAATCAGGCAGACTTGTTTTGAATCCCTGAGCTCCCCCACTTTTTTGTTGTACAAGAATAAATAGTTTCCCCAAGATCAAGCAGCTAGTAAATGATGGAGACCCAGGACTTGCACTTAGGTGTGTGTGGCTCCAAGCTCACCCTCTCGCCTCCACACTTTGGCTACATCAGGGGGGAGTGTGTGAGAAGCAGTGAGCATGCTCCATCGCTTTCTCCTCCTCCACTCTTTCCCAATTAGCCTTTATTCTCCCCTTGCCATGCCCCCTTCTTTACTTTGTCTGCTCCCTGCCTTTCTGTCGCCACAGCGTCCCTCCCTCCTCAGTGTCAGCCTTATCACCAGCAACTAGTGCTGAGTCCAGGGAAGGAGAAAGCATCAGAATTTGGAGTCTGTAGTGGCTGGGAAGAAAGGGTAAAAAACAGGTGAATTCTTCACAGTGGGGCAAACAGACAGGAAAGTGGCATGGAGGCCTTTCGTACTCAAAGGCACACCCCGAAGTGCATCTTCTTGAGGTGGACACGTAGCAGGGTTCTTGCCTAACCTTCCTCTGGATAGAACAGGATGGATGACAGAGGGTGAAAATTCTCATGATATGTTGTACAGCAGTATTTTTCAACCCTGACTAACCATGTGAATCACCTTAGAAGCCTTTAAACATACAGATGCCAAGGATAGATCCCTGATCAATTAAATCAGAATCTTTGAGGTGGTCCAGGCATTTTTTAAGGCTTCCTGAGTGATTCTAATGTCCATCCAGGGGAGAACTATCAGATTAGACAAGAGACAAACATGGAAAATGAAAACAAGGGAATCTAATGTCAGGAAGTAAAGACGGTCCCATACTTAGATGAATCAGGCCTATTTCTTCTTGCCTTTCCAGTCTGTAAGTACAAATGGGCCCATGTCATGACAACCCATATTTCTAAGTACAATTGTCCCTTCTGAGTCCCTGGAACAACAGGGAGCCCACACGTGTCTCCTGTACAAGTCCACTCTCCTCAGGTCTCCACTCTCTATACTGGCTTTACCTCTACGACCTCCTGCCCCAGACCTCATCCATAACCTCTGGGGTTGGAGCCGTGTGATACAGGGAGAATGCCTCTCTTCTGTCATCATTGTCCTAGAGGAGTTACCAGGAGGGCTCATGGTGCCTCCAGGTGAAGAGCTCTCTTAGATTTTATGTCCATGCCTCCCTCTCCCAAGAACCACAAGGACCAATGGGCCTGGTTTGGGGAAAGACTGCAACAGCAAAAGCTGAACTATATTCAGAATCACTTCTCTGATGGGAAAGGCTTTATTCAAGGGACAGTTTTGTTGAGCTTGACTTTTTATTCCTCTGAGATGACCTCTCTCTATCTTAGGAGGCTCCTGGCCCTCTCAGGCAACAGACCAGAGGCATAACCACTCTACTCATTGCCAGACATGATTAGACATGGCAGAATTCCAGATACACTGGAAACCTGCTACATGTCTACCTCAAGAAGGGGCAATCCTTGGTCTGTCTTTGAATGCCAATGGCTTCCAATGTCACATGATCCCCCTTTCTTATCTATATGCCATGCTTTCCAAAAGCATCAATAGCTTGCTAACTGAAAATAGAATTTTAGGCACTATACACAAGAAATATTTCTATGTTTATACATGTACGTTCCATAGAGGCTACTTTTCTGGTGCTGTGTGTGTGAATGTTCATGTGTGTTTTAAAGAGATTTCTGCATGTGTCAAGTAATCCTGGGGAAACTCTCAGTAAAATAATGAAGATCTCAAATAAATATGATTGCCACAAGCAGCAAATGAATAAACTGGATAGCATGAAGCTCTCTGCTGGCACTTAATTGTGGGTTTAATTTTATTTAACGTGGATCCCTACTTAGTAGATCACTGATGCTTTCCTATGTGAATGAACTAACAGGAATTATGAATAGGGCTGATTCTCGTTATTTGATGGGGTTTTGTTCTAAAGTCAACACTAACATTGAATTAACAAATACTGAATCATTGACCTTTGGAAAATAGCGTTAGGTTCCTATGAGCCTCTGATCACACAGTATTTTCATCAACTGATCAATACATAATCTTGTTTTATGTGTGTTTCTATTTAATTTCTGATTTAATATATATCATTGACTCATTAACATTGAAGTCACAGCCAATAGCACTACAACTCATACCTGAATGACGCTTATTCAACACATGTCTTTTCTCTGTAAGGCACATCACAGCCTTCTTGCACTTAGGAACACTAGACAGCACTTCAGCACTAGGCTTGGGGGCCATTTTAAACAGTTAGATCACTAACAAAAAGCACAGAATATGTGAAAAACATGGCACTAAACAGACTGAGAGAAGGACCCTTGTTTACAATCTCCTTGTTGGACCTCAGCTGGGTACATGTGTGCAGAGTGATGGAAATCTTTCATCAATCTGTGTATGTCTGTAAATGACCTCGAAAGCACCATGAGTATTGATTTGGGGGTAACAAATAAATTTTAGCTAGTAGGTGAGTTAGCAAATAGGAAATTTGTAAATGATTAGGATTGACTACACTTTTGTTCATTTTTTCTTTGAGGCTTTTAAGAAATATCCAGGAAAATGTGCACAACAAGCAACAATATTAAGTGGGAATGGTTTCAAATCACTTCTTTCTCAATTACTACTGTATTTTTTAAAACATCCTGGCCACTATATATTTTGGTGTTGAACATTTTAAATAGGCTAGGCATATATTTATAACATATATGCCACATATCTGGCTTGGTGGCAAAATTTCTTCACTGATTGTTCTAGCCCTGCATAAGTAAGGTTTAAGGAAGCCTTTATGAGCAAAACTGTTTTCAGCTTGTTCTCTCCCAATCGGCCTATGCCCTTGGTTTTTTGCTCCCAAAACATTTTCACACAACATTTTCATTTTGGTATCTTAAAAATCACTGTAATCATCAGCCTGGCTTATGACTGCTATGGAGGTGTCCAGAAGAGGTCAGAGAAATGCTGGGGCACCCAGGAGCAAATGCCTTAGGACATTCATTTCTGACCCAAACTCCTATCCTAAATGTTTGCTTTATTAATAGATAACAAGCTTGATATGACTTACTAGGCAATTTTTGACAATTTAAAAATCTCCTTTGACAACATTCTGAAAGTACTGCTGACCTCATTCCCCTGCTGCCACCCTCCTCCCACCATCCCCTGACCAAAATTAAGGCAGAGTCAGAACGTTTTGAAAAAATACAAGGAAAATGCAATGTAATCACAATGGGTCACAAAGGACTCCATTCAGAAGGCAGCAATGTGGAAACTAGAATCTGGGGGACCATTCCTAAAGAGAAAATGACTGAAAATTAGCAAGCACACCAACTAGTACTAATAAAACCAAACAGTTTTCATTACAAACATTCTGGATTCTTGCAAAATCCAATCCTCCCTTTTAAACGAAATCCCTGTTTCAAATTGCTTTTGTGATACCTTGGTTGAAGAAAGGTTGGGGGGAAGAGTGGGAGGGAACACCCGATGCTGGATGTAATCAGGACTGCTAGTTAATCATCTAGTCAAACACTCCCTGTCAGCCACTGGGTAAGTTCCAGCTAAGCCAAGGTCAAGTCTTGCACTAGTCCAATTGGTCAGCACCAAGAAAAGTCATCTCTATATAACTGTCCAGAAATTATCTGTGTATTTACATAAGTAGATTTGAGGGAAGTCCCAAGATAGTGAATTTTTTCTGTAGAGCTGCAATTCTCAGGAAAGGAGACCTATTGTTTGTGTTTTAGCTTGAGGAGTAGTTTATAATTGTATTACATGTACACGTGACCAATTTACTTTGAATGCATAGGCACAAACGCAAACTCACACCCACATACACACAGGCACAAGCTATACATAGTTAACCTGGAATCCAGTTGCTATCAGATTTACAGATAAACTCACTGTCAGATTTATAGGCAAAATGTAAACTATAGGATTTTCATTAGGGTTCAGCCAAAGATGCTTATGTCATAATAATAATAACAAGTCAATGTTTGACCTGTGTCAGGCACCAAGTGCTTACTTCACGCTAGTCTATTTTCTAAATTCCTTGACGTTGTTTCTCATTTAACTGTATACGGTAACAATATTTTTGTCCCCACTTTCTAGCTATAGAAATTGATGTTAAGGAATCTGTACCCAAAGTCACACAGTTGGTAAGTAGCAAAACTGAAGTTTATCCTCAAGCAGTCTGGTGGCCAAAGCCTAGGCTCTTAACTATGATGTTAAACTGCTTCTCTGGTTTTAATTATATTTCTTCTTTATAATATCTTCCCATTGCTCTATAAATAGGACATGTTACCTCTGTTTTAAGGAAACCTAGGCATAGAGTGGTTACATGCCCAAAGCCACCAATATGAGTTTAGATAGAGCCTAGGTCTAATTTTAAACTGATGTTTTTCTGCAGTATCATCCTTCTGTAACTCCAAATAGCATTAAAAAAATTTTGGAAGCTCCACAGAGAGAGAGAATCCAAGTTAAATTATGTAGCAATCACTGTCTTTCTGATGCTCAATTAAGATTTTATTGCTCCATAACATGAGCATAGCTACATAAACTTTTTCACCTCATCTGACCCTAGATTTTTAGAACTTGTTGAGATAATTACAGAAATCTCAAGTCTAATGGACCTACAGTAATAATCCTTAGTTGGCTCTCCCCAAATTAGTGAAATTCTTCAGCTTTACCTCATAGCCCATTTAAATGAATGGCTCACAGCCAAGAGAGGACATTCAATAATTTTCCAGTAGGGATTCCTCCAAAATTCACAACCAAAAACATTCTGTTAACAAATGGAAGCCCTGAAACTGTGTTACAGTTAAGTTAAAGTGCCGTAAGTCTAAAAATAAATTTTCTTTTTCAAGTCCAATTTGCATTTTAAATCCAAAAAGAGTCTTCACTGGCAAAAAGCTATTAGAGATTATGCTGCAATTTAAATACAATATATTACTTAAAATAAGTTATCAAGGCTGTGTGTTGATTATAATGTTAATGAATAATAATGTTCCTTTTTTAAGGAAAGATATAGAAGGTTATGAAAAGGCTACACTGTTCCCTAAGTAACTCTCATCAGTTAGATCCCAAGCTTCCTGGACACTGGTGGATGTTTCTGAAGAGGAAGCAATGAAATTACATACCCATGTTTCTCCCATTTAAACATTTTGCAATTTTGGGTCACGCTGTTGAACAGAAATGATCAGTCCAACTTCAGTAATGTGTAATTACTGAGAGTAACTCAAAACATTCTGCCTTTGCATCAATTTTGGTTAGGGCATGATACAAAAAGATCACAGCAAAAGGATTAGCTGGGTCACTGGTGCTGTAGAATGCTACCTCAAGCGAAGTCAAAATTGTAAAAACAAAAACAAACCCAAAAAACTCTTTGGGCTTCCTTGGTGACGCAGTGGTTGAGAGTCTGCCTGCTGATGCAGGGGACACGGGTTCGTGCCCCGGTCAGGGAAGATCCCACATGCCGCGGAGCGGCTGGGCCCATGAGCCATGGCCGCTGAGCCTGCGCGTCCGGAGCCTGTGTTCCACAACGGGAGAGGCCACGGCAGTGAGAGGCCCGCGTACCACAAACAAAACAAAACAACAACAAAAAAACTCTTCTCCAGTGGGCATTATGAAATTTAGTATGTATTAACAAACTAGGCATTTAGTTGACACAAGGTGGTATTAGGCTCCACATGTTTATTTTTTTTTAATGAATACATATCTCTGTTCTATTATAGGAGATCCAGAGGGTTATGCTAAATCATTTGTCTTCTCCAAAAAGATTTTTTTTCCTTGTGGACCATGAAAAGACTCTGAAAGTTTTCATTTCATTTCAACAACTATTTTTGAGTACCCCGACATGTCTGACACTACTGGGATCTGAATATATGTCATGGCGAATAAACAGATATAATCCCTGCCCTCACAGAATTTGCAGGGCTTCATCTGACACAAGACTGTTTCTTTCATGATGCATATGAAGTCCTATAATGTAACTATATCTAGAAATGAAGGGTTGTTATGCTCTATTCTCATTTCCAATTCCTGAACTTATGTAGTATTCAGTTGACAAGCAAAGCTCCTATTTTATGTAACTTAGAGGTAAGGAGTCACTTGCAGCGTGTGTCTATAAATAAGCTCATTATGTGTGTATGTGTGAGCTGACCAGGAGTCTGAATGAGCGTACTATGAGTGAAGCAACCTGGGATAGAGGAACCTTCGAGGATGATGGTCAAACGCCTGCAGCACTTAGCCAAATAGAGACATTCAAGGGAAGGTGAGCACAGGGCCTCATTAAAGGAGAGCAGAGATGAGTTACTGAGAAGGAAGAAGCTCTGAGAGAACTGGAATTGGAAAAGAAAGGCCAGACTAGTGGAGATTTTGGTTGCAAGGAGCTGGAAATGCTTACCTGAGTAGGATATTAGTTGAAAAATCTCCCTGAAACAGGAAAATAGTGGGAAAGAGAAATGCATACAGAAACTGTTTCCTTGTGGACCCAGTTCTAGCTTAGGAGGGTAGAATTAACTAGGTAAATTAAACCACCAAGGAAGAGAGTAATTGACTTTACTGCTAGCAAAGGAGATAGATCAGACAGAAAAGAGTTTGAGAGGGAAAAACAGAAATGAGAAATCTGATTTACGTATGTGGGACAAAGCCCGAATGAGACCACTTCTTTGCTGCTGTATTTGTGTATCAGGTGCCCTAACAAACACCATGCCTAGACAACATTGGTTTTGTGACCAAGATAAGGAACCTGACAGAATAAATATAAAAAATAAATTAAATATTCATGTATGCAACCAATATTTATTGACAACTTATTATGTGCCATGCACCTTGCTAGCTGATGGAAACAGACTGATAAGTAAGATAGAAATAGTTATTACAGGGGGCAAAACTAGACATTGCACAACTAACTACAAGTGAGACGTGAGTTATGGGTAAGCATATAGGATGTGCTGGGAGCAAAACAGTTAGCTAGGCAAAGATGGAAGAGGGAAGGCATTTCATTCCTTCATTCATTCAACAGATATGTGAGTCAGGAACAGAGTTGTGGTCCAGGCAAAGAAGGTGAGTGACAGCCTTGATAAAAGAGGCAACCGAAAGAGGACTGGAGTGTAGAGCGGCTCTCTGTGAGTGTGGAAAGGTAGGCCATTCTCAGAAGGAAGGGTACAGGATGGATAAAGAATGAAGAGCTAGATCCCCAGGGCCTCAGCATCCCAGGAGGAACCCTACCTGTCTCTGATTGGTGGAAAGAGACCTGTGGGAACTAATAGTCAGGGGCTTGGCCTTTGTCACCCTGTCCAGTTTAGGAAAGAGATCTGATCATGGGAAGAAAGATTTACTATTGCTGAGCTTGCAGGAAACAGCCAGCCTTGTCCTAGAAGTCCTTATCTTGGGCATCTAATAGAAGCAGGCCCTTTCATCCTCAATCTATCTGTATGGCTGGTCAAAAAGTTCCAAATCATCTCTTCAACACATGCCCTGGCCAAGTCAACTTAGGCTTTCAGGAGCCCTAGCTTGGACAAGGTCTCCCCATGAATCTAGACAGAGTTCTCATGGACTGCAGATGTTAAGCTGCCGGACGACCTCTTCTGTAAGGTTCATACATCATGGCATCATTTGTATGACTATATGGCTAGGTGAGAGATGGAGCCTTAGACCAACAACCATGAAATAAGTTGTCAGTATGAGATGTGCAGTTTCTAAGAAATAATTCAAAGTATATTTCCAGGTAATCCACAGATAAATAAACAATGATAATTATAGGTACACCCTTTACCCGCAGCAACGATTCTAATTCCAACACCTTGCACAATGACTAGTTCATAATAGACACTCCAAAAGAATCCTTCATTCTCAATTAAGTCTTCTGTTAGGAAATTATCACCACCTGTTATTTAAAAGCCATACTTTTACTTTATCAGATCTTAAAATATTTTGATACTGGTTTCTTTTGCCTGTTACTGCACTCAAATAAAAATGGCTTTTATTGTTCTTTTAAAGTTGGATAGGCAGTATCTGAAAAATTTTGAACTTTCAACACTTAGTTAGATTTTCTTATATTTAAATAAAACAAGACAAAGAACTGATTCCTCCCTCCTTAAGTTTTTAAAATTAATAGGTGTGGTTGGCTGATGGTTGAGGGAAAAGCCAGATCCTTGGCTTTCTGTGTTGGCATACAACATTAGTGAGTTGTTTCTTCTTCAGCAAATGAAGAAACATTTTTCTTCCATATAAAATGTGTGTCATGTACATAAACTGGGCTCAGATAGAAGTAGTCTGAGCCGATCCAGTGAGACTGAATCCTATTTTAGATAGACCACAAGGAATCAGCAACAGAGGAAGTTCCTGGCTCAGAGCAATGGAGAGAAGCTACACAGGGACAAGGAACAGCAGGCAGCTGTGATGAGGGAGCTGTACCCAGCAGACAGTGTGGTGATCCAAGAAAGTTCTTCAGGCAAAAGGCAATGAGGTTAAGAACTAAGCTGGGTTTCAGTCCCAGAAGATGGGGAAGAAAAAGCAGAAACTCAATTTCCATAGCTAGGGAATGAGCCAGCAGTGAGGTCCCAGGAGACAAGGTAGGAACCCACTCACTAGAGCTGGGGTCAGAGGCAGCTCACCAGACGTGAGACTGACTGGAGATGGAACCAGAGTCGCTGACCTTGTTCTTAGTAAGGGCCTGGGCCTGCAATGGGGCTGATCCTGCAACACGGGCCTTCATGGAACTCAATCAGTTTGTCAGCTTTGCAGATCCTCCCACTTCTTTTCTTTGTTTTAATTTTATTCCATAGTTGTTGAAATACATTATGTAAAGTTTCATAGCATCTATAGCTGCTAACTTATATTCTCTTTTAAAGATTCATATTTGCATGGATACAAGTTTAAGGGGACTTTCAAGGTTTCACTTGTGCCATTTCTTCTCAACACATTATCATTGCCTTGCTACAGAATATTATATACACAGGGTTTTGAGAGATATTCTGTTCAGTTAATGACTTTTCATATATTGCTTTTTTATTTGATTCACTTAAATATAATTAAATTATTTCTCTGAACAAATACAATTATTAACACTTTGTTTCTTGGCTTCTAAGTTAGTGAAATCATTAATTGCTATATACATGTGTTCAGGAGTAATGAATTCATTTTGGCTTCAGACTGGCAGAGGTATCAGAAACATCCTAATTTCACTCAATTAATTTCATTATACCAGAAAATTAAGCCCCTAGATTTTACAAAAACTTTCTTTTCTGGAAGTATTTTTAAATAACTACTAGATCCTGAAGCATATCTTATTATAAGTCTTTAATGATTTGGGAGTTCTTTAAATAAGAATTTCTTTGAAGTTCAAGAAAGCCTTGATTAACAAAGGGAACTACTTAAAAGATATGGCCTAAGCCATCTTCACCATTTTATAGTTGGCTTGCTTGTTTTTGCTTTAAGCATCAAGCACAAAGAAACAGATGCACTGCTAGCTACTGGTTACCTGCTAATTGATTTCAGTTTGACTTCCTAATCCTTTAGTCTGTGCTGTGGACCAAACCCCTCTGTATTAGTTTCAAGCTAAGGTACCTACTGTCAGACTTCTCTGGATTGAAAAGTTTTTTTAAAAGAACATGTGGGGCTTCCCTGGTGGCGCAGTGGTTGAGAGTCCGCCTGCCGATGCAGGGGATACGGTCCAGGAAGAATCCACATGCCGCGGAGCGGCTGGGCCCGTGAGTCATGGCCGCTGAGCCTGCGCGTCCGGAGCCTGTGCTCGGCAAAGGGAGAGGCCACAACAGTGAGAGGCCCGCGTACCGCAAAAAAAAAAGAACATGTGGTATCTGAAATGTGATAATTCCGTTTGGACATTTTTTTCTTTTAATTTTGAAGGAAGATCGTGCCTCTGAAAAATGTTTAAACAAACATTTTGTTTTGAGAAAAGAACTCACTGATTCACTTTGAGTTTTTATCTAGGTTGGTGAAACAATAAATAAAAATGAATTCATGAGTAATTCTAATTCAATCAAACGGAGTTCCCGCACAACATGCAAGACAGGCAGCCCTCCAGTGTCACCTATTACCGGCTGCTGTTGATTCACTGGAGTGATATTATCACATATGACAACAAAGAAGTCGAAAACCCTACCCCGTGTGGACTAATTTCTAGATCAGGTGGCACATACTATGATTCTAGAATCTGACTCTTGTCAGCAAACATTTCCCTCCATTCAGAAGGGTATCTCCTACAAACCTACCTCTAGAGAATCAAAGAAAGGGAAGCTCTCTCTCCCTCAGCACTCCGCACACTGAAAAACAAAACCACTCTTCTTCTATCACTCTCTGAAGTCTCCAAATCATTCCTCTCCACTGTGTTTATTTAGGCTTCTGCCAGCTGACCATCCCCACCCACCTCATCTACTTTATCTCTGTCATCCACTAACTTCCTAGACATTCAACTTTGTTTATGAAAGACTCAACACCTCGCTCAGTCTTCCCTTCCACAAATGTTCTACCATCTTCCCAAGTAACATCAGGGACTATGTGGACAATCTCTGCTACTCTCTGGCTTAAGAATTTCTTAACCTTAGAAACTCTCATGACCTTCACCTCCATTCCATATCTGTACCTGCATTTTTATGGTCCTAATGTTATCACCAAGAATAGTTCTACCTTTGAAATCTTCAACTTGAGTAACCTACACTTTGGCCTTCCCATCCTTAGAAGTTCTTTCATTTCTTTATTGCCTCTGCACCTGCTCTGCTACTTTACTGAGAATTCTCACTTCATGCTCACTCTGTTCTTCCTTTGCCTTTCTTTCACTTTCTATCCAGCCTACATCCTGTGGTGTCATCATTTAAACCATCAACTCAGCAAAGTATTTCATTTCCTCGCCCCTGCACAGGAGCCTACCCTGAATCTTCCCAGCTGCCTACCTTTTCCCTTCCAACTCTAGGCTAAGATATTTAAGAATGTTTTTTGCAGATTTATTGATTGACTTTTTTATTGCAAGCTCCTTATGAGCAGGGACTTTGTGTTGTTCACCTCTGCATCTGCAGCAACTAGAACAGTACTCAATAAATATCTGTGGAAGATATTACCTGTGATGCTGGGAAAACCCCATAACTTCCTGGTTTAATGCCATTTCAAATTATGGTCTTCAGCTTCAACAGGGCCATCAATTCTGTGCACAGCCTTTCTACGTGGTCCTGCTTAGTCTTCCCTTCCACTCCATACACTGGCCCTTTCCAGCCTTCAATACCCTTACTTCCTCTTACACAGAGAAAACTGAAGTAACTGGATGAGCCACATGGCTTCCCATCCTTCTCAGCCTCTAACCGTACTTGCATGCACACTATCATTGCTGCTTTTCCCCTGGTAAGAGAGGAAGAGGGGGTCCTCCTCTGTTTAAGAGTGGTCCTGCCATCTTTTCTCTGGATATATCCTCTCTTACATCCCCAGGAACAAGATCCATCACCTTTCCCATCTTCAATGGAATCTTCAACCTCTTCCTTTCTGCCTTCATTTCTTGTCCTACTCAACCTCTCAGCTGCATTTAACTCCAGTGATCAGACTCTGATTTTTAACGTACCCTCTCACTTTTGCTTCAGTGATTTTACACTTTACTGATTTTCCTTGTACCTCCCTGGCTCCTCCTCTTCAGTTTCTTTTAAAAAATCTCCATTCCTTCCCGGGAAATCTCAACCACCTCTCCCCTACGCTGAAGACTCCTGAATCCTTATCTCCAACCTTGACTTTCCTGAACTTCGCCATACAGAAGACTCACCAGTATCTCAAATCTACACTGCCTCAAAGGGACCTTTTCGCTGCATGGGCCCCAGCCTATTATCCAACCAGCTCTTCCTCCGTGTTCCCTGGCTCAGTGACTGGCAACACTTACCACCTAGTTTCTCAAGCCAGAAACTTGAGTTACATTTTACTCACTTCTTTTTCACAACCTCACATATTTACATAAACACTATGCCTTAAAAATTCTACCTCCTAAATATTTCTCAAATCCATCTATTCTCTCCACCCTGTTACCATCAAATCCAGGCAACCCTTAGCTCTCATCCAGATTAAGTGCGCAGTAGCCCAATTCCTTGCCCCATCCAGATTAAGTGCACAGTAGCCCAATTCCTTGCCCAGAGTAGTTCTTTAGGTACAGTCAGTGATCCTCCTCAACAATTCTGATCAAGTCATGTTTCACTGAAAACCCTTCCTTCTGTAACTTCCCATTGCTATTAGGAAGACTCAAACACTTTACCACAGACTACAAGATTCAGTTTCTGCCTATCTCTTGTGCCAGCACTCAAACACCCTTCTCACCCCCACTCTCACATCCACATTCATGCCCGCTGTGACTCAGCCCTATAGCCATTCTTCCAGTTCTTCAACCTTGCTAAGCTCTCCCTCATCCCTGGGACCTGGAAATAGTATTCCCTTGTGTGGGTAAATCTTTGTCTCCACTTCACCAAGTCTGCGCTAGCCAGCAGGCAAGCTTGAATACGTTCCACCTCTGCTTAAAATCCTTCAGATGCTCCCCATAACATATTTATTCATTTTCTATAGACTTGAAGAGGAATTACAACGCAGTGCATTTCACATTACACTCCAGCCATCATGAACCACTTGCAGATCCTACACCCACCCAGCCTTTGCATGCATCTTGCATCCAGCCTGTGCACATGCTGCCCTCCGCTCCACTGGCCTGGCAACCTCTGAGTGGCCTTCTGAACTAGCAGGTGACATTTCCTCTTGTGAATGCTTTCCTGGCCCTGTTCATTACAATCACTCTAGCTGCCAGTCTATAATGACTGATGTGGTTTAGGCGCCCTGTTCTCAGAGTGCCTGTAGCACTGCTTCTCTCTGCCTTAGCACTTACCCAAACCGTATGGTAATTTTGTTTATTGGTCTGTCATGCTGACCAGACTGTCACTTTCCTGAGGGCAGGGTTTATCTTAGTTCATACTCCCAGTGTCTAGAAAAGTGCTCAACGTTTAGAAGGTGCACAATTAATGATTTTGAGAAACATAAAAAAATGACCGAATGAATAGATGAATGGATGAGGAAAGACATTGTTCTGAAGTCTCTATGAAAACATCCGTGCCCGCATTCTACTGGGGAAATTCAGGGGGACAGTCCAGGTTCAGCTTCTCCATTATTAGTAGAAAAACAGGCACAGTGACTTAGTTTTTACTGAGCGGCACAGTCTGAAATCGCACCTGTTAAATCAACCAGTTGGTTAACATATACTTTCTTTTAAAAATGTAAATGTAAATGTAAATGTCCAGGGAATTCCTACATATCTTTTTTTTTTTTTTTTTTTGCGGTACGCGGGCCTCTCACTGCTGTGGCCTCTCCCGCCGCGGAGCACAGGCTCCGGACGCGCAGGCCCAGCGGCCACGGCACACGGGCCCAGCCGCTCAGCGGCATGCGGGATCCTCCCACACCGGGGCACGAACCCACGTCCCCTGCATCGGCAGGCGGACCCCCAACCACTGCGCCACCAGGGAAGCCCCCTACATATCTTAATGTCTATTTATTTACTTAAATTCCTTTCCCCCAACACTTATCAGAGACCACTCCGCTGAAGGAATTGGAACTCTGTGTGTCAGAGAGGAGGGAGGTCTGGCATGGGTATATTTTAAAAGCTTCCCCAATTATCCTAATAAGCAGCCACAGTTGAGAATCACGAGTCTTCAGCACTTTTCAAACTTTACTGTGCACTCTCCTCTCCTGGGGACTTGACTAAAAATGCAGCTGCAGATTCAATAGGTCTGAGGTGGGGCCTGAGAATTTGCATTTTTGCAAGTTCCCAGCTGATGCTGATGGTACAGTGGACCACGCTTTGAATAGCAAGAATCTAGTTATTCTCCTCTTACCACAGGCCTCTGGCTTATTCACTTTTAGGGGTTAGTCATTGGTGAGGGAAGGGCTGACAGTGAATGTCTGCAAGGGTGACCACAGAATAGCTACGTGTTCAAATCAAGTTGTGCTTGACTGGCTTTACAGAAAACAAACAAACAAAAAGCATTTTGCTTTACAGGCAACATGGATCCAAGTGCCCATTTCTGATTGTGTTCATTTTACAGTTCATTCACAGGCTGAACTGTCACTCCCTGTGCTAACATAGAGCACAGTAGTCAAGGAAAATGTTAATAAGAGATGAGACATTTTTACCCGAGACTATCTAAAATGTACTACTCTCTCTCTCTCTCTCTCTCTCCCTCCACCCACTACACTCTCTCTATTTTTGGCTACACCTTCCACTTAAAAAATATATTGACTGCCTTCTTTTGATTCTCACTAAATAGCTTTTTTTTTTCTCAATAAATAACTTTAAATAGTGCATCTGTAAACTTTCATGAAAGAACACATTAAATGGGATATATCTGTGCATTATACCTGTGGTGCATCTCCTTGAAGGATGCATAACATGAAATGGGCTGTCATTAATCTTTGCTGTTTCTCTGTAAAATAAGACACTTTTAATTTCAATTTTGTAGGTAAGGAAAATGAAATGCAGAGAGCTAAACTGACAATTAAGATCGCATACTAACAACACAGAATGTGACCTGAACTTACATCTTAGTTCTACTATGCTGTTGGCTTAGTGGAAAAAGAAGCTGTAATCTTTCAAAAGATTGTGCCTTAATTATTCATAACACTTGCAACTCTTTGAAATAAAATTTACTATTTAACAGCCTTGCTCCTGCACGTATCTATTGTTGGAATTTATCTATATTCTAGTCATCTTATTATTAACATACATTGTTCATAAAAGAATTCAAAGTGGCCTTACAGGGATACAGGAAATAAAATCAAATACATTAGTTGAGAAAGAAAGAGGAGGGCAGGAATAATGCTAATGAATCAAATGTATACAAAGATTATAATTATAGGTTAAAAACAAATCTCTTGACACCTAGTAGTCAAGGTGAAAAGGGAAACATTTCATAGAACCCTTATGAAAAACCAACACATTTTCCCAGAAGCATGATTATCCCCAGTAACCACTTTGTGGTAGACCCAGTATTCTGCCTTTGACTGAGAGATGATGGGTCCACCTGGCCCTACCATACCACATATATCTCTCACTTCCTCTGAAAGTGAAACTCCAGCACATGCAAACAATGCTTCCAATGTCTAATTCCGAAATAATTTCAACTTCCTAGTTGATTTACAATTTCCACAGACTTTTCATCAATATAACACGAATATGATCAAATAATAGGTACTCACTCAAACTGAGAAGCTTAAGTTATTTAGTGATTTGGTAGGCATTGAAAACTACACATAATCACTTTGAATTGTGGAAATAGGAATCAACGGACTCAACATTTAATTACAATAACAAGCATAAGATCAAAACAGAAGATAATTACTTACAAATGGACACTGGAGAGATGGGAAAAAAGGGATAAGGGTGATTTTGTTGCTTTTTATCCACATACCATAAAATTCACACAATGACTTTTTTTTTTTTTTTTTGCGGTACGCGGGCCTCTCACTGTTGTGGCCTCTCCCGTTGCGGAGCACAGGCTCTGGACGCGCAGGCTGAGCGACCATGGCTCACGGGCCTAGCCGCTCCGCGGCACATGGGATCTTCCCGGACCGGGGCATGAACCCGGGTCCCCTACATCGGCAGGCGGACTCTCAACCACTGCACCACCAGGGAAGCCCCACACAATGACTTTTAATACATTTATACAGCTGTGCAATGATCACCACAATCCAATTTAGAAAAATTCCATCACCCCAAAAGGTTTCCTTGTGCCCATTTGCAGGAATCCCTGCTCCACTCCCAGGCCCTAGGCAATAGCTATTCTACTTTCTGCCTCTATAGTTTTGTCTTTTCTGTAAATTCATATAAATGAAATTATATAATATGCAGGTTTTATTATTATCTGACTTATTTTACTTAGTATAACATTCTTGAGGTTCCTTATTGTTGCATGTATCATAGTTTGTTCCTTTTTGATGTTGTGTAGTATTCCCATTTATAGCCATACCATATTTTGTTTATTCACCTATTGATGGGTATTTGGGTTGTTTCCATGTTTTGGCTACTATGAATAATGCTGTAATTTAAAAATCACATGAAATCCTTTTGAGGACATGTATTTTCATTTTTCTTAGGTAAATACCTAGGAGTGAAATTGTTGGGTTGTATGGAAAGTGTATGTTTAATTTTCCACATAAACTGCCAAATGTTTTCCAAAATGGTTTTTGTATATCGCATTGGGATGTACTGAAATATTTTACATTCCCACTAGCTATGTATGACAGTTCTAATCTCCACATCCTCACCAACACTTGGTATTGTCTATCTTTTTTATTATAGCTCTTCTAGTGGGTATGGGGTGAGGGTGTTTTGAACAAAGAGAATTTATTCCAGTTTTCAGTCAGTCAGAAATCGGATCAAAACCACCACCCCCTACCCCAGAATTTCTTTTTCTGAATGATCTCAGAGAACAAAAATTTTCAAGATTCAAGGGCTTGCGTAACTTTCCCCTTACAGACTTTTTAACTCTTTATTTTTCAATTCCCCTTTAAAAATCTATCAATATTATTAACTGGAGCTTCATATTATATCAAAAGCTTATTGGGAAGCACCTTGCTACACCATGGATTTTGGTGAGCAGGACAAAGCAAGACACTTCAACTGCAGAGGGATCTTCCCATATTTCTCACTCTACAATGTTGAACATAAAGCTGGGGTCCTCACCCCACCCCTCCGCAAGCTAGAGTTTATATCCACTCCTTTACGCACAGGTAATGTTTGCAGCTGTAAAATAAGCCTTAAGATTCCAAATAAGCTTATCAGGCATTGCTAATTTTCTTTCCCTTTAACCACTTAGTCCAACTTATCTATGTTTTCAATACCTTGACCTTGCACTAAAAAAAAAAGATGGTGCACTACTGCTTAAAATCTACCCAGAAGGTAAAAAAAAAAAAAAAAAAAAAAGTTACATGTGTGTGTATTTATCACATCACTGACTCCCTTTCTTGGAAAGGATGTGATTGACAGATGCTAATTTTGACTGGAGAATTTTTGAAGCAAGTATTGCTACACAATTGTCAGGAGAATGGTGTCAGGGAAGCCGCCCAAAGCAAATTGCCACATGCCACATTTAAATTAACAAAGGTGTGCTTCAGCAGCCTTTCCACTAAGATGCTGGCTGCGTTCTTATTGCCTGAAGGATTTTTTCAAGCTAAATTACATAATGAAGTAGCCTCATCTCCCACTCTGAAAGGCTGTTACATGCCTGGCAGCCCTCAAGAGTCTGTCTGCGGTCTTTCCTGTACTCATCTAGTTGTGTCATTTTTCTTCGTGGAGGCTTCTGAGGTGTTAACAGGCAAGAAAGGAGGGACCATGGCCCACAGCAATGCAGAGATTCCTTGTTGCTGCCATGAAAAGGCCAGCTGGTAACAAGATACTTCACTTAGGGCACTACCAGGATCTGGTCCTTGAAGAAATGATCAGATATTTGGAAGGTTCATTTACTTCAAGGGTTATAGCTCAAGCCACACAAAAGTGATTATAAATCAGAATATGAGTACATAATCTCATCAAGCTTAACATATCTTTCAAGTGAACAGAATGCCTCCTTTCCTTGTATTAATATTTAAATACTCATCAAAAGTTTGCTTGATGAGTAGAGAATTAAAGTAAAGGAAATGGATAGTTATGAGGAGTTTCATCCAGGTCCTGACGCTCCACAAACCTGTCCCTCAGGGCTGCCACAATTGTGCAGTGTACAACCTGCACAACTGTACAGATGGTCTTGCTCTCTCTTGAGAACTGTATTGCTCATGTATCTTAACTTGGTTTCTCTATCCCCTGGAGAGTTTAGGACTACACTGCTAATGTTTGCCTCTTTAAACCCCTCAATTCCATGTTGTGTTTGATGTACTAAAATCACTGATAAAGCTGATCGCTGTTCTCAGTAAAGTAGCCTGTTTCTTGGTCAGAGAGATATTCATTCTCCTTCTTAGTCTGTATTTAATTATTTCAACTCTCTGTCATCTTATGTCCTTTAGTTCCAAGTTCTAGCATGAGCAGAGGCAATCTGCTCTCAAATACTGTACGTACAGGCATACAGTATTAAAAGTTTGATAGATTCCTGGTGTCCTTTGAGGCAACAGGGAAAGTTGGTCATGAATACAGGTTCTGGAGTCAGGCTGCCTGGAGTGCAATCCTAGCTCAAGTTTGTTCATCTGTAAAAGGAATGTATAATGGTACCTACCTCACAAGGTCACTATGAGGATCAAATGTAAACTGCTTACAATGGTGTCAGACACATAAACATTCAGTAAGTGCTAGCTATTATTATTCTATTTTATCTCCTATTTTTACTTTTTTATATTCTATTAATATCCTCCTGTATTGTTATAGCCCTCTATTAACCTATTTAACATTTCTTCCTTATCATTGTATGTTACATACCTCAATTTAGTAATAAAACACTAGTTTAGCAAGAAACACTGTGTGTGTGTTTTAACACTTCAAAGACAGCCCCCAAATAAAAGAAATACAGAAGGGTGTATTATTAGTTCCCTATTGCTGCTACAACACATTGCCACAAACGCAGTGACTTAAAACAACACAAATTTATTATCTTATGGCTCTAGGGGTCAACAGGGCTGCATTCCTTCTGGATGCTCTAGGGAAGAACCATTCCTTTCCCTTTCCAGCTTCAAGAGACTGCACACATTCCCTGGCTCATGGCTGTATTACTCCAAACTTGGCTTCCTCTGCTTCTGTTGTTACATTTTTCCCTCTGATTCTGACCCTCCTGTTCCCTTCCCCTTATAAGGACCTTGTGATCACATAAGACCATCCAGATCATTCAGGATAATCTCCCCAATATCCTTAACTTAATAACCACCTTGGCAAAGTACCTTTGGCCTTATAAGATAACATATTCATAAGATCCAGGGATAGGAAGTGGACATCTTTAGGGAGGCATTATTCTGTCTACCACAAAGGGAAAAGCATTAGATGATCTCTTGAGATTATCTAAGCCAGTGGTACCCAAGTGGAGATGATTCTGCTGCCCCAAGGAGACATTTGTCAACATCTGGAGATACTTTTTGGTTGTCACAGCTGGGAGAAGGTGCTGATAGTCACCTAGTGGGTAGAGGCCAAGGATGTTGTTAAACATCCTACCATGCACAGAACAGCCCCCTTCCCCATAACAAAGAATTATCCAGCCCAAAATGTCAACAGTGATGAAGCTGAGAAACCCTGATTTAAAGTATATGATTCCTTGAAATCTTACTAAGGTTGCAATGCAATGGAAGCCAGTTTCAGGATTTAGATTTACACAGAGACGTTTGAGAAATCACATCCAAGCTCTATAATTCTATGTTTTTAACAATCTTATATAGTAAATAAGAGATGAATAGTATTACTCATACTTTAATAGTATGGTTTTGAACACTGCCTTAACTTGTTATTTGTTAAGAAGTGTTTGTTTCATTTTAGGTCCAGTGTAATCTTTCAGAGGGATGCATTTCTTATACAGGCAAGTTAACTTAAAGTATGTATTGTAAACAGCATTTTATGTAATTACAAATATTTAAATTTATAGAGGCTCAGATTTAAAGGACCCAACACCAAACAAATTTCAAGCTGATCCACAGCTTTCTGCAATATTTTATTTTTGCCTTGGTGTGGCTTGACCTCCATCCCTTGACTTCAAAGGATCAAAGAGAGAAGTACACTTGCCATGACTTTCCCTTCCATGAGGAGAAAGATTTCAGCTAAAACCAACTTTCACTTGAAATAAGCACCTTGGGTATCAATACCTAACTTTTCCAATTCTCAACAATTTCTGTGCTCAGGTTTGAATTCTCCCAATCTTTTAAAGTAATCTATAGAATTGCTGGTAGGAGACTTTATATTTTTTTCAACATCTTTTATTCCATCTTTCTTTTCTTTCCATCCACTCCACTCTTTCACTCTCTCCCTTTTTTTTCTGTCCAAGATTTCCCCTAGAGTTTTCTTAATCTGAAGCAACTTCTAAAAGCAATAGTTATGGTTTCTGTGGCAGAAAATATTTTCTAACCAGTAGAGGATTCTGTGTGTGTGTGTGTGTGTGTGTGTGTGTATGTATGTGTAGGGCATGAAAACTTTATCCATAAGAGTGAGTTTCATCATTTTCCCCCCAGGGAGGAAGAGTAACTACGAATATGAAAGTATTGTAGCAGCTTGTGAACCAACAGAGCAGAATGAAGAAAAACACACAGCTATTCAGCAACCTTGTTTACCACTGAAGCTATTTCTATTGTACACATTTCTCTGCCAAGATATAGTTCTGTGAGGTGCTTTTTACGTTTGGTATGATTTCTAAACTACAATTAAAGGATACAGTTTAAATACATTTTACTGAGTTAAGCCTTGCCAAACAGTATTAAAAAAAGCCAAAGTCATATCTCTAAACATTAAGTCACATGTAAGATTCCAGATTCCAAATGTCATATTGCTCCTTGGATGGGTACCACTAAAGGAACCTGCTCAGATCTCTGGGGTACAATCACCTGTAGGATTTTACAAAGATATGCCTACCTAGTCAAAGGATCTAGTTTCTTCAAAAATAAAATCCAAGAAAAAAGAGTGAGAGGGAGAAAAATCTGAGAGAACCTACAGATTAAGAGACTTAATAGATGCATCAAGTATACTGAGGACTGAGAAACTTAGAGATAATTGGAGGGCAACACATAAGTGGGAGTTACTCAAAACAGAATAGCATGAGCATATAATAGGGCAGCTGGTAGAGAGAAAGGAGAGATAGGATTTAGGGAGAAGCAAATGGTAACTTTGACAACTTGGGCACATACCAACTCTGGCACAGAGACCCTGGACATCTCCCAGTCAAGGCACCTGTGCAGCCATTTCCCTGAGGAATAAAGAAACTTCTTTTGTTTCTGGGAAGGCCCTTGGATGGGAAAGTGCATGTTATTACACTCAGGAGCAAATGGCTAGTATCCCAATCAGGTCTCCCTCAAGCTACCCACATCATGTCCCAGAGTGTACATGTGGCCATTGCACTTGAGGTGCAGTGGCGGGGGGGGGAAGGCAAAAAGCAATACAGAAAAACAAAGAGCACATACATACTAAGGACATTAGACAATAACCTAGAATCCCACAATATTTTCCCATTACTATTTTGCAAAGTTCAGTGAATAACAAAAACCCAGATAAGACAATCCAACAGAAAGTGGTTAAAAATCATTTGGGACAGATTATTTCTTGGAAGAAATGTAGACATCAGAAAGGAAGTTTAGAATCTCTTCTCAAAGGGCATAAATACTGTGTTCATATCCAAGGTGCTATGCCAGCTACCACCTTTCTTCTCCTTGTCAAAATGTTCTTCTTTTTTTCACCACATTCTAATTGATGTGACTTCTATAGCTCCATACACTTCTCTGTTCCCTTCTCTGACTTTTCTTTTCCTTCTACTCTAATTCTTGATGTCCTCTTAAGTTCAGCTCTTACACTTCTACTTTTAGGAACTCAAATATTCCCAAGGCTTCAGCTATCACCCCTTGGCTGACAGATCCTAAATTCACTCGATCTCTACTTTCTTACTGTCTATCTCCACTTAGATGTTACCCCTGACTTACACGCAATAGGTCTAAATCCACATTAATCACATCCCTCCCTAAAACAAACTTACCTCATAACTTTGCTATTTCAGTATGAGCTGCCACAGTCTCCCGAGTCCCTTGAGGTTTCAAAGTTGGTGTCATTTTCAAAGTATTCATATCTTTCATTTAGCAAGTCAGTGCTATTAAGCCATCCAATTGTCCCTCAGGTTGTCTCATAGCTCTTTCATCCCACCGCAGGCAGCCCTCCTAAGCTCACACCTGGATTACAGAAGCAGCCCCTACCTGCCCTCCCTCCCTAGCTTTTCACTCAATCCACCCAGCCTAGCATTCCCAGAATCATCTTCCAACTTTTGCCTTAACAAGTAATCTGTTCAGGAAAATATCCTTTTCTCTTTTACTACAAAATCAAGGCTAAACATGAATTTTCAAAGCTCTCCATAACATGTCCCTATCTATCATGCCTACATTTTCACTGCTTCTCAACACGATTTATTCCTGTTCTTTCTCCTAGTTTGGAATTCCCTCTTCTGTACCTCCACTTCCAAATCCTAGCCCTGCTTCAAGACCCCTCCCAAATCTAACTTCTCCACCTTGCTTTACAGGACTATATGTCACTCCCTTTTTCATTCTTACCCCTCTAATGATCTGCATTGAGAAATTTAGCACTTAATGATATGATGCATGCCATTTCAAGTGCTGATTTTTTTTCTCCAATTACATGGCAAGCTCCATAAAGTTACAGATATAGTTCTCCATCTCTACCCTACCATATACTCTGGGGTTGAAAGGAGTGAATTCTTTTTTGGAATGAATAAATTAACAAATCTACTACTTAAGTATATTTTGATGTTCTTTGACTATTAAATAATGACCTAAAACAAATAAAAACATACACAAAGCAAATATAGAGATCTATTAGCATTTGATTTTTAAATGTTATAAATTAATTGTAAAACTATTAAATTTAAAAACTATCTTCTTACCTGATTGTATGCAGTCTGATGACTTGCAAATACCATCTAGAAAAAGGAAGATATATGCATAAATATTTTCAATACACATATTCTTTCTCCCTACCTTTCGTTCTTTTATAAACGGCCAATTAAATAATCAATTCCTTAAAGCAAGAACTAAAACCTAAGTATTATATATCATTGACAGTAGTTAGAAGAAAATATACAGGAATAAAATAAGCAAATCCTAAATTTAAAATTTTTCAAATGAAGGAAAAAAATGTATTTCTTATATCATCCCTGACCACTAAGCCCTAGGTCTATTAAGTTAAAACATCAGTTGTTTTAGTCTGGTAATCATTTTTTTTCCATTAATGAACCAATCTTTTCTAATCCTTATTGTGAAAAACTTCTAAGGATCAAATTAGACCTCTTAAATTCTTGTAAAGCCGTTTTGAATTTCAATGACACAACAAAAGTTGCCTAATTGAAGTTGGCCATAAAATTGTGAATACTTTCATCAAGTAAAATTATACATTAGAATCTTCATAAAATACAAACAAGTGCATGAAACATACTTGGCAATTAATAACTTACCTCAAGCATAAAAGACATTGTACTTTAGTCAAAGTTAGTTGTTTTGGCATACTGATGTTACATTTTATAAATGAATCTTTATATCACCATCTTTAAGTGTCTCTTTCCTTAACACATTGTTTAATAGATGGGAAAAACCTAAGATGAAGGCTTCACTGTCTTCTGCATGTTTGTGGGCACAGGTGTGTGAGTAACTCACCATCATAGGTTGCATAGAGAGCTATCATTGTCACTGCAATGATGGCAAGGAGCAGGACAAGGACGGAGAGACTGATCTCCAGTGGGGTCCATCGCTGTTTCTTCTTTGGCTTTGGAGTGTTGATATCAGTTATATCCATCTGACTTTCTGACCTGCCCATTACCTAAAGTCTGAAAAAAAAAAAAACACATTAAAAAATATTTTTCAGGGCCTCCCTGGTGGCGCAGTGGTTGAGAGTCCGCCTGCTGATGCAGGGGATACGGGTTCGTGCCCCGGTCTGGGAGGATCCCATATGCCGCGGAGCGGCTGGGCCCGTGAGCCATGGCCGCTGAGCCTGCGCATCCGGAGCCTGTGCCCCGCAACGGGAGAGGCCACAACAGTGAGAGGCCCGCGTACCGCAAAAAAAAAAAAAAAAAAAAAAAAAAAAAAAATATTTTTCAGGGCTTCCCTGGTGGCGCAGTGGTTGAGAGTCCGCCTGCCAATGCAGGGGACACGGGTTCGTGCCCCAGTCTGGGAGGATCCCACATGCTGCGGAGCGGCTGGGCCCGTGAGCCATGGCCGCTGAGCCTGCGCATCCGGAGCCTGTGCTCCGCAATGGGAGAGGCCACAACAGTGAGAGGCCCACATACTGAAAAAAAAAAAAAAAAAAAATATTTTTCAAACTAATCATAATAAATTAATCAATAGATAAAAAGAAGAGATCTATATACAATTTTCTAAATGCTTAATGTGGCTGAATAAGTAAAAGTTTAACTCATTTTAAATTAGAAATAAAAGTTTTTTGCTGAAAGTCAAAATTTTGATTCTGAAAGCAAAGAGTATATAGTCACATAAGTTAGACAGATCCTGGTCACAATCTTTTGGATTTTTTTGACATATCACTGAAGATCCAAGCAAAATCAGACAAGGAGACTCAGTTAAATACTCACGGAGGATTCCTTCAGCAGTTCATAAGCAAATAACTTCTGTACCATCATTAAGGAAAGTTTTAAAGTTTTAAACTCACCCTTCTGAACTTTAAACTCACCCTTCTGAACAACATCAAAGGTGAATTTTATAGCTTGTTCCACTGGCTTCCTTTATAAGCTTAGATATCAATGACTAATACTTCGAGGTTTTGACTAAGCAATAATTTTAACTATGAATACAGATAAAAACAAAAAGGAATAAACACTTATAGTAGTTTTTTTTAATCTTAAAAACATCTTTTATTTTACAGTTCAAAATTACAACAACTGCTAATATGGGTATCTATTAACTGGTTAGACAACATTTTGAAAATGGTCACTCACTGGACCAAAAGTCATGGTTTACAATCTGGGATGAAAGGTACTAACTGTAAGTACTGTTTCTTTGTGCAACTGAAGAAGAAGAAAATATGATTTAAAAAATTCAACCTTGCAGGTCAGGATAACAATTAAGATAATTAACTTGTTTTTAAATTAATAATATTAATACTTCTGCTAATAATAGCTGATATTTATTGAGTACTTCCCATGTGTCACTCGCAGTTCTTGGTGCTTTGCATGCACTAATTCACTGAATCTTTGTAAGGTGGATTTGAATATTCCAGTTCTATACCTTAGGATAGTGGGGCACAGAAAAGCCGGGTAACTTGCCCAAAGCTACACAAGTAAGAACACATTTACAATGAACACATTTCAAAGAATACAATTACAAAGAACACATTTTGAAAGAAAATTGCATCATCATACAATGATAGCTACTTTAAACCTTATTGCAGAAGTCTAGGAGGTAAAATTAAGGGGATATTAGCCTAAATATTAGATTTCATTATGTTTCTTTTAGAGGCCTAGTGACTCTTTATCAGACATTCACCGAAGCTTAGAACACACAAGTTCAACTTTTCTGCCTGACTGTAGAAAAGAGCATTGTAAACTAACAGATTAGCTCTTTATAGCTTGATGCAAATTAAGCATATAATTTAGTTCCTAGATGAAGTGACTGCTCAGAGATGCTCTCATAGTTAGAAATCTTTGTTGAATACACATAATTTTCTGACAGTGTGTTCTGTGGAAACTGAGGCATAGGATAAAGTAGAAACGGATTCTACATTTGAAGTATGGCCTGGGTGATCAGGCCATCAGTTATCAGCAGATAACTAGGAATTTAATTTCCCCAGTGAGTTATTAATAAGTGAGCCACAACTGGACTTTAAAGTTCTGGATACAAAGTCTTAAGCATGCTGTCCCCGGGATTACATGAGGCTATAACCAAGGACAGACTATCAAATAAGAATATTTTATTAGACCATGAAAACCATATCTGCTCAATAAAAGTGGAATGTAGTATACCTGAATGTTAAAATGTTTTAATGGTTATATGACTCATGTTGGCTTAGTCTCACAGCCTCTTTCTTGGGTTATGATATGGAATTGCATTGATAGTAGCCCTTGGATTTTTAATAGGGGAGGTGGGTGGGGAAAGAAAAGATGGAAACACACTTAACGCTTGGACACCATACAGAGAGGTAAACAATAAAGAATAATTTTCCTGCTTCTCCCAGATGAATTCAAGACTGACTTCAAGAACATCTGAATATTAATCACATTTGCTTGAGTATTTCCATTTCCTGAGTATTTCTCCCCCTGCTCTGAAGATATTTCAGAAAACAATCTAGAGGAACGTTCTCCTGATATATTATAATATGACCCACTTCTCTTTTTAGTTCTTTCTTAGAAAAAACAATTAGTTTCTCTAGTAAAATCTAGGGCCAGGAACCAGGACAGCCATGGGTTAAATTGAAGCTGCTTATTGGTGCCACCAGGTTTTCACCATGCAGGAAAACTAGTAGGCAGGTATGTCTTTCTCCCTTCTGGGTTACTTTTCCCTGGGCTCTACTTCTTACCCTTGAGATTGGGGTACTGGGGCAGCTGGGCTCTTAATGGTTCCGCACCTTAGACAGCAGAAATTGTTACAGGGGGAAATGAAGGCAGTGACTGAAGCTGTTTAGTCCTTATACCTGAATCAAAATAATACCATCTTTGAATCACTTGCAAACTATCCATCTGCCCCTCCTATAAACATCCTGCAAATTTTCAGTCTTTTGCTCCTAAGAAGCACTTTTCAACAGCACTGACCAAAGCAGAAATGAGGCAAGTTTAACCTCCTAATTAAGTTTGTCATTCATTTCCAGTAATTCCAATTGATTCGCTATTTTCTTTTAAGAAAATAGGGGTCAGAATCTTGAACCTCAGGAAAAAACATATCACCATCCCTCAGATACTTGGATGTCCAATGCAACCACACCCAACCCCATTTTAGAGAGGGGGGAAAGGAGGCAATTATACAAAAGAATACAAAAATTATAAAGTCGATACTTGTAGTCTCATATAAAGCAGGATATGTCCAAACATACCTACATCCTTAAAGTATTCCACCTCAATTGGAGATATGTTGGAAAGTTCAAGCCAAAAAGTAGACACTTCCGCAAGAGAGGATAGAGGATTAGGACATCTACCCTAACAAGAATACTGCAAACTTCAGCTTGACAACATCTCCAAAAGAATAAAAGATTATTTTGCCTAAATAGAAACTGAGCTCAAAGCAATAAACAGCAGCAATTTTTATACCAGTTGAGTGTACACATTACTTTATCACATCGTCAAATCCAAGAACCCAGAGGATAACTGGTTTGTTGAAAAGTCTATAAACCAAAGCAATGTTCATCTTCACAACACATTAGTACATTAACATTTCTGCAAGTCTCTGAGGTTACACTACGCAATTACAGTTTGTATTATGGAAACTGAGGCACAGGAAGCAAGAGAAACAGGTTCCACCTATAATGGAGTACAATCTACAAAAACACTGAATCACTATGCTATACACCTGAAACTAACACAATATTGTAAATCAACTGTACTTCAATTCAAAAAATACAGAGAGAAAGAGGTTCCATATTTAGACGATAGCTGCAGATTTGAGGAGGCACATATGGTAGGGGAATCACCTTCTTGTTTCCCCGGACAAGGGAAACTTGTAGGTGTTTCCCGGATCTGATATACGGAGTTCTGAACGCAAAGCCCCAAACATATTACTCCCATGTACAGTGTTTCTATACAACAAAAGACACAGCGTGGAGTCCAAGAAACTGTCGGATAGTTTTTTTTTTAAAGTGCTGGAAGCCAGCAATAATGCCAGCTAGATGCCTTCATAGCCGGTTTGCGGACCTAGTAGCTTCCAAATGCTGTCACTGCAAATCGAGGTACTTCTTTTCAGTTTAATAAAATTACCATTTGCATCGTATATGGGAGAGGAGTAAACTTGATCAAGCGGCTAAAGAGAACAGTTTGGGATTTCCCTGGTGGTGCAGTGGTTAAAAATCCGCCTGCCAATGCAGTGGACAGGGGTTCAAGCTCTGGTCCGGGAAGATCCCACATGCCGCGAAGCAACTAAGCCCGTTCTGTACAATTACTGAGCCTGCGCTCTAGAGCCCTCAAGCCACAACTACTGAGCCCACGAGCCTGTGCTCCACAACAAGAGAAAGCCTGCGCGTAGTAAGCAAAACCCAACTCAGCCAAAAATAAATAAATTTATTAAAAAATAAATAAATGAAGAGAACCCTTCAGTTGCAATTACTCTTTTGTTCAAATAATACAAATAGGTTAAGACCGATTAAGGAAACTTTCATCTGCAAAAGAACTCCCACCACCACTCCCACCAACCAACCCTCGAGATTTAAGCACTCTATCAGCATAAATTATGTAAGAGGAAACTAAGGTTTAAAGCTAGATGAAGAGGTAGGATAATGAAAAGATCTTCAGGGTAGGGAAAGTAAAAATAGGCAAGTGAGTTACAAATGAGAAGAAAATCTGACAGGAACCAAAATGAAAACAAACCTTACTTTAAAAAACAAAAACAAACAAACAAACAGAAACAGTGTCTTTACAGAGGAATGGCAAATTCCCAGCCCCCAAATCAGCCAGGCTGCAGTTTCGTAGCGCTGATCTCAGTAACCGGACGTAACTCTCCGAGGCAGAGGCTGCAGGAAGCTATGGAAATGAACCTGAAGAGTCGACCTGACATCACTTGCAGATCCCTCGTCCAGGTCACCCTCTCTAACCCCACTCCCTCACTCTTCAAGTCTCAGTTGCAGCTTCTTCCCAGGGCACGCCTCCCTCGCCCACGGCCGCGGGGTCCCGGGCGCTCTGATCTCGCCGGACCTGAGCCGCGGACCCTGCTCCGTGCGCCTTCCAGGCAGCCGCTCCGCGCGGCCGCCGCTCCCCTCCGGCTCCCGTCCCAACGGCTCCCACCGCCCCCGGGGGAGATCTCGAGCCCTTTGGACCCATCTCCCCCCAGCTCCCAGGTGCCAGCTCGCTTTCTCGGGACTCACCCGTGGGATTCGGGAGAAGTTGGAGGCTGCTGAGCAGACACATCCCGACCAATGAGCGCACGGGTTCTGCGGGCGGCGGGGAGCGCCGCAGCGCGCTGGTCGGTCGGTGGGTCCGCCCAGGCGCGTCCGGAGCAGCGCGGGCTCCTGGCGGCGGGCGGCGGCGCCGAGCCCAGGCCGGACCCCGGGGAGGTTCCGGGCCCGCCTCGGCCCGGGCCCGGAGGCGACTGGGAACCCGGGCATCCCTCGGACCCGCACCCGGAGAGACTCACCGTGGTCTCTCAGCAGATCCCGCGCCGCGAGTCGGGCGGCTTCTCCCGCCTGCGCTGGGTCCAGCTTCTCCACTTGCACATCTCCGCGCCCCGCGCGTCTCGGCGCTCTCACCCCCCTCACCCCGCCTCGCCACTGCAGGACCAGCGAGAGGAGCAGTTCCCTGGGTGACCTGAAGGTTTCCTCTAGGTCTCCCAAATCCTGTCACATCCTGTGAGGGGGCAGGGGGTGGGGGGGGTGAGAAAGCCCCCCCCACGCCCGTCCCCCACCTCACCCTTCCCCAAAGGGCTTTGCCAAACATTCTTGGAATTACTTAGCTTCGGGGCTTTCAAGAAAATACACGGCCTCTTCGAGATTCTGTAGTGCTGATAAGGGTTCTATTTCTCCCTCTAATGGACCTCAGACAAAAACATTTCGCACACTCTTCCTTCCCCTCTTCCTCGCTCCTTTTCCTCCCTTCAGCGAAGCTTCCTTCGTTTCTCAGTTTTTCTTTATTTTTTTTCTCTCCTTGCTTTGTTTTTATTTCTTTCATTCTTTTCTTGCGCCCCCTCCCTCCTTTTTTCCTTCTCTCCTTCCGTTCCTTTCCCCCCTCCCTTTTGCTTACCCTCTCTTCTCTTTCTTCCCTTCCTTTCTTTTTCTTGGTGATGTCCAGAGATACATTCTGTACTGAAACTCTCCACTCCCATCTTCTGACTCTAGGGAATCGTGTAACGTGAGTACCCGAGGGGCTGGAATGGGGAGTAAGAAAGTCAGAGAAAAATAAGCTCAAGTGTGTCTGCTCTACCTACTAAAATTAGCTATAATGTGTCTGCTGGACCCTTGTCATTTTAATGCAGTCAAGCAGCGCACCATTTTCATGTAAGACATGTGATGCCTTTTCAAGGGTGTAAAAAATAAGAAAATACTTTTTGCACAAAGGCGATTCCTTTATAAAAGCTGTTTTTAGCAGCTATAAACTCAGAAGAACTAAACCTCTTCTAATTTTTTTTTTTGCTTCCATGATTTTTGGTTCAATGAATCAATGCCAAGTATATAAGTAGCTTTAACATTGATCCCCTTTTCCTTATATATTTGCAAACACACACACACACACACACACACACACACCCTGGGGAATTCATACGGAAATACAGGTGGGTTTTCCTGAACATGCAATTGCTATTTTTAACATCAAAATGATGCAGTGCTTGAAAGGAGTCCCTTTGCACTGACAAATTTTGCATCCTTTTTATAGTAGAGAAATTTGAAAAGCAAGGAGAAAAAGTGGTACTTGCTAATGAAAGGGTAAATGGAATACAGTGGAGAAACATTAAGAAAAAGTTAAAACAATCATTAAATAATTAGATTAATATAGCAAAATCAAAAATGAAACAGGAGGGAAGGGGGCAGGGCACAACCTTTAAAAGAATGACATAGCCACAGTACATGACGAAAACTAGTGAGAACCAACTGGATCCAAGATGGCAGAAGATTTGACTTTCAGTAGACCTTGAGCCTCATCATATGTTCATTGTAATCCATTAGCATAAGCTAAATGACACACCCAGCAGTGCCATGACAGTTTTGAGGTCAACCATAAAAGGTCAAAAAGTGGGCAATGGCCCAATTCCTGGAAATCCCCGCCCTTTCCCCAAAATAGTTGGAATAATCCTACTCATTAGCCTATGAAATTATCCAGCCCATTAAAAACTAACCACCCCATATTTCAAGGCCTCTTGCTTCTTGCCTTCCTAGATGGCCCACACTCTGTCTGTGGAATGTGTTTCCCCCAAGGCTTCTCGCCGTCTGAGATGGCCCACGCTCGGTCTGTGGTGTCTCTAAATAAATCCACTTTTTACCTATCACTTCGTCTCTGAATTCTTTCGCGACAAGGAAAGAACCTTAAATTCACCGGCAACAAAAGTACTCTCCTCATATCTCTATTCTTTACTCTTGGTGCATGGTGCAGACACTACTTAATCCTTACAGTATTACAGTATGGATATAATTACCCCACAAATAAGCATAAGGAGCTCTTCTAAGTTAAAACTGCCAGGAATTTGAATCCAGTTCATTTTGACTCAAATTCTGAGTTACTGTTATCCTCACTTTATAGAAAATATTGAAGCATAGAATGGTGATTTACTCAAATTCAATCTGTGAGATATCTAGATTTTCTAACACTCCAGTACTTAACTTTTATTACTTTTCAGCTAAATCACAAAATGTTATTTCAAACTTACATAATTAACGTAAATTAAAATAAGCTAGAAAAGCCTTTTCTTTTTTTCATGTAGCCAGTCCTTAGTTTCTTCATAAGGAGCCATGTTCATTAAAAATTTAATACATTTCTTCTGATTAACATAACGATGAAAGTTTGTGTGCCTTGGCCAGAATAAGCACCAAATTTGCGTATCAGCAGGAAATGCAAGTAAAACTTATAGGCTTGGTCTTAACATTTCTGTTTAAACTTTTCAAGCTAGGTTCTGTTTTCAAATTTGCACAAAATTTTTTTTTTTTTTTTTTGCGGTACGCGGGCCTCTCACTGTTGTGGCCTCTCCCCTTGTGGAGCACAGGCTCTGGATGCGCAGGCTCAGCGGCCATGTCTCACGGGCCCAGCTGCTCTGTGGCATGTGGGATCTTCCCGGACCGGGGCACGAACCCATGTCCCCTGCTTCGGCAGGTGGGCTCTCAACCACTGTGCCACCAGGGAAGCCCTGCACAAAATTTTTAAACAGAAAAAGTTCCTTTGGAAGGTAATATTTATCTTTGCAGTTCAGGAATATCTTATTTCCAGTAGAAACTAAGATAGTCTGATTTGTTTATAGTGCCTCTAAACTTAGAGTTGAAAGATGAAAACAAAAGTAATTCATTTAAGGGCCTCCCTGGTGGCGCAGTGGTTGAGAGTCCGCCTGCCGATGCAGGGGATACGGGTTCGTGCCCCGGTCTGGGAGGATCCCATATGCCGCGGAGCGGCTGGGCCCGTGAGCCATGGCCGCTGGGCCTGCGCATCCGGAGCCTGTGCTTCGCAACGGGAGAGGCCACAACAGTGAGAGGCCCGCATACTGCAAAAAGAAAAAAAAAAAAAAAAAAAAAAAAAAGTAATTCATTTAAATTTTCTTAAAAATTAAAGATTAGCTAATAAAAACTTTTCAGACTATTCAGTTATGAGCATATATCATATTTTTAGGTCTATCTTATTGTAAAATTAAAAAAAAAAACCCTGCAGGAATCCAATTCAAAGATTCACTCTTGATAAGGTATTTCATAGGGGAAAAGAATGGATATAGAGTATACAGCTAATGAAAATCAAAGTGTAAAGTTATTTTTAGACTGAGACTTTCACTTGTTAGCAAGTGTATGTTTCCTACAAGAAGTCTTAATCTTATTAAAGGTCCCCAGAAATTTAAGGGTTTTATCAAAAATGCTAAATCTCTTCCCAGAAGGAGGTTATGTAAACTGAAAAAATTTCTCTTTTAACGGATCTAATAAGGAGGCACCAGATAAGGAAACTCAGAAAACTGGGCTTTGCGGAGGTTGTCCAAAGGCATGCAGTTTGGTGAGTTACAGGGATGGAGGAAAAAATGTTAGGGAACTGCTGACTGAAACTGCCCGCCTTGGCCTGAATGGTAATAACCACTTGCGTAAGTTGTTTTACAACAGGAGGTCACAATAAGGAACACAGTGCTGCCGCTGAAAACTAACTTGGAGAATTCGGGAGAGGCCAAAAGGAGGAAGAAGATGTCAGCCCATAATATGTCCCACTGACGTCCCAGAAATCCTTGTGCTGGAAACCATCCTGTCTGAGAAATTCTCGCGCACTGCCAGGGAGGGCATTGAATCAGGTTAAATATGGGCACGGGGAAGATGATTGGCCAGAGACAACCCAGAACGTAACCCCATTACCATAAAACGTGAGACTGCAAGCCACGTGGCAGAGCAGTTCTCCTGGGTTCCCTTACCCTGCTGCTCTCCACCTGGGTGCCCCTTCCCAATAAAGTCTTTTGCTTTGTCAGCACATGTTTCTCCTCAGACAATTCATTTCCAAGTGTTAGACGAGATCTCACTCTCGGGCCCTGGAAGGGGTCCCCCTTTTGGTAACAACAGTAGTCCTCCTGGCTGCCATGCATAAGTTATTAAGAGTGGAATGCATTGATTCTAGAAAGATGCAGAGTAGATCCTTAAAAGCTGTACTTGTATGCAACACTTACAAATGCTTGATAAAGTATTTTTTAAAGCCCCTTTAAATGCACCATTGAGCCAGCAAGAAAGGGAAGGAAAACATGAGAAGCCAAAAAATGGAGAGCTAGGAATCCAGAAGGGCATTTGAGTGATGAAGATGGTGCTGCCCTAGGGACATTTACCTATCTCAGGAGGCCTTGTCAAACCTAGGTGACCTAGAGCTTCAATTTTAACACAACTTGTGACTTCTTACAAAACCTAGTGCAGAACAAGGTGAAAGTCAGGTCAGAAATTTCTACATAAAGCAGAGACTACTGAAAAGAAACATCTGCAGTGAAGAGGTGAACTAGAAAAAAGAAAAAACTCAAATCCCATTTCCACTCTTTCCCACTCCCCAAACATAAATATATTAGCTTTTTTAGCCTCTACTTCAGGCAGGTAAATTTATACCAAAAAGCTTCCGGTGAAAATTCATGATCAGATCAGACTTCAGATGGATGTAGGGCTGAGATTTATATTAATTGTGTGACCTGAAAATTCCCAAGTTAAAAAATTATAGTAAAGTGGTCCCATCTAGACTGTGCCAAACAAAAATTGAGAGAATTATCGCCACCTGACTCTCACTAACGGAACTTGTTGAGAATGAATTTGTGAAACAAAATAATACTAGATAGAAGATCTGACATGCAAGAAGGAATGGTAAGCAAACAGTAACAATATAGGTAAATCTAAGAAAACATTGACTAAGAAAAATGTATGGGGGAGAAAAGGTCAACTAAAATACTGGACAATGGTGATTGTAACTTGGGAAAGTGTTAATTAAGTTAAAGCACTCTAAAGTGCTTACTTATGTTGTTGCAAAGGAGGATAATGATACTGATTAATTTTAGACTTTATTAAATTAATTACACATGTAAAAATTACTAGTTTAACCGCCCAAAAAATAGGAATAGAGTGTATAAGGTCAAATTTTGCATAAGGAAAAAAACTAGAATTAAGTAAAAAGCAATCTAAATGAAGATAAGGAAAGAGAAAAAATGAAATATTAGAAATAAGATGGTAGAAATAAATCCAAATATATTAATCACAATAAATATAATTGGATCCAATTCTCCAGTTAGAGGACAAAGATTGTGATACAACAAATAAACAAAATCCAGCTATCTTCTGTTTAAGAGACACCCCTATAACATAATAATATAGAATGGTTGAAGCAAAATGATGGGAAAAAGATATGTCAAATAAATATGAACCAAAAGAGAGCTGGTGTAGTGTAGCTATATTGTAATCAGACAAAATAAACTTAAAATTTACCAAAAAAGACAGTAATCAGTTCAGAAGGGTGATACAATTCTAAACTTGGTTACATCCAATAGCATAAAGTTGAACTGTGTACTATAAAAAATAACAGAAGAACTGCAAGAGGAAACTGATAATTCACCATGATAATGGGTGATTTTAATACAATGTTCACAATATTTGATAAAGCATGTGCACAAATCAGTAATGATACAGAAGATCTGAATAACAATACTAAAAGCTTGTCTAATGGAAATGTATTGAACATTTTACCCAAGAATTGGAGAACACACGTTTTCAAAGCATCCATCGAATATTTATAAACATTGATTATACACCAAGCCATTAAACAAGGTCCAATGAATTTCAAATACTTTTCATTATAAATAACACATCTTTGGAACTTAACACAACTAAGGAAAGCTAAATCAAAACCACAGGTACATTTAGAAACTGTTAAATGATGCACACAGACACTTTTAAATATGTTAAAGACAAGATAACAGGCCCCAAATGGAGTTTAGCTTATGTTAAGCCCTACAACACCAAAGTGAGACTGAACTTAATTACAGGTTTGGCTATTCCCAAAATGGAATTTTAAACTAGCCAATCAGGATTGCCTGATCAGCACTAGTTAGGTAATCTGCCTGGTGGACCGCTGCCATCCTCCAAAGGAATAACTAATCTGCTTTTCTTCCCCTAGTTCAACTGCCATATTCCTGCTCCCTATGTCTATAAAATCTCTTGCCCTGTATAGCTCTTCAGAGCTCCAATCTACCTGCTAGGTTGAATGCTGCCTCTTTCCTGAATCGTTGGATAAATACCATTAGGTCTTTATATTTTACTCAATTGAACTGTGTTTTAAAATAAATAACACATGAATGAAAGACGAAATCATAGCGAAAGTTAAAAAAAACATAACTGGATGACAAAGAAAATACTGCATATCAATAACAATTGACTTATCTAGAAGGAGATTTATAGCCTTAAAAGTTTTTATTTTAGAAGAAAAATGCTGAAAGTTCATGAGGTGAGCATCTAACTTAAGGAGTTAGAAGAAGAACAACAGAATAAATCCTAAGAAAATGGAAGGAAAGAAATAATTACCTTAGAATAATAAATTCATGAAATATATATAATAGGGAAGAGCAACAAATCCAAAGTTGGATCTTTGAAAAGACAAATAAAACTGGCAAGGCTAAATAAGATGGATGAGTCAGGAGGTCGTAACTGAACATTATATGGCAAGAATAAAAGAAAAAATAAAGCAGAAATTAAAAGATAATGAAAATGTTATATTCTGCTATATCCAATATATTTAAGAAGTTGGATAAAATGAACGGTTGCATAGGAAATTACAAAAACTGTTTCAAGAAGAAATAGAGGACCTAAATAATCTTATAATCATTAAATAAAATTAACTAACAGTTAAGAATCTTCCCATAAAGAAAGAAAAAAGAAACGGGCCTAGACTTTTTTTTTTAGGCAAATTCTACCTTATTAATGGACAATTCCATACTCATACAAACTTTCCTGAAGAATATAATAAGGAAGAATATTTCCTAATTCATTTTATGGGTTAATATAACCTTGACACCAATAACAGAAGAGTATCTGAAGGGAAAATTAAGATCAGACTCACTCATGAGTTTCAAAGCAAAAACAAAATAATAGCAAACTGAATGCAGGCAATGTATAAGAATGACCCAAAAACTAGGAATACAAGTTTGGTTCAACATTAAGTACAGTATTTAGAGGACTGAGACGATACAGTTAGAAAGTAAACAAAGAAAGAAAGAGAGGAGGCAGGGAAAGGAAGGCAGGAGGAAGGAGAAAAGAATAAAGAAGGAAAGAACTAAGCAAATGATGGCAAAACTTTCATTGTTTGAAAACAGTATGATTGTCAATACTGGAAAATGAAAGCAATCAATAAAAAAATTAGTATTTTTAAGAGAGTAATATGATCATTGAATATAAGGTCAGTATTAAAAAGTTAATTGCACTTTTCTACAACAGAAATAAAAATTTAGAAAATGTAACCTTAAAAAGACCTGTCTACAGTAACAAATACATATATTTGTATAGATAGATATAAATATAATTATAGATACAGAAAGATATTTCCTAGAAATAAATCTCATAAAAGACATGCAAGTTATAAATCTTCACTGAAAGTTACTGAAGAAAACCAGGTAAACTGAGGGACAAACCAAGAACTCAGAGTTGAATATTCAATATCATAGAAATATCAGTTATTCTTAATTTATAGATTAAATTAGATGTCAATCAAATACCCAAAACATTTTTTTGAAAGATGATAAGCTGATTATAAAATGTTCATGAAAGAACAAAGAGAAAATTATAGCCAAGACAACCCTGAAAAAGAAGAACCACTAGAAAGGATTTGACCTTCTAGATGACAAGACTTACAAAGTAATTTTAATAGTAATTTACTAATTTACTAATTAGCAGTAGTTTATTGGTTCAAAGAAAATATATCAGTGGAATAAAATAGGGATAGAAAAAGTAGACTCATGTATTTAAGAAAACTTGATATATGCGGAGTTGATATTACAGATAGAGAAAGGATTTAAAATTCTTTAAATTGTGATAAGACCTCAGCTGGAAAAATACTGCATTTCTACACATTACAAAAACTTAGTTATACATGAGTTAGAAATTTAAATGTGGTAAGCAAAATTTTTTAAAGTGTTAGAAATATATATGAGAATATCTTTATGACCTTGTGATATGGAGTGATTTTAAAGCCCCAAAAGTTCAAAACATAAAGAGACTGATAAATTTAATTACAAATTAAATTCTATTTGCTTGCCAAAAAAACTTTGCAAAGAAAATACAAAGACAAGCGATGCACTAGGGAAAGATATCTCCAACACATAAAAGTGGAAAATTATTAGAGTATATAAAGAATCGCAAATGGAGGCCAAATAATCATCCCAAATGAATAAGAGACATAATCAGGCATTAAAATGAATATTAAATAGAAATGACCATAGCATATAAGATACACAATCTCACTAATTAATAGGCAAATGCCAATTAAAATTCCAACATAAAACCAAATTTTACTCACCTGACTTCTTACACACCACTGGTAAGAATATTAATTTGTACAATCTGCCTGGAAGAAAAAAAATTGTCCGTATAAAGGACAAAAGAGATCCCACAAGGACTCAGAGGCAAAAAATATACAAATCAATTTTCACTGCAAAGTAAAGGAGCTGTTACAGTGGAGGATTACTGGACTTAATGTCAATATTATGACATAGTATGAGTGTGTTTCGTGTTTTGTAATTGCAATCATTGTTGCTTTTGTTGTGGTCATCCATTTACAATGCTTGGTGTCAGTTTAGTTATCTCTTGTAAAAATAAAATACAGTGTGTGTGTTAAAAAAATAAAATTAAAAAATGGGGAAACTGAGAAAAATAAATAAATAAATTACAAAAAAAAAAGATTATTTTTAATGGAATTTGGGGAATTGGCTAGCACAAAGGTAGGAAAACTTACTCTGTTAAGGGCCAGATAGAATGTTTTAGGCTTTGTCCACATATGTTTGTTGCTTTTTTTTTTTTTTTACAACTCTTTAAAAATGTAAAAAAAAGAAAATCTTAGTATGTTGGGCCTAAAAAGCAGGCTACTACTGGATTTGGCCAGCCAGCTATAGTGTGCAGATCCCTGGCTAGCAGATCCTCCAGGATTAACTGATTCTATTGGTCTATATAGCAGTTGACTCTCTATGGGCCATGCTATTTTACAACTCTGAAAAGGTATCCCTTTCTGGAAATCAAAAGTAATGTAAATGTATTCAAAGATTTAGTAATTTGTAGGAAACTGATAGCAATAGAAATGATTGTTTTTAAAACAATGCAAATAAACTTTTTCTGACAGAGATTCTTCTGATTTCCATTGAAAAGATAACCCCAAACATAACATTTAACTGGCATTGGCCAATAAAATTTTGACTGGCCAATATAGTTTTGGAAAAAACCAAAACTACACTTTAGCAAATTGCTTTGGAAAATACTTGCATTATCTAGAAAAATTGAAGAAGTACATGATTCAATCCAGCAAGTCTACCTTCAAATACATACTTGTGTACATGTGCATCTGGAGATGTGTGCAAGGCTTCATAGCAGCATTGTCTATAAAAATAAGAAAAAAAACTAGAAAGAACACAAAAGTCCATTGATGGAAGAATGGATAAAATATTGTCATACGTTCATAAAATGGAATACTAGAATACTACCCAGAATGCAAAATAACCAACTGCAGCTAAACGAATCAATATGGATGACTCAGAAAGATAATGTTGAGTCAAAAAGCAAGCAAATCCTTTGCAAGATTGAGTAGATACAAAGAAAACAAAAGATAAGATGATTAGGTAATCAAGGAAGCCATAGTTTAGTGGGTAAGAGAAATGCAAACAAGCATTTACAATAGAACATGGCTATTTTAATAATTGAGTAATATATACGAAGTTCATTTGAAATATGTGAGAGGGCAACTTTTTACCACTGGGTACATCAGAACGCTCCATCACTTAACACATTTCTTATTTGATTTAAGGTATTTGGCAGAAAAAGGAGAGGATAAGAACGTTCAAGACAGAGAGAACATAGAGAACCTTCTCTATGTCTTGAATATTGTATGAGGTACATTGCAAACTTTTGCTGACTTTGAGCAGTTTGGTACTGCTGAAGTAGAAAAGGCATGGGGAGGGAGGAGAGAGGGGAGCAGTTTCTCAAGAGAAGACTGAAGAGGTAGAAACCAGATAATGAAGGAATTTGTATGCTCTGTAAATTGCTTACATTTGGATGCATGCAATAGAAAGCATGGTAAATTTGTGCAAGGGAGCAATAAGGTCGGAGTTGTATATGAGAATACCTATGCCGCACTGATGGTAATGAGAAGCATGGCCAGAGGAGGCAAAAATGAAGGCAGAGAGATCTGTTAGAAAGCGAGCGCAGTAATTCTTATGAGAGGTGTCTTAAAAACACATGATGAAGGCAATCAAAGGAGAGATTTTTGAGGTGGAAACCATAGGCCTTAGGATTTTTTAATATTGCAGGTACAGAAGAAGGAATCTAGAATGTCTCCTGTAGTTTGGGGCAAGTAGTTGGATCTAACACTTCACTGAGACAGGGAATATTTGGTGCTGGTGGTGGTGACTTGTAGATAGAATGTTGAACAAATTGTTGAAATTGTAGCATTTCTGTCATATGACAGAACATAACAATGGGATGCTTGTTGTTTCTGACAATCTGGCAAAAGATCTAAATATTTGTTATGTGCCAAAGGCAATACTTAATTGTGATGATGGACAAATAAGGCTCAGAAATATTGTAACTTCAAGCTTCACCCATCAAACAGTTTTTTGATTGACTATAACTGACTGAAAATTACATTTTAAAACGTGGAATTGAGCCTATTCTCTGGCTAAACTGTTCCATGTGCTCTGATATTGCGGGGCAGGAAAGTCCCTCTGGGGACAGCCTACACTCCCCCCTCACATGAGGACGTGACTAAGCTCAATTGCAAAGATGTGCTCATCCCTCCACATCCCAAGATGATTACACGTTTCATCACAGCAACTCTCCAAAGTTCCGTAACTGGTCATGTACAGAGAAGGGGAAGGAGAGGTGGTTTTACAGCAAACTTGTGTGGACGCTTGGCATTCACAAGCATGGAACCTAAATTCACAAATTCTGGCCTGGAGGGAGTACTGCCTGTGACAGGCACTTTGAGGATGCCTATCATCACATACCAAGAAACATATGCATCTGATTCACTCCCATCAGACCTCTCTGATGCATTTCCTGTGGACATCTGTGGCTCTGACTCTGGGGGTAGGAGCAGGGAGTTGAGTACTACACAGAAGCAGCCACAGGAAGAACCCAGATTGGGGACAGCTGTTTAGCCTTGGCACAGTGTACATTTAAATCTCTGGTACTTTCTGACTCTGACTGCGGAGCGGGGAGAGGGCTGTTTACAAATAGTCAAAACTAGGACAAGTAAGATAAAGGAAAGAAATGTGGCTTCTAAGAAACCCCTGAAGGGGGAAGTTTGCATCTTACCTTGATACACTCATATTTTAAATATAATTGATTCCCAACTTCTCCTGAATCCCTAATATTTCCAGGAAAAGTGCCAAGTGAAATAGAAATATCTTTATTTTAGACTCTTATGTTTTCTGCTTTATGCTATACTAATTCATTTGCAAAGATAAAGCTTATTTTAACCCCATCAATCTTTATCCTTTCCACCAGACAGTCATTCTTACCGACTCAGATTATTGCATTTACCTACATCCTTTAAATTCAACTGTAAAGAAAACTTTTTAAAATTCAATCTGATCTGTACATGCAGATGTATGTACGTAGTGGCTTTTAGTGCATGTATTATTTAAGAATGTTTAAAATATTTGAATGGCAGTTCCTAAGTAAAACTAACAGCTCATTACTGCAAGATGCTTTTTTTTCCGTAGGCGGGCCTCTCACTGTTGTGGCCTCTCCCATTGTGGAGCACAGGCTCCGGACGTGCAAGCTCAGCGGCCATGGCTCACGGGTCCAGCCGCTCCGCGGCATGTGGGATCTTCTCGGACCAGGGCACAAACTCGTGTCCCATGCATCCGCAGGCGGACTCTTAACCACTGCGCCACCAGGGAAGCCCCAAGATGCTTTTTAAAGTAAAAAATCTTTTCAAGTATAGTGATTTGGGAATGCTACTTCACAATAGTTTGTTCAATACACATTAATACATTGTAACTTTCAAAACTAGGCCAGGAAAATTAAAGAAATTTGACTAGGACAAAACTGATGTACTTGAAAGATTCAAAACTATTAAACAATGTGGTTTGTCATGTTTTCTGTCCTATCAAACAAATTGTATTTTTATAGAAGAGTTATTGCCTGTTCCCCTAGTCCAACTGTGATACCTGTTGGCCTTGGGTAGAGGTGGCAGTTACATTCCCAAAGGAAAATAATCTCTTCCTGATCTCTCCAGTTATGCCCACTTCCGGCTGCTTCTGGAGCTGGGTAGGAAGGCAGATCTCAGTAAGGTGTTTTTGCTAGGATTGCCTGACGTCACAAGATAAGGGATAAGTTCAGTCACATTCTTGCTAAATTGAGCCAATATCTGGGTATTAAAATAGCTGAAGGTAATGGAGCCTCTTCCCAGTCCATTAAGCTGATGGTACTGCTTTTTACTCATTTGAAACTCAGTGAGTTTCTTTCTGCTAAGGAATCCAGGGCCAGATTAATTTCTCCAGTAACTCTTTGAAGTAGGTGTTAATATAAAAGTAAAAAAGATTTCTCCATAAAGTACAATTTTTCTCCTCCTCCAATATCTTCAATAAATTGCTAGGGCACCATTTCACATTCTAGCAAGAAATGATTAATATTCTTCTAAAGTGCCTCAAAAAAAAAAAAGTGTCAGGTTAGTGCTCTTCTGTTACAGGGATGCTCATGTTCCCTCCAACCTTATCCTGGGCCTGGACAAACCTCTCTTAACTCTGAGCTGTCCACTCTCACCCTTCTTACTGAAAACCTTCTTTAATTTTCTCCATTATTTCTAGTCCTGAAATCTTTAACACATATATTTCTTGAACTTTCAGTTCTCAGCTTCTGCAACACTATGCTATCATTGTGCCTACACTAGCCCTCCCGTCCTCTTTTCCCTCTCTGTGTCCAGTAAATTAAGCATCTTTTCTTCTCTTTTCATCTCTCTACCATTTCTTTTCTTTTTTCTTATTTTTTTCTTTTGTTTTGTTGAATTATATTTATTTTTTTATACAGCAGGTTCTTATTAATTATCTATTTGACACATATTAGTGTATACATGTCAATCCCAATCTCCCAATTCATCCCACCACCACCTCCCCACCCCACTTTCTCCCCTTGGTGTCCATACATCTGTTCTCTACAACTGCGTCTCTATTTCTGCCTTGCAAACTGGTTCATCTGTACCATTTTTCTAGATTCCATATATATGCGTTAATATACAATATCTGTTTTTCTCTTTCTGACTTAGTTCACTCTGTATGACAGTCTCTAGGTCCATCCACGTCTCTACAAATGACCCAATTTAGTTCCTTTCAATGGCTGAGTAATATTCCATTGTATATATGAACCACAACTTCTTTATCCATTCATCTGTTGATGGGCATTTAGGTTGCTTCCATCTCCTGGCTATTGTAAATAGAGCTCCAATGAACATTGGGGTACATGTGTCTTTATGAATTATGGTTTTCTCTGGGTATATGCCCAGTGGTGGGATTGCTGGGTCTTATGGTAATTCTATTCTTACTTTTTTAAGGAACCTCCATACTGTTCTCCATAGTGGCTGCATCAATTTACATTCCCACCAACAGTGAAAGAGGGTTCCCTTTTCTCCACACCCTCTCCAGCATTTGTTGTTTGTAGATTTTCTGATGATGCCCATTCTAACTGGTGTGAAGTGGTGATACCTCATTTTAGTTTTGATTTGCATTTCTCTAATAATTAGTGATGTTGAGCAGCTTTTCATGTGCTTCTTGGCCATCTGTATGTCTTCTTTGGAGAAATGTCTATTTAGGTCTTCTGCCCATGTCTGATTGGGTTGTTTGTTTTTTAAATATTGAGCTGCATGAGCTGTTTATATATTTTGAAGATTAATCCTTTGTCTGTTGATTCATTTGAAAATATTTTCTCCCATTCTGAGGGCTGTCTTTTCATCTTGTTTATAGTTTCCTTTGCTGTGCAAAAGCTTTTGTTTCATTAGGTCCCATTTGTTTATTTTTGTTTTTATTTCCATTACTCTAGGAGGTGGGTCAAAAAAGATCTTGCTGTGATTTATGTCAAAGAGTGTTCTTCCCTCTAAGAGTTTTATGGTGTCCCATCTTACATTTAGGTCATTAATCCATTTTGAGCTTATTTTTGTGTATGGTGTTAGGGATGCTCTAATTCCATTCTTTTACATGTAGCTGTCCAGTTTTCCCAGCACCACTTATTGAAGAGACTGTCTTTTCTCCAGTGTATATCCTTGCCTCTTTTGTCATGGATTAGTTGACCATAGGTGTGCGGGTTTATCTCTGGGCTTTCTATCCTGTTCCATTGATCTATATTTCTGTTCTTGTACCAGTATCATATTGTCTTGATTACTGTAGCTTTGTATTATCGTCTGAAGTCAGGGAGCCTTATTCCTCCAGCTCCATTTTTCTTTCTCAACATTGCTTTGGCTATTCGGGGTCTTTTGTGTCGCCATACAAACTTTAAGATTTTTTGTCTAGTTCTTTAAAAAATGCCATCGGCAATTTGATACGGATTGCACTGAACCTGTAGATTGCTTTGGGTAGTATAGTCATTTTGACATATTGATTCTTCCAATCCAAGAACATGGTATATCTCTCCATCTGTTTGTATCAACTTTACTTTCCTTCATCAGTGTCTTATAGTTTTCTGCATACAGGTCTTTTGTCTCCCTAGGTAGGTTTATTCCTAGGTATTTATTCTTTTTGTTGCAATAGTAAATGGGAGTGTTTCCTTAATTTCTCTTTCAGACTTTTCATCATTAGTGTATAGGAATGCAAGAGATTTCTGTGCATTAATTTTGTATCCTGAAACTTTACCAGATTCATTGATTACCTGTAGTAGTTTTCTGGTGGCATATTTAGGATTCTCTATGGATAGTAGCATGTCATCTGGAAACAGTGACAGTTTTACTTCTTCTTTTCCAATTTGTATTCCTTTTATTTCTTTTTCCTCTCTTATTGCCGTGGCTGGGACTTCCAAAACTATGTTGAATAATAGTAACAAGAGTGGACATCCTTGCCTTGTTCCTGATCTTAGATGAAATGCTTTCAGTTTTTCACCATTAAGAATGATGTTCGCTGTGGGTTTATCATATATGACCTTTATTATGTTGAGGTAGGTTCCCTCTATGCCCACTTTCTGAAGAGTTTTTATCATAACTGGGTGTTGAATTTTTTCATAGGTTTTTTCTGCATATATTGAGATGATCACATGGTTTTTATTCTTCAGTTTGTTAATATGGTGTATCACATTGATTGATTTGCATATATTGAAGAATCCTTGCATTCCTGGGATAAATCCCACTTGATCACGGTGTATGATCCTTTTAATGTGTTGTTGGATTCTGTTTGCTAGTATTTTGTTGAGGATTTTTGCATCTATATTCATCAGTGATATTGGTCTATAATTTTCTTTTTTTGTAGTATGTTTGTCTGGTTTTGGTATCAGGGTGATGGCGGCCTCATAGAATGAGTTTGGGTGTTTCCCTTCCTCTGCAATTTTTTGGAAGAGTTTGAGAAGGATGGGTGTTAGCTCTTCTCTAAATGTTTGATAGAATTCACCTGTGAAGCCTTCTGGTCCTGGACTTCTGTTTGTTGTAAGATTTTTCATCACAGTTTCAATTTCAGTACTTGTGATTGGTCTGTTCATATTTTCTATTTCTTCCTGGCTCAGTCTTGGAAGGTTATGCCTTTCCATGAATTTGTCCATTTCTTCCAGGTTGTCCATATTATTGGCATAGAGTTGCTTGTAGTAGTCTCTTATGATGCTTTGTATTTCTGTGGTGTCTGTTGTAACTTCTCCATTTTTATTTCTAATTTTATTGATTTGAGTCCTCTCCCTCTTTTTCTTGATGAGTCTGGCTAATGGTTTATCAATTTTGTTTATCTTCTCAAAGAACTAGCTTTTAGTTTATTGATCTTTGCTATTGTTTTCTTTGTTTCTATTTCATTTATTTCTGCTCTGATCTTTATGATTTCTTTCTTTCTACTAACTTTAGGTTTTGTTTGTTCTTTCTCTAGTTCCTTTAGGTGTAAGGTTAGATTGTTTACTTGAGATTTTTCTTGTTTCTTGAGATAGGCTTGTATTGCTATAAACTTCCCTCTTAGAACTGCTTTTGCTGCATCCCATAGATGCAGCAAAAGCAGTTCTAAGATCGTCATGTTTTCATTGTCATTTGTCTCTAGGTATTTTTTCATTTCCTCTTTGATTTCTTCAGTAATCTCTTGGTTATTTAGTAACATACTGTTTAGCCGCCATGTGTTTGTGTTTTTTACATTTTTTTTCCTGTAATTGATTTCTAATCTCATAGCATTGTGGTCAGAAAAGATGCTTGATATGGACTCAATTTTCTTAAATTTACCAAGGCTTGAGTTTTGACCCAAGATGTGATCTATCCTGGAGAATGTTCCATGAGCACTTGAGAATAAAGTGTAATCTGCTGTTTTTGGATAGAATGTTTTATAAATATCAATTAAAACTATCTCGTCTATTGTGTCATTTAAAGCTGTGTTTCCTTATTAATTTTCTGTTTGGATGATCTGTCCATTGGTGTAAGTGAGGTGTTAAAGTCCCCCACTATTAATAATAATAGTCCCCCATTATTATTGTGTTACTGTCGATTTCCTCTTTTATAGCTGTTAGCAGTTGTCTTACGTATTGAGGTGCTCCTATGTTGCATGCATATATATTTATAATTGTTTATAATTGTTATATCTTCGTCTTGGATTGATCCCTTGATCATTATGCAGTGGCATTATGCTTGTAACAGTCCTTATTTTAAAGTCTATTTTATCTGATGTGAGTATTGCTACTAAGCTTTCTTTTGATTTCCATTTGCATCGAATATCTTTTTCCATCCCCTCATTTTCAGTCTGTATGTGTCCCTAGGTCTGAAGTGGGTCTCTTGTAAACAGCATATATATGGATCTTGTTTTTGTATCCATTCAGAGAGCCTGTGTCTTTTGGTTGGAGCATTTAATCCATTCACGTTTAAGGAAATTACTGATATGTATATTCCTATTAACGTTTTCTTAATTGTTATGGGTTTGTTTTTGAAGATCCTTTTCTTCTTTTGTGTTTCCCACTTAGAGAAGTTCCTTTAGCATTTGTTGTAGAGCTGGTTTTGTGGTGGTGAATTCTCTTAGGTTTTGCTTTTGATTTGTCTTTAGAATATGAATGAGATCCTTGCTGGGTAGAGTCATCTTGGTTGTAGGTTCTTCCCTTTCATCACTTTAAATATATCATGCCCCTCCCTTCTGGCTTGTAGAGTTTTTGCTGAGAAATCTGCTGTTAACCTTATGGGAGTTCCCTTGTATGTTTTTTTTTTTTGTTTGCTTATTTTTCCCTTGTTGCTTTCAATAATTTTTCTTTGTCTTTAATTTTTTTCAGTTTGACTACTATGTGTCTCAGCATATTTCTCCTTGCGTTTATCCTGCCTGGGACTCTCTTCACTTCTTGGACTTGGGTGGCTATTTCCTTTCCCATGTTAGGGAAGTTTTCGACTATAATCTCTTCAAATATTTTCTCTGGTCTTTTCTCTCCCTCTTCTCCTTCTGGGAACCCTATAATGTGAATGTTGTTGCCTTTAATGTTATCCCAGAGGTCTCTTAGGCTCTCTTCATTTATTTTCATTCTTTTTTCTTTATTCTGTTCCATGGCAGTGAATTCCACCATTCTGTCTTCCAGGTCACTCATCCATTTTTCTGCCTCAGTTATTCTGCTATTGATTTCTTCTAGTGTAACTTTCATTTCAGTTATTGTGTTGTTCATCTCTGTTTGTTTGTTCTTTAATTCTTCTAGGTCTTTGTTCTTTAATTCTTCTAGGTCTTTGTTAAACATTTCTTGCATCTTCTCGATCTTTGCCTCCATTCTTTTTCCAAGGTCTTGGATCATCTTCACTATCATTACTCTGAATTCTTTTTCTGGAAGGTTGCCTATCTCCATTTCATTTAGTTGTTTTTCTAGGATTTTATCTTCTTCCTTCAACTGGTACATAGCCCTCTGCCTTTTCATCTTGTCTATCTTTCCGTGAATGTGGTTTTTGTTCCATAGGATGCAGGATTGTAGTTCTTCTTGCTTCTGCTGTCTGCCCTCTGATGGATGATGCTATCTAATAGGCTTGTGCAAGTTTCCTGATGGAAGGGAGTGGTGGTGGGTAGAGCTGGGTGTTGCTCTGGCGGGCAGAGCTCAGTAAAACTTTAATCCACTTGTCTGCTGATGGGTGGGGCTGTGTTCCCTCCCTGTTGGTTGTTTGGTATGAGGCGACCCAACACTGGAGCCTACCTGGGCTCTTTGGTGGGGCTAATGGCAGACTCTGGGAGGGCTCATGCTGAGGAGTACTTCCCAGAACCTCTGCTGCCAGTATCCTGGTCCTCACAGTGAGACACAGCCAACCCCCGCTCTGCAGGAGACCCTCCAACACTAGCAGGTAGGTCTGGTTCAGTCTCCCCTGGGGTCACTGCTCTTTTTTGGTGAGTTCCAGTGTCTTCCTATCGATGACTGTTCAGAAGTTAGTTGTGATTCCGGTGCTCTCACAAGAGGGAGTGAGTGCACGTCCTTCTACTCCACCATCTTCTTCCCAGAACTTCTGCTGCCAGTGTCCTTGTCCCTGTTGTGAGCCACAGCCATCCTCTATCTCTGCAGGAGACCCTCCAACACTAGCAGGTAGGTCTACTTCAGTCTCCTGTGGGGTCACTGCTCCTTCCCCTGGGTTCTGATGCTCATACTACTTTGTGTGTGCCCTCCAAGAGTGGAGTCTCAAGTTTCCCCCAGTCCTGTTGAAGTCCTGCAATCAAATCCTGCTAGGCTTCCAAGTCTGATTCTCTGGGAGTTCCTCCTCCCATTGCCGGACCCCCAGGTTGGGAAGCCTGATGTGGGGCTCAGAACCTTCACTCCAGTTAGTGGACTTCTGTGGTATAATTTTTCTCCAGTTGTGAGTCACCCACCCAGTGGTTATAGGATTTGATTTTATTGTGATTGCGCCCCTCGTACCATCTCATTGCGGCTTCTCCTTTGTCTTTGGATGTGGTATATCTTTTCTGGTAGTTCCAGTGTCTTCCCTCGATGACTGTTAAGCAATTAACTGTGATTCCAATGCTCTCACAAGTGGGAGTGAGCGCACGTCCTTCTACTCCACCATCTTGAACCAATCTCTCTCTATCATTTCTTCCTTGATTATTTTTATCCATTCTCATTATCTCAGCTATGATCTCATGACAGACAACTATCAAGTCTACATCAGTTTGTCCAGTGTATTTCCTGAGTGGCAGACCCACCTATCCTTCCATCTGCAGGACACTTCACATACCCATGCTCTTGTGAACCCATACGTTTTATAGAATCAACATTGTCCAAGTTCATCTAGGCTTGACACATCCAAGTGATCTTTAATGACTTCTATGTTACTACCCATACAGTAAGTTTCCAGGTACTAACATTTTTATCTCCACAGGATCTCTTGAATTCTTCCCCTATGTGCCATTCCCAAAGCCAACATTAACCAGCATGAATGTTCTTATTTTTTTCTGAATTATTATACTAACATTTTAATCATTATCCTTACAAATGCACAATTTCATCTTTTCTTTATCCCAATTTATTGTTCACTTTACTCCCTGGTTGATTATTTTAAACAGAAGCTCAGATTATTTCACTCCTCAGCTGTTCAAAAACTTTCAATTACTCCCTACTGCTGTAAAATTCTGTGGTCTCAAATGTCACTCACGCTAAGCTAAATTTAGTAAAACTTGTTCTGTTAAGTGAGTGGTAGTCCAACTAGAATGGAAAAGGTGGTTATAAGTATAGAGAGTTCAAAAAAAGTAGCTGATTAATAACACCAAAGATACTGTATCAGACAAGCTTACAGTATCCAAGTTTGGGGGGGGAATTATTTTGGCTTCAACACCATGATAAATGTTAGTTGACATATAATTCATTGCACATACTTAAGTGTACAATTTGATAACTTTTGACATATGTACATATCCATGAAAGAATCACCACAATCAAGATAATAAATGTATCCATCCTTCTCCAAAAATTCCTCCTGCCCCTTGATAATATTTCTCTCCTGCCCTCCCCTAACTTTCTCTCATGGTCAGGCAACAATTTTTGGCTCTCTGTCACTATATGATAGTTTTCACTTTCTATAATTTTATGTAAATGTAATCATTACATATATATATATATATATACACATATATATGTAGTTAGTTAGATTTATAAAAGTATACTCTTTTTCGTATGGCTTTTTCACTTAATATAGTTATTCTTATATTCATCCATGTAATAGCAAAAGTTCATTCTTTTTTATTGTTGAGTAGTGTTCCATTGTATGGATACACCACAGTTTGTTTATCCATTAGCATTTGTGTTGTTTCCTACTTAGGCTATTACAAATAAAGCTGCTATGAAAATTAATGTACAAGTCTTTATGTGAACATATGCTTTCATTTCTCTTGGATAAATACCTAGGAGTCCAATGGCTGGATATGGTAGTCATATTTAACTTTTTAACAAACTGCCAAACTGTTTTCCAAAGTGGTTTGAGCTTTCTTTATTCTCACCAGTAATGTATGAGAGTTCCGTTTGGTTCATATCCTTGCCAGCACTGGTATGGTCAATCTTTTAATTTTAGCCATTGGAACAGGTGTGTAGTGTGTCTCATTGTGGTTTCAATTTACATTTCTTTAAGGACTAGTGACTTTGAATAACCTCTCATGTGCCTGTTTGGTATCCTTATATCTTGTTGCTAAAGTGTCTGTTCAAAAATAATTTTAAAAAACTTTCAATAAGGTAAGTAATATTCAGCTGGTACTCAGATATGTCAAACTCACTAACATGATATACAAATGACTGAAATTTGGGAAAAACTGCTTTAAAGTTTATCCTAATTACTTTAAAACTGTGCTCCACAGAAAACTAAGTTTTACATGGAGGTGCCTTCACTATTGGCAATGGGTGAGCAAGGAGAGGTGAGCAAACAACTTTAGGAAGCCCAGCCTTGGGATCAACCACAGCAGCTCATGTTATTTATTTATAGGAAATAGGAAACTTCACAAAATGTAAAGAAGACAATAATCATCTGTGTTTGTGTATCCTTTTACTATACATTCTCTACTCTTTTTCTATGTTCATATACATTATTTTATAAATGAGATTATGTCATAATTTTATATACTTCTTTAAGAAATAAATACTGGGAAATGTTTATTTTCCATCTTAAATAGTCTTTAAAAGTTGATTTTTGAGACTCAGATATTTATTTAAGCTGTGAGCCTCAGTTTCACTTCTACAAAATGAAAGTTGGACTATATGATATCTAACATACTTTCCTGGTCTAACAGTCCTTGATTCTGTTAAGTGAACCAGCTAGAGGCTCCCAAATGGCTTAAAAAAATCAATCCCTCCTTATTCATGCTGGAAGACACTATACGTACGTATGAAGCTGCCTGTGTGAAACCAGCTCCATATACAGCAACAACAGTAATTTCGAACATCAGCCCATATCAGTACAGTTTGGTTCAAATTTGAAAACACTGTTCTTTTATGACCACAGTGTCTTATTATGTACGGAATGCTTCTTCTAATTAGTCACTGCCCTCACTTTACCTCAGCTTTGGCTGCTCTGGACAATGACTGCCTGTCTATTTAAAGCACCTCCCAGGGGGCTTCCCTGGTGGCGCAGTGGTTGAGAGTCTGCCTGCCAATGCAGGACACACGGGTTCGAGCCCTGGCCTGGGAAGATCCCACATGCCACAGAGCAGCTGGCCCCGTGAGCCACAATTACTGAGCCTGCGCGTCTGGAGCCTGTGCTCCACAACAAGAGAGGCTGCGATAGTGAGAGGCCCACGATGAGGAGTGGCCCCCACTTGCCACAACTAGAGAAAGCCCTCGCATAGAAACGAAGACCCGACACAGCCATAAATAAATAAATAAAAATTTAAAAATTAATTAAAAAATTAAAAAATTAAATAAAACAAAAAAATAAATAAAGCACCTCCCAGGACTCTACAAAGTAGATTTTGTTTATGTCATATAGCTCATGTTAGACAATGCCCCTTCAAATTTTGTGAGACTCTGTTATGCTATTTTTTGTTATGTAGTAACAGATAAAGAGACAAAATTTCACTTTATTGACATAGATTTTATAATGAATTAAGGATAATTATAGTCTGTACTTTGTTGAAAGTTGTGTATTACTATATTCCATTCTACTTTACCTTAGCTGAGATTTAAAGGACAACAGTTCCACCTGTCTTTATATCTGGAGGGTCTTCAGGATCTAGGTGAAGGGTAATTCATTCATCTCATTTCACAAACATTTATTAAGGACATACATGTGCTAGTGTATATAGTAGGTGCTTAAGATATAAAAATAAACAGAATGTGTTCTCTCTCCTTAAGAGTCTCAGTCTGGTAGGGGAGAGAGTGATAATGAGAAACAGTTGCTGCAGCTACCTGAGTGTGCTGATGAAAGAAGGCCCAAAGTCGTCAAGTTAAAAAAACAAAAAGGAATTCACAGGGATTATCTTTGAGGAAACTGCCAAATGCTACTCTACTGTGCTTAATAGTGTTCCTCCCAAATTCATGTCTTTCTTGAAACCTCAGAATGTGAATTTATTTGGAAATAGGGTCATTGAAGGTACAATTAGTTAAGATGTGATCATATTAGAGTAGAGTGAGCCTTAATCTAATATGCTCGGTATCCTTATAAAAAGAGAAGAGACCCAGAGCAGAGTCACACAGGGAGAAGGCAACCATGCAACAAATCAAGGAAGAGAATGGAGTGGTGCATCTACAAGCCAAGGAATGCCAAGGGTTGCTAACAAATACCAGAAGTTAGAAGAGGCAAGAATGAATTCTCCCTTACAAGTTTTAGAGGGAGCCTGGCCCTACCTACACCTTGCTTTTGGACTTCTGCCCTCCAGAGCTGTGAGACAATAAACTTCTGATTGTTTTAAGCTGCCAGTGGTGGTACTTTGTTAAAGATGCCCTAGGAAACTAATCCAGATACGTAGAAGCTCACTAAGTAGACTGAGGAGAAAGATCTTCCAGGTAAAGGTAACAGTATGTTTAAAGGCAAAGGAATGGAAGAGTATTCAGAGTCCCATCAATACAACTGAGTTACTTAAATTCGACATGATATGTGTGGTTAAATGAATAATGAATACACAACCAGTGTGTGATGATCCTCATCATGCCATGCAATTGAGTATATCTGTCTCAGAATGAACAAGAGAAATGAGACACAAACTTTAGCCTGTTTTTTTTTTTTTTTCTTTAGCCTGTCGCTTATGCCTCCCATCATTGAGTGTTTTGCTAATTGGAGGGTTAATACAGTTGTTAAACATAGTTTAAAAAAAAATGTGCCTCTAAAATAAAAATGTGCCTCCAAACACTTCATCTGGTACTCAATTAAAGAAAAAGATATCTATTCCAATATGAACTAAACATTGGATATATTTTAATTACTAAGAGGTCATTAAAAGGTTTCCAATTTAGCACCTTTCTAATGGGTTTTCAAGGGTAATTTTGGCTCTTCCTAATTTTTGTCTACCCACTGAATTGACCTAACTTCTCAGTAAGATTCTACTTCACTGTAAAAGACAGGTGATGCCCAGTTTTCTGTTTCTATAAGTCTCAAAACTGGAGGTATGCAATTATCATTTTCTTCTTTACCAAGCTAATGAAATATTGAGAAAGTTTACAAAGCTATTTTTCACAGTTTGTTCATGTATGATCCTTTTAAGGATAAAAAGAACTGCCATGTATATTAAATAGCTACATATATTTGCACACATTTATATAACATATGAACATATATATGCATATGTGTGTATATAGAAACAGGGGGAAGCTCAGATGGAAGAAATTAAGGAATTTTCTGAAGTTCATAGATTAATGATGGGAAAATCTAGGATATTAATTCAGATACTCTAATTTCAAATTTAGCATTTTTCCCACTTAAATAGGATGACTAATTGTATATACATGATTTTCTAGCACAGAGGTTCTTAAACAGGAAATTTTTGTTTTCCAGGCAACATTTGACAATGTCTGGAGACATCTTTGGTTGTCCCACTGAGGGGATATTGCTGGCATCTGGTGAATAGAGGTCAAGATACCTCTGAAAATTTTACTATATATAGGACATCTGCACAGAAAAAGAGTTATCCAGCCCAAAATGTCAATAGAGCCAAGGTTGGAAAACTGTGATCTAGCATAATGGCTAATAATAAATATCTTTATTAAATATTTACCATATGCCAAGCACTATGCTAAATAATTCATTTCTAAATAGTGGTTTCTTTATCCTCAAGATATTCCTGATTTGGTACATAGCATTATGAATCCCATTTTACAAATAAGAAAATTAGGATTGGAGAAATTAATTTGCCCCAGCAAATGATGGGTCTAGAACTCAAACACAGGTGTTTTTGTTGCCAAAGGCTATACATTTAACTGCTACATTCTAAATATCTCACTGACAGAAAGGTCATCATATGATACAATGTGTTTCTAAATGACTTTCTGTTAAATATTATTTTGTAGTATAGTTGCCTTTGCCTGACAACAATTATTGTATCCCTTGTAAGAAGATGATACAGTGTAAAATTTGCTGAGATCAGTTGGCATAACAAAATCAATCTCATAATGAACACAGGGTCATGTTTTCCTGCCTGAAAAATAAATGTTTCTACCTGAATTATACTTTGGAGAACTAGAAATATAATTTTAAAATCCTTCTACCTCTTTTAATATAAAATGTATAAGGTACTTCTGTGATCACTCAGTCAGTAACTTTTATCCAGCTATATTATGGTTAAGAAAAATTTATCAATAAATTTATCAATAATAGCAGACTGCATAATTCAGAACAAAATTCCCACTGTGAACAACAGAAAAACAAAGGAAGATAATATAATAAAATAGTGAAAAGTCACAGGGTCAAGATCCAGGAGAAAAAGGTAACCTAGGAAGTGAGCCCTCAATTTGGAGCACTTTTCCTCTAGGGTCATATGTCAATTCTTGAAGAGATGTCTGAGAGCCTGAGACTGAGCAGTACTTTTAACAGTTTTGTACAGCTAGACAGAAAAAAATGGAGGCTAGTACCTGCCAAAAGAAAACAAACAAACAAAATAGTAAATGTCTCTGTGCTTTGGGCTGAGACCCAAAGGGCCACACCTTAAGAATCAGAGTGTACAAAAATAATCTGTTTTTATTCCAGGAACTGAAGTCCAGTGTAAAACACATCTATCTATCCCTTAAATTGGATTAAGGTAAACCAAGATTGTTATTCCCTCACCAGTAAAGAAGCAAATCTAAATCCTCTGTGGAGAAAAATAATATTATACTATGCTTCGAACTATTTCACAATTTTTTATATACAAATTTTCAGCACTCAATCAAAAATAACCAAGCACACGAGCGAAAAAGAGAACAGAAACAAAACTTTCCATAAACAATAGACCTCTAATAGAAGTGATTGAGAAGAAATAGATACTGGAATTATCAGAAATAGATTTTAAAATAATTATGCTTATTATGATACAAGACATAAAAGAGAAGCATGAGCATTTTGACACACAACTGGAAACTTAAAAAAATAAGGAACTAAGTTGAAGATAAGTATAGGATTAATGACCTTGAACCTAAGTCAGAAAAGTAAAATAAAACAAAACAAAGCAAAAACCAAAAAATACCCAGAATGAAACACCGGGAGACAAAGGGGTGGGCAATAAAGAAAAGGAAGTAAAAGGCAGGAGGGTACAGAATACATTGAGAGGATCTAACATACTTGTAACTGAAGTCCCAGAGGAGGAGAGCAAGTAGGGTAGAAACATTATTTGGAGATAGTGGCTGAGAATTTTCCCAAACTGATAAAAGATATCATTCACAGATTTAGAAAGCTGAAGCTAAATTTAAAAAGAAAAGATAAAAAGAAGAAAATCATAACCAGGTACGTCAGAGTGACCATGTTGAGAGCCAAAGTCAAGGAGAAAAATCTCAAAAGCAGTTAACAGAGGAGCAGTGGGGGCTGAGGAAGCAGGATTTTACCTGCAGTTTTGTCAGTTTTGTCCACTGTTTCTCCAAAGTTTTGTTTCTGTTCTCTTTTCTTCTCAGATGCCTGGTTAGTTTTGATTGAGTGCTGGAGACTGTATACAAAAATTTTGTGATATAATTCCAAGCCTGTAAATATATTATCTTTCTCCACAAAGATTTATGCTTGCTTCTCACAGGTAACTAGGGACTAACTCTCTTGACCAGTTAGGCTGAGAGCTAAATTTTCAACATGAAGAATGGAAGGGCTTCCCTGGTGAAGCAGTGGTTGAGAATCTGCCTGCTAATGCAGGGGACATGGGTTTGAGCCCTGGTCTGGGAGGATCCCACATGCCGTGGAGCAACTAGGCCCGTGAGCCACAACTACTGAGCCTGCGCGTCTGGAGTCTGTGCTCCGCAACAAGAGAGGCCGTGAGAGTGAGAGGCCCGTGCACCGTGATGAAGAGTGGCCCCTGCTTGCCACAACTGGAGAAAGTCCTTGCACAGAAACGAAGACCCAACACAGCAAAAATAAATAAATTAATTAATAAACTCCTACCCCCAACATCGTTAAAAAAAAAAAAGGAAGCCCAAAGGCAACAGAAAGATAGTCTTCAAAGTTTTGAAAGAATAGGTTCTTCAAAAAGGAAGAAAAACTAAAGGAATTTGTTACCAACAGATCCATACCAAAAGAAATGTTAAAGTATGGAAAAGTATGCAGGTGAAAGCTCAGAAAGGCAGGAAGGAATGTTGTGCAAGACAAAGGTAAGTAGGTAAATCTAAATAAATGCTAATTGTATAAAAATTAACTGTACAAAAGAATTACAGTATATGACAAGGATGCCACCATCTACCACCATTTCAATTTAACATGAAACAAAAAAATCCTAACTAGGACAATAAGGCAGAATGAAGAAATAAAAATGTTATAAGTTTTAGAAAGCAACAAATATAGCTGTTGTTATTCTCAAATGTAATGATATGTACCTAGAAAATCTAAAAGAACCTACAGATAAATTGTTAGAATTAATAAATGTGTTTAGTAAGGATAAGACACATAAAAAGTAAATATTAAAAAATCAACTGCATTTCTATATACCTGTAACAAATACAAGTTTGTAGTTGTGATATTCTGATTTTTTAGTAAGAAATACATATTTGATCTTTGTTTCTATCTGGCACAGAACTACTAAAACCCTCGGAATTTCCAAAGTGGGGAGCATAATAAAGGTATCTTTGTTAATGAGGTGACTTTTGGAAAGGCCCTAGTCACTGAAGGATGGAAGCTTGTTGCCTGAGAAACCAACTCTGGAGTTGGAACTTTCAGTCCCACTTCCACCCCTGACTTCTGGGGAAGCGGGTGATGCTGGAGACTGAGTTTAATAACCAATGGCCAAAGATTTCATTGATCATGCCTAGGTAATGAGGTCTCCATAAAAAACCCAAATAACAGGGTTTGGAGAGCTTCTGGGCTTGTGAACACATGGAGATTTGGGGAGAGTAGTGCTCAGAGAAGGCATCGAAGCTTCTCATCCTTTCCTCATACCTTGCCCTGTGGACCTCTTTCATCTGGCTCTTCCTGAATTATATCCTTTTAAAATAAACTAGTAATCTAGTGAGTAAACTGGTTTCCTGAGTTCTGTGAGTCACTGTAGCAAATTAGTTGAACACAAGGAGGGGGGTCATGGGAGACTCTGATTTATACCCAGTTCATTAGAAACACAGGTAATAATTTGGACTTGCTATTGGCACCTAAAATGGAGGGCAGTCTTGTGGGACTGAGCTCTTAACTATGGAATCTGATGCTATCTCCAGGTACACAATGTCAGAATTGAGTTAAATTTACAGACACCTAGCTGGTGCCAGGGAATTTCTTGGTGTGGGGGAAAAAACCCACACTAGAAATTAGTAACAGGATCTTAGAAATAAATGGTTGTTATAGTATTTAATAGAGTCACCTCCATGACTTCATATCTCAGAACAAAGCTGAATTAAGAATGCATGATACTTTTTACTTGTATGGCTGACACATCTATTTTTTTATATGTTACATGAAAAATTATCCTTTTATGAGGCATACCTTAGACAAAGTTCTGAAACACTTGGATTTGTCTTTAGCCCTCCTTGCGTCAAGTCCCCTCCCCATCCCACCCTTGTTTTGTTCTCTCTTAATATCATCAGGACCTCAGGACTTTCCTTCCATTACAGCCATCAGTACCTGCCCTCTGGGAAGGATCTGAGAGGGCTTTAGAATTATGGAATGTTAGGGCTGGAAAAAATCTTAGATTATCTTGTTCAACCCCTCTCATTTTACAAATGAGCAAACTGAAGACCAAAGAGGCCAACATACTTGCTCTAAATTACCTGCACTACGGTAGAAATGCCTTAGTAAACCATCATGACCATAGGCATTTCACTTAACACATTTTAAGAATGCTTCTAGCTAAAGAGAAGGATCTTTATAACGTGGTTTCAGCTTTTAGCTAGCCCAAAGGGACATTTGCAGATCAAAGAGGCTGTTTTACGTACACAAAATTACATACTTTTGCTGCAATCTCTCAGAACATTATTTTTGCCCCAGCTTCCAAAGGGCAAGTATGAATGAAGGTCTATTCCTAAAGTCAGTAACCTCTGACTGAGTGCCCAAAGTAATTTTAGGTGGCATATATTGTATTTATGGTCACCTTCTATCCTATCCTTATCATTCAAGAAAGTGATCAACTGATTAACAACTCCTGCTTTGAGACTCTGGGTCTAGTTGCCCCCTAGTCAAATCTACTCAACAACCTCTTTACTGAATTTTCATATTATTAACTTTTTTTCATTTTGTTTTCTTGTGTTCCCTATATTTTCTTTTAATAATGATAATTTTTGCTTCTTTCATATATGTGTGTGAAAGAACAAAAATAATTTTTGCTTCTTTCATATATGATTTATTTTGTTCTCTTTTCTGATTGAATGATTACATACAATTTTAATTTACCTAGAATTTAAGAATTATATAAATTGTTTTTATACTCTTGATCTTCTTTGATTTTCTTATATAAATCCTACTTTGGTCATGATATATGTTTGTTTTCTTCTTTTACCATTTAATATACTTTTGAATTAAACTTTCTAGTAATTTATCTCAGATGGTGGCATCTTCATTCATAAATGAGGTAGGGCTGTAGTTTGTTTTCTATGGAAGGCAGGAAGTGTAATGGTTAATAGCTTGTTTTCTAGAACCAAGTTACCTGGCTTGCATTCCAGTTCCACCATTTACTGATTGTGAGATCTTCGAGAAGTTACTTAACATCTCTGTGTCTAAGTTTTCTTATTTGCAAAGAGTGATAATATGCATCTATCTCATAAGCATTTTGTGAGAATTAAATGGATTTATCTTCCTAAAACAGTTAAATAGCGCTTGTTATACTAAAAGGTCGTTTTGAGTATTAGCTATTTTAATATCATTCTCTAGCCAGGTTTTGGTATCAATATGTTAACCTCATAAAATATACTTGGAAGTGATCGTTCTTTTTCTAGATCTGGAAACACTTAGAAAGCAGAAGAATTATTTATTCCTTGAGGATTTGAAATAACTCAGTTATGAAATCATCTGGAAGCTGTATCTTTTGGAGAGGGTAGTGCTTTGACAAATTCATATTTTCTTCCCCTTTTTGGAGTAATTTTGGAAATGGGTGTTTTACTGGAAAATTACACTTACTATTTACAAAATATTGAGATGTTTCAAATATATCAATATAGAGTTTTGTTTTCAATCTTTTTCCTGTTGAGGTTTAAACAATAGTTCATTTTGTGGCATTTTCAAAGAGTCAGGTTATGGTTTTGTTTACCAACTTATTCTTTATGTGTTTATTTCCCATTCATTCCTGGTGTCATCTTTTAAAATTATTTTCTATTCTTGGGTTTCAATTTTCTAACTTATTAAGTGAAATGTTTAGTTTGATTTTTGGTACCTTTCTGGCAAAGTGCTTTAAAAGTGTGAAGAAATGGCTAAGACATGTTTCTCCTTTCTATTTTTCTAGTTTTAGCATGCTATATTTATATTTTATTGTTTAGGATTACATTCCCATTCATTAGTTTATCTATTCACTCACAAATATTTATTTAGAACTGGACACTGTCCAGGGTGCTGGCAGTGGGGGTAGGACAGTGAACAGTAAATAGGACACTGTCATTGCCAAGAAAAAAATAATTCAGTGGTTAAATGTCCTTTGAGGAGAAGGAGATGTTCTTCCTCTTTCTTGGGGTCTGAACTGATTGAATTCTACTATGTAACATTTTGGGTCAATCATGATCAGGAGTCTTTATTAAACGTTTTGACAATTTTAACTTAACATAAATGTATTATTGTTGTTGTTATTTATAGGGGTTTATACAAGTTTTTTGTTTTTAAATCAACTACCTACTAATGCATCTTAGAAAATATGGTAACTAAGTAAATTAATTGGTAGTTAGGAAAACTTGACTTGGACTTTCTGGGGGTAAGATAATGAAAAAATTTGTATTTGTAGACCTTTCCTTGTCCAAAAATAAAAAACTATTAAAAATTAAAAATAAGTTTAAAACAGTGACAACTACAGACATGGCTGAAAGAAAAATTTATTATGGCAGCAGGATTTAAACAAATAGCTATATAACCAAGCCAGGGAAAGAGAACCAGAATATGATAGGCATCCTCCATCCATACCATAAGCAGCTGGGGGAAAGAAGATGAATTGAATCCTAAAAAGGATCACTGATCTCCATCCCTTCATGCCTCCCCTCCCCTCCTACATACAATCACCACAGTTTGAAGAAAAAGGGAGAAATGAAGATGTCAGCTCAGGCAAAACATACCAAATCCATTGAGAGTATAAAATACAAACCACTTTCTATCAGTGAGGTAGGCAAGTCCATCAAGGCTCACCCTCTGGGAGGCAGGCTAGGTAAGAAGTCTAAAAAATTATAATAATTCCTAAATTAATTGATCTTTTAAAAGTTCTTTAGGGATCTAATATAGAGGATGCCAGAAAAGAAAATACGATAAAATCATCTGAGAGAAGAGGCACTTGGACAACTAAGGTAAAATCCAATTAATTTTCTTTTCTGTGAACTAATGTTTTGTAGTTAAAAAATAATGTCTGAATGGGAGGGAATTGTGAATTACAGCTGTTGAAAGATAGTGAGGGAGTTGAAGATCTGGGATTCTCTATTTAAATTTGCTGAATGGGGGGAATGAGCTATTTCCTAAGAGTAGCTCCATGTAAAATAAATAAATAAATAAGACCCCCCAAAAACTATGTCCTGGCTGGGAGCAGTGAACTAAGGCACTGAAATTTTTTAAAAGACAATTTTTGTAATTTTTTTGTATAATGTACATTTAGAAAAATGCATAAATCATAACTGTACGTCTCAATGAATTTTCACAAAGTTAAGACATCCATGCAATCACATCAAGAAACAGAACATTGCTAGTGCCTCAGACATTTCCCTGGGCTCCCTTCTAGTCATTTTCTACTTCTCCCAAGAGTGACCATTATTTTAACTTCTAATTCCATAGATTAATTCTGCCTGTTTTTGAACTTACATAAATGGAAGATTACTATAATAGATTCTGTATTAGTGTGCTTGAGATGCCATTAAAAAACAAAAAGAGGGCTTCCCTGGTGGCGCAGTGGTTGAGAGTCCGCCTGCCGATGCAGGGGACACGGGTTCGTGCCCCGGTCCGGGAGGATCCCACATGCCGCGGAGCGGCTGGGCCCATGAGCCATGGCCGCTGAGCCTGTGTGTCCAGAGCCTGCGCTCCGCAAGGGGAGAGGCCACAACAGTGAGAGGCCTGCGTAACGCAAAAAAAAAAAAAAAAAAAAAGAACAAAAAAACCACAAAGAACAAAAAAAACACATAGTCTGGGTGGCTTAAACAACAGAAATTTAATTTCTCACAGATCTTGCTGCGCGCTCACATGGCAGAGAGAGAAAGCAAGTGAGCTCCCTAGTGTGTCTTCTTATAAGGACACTAATCCTATCTAATTGTGGCCCCATTCTTTGAGCTTATTTAACCTTAATTATCTCCTAAAGGCCCTATCTCCAAATACAGTCATAATGGGGGTTAGGGCTTCAACATATGAATTCTGGATGAACATATTTAATCCATAACAAATTTCTCTCTATTTTTTGCTCAACATTATCTTTGTGAGATTCATCCATGTTATAATGTGGAGTTTTAGTTTGTTCATTCTTATTACTGTATAGTATTCCATTGCATGAGCATATCACATTTTATAGTTGAGGTATTCTTGAGTGGTTCCCAGTTTAGAAATGCTATGAACCTGTTTTATATGTCTTTTGGTGAACATGTGAAACATTTCTGTTGGGTATATATCTAGAAGTTGAATTTCTGGGTCAGTGAGTATACATATTGTCAGATTCTGTGGCTAGGTGCTAGCAAACAATTTTCCGAGATGGCCGTTTGGATTTTTTTTTTTTTTTTTTTTTGGCCACACAGCATGTGGGATCTTAGTTCCCTGACCAGGGATTGAACCCCTGCCCCCTGCAGTGGAAGCATGGAGTCTTAACCATTGGACGACCAGGAAAGTCCCTGGATCTCCTCTTGTGTGAGGTACTCATTGAAGTCTTTTGTCCATTTTCTTATATGGTGAATTTCTAACAAAATGATATGAGAGAGCACATAGGCAAGGTCATCTACCTGTGGTTGTCCAAAGCTGGACTTAATTCTTCCAATTCATGCATAATTAGAAAAATGAGGGTATTCATACCAAAGCTCTGAGGAAGAAACAAATGGGTCTCAGCACCATGGGAGGAAGACAAGAAGAATGTATCAAAGTTATTTAGGACCAAAATAAGGTTTTGACAAAACAACATAAATAAATAATAATTAAGACAAAAAGAAATGGCATGAAAGCTACATAAAAAGCACTACAATAAAAATCATTAAAGGGCTTCCCTGGTGGTGCAGTGGTTGAGAGTCTGCCTGCTGATGCAGGGGACGCGGGTTCGTGCCCCGGTCCGGGAAGATCCTACATGCCGTGGAGTGGCTGGGCCAGTGAGCCATCGCCACTGAGCCTACGTGTCCGAAGCCTGTGCTCTGCAACAGGAGAGGCCACAACAGAGAGAGGCCTGCGTACCGCAAAAAAAAAAAAAAAAAAAAAAAAAAATCATTAAAGAAAAGAATATAGTATTAAAAAAACCCAACAAGTGAAATATATTGTATTAAAAAAAGGCCTAAGAAATAAAAGTAAATTCCACACTGTATTAGTGTCCTAGGGCTGTCATAACAAATTACCACAAACTGGGTGACTTAAAATAACAGAAATGTATTATCTCACAATTCTAGAGGAACAGCTTCTGGTGATTGCTGGAAATCCTTGGCAATCCTCTCTATCTGTGGACCTGTGGAAAACAAGTTATCTACTTCTAAAATACAATGGAGGGACAGGTATAGGATAGATGTTCCCTTTCTTATAGGGATAAATTGGAAGGAATAAAGGGGTCACTGGTCCCAAGCAAGTCTGAAACCCAGCAGGACAAATTCCATTAGGTTCAAAGCCTGGGAATAATCAGTTAAGACTTGATGTTCTGTCCTCTGGGCCTACGGCAGTGACCTCACCCTCTCAGCCTGTGGTAATGGCTCTGTTTCTGGCCTCTGCCTTTGCATCTGCCACTCTGCCCTTGGATTCATTCTTCTTTTTCCTTGAAGGTTAGCACAATTTTGCAGCCAAGTAGATTTATCAGCCCATTTTTTTTTTTCTTGTACAGTCCTAGAAGTCTGACAGTCTTCCTTCATTTTGTCCCATCTCTATCCTTTTCAGTCCAGTCTGTCAGTGTTTCTGCTGGTATAACAGTCTCGGAAGCCTTGTTGGTCTCCCATGCAATTCACAGCAATTCATGCCATCAGACAAGAAAATCCTCACAGACCTTTCCTTGATAACCTCATCTCTATTCCTGGGCTTTTGTTGAGATGGTTGATTTGATTCATGTGTTACATACCTAATTTCTTTAGCAAAAGTTTGTCTAGAATACTTGGTTCTGTCTCTAGCGCATGCTTTCTGGTTAGACTAAGAATTTTCCAAATCATCAAATTCTGGTTCCTTTTTGTTTAACAGTTCCTTCTTCAATTTATCTCTTTCTTCTCACATTTTACTATAAGCAGCAAGGAGAAACTATGTGAAACCTTCCATACTTTGCTTGGAAGTATCCTCAGCTAAATATCCAAGTTCTTCTCTTAGAAGTTTTGTTTTCCATCAAACTATAGAACACAATTCAGCCAAAGTTTATTTGACTTTATAACAAGGATCATCTTTCTTCCATCTGACAATAACACATCCCTTATTTCCATCTGAGATCTCACCAGGGGCATCTTTGATGTTCCCTTTTCTACCAAACTTCTGTTCATGATGATATGGGTATTTGCTAAGATTTTTCTCTACTGTGCTCCTAACTTCCATCTGAGCCCTCAGCAGAATTGCTTGTCACATACATATTTCTACCAACCTTCTCCTCAAGGCAATCTAATTTTTTCTATGAAATGCCTCAACATTCTTACAGCCTCTACCCATTTCCCAATTTGAAAGCCACTTCCACATATGTAGATATTTGTCACAGCAGCACTTCACTTTCTAGTACTAACATCTGTATTAGTTTCACAGAGCTGCCATAACAGATTACTACAAACTGAGCAGCTTTAAAAAAATGCAAATGTATTCTCTCACATTTCAGGAGGCCAGGAGTCCAAAATCAACAGGGTTGGTTCATTCTGGAGTTTGAGGGAGAAACTCTCCCATGCTTCTCTCCTGGCTTCCAGTGGCTGCTGGCAATGCTTGGCACTCCTTGGCTCATAGAAGTGCTGCTCCTACTCTGCATCCACCTTTACATGGGCTTCTTCTCTGTGTCTCTCTGTCCTTTTCTGTCTTCAGTAAAACAACCTCATGGGATTTACAGTCCACTCTAATCCAGCACCATCTTACCTCAATTCTTAGATGAATTACATCTGCAAAGACCCTATTTCCAAATAAAGTCATATTCTGAAGTTCTGGATGGACATGAATTTTGGGGGGACACTATTCAACCTACTACACATACCATGAGATATTTGACCATAGGAAAATCAAGAAGAACATGAATTCAGTTTTAAAAAAATGAAGTAACAGAAAAAGATGAAATGTGAGATTTCAGGACTAAGGAAACAAACTGAGCATGCTTAATATGAAAGTAATGAATAAATTAGAATTAGTAAGGATTATAATAGACATGTTAAAGATAGAGTTTTTTTGAAAAGCTTGGTATAATCACAGTGATTTTATATAAAAGAGACAAAGAGATTAAAGCAATTAGAGGGCATGTAATAGATATGAAGAACAAAAATCAATTCCACAGGGCTTCCCTGGTGGCAAGGGAAGCCTGCCATTGCAGGGGACACAGGTTCGAGCCCTGGTCCAGGAAGATCCCACATGCCGCAGAGCAACTAAGCCCATGAGCCACAACTACTGAGCTTGTGCTCTAGAGCCTGTGAGCCACAACTTTTGAGCCTGCGTGCCACAACTGCTGAAGCCTGAGCACCTAGAGCCCGTGCTCTGCAACAAGAGAAGCCACTGCAATGAGAAGCCCGTGCACCGCAACAAAGAGTAGCCCCCACTCGCCGCAACTAGAGAAAGCCCACGTGCAGCAACAAAAACCCAATGCAGCCAAAAATAAATAAATTTTTTAAAAGATTTTTAAAAAAATCTTGACCAATACAGATACTAATTAAAAAAAATCAATTCCACACAAAGATCTTCAGCATTTATGAATAAGATAAACTAAATACTGAAATAGAAAAAAGTATTCAAAGGTAGAATATTTATTTTTATAAGAGGAAGGAAGAACTGAAACTACAGATTAAAGAGCTCACCATGTTCTAGGAAAAACTAATACAAGGTATTCATTATCAAGGGATATTATGAAGAATTTACTGAAATTCAAGGCCAAAGAATTCTGTAAGTATGTAGGTTTAAAAAGGCTACCTTCAGGAAATTGCAGACTTCCTCTGATTTTACTGTGAGGCAATCTCTATTAAGCTCTGAGGAAAGAGTTAATAAAAAATTTTATGCAAGTCTTGCCAGGTAAGCACAAAAGCAAAGAGTATTAAACCAATGCAAAAATCTCAAGAAATAATCTCACTACAGTCTCTCTCTCCTGTGATTACAATGAAAAAAAAAAACCCTCTGAACAATAAACAAACAAAAATGTTCTGAATTGTTCAAGGACTCCAAAAAGAAACAAAAACAATTAGATTGTAGGGAGCAAAAACTGAGTGAAATGGTCCACATGGGGTGAGTTCCCATTTATTTATAAATTTATCTTTCCTTTGTGGCTCTATGCATGTACAGGTCTGACCTTAACCAACAGACAGCAAGGTCTTCAAAATGGAACAGAGCTTTGAACCACATGCCCAAGCCTCAGCTTTAACCAGGGAATAATGCCCTCTGGAACAATGCCTACAGAGGAACAACCCAAACAAACACTTAAAAAGAGCTGAACTGAAAACTGGACTACTCAAAAAATTCTCATATTAACACATGAACTATAAATGCCTGGGCATTTGAGATTAGCCAAGTCTCAGAAAACTGAACAGAGATTTGAATTACCACTCATAAAATGAGACAGATCTTACTGTTTAAATCATATTGGTTTCTCTAGAGGATTGCAATAGGACTCAGTCTACACAACATACTTTTCATAATATCCAGGATACAATAGAACATTACTCTACATACACAGAACCAAGAGTATATGTCCAACTCTCAAGAAAAAAAGAAAATGAGTATCTGTTAGCCCTGAGATATACATAATACATCAGATATTATATATTATAACTATGCAACATGATGTAAAAAAACTCTCCTGAAAAAAAAATGGAATGAGTGAAAGTCTCATGTGATAAGTAGAGACTATAAAAAAGAACCACAAGAAAATTTTAGAAATGATAAATATAATAAATTAAAACAAAAAACTTACTGATAGATAGGCTCACAAGTTGAATGGAGATGACCAAGGAACAAGTCAGTAAACTAGAAGATAAGTCAATACAAGTTATCCAACCCAAAGAATAAAGAAAAAAGATTAAAAATATTTTTTAAAAAACTCTCAGCTCTCAGGGACCAATGAGACAACCACAAAAGGTCTAACATGCATGAATAGACTCCCAGAGAGTCAGTGCAAGAGATAAGGAGGCACAAAAAATAGCTGAAGAAAACAATGGCTGAAAATTTTCAAATTTGGTAAAAGACATAAATTTATGGATTCAAGAAGATCAGCAAAGGGACCCTGGCAGTCCAGTGGTTAGGACTTGGTGCTTTCACTGCTGAGGGCCCTGGTTCAGTCCCTGGTTGGGGAACTAAGATCCCATGAGACATGCAGTGCGGCCAAAACAACAACAACAACAGCAACAATAAACTGCCAAAAAGCAGATCAGCAATCCCCAAACAGGATAAACAAAAAATACCATGGAAAACAAGAGAAATAGAAAATACTTTGGACTGAATTATAATGAAAAGATAACATATCAAAATTTATGAGATAAAGCTAAAGTTGTGATATGAGGGAAACTTGAGACTTTAAATACTGATATTACAAAAGAAGAAATATCTAAATCAATGCCTAACATTAAAAAATAAACCCAAAGTCAGTAGAAGAAAGGAAATAATAAAGAATAGGAACCAACAGAATAGAAAACAGACAAGAGGGAAAAGAAAAAAAAAGTTGGTTCATTGAAAAGACCTACAAAATCAACCAACTCTTAGGTAAAGTGATCAAGAAAAAAGAAAAAGAGAATCAATTGTTATGATCAGAAATAAAAAATAGATCAGCAAAGAGCCTACAGTTATTAAAGGATAATTAATTTTAAAAAACCCTCAAACCACAACTACCTGAAAATTTACACACTTAAAAGACCTCTTTGGTAAAGAAGAAATCAAACCAAATTTGCTGAAAACATATTAATAGTACTCTCTGAAAAAATAGTTCAAATGGTTTTATAGATAATTTCAACCTGATTTTAAATATTTCAATGAATAGTAAAGGAAGGGAAGCTTCCAACTTCTACTCGCTAGCCCAGGAGAAAAATAATACCAAAATTTGCACCCCTCCCCACATTACAAAACTAATCTCACTTATAATATTGATACAAATATCTTTTTAAAAATTTGAAAATAGCATTAAGTGGTCAATTAAGGAATACTACTTTTTGGCCTGATGAAGTTCATCCTAAGAATGCAAAAATGTTTACACACTGGAAATTAATTAATATAATTCCTCATAATACTGGGCTAAAGGAGGAAAAATGATTATCTTATTCCTAATAGGACATTTGTTGAAGATATTTGACAACAGCATAAAGAAACTACTTAATGGAGAAACATTATAAACTTTCAAACTGAAGTCAGGGCAAGGATTCCCAGTGTTAGGTCTATTACTAACAATGTTCAGGAAGTAATAGCCAATATGAATTAAACAAGAGAAATCAGTGACATAGATACTGGAAGGAAAAAAAGAAATGGAAAACAGAGACAAAATTATCATTTGCAGGTGAAATGACTTATCTACCTAGAAAATTTAAAAGAATCACCATAAAACACTTTTACAATTAATAAAATAAATTGTATCAAGATGACTACTTGCAAAATTAACATATAAAAGTTAAAACCTTTCCTAATAGTAAACAACAACATGTTAGATAAAAAAGGAAGAAAAGATCTCATTTACAATGGTTATAAAAAGATAAGTACTTAATGAGAAATGTATAGAATTTATAGGACTTTTATGACTGTGCTTATAAAACTCTATTGAGATTGATAGAGGAAATGATATTTTGTTTATGGATAGGTTAAAAAATGATCAATTAACAATAAATTATGAACTTAAGTCAATCAATCTCATTAAAACACCAAAAGATTTTAGGGGGAATTAGAGAAAATATTTGTTAGCAGAGTAACTTTGTGAGAGTAAACGTGAATATAGAAAGAACAATTCTGGAAAAGAAAAGCAGCAAAAGAAGAATAGTGTTTACTTGATAAGAAAATGTATAATCAAGTTAAAAACCTAAAAGAATTTGGTACTGTAGAAGAAATAGATCTAGGAAACATAATAAAGAGTCCAATAATAGATACATTTATGCAAAATCAGTATGATATGAGGGTGGCATGTCAAATCAGTGGAGAAAGAAAAGATGCACAAATAGTGTTGGAAAAATATGTTAGCAGCTTGAAAAAATAAAGTTGATTCCTTACCTAATACTAATATCAAAATAATTTCTAGGTACATCAGAGATTTAAAAATAAAATAATAAAATTATTAGAAGAAAATGGTGAACTTATGTATAATCTTATTATGGGGAGGCTGTAAGCAGGACACAAAACACTAAAGCCATAAAGGAAAAAGTTAAAAAATTGTACTGCAAAAAGACTCTAAGAGTAATTTTGTAAAACAATAAAAGCAAAAAAAACCCAACAACAACAAAAACAAAACAACCAAAATGACTAACTTGGAAAAGTACTTGTAAGAGATATTACTTACAAATGGTGATTTTTCTAAACTTACAAATGGTTTACACACATTGCCACATAAAACAAAATATAGTAGAAAAACATGCAAAGGTGATAAGTACTTAATGGAAAAAGAAATAAAAATGACCAAAAAACATGAAAAAATATTCACTTTCATTCATAATTAGCGGAAGCAAAAATGATAATCTTTTTCATCTTTTAGATTAAAAATTTTTTTTAAGTTTGCTAACATTCAATGTTGGAGAGGGTATGAAGAAACAGACACATTCATACATTTCTGGTGGGAAAATAAAATATACCATCTCTTTGAAAGGTAATTTGGCAACAGTTATTCAAATTGAACAATATGAAGATTCAAACACTCTTTGGTGTATAATGCAATTTGTGTAAAACATTAAACATGTGTATACCTTTGTGTGTGTGTGTGCATATGTGTGTGTACGTGTGTGTGTATATCTTTCCCCTATTCCCTGAAGGGTCCATAAGGAACTATTCTTATTAGTTACGTTTGGGGAGAAAGATTGGGCATGAAATGGGAAGAGAGATTTACTTTGCATTGTATATGTTTCTGTCTACTGACTTTTTAAAAAAATTTTAACATAGTTTATATCACCTAAAATAAAAAGTAATTAGCCAGACTCCCACCCTTTGCAAAACAAACAAGCAAACAAACAAAAAAGCTGGCTGACAGAAGGAATTCCATTATAAAAATTCTCTGCAACTAGTTTGCGTCAATTGTTCTGAACTTTTCTGACAGGAGAATTTGAAAGAGGAGATGGGAGCACTCTCATTCCTGACTGTTTATGCACTTTATCTCAGTGAAGATGAAAGCCAGAATGGTCATTATGACAGCCAACTCCATTTGACTAATTTCTCTAAACTCCTGAATTGAAATACTCTTTTGTTAAGATAATCTTGCAGAGCTAAGTAGTGTTCTTGTAAAATGACAAAGTCAAATTTCAAGTAGATTAAAAGAAGTGGTTCAATGAAAGTCTAGAAACATGTAGAGTTTTCATCTCTTTCTTCTTGCAGATTGAGACAGTACAGTGCTGCTGACAATCTCCATTTCTCTCTGACTCTAAATGACCGTATCCTTCAGTAGCTTAAATTGACACACAGGCTTTGGGTCTTTACCATTTACAGTGAGGTACCTGAGAAGTTAAATGTTTTTCATATTCTTTTCCTATTTCCACATCTCTAGCTCTTTGTCTTCTATTAAAATTGAAGACAATTCCTTCTTTTCATTAATTTCTCTAATAGATACTGCACTGTGCACTTCTGTTTAAATAGAAGCCCTGGAGTTTGAAGACAATTTCCAAAAGGGCTTTGGGTAGGTTGATATGCCTTTAATACCCTGCAAGATGATCTGAAACACAATCTCAAAGATAAAAGTGACAGTTGCCTATCTTGCTTGCTTTATCTTATGGCAAAATCCTTCCTTTCTCTGAAAACTAAATGTATAGATTTTTTAAAGATATAAATGATTTTGTATCATAATAAATGCAACATAGCCTTCTGCTACCCTTCTATGAAATCCCTTTTTAAAATTTGCTGCAATAGAAACAGTTAAGAAATCAAAGAACTTGTGACCTTTAAAGACTTGTGGCTTTTGTATGATCTTTACTCTGGAATGAAGTTTAAGATCTTCACTTCCACTATATTTAATACTGTCTGCCCAGGCACTCTGTGTCACATGGCCTACTTTTATATTTTTTATAGTACTTATCACTCCCTAAAAATATTTTTGGTGTAATTGTTTATTATCTGTCTTGTTCACAGAATTAGGGGCAAGTTTCCCATGAAGCTAGTGAAGTTTAAGCTTCAGAGTCCCTGTCTTGCCTGGGGGCCCTATAAGTGCTGGGAGTTTCTGGCAGCTGTGCAGTGTTCAGGGTGAAGAGGGGAAGGCAAGCTGTATCAGGAAGCCTTAGCACGTGAGCATGTCTAGCAATTTGCCTAAGGCTTTCTCAAAGGGGCCTTGATCTCTAAGGCCAAGAAAGTGGTTGAAATTTCTTCTCTTATTCTAAATAAGTGCTAACTTTTGTACCTAATTTTGTACTCGTAATTTGTAGGTTCTTTTTTTCTCAGTGAGGGCCTGTCAAATTTATGTTAACTTCAGGCTCTAAGCATCCTGAGTATGTCACTGACAAGAACGTAAGCCCTGTGAAAAGGCCATGTCTGCACTCTCATTATTGTAACCTCAAATCCTAGAACACTGCCCAGCACATGACAAGTGCTTCGTCAATCTTTGCTGCATGAATGATGAGATGTGGGAGGTGAGAGAGAAGGGCATTCCAGCCAAGACGGCAGCTATGGGAACAGACATGACTTGTTCCAGGAGTCATGGAAAATCTGATGTGGTTGGAGTGTGAGGAATGACGGGAGGAGAGGAGAGATGCTTGGACGCCTATGCAGGGCCCAGAAAACTCCAAATGCATTGGAATATTTTACGTATCTAAACACGACTGACTTTATTTTTTGCTGTTGTTGATGAAGGGAGTCCTCTTTTATTTGCTCTTTGAAAATTTAGTAATAAATTTCCAAACTAAAATATTTCTCCTCATCAGTTAATCATTTAAAAACCTTTTCTTTACATATACATGTATCTATTCTTTTTCAAATTCTTTTTCCATTTACGTTGTTACATAATATTGAGCAGAGTTCCCTGTGCTATACAGTAGGTCCTTGTTGGTTATCCATTTAAAATATAGCAGGGTGTACATGTCAATCCCAAACTCCCTAACAGTCATAAACACGACCAACTTTAAATAGACCTTGGTTAAAAGAGTTATATACCAAAATGTTCATTGCAGCTCTATTTACAATAGCCAGGAGATGGAAACAACCTAAGTGTCCATCAACAGATGAATGGATAAAGAAGATGTGGCACATATATACAATGGAATATTACTCAGCCATAAAAAGAAATGAAATTGAGCTATTTGTAATGAGGTGGATAGACCTAGAGTCTGTCATACAGAGTGAAGTAAGTCAGAAAGAGAAAGACAAATACCGTATGCTAACACATATATATGGAATCTAAGAAAAAAAATGTCATGAAGAACCTAGGGGTAAAACAGGAATAAAGACACAGACCTACTAGAGAATGGACTTGAGGATATGGGGAGGGGGAAGGGTAAGCTGTGACAAAGCGAGAGAGAGGCATACATATATATATGTACACTACCAAACGTAAGGTAGATAGCTAGTGGGAAGCAGCCGCCTAGCACAGGGAGATCAGCTCGGTGCTTTGTGACCACCTAGAGGGGTGGGATAGGGAGGGTGGGAGGGAGGGAGATGCAAGCGGGAAGAGATATGGGAACATATGTTTATGTATAACTGATTCACTTTGTTATAAAGCAGAATCTAACACACCATTGTAAAGCAATTATACTCCAATAAGGATGTAAAAAAAAAATATATATATATATAAAAGATAAAAAAATATCAGAATGTATCACACAGAATAAGGATATGTGAAAGTTTTGTTTTAATTACATGCATAAGAAATATATCTATGCATGTGCTAAATATCAATGTAAAATACAGTTCTTCTTGTGGGTAACAATTGAAAAGAAACAAAACCTTCTAATGTGCTTGAGATGACTGATTGGATTTCTCACTTTTTTTTCCAGATGGCTTTTTTATTAAATGGACTTGACAATGTGCATGAGAAAACTTTTTAATACTCTGAATAAATAGTAATAAGTGGGAAAAAAATAGACCTTGGTTAGAATGTAGAAAATGAATTGGAGGGAGAGGCAACAGTGAAAACAGGTTTGCAGGGCAGTGATGGTGGTGACATGGACTAGAATGATGATCAAAGAGATCACAGAGATGGAGTGAGGTGAGAAATTCAGGATGGATATGGGAGATCAAATCAACAGCATATTCTGATGCACTAGATGTGCAGACTGAGTGAGAGGAATCAACTATGGTTCTTGGAGTTTTGTGTTGAGTAAGTTGTTCTTTGTTATGTTGCACAGTCTTGGGGAAAATGCAAATACAGGGAGGGTCTACGTAACAAGCAGTATAACCATGTTCCTTCTTCATAATAGACATTTATATCTCAGTGGAAGAGTACTCCTAATGCTTTGAGACACAGACTAAAAATAAACTAGCACCAATCCTGCCTTGACTTTTTCCTCAAATATAACTTCTGAATAGTTAATTAAAATTTCTGAATCATGGCATTATAAGGTTATAGGAAGAATCAGATTTTAGTAGTTTTTCAAATGTGTTTCATCTCAAAGATAGGCTTAAAAATCTTTAGCCAGTCTTTTTGTGTTTTTTTTTTTTGGACATAATTTTGAACTTACAGATAAGTTGCAAGAATAGTGTAAACAAATCCTGGATTCTTTTTATCCATATTCTGCCAAATATTAATACTTGCTACATTTGCTCTATTTTCACGCTCTCTCTCTGTCTTGCTCTTGCTCTCCCTGCCTTTCTGTCAGTGTCTCTCTATATACACACATACATATATATATACATAATATACATAATGTACCTATATACATGTATATATGTATATGTACATTTATACATACACATTATTCTTTTTTTTAACATCTCTATTGGAGTATAATTGCTTTACATTGTTGTGCTAGTTGCTGCTGTATAACAAAGTGAATCAGCTATACATATACGTATATCCCCATATCCCCTCCCTCTTGCGTCTCCCTCCCACCCTCCCTATCCCACCCCTCTAGGTGGTCACAAAGCACTGAGCTGATCTCCCTGTGCTATGCGGCTGCTTCCCACTAGCTATCTATTTTACATTTGGTAGTGTATATATGTCAATGCCACTCTCTCACTTCGTCCCAGCTTACCCTTCCCCCTCCATGTGTCCTCAAGTCCCTTGTCTATGTCTGTGTCTTTATTCCTGTCCTGCCCTTAGGTTCTTCAGAACCATTGTTTTTTTTTTTTTAGATTCCACATATATGTGTTAGCATACGGTATTTGTTTTTCTCTTTCTGACTTACTTCACTCTGCATGACAGACTCTATGTCCATCCACCTCACTACAAATAACTCAATTTCGTTTCTTTTTATGGCTGAATAATATTCCATTTACATACCCATTATTCTTTTTCTGAACCGTTTAAGAGTAAGTTGCAGAGATAATGTCCCTTTCCCCTCAAATATCATCGTGTTTTTTCTAAAAAAAAGCAATTCTCTTTCAGAACCACAGTAAAATGATCAAAATCAGGAAGTTATCTTCATATAATAGTATAATTTAATTGGAAAATTACAGGGAGATTCCTCTGGCCAGGTTTTAAAAATTCAAAGATCTGGCTTTTTAAATTTTCCCAACAATGTTACTGGAATGAAAGTGGCCATTTAAAAAATGAGAGCTACTTATTCAGTATCAACTGACTGAACCTCATTTTGAATGTTTGATAATTACCCTCAAGCAAGTCCCTGGTGCTACCACCTGGCAATTCTACTATATTTCCCTGATCTATTTAATTCCCACTCTCATAATTGATACCTTTTTCATTTTTGTTAAGTTGCTGTAACTTTCTTGCCTTTCTTCATTCTCAGCTAATGGTCCAACTTCTTATTTCACTGAGAAGATACAAGCTCTCAGAAGAGCACTTCCACACATTCCTACCACAAAACCTGTCAAACCACCTTGTACCCACATACTCTGCCTTATTCTCCTGCTACTAGAAAGGGGTTATTTTTCCTCCTACCTACAGTTGACTCTCCCTCTTGGCGTTGGGTTTAACTCCCATCTTCAATTGCCCCCTCCAGGATTTGGGTTCTGCAGTTTTCTCTCCTCACTTTTGCATCATAGATATTTTCTTCTTCATTAGATCATCCACATCATCATACAAACCTGACTTCATCTACCCCTACTACTATCACTCCCAGCTACCACCCATACCCCCCAAAACAAACGAAGCTAAAGAATTGTGTATACCATCTCCATTTTCTCTTCTCCCATTTCCCCTTGAGCCCACTCTAATCAGGCTAATTCTCCCCTACAGTTTCACCACAGCTGTTCTTATCAAGATCATCAACAACCTATGTTGCCAAATCCAATGAGCATTTCCCAATGCACACCTCATTTGATCTACCAGCAGCATTTGATGTAGTCGATCACTCTCTCCTTCTTGAAACACTTTCTCCCCCTGCTTTCTAGGACACTCTTTTCTGTGGTTTTCCTCTCTCATGCATTACTTCTTTTCAGTCTCCTTTGTTGGTTCTTCCTCATCTTTCTGAGCTCTAAATATTGCAGTTCTCCTGGCTAAGTCCTCTGACCTTGTCTCTTCCTATTGCCATTCAGCATATATTCACTCAGTTTCAAGGTTTGAATATCATCTGTATAATGATGTCTGCCAGCAGCAGAGAAGTGTGTTAAAGACACAACCTCAGGAGCTGGACTACCTGGCTTTCACCACTTACTAGCTCTTTAAGTATAGGCAAAATAGTTAACTTCTCTGTGCCTCAATTTCCTCACCTGTAAAGTGGGGATAATTATAGTACTTACCCACCAATTTTGTGAGAATTTATATTAGTCAAATTTAACCTGGAAAACCTAAACCACTTGAAGTATTTACAATGAAGGGAATTTAATGTATTTGTTAGTAACACAGCTAATTAGAAAAGCTGAGAAGCCAACCAAGGGCTGATGAGAAAATCCAGATATTGGTAACAACGATAAGCTACTACCACTACCTGGAAGGACAAAGCAAGACTTACTATAAAAGTAATACTCAAGACAGTGTGAAACTGCCATGAGAGTACATGATCAGATCAAGTCACCAGAATGGAGAATCCAAAAGTAGTCCCTCACATTTATGGTCAATTGAATTTTGAAAAAGGTGCCCACATAATTCAGTGGGGAGAGTAAATTATTTTCAACAAATGGTGCTAGAAAAACTGTATATCCATTTGAAAAAAATAAACTGTATAGCATATATAAAAACTAACTTGAGGGCTTCCCTGGTGATGCAGTGATTGAGAGTCCACCTGTCGATGCAGGGGACACAAGTTCGTGCCATGGTCCGGGAAGATCCCACATGCTGCGGAGCGGCTGGGCCCGTGAGCCTGCGCGTCTGGAGCCTATGCTCCGCAGTGGGAGAGGCCACAACAGTGAGAGGCCCGTGTACCGAAAAACAAACAAACAAAAACCAACTAACTTGAAAGCTAAAGCTATAAAACTTCTAGAAGAAAACATAGAAGACAGTTTTGCAACCTTGGAGTAAGCAAGCATTTTTTTGGACATTAAAAAACACAAACCACAGAAGAAATCTGATGAATCAGACTTCAACAAAATTAAAAGTTCTGTTCATCAATGTGCACCATTCTTCAAAAAAAAGAGCAAACCACAGACTAGAGAAAATATTGCTATGCATGTATCTGACAAAGGAGTAATATTCAGAATATAGTAAGAACTCTTATAACTCAGTAATAAAAAGGCAAACAAAACCCAGCAATAAAAGGAAATGAACTACTGATACAACATGGATGAAATCACAGAAATATTGCTCTGGACTGAAAGGAGTCAGCCCCCAAATTATATACTATATGACCACATGCATATTCAGCCCTAGAATAGACAAATCTAAACTATATGGATAGAAAGCAGATCAGTGGTTGCCTGGGGCCTATGGTGGCTGGGGAAAGGACTAGGACAAGTTCTGGAAGTGATAGAAAACATTATATATCTTGACTGCAATGGTAGTTATACAAGTGTATACATTTGCCCAAACTCATCAAACTGAACCCTTTATTTATTTTTATTTTTTTAAATTTCATTTTTTAAAATTAATTAATTTATTTATTTTTGGCTGCATTGGGTCTTCATTGCCATGTGCGGGCTTTCTCTAGTTGCAGCGAGCAGGGGCTACTCTTCATTGTAGTGTGTGGGCTTCTCATTGTGGTGGCTTCTCTTGTTGTAGAGCACGGGCTCTAGGCACACGGGCTTCACTAGTTGTGGCTTGTGGGCTCTAGAGCACAGGCTCAGTAGCTGTGGCACACAGGCTCAGGTGCTCCACAGCATGTAGGATCTTCCCGGACCAGGGCTCCAACCTGTGTCCCTTGCATTGGCAGGTGGATTCTCAATCACTGAGCCACCAGGGATGCCCCAAACTGAACACTTTAAATTGGTGCATTTTATTGTGGATTATACCGCAATGAAGTTGATTTTAAAAGCTAAAAAGAATTTAACATGTCCAAACATGAATTACTGTTTTTTCCTGAAGAACTGCTGCTTTCACAACCTTCCCCATCTCAATACATGACAAATCTATTTCTCCAGCTGCTCAGGCCATAAATATTGGAGTCTTTCTTGATATTTTTTTTTCTCACATCTCACTTCCAATCCATTAACAAATTCCATCACTTTTACCTTCAAAATACATCCTTTTGGTGGGAATGTAAATTGGTGCAACCACTGTGGAAAAAAGTATAAGGGTTCCAAACGAAAACAATTTGAAAAAGATATATGTATCACCATGTTCCATGTAGCATATTTACAATAGCCTAGATATGGAGACAACCCAAGTGTTCAACAATGGATGAATGAATAGAAAAGTTGTAAAGAATTCCCAGTCTCCTTGACCTGTGCCTTAACAAAACCTCAATGGAGTCATATATACAATGGAATATTATTCAGCCCTAAAAAGGAATGAAATCTTGCCATTTGTGACAACATAGATGGACCTCAAGGACACTATGCTAAGTAAAATAAGTAAGACAAAGAAAGGCAGATACCGTAAAATCTCCCTTATATGTGGAATCTAAACAAATAAACAAATAAACCCAAACTCATAGATACAGAGAACAGATTGGTGGTTGCAAGAGGCGGGGGTGGGGAGCAGGAGAAATGGGCAAGCTGAGTTTATTTTTCCAGTTTAAATAAATTGAATAAAATTTTTAAAATGTAAATATTTTACGGAGATATGGAAATATGTGTGTCTGTGTATATATATATGTGTGTGTGTGTGTGTATATATATATATATATATATATATATATATATATAAATATATCATGATATAATCACTTCTCCTCACCTTTGCCACAACTAAACTGGTTCAAGCTACCGTCACTTTTGTCTGGACTATCATAGCAGCCTCCTAATTGGTCTATTCTCTTCCATTTTTGTCCCCTTCCCTTCCCTACACAGCCAGGTCGTTCGTGGTACTGTTCCACTCAGAACTCTCTATTGGTAAATTGTTTCACTCTGAATAAGAGATAACTTTCTCACCATGGCCAACTAGGCTTGGCCCTCATCATCTGCCCCTGTTCTCACCTCATCCCCTCCACTCTCTTCAGTGGTCCCAACTCCAGCCCCACTGAAATCCTTGCTGTTCCTCAAACAGCAAGGACACTCTGGCATCAGGGTCTTTGTACTTGCTCCTCCCTAAAGGAGGGGTGCCCTCCCTGTACATCTGCACAGCTCTGCCCCTGACTTCTTTTGGGTCCTCCTCACAGGCCGCCTTCTCAGAGAAGCCTTCACCAACCATTTCATATGAAAGAGCACTCCCAATCATCTTTGTTCCCTTTCCTTGCTTTCTTTTTATTATCAGCCTTTATAACTCACAGGCATGTATTTATTTGTTTAACTGCTTTTTTTTGTTTGTTTTTTTCCTCACAAGGAATATAGCAGAGTTGGAAATTTGTTTTGTTTCCTATTACATCTCTAGCACCTGGAAAATACACTCAGTAAATATTTATTGTTTCATTATTCATATATAATGAACACTTTACATTATTTTTACATTTATATATTTAATATATTAGTATATTAAATAAAAATATATTTATATTATATGTAATATATTTCATAATATTATTATCAAATAAGCAGGCAATAAACTTTTAAAATGAATGAATAAATGGCTTTACTCTGGAATCACTATACACATACATATGTACTTTTTATGTTTTCTCCCTTCTTGGTATGGAAGTTTTATTTTTCCTCCATCATGATCCCTGAAACAATCATCTGTCTTCACTGTTTCTTTGAATATCTCCATCAGAGTCAGTGAACACATGGCATAGGCCCTGTCACAGTTCCTCCCTGAGTCCATGGTAAACAAAAATAACCCATCCTGGTTTCCTTCCCACTGAGTCAATCTACTTTACCATTCTGCTCAACACAGAATTCCAGGCAGCTATCTCTAATTGATGAGATCTGGCAGGAAATATGAAACCTGTTTGTTATCCTGGATGTAAATTTAAAGTTTCTTTGCTTGTTGTTTTAGGCTTGCTTTCCAAACTGACCAAGAGACATGGACCCATGGGGTAAAATGGAAATCACATGTTCTTTAAAGTTCTTCCAGTTTTGTTAGGAAGGACCAAAGAGTATGTTAAGTAATGACTACTTCGTATTTTATTAAGACCCTAGGGGGGTGGTTTAAAAATAAAACTCTCAGTTCTCCTTCATCTGTGCCTTAACAAAATCTCAACTTAATTGAGTCATATTCCTCCTGAGCCTCCTGAAGCCTAATCAAGCACAGATCTCCAAGGCATGTACAGGAAACCTTACAAATTGTTTGTTTCTTTGTTTATAAGGAGACATCTTTAGGGACAAAGCTCTGTCCCTCTTCTGAAGTGAGGCAGACTGTATAAAGTCAGGGACACATCACTTCCAATCTCTTGCTCCTAAAATCAAGTTGATAACTATGGTCCTTATTTCTAATGAGGTTTTTGGATGTAAAGTAGGATATTTATTATTACCAGGAGATCACTGGGACAGGAAAAGCACACCTGGAGGGAAAAATGAATCTCAGCAAACAGCCCTTGCCCATTCTCCCATGTGTCTAAGACTCAGGAGTTTATACTAGTAAATTTCACTGATGGTTAAGGAACACACTGGCCCAAATCCTTTTTACTTCCTTTTTATGATTTATGGTCATGACACACTGATAGTTGCCAGACAGATAAAGTGTTCCTATACTAGTTCCTCTCCAAGACAGTTTCTCAAAACTTGAATCTTACTGCTGAGAGGAGACATGTTTCTTAGACAAGAATTTGAAGGTCAACTTTTTCCTTGTGTACATTCTAGAAATTGGCAGCCTGATTCTTTAAGGCAGTTGGCCAAGTTTTCTATATCCATTAATTTAGATACTACTCTAATTTTGAATCTGTTGGTACCTTTGGTTTAAGAAATATCTCCCAGTGTTAGTATAATTAATTTCCATATCACCTCAAGTTTATTCTGGCCCAAGGGAATAAAGTTACATGGGATTTTAACATTTTAATTAGCCTTTTCATGATTACTGACCACTGATAGATTAATTTTTAAAAACAGCACAGAGGTATATCTGTTCATTGTATTCACTATAAACTGAATGCTCTTTTTGAAGTGCCCACAATTGTTTCATGGTTGCATTTTCTTATTAGTTTAATGTGCTATGTCAGCCCTGAAGAATTGGTAGAATGTTTTAATATAAATAGGAAACAATGCTTAACAGAAAAATGTTGTGTTTTAACATTGAACTGCCTCTTATTTTATCCTTAAACTTTAAAAACACAATCTCTTCAATAAATGGTGTTGGAGAAACTGGACAGCCATATGCAAAAGAATGAAACTGGACCACTTTCTATACCATACACAAAAATCAACTCAAAATGGATTAAACACTGAGATGGAAGACCTGAAATCGTAAAACTCCTAGGAAAAAAACATAGGCAGTAGCTCTCTGACATTAGTTGTAGCATTATTTTTCTGGATCTGTCTCCTCAGGCAAGGGAAACAAAAGCAAAAATAAGCAAATGGGACTACATCAAACTAAAAAGCCTTTGCATAACAAAGGAAACCATCAATAAAACAAAAGGCCATCTACTGAATGGTAGATAATATTTGCAAACAATAAGAGGTTAATATCCAAAATTTATTTTGAAAACTCATAAAACTCAGTAACAAAAAATGAAGAAGACAAAGAAGGAGAAGGAGAAGAGGAAGAAGAGGAAGAAGAAGGAGAAGAAGGAGAAGAAGAGGAGGAGGAGGAAGAACAAGAAGAAGAAGAACAAGAAAGAAAGAAACCAATTCAATTAAAAAATGTACAGGGGCTTCCCTAGCAGTCCGGTGGTTAAGACTCTGTGTTTCCAATGCAGGTGGAGTGGGTTTAATCCCTGGTCAGGGAACTAAGATCCCAGTGCTGTGGGACCAAAAAAAATAATGTACAGAGGCCGCTGAATAGAAGGTTTTCCACTGAGGATGTACAGATGGCCATAGACACAGGACAAGATGCTCAACATAGCTAATCATCAGGGAAATGCATATCAGAACCACTACAAGTTATGACCTCCTATGTGTCAGAATGGCTATCATCAAAGAGTCAAAAACAAAAAGTGTTAAGAGGATATGGGGAAAAGGGAACCTCTGTGCACTGCTGGTGGATATGTAAATTGGTGTAGCTTCTATGGAAAATGGTATGTATGGAGGTTCCACACAAAATAAAAAATAGAACTACCGTACGACTCAGCATTCCACTTCTGGGTATTTATCCGAAGAGAAAGAAAACACTGATTCGAAAAGATATATGCCACCTCAATGTTCATTGCAGCATTATTTACCTATGTTCATGGACAGAAGATGTAGTACACACACACATAGAGAGGAATTATTATTTTTTGGCTGTGCCACATGGCATGTGGGATCTTAGTTTCCCCACCAAGGATCCAATCCGTGCCCCCTAGAGTGGAAGCACAGAGTCTTAACCACTGGACTTCCAGGGAAGTTGCATACTGGAATATTGATCAGCCAAAAAAAAAAAAAAGAATAAACTTTTGCCATTTGTGACAACATTGATGGACCTAGATGATATTACATTATGTTAAACAAAGTCAGACAAAGACAAATACTGTATGATTTCACTTATATGTGGAATCCAAAAAACAAAACAAATGAAGAAATATCACAAAACAGAAACAGACTCACATATCCAGAGAATAAATTGGTGGTTGCCAGAACAGACAGCATGAGGGGATGGGCAAAATAGATGAAGGGGATTAAGAGGACCAGACTTTCAGTTATAAAATAAGTCATGGGGAAGTAATATACAGCATAGAGAATATAGTCACTAATATTGTAATAACTTTGTATGGTAACAGATAGTAACCAGATTTGGGTGATCATTTTGTAATGTATAAAAATATTGAATCACTACATAATATATCAGAAATCAATACAATAAGTAAATTATACTTCAGTAGAAAAAAACTTTCAAATAGTCTATATTCTCATCAAACCATGAGTTTTCATTTTATTGGTATTTATACCAATTGGCATTTTAATTTGACCTATTAGAATTCCATTAAAATGAAATTTGTTGTTACATAGCTTCTACCATAGTTCTAAATGGATAAAAATTATTTTTGAAATATATAACTTGCAAACAAGGAAAAGCTTAAAGTAGTACATTTACCCTTGAAGGTGGGCAATATCATCTCTTCTAATATCAGCAATATATTAAAGGATTTCAGTGTATTTGCTTCTTTTCACACTCACAGTAGTTTATCAAAAGACTGTAATGATGCAATGATATCTAAAATCATTTTACTTAAGCCTGACTTTGATCCTGAACTTTTGAGACAGTCACAATTTGTTTAGAATAATTGTTCCTTCCATTTCCAACATATGGGATTTTGAGAAAGTTATTTCACTGCTCTGACTCTCAGTTTCCCCTTCTATAAAATGTGGATAGCCTTCTTCCAAGGATGTGATTAGATGTAAAGGTAGAAACATGGAAAGCAGGTAGTAAGTATCTGGCACTATATGGTCTTCCTCGCTGATGATGTGCCAACCACACTTATTGCCTTTCTTTCCCCAGTTCCTATCTTTAGACTGCTCTGGTTGTCCTCTCCACTCCCAGATCTTACATGACTGGCTCCTTTTCAACATTTAGATCTCACCTCATCAGAGAGGAACCACCCACTCTAACCCCTATCCCTAATTAGTTACAATATACCATATCACCCAATTTTATGGTCCTTTTAGTCCTTATCGCTAGACAACATTATCTTGTTTTTCTGGTTACTTGATTATTTTCTGTCTCTTCTTTATAGAATTAAAGATCTTGGAAAGTAAGGGCATTGTCTGTGTTTCTTTTCATTGAATCACCTGAGCCTAGAACAGGGCCTGACACATAATAAGCAATGAATGAATAAATGGTGGTCATCACCCCTTTCCTGTAGCTGAGTCCACTGGCATTCCAAAAGTAAAGCAGAACCATCTCTCTAGTGTGGCATTTACCCATGCATAAATAGATTGCTAGAAATTAGTAAATAGATAACTTTAGACAAGGCGAAAAAATCAAACTTTTATTTGATTGTGCTGATGAAAAGTGAAAATATACTGGAGGTGGAAGATTTCATTAATTAATTAATTCATTCAATAAACCTACTTGATCAACTATTATGTGCCAAGGATTGAGCTAGTTACTGAGGTTAAGATGTAGAAGAAGAAAGAATTCATATATTTAAAAAGCATCTACTCTAATCAACACAGTAAGCCACTTATGTATTTAATCTGTTGCCTTTAAGCCATCTATGTCTTCAATGCTGTCAAAATGCTATATGAAAGCAATGCCAAGGGATTCTGTGCAAGGAAGCCGAAGGCAAAGAAACCTCTACAGCAGTGATGTTTGAGCTGGATCTTAAAGACTGAGTGGAGCTTTTCAGGGTAGAGAAAGGAGAAAGGGCATTAAGGAAAATAACTGGCATAAGCAAAGGCCCAGAAGGGTCTTGGGTAATCTGTGTTTGTCTGGGACAGGGGAGGTAGTGGGTAAAAATCAGCCAATAGTCTTCAAGTCTGAATAGCACAGGAAGACATGGCAGGACTGGAAGGGTAAACTGGAACCATGAAGAACCATAAATACCTCACCCAGAGCTTTAGACTCTAAAATGTAGGCAATGAGGAGTATATAAACTTGATCAAATCTGCATTTTAGAAAGGTCTAGATGACCGTGTAGAAGAGGGAAGTGTTGTGCAGAAGAAAGGAGAGAGACAGGAGACAATAAAAGGTCAGAGCTGGAATTCTTTTTAGTAGTCCAAGCAATAAATCAAGAAGCCCTGAGGGCTTCCCTGGTGGTGCAGTGGTTGAGAGTCTGCCTGCCGATGCAGGGGACATGGGTTCGTGTCCCGGTCTGGGAGGATCCCACATTCCGCAGACCGGCTGGGCCCGTGAGCCATGGCCGCTGAGCCTGCGCGTCCAGAGCCTGTGCTCCGCAAAAGGAGAGGCCACAACAGTGAGAGGCCCGTGTACCGCAAAAAAAAAAAAAAAAAAAAAAAAAGGAAGCCCTGAATCTGGGTAGGTCTGTAGTAAGATTTAAAGAGAAAAATGGATTTGAGGGAATTTAAAGAGAAAAATGGATTTGAGGGAAATTTGGTAAGGTAGCATTGTTAGACCAAAGATGATTCTGGAAAGGGCTAAGTATACTGTCAAATATTAGAAATGCAAAGAGAAGAACTAGACTTCAACGTTTGGAATGTTGGGAGGTATCTGCAAGATACCTAGACTTAAAGATCTACTGAGGAGTTTAATATTTGAATGAATGTTTATTAAAATTAGAATCACTGAGTGGTCAGATGGAGAGAATAAAGTAGTGAGTCTGTGGTAAACTCTTGTTTAGAGATATAAAGGAAGAAAGAGGTAGGAAACATCAACATGCCCCTGGGCATATGTCTGTCTACATCTTTATCAAGAATCATACCCAAATACTTAGATAACTAGATTAGGCTTATCTTTCTTACGGGGAAGCAGGAGTCTGATTCTGCCTTTGACTTAAGCACAGTGATGATAAAAACAATTTGATACTCAAATAATAATCATTTATTAATTGCTTGCTATGTCCAGGCACTGAGATAAGCTCTTTCCATGAATTAACTCCTTTAATCCCTCATTTTGTGATGTAGTTACTATTATTGTTCTCTCCATTTTACAAAAGAGGAAGCAAAGGCACAGAGAAGATAAGGAATTTGCCCAAGTCACACAGCCAATCACTTGTGGAAGTGGGATTTAACCCTGGCACCCTGGACAACATGTTGCCTCTCAGACACATCCTATAGCAGCAGTCCCCAATCCCCAGGCCGAGGACAGGTTAGGTACCCGGCCGCACAGCAGGAGGTGAGCAGCGGGCTAGCTAGTGAAACTTCATCTGCCGCTCCCCAGTGCTCACCATCAGTCGCATTACCACCTGAACCTTCCCCCCGCCCACCCCACCCCCTCCCCATCCATGGAAAAATTGTCTTCCATGAAACCGGTCCCCCTGGTGCCAAAAAGGTTGGGGACCACTGTGCTACAGCATGTTTTTCATGTCAATTAGACCCTGTGGCATCAGTCATGCTCCCATGCCCCTGCGTGTCCTATACTTTGGGGTGACATTTTTTTTTTAACATCTTTATTGGAGTATAATTGCGTTACAATGGTGTGTTAGTTTCTGCTGTATAACAAAGTGAATCAGCTATACATATACATATATCCCCATATCCCCTCCCTCTTGCGTCTCCCTCCCACCCTCCCTACTCCACCCCTCTAGGTGGTCGCAAAGCACCGAGCTGGTCTCCCTGTGCTATGGGGCTGCTTCCCACTAGCTATCTATTTTACCTTTGGTAGCGTGTATAGGGTAACATGTTCTTAACCCCTTCAGTTCTTTTAACTGCTCAAGTCGTCTGACACATGGGCTGCAAGGACCTCCAGGAACAGATACTAAGATTTTAAGGATAAAATCAAATATACACTCCCAAACTCTAAGCATTCAAATCCTTGTGGCAGCAGTTTTCCCAGAGACCAGCATGGGGCAAGCATACAGTAGACCAAATCAATGTAGGTGCTGCTGGGATGTCCATGGCTGCACTGGCCAGATGGGAAGAATCTGTACTTGGTCTTCACATAGGTTTTTCTTTGGAATTGTCACTGTCTCTAAGGTTTGCAAAAACCTGATACCTGATTTCTGCTAATCTCTACAAAAATCTGACATCACCTGGTATCTACCTTGTCTTTACTTTGGCTTATGTATCCCCCCCTTTACACCTGGGGCCAGATTTCAGGAGAACAAATCAGGAGCCGGTCACAGTTTATCACTGGCCATGGTACAGGCACAGTCAGCAGAGCAGACACTTTGTCAATATGCTCCCATTTTATTTGTCTTCTCCATTGGCGGGCATGTGGCCACCGTGGCTGGGTTGCACACCCGGGTGCTATATTTCCTCTCAGAGCCAGAAGCAGAGACGTGAGTGTCACAGACATTCTGCTCCATTTTTTCAGGAAACTGCATCTCTCATCATCTGCCCCTCAGGCCATACCTAACAAGCCCAATCTTTTATTCTTCCAGAAGCCTCCAACTATTTGGAGACAGCTTTTATATTCAGTGGGTCTAGTTTCCCTAAGTTAAGAAATCCTAGTTTTTCAGCTGCTTCTCATGTGGAATGGTTTTCAGTGGCTTCATAGCTCTCTCTATGTTTCCAAAGATATTTACTACAATTCCCCTCTACTTCTATATAGGTAGGACCACTTTTATTTATCACTAAATAAAATTTTCTATTATGATTTCTATACATATCAATATGCATCTTTATAGGAAATTTATCCTCCTTGTCTCTATGTTACACTCAGATTCCTATATTCCTTAACCCAAATCACCAAATCAGGGCAATATCAGTGCACAAAGTATCAACAAAATAGTCACATGTTAATAATATCAATTCCAACAGAAAAAAGTAAAATAGTATTAATATTTAAGACTGAGACTGAATGACATTAATATTGCCCTTTCTTTACAACTTTATTTGTTCTTTCCTCAGACTACCAGACTTACTATTTTTGTGCAAACAACATGAATCATCACATATACCAAATTAAGCATGGGCAGGGAATATTTAGAACAGCATAAAGTGAAATGCTAAGAGCATAGGATATATCAGTGTAGAAAAGATTTCAAAGCTCCAAGTAAATTTCAACAGTTAATAATAATTTTTAAAAATGGAACTGAACTACTCAAAGCCAAGAGCCTGGGTGGTATAAACTCCTCCAAATTCATGCACTATACATCCTTGTATACATACTTGTCACAAATCCCTCAGTGCAGGCACAAATTCCTGTTGGATAAGGAATTCCACTCCTCAGCTTCCAGCAATGACAATCAACAACCCTTATTCTAATGCAGTGAGGCAGCCACACCATTGTTCTCAACACTAAAAACCCACTGCTTTTTTATTCCCACCACATTCCACAGAGCTCTAACTCATGTTTTCTGAGTAGTTTCCAAGAATGTTTTTGTGTTCTTATCTTGGTGTCCTCTGAGGTTGTAAATGTCCTGCGCAGCACCCTTACTCCCTCAGATAAACCACTGAACTGTCTTTGGAGCAGTTTTCCTTTCTTGGCTCTCTCCGTTCTTGCTGTATTGGGCCACCTCAACTCCAGGTTCAGTTGTGCATTTCCCTGAAGACCCATGTGTTCCTTTTCTTTGCCTTAGAGCCTTTCGCTTTCCTGAGCTTCAGAACTTGAAGGCTGTCTGCTGAGAGAGGGATTCTCCACAGACCACTCTCTGTGATTCTGACCTTTTCTACCAGCAGGCTTCAGTGAACATCTTTTAGAAGTGGCCCAGTGTAACGCACTTTGTGGCAGTAGTTGCATTCTCCTGTTATCATTTTTAATGTGAAGTATTTTTTTTCAAAACAAAATCTTATTGAGAAACTCAAAATATTAAACATATTAAACATTAAGGGGCAGATTTGGATGTTGGGGGCTGAAGTGCTAGTTGCCTTCTCTCCTGACCAATGATGCTCCATGGAAGGGACCTTGGAAACACTCTTTGAAGAGGAACGTCTTAGACGGCACCCTGTTAAGCCAACATAAAGTCACTTTCCTTTCCTTTCTTCTTTCCTCCCCCCCCTCCCTCTTTTCTTTCTTTCTTTTGTCCATAAAGCTCCACTTTTCCTTTATAGTCCTGAAACTTCCTCTCCAGGTTATTCTGAAAATATTTTCTTGTCTTTCTCTTCTTTGTTAACAGATCCTTTAACTTTGCTTTTGACATTCCACAAAAACACTGATTTTACTGAATTCAGAATATTTCCCTGTACTATTTTAATTTTTTCAGTAAGTGTTTACTGAATACTTATTATGTTCCTGGTACTAGAAAAACAAACAAACAAAAATCCCTGCACTCATGGTACTCACATTCCAGTTGGGATAAAATAGATGATAGGCACAATAAACAAGTAAATTATTTATCAGAAATTCATAAATAGTAGAGATAAGTAAAATAGGGAGGTGAATATGGAATTGGGGGGAGAATTGTTTCAGTTTTAAATTAGGCACTGCAAAGGATGTGAGCAGCAGCAAAATCTAGGGTAGCAGCATTCCAGGTGGGGAGGTGCTCTCCCAGATGGCAACACATTTGGCAAGTTGGAGGAACAGCAAAGAAGGCAGAGTGGATGGAGGGGTGTGAGCAAAGCTGAAAGTAGGAGATGAGTTCACAGAGACAGAGAGGCCAATCTTGCAGAGCTTTATAAACTGTTACAAGGACCTTGGCTTTTGTTCAGAGTAAGAATGGGAGTCACTGAAGAGTTCTGATTACATGCTCTGGTTTATACTTTTCAAGGATCACTTGGTTTCTGGACGTGAAGAGACTGCAGTAGGGCAGCAGGGGAAGCAGGGAGGCTATTACTTTAGAAAATCCTTGACTCTTTAATTTATTTCAGCTAACACATTTTTGGCCTCTTACTATTTTCCAGGCACCGGGTCATTGTTAAGGAGAGGATGGTTAGCACGGGCCAGGAATTGTTTTGGATTAGTCTCTTTCCCCCACCAAGTTTCCACTAGTTTACAGACCTGTATACGTGTAGCAACTCTAATTTTTTTTTATCTTGTGTCCACTTCTAGGAAAGAATGGACACCAAGTTTTCTATTCTGATTTAATTAAGAAATCTTTGAATATAATCAACTGCTGTAAAAAGTCTGCCCAATTATGCTAAGTGAAATAAGTCAGACCAAGAAAAACAAATACTGTATGATATCACTTATATGTGGAATCTAAAAAATACAACAAATTAGTATATAAAATAAAAAAGAAGCAGACTCACAGATACAGAAAACAAACTAGTGTTTACCTGTAGGGAGAGGGCAGAGAGGAAGGGCAATAACAGAGGTGGGGGGAAAAAGGGTTATTATGGGATTATATGAAATCATGTGTATGAAACTTCTGAAAATTGTAAAGCATTATAGAACTTAAAGAATCTTTCATCCAATTAAAAATTTTTTTTAATGAATTTTTTTTTTAGAAGTCTGCCCATATATCTTAGATAACCTAATTTCCTGAAATCTGAGTCTGGCGGCTTAATGAGATTGTTCAAGATTATCTGCTCTAGCAGTTTAGATAACGTCATTCCAGCAAAAAGAAAGAAATCTATGTGCCTAACACATGGTTACAACATTGATAACCTTATGTAGTTAGCAAAACTTATCAAGTTCCTACTTTGGCACCCATGTAAGGAGATGGAACCACTGTAGGATAGAAGTCATTAAACTGGAGTCTGCGGCTTCATCAATTATTCATTTTATGATTTTGAATTTACCAGGCAAAATCCTTAGTCTGTTTCACCCTTAGCTTCATCCTCTATCAAATGGACATGGGAATTGCTTAGGTTTTCTCTTCTTGCTAATGATGAGGTTAAATAGGTCCCTGCAGAGGTTGGCCAGCTTGTTCTGGCTAACATCCCAAGCTCTCTAAAAGGCCAGGAGAACCCTGGAGAGAGACTTTAAAACTGTTAACAGATTCTGTAGAGATCCTAAAAACTGCCTTCACAGTCCCAACCTCATAATCACAGTTTACTCTAATGGGGACAAGGTGTAGGCGATAGGGCTGTATCAGGAGAGTGAAGTTGCTAACTGTGCATTGACCAACAGGAAGAACATGAACCAGAGAGCATAATCTTTGTCATCCATTACCATCGATTTTAACAGTTGTTACTGTGTGTCATATAGCAAAAAGCAGTTTGATTCCTAGATCCTTATCCCTGTTTTTATTGGCCTTTAGGTTCCTACAAGTAAAAACAAAACCAAAAATACCCCAAACCTAACTAAATTAATCTAACAAGTGTTTAGTGGGTACCCTTTGGGAACATATGATCATGTAGTAGCAGAAGTGACACTAGGATTTCTGTAATGCTGGTTTATGAGTGATTACCTATTAATAAATTTCCTTGTCAGGTATAAGAATGAAGGAAAAAGAAACTAGGAAATTATTGTACTGTACCATTTCATGAAAAAATGAGTATGTTTGCTGGAAAGACTCATAAAGTCCTATAAGCACTGATTCATGTAATTAAAATTACAATGCCTACTAAAAGTCTGTTTAGGGGAAGTTGTATGGTGATTATTAGGTTGAAAATATGTTAGTTTTACAATAATACTAAACAATATACCAATACAAGGAAGACTTAGAATATATGTCCAATGGGCTTAATTGTGCCCCTCTCCAAATTCATATAACCCCAGTACTTCTTCCTGTATCTGGAGATAGAGACTTTAGAGAGATAATTAAGTTAAAATGAGTCTGTTAGGGTGGGCCCTAATCCATTCTGACTGGTATTGAAACTGAGCAGGACCCTGTGGGGCTCCTGGGCACAAAAACGTTTCTGTCCCCTTCCCTGAGTTCCAAAGGGCAGGTTCAAACAGTTGTTAATCAGGGAAGAGAGAGGATACAGAGACAAGGAAGAAGCAGTCAAGAAACAATAGTGCAGCCTTGGGGCAGGGTCCTGGTTCCTCCTCGAGGGATATACATAACAATATTTTTGAGCTCTTCTGCAGAACTAAAACCCCTACCATATGGAAGATGTTCTGGAGAGAAGGTCACAGCTCAGTAACATCAAGAACTACAGATCACAAGATCACGTGAGGCCAGCAACACCGCCCCCTTGACTATAAAACTCCTCACAAACCCCCCTGGGTTGGGACACACAGTTTTTGAGGGCATGAGCCTGCTGTGTGCCCCTTTGCTTGGCAAACAATAAAGCTATTCTTTTCTTCTTCACCCAAAACTCTGTCTCCGAGATTCAATTCAGCACCAGTATACAGGCCAAGTTTCAGCATCAGGATCCTTATAAAAAGGAAATTTGGACATACAGGGAGACACCACGGATGTGTGTGCACAGATGGATGGCCATGGGAAGAGGCAGCAGGGAAGTGGTGGTCTGCAAGCCAAGAAGAGAAACTTCAAGAGAAACAAAGCCTGCCGGCAAGTTGAGCTTGGACTTCCATCCTCCAGAACTGTGAGAAAATAGATTTCTTTTGTTTAAGCCGTCCGCACTGTGGTATTTTGCTATGGCAGCCTTAGTAAACTAATACAAAATATTAAGGAAAAGTAACTACTTGGATGATAGAAAATTAAGAGGACTTTAAGAATATTGAGGATAACACATAGAATAAAATTGAAGGAAAAAAAAATCCCTAGAAAAAACATAGTCTTTACTCATTATACTTCTATTTGTTTCCTTAAAAATTCTCTTTAAATTTCTTATCAATTAAACTATGTTTATATGAGTTTTTAAAACATCTTGGAAACTGTAAGGATGGCTTCAAATTTTTATAGAATATTAATGTGAACTCTTTCAGAGTGACTAATGACATAAATAAAACAATATACAAATGTGAACCTTCAGATTTCAAAATGAAACAAACCATCAAACCAAAGCATTTGGAAATTAAGAAAAAAATATCAGGAGAATTTTTAGCAGAATGGCAGTAGTAAATAAAAGACAAAGGAAACACTGCTTCAAAATCTCATTATTGGGGTTTCCATTTCCAGAATGGCAGTGTAAGATCTGTGGACCCAATGCCCTAGAAAAGCAACCATAACTAGTAACTAGTAATAACTGAACAACACAATCAATATAGGATCTAACTGACATTACTCAACACTCCACTCCATCAAAGATATGTACTTATTCAAGCACCCATTTAAAAAACAAACAAACAACAAACCCATAACGGCCCCCAACGCACCTAGACATATCTATGCTTATTCAGATACATCTATAGATCTATGTCCATATCTAAATATCTCCAGCGCCCAAGAATATATTGCTATGTAAAGAGAAAATGTAATTAAAACAATGTCTTGATTACTGAATTTTTAAAATAGCTACATGAAAGAGGAAAGATTAAGAGTAACCCTCCAATTGCACAAACAAAATTTTCTCAGAAAAGTTAAGCAAATTGCCCAGTGTCACTCAGCAAGCAAATGGGAGAACAAGGGCCAGACTGCATCATCTCCAGACTTCAGGTTTAATGCTGCTTCTCTGCTAGTCTAAACTGCACTGCGGGTTTATTCCAATTAACATGACAGAGGGCACATTCCTATTTACTGTGGACTTTTATTTAGTTTATGCCTATCATTTGGAATCTTCCTTGAAACAACAAAAGAAGCAGTGAACCCTATCAAAGCAGTTTTACTCAGCGTGGGTGACTCTCTGAAGAGCTTTGTCTATTTACACTGTAAGGAAGTGTGACACAAAGGCCAGATGATAGGAATAATTTTCACCTACAGGAATTTGCTTAATTATTCATATTTAGGGACTTTTTTACTTGTTGCAGAAGCAAACATAGCTAAACCCACTTTACTTATACCCTCTGCTTTCCTTCCTTACAAAGCGATGATTGTGAACCTTGTTTGAAACAATTACTTAAATATATGTGTGTGTGGGTGGAGGATTTGCAAATCAAATCACACAGTCAGCTAAATATAGCTTTTGTCAGGAGAAGTAATTTGTGAGCAAATAAAAATTAAGAACTAGAATCCAGTGGGGACCATAACATGGAAATAACGTCTACTCTTCCCAGAGAATTTTCAGGCTGTGACCATTGTGCATCAATCCATACTGACCCAGTGATATGTAACTCTTGAAAGGTATCACCAAATACAGAGAACAAATGGAGACATCGTTCTACTTTATAATGTGGTTCTTAAAAATGTAAAAACAATATGAACTAATCAAGCTTGAATGACTTTGGGGTACAACTTAGAAACAAGAGAGTTTAGTGTTTTGTGAGTGACTCAACCACATTACCTACAAATAAAAAGGGTCTGGCATTGTCTTTCTGATCAAGGATAACATTATTAGGTTACTATCTGTGTGGATGAGTGTACATGAAATATCCAATCGGCATTCCACTTCCTCTTCTACTTAGCATTTCTGGGGAGTGGTGAATCCCATTTTGTAAATCATGTTACTCTTTGCAATCATGCTTTTTTCTTCAGAATCCCAGTATTTTGTCTGAGGTTGAATCTGTTGCTCAACATTTTGAATTTAATTCAAATATCATTTTTCCTCAGTTTTATGTGGTATCTACGTGCACTTTTACATGCATGAATTAGCAATTCGTGGAATTTTGCTATCTCTCCATCTGGACATTTGTGTTTAATTTGGCCCTTGCTGGTCTTTTTGGACTTTTCAGTAATATCACATATACAAAATATTGGCAGAGAAATACATAATCAAAATTCTGATAGTCAATATTTTCTTGTTCGAAAATAAATGTGTTCTGTTTGGGCAGTACAGAGTAACCTAGGCCACATGTCATACAGGGTACCCTGGGTGGATGTGCAGCAGTGGGAACGGACAATATTTACATCCTTCTGGGTAAAGTCAAAGGAAAGAGTCAGTGCCTGGAATTCTTCAGTGAACTGGCTAGGGTCCTCGGAGAATCTGCCTAAGCGGGTGCGGCATTGGTTAAGGTCAGACAAAGAAAAAGGAGTGTGGACTCTGGTAATCCCATGAAGCCCACCTACTACTTCCTGATGGGGGCAAAGAGGCTCTGGTTGCATTTCTGGCATGGAAGGGTGAAGAGGCTTACAGGGCGGGGGAGAGGCTGAAGATGGTGGAAGAGTATTGGGGCTTGGGTCTTCTGTCTGGGGCTCCTGTTCTTCCAGGGGTGGCACTAGAGAGGGTTTTTGCATAGCTCAAATGGGTCCCAGCTGGCAAGTCCCTAACATAGGACTTGCATAGCTCCGGGGCCATTACATCCTGTACATAAGGAACTTCTGTCCATTCCCCCTGCCTTTTGCAAAAGATGTCTAACTGAGGGTAGGGTGGTATTATAGTTGAGGCTCCCATTTTCTGGCCAGGCCTCATCGTCCTCAAGTTTATACTGAGGCCAGGCTTCATTACAAAAGAAAATGAACTTATTTTATTTTAAAGAATCTAGAGAAAACTTGTCCCAGTGACTCAAAATGCACCCGAAGGGTGAGTTCTTGGGGACGGAGGAGGTGTTCCCCCTCGCTCCTTCAGGGAGAGAATGCTCCTGTAACAGAGAGGAGCACTAGTGTTATGAGGTCCCATGGGGGCTCTCTAAGACAGGAGTGGTTCCAGGAGTTCCTGTCCACCTAGTCCTGTCAACTTTATCCAGCCACTACTCCCCCATGTGGCAGTCCCATTGGCCCCAGTGTCCTGGGACCCATGTCCTATCCTGGCATCCATGGTACCCAGGATGAGTGAAGGCTCAGCTATTGAGAAGGCTCATCAGTAGAGAAGCTGAAGGCTTCTCTATTGATTCTACAGATTAATCTCTGTGTTCTGGGATAGGTTCCCCTGGAACAAACATCCTCATGGTTCTAGGATCTGTTTAAGTCCCAGCCTTTTTTTCTAAAAGGGTGGTAAGTTTCAGAAAACAGGCACTGACCATTAAGGGAGATGGTCTGTGAAAAAGAAAACAAAGAGAAAAGAAACCTCTCTTTCCCCTTCCTTTTTGTGGGCAGCAGCCCTGGGGCCTTGGTGTCATCCTCTCCCTCCCCTCTTCCCACACATACTCTGGCTAGCGGGCAGGGGGGCTGGGTGTAGGGGCGAATATGGCAACTGAGGCAGAGGCACCGTGACTGTAGTTAGGGGAATGGAGGGCCCTGTGACCCTGGAAGAAGACTCCCAATCATGCGACCCCTGGGAGGCCAGCACAGAAACTGTGGGTCTTTGCCAAGGCATGTATCCCCGGGGCGCGGCCATGTGTGCAACGCACCCGCACCCAGTTTGAGTCGCCTGCCCTGCCCTAACAGGGCGGGGTGGAGGTGGGGTCAGGGCAGACCCAGGAGGGGGCCAGCCAAACACCAGAAGGCAGGTGGTTAACGAAGGTCCCACCACCATGAGTCCCAACCACTTGGCGGGACCATCCCCCTCCTAATACCTGGGGGTATGTTCACAGACCAGGTACTGTGCTGAAGGGATGACAGCTGCCGCATCCATGGCACAAACTCTAAGTAAGGCTGTATTTCATATTTTTACACAATTGGACCTGTTAACAGTTAATTAAATGGTGGATAAGGCAAACCGAGAGGGCAAAGATCCTATGGTTCGGGTCCCTAGCTGCCTGTGAGGATGGCTGGAAACTTTCCCTGACATGTCCTACACATATGTAGCAGTAAGAAGTGGAAGACCTAGCGGCAATGTTGGAAAATGCCTGGCAGACTTCTTTTTCCCCATTTCCAGCAGAGTAAGGTACGAGATAAGAGTGGAAAGTAAGAGTGAAGTAGGGATGCAGAGTTGAGACAAGGATGGATAGGCGTAGGTGGACCAATAATAAGCCTATGAGGGTAGCCACGGGGAGAGGGTGGTGTTATTGTTTTAACTGTGTGCCTGAAACTGTTGTGTGGAAATTGCCTTGAGGTGGACAGACAGACCTAGCATCTCTCTAGTCCGTGCCACAACCCACTTATTCTCTCACAGAAGCCTCTTCCGTGGCAAGCACCCTGATGGCTTTTAATTGCTTGTCCTGAGCCCACATTTTTGTGGCAATAGGTCCGAAAATGAGACAGACTATAAGAGAGGGAGAAAGAGAGGGAGGGAGAGATGGAGATGGCTGGAAGTAAGGCCACACCTCTCAAGCCCAAGGGAGGGGAGAGGCTAAGTCCAAAAAGGTGACAGAGAGTAAGAAAGCAAAAGAGAGTTCCCTAGGAGTTCCCCAGATCATGAGTTTAAAATGAAACAAGTCATGAAATATACCTTGCTTTATCTTTCTTAACCGCTGCCCCCCCCAACCAACTTCTATCCATAGTTAGTCATGTATCACTCTGAAAGAAATCAAGAGGGGACTAGGGGGAAGAATTTATCCCACAGGAAAAATAAAGCAAAGTAAAACAAACTTAAAAACAGAAAAAAAGGAAAAGCCCTTTTAAATTGTATATTTTGCTTTCATAGAACATGGTGTGCATATCACTTACCCATACCCTCCATAAGCATTAATTAAAAGGAACTTTGGTATTTAATCAGCAGCAGGCTTTGTTCTCTTTGGGTAACTTGGGGAACACTACATATGCCTTGTGAAGATAATGACATTCTCCCTTTTAAAAAATGTACAAACAAAACTACAATATAGCTGTTGTTTCTTGGCATTCCAACAATGAGAACTCTTGATCAACTCATACATGCACTCATCAATAGCACAAAGATAGTGGAGACATTTAATAGCAACTGTGGAGCTTTGAGAGAGATTGCAGGGCTGTTAGAATCAGAGAAAGCGCAAGGTACTTCAAGGTGGGTTTGTCCTCATTTTGCCACATATACATATGGAAAATGCTTATTAATTCTTGGATTAACCAGTATATCTAGTTTCTACAGAATTCCATATATCAGAGAGTTTACAGCATTTTGCAGTTATTTCCAAAAGAGATACAGGAGAATCATGTTGAGATGGGAGATGCTCAGAATATGGTGAGACTGTTTCTCCTGGCATAAGAGAAAGGACATTGAACTCATAAATTAGCAACAATCAGGCCTTTGTATTATGTCACTAGATTCCATTAGATGTGTAACTTTGTTACTTCCTCACAGGCCCATTCCTCACTGTTGGCAAATTTATTAGACATATTACCCAGAGTTATAAAGAAAGCACTTTGTTTTTCATTGTTATGCTTAAGGGATGAAAATTCTCTTTTTTCACCTTGAGCCACTAGGAGCAAATCCAAGTAAGAAACATAAGTTACTCCAAAGGGAGGTTTGAGCATAGTTCAGAACTGAGGAACAAGAATGAAGATGGGAAATAAGTGTATATTTCACTTTTTGATTCAAGGCCTTTTCAGTTGCCTTCCTAAAAATCCTAAACACAACCCTACTATTGCCTTCAATGTCACTTATTTTGCACAGTGCATGAAAATTTCTGTATTCTCACCTCAACTCTACAAGATGACGTCAACATTAAGTTTAGAATGGTAAGAAAAATTGAACTAAATATAATATGTATTCTGGTGCTTTATTTTTTTTTAAGACTGGTATTCACTGGATGGACAGGGAGGATATAGTCCCTGGATAGCTGGGATGGGCCCTGGGACAACAGAACCAGTAAAAGACATCAAGCTAAGGCAGATCCTGGCCTTTAAAGGGTGTGGCTAGCTTATCTATGAACACACAATTCTGCTCCGGGGCTTTCCACTGGGAGGTCAGAGTCCAGTGGGGATGTTTTCAATACTTGGTTGTCAGATCTTTTGGACAGTCCTTGTGTGGGTGCACTGAATGATCATGGAAGGAGAAGTGGTAGTGTAGCTCACCTGTCACTGAGGGTGAGAGTGGGGGCTGACACCACGACTTGAGGTCAGAAGAATTTAAGAATACAATCCAAAGCAGAAGACAAGGTCTAGGGACTCCTCAAGATGGGTAGTGAGGAATATTGTAACTCAGGGGCCATGTGGATGCCGAAGGTTAGCTCTATCAGTCCTTGTCTGATTTAAAGAAACCTGAGGAGCAAAGCAGGAGCCTAGAAAGTTTCTAGATTATTATACTGCTGTCATATCAAATCACAAAGATCGTAAGAGTGAGAGCAAAATAATTCCCTTTCTAAGTTTTATCAGTGCATTTATTGCTATGGTTTACTTTTGTAGAGAGATACTACCATATATTAAGGACATATTATGTCCCAGAAACTTTAAGTAGCATGATTTCTCTAAATCCTATGTGTGTTACTTTTGTTTTATAGAAGAAACTGAGGTCCACAGAAGTTAAAGGAGTTGCCTAGGATGACACATTAAATCGTAGAGCCAGGATTCAGAGCCATGAATCAAATGGCTGTGATCTTTCTGCCATGCCATGTGCACTCTTTTATTTGCTAGTTTCTGCTGGTCTGATATTTTTTCATGCACTCAGGGTGCCTATTAGTCTAGTTCATTTAATTTGTAAGTTACTCTTCTACTGTTTTGATATTCTGTGGATTGCAATGACAATTAGGACATACTTGAGGCAGAAGCGTCCTCTTGTGTGTTCAGCCTCATGGAAACCAGTACCCAACCCATGTGGCTAAGACCCAGGGGTAGACTCTGCCACACTTCAGAACAGTTGACAAACTGTTCACAGCTGTCTGGAGTTAAAGAACTCATCTCTGAGAACTGACTCTTTCTCATTCTCTTTTTAAAGAGACAAATGTGCCTCCTTTTCTTCTGCACTTCTAATGATCCCTCTACTTTGAAAATGGCCCCCGTACTTGCTCTTTTGTCTCACTAATATCTCCACTCTTGCATTCTTCTCAGACTTAACTTCCATTTTTAACTGTGACAGAATATCTTCTCATTCCATCTAAACCTTTTCAGATGACACAAAAGGAGAGATATCATTACATCTCTGTTTAAAGGAGACACTCAACCATTTAGAAATGCTTCTCTATTATTGTACTTAATTGGAATGGGTGGCCTATTAGCACTGATTGTGGAAGAAAATGACCTCTGCGTTCAACATGAAAATGTATTGTGAACTGCTTGATGTAGATGACTTATCTAATGATTCAGGTTAACTGATGTCAGCAGTTTTCAGAGTGCTGATATCAGGAATCAAAAAGAAAGCAAAATTACATATGGAAATATATTTAGTAAATGGATAAAAGAAGAATTTTGAAGTTTGTCAGCTCTACTGAACAAATATACGAGAACTTAATTTTATTCTCACCCAAGTGCTTGCACCAACCTTGAAATGCCATTGATGTAAATACCAGTACACTAAAATAGTATTTAAAAGTTTACTAAATAAAAATTCCTTTTTGTTACATTATTTCTTTTAATTCCTCAAAACTGGTACTGCCACAGGATCCCCAATTACTTTTTTCTAGAAGTGGTTATTATAAAGTATCTAGTTTGTCTGTTTTTTTTTTTTTTTGGTATGCAGGCCTCTCACTGTTTTGGCCTCTCCTGTTGCGGAGCATAGGCTCTGGACGTGCAGGCTCAGCAGCCATGGCTCACGGGCCCAGCTGCTCCATGGCATGTGGGATCCTCCCGGACCGGGGCACGAACCCGTGTCCCCTGCATCGGCAGGCAGACTCTCAACCACCGTGCCACCAGGGAAGCCCTAAAGTATCTAGTTTTTAATTTCCTCATGCTGCATAAAAGACACTAAACCACAACAATTTATAATTTATTTGGCTTACAGCTGAGTACTGTTTAAGAAACTATTGTAGGGTAGCCATGTGACAATAATTAAACTATTCCAGGTCACACTGTGAATTTCCAAAATATTCAACAGCTTGTTTTATATAAGTACTAAAAAATAAATATATTGTTTGGACCACATCAAGTATTTCCATCTTTTTTTCCTCTAACAAGCTTTTAAGAGGTGAAGGATTTCTGAAAAAATAGAGTTTAAAACATTTACTGTGCTAGCATAGTATAATTCTAGGCCAAATAACCTAACCTGCATCTGTGAAAAGGTCACACTAGCACTGTACATTGAAAATATAATGCCAATCACTTATGAGATCTAAAATTTTCCAGCAGTTCCATTAAAGAAGGGGAAAAAATGAGAAATTAATTTTAATAATATTTTATTAATCCAGTAAAACAAAGATGTTAACATTGCAACATGTAATCAATATTAAAAATTATTAATAGAATATCTTTAACTTGTACTAAATTTTTGAAGTTTGGTGAATATTTTACACTTACAGCACCTCTCAATGTGGACTGGCCATATTTCAAGTATTAAATAGCCACATATTGCTAGTGGCTCTTGTATTGAACAAAGTAGGGTTATGCTAATGGTGGAGATAATCTGTTGAAAGGAACTGAAGAACAAGGAGGATGTGACCAAGAGGGCAGAGTAGTAAGACCTTGAGCTCACCTCCTGCCATGGACGCACCAAAATTACAACTATTTACAGAGCGACTATCCATGAGAATGGCCTGAAGACAAGCAGAAAGATTTTCCACAACTAAAGACATAAAGAAGGGTAGGAAGGGCAAAGATGTGGTATAGCCAAGACCTACACTCTCTGGTAGGCAACCCACAAATGGGAGGATAATCACTAATGCAGATGTTCCCCCTAAGAATCAGGAGTCTGAGTGCCACATCAGGCTACTCAGCCTGGGTGCCCTGCACTGGGAAGATGAGCCCCCATGATGTCTGGCTTTAAAGGTCAGATGGCTTCCATACAGGAGAGCTGGAGGGCTGTATGAAACAGAGACTGTTCTTAAAGGACAGATGTGAAATCTCACACTCTGAGTCCCAGCACAGAGGCAATAATTTGAAAGTACCTTAGATCAGACCCATTTACTGATCTTGGAGAGACTCCTGGAGAGGCAAGAGGCACCTGGGACTCCCTCTGGGGACACAGATGCTGGTGACAGCCATTTGGGGGAGGTTGTTGTACCATAAAGACACTGGTGTCGACAAAGTGCCATTTTGGAGTCTTCCTGTAGCCTACTAGTGCTAGGGGCTTACCTGTCCATCAGTGGACCAGCATCAGTCCCAGCACCCCTTGAACCTTGTAGCCAGCTGCTCAGGGAACTGGCCCTTCCCACCAGCAGGTTAGCACCAATTCCAGATTCCCACAGCCGCACCCACCAGTGGTCTGGCTGGCAATACAAAGGCAAGGACTGGCAGTCACCTGGCTAGGGGCCAGTCCTACCTGCCAGTATGTTGATAGTAGAAGGGCCCATTCAGCCCACATAGGGGGTGCCATGGAGCATATAGCTCCGGTGACCAGAGGGAAGTGTGCTGCTGGGTCCCATAGAATGTCTCCTATGTAAGGCCACTTCTCAGATCAGGAAATGTAACTAACCTACTTAATACATAGAAATAAACACAGAGAATTAGGAAAATGAGGACACAGAGGGACATGTTCTAAATGAAAGAAAAATCAGAACCTCAGAAAAAGAAGTAAACAAAGTGGAGATAAGTAATTTACTTGATAAAGAGTTCAAAGTAATGACCATAAAGACGTTCAACAAACTTGGGAGAAGAATGGATGAACACAGTGATAATTTTAACAAAAAGTTAAAAGAAGAGCTAGACAGAGCTGAAGAATACAATAAATGAGATAAAAAAATACACTAAAGTGCATCAACAGTAGGTTAGATGATCCAGAGGAATGGATCAGCAAAATGGAAGACAAAGTAGTGGAAATCACCCAAACTGAAGATAAATAAAAAAGAACTAAAACAAGTAGGAATAAGAGACCTCTAGTACAACATCATGCACACTAACATTTGCATTATAGGGGGTCCCAGAAGGAGAAGAGAGAGAGAGAAACGGACAGAGAACTTATTTGAAGAAATAATAGTTAAAACTTCTCTAACCTGGAAAGGGAGGCAGACATTCAGGTCCAGTAAGAACAGAGAATCCCAAACAAGATATACCTGAAGAGGTCTACACCAAGACACATTCTAATTAAAATGGCAAAAATAAAAGATAAAGAGAGAACCTTAAAAGGAGCAAGATAAAAACATCTAGTTATGTAAGATTATCAGCTGACTTTTCACAAAAAATTTGCAGGCCGGAGGGAAGGGCACAATATGTCCAAAATGATGAAAGATAAAACTTATACCCATTAAGGCTGTCATTCAGATTTGAAGGTGAGATAAAGTGGTAAGCAAACCTAAAAGATTTCAGCGCCACCAAACTACCTTTACAAGAAATGTTAAAGGGACTTCTCTAAACATAAAAGAAAAGATCACAAATGGAAATATGAAAATTACAAAAGAATCTCATTGGTAAAGGCACACATGCAGCAAATGTAGCAAATCAACCAATTACAAAGCTATGAGGAAGGTTAGAAGATAAAAGTAGTAAAGTTAGCTATACCCACAATTAGTAGTTAAGGTATACAGAAAACTAAAAGATGTAAAATATGACATCGAAAACATTAAACATGGGAGAGTAAAAAAATGAAGAGTGGTTAGAATGCATTTGAATTTAAGGGATCGTCAACTTAAAATTATATATACTTATAATTGTTTATATATATATATATATATATATATATATATATATATATATATGTTGCTATATATGAACCTCATGGGAACCACAAACCAAAAAACTATAATAAATACACACACAAAAAAAGAGAAAGGAATCCAAACTTAACACTAAAGATAGTCATTGATGACAAGGAACAGAGCAAAAGAAGAAACAAAAAAGAACTACAAAAAACAACCAGAAAATAACTAAGTGGCAATAAGTACATACCTATCAATAATTAAATGTATATGGACTAAATGCTCCATTCAAAAGACAGAGTGGCTGAATACAAAAATAACACCCACATATGCTGCCTATAAGAGACTCACTTGTGACTTAAAGACACACACAGACTGAAAGTGAGGAGATGGAAAAGGTATTTCGTGCAAATGGAAATTAAAGAGAGCTGGGGTAGCGATACGTAATTCAGACAAAATAGATTTTAAAACAAAGACTGAAACAATAGACAAAGACGGACATTACATAATAATCGAGGGATCAATCCAACAAGAAGATATAACAATTGTAAATATATATGCACCCAACACAGGAGCACCTGAATGCATAAAGCAAATACTAACAAATGAAAAAGGGAGAACCGACAGTAACCCAATATTAGTAGGGAACTTTAACACCCAGCTTACATCAAAAGACAGATCTTCCAGACAGGAAATAGATATCTATAGGACCCTGAATCCAAAAGCAGCACAATATACATTCTTTTAAAGAGCACATGGAACTTTCCCCAGGATAGATCACATGCTAGGTCACAAAACAAATCTCAATAAATTTAAGATGGTTGAAAACATATGCAGCATCTTTTCTAAGCATAAGGGAATGAGATTAGAAATAAACTATGAGAATAAAAGTGCAAAGAGCACAGATATACGTAGGCTAAATAACATGTTACTAAACAACCAGTGGGTCCCTAAAGAAATCAGAGAAAATTCAAAAACACCTGGGCACAAGTGAAAATGGAAACACCATGATCCAAAATCTATGGGAGGCAGCAAAAGCGCTTCTAAGAGGGAAGTTTATAACAATACAAGCCTACATCAGGAAATAAGAAAAATCTTAAATAAACAATCTAACCTTACACCTAGAGGAACTAAAAAAAGAAGAAAAAACAAAACCCAAAATTAGGGGAAGGAAAAATAATAAAGATTAGAGTGGAAAAAATGAAATAGAGACTAAAAAGCAATAGAAAACAGAATGAAACTAAAAACTGGTTCTTTGAAAAGATAAATAGAATTGAAGAACCTTTAGCCAGACCCATGAAGAAAAATAAAAAGAGGGCCCAAATCAATAAAATCAGAAATGAATGTGGCTGGAAGGGACCTTCAAGATGGCGGAGGAGTAAGACATGGAGAGCACCTTCCTCCCCACAAATACATCAAAAATACATCTACATGTGGAACAACTCCTACAGAACACCTACTGAACGCTGGAAGAAGACCTCAGACTTCTGAAAAGGCAAGAAACTCCCCACGTACCTGGGTAGGGCAAAAGAAAAAGAAAAAATAGAGACAAAAGGGTAGGGACAGGACCTGCACTTCTGGGAGGGAGCTGTGAAGGAGGAAAAGTTTCCACACACTAGGAAGCCCCTTCACTGTTGGAGATGGGGGGTGGGTGCGGGTGAAGCTTCAGAGCCACGGAGGAGAGTGCAGCAACAGTGGTGCAGAGGGCAAAATGGAGAAATTCCCGCACAGAGGATTGATGCCAACCAGCACTCACCAGACTGAGAGGCTTTTCTGCTCACCCACCGGGGCGGGTGGGGGCTGGGAGCTGAGGCTTGGGCTTCAGAGGTCAGACACCAGGGAGAGGACTGGGGTTGGCTGCATGAACACAGCCTGAAGGGGGCTAGTGCACCACAGCTAGCTGGGAGGGAGTCCTGGAAAAAGTCTGGAACTGCCTAAAAGGTAAGAGACCACTGTTCCAGGGTGCACAAGGAGAGGGGATTCAGGGGATCGCCTAAACGAGCTCCAGAGATGGTTGCGAGCCGTGGCTATCAATGAGGACACTAGAGATGGGCATGAAACATTAAGGCGGCTACTGCAGGCACCAGGAAGCCTGTGTGCAAGCACAGTTTACTATCCACACCTCCCCTCCTGGGAGCCTGAGCAGCAAGCCACTACCAGGGTCCTGTGATCCAGGGACAACTTCCCTGGGAGAACACATGGAACCTCAGGCTGGTGCAACATCATGGTGGCCTCTGCCACCAGAAGCTCTCCCTTCATTCCGTATCCCTCCCTCTCCCAAGTCTGAGTGAGCCAGAGCCACCTAATCAGCCTCTCCTTTAACCCCCTCCTATCTGGGCAAAGAACAGATGCCAGAGGGTGACCTACATGCAGAGGCAGGGCCAAATCCAAAGCTGAACCCCAGGAGCTGTGTGAACAAAGAAGAGAAAGGGAAATTTCTCCGTGCAGACTCAGGAGAAGCAGATTAAATCTCCACAATCAACTTGATGTACCCTGCATCTGTGGAAAACCTGAATAGACAATGAATCATCCCAAAATTGATGTGGTGGACTTTGGGAGCAACAGTAGATTTCGGATTTGCTTTCAGCATCTAATTTGTTTCTGGTTTTATGTTTATCTTAGTTTAGTATTTAGAGATTATTATCATTGGTAGATTTGTTTATTGATTTGGTTGCTCTCTTTCTTTGTATATATATATATATATATATTTTTCCTTTTTCTCATTTTGTGATTGTGTATGTGTATGCTTCTTTGGGTGATTTTTGTCTGTATTGGTTTGCTTTTACCATTTGTCCTAGGGTTCCGTGGGTCTTTTATTTTTCGTAGTATAGTTTTTAATCCTTGTTATCAGTGGTGGATTTCTTTATTGTTTTGGTTGCCCTCTTCTTTTTTTTTAAATTAAAAAAAATTTTATTTTAATAATTAAAATTTTTTTAATCTTAATTACTTTATTTCATTTATTTATTTTTCTTTCTTTCTTTCTTTTTTCTCCCTTTTCTTCTGAGCCGTGTGGCTTAAAGGGTCTTGGTGCTCTGGCCAGGGGTCAGGCCTGAGCCTCTGAGGTGGGAGAACTGAGTTCAGGACATTGGTCCACCAGAGACCTCCCAGCCCCATGTAATTTCAATCAGTGAGAGATCTCCCAGAGATCTCTGCTTCGATGCTAAGACCCAGCTCCACTCAATGACCAGCAAGCTCCAGTGCAGAACACCCAATGCCAAATAACTAGCAAGACAGGAACACAGCCCCACCCATTAGCAGAGAGGCTGCCTAAAATCATAATAAGTTCACAGACACCCCAAAACACACTACCAGACGTGGACCTGCCCACCAGAAAGACAAGATCCAGCCTCATCCACCAGAACACAGGCACTAGTCCCCTCCACCAGGTAGCCTACACAACCCACTGAACCAACCTTATGCACAGGGGGCAGACACCGAAAACAATGGGAACTACTAAACTGCAACCTGCAAAAAGGAGACCCCAAAGATATTAAGTTAAGCAAAATAAGACAGAGAAATACACAGGAGATGAAGGAGCAAGGTAAAAACCCACCAGACCAAACAAATGAAGAGGATATAGACAGTCTACCTGAAAAAGAGTTCAGAGTAATGAAAGTAAACATGATCCAAAATCTTGGAAATAGAATGGAGAAAATACAAGAAAGGTTTAATGAGGACCTAGAAGAACTAAAGAGCAAACAATGATGAACAACACAATATATGAAATTAAAAATTCTCTAGAAGGAATCAAAGCAGAATAACTGAGGCAGAAGAACAGATAAGTGACCTGGGAGATAAAATAGTGGAAATAACTACTGTAGAGCAGAATAAAGAAAAAAGAATGAAAAGAATTGAGGACAGTCTCAGAGACCTCTGGGACAGTATTAAACACACCAACATATGAATTATAGGGGTGGCAGAAAAAAAAGAGCAAAAGAAAGGGAATGAGAAAGTATTTGAAGAGATTGTAGTTGAAAATTTCCCTAAAATGGGAAAGGAAATAGTCAATCAAGTCCAGGCAGCACGGAGAGTGCCATACAGGATAAATCCAAGGAGAAACACACCAATACATATATTAATCATACTATCAAAAATTAACTACAAAGAAAAAATATTAAAAGCAGCAAGGGAAAACCAACAAATAATATACAGGGGAATCCCCATAAGGTTAACAGCTGACCATTCAGCAGAAACTCTGCAAGCCAGAAGGGTGTTGCAGGACATATTTAAAGTGATGAAAGGGAAAAACCTACAACCAAGATTACCCTATCCAGCAAGGATCTCATTCAGATTGGATGGAGAAATTAAAATCTTTACAGAGAAGCAAAAGCTAAGAGAATTCATCACCAGAACACCCTTTACAACAAATGCTAAAGGAACTTCTCTAGGTAGGAAACACAAGAAAAGGAAAAGACCTACAAAAGCAAACCCAAAACAATTAAGAAAATTGTAATAGGAACATACATATCAATAATTACTATAAATGCAAATGGATTAAATGTTCCAACCAAAACACAGACTGGCTGAATGGATACAAAAACAAGACCCATATATATGCTGTCTACAAGAGACCTACTTCAGACCTAGGGACACATACAGACTGAAAGTGAGGGGATGGAAAAAGATATTCCATGCAAATAGAAATCAAAAGAAAGCTGGAGTAGCAATTCTCATATCAGACAAAATAAACTTTAAAATAAAGACTATTACAAGAGACAAAGAAGGACACTACATAGTGATCAAGGGATCAATTCAAGAAGAAGATATAACAATTGTAAATATTTATGCACCCAACATAGGAGCACCTCAATACATAAGGCAAATGCTAACAGCCATAAAAGGGGAAATTGACAGTAACACAATAAGAGTAGGAGACTTTAACACCCCACTTTCACCAACGGACAGATCATCCAAAATGAAAATAAAGAAGGAGACACAGGCTTTAAATGATACATTAAACAAGATGGACTTAATTGATATTTATAGGACATTCCATCACAAAACAACAGAATACACTTTCTTCTCTAGTGCTCATGGAACATTCTCCAGGATAGATCATATCTTGGGTCACAAATCAAGCCTTGGTAAATTTAAGAAAATTGAAATTGCATCAAATATCTTTTCCGACCAAAATGCTATAAGACTAGATATCAACTGCAGGAAAAAATCTGTAAAAACTACAAACACATGGAGGCTAAACAATACACTACTAAATAACCAAGAGATCCCTGAAGAAATCAAGGAGGAAATCAAAATATACCTAGAAACACATGACAATGAAAAGACAATGACCCAAAACCTATGGGACACAGCAAAAGCAGTTCTTAGAGGGAATTTTATAGTAATACAATCCTACCTCAAGAAACAAGAAAAATCTCAAATAAACAACCTAGACTTACACCTAAAGCAATTAAAGAAAGGAGAACACCAAACCCCCAAAGTTAGCAGAAGGAAATAAATCATAAAGATCAGATCAGAAATATATGAAAAAGAAATAAAGGATATGATAGCAAAGATCAATAAAACTAAAAGCTGATTCTTTGAGAAGATAAGCAAAATTGATAAACCATTAGCCAGACTCATCAAGAAAAAAAAGGGAGAAGACTCAAATCAATAGAATTAGAAATGAACAAGAAGTAACAACTGAAACTGCAGAAATACAAAGGATCATGAGAGATTACTACAAGCAACTCTATGCCAATAAAATGGACAACCTGGAAGAAATGGACAAATTCTTAGAAAAGCACAACCTTCCAAGACTGAACCAGGAAGAAATAGAAAATATAAACAGACCAATCACAAGCACTGAAATTGAAACTGTGATTAAAAATCTTGCAACAAACAAAAGCCCAGGACCAGATGGTTTCTCAGGCAAATTCTAACAAACATTTAGAGAACAGCTAACATCTATCCTTCTCAAACTCTTCCAAAAAATTGCAGAGGAAGGAACACTCCCAAACTCATTCTATGAGGCTACCATCACCCTGATACCAAAACCAGACAAAGATGTCACAGAGAAAGAAAACTACAGGCCAATATCACTGATGAACATAGATGAAAAAATGCTCAACAAAATACTAGCAAACAGAATCCAACAGCACATTAAAAGGATCATACACCATGATCAAATGGGGTTTATCCCAGGAATGCAATGATTCTTCAATATACGCAAATCAATCAATGTGATCCATGATATTAACAAATTGAAGGAAAAAATCATATGATCTTCTCAATAGATGCAGAAGAAGCTTTCAACAAAAGTCAACACCCATTTATGATAAAAACTCTCCAAAAAGAAGGCATAGAGGGAAACTACCTCAACATAATAAAGGCCATGTGTGACAAACCCACAGGCAACATCGTTCTGAATGGTGAAAAACTGAAACCATTTTACCTGAGATCAGGAATAAGACAATGTTGCTCACTCTCACCACTATTATTCAACATAGTTTTGGAAGATTTAGCCACAGCAATCAGAGAAGAAAAGTAAATAAAAGGAATCCAAATAGGCAAAGAAGAAGTAAAACTGTCACTGCTTGCAGATGACATGATACTATACGTAGAGAATCCTAAAGATGCTATCAGAAAACTACTAGGACTAATCTATGAATCTGGTAAAGTAGCGGGATACAAAATGAATGCACAGAAATCTCTGGCATTCCTATACACTAATGATGAAAAACATGAAAGAGAAATTAAGAAAACACTCCCATTTACCAATGCAACAAAAAGAATAAAATATCTAGGAATAAACCTACATAAGGAGACGAAAGTCCTGTATGCAGAAAACTATAAGACACTGCTGAAAAAAATTAAAGATGATACTAACAGATGGAGAGATATAGCTTGTTCTTTGATTGGAAGAATCAACATTGTGAAAATGACTAACTACCCAAAGCAATCTACAGATTCAATGCAATCCCTATCAAACTACCAATGGCATTTTTCACAGAACTAGAACAAAAAATTTCACAATTTGTATGGAAACACAAAAGACCCTGAATAGCCAAATCAGTCCTGAGAATGAAAAATGGAGCTGGAGGAATCAGGCTCCCTTACTTCAAACTCTACTACAAAGCTACAGTAATCAGGACAGTATGGTACTGGCACAAAAACAGAAATATAGATCAATGGAACAGGATAGAAAGCCCAGAGATAAACCCATACACATGTGGTCAACTTACCTTTGATAAAGGAGGCAAGAATATACAATGGAGCAAAGACAGCCTCTACAATAAGTGGTGCTGGGAAAACTGGACAGCTACATGTAAAGGAATGAAATTAGAACACTCCCTAACACCATACACTAAAATAAACTCAAAATGGATTAATGACCTAAATGTAAGGCCAGACACTATAAAACGCTTAGAGGAAAACATAGGCAGAACACTCTATGACATAAATCACAGCAAGATCCTTTTTGACCCACCTCCTAGAGAAATGGAAATAAAAACAAATGAAAAAAAACAAATGGGTCCTAATGAAACTTAAACCTTTTGCACAGCAATGCAAGCCATAAACAAGACGAAAAGACAACCCTCAGAGTGGGAGAAAATATGTGCAAACGAAGCAACTGACAAAGGATTAATCTCCAAAATATACAAGCAGCTCATGCAGCTCAATATCATAAAAATAAACAACCCAATCCAAAAACGGGCAGAAGACTTAAATAGACATTTCTCCAAAGAAGATATACAGATTGCCAGCTAACACATGAAATAATGCTCAACATCATTAATCATTAGAGAAATGCAAATCAAAACTACGGTGAGAGGGCTTCCCTGGTGGCACAGTGGTTGAGAGTCCGCCTGCTGATGCAGGGGACACACGTTTGTGCCCCGGTCTGGGAAGATCCTATATGCCGCGGAGCGGCTGGGCCCGTGAGCCATGGCCACTAAGCCTGCACATCTGGAGCCTTTGCTCCGCAATGGGAGAGGCCAGAGCAGTGAGAGGCCCGCGTACCGCCAAACAAAAACAAAAACAAAAACAAAAACAAAAACTACAGTGAGATATCATCTCACACCAGTCAGAATGGCCATCATCAAAAAATCTACAAACAATAAATGCTGGAGTGGGTGTGGAGAAAAGGGAACCCTCTTGCATTGTTGGTGGGAATGTAAATTGATACAGCCCCTATGGAGAACAGTATGGAGGCTCCTTAAAAAACTAAAAATAGAACTACCATACGACCCAGCAATCCCACTACTGGGCATATACCCTGAGAAAACCATAATTCAAAAAACAGGCATATACCACAGTGTTCATTGCAGCATTACTTACAATAGCCAGGACATGGAAGCAACCTAAGTGTCCATCATCAGATGAATGGATAAAGAAGATGTGGCACGTATATACAATGGAATATTACTCAGTCATAAAAAGAAATGAAATTGAGTTATTTGTAGTGAGGTGGATACACCTAGAGACTGTCATACATAAGTCAGAGAGAGAAAAACAAATACCATATGCTAACACATATATATGGAATCTGAAAAAAAAAAAGGTTCTGAACAACCTAGGGGCAGGACAAGAATAAAGACAGAGATGTAGAGAATGGACTTGAGGACATGGGGAGGGGGAAGGGTAAGCTGTGACAAAGTGAAAGAGAGGCATGGACATATGTACATTATTAAATGTAAAATAGATAGCTAGCGGGAAGCAGCCGCATAGCACAGGGAGATCAGCTCGGTGCTTTGTGACCACCTAGAGGGGTGGGATAGGGAGGGTGGGAGGGAGATGCAAGAGGGAGGGATATTGGGTTATATGTATACGTATAGCTGATTCACTTTGTTATACAGCAGAAACTAACACACCACTCTAAAGCAATTATATGCAAATAAAGATGTTTTTTAAAAAAAACAAATTTGGAGAAGTTAAAATTTGTATCATAGAAATACAAACAACCATAAGCGACTACCACAAACAATTATATGCCAGTAAAATGGACAACCTAGCAGAAGTGGCTAAATACCTAGAAATGTAGAATCTTCCAAGACTGAACCAGGAAGAAATAGAAAATATGAGCAGACCAATTACAAGTAATGAAATTCATTATTTGATTTAAAAAAAAAAAAAACCAACAAACAAAACTCCAGGACCAGACAGTTTTACAGCTGAATTCTACCAAACATTTAGAGAAGAGTTAACACCTCTCCTTCTCAAACTATTCCAAAAAATTGAAGAGGAAGTAACACTGCTGAACTTATTCTTTGAGGCCAGAATCACTTGGATATCAAAACTAGACAAAGACACCACAAAAAAAGAAAATTACTGGCCAATATCCCTGATGAACACAGATGCAAAAATTGTTAACAATATACTAGGAAACTTAATTCAATAATACCTTAAAAGAATAATACACTATGATCAAGTGTATTTGTTGTAGGGATGCAAGGATGGTTCAGCATCCACAAATTAAACAATATGATAAGCCACATTAACAAATTGAGCAATAAAAACTATATGATCCTCTCAATAGATGTAGAAAAGTTTTTGACAAAATTCAACATCAATTTATGATAAAAGTGTCAACAAAGTGGGTATCAAGGGAACATGTCTCAATAAAATAAAGGATATGTATGTCAAATCTACAGCCAAGATCATATTCAATGGTGAAAAGTTGAAAGCATTTCCAAGGAAGATAACAAGGATGCCCACTCTCACCACTTTTATTCTACACAGTATTAAAGTCTTAGCCACAGCAATCAGGCAAAAAAAAAAAAAATCCAAATTGGAAAGGAAGAAGTAAAATTGTCACTGTTTGCAGATGATATGATACTATATAAAAGTATTAGAACTAATAAATGGATTCAGTAAAGTTGGAGGATCTAAAAGTAATATATACAAATTTGTTGCATTTCTATACACTAATAATGGAGTATTAGAAAGAGAAATTATGAAGACAGTACCATTTCACAACTGTACCAAAAAGAGAAGATCTGTACTCAGAAAACTGTAAGACAGTGATGAAATAAGTTGAAGATGATATAAATGGAAAGTTATACCAAGCAGATGGATTGGAAGAATTAATATTGTTAAAATGACCATATTATCCAGGTTATCCCCAGATTAAATACAATCACTATCAAAATACCAAATGCATTTCTCACAGAACTAGAACAAACAATTTAAAAATTTGTACGGAAACATGTTAGATGCTGAATAAGCAAAGTAATCTTAAGAAAGAAGAAGAAAGCTGACATATCATGTGCCTTGATTTCAAACTGTACTATAAAGCTATGGTAATAAAAACAGTACAGTACAGGTACAAAAGCAGATGCCAAGATCAATTCAACAGAATAGACATCCCAGAAATAAACTCCACTTATATGGTCAATTAATGTATGACAAAGGAGGCAAGAACATACAATGGGGAAAACACAGGCTTTTCAATAAATTGTGTTGGGAAAACTGGATGGCTATATGTAAAAGAATCAATTGGACTACTTTCTCACACCATATACAAAAATAAACTCAAAATGGATTAAAGACACATTTAACTTAAGTTTTAGACATTAAACTGTAAAACTTCTAGAAGGAAACATAGGTGATATGCTCCTTGACATTGGTCTTAGCAATATTTTTTTAGATATGTCTCCTTACACAAGGGAAATAAAAGAAAACATAAACAAAACTGACTCCTTTAAACTAGAAAGCTTTTGCATTGTGAAGGAAACTGTAAACAAAACAAAAATGTAGCCTATTGAATGGGAGAATATATTTGCAAGCAATATATGTGATGAGGGATTAAAATCCAAAAATAACTCATACAACTCAACATCAAAACCCCCCAAACAACTCAATTAAAAAATGGGCAGAGGAACTAAATAGGTATTTTTCTGAAGAAGATATACAGATACCCACGATACATGAAAAGATGTACAACATCCTTAATCATCAGGGAAATGCAAATCAAAACCACAGCGAGAGCTACAGTAATCAAGACAGTATGGCACTGGCACAAAAACAGAAATATAGATCAGTGGAACAGGACAGAAAGCCCAGAGATAAGCTCACGCACATATGGTCACCTTATCTTTGATAAAGGAGGCAAGAATATACAATGGAGCAAAGACAGCCTTTACAGTAAGTGGTGCTGGGAAAACTGGACAGCTACATGTAAAGGAATGAAATTAGAACACTCCTAACACCATACACAAAAATAAACTCAAAATGGATTAAAGACCTAAGTGGAAGGCCAGAAACTATCAAACTCTTAGAGGAAAACATAGGCAAAACACTCTATGGCATAAATCACAGCAAGATCCTTTTTGACCCACCTCCTAGAGAAATGGAAATAAAACCAAAAATAAACAAATGGGACCTAATGAAACTTAAAAGCATTTGCACAGCAAAGGAAACCATAAACAAGACGAAAAGACAACCCTCAGAATGGGAGAAAACATTTGCAAATGAAGCAACTGACAAAGGATTAATCTCCAAAATATACAAGCAGCTCATGCAGCTCAATATCATAAAAACAAACAACCCAATCCAAAAACGGGCAGAAGACCTAAATAGACATTTCTCCAAAGAAGATATACAGATTGCCAACAAACACATGAAAGAAAGCTCAACATCACTAATCATTAGAGAAATGCAAATCAAAACTACAATGAGGTATCACCTCACACCCGTCAGAATGGCCATCATCAAAAAATCTACAAACAATAAATGCTGGAGAGGGTGAGGAGAAAAGGGAACCCTCTTGCACTGTTGGTGGGAATGTAAATTGATACAGCCACTATGGAGAACAGTATGGAGGCTCCTTAAAAAACTAAAAAGAGAACTACCATACGACACAGCAATACCACTACTGGGCATATAGCCAGAGAAAACCATAATTCAAAAAGAGTCATGTATCCCAATGTTCATTGCAGCTCTATTTACAATAGCCAGGACATGGAAGCAACCTAAGTGTCCATCGACAGATGAATGGTTAAAGAAGATATGGCATATATATACAATGGAGTATTAGCCATAAAAAGAAACGAAATTGAGTTATTTGTAGTGATGTGGATGGACCTAGAGACTGTCATACAGAGTGAAGTAAGTCAGAAAGAGAAAAACAAATACCGTATGATAACACAAATATATTGAATCTAAAAAAAAATGGTTCTGAAGAACCTAGGAGCAGGACAGGAATAAAGACACAGATGTAGAGAATGGACTTGAGGACACGGGGAGTGGGAAGGGTAAGTTGGGACAAAGTGAGAGAGTGGCATGGACATATATACACTACCAAATGTAAAATAGATAGCTAGTGGGAAGCAGCCACATAGCACAGGGAGGTCAGCTCGGTGCTTTGTGACCACCTAGAGGGGTGGGATAGGGAGGGTGGGAGGGAGACGCAAGAGGGAGGAGATATGGGGATATATGTATACGTATAGCTGATTCACTTTGTTATAAAGCAGAAACTAACACACCATTTTAAAGCAATTATACTCCAATAAAGTTGTTAAAAAAAAACAACAACACACACATTGAGATACCACTTCACACCTGTCAGAATGGCTATTATCAAAAAGACAATAAATAACAACTGTTGGCAAGGATGTGGAGAAAAAGGAACCCTGTTGCACTATTGGTGAGATTTTAGATTACTGTAATCACTATAAAAAACAGTATGGAGGCTCCTCAAAAAATTAAAAATAGAACTACCACATGATCTAATAATTTCACTTCTGGGTATTTACCCAAAGAAACCAAAAATACTAATTTGAGAAGATAAATGCATTCCAATGTTTATTGAACCATTATATACAATAGTCAAGATATGGAAACAACCCGAGTGCCCATCGATAGACAACTGAATAAAGAAGACATGGTGTGTGTGTGTATGTGTGTGTGTGTGTATATATATATATATACACACACACATACATACACACACACATACACACACACCGAATGGAATACTACTCAGTCATAAAAAATGAAAAATGAAATCTTGTCATTTGAGATAACATGGATGGGTCTAGATGATATTATGCTAAGTGAATTGTTTGACAGGCAAATACCACGTGATCTCACTTAAATATGGAATCTAACAAACAAAATAAAACAAAAACAGACATAGATACAGGTGATTGCCAGAAGGGAAGGGGGTGTTGGGGTGGGCAAAATAAGTGAAGGGGATTAAGAGGTGTAAACCTCCTGTTTTATAATAAAAAAAAAGTCATGGGGATGTACTATATGGCATAAGGAATATGGTCAATAATATTGTAATAACTTTATATAGGAACAGATTGTTACTAGACATCGTGGTGGTCATTTCATATGTGAATGTCAAATCCTTCTGTAGTACACCTGAAACTAACAATATCATTATACATCATCTATATTTTAATTTAAAAAAGGAAAGCAAAAGGAAGTAAGAATAGTTATTCAGAGCTCATCTTATATTAAACAACATTTCCAATACATGTAGTTCTGTTTTATTCTATGCTATAAATATTTCTAGAACAACTGCTAAATTCAAGACAACATTTTGGGGCTATGATAACTAAATATATTGAGAAAATGAAACCAGTTCCTGTCCTTAAGGAATCTGCTATCTGGTAATATGCAGAATTTCTATAAACTGTACTAACATTTTCTATGCAATGAACATGTGTCAGGAATAGTGCTGAATAATTTAAATTGTATTCTTCCCTCATTGTGAAACATATCATTCAGGATATTAGCTTGTTAAATTCTGTACAAGCAGAACCAAAAGAAAAAATATTTCTGAGCCATATGTTTGCTCATATGTATGACAGGAATGATGGTAGGTTTTAAAAGTTGGGTTAAGGACTTCCCCGGTGGCGCAGTGCTTAAGAATCTGCCTGCCAATGCAGGGAACACAGGTTCGAGCCCTGGTGTGGGAAGATCCCACATGCTGCAGAGCAAAAAAGCCCGTGTGCCACAATTACTGAGCCTGTGCTCTAGAGCCCGTGAGCAACAACTACTGAGCCCACATGCCACAACTACTGAAGCCCATGCTCCTAGAGCCCTTGCTCCACAACAAGAGAAGCCACGGCAATGAGAAGCCCGCACACTGCCATGAAGAGTAGCCCCTGCTCGTCGCAACCAGAGAAAGCCCACGCACAGCAACATAGACCCAATGCAGCCAAAAATAAATAAATAAATTTATTTAAAAAATAAACAAAAGTTGGGTTAAAATATTATTACATTGAGTTTTTCAACTATTCTTATTTCACATTTTTATGAATTTATTCATAAATTATTTCATAATTTTTATTTATAAGTTTATTAATGCATTTAATAGGAAATTCTAATCAAGCAGTAGTGGCCTAGCCTTTACAGGCACTGAATTAAAAATTACTGAATAAATGAAAAATTGCTTTCTGAAAGACGCTGTTAATTATTATCAGGAATAAAATAACTGGACACAGATCCCACTCTCAAGACACTTCCACTTTTAATTAAAAAAATGGAACATGTAAGCAACTAAGTATTGCCAGGAAGGAGGTGATAGGTGTTATGAGCGAGCCAGAAAGGTGCTATACATGTTCATTAGAAGGAAAGAAAGCAGATGAGAAATCAGTGTCGTACTCTGAATTTCCAAAAATATCCTGATTTTGTTATCTGAAAAGGTGCAAAGAATAAATACATTATTTGAAACCACCTCAGCCGTCTACCATCTTTTCCTTCTTCCCTGGATGAGCCTTTTCCTCCCTTCTTTTCCTTTCAAGAAGATGTCTAAATATAGGAGAAGGGAAGGGGCTTACACATCCTCCTGGTAATGAGAAAAAGCAGGACTGTTATGGACTGAATTGTGTAAACTCCTTCAGTTCATATGTTGAAGACCTAATCTCCAATGTGACTGTATTTGGAGATAAGGCCTTAAGGAGGTAATTAAGTGTTAAGTGAGGTCATAAGTGTGGGTCCTACTCCAATAAGACTGGTGTTCTTATAAGAAGATGAAGAGACACCCCAGAGAGCTCTCTCTATATGTACATGACCACAGAGGAAAGATGGTGTGAGGACACAGTGAGAAGGCAGCCATCTTCAAACCCCGAAGGGAGCTCTCACCAGAAACCAACCCTGATGGCACCCTGATCTTCGATTTCAGCCTGTGAGAAAATAAATTTCTCTCGTTTAAGTCACTACTCTGTGGTACTTTGTTATGCCAGCCTTAGCCAATTAATACATGGTCCCATGGAACTAGGTGCTGATATTGACTGGTTGTAACAATTTACATAGGGTTATTTTTCTGGAGTGATGTTAGGGTATGGTGGTGGTGAGGGCAATAGTTTTTGATTCCTGGAAACACTGACAGGCAGACTCTAACACTTGCTTTATTTAGACTTCTTTTCTCTGTAGATTTTCTTTTAACGGCAATTGTTAAAAATTCAACAGTATTAAATTTTCAAAACTGCTACCCAAGGAAGGAGAAGAAAAATGGAAAGTCCAAGCTAGTGAATAAAGAGGTGAGGAGAAAGATAGGGAAAGCTAGTAAAAGCTTGATTCTTGGTATATAGTGACAGACGGAAGATGCATGATAACACAGATGCATTTCTACTATGAACAGTAGACATGCTAAATGCTAAATGATTGGAAAGCTAGAATCTTGGTACGTACCATGCCAACTAAAACTCCCCTTAACGGAAAGCATTTATATGTACTAAATCTGTTTAATATTGACATTTATTTAGTGTTTATTATATGCCAGAACTTGAGCCAAAAATTTTACATATTTCTGTTTATTAAATCCTTACAAGAAGCTCATAAATGAGTCATTTCATTTAGCAGATGAGGCGTAGAGATGTGTAGAATGTTACAGTATTCAGTGATAGAGCTAGAATTTAAATCCAGATATATCTGACTTGAAGTCTGAAGTCTTGGCTACTACAATATGCATTCTCTTAGAAACAAATAAGGAAATGAATATACTTTTAGTATAAGGCTTCTCCAAATAAGGTGGTAACATCTTACCCACATAAAGCTGAGTATTTTTGATATGTTATGTGGATGAGTGTGATATTTAGTGGTCAATGTGTGTGTTTGGAAGTACATTCTAAAAGAATTATAATTAAAGATTAATTGTAGTAAAAATGCTTTGTAAGTTTTGGGGCCACAAAACAAAGGAAAATAAATAAACCTGGCAATAATGTCTTTTCTTGAGGTCCTTTTCAGGTTTATCAGAAGACATATGGTACATTATTTTAAAATTCCAAGGCACGGTGAAATAACTTACCCACTTATCAAAAGAGTTCCATGTTTAAAGTATGTATTTTTCAGAAACCATACACTGAGAGAAAATGTTTCCAAATTTTCATTTTAAAAAATTGTCTTCTATGGCTGGTCCTCAAATTTTTATTGCATTAAAAACATTTTTTTTCTCAAAAGGATATGCAGTTACTAAGTTTACATGTACTTTACCTGAGTTTCATTTGAGGATTTATCCCAATAACTCTGCAAAGATTTATTTTTCACATCCTGATAGTCTTATCAAACTAAGAGAAAGCATGGCCTGTCTCCTGATTACCAAGAAAGGAAACATCCAGGTTGGTTTCAGTCCATTTACAATATGTTGTTAAAGAGGAAGCTGGTTATTAGAAAGAGTTTGAAGGGAATGCTGTAAGTTCTTTAGACCTTCAGAGGCAGTTTATGGAACTGGAGAGACTCCTACCCACAACACACTATATCAATGATTTTTGTATCCTACAAGTCTCATTGCTACATTTACATATCTGCTCAAACCTAAGTGTAACAATACCAAGGTACAGAAGTAAATTGGCAAGGGAAATAATTACCCTCAACTCAGCCTAAACTACTACTGCAGGGTTATAAGTAAGTATTAAAACATTATCTGTGGAAACAAACAAACTAACAAAAACCTTAGCACCTTAAATGGAGATAAATTATCATTTTTTTCTTGACCAAAATTTCTCAGTAAGTGTTCCACGGAACAGTAAATTGGGAGAACTATAGCATAGTTCACCACTCCCTTGGAGATTCACAAGTAGTGGTTTTAAAAAGGCCTGCAGTTAGGAAACCACTTTAAAGTCATTTAACCTGAGTTTTTTAATCTCCCTGGGGCCCAGAACTTTTTGGGAATCCTACTAACAATATTCCTATAACATGCCCAGAGGAATGCTACTTTAACCTTATCGTTCCAACTCTGTTTTAGCAATATTAGATCACAATACTAAATTACTTTAACCAAATATTTTCATTTTCAACTCAGGTGACTTGACCAAAAAGTGAACCATTGGGAAGTAGTTGTCAGAATTTGATTTTCCAAAGAAGAACTTTGCTCAATTCCAAAACTATTAAATCAGCAAAGAAGTGTGTCCAAACAAACAGGATTAAAAAAACACAACAACATAGAAATAAAGCTGGGCACCTAGTCAGAGACCAGATCACCCAGGGCCTTATAAATAATATGACCATTCATCTTGAGTAGGATTACACCCATTGATCCTGTGTTATTAGTAGTGTTCCCTTTTACTCTCAAAAATGTCCTGGTATGCAAAATAAATTACATGGTCACCCTACTTATATGCCACTCTAAAAATTTGATGAGTCTGTCATAGGCGCAGGATTCTGATTTTGTCTCGGGGGAGGGGGGTGGCATGCAGCAAGGCCAGGGTAAGAGTTAACCTAAAATGTTGGGGCCTCAACTGAAAATCTGGAGGAAAGTTATAGTGAATGTTGTTAGATTAATTCCACTGTCAAAACAATGAATAGCTAAATGATATTGAAGAGAATGAAGCAGAAGTTTAGATAAATTAAGAAGTTTGTTAAAGGGCTAACAAATAGGGGGTGGGTGAAGGATTTGAAGCCAAGACTCTGTATGTTTGTCAGTACACTTTAAAACATGTCCATATAAACATAAAATTTATGAACAAATGAACCCTCATTTATATTTATGAACTTGTATAAAAAAGTAAACGATTTAGTTTTTCCCTTCTGACTCCCAAGACTCAACAATTATTCAGGCAGTCTGGAGACTGGCATGATCCAAATGTGTCACAGAGTCTTTGCTCTTGGAAGTTCCAGATTCCAGGGTCTTGGTTACCAAAGGAGGTTCACGAGATGATTCTTTGCCAAAAGTGATCATCACCCATGTGTTAGGTTCCTTGAGCTTTTTAGAAGCTCATTCCATCCCTAGTCCAATTTTTTACTTTCCTAAAAAATCAAGCTCTTCTCTAGAAGACCTCAACCTTGCCTTCTGGTTTAATTAAAACTTCATCAATGGTAAATAAACATTAGAAGAATTCTCACACTTTATGTTCGCTTATTATACCATGTTCAAAGAGGGTCATAAAAATGTCTAGGGCTATGGTAGTTTTCCAAAATTAAATGTGTGGAAGGTTTCCTGTGGGCATGCTGTACTTCCTTTTCAGCCCATGTTATAGGCCAATCAAGAGGCTTATTTAGTACCAGAAAATCATGTAGGATGAAGCCCAAGACTTTAGCCCTTCAAATAAATACAGAATGGCCTTGGAGATGACACAGATGTTCCAGAGCTTTTCCTAGTATCTTTGGGGCAGGGGTTATCTCTTGGGAAATTTGAGCTGACAGCTCAGCCGATTGTCTAGATGGGTGGTTTTATGTGTCAGATTCTCAGTATTAACTATAGGTCACCCTCAAGGTCATGAAGACTATGTGGATGGACCAAAATGACATCTCTTATAAATTGGAGGTTTAAGAAGTCTGCTCACAAAGCCAATGGAAAAGGATATTTGGTTTTCTTTTTTTGGCAGCATGGCTATTTACAAGATTATGTTCCTACACCAGAACTTTGATTTCATTGATTAAGAAATGAGGACAACAGTAAAAAACGAAAAAGCAAAAACGCAACAAAAATTTAGAAGACGTTACTTTTAACTCCTTCTCCCTCATCAGACCACATCCAGATGGATACTAATTCTCATTAAGTGTACCTTTTTGGCTCTCTTGCATACTTACTGTCACTGGCACAGTTCATATCCCATCTTTTCTTGTCTATACTATTAGAATAGCCTCCAGCTTTGTCACTGGACTCCATTCCACCCCTCCCCAATACATTCTTTAGCATTTCATCAGAGATATTCCTTAAGAACAATTTTGATTATGCCACTTCCCTGTTTAAGCACTTAATATTGTGACCCATATATATTAAAAGCAAACTACCTCATAGGTTATTTTATATATCACCAAATTAAAAAAAATGCTATGAAATAATTCTTTCTTATCACTTAGACTTTTTCTATCTTTAGACAGTTTTAAATTTATTTTGCCAGATTTTTATTATATATCACCCCTGTAAATGCGTAAGGAGAAAAATATAAGCTATAGGTATAGGCAATGCAATTATGTCATAAACCCTGCTGTAAGACTATCCATTGAAAGATAGATTGTGATGCCAGAATTGTCAAAAATGTATATCCTAGGATCAGCAAAGTATAGTGAATGCTTTACAATGTGACACAGCAATTGCAATCCTTGGTATTTACTCAAAAGAGTTGAAAACTTATGTCCAAACAAAAACTTGGGCACAGATGTTTATAGCAGCTTTCATAATTGCCAAAATTGGGAGCAACCAAGTTATCTTTTAGTAGGTGAATGGATACAAAAAATTGTGGTACATCCAGACAACAGGCTACTATTCAGCACTAAAAAGAAATGAGCTATCAAGCTCTGAAAGGACACAGAGGAAACTTAAATGCATATTTCTATGTGAAAGAAGCCAATCTGAAAAGGCTACCATACAATTCCAACTATGAATATGGCATTCTGGAAAAGGCAAAACTATGGAGACAGTAATAGAGGATCAGTGGTTGTAGGCGGAAGGGGAGGCTGGAGAGTGACGGATAGGTGGAGCATGGAGGAATTTTAGGGCAGTGAAAATACTCTGTTCGATACCATAATGATGGATACATTTGTCCAAACTCACAGAATATACAACACCAATAGTAAACCCTAATGTAAACTAACAACTTTGGGCATTTATGACTATCAGTGTAGGTTCATCAATTGTAACAAATGTTCCACACTGTGGCAGGTGTTGACAATGGGGAGGCTATGCATGTGTTGGGGCAGAAGGTATATGGGAAATCTCTGTGCCTTCCCCTTAATTTTATTGTGAACCTTAAACTGCTCTCTAAAAAAATAAAATTTAAATTCACAAAATATGGTGAACATTAGTTTCATTCCTCACACCCCTCCTCCCCGGCCCTCCCACCTTTTACTATAGGAAAAATAAAGTCTGAATCCCTCAGCTTGACATTCATGGATTTTCATTCCATAGTATGGCCCACAGCTATGTTCTTAACTTAACTTCTTTCCATTTACTAGCGTGTCAACACACCTACGCTTTCACGCTCCTCTGCTTCTTGACCCTTTCCTTCTCTCCCTAAAGTTCTAGATTTAATGCCTTTTGTTTTCCCTCTCCATCCTAACAGTACTAGCTCCCCCCTGATGTCCCCATAGCATTATCTGCACACTGACAGTATGGGGTTTGATATCCTTGCTCTGCAGTTAGTAGAATATATGTCACTGTCCATGTCTTTGTACAGTGCCTGGAGGAAAGGAGATGCTTTGTAAATATATTCTGACTGAACTGTACTAAAATAAAATAGTAAGAAATTAATTGAAGAATAAAGTAGTAAAATATACACAAAGCATTCTGCTGCCATTATCATCAGCAGCATCATCAACCAAACAAGGCCATCTATCTTGTATTTAAAATGATGGAAATGATTAAAAACAGACCTTGCAGCTGTAGGTGACAAGGTGAGTGTTTAATATTTTTTTCTTTTTCCTCTGGAGAAAACTTGCTGGGAGACTAGGAGTGATACTAAAAGTTTTAGACAAGGAGCAGTGGCCGAGGGTCCTTGGGCTGCCTCAAGCTTATGGCGTTGGCTGGGCGGAGGCCTTTGCCAGGAGATGAGGAACTGGGCCTTCCGTGAGACTGAAGCCAACTGTATGTGAAAGCCTGAGCAAGGGGACAAATACTCCCTCCATTCCTTATTCCTCTGGGTTTATTTGCCCTAGAATATTTAGAACTGTCATGTAAAAGTGCTTATTCCAAGGATTGCTTCTTCTGATTATTTAATACTTTTGAATATTTTCAGGAATAATGCTCTCTAATGGACAGAAATATTTCCCATAATAGCTCACCTCCCTTCTCTCTTTGTGCGTAAAGAGTATTATATGCAGTTTGTAACCCTTGCCTTGTTTTAACCCTTGAAAAATGTTGTCCTCTCCAGTATATAAACCAATGTCATATAACTGAGGTTAGACACAAGTAGCATTTTACTAAAGTGACCATGACATTTTTAATAAAAATGTTTTCTAATGAAGCAAGTTAAAATATACATGTCATGAATTCAATTACATGTCCTTTTGATTTACAGAGAATTATGTGAGGTGTTTCCTGGCAATTTGTACTCATTTGTTCATTATTTATAGTACTAGTTATTGTCTTTTCCAGATAAAATTTCATTCCCAGTGGCACTGAAAACATGTTTTGAGTAAATCTTGGCAAGAATAAAGGCATAAATTCTTGAACTGTGTTCAGTCAAAACAGAGCTGTATGCTTCATTCGGAAACTAGTGCACTAGAGCAGTATCATTTTTCATACTATTCTACTGGTTTTATAGTAGTGATTCTTTAAAACAATGGATCTACTTAGGTTTCAAGACTTAGCTGGCAGGTGTCTGGATATGTCCAAGATACAGAAGTAAACTGATAAAGTTCAGTTAGCCAGCTACTCTTCCATATTCACAGTATTGATTCTTGATCCACCCAGGTATTAAGCCTCTCTATTATGATACATTCATATTTGTATATTCAAAGTAAAAAGATCTAAGAATTAAATGTTCATATTGTTTCCAAATATAATTCTTTGGGAATTTTTTTCAAAATAATATTTGTATTTATTTGAGGTATATATACTGAGTCAAAACTTGTCAGGATAAACAAACAACGACAACTAAAAATGTACTGGAGAATCTACTCTGATTATGTTGAGGGTAATTAGTGACATAGCTAAGTTTTAGAACTCAAGCATCTGAACTACAGCCCACTTGATCCTGTGTTATATCATGCTAAAGTCAGAAAACCTCTGAGAAATTGCTATCACCACGAAATTGTCCATGTGATGTAGGCCCTGCTGCCAGGTAATGAAATGGTCCTCTGTGGGCGGTAGATCCGGGCCCAATCCTATTAGTCACAGGTAACAGCCATCATCCAATCCCGTTCAAAGAAAAGACAAGATCACTTCTTTAAGAAAAAAAAACCAAAACTTTTAATAATTGTTTAAGTAAGCAGGATGTTTTTGAAGTCCGCTTCTGATTTATTTCTCATTTAGGTAATCTTAGATTTATTTCCAGGTGATGTGGCATAGTGAAATGGCTGCTGTCTCCTAGCTTAACACATATTTTTTGAATTTGTTGAATGGATGTATTTCATCCATCTCTGTAGCCTCCCAAGTATCTCACACGGGTTCTTGCACATGACAGGGGCTATACCAACAGTGGTGGAATTCATTTGGTCTGGAGTCCATTCCCTCTCCCTCCCTTTTCTCCTTTCTCATTTTCTTTCCTTGTCTGTCCCCTCCTTGTCTTCCTGCACCTCTTTCTTCATCTCCTTATTCCTCTTTTAAAAAAAAATTATTTTTCCAAAGCCATACTGTTAATTACCCTAAAAATTTAGTTTCTTGTGATTTTCCCAGCAGTTTCACAAGGCCAGTACATGTCATGCTGGGCAACTTTAAGAAAATGTTAGCTCTTATAAAGTTCAGCTTTATATAAATCTTCATATAAATTTTAAAGTTATATAATACATTTATATAATCTTTATATAAATCCTTAGAGTTGAGCTTTTGTTCCAGGAATCTTATTAGTGTTATTGACAGAAATCAGCTATCATGGCCAATTTTCAGCTCATTTGGCTACTTCATACTATCAGCTAAGTAAACAGTTTTGTTGTCCAGGTCAGTTACACCTGCTCTCCATCTACATATACAGAGGTCCAGTGAGGAGAACGTAGAACCCCATTTCCTGCTTAGCAAGTAGAGAGATTGGGGTAGGCATTATTCCATATCACATAACACTGACTGATGACAACATGAGCTGCTAGATGTGCTCTACTTATATTCCTAGATAGGTTTACAGACAGATGACTTGTGGAAATCTCACAAAAGTGAAGCAGGGATTTGCATCTGTACAGACTCACGGTCAAGACACAAATGAATTCAATAAATAGTTGTGTGTTGAATGACTGAACAGGATTTAAAAGACATGTTCACTAGATACTTAAGAAGAGATATACATTTTTTGGACTATACTTTCAATGTTTATTGTTTGCAGAGGTTTTTTTTTTTTTTTTAAATCAGCTCTGTCCTTGAGGGCTTGGCAGACAATAATATTTTATATGTTCACAGTGCTTTATAGTTTATATATGCTGTCCCTACTTATTTTCTTCTCTAATTTTGACTAAAACTATATGAGGAGAGGTTTGATTTTAACATAAAGAGCATATAGATATGAGGTTTATGTGCTTTACTAAAAGTCCTATAGGGATTTTGACCATTTGGGATCACAAGACCTTAAGAATTTTGGAGTCACGGTGATATATATATCTATATCTATCTATCTATATATATATATATATTTACAGGTGAAAAAGTTCTCATTCATCTGTCATTAAAAAAGTGCATTTAAGGATTTTTCTCACCAACCAGGCAGGGTGTTAAAGTGGGAAAGGTATAAATTTGGAGTTTTGAATCCTGGTTTTGTCACATATTAACAGTGTGAACTGGGGTTACTTATTAATTTCACTGAGTCTCATTTTTCTCATCTAATCATCATAACAATCATTCTGTAGAGTTACTGTTATGACTTCATGAAATAATGTAGATAAGGTGCCTGAGACACAATATGCATCAGTAGAATCAGCCTCCTGTCAGGATTACTCTGTACCAATACATCTAGACTATCTTTTCCAATCTCTTCATTCATGAATGAAGGATGCCCTCTGAGAGATAACCAGTTAGCAATGCAGTCTGTGCCTTTTGGGAAATAGAAAAGTAACCGTCTATGCCACAATCAAACCTGGAGCTCTGACCTCATGAGCAGACAGCAATGAAGGCTAACCAGTTGCAGACTTGGGTGGTTCGTCATTTGAACCACTGAAGGAAGTCTTGGGATTCATCTGTCTTCCTCACTCATGTCTCTGAGAGAAACTAGGGTGCATTGAGACCTCTCTAAACACTCTGATCTACCCCTATTCTGACATAATCATGCCTCAGTCCACTCACCTAGTGCAAATGGAAGAAACTTAAGCCATTAAACAAGCTGAACAACTATGGAACACACCAGGTTCTATCTTGAGTATTGTCTTGCTGACTAAAAACTTTCACACCGAGGGAGAGGTTTAATTGAAGAAGGAATTAGCATACATTTTTTGGAAGAAAGTTTAGCAGAAAATCCTTTCCTACAATTTACTGATAGCCATGAAAAGTTACTGGTGAAGTTTCAACCATCGGTGGAAATTTAACAGTGGTATTACTGAGTAATGTGATTATGAGTGATTTTTCATCTTTGCTTCTTTGTGCTTCTCTGTATTTTCTTAAAAAAAATAGAATGAGATGGGGGCAGTCAATCAATCAGTCTATCAAATCAATCAATCCATATGGAAAAGAAATACTGTTTTGAACATTCTTTGGGGATTGAATGAAAATACCTTCACTTAATTCCTAGGAATTGCCTTTGGTAGAGAGTAAGTACTTTTGTCCATCTATGTTCTGAGGCTTTTCTGCTCAGAAGTTAGGTTTTCTTTTCCTGAAGCAGCTCTTTCTGCCCATCCATGGAGCTCATCAGCACAGTCTGTAGGATCTGTACGCAGCTGGCTTTCCCTGTTTTTACTTTTGAATGGGTAGCTTATTTCTTTCCAGCAGTTCTTTCTTTTTAATTGACCCAAAATGGGTGCAGATGTGGTTAGCATATGCTGAAAGTTGTCAAATATTATTTTCACCCTGAAGAAAGGCCTGACATAAGCAGTTTCAGATCGTGTGAATTCTTGATTTCACAGTGGCCTTCCAACACTGGCTCTGCTGCCAGTGATAGCAGGAACCAGAGAGAGACCTTGGGAGGTAAACCACTGATTTACTTCATTTCCAAGAATTGATGACCTCATGTATTCCTTGGTGTGTGATTTTGTGAAATGAAGAGGTGTAAAGTGAAGTTTTCATCTTCAAAATTGGTACTAGGGTCTAAATCATAATTAAGGTATTTTTCCTATATTTTTTCCTGTATTTTTCAGTGCATACTTGTAGAAGCCAACTTCTGTTATTTGCTTATTTACACCAAAGATAGTTTCTTTGTGCCAATGCTAAATTCTGAATTTTTGTTTGATTTTTTTCTATTGCCTTTCTGTTAGCTGCATAGTGTATTGAAGGACAATTAATCTGGGAATCAAAACACTGCATTTTTCCTCTTATTTTGTGAAATGAATATATATTGCAAACATATAATTGCTATTCACAACTGCTAATCACATGGCTCATAAACTGTTTTCCAATACTTACAGAAACACATCATTAAATAGAGGTAACTTGACTATCCATATTTTTTTGTCTGAATATTAAAACTATTTATTCCAGAGGTTCTCGAGAGAAAGTTTTCATGTTCCCAAAGAAGAATTTTTTTACCTGGAGAAAATAATGACTTCTTCGGTAATAGAGGAGAGTCAAAGAATTGATTTAATTAGTATATTTCTTTATATTGCTAAACATCCACGAGCAAGTTTAATGTACTCATACACCTGAAACTAACACAACATCGTAAATCAACTATATCCCAATATAAAATAAAAATTAAATTAAAAAAAGATTAAACAGGCAGCAGAGTAAAAAAAAAAAGATTAATGTATTCATTCATTCACTTATTTAACAACAGTGTAGTGTGCCAACCACATACCAAGTACTTTGCCAGGGATCAGGGATACAGTGACCAATTAGAGAAACAGAGTTCCTGCTGTCATACTGTCTGCAGGTTAGTATGGAGATGGACAAATAAGCAATTGCAGTAAGAGCACATTGGAGAACACCTGAACCTAGATTTAGTGGTCAGGAAAAAGATTTTGAGGGGAAGAGAGATTTGAAAATGAGCAGAAAATGAAAAGTGAGTTGGAGTTATCCAAGTCTTTGTATTGTTGAGAAAGGGATAGTGACAGAGTGTGCCCGTGTTTGAATGTGAAGGAAAAGAAAGAGAAAGAGCTAGATAGCTAATGGTTTAAGTTTACGTTTGGAATGAATTAAAATGACAATAGGGCTTCCCTGGTGGCGCAGTGGTTGAGAGTCCACCTGCCGATGCAGGGGACACGGGTTCGTGCCCCGGTCTGGGAGGATACCGCATGCCACGGAGAGGCTGGGCCTGTGAGCCATGGCCACTGAGCCTGCACGTCCGGAGCCTGTGCTCCGCAACGGGAGAGGCCACAGCAGTGAGAGGCCCGCATACTGCAAAAAAAAAAAAAAAAAAAAAAAAATGACAATAAAAGCTCGTGGAAACTCATTCTGAAGTCATCATTAGGCGCTTACAAGCTTACTGGCAAGTTTCAAGGTTTGCTTTCTGGGAACACATAAAGAGAATTTAATAAATTTCCCCTTAGGGGGAGGAGAAAGTTAATAGAACACTTAAAAGGGCCTAATTCACCTCCCAGGATTAGATTACTCAGAGTTAAAATGGGGCAATTAAGATGTAGATGCCACATTTAAATGTTAGAAAGTATACCCAGTGTAATTCTAAAAGACCAAAGTCCTTCAGAAAGCACTAGAGTTTGTTCAATGCACTGAAGCTTTAATTTCTCAGGAATCTCACACCTTGGTCTTAGGTAAAAAGAAAAAAGAGCAAGTCATGCTGTTCTGTTTCTCATTGTTAGGCACAATCTCCAATGTATTATATTCTTTGGTTTGGCTGGTGTGACAATCAAATTCATGTAGTAAGAGGAAAACTAGATGCTCTTTCTGAAATATGTCTAAAATTTCTCTTGCCAGCTCCAAATAAATGAATCATATTGACTTCATACTAGGGAGACATGTTCCAAGCTAAATTCCCAACCCTTAGATGGTTCTTCCTGATTCTTTAGCCTATTTTCCTAATTTTTCATTTGGACAGTTATTATACAATGTCTGTTCTCACACATCTCAGAGCCCAAGTGAACCTTTTGGAGCTGGTTTTAGATTCCAACATGCCCCTCCAGCATTTTGTAGAAAGAATAAATCCAGTTTCACAACACCTGGTTGGGAGGGTTCTGACGTTCTGTAAGACCTTTAAGATGCTTAAATTTCCATTCAAGGACTGGAGCATGGATTAATTTAAATTATTCAAAAAGCAGAGGATGCCTCCAAGGGATCCTTTGAACTTAGAATTTATTCATTCATTCAAGGTATATTTACTGAACATCTATTGTGCACCAAGCAGTGTTTTAGGTATCCTGTAGTGTGGCTGAAAGCCTAGATAGCTGATTCTGAGTCAGAATTTCAATATCATGAGATAAAGTCTACTGATCTTTCAAACATGGCAGAGACAATCAACATCCTGGCTCTGCTACTCAGTATCTGTGTGACCTTGAACAGACCTCTTCTCTCTGAGCCTCAGTTCTCACATTCCTCAACTGTGCCCAACAACTTCTACTTTCACCAGTGGATTGGAAGAGACAAGATGTGACAAGTTAAGCAGAAGGGGGAGATGTTTGTGAGCTCTGGTGACTCACTGTTCACCTGCTAGATATTCTCTTCCAGGGCCAGCCAAGCTAGTGGGCAGCCTAGAATAGTCCCCTCAGGAGTCACTTCATCAACTCCTACTCTTACGTCAGACTTCCTCCCAAAGCCTGACTTCACAACTTTTGTGATAAGACGCCCCTGATATGAGTTTCTATGGTGCCCTCCTCTATTTCTACTATGGACCTTACCACAATTTATCATGATAGATGTTTAATCTACCATCTATCTCCCTGCTAGAATCTAAGTTTCAAGAGGACAAGTGACATGTCTGTTCTGCTTTCTGGTATATCTCCAATGTTTAACAGAGTCCACGTATCATTGTTGAATTGGGATTTCTGTTTGAAAATGAAATCTTGGGCATCTGTTCTCCCATGTTATACTTTACTTTGAAAAGAATGTCCATTTTGTTTTTTAAGAATTATTTTTCTCAAAAGGTAGTGCACACATATGGCAAAAATGTAAACAATGCAAAAAGATATTTTTTAACACATGGGAGCATACTGTGTATATCTCTATGTACCTTGCTTTTGTCACTGAAATAATATATCTTCAAAAGTAATTCTATATAAAAATACATATTTCATTATTTTAATGATTATGTATAATTGCCTTTTATTTGTAACACGTAATTGGTAGGTTTAATAATATGATAACCACAGAAGAAAGTAATCTAACATCAGAATTACAATGTTTACCTGGTGAACACAAATATATTTTAACAAATATAAGTTAAATCAAGCAATGTGACTTAGAATTCCCATAGAGTAGGAAAGTACAATTTATTTTTATATTGAAAGCAATAAAAATATTTAAAAGTTCCATTCCTTGGGACTTCCCTGGTGGCACAGTGGTTAAGAATCCTCTTGCCAATGCAGGGGACACAGGTTCGATCCCTGGTCTGGGAAGATCCCACATGCCGCAGAGCAACTAAGCCTGTGCACCACAACTACTGAGCCTGTGCTCTAGATCCCGCAAGCCACAACCACTGAGCCCATGTGCCACAACTACTGAGCCTGTGCGCTGCAGCTACTGAAGCCCACGTGCCTAGAGCCCATGCTCCGCAACAAGAGAAGCCACTGCTATGAGAAGTCCACGAACCGCAACAAAGAGTAGCTCCTGCTCCCCGCAACTAGAGAAAGCCCGTGTGCAGCAATGAAGACCCAATGCAGCCAAAAATAAAAAATAAATAAAAAATAAAATTTCCATTCTTCTTATTGTGAATCATTGCAGCCAACTATCACTTAGAGTCACAGAGTCTTACAGCTAAGAGTGACTTTAGAGGTGATTTAGTGGGGTGGTTTTAAAGGACATTTTAGGGGTGTGTGTGTGTGTATGAGATTTTCTTCAAAAGCAAGCTTATGCAGAGACATAATTATTTCTTGTTTATTGAACACCTACTTTGGGCCTGGAAAATTATGAGCGTTTTAAATCGTTATCTTATTGCTTACATTTTAGAGATAGGTACCATTATCATATTGATTTTACAGGTGAGAAATATAAATGCAAAGTCTGCCTGATTCTAAACACCATGGTACAGTATTTTGTCTACTAGATGTAAAATGACTAAATTTCAGAAATCTTACCCACTTAGCCTCAATCTTCAACCTTGAAGGTCCTTAGAAGGGGCTCCTCCAATCCTTTAGGATTTTTCAGAACATGTTTTTAAAATCCTCACAGAGTCCATGCACAAGGTTAATAATCCACCACCACTCTACCGGTATAGCTGCACCAGTATTGAAAATATTAAAATACTTCTGAAGTTTCAGTAAATAATTCTGTGGGACCCAGCCACTCTCTGAGACATACTGCTCATTACAGGCTGAATTGTGTCCTCCTGAAAATTTATATGTTGAAGTCCTAAACCCCCTGGACCTCAGAATGTAACTATTTGGAGATAAGGTCTTTGAAGAGGTGATTAAGTTAAATTAAGACCATTAGAGTGAGACCCTGATCTCATCTGACTGAAGCCTTTAAATAAGAGGAAGAGACACCAGTGCTCACTCTTTCAACACATGAACTCAGGAAAGGCCATGTGAGGACACAGTGAGAAGACTTGCCATCTGCAAGCCAAGGGGAGAGCCTCAGAAGAAACCAAACATGCTGACACCTGATCTTGACTTCTAGCCTCCTGTGAGAACTGTGAGAAAATAATCTTCTAATGTTTTAACCACCTAAGTCTGTAGTATTTTGTTAATGGCAGCCTGAGCAGTTCAATATACTGGTACTCCTCATAATCTGGAAAGTAAGAGTTAAAGCCTGGCACACAACAGGGGGCCTCCCTGAGGGAACGTGCTCTGGTTGGTACCCATGTAACTATGTCCTACTAATGGACATTTTGCTTGTTTCCAAAAAACTATGAAGCAATGAATTTTCTTGTACATATATCTATATGTTCATTTGGGGATATATTTTAGTATGTATTTCTAGAAATGAAATTGCTGAATTGGTTAATTTAGAAAATTGCTATGTGTATATTAACATTCTTCATAAAATACATTAAAAAACTCATCTGGGCGAAGCTACATTTGTGGAAGACACTAGTGTACTGGTTGAACTCATTCTGGCTTCTGGACATTAACAGCTACCTTGCTTTTGAAGGAAAAAAAGTTTCAAAGTAGAAAATATTTTAAATTCATTAGGGAGAAGGAGTTTGAAATATTCCATCACCTGATAAATGAAGCCCAAAGCCACAAAGGGAAGAAATGTCTAAGCAGCTCTGACAATGTCTTTTGGTGTGAACAAGGCCAGAGAGCACCACTGCTGAGAATAGAGGTTTAAAATGATGTCTTTTCCCTCGGGCATCATTTGCCCACCAAACTATCCATGATGACAGTTTATATTATGTTCATTCCTTCAGGAATAATTACTGTGCCTCCATGTGGAAGTTTTCTCATTCCAAAAAAGCAGGATCATCCATCATATCAACATGATATGGTTTTGCCAGATACCAGATGAATTAGCAAATGGTATTCAATATACACATTCATCAGTTCTGACTAGTGCTTAAATAAAATCATAAGAGTATATTTTTGGAAAATACTAGTGGGCTGTGAACATGTTTTAAAAATTGTCCAGACAGATATATGGTTCTTTGAGTCACTTAAAAAATTTAGAATTAAAATAGCTTTTGCTAAAAGCTAGCTCTTCTGGAATATAAATTGAAAAAAGCCAGAGGCAGAAATTCTCAAACTTGAGTAAACATCAGAATCACCTGGAGGATTTGTTAAAACACAGTTTACTGGGCTGTACTCCAAAATTTTAGACTCAGTAAGTCTAGAGTGGGACCATGGTTCCGTATTTCTAACAAGTTTTCAGGTGATGCTGGTGCTCCTCGTCTGGAAAGCACACTCTGAGGATGGCTGCTCTTGACAAGCCTTTTACAAAATTTAAGTCACATATGAATCACCCAGGGATCTTTTTAAAATACAGATTCAAATCCAGTAGGAACTCAAGGTTCTGCATTTTGACAAGCTCCCAGGTGATGCTGATGCTTCAGGTCTGTGAAATTTTGAGCATCAAGATTCTATACAAAGTATAGTACATTTTAGTTGGTTGACAATTTGGGGGGCTCCTGATTAAAAGATAAAGGTAAATGTGCAGACTTCCCCCACTCCCTCCCAGTTTCTCTGTCAAATGTTAATGAACACTCAAACTAATTGCCAGGTCTTTTAACGTAACTTGGCCTATGGTCCTCTCACCCAGGAAACTTAATCAATTTGGTCCATTCTTTCTACCTCCCAATTTTGCTGAGGCCTAGTTTGATAGATTTTCAACAAAAAGAAACTGGGAATGGAACATTTTTGGTCATTGAGACCATACAGAAACAGAAATTGAAGTTTAGAGTAGATAAGTAATTTACCTAAGACATGGAGCCCAAGACAAGTAGGCTACTTACTATCCCATTGCTTAGGACAGGCAATATGGTGAGGGTGGATTCTAACCACTGTGAAAAAGAGAGAAAATACTTTGATAATCTGGTGATGGTGACAGTGTTCTAGGAATAGGGCATTGCCTTGTTAGAAGCTGGTGGTCAAGAGTGGGGCAATTATCCATATACCTAAATTTTCAAGCTCAGAGCTTTGGATTAAGAAAGGAGAAGTCTCTGTTTCCAAGTCTTAAGACAAAGTAGAAGGATTTCAGACTTCAGTTAGTAGATTCCAGGATCAATTCCTCTGTCCTGTACTTCACATACTGGTTTACATCAGTTCATATTGGGGTTATTAGGTTCTGGAGAAGAGAACCACAAACTCTCAGAGTTGAGAAGAACCTTAGGAATTATCCAAGGCTTTTTCTCCACTGAGACTGATTCAGCACTAACAAAACTCACAAGAAATAGGTTTATAACCCATCACTAAGATTACATTTGCTGGAGATCAAAACACTTACATCCCAATTATGGGGATCCTCTGACAGTATTAAGAAAACTTAGAAACTGAATGAGAAGTTTGATGAGCCTGGAATCAGTTAGAGCCAGGGAAGATGAGAAGTTTTGTGAGGCATTTCACCCAAATAGAGAAGAGAACTAACTTGTTCCCCTATTAATATTGCAACTATTACCTCTAGATTTTTTGAACTGGCTCTAGATTCAAGCATTCTATCTACTGTGCTCAGGTCTCCTTCTCAGACTGCATGTCACAAATTTTGGTTTGAAAAATACAACTAACATAACTAGAGAGTTCACTTTCCCTGAGGGTGGCATCTTTTTGTCCCCAGAGAGTCTCTCTCTGTCCCCTGGAAAGGGCAGAAGGCCCATGATGGACTCTGCCCAGATCTCCTGGCTCTGGTCTCTGTACCAACAGCCCCACTCTCCTTGAGATCCTCAAGCTTTTGCGTCAAACACTGGGTAAGATTTCTGAGCCTCATGCCATTTATTTTTGTGAGCTTTGAAAGAGGGTTAGCCCATAATGTTGCAAAGATTGAAATATAGACTTTGTTTTTAAATTTTTAAAATTACTTATAGCACTATGGGTAAATCACTTAACCTCTTGTGACTTAAATCAGACTATTAAGACTTAAAAAGTCCATGGCCTTTCCCCAAATCTCAGAGTTCTTACAGCTTCCCTGCCTTTGTTATCCTTTCTAAAACTGTGTAACCAACTTTAGACAGATATTAACATGTTTAAGGATAATATTTTCCTATGTGTATAATAAAAATATAATTATTCGTTGTTTATTCATTCTTTAATGGATTATTTGTTCAGTGCACATTTAAATTTGAACCCCTACTATGTTATTCTGTACTGACAATGTTATATGCAAGGAACACAAAAACCAATGAGGCATGACCCCTGCCTTGAAGAAACTCACTGTTGGTGGCGGAGATAGGCATCTATTTTTTTCATTCATTCATTCTAAGAATATTTATTGAATTTCTCTCATGCTCCAGCCACTGTTCTAAGCTCTGAGGAGTTTACATTTTAATGACAGTGGGGCAAGGAGAGGAGGAAGGAGACAGACAATAAACAAGTAAACAAACAACTCAGATCACATCAGTAAAAAAAATGGTTAACAACAACAATGAACAAACAAAAGAAAACCCCAGACCATTAAAGCAAAGTAGTAATAGGACAGGGTGATTGGCGAAGTCATTTCTTATTGGGTGATAATAAAGATAAGACTTGAATGGTGAGAAAGACCAGGAGGAAGAACATTCCAGGCAGAAATAATCAGTGGTAAATAAAAAGGGCCTAAGTCCAGAAGAAACACCATATATTCCAGGAAAATAAAGAAGTCCAGGGAGTCTGAGAGTAATGATGCATAATGACAATGGGATAAAAGATAAGACAGTATAAACTGTTTTGGAAGGATGGGCATGTGTGCCACTATGAAGGTAGGGGTATGTGGGACTCTACCATGGGAGTTTTCTAAGAGGAGGTGGCTTTTGCGAAGTCTTTAAGAGCAGAAGCCTGTAATTGTTCATCTAGGGTGCTGCTAAGATGCTTGCCTAAGGAGATTGGAGCAGGTGAGTGAGAAGGGAGCTGCGGGGGAGAGTAGAGGTGGTGGTTTTGACAATGTTGTCTAAAGGCTTTTTATAGTTTTATGTATTTGCCTAAGTAAAAATGTCCAAAAATAATTTGCATGCCTAGAAATACATCTTTCTAATACTTTCACACAATCAGATATACTTGGCTTAGTCTTTTTCTGAGTGATCACAAATTCCAACTTAGTAAAGTCTGCATTAATGAGATTTTCATATAGTCATACCCTTTTGTCAAGGAAGTTGAGATCTGTGCCAAAAAAAGCGTCTTCCTTATCAAGTTTATCTATTTTTTATATGTCTTTAAAGAAAATTTATGTGTGTGTTGTGCATTTTTTTCTTTTTGTAATGGAGTTGTTTAGAGACAAGGAAAAATAGTGAATTTAGTCATCCTGATTTATCCTTCCTGATAAGGGCTGAAGGTTCTCTAGAAATGTTATCTACTCTGTGGCTGAAAATAATTTAATAATATTAACACTTAAAAATAAAATGGGATTCAATACAATATGGGCTTAAAAATCAGACGTATTCTTATGGAAATGTGTGTGTGTGTGTGTGTGTGTGTGTGTGTGTGTGTGAGACAGAGAAAGACAGAGAGAGAGAGAGAGAGAAAGGGCTATTCTCATCTTTTAAGACAACAAATGATCCAGGTGTGCCTGTGGGTTTGAGCACCACTATCATCCCAGGCGTTTACTGCTTCTCTTTTTTAGATCCTCAGCACCTCTGGGGGCTTACTGATAAAAAAAAAAAAAAAAAAAAAAAAAGAAAGGTAATGCAATTCATTTAATATCACCCTAAACTATCTGATATATTCAAGCTTCTCTTTCATTTTGAAAAAAACATGATTCTAGATTTTAAAATCCTGCTCAAGGGACTTCCCTGGTGGCACAGTGGTTAAGAATCTGCCTTCCAATGCAGGGGACACAGGTTTGATCCCTGTTCCGGGAAGATCCCACATGCCGTGAAGCAACTAAGCCCGTGTGACACATCTACTGAGTCTGCACTCTAGAGCCCATGTGCCACAACTACTGAAGCCTGCGTGTCTAGAGCCCATGCTCCGCAACAGAAGCCACGACCATGAGAAGCCCGAGCACCGCAACAAAGAGGAACCCCTGCTCACTGCAACTAGAGAAAGCCCACACACAGCAGCAAAGACCCAACACAGCCAAAATTAAAAAAACTAATTTATAAAAATAAATAAATAAATAAATAAAAATAAAACTGTGTTTGTAAAACAAAACAAAAATAAAATCCTGCTCGAGTCTGTTCTCGCCTTCGTTAAGTGGAACTAACAGTAAAGCTAGCAATGTCTGCTGCTAGCTCTGACAAACACAGGTGAGGGCATTATGAAGTAGGTTTTATAATTACCTAAAAAATGCATTTATCTACCCTTCCTTTATCTCTAGCCAGTTCCCTCAAAAACTTTATTTTTAACTAAGAGGATTTAAAAGCTTGGTATTTTCGAGAATTATAGTAGTGCTTTTTCTTTAAAAAAATAAATTACATTCTTATGCATAAACTAAGGTTAGGAAAGCATATAATATTTTCTCTCATGTTTTATCTTTTAACAGAAAGGTTAGAATAATAGCACTTTAAACTGAACTCAGGATTTTTTAAACCAATTTTTAAGAAACCGTATTTCTTGTTCTATCGTTTCTGTACATATTTGAATTACTTTTAAAATTCCAAATTCACCACATTCCCCAGAGGTTCCCTTCATGGTGGATGGTGCATTTTACAGTTAGCTCTGCTTAGTGGCTGAAATTGTTCAAAGCAATTTGTCCAAGACTGAACCTGAATTAATGTGGTGCATGGATTATACATTGTATTACTTTTAAAAATTCAAGACACAATGCAACCTTTTCAGTTATTCAGGGCCAGCATTAAAGTATAAGTGGAGTAAATGATGTAACATATGATCTGAGGAGAGATACTGAGAGACACTCCTTTCCATTCTGCTTCCCTTTGTTGTCTCCTCAGATCTCTATTAGAAAGACTTTGTGTCTAGAAGTATGAGAATAGAATGCAAATTCTTTTATAAGGAGTTAAATGCAAAGCAATGATGAATGTATGACTCCTCAGTGGAAATGTGTTCATCAGATTATATAGCAAGAACTTGGGTGTGAGGGATAATATTGGCAAGTATTTTATTCATGAGAAGAGCAGAGGTGGGGCAAGCCCTGATTTTCCTACCCCCATTTTTTAATATCTAGAATGCATGTGAGAGGTTGGGGAGCTTTAAAGGGAAAAGGTGATTAAGTAACTGGCCGAGGGATGAGGGCTTCTGACCTGTTTGACTTGATTCTTCCTGAGACTCTTTCCAGCTGTGCACATTCATTGCATTTCTCGGACTGCCCTTTCTGATCCCCCACCTCAGCCTCTTAATGAACTTCTTCAACCCTCGTTTTAAGTGTTGCTTGTTTCCAGAATTCTTCTTCAACCTTGAGTCCCCTCCTCCCTTCTTGAGAAACTAAGCACATCTCCCTCCACTTCCAGAACACCACGTGTGTCTCTATTGCAGTTAGTGTCTCTTACAATGATTTGTTTGATTCTCCCCCTTGACAGATTCCAAGCTCTTTAACGACTGGGATGGAGGGTCCCTTATTCTTTGGAGGACATGGCATGGTTATTTAATAAATGTAGAATAAATGCATTTCAGTACTGCTCTTGTATGTTTCCTGACTTATCCCCTATATTTGAAGATAAACATTGTTACATCCTCTTTCATTTCAATGTCTAATTTTTTGTAGATATTTTAGTCATCACTGTTTTTTTTTTTTTACACTGAGTTCCTCACAATCTTTATAAAATGGAAACTGCCTGTGTAGGGTCTAATAATATATTCATCACTGTCCTCTGGCCCTCCAATTAACACTACCCCATTCCCCTTCCCCATCTCATTCAGAACAGGTGACAGAGGAACAGCTACAACTCCAAGCCACTTTTGTTTACTTGATTCTAATTCCCTCTTCCTTTAAAAGACACTCTTTCTTCAACCTGCTCTTCTTCACCTCATTTATTCTATATCTTTAGAGATGTTTCTATCATGTTTCTCTTCTTTTCTATATCTTCAACCACTCTAGTGAATCCTTCCCCTCAGCATGTAAATGTACCCAAATCTCTTTAAATAAAAAAACTCTCTCTTAATCACAAGTGTTCCTATATCTCTGTTCTTCTTCCATATCTAAACAATAAAATAATAATCATTACTTGCAACCTTAATCCCACTTTTCATTTACTCCTAAACTACTGGGTCACCATTGCCAAAGCCAAGGTTCATCTCAGTCTTTATCCTTACTTTTACCCCCTGCTGCATTTGACTATGTTGACCACAGCCACATTTTCCAAAATACTGCCCTGCTTCTTCCTGATTTCTACTTATGTCTCCAGCCAGTCTACTGAGCCTACTCTAGAGCCTCTCTTTTTCAACTTGTTGCTTAAAAGCTGATACTTTCTAAGGTTCTGTCGTTGGCTTGCTTCTCTTCTCATTTATATACTCTGCAAGGGTAATGTCTTCATACACAATACAGACAGCATCCACTACCAACTATGCTGAGGAATTTTCAAACATCTATGTTTAACTGACATGAAACACTGCCTTCTCTGGCACGCAGTCTAAACCTTGGGAGTCATCTGGAGTTTTTCTTTCTCTCAGTCCTGTATCTAACAGGTTACAACCAATTAGGGGGTAGACACTGAAGCTGAATAGCTTACATCTCCTGGTTTTCTCCAAAAGGGTGGATCAGGTTGAAGAGCAGTGCTCTAGATATCCTTTAGGGAGAAACAGTACAAGAGGTTGATCCGATTCAGAAGCATTTTGTTTGACTGTGCCCTCATAAGGAGGGTGTGCATGGGTGAAGTCTTTTCAGGATGTGTTCTTCCCCTCAAGGGCCTGGTGAAGGCTCCCAGGGCATCCTACCATATCAGCCATGTGTCTCCTCTCCTGCTCTCTCCCTCCCACCGCCATGCCTTTCCCCATCTTGTCTTTCTTCCTTTGCCACCTTCCCTCTTCATAGGTGTGTCCTTTCTCCATATTGGAGAAAACATTACATTTTTCAATGGACTAGACAGAGAAGATCTTTCCTTCTGATTTTAGTGCAGATTTTTAAAAAATTGAACTTACTTACTTTTGAGTCAAAGTCCTCAGATACAAATAAAGGGGGTCATTTTTACCTTGCTTGGTTCTCTGTGAATATATTTTTCTCTGGGAAACATGAGAAGAGGTAGGTGGCCAAAAATAAAGTTCATTTATTTATGATCTCTGGTCAATATAATTTCAATGGCAATCTCTCTTCCTTTTCACTAGCAGCCACCAGCTGTTTTGATTCTACCTCCTAGCTATTCCAAGAGTCTGTCTCTATGGTGGAATGCAAAAATGACCACATTCTGTATAGCCCTCACATCAAAAAGGCACAGAGTATTTCTTTATTCCTTGAATCTGGGCTGACTTTGTGACTTGCTTTGGATCACAGAATGAGGCTGAGGCCACAGAGACTGGGCCTCAGGAGGCCTTGCACATTTCTTCTTCATCTCTTGGAGCCCTGCCTACATCACATGAAGAATCCCTGGCCAACTTGCTGGAGAATGAGAAATGACAGGTATCTGAGAGAAGATGTCACAGCAGAGCCACCTTAGATCAGCCAGCTCTCAGCTGACCATCTAGCTGACCACAAGTGCATGAACCAGCCAGCTGAAGTCAGTTGAGACTGGTCCATATCAATGGAATCCCAGATAAGCTCAGACCAAACTGGACCTGCAGAATCATAAGCTAATTAGGGTTTCTCAACCTCAAAACATTGACATTTTGGACTGGATGAGTCTTGGGGGACCATCCTGTGTACTGTTGGATGTTTAGTGGCATCCCTGGCCTCTACTTATTGATGCCAGTAATACTGTTCTTCACTGTAATAACCAAAAACATCTCAAGACACTGACAAATGTCCCCTAATGGTGGTGCTGGGGGCAATACCCCTCTCCCATAGATGAGGACCAATGAGCAAAATAAATGGTTGTTGCTTCACACCTCTAAGTTTTTTTTTTTTCCTTCGGGGGGGGGCGCGGTTGTTGCAGAGAAAAATACTAGCTAATACAGTTCCCTTCCTTCTAGCTCCACTGTCATTGTCTTAGGTCAAGTCCCTATAACTTCATTGTGCCTAAATCATTGCCAGTTGCCTAACCAGGCTTCCTACTTCCTGTGATTTGTTCCTTTAATCCAACCCATCCATTTCCATCAGTGGTCAAACAAATAAAACATACAAACACAAATTTGATATCATGTCATACTTAGATAAATAAACCTTACTGGTGTCTCATTTCCTACATGGTAAAATTCCAAACTCCTGGCATACAAAGTCCTTTATCAGCTAGTCTCTCGGCCACAAATCTGTTTCTCCCCCTTTCTCCCATATATAACTTAATTTTCAGTGCCATCACACTATTTGCTGCTTTGGAATGTGTGTTATCTTTTCATGCTTTTGTACCTGAGAGTTAAATTTAAGTAATTCAGATCCTGCTATCTACCACCAATATTCTGAAGGATTTTACAGAATAGGGCTAATTGCTTCCTGCTAGCCTCTTATTTATTTTTTAAAAAAATCTTGAGTTATGCACAGACAAGTATACACATATGCATGTATAATTGCATACATACATGTATGTACATAAGAGTGAAAGTCTAATAAGATTAGAACTCAAATTTCAGTGTTTTAAAGGGAGTTTTGAGGAAATTTGTAGGCACCCCTCCCAAAAGTATTTTATTAACTTTAAAGCTCTTAAGCATATACCCTAGTATAATAGATAACTGTTTTAATAGGCATTCAGTTAATAGGCAAATGACCCAAATTCATTTTAGAAAATTACCTTTCCTCCACTGTGTGCAAGATTAATACAGCAGTCAATCATGTTATTTTGCCCCACCTTAGCTAAGGGGTGGAATTTAAACTAGGCCAATCAGCATCTCCTCTGCGATGCTGTCTGTTGAGCAGAATGATGCAAGGCCCTAAAATTTGATTGGAGATTCCTCATCCTGTGGTGGCTGATTAACTCCTTTACCCTGGTCTAGTTCCTGATGCCCTAGTTCCTGTTACTTTTTAAGCCTAGTGCGAGCTTCTCTTTGGTTCTATAAGCTACCTCTGATATTCTCAATATATTACTTTTCTGCTTTTGTTATTTAGAGTAGTTTTATGTTACTTGCAACCAAACAACCCTAAATGATATCTCATGCTACCTAATTTATTACTTTCATGATAAAAAAACAGTACTTAAAACTTAAGCAAGGATGAATAACTATAGCCAATATGTCCTCTATGATCTTAGATGTATTAACAAATCTTTCATTGCTTTTCAAAGAAAAGTTATTTTTATCTCTTTGAAGTATATTCCAAACACAAATTTATCATAAAACTTTGTGCGAAGCTGAGTTCTTTCCTGGTCAAAGGAAAAGTTGGATTGCCATGAAACCAGTAACTTGATAGTGTAGACATATCAATGGGTCTAGCAGTCCCTGACTATGAATGATATGCCAGGTGTTTGGTATGTATTACATTCCTGATTATTTAAGTCTACATATATGAACTCAACTGATTATTTGGTGATTTGTATGAAGTATTTTCCATTAAGTCTTTTGGTGTATTGACAATGATGTCATTTTCTTGAGGACTTGACATTAGTTCAGAAGAATAAAGACCTAGTATTAGTTTTTCCTTTGACCAACTGTTATAATACAGTTTACATCTCTGACTTTTTGAAAGAGGAAGTAGTAACTTATTTATCTTTTTAAAACATAAACTTAGCTTTTAGTACATTCTTTTTTTTTTTTCCTGTTGGAGAAATCTCTTTGAAAGTCTATTCCCAATGATATGTAATTGCTCTAACTAGTTCTTACATTTATTATAAGTAACAGTATTGAATTAATTTGCAGGTATTTCATAATACATACCTTTGACTAAATCAATGTGGGTTTCCCCAAGCTAGTCCATTTTAATGAGAGCTTACTATGTCTTTGCCATATATGTATTTTCTAGGTGCTCCAAGATATTTTTTTATTGACGTACACTTGATTTATAATATTGATTTAGTTTTGGGTGTACAGCAAAGTGATTCAGTTACACATACACACACATACCTATATATGTGAGTATATATATAAATACACACATTCTTTTTCAGATTCTTTTCCATTATATGTTATTACAAGATATTGAATATAGTTCCCTGGGCTATACAGTAAGTCCTTGTTGTTTATCTGTTTTTAAAAAAATTTTTTTTGTTGCAATGGTAAATAGGAGTGTTTCCTTAATTTCTCTTTCAGATTTTTCATCATTAGTGTATAGGAATGCCAGAGATTGCTGTGCATTAATTTTGTATCCTGATACTTTACCAAATTCATTGATTAGCTCTAGTAGTTTTCTGGTGGCATCTTTAGGATTATCTATGTATAGTATCATGTTATCTGCAAACAGTGACAGTTTTACTTCTTCTTTTCCAATTTGTATTCCTTTTATTTCTTTTTCGTCTCTGATCGCTATGGCTAGGACTTCCAAAACTATGTTGAATAATAGTGGTGAGAGTGGATATCCTTGTCTTGTTCCTGATCTTAAGAGGAAATGTTTTCAGTTTTTCACCATTGAGAATGATGTTTGCTGTGGGTTTGTCGTATATGGCCTTTATTATGTTGAGGTAGGTTCCCTCTATGCCCACTTTCTGGAGAGTTTTTACCATAAATGGGTGTTGAATTCTGTCAAAAGCTTTTTCTGCATCTATTGAGATGATCATATGGTTTTTATTGTTCAGTTTGTTAATATGGTATATCACATTGATTGATTTGCATATACTGAAGAATCCTTGCATCCCTGGGATAAATCCCACTTGACCATGGTGTATGATCCTTTTAATGTGTTGTTGGATTCTGTTTGCTAGTATTTTGTCGAGGATTTTTGCATCTATATTCATCAGTGATATTGGTCTGTAATTTTCTTTTTTTGTAGTATCTTTGTCTGGTTTTGGTATCAGGGTGATGGCGGCCTCATAGAATGAGCTTGGGTGTTTCCCTTCCTCTGCAATGTTTTGGAAGAGTTTGAGAAGGATGGGTGTTAGCTCTTCTCTAAATGTTTGATAGAACTCACCTGTGAAGCCATCTGGTCCTGGACTCTTTGTTTCTTGGAAGACTTTTAATCACAGTTTCAATTTCCTTACTTGTGATTGTTCTGTTCATATTTTCTATTTCTTTCTGGTTCAGTCTTGGAAGGTTATACCTGTCTAAGAGTTTCTCCATTTCTTCCAGGTTGTCCATATTATTGGCATAGAGTTGCTTGTAGTAGTCTCTTATGATGCTTTGAATTTCTGTGGTGTCTGTTGTAAATTCTCCTTTTTTATTTCTAATTTTATTGATTTGAGTCCTCTCCCTCTTTTTCTTGATGAGTCTAATGGTTTATCAATTTTGTTTATCTTCTCAAAGAACCAGGTTTTAGTTTTATTGATCTTTACTATTGTTTTCTTTGTTTCTATTTCATTTATTTCTGCTCTGATCTTTATTATTTCTTCCCTTCTACTAACTTTGGGTTTTGTTTGTTCTTCTTTCTCTAGTTCCTTTAGGTGTAAGGTTAGATTGTTTATTTCAGATTTTTCTTGTATCTTGATGTAGGCTTGTATTGCTATAAAATTCCCTCTTACAACTGCTTTTGCTGCATCCCATAGGTTTTGGATCATCATGTTTTCATTGTCATTTGTCTCTAGATACTTTCTGATTTCCTCTTTGATTTCTTCAGTGATCTCTTGGTTACTTAGTAATGTGTTGTTTAGCCTTCACGTGTTTGTGTTTTTTACGTTTTTTTCCCCTGTAATTGGTTTCTAATCTCATAGTGTTGAGGTCAGAAAAGAGGCTTGACATCATTTCAGTTTTCTTAAATTTACTGAGGCTTGATTTATGACCCAAGATGTGATCTATCCTGGAGAATGTTCTGTGTGCACTTGAGAATAAAGTGTAATCTGCTGTTTTTGGATGGAATGTCCTATAAATATCAATTAAATCTATCTGGTCTCTTGTGTCATTTAAAGCTTGTGTTTCCTTAGTAATTTTCTGTTTGGATGTTCTTTCCATTGGCATAAGTGAGGTGTTAAAGTCCCCCACTATTATTGTGTTACTGTCGACTTCCTCTTTTAGAGCTGTTAGCAGTTGCCTTATGTATTGAGGTGCTCCTATGTTGGGTGCATATATATTTATAATTGTTGTATCGTCTTCTTGGATTGATCCCTTGATCATTATGTAGTGTCCTTCCTTGTCTCTTGTAACATTCTTTATTTTAAAGTCTATTTGATCTGATATGAGTATTTCTACTCCAGCTTTATTTTGATTTCCATTTGCATGGAATATCTTTTTCCATCCCCTCACTTTCAGTCTGTATGTGTCCCTAGGTCTGAAGTGGGTCTCTTGTAGACAGCATATATATGGGTCTTGTTTTTGTATCCATTCAGTGAGCCTGTGTCTTTTGGTTGGAGCATTTAATCCATTCACGTTTAAGGTGATTATCGTTATGTATGTTCCTATTACTATTTTCTTAATTGTTATGGGTTTGTCTTGGTGGGTCCTTTTCTTCTCTTGTGTTTCCCACTTAGAGAAGTTCCTTTAGCATTTGTTGCAGAGCTGGTTTGGTGACACTGAATTCTCTTAGCTTTTGCTCGTCTGCAAAGCTTTTGATTTCTCCATCCAATCTGAATGAGATCCTTGCTGGGTACAATCATCCTGGTTGTAGGTTCTTCCCTTTCATCACTTTAAATATATCATGCCACTCCCTCTGGCTTGTAGAGTTTCTGCTGAGAAATCAGCTGTTAACGTTATGGGAGTTCCCTTGTATGTTATTTGTTGTTTTTCCCTTGCTGCTTTCAATAATTTTTCTTTGTCTTTAATTTTTGTCAATTTGATTACTATGTGTCTCAGCATGTTTCTCCTTGGGTTTATCCTGCCTGGGACTCTCTGTGCTTTCTGGACGTGGGTGGCTATTTCCTTTCCCATGTTAGGGAAGTTTTAAACTATAATCTCTTCAAATATTTTCTCGGGTCCTTTCTCTCTCTCTTCTTCTGGGACCCCTATAATGCAAATGTTGTTGCATTTAATGTTGTCTCAGAGGTCTCTTAGGCTGTCTTCATTTCTTTCCATTCTTTTTTCTTTATTCTGTTCCATGGCAGTGAATTCCACCATTCTGTCTTCCAGGTCACTTATCCGTTCTTCTGCCTCAGTTATTCTGCTATTGATTTCTTCTAGTGTATTTTTCATTTCAGTTATTGTATTGTTCATCTCTGTTTGTTTGTTCTTTAATTCTTCTAGGTGTTTGTTCTTTAATTCTTCTAGATCTTTGTTAAACATTTTTTGCATCTTCTCGATCTTTGCCTCCATTCTTTTTCTGAGGTCCTGGATCATCTTCACTATCATTATTCTGAATCCCTCTTCTGGAAGGTTGCCTATCTCCACTTCATTTAGTTGTTTTTCTGGGGTTTTATCTTGTTCCTTCAACTGGTACATAGCCTTCTGCCTTTTCATCTTGTCTATCTTTCTGTGAATGTGGCTGCAGGATTGTAGTTCTTACTTCTGCTGTTTGCTGTCTCATGGATGAGGCTATCTGTCTGTTTTATATATAGTAGTATGTATCTGCTAACCCCAAACTCCTAATTTATCCCTCCACCTCTTTCCCCTATGGTAACCATAAGTTTGTTTTTTATGTCTATAAGTCTGTTTCTGTTTTGTAAATAAGTTCATTTGTATCATTTTTTAGATTCCACATATAAATGATATCATATTTGTTTTTCTCTGTCTGACTTCACTTAGTATGATAATCTCTAGGTCCATCCATGTTGCTGCAAATGGCATTATTTCATTCTTTTATGGCTGAGTAATATTCACTGTGTGTGTGTGTGTGTGTGTGTGTGTGTGTGTATATCTTCTTTATCCATTTATCTGTTGATGGACACTTAGGTTGCTTCCATGTCTTAGCTATTGTAAATAGTTCTGCTATGCACACTGGGGTGCATGTATCATTTTGAATAAGAGTTTTCATATTTGCTGGATATATGCCCAGGAGTGGGATTGCTGGATCATACGATAACTTTATTTCTAGTTTTTTAAGGAACCTCCATACTGTTCTCCACAGTGACTTAGGTATTTTGAGTATTACAAACTTTTATTAGTATAGGCCAGAAGTGGGTAATCAGGAAGTTTAGAGGTTATCTATATTGTATGTAACTTCTTTTTTATGCTCTCATATGCAAGTACAATAGAAGCAATGTTAGGAGTTTTCTTCCTCTAACCTGTAGTGGGACTCCTTTTGACTTGCTCAGGTTTTCGAGAGACATGAGGATGTCCTCTTGAAGTAGTTATTAGTGCTGTTCACTAGTATTTCCTGTTATCTTCTGTTTGGGGCATATGGAATTGTATTTCTCTTCCTCATTGTGGCTGAGTGGGGCTATGTGATTGGTTTTGGCTGATACGTTGGAGCAGAAGTAATGTGTGTTACTTAGAGCAAAATCATTTAACAGTCAATGGAAGAACTTTCAGAATTCTCTTTTCTCTCTGGCACCTTTGAGATGGTAGGGGCGCCACCAGCAAGTGTGAGATGGTGGGTGCTCCCTGAGTGAATACTCCGAACAGAGTAGGTGGACATGCAGATTAAATAAGAAGCAAAACTTTGTTATTTTAATCCAGTAAGATTTTGTGGTTCTCGTTGCAGCATAATGTGGCTTTTCCTGCCTGATATATCTCTCCATTTCTGGAGAGTAATTCTCCTGAAATCTCTATCTTTTCTCCTAATGATAAACTGTGTTGTACAAGTGAGAAGACAAGCTTGGAGCCCCCAGTGCCACTTTTGCCAATATCAAGATTTTCCATCTCAGCTTCCCACAGACATTTTGAAAGCACACACAACCTTCCTTCCTTCCTTTCTACCAACTCCACAGTCCTATAAATCTCTTGGAAGCTTGAAAATGTCTTAAATTTCCATCAACCAAAACTTTACTCCTAAAGGGTAAAAAGGAAAAAAAAAATCTGTTCCTACCCTACACCAAATATTCTAGCTTTTGAAATTCTTTCTTTTCACCTAACAAAGTTTCTGACACTCCAACCTGTCATATCTTCTTGCAAAAGGAGAGAATAGTATTTGTCACCTTTTCTGACCTCCAGACTTAATAAATATTCTCCCTCTCTCCCTCAGTCTTTACATTTCTCTCTGTCACTGTTAGTTTGATCTTGACGTCTGACATGTCCTCTTCATGGAGAAGGTGGAAGTGAAATGGGGATGGGGACACAACTCAGCTCTCCCTAACATTTTCTACTTCCAGAATAAATCATGTTCTGATATTTAAAAAATTGCTCTTGGAATTGGCACTCACTCTAACATTGTTCAAACTGCATTTATGAAAGTGCAATAACCTATAAGATTTGTAATTCCAGAAGGGTTATACATCTGCAAGTTGACAGGAAGGCTAAAGAAAGCTTCTTTCTTGTACTCTTTCCATTTACCTTGTGCTAAGTGGTCCAGTAGAGATCAATGAAAGAATGGAAGCAGAAGGGGAAGGGTGGGATTATAAGTCACAGGCAGCAAGTGAAGAAAGAAAAAATAGTAAAGTCTGCAGTTTGATGGTTTTCTTTGCTAATCACCGTGGCACAACTGAGATGTTTTTATTAATATTTTGAAAATTCAGATTGAAGGCTTAAAAAAATGTTGATTTTAGGGAAAAGTAAAAAAAAATTTAATGGAAAAGGATGATATATAAATAAAATTATATAGTTCACATACCTGACTGACTGGTTGAACTGCTGGGACTGTTCTGTTGAAAACTGTTCTGAGACTCTGGTTTGACAGTGGTGACTGAATAGCCATGATGGACAAGGGCTTGGGTGCTCCAAATTTGTCATCCTTATCCTAGAAAGTATCTGAGGAACTATCTCTTTCATTCTTATACATCAAGGAAGAAAAGGGACTGTACTCTATACTCAAAATACCACTGTCCATTTTTCACTTTAACATCCCCAGAGAAAGGGTTAAATTGGACATTTTCATCTCTCACAGGTTTTTGTTTTTGTTTTTTCAGTCCAGAACTTCTGAAAGCTAAGCTGGAAAGCAACATTGTGTGGTAGACTTCTTAAGTTTTTTCAGGAGAGTGTTTGCTTGTTTGTTTTTACTGAAATATCACACAGATCTCCAGTACAAAATAAGTAACAAGTGGAACTGTTTTGCTTAAAGAGGAAGTGGTGGTATAAAACCCATTTTCCTTAGACCTCTCTCTCTTGCCCTTTGGCATGCTGCAGGATCCATGGGGCTTTCTCACGCACAGTCAGTAACTCCAGAAGTGACATTTGAGCCAGACAGACTTGGATTTAAACGCCTTGCTTGTTTCCTAGCCATGTAAATCCTTATATGAGTTGTTAGCTCATCTAAGCCAGCAGTCCCCAACCATTTTGGCACCAGGAACCTGTTTCGTGGAAGACAATTTTTCGATGGGGGTGGGGGATGGTTCAGGTGGTAATGTGAGGGACCAAGAGTGGCAGATGCTCACCCACTGCTCACCTCCTGCTGTGTGGCCAGGTTCCTAACAGGCCACAGACTAGTACCAGTCCGCAGCCCGGGGTTGGGGACCCTCAATCTAAGCCCTGTTTTCTTTATCTGTTAAATAGAGATAACAGTCCTTAGCTTGCAAAGCTGTTGTGAGATTGAATTGAGATAGCAGAACATAGATGCTCAGCGAAGATTATTTCTGTTTTCTCTCCTGCTTGAAGCTAAATCCAACATAATACATCCAATCTTTTTATGGCAATTGTTAAAAGTAATTTGTTGCCATTATCCTTCATATATCTGTAGATTGCTATAGATTTTTCTTCAGCTTTTCTTTGTTGCCCAAATCAACCCTGATTTTGTGTCCTTTTTTAATCTTGTTATTTATTCATCTGGTGAAACAATGGATAAAATATTTTCTTCTTTATTTTATATTTGTCAAATTCTCATTAATGGTAATATCTTACTTTTACTAATTCAGATAACCAATACCACAATTTGAGAACTGCTCTGTTGGATATAATTTAGCTTGCTATTCATTTACTGAATGGTGTTCAATATATATTCTACAATTGCTTAATGTGTATTTTGGTAATTTTCCTCTTCATAAATAATTACCTTAGAACTTCTCTTTTACATGTACACTACTTCAATGAATGTCAAGGTTATACAGTGTTATATCATGTGTACATATGTTCTTGATGTGAAGAAACATCAGTGAAAACATGAAATTACAGCTTAAAGTACTTTTCTCTGCACGAACCTAGCCCATTGAATACCAGGATGCTATTTGTGAAGCTTTGTTTTTCCCCTATTCCTTAGACTTACCTGTTGCAAGATGCTTTTTCTTTTTTATCTTTTTTTAATCTTAGCCCATTATTGGAACTTTTGCCATAGTCATAACTATTGCAGGTTATTTAATATTGAACATCATTATGTCTTTGTAATACTTGTTTGAGTCCATGGCTACCCCCTGCTTTCCTCCCTTAATATTATCATTTAAGTGTCAAGAAATTTGGGAAATAGATTCAGTGAAGAAAATCAACAGTTCCTAGCTCACCTTAAAAAAAAAATCACTTTGCAACAACATGGATGGACTTGGAGGGTGTTAACTGTTACACTAAATGAAATAAGTCAGAGAAAGACAAATACTATATGATATCACTTATATGTGGAACCCGCAAAATACAATATACTAGTGAGTATAACAAAAAAGAAACAGACTCACAGACATAGAGAACAAACTAGTGGTTACCAGTGGGGAGAGGGAAGGGAGGAGGTGCAACACAGGGGTAGGAGAGTAAGAGGTACAAACTATTAGGCATGAAATAAGCTACAAAGGTATATTGTACAATGCAGGGAATATAGCCAATATTTTCTAATAACTATAAGTGGAGTATAACCTTTAAAAATTGTGAGTCACTAATATTGTACACCTGTAACTTAAATAATATTGTACATTAACTATACTTCAATAAAAAAATCACTGTCCTATTTATTCATAGAATTACCAAATACTGCTTTTCATGGGACTAACCCTTAGAAAAGTTCCATCTACTTAAAAAGAGAGAGACTAAACAGAATTTGTTGTAAATAACCTAAAAAAATTTACTTTGGTCTTCTTCATTAGGTAATAGACTATTTTAATCTGAATTCCCTGCTTAATAAAAGCACAATCTGTGATCCTCTTCTTTTGTAATAATTTCTCATCAAATGGTAGTGCACAAATGAAGGAGATTTGGAGTGACTTTGTTGGCTATGGTGGTTACAATGTGAAATAAATACCTCCTATAAATAATACATAAACAGGAGGAGTTTAACAAAAATTCCAATTTCCATCATGGCCAGAGAAAATAGGATGAAAAGAAAAAATTTACCTTAGAATGAAATTATGAGATTGGAAAGATCTAACATGAATACTTTTTAGTAACCAAAATCAAGTTTATATTCTTGATCCATTTAGTTAAATCTAAAAAGGAACTTGACATTCTAATATGAGGAGCTGCTAGAAGAGTTCAGACATCTAACTTTCTTTGAGTAAATATTTAGATAAAAGAAAATTAATGAACATTTTTAACAGAAATTATTTTCTTGGTGACATAGACTTTAATGGAAGAAACATACTGTCTAGAAAAATAGACTAGAGGAAAATAGCTGGAGTTCTTATAAATGAAGTGCCTGAAGGTAACCTTAATATAGTTTGTTAAATGTTTCCAAACAGTTACCAACAAACAGGCCTTCACATCTTTGAACTACAACACACCAACTTATTAAGGCAACTCAAAGTAGATCCAAGCTGGTACAGCACTTCTGGGCCAATGAATTCTGTGAATTCTGTGATCCAATGACTTAAACTTCAGTCATCACTTTCTAAACAAAGTGAAGCTGAGGTTCTTATGTGGGCAAAGTTTTCCCATCTCAATCTTGACTGCTGCTTTTGAAAGGCCTTGTGCTAGGGCCCAAGAGAGTTTTGATTTGAGAATGACAGGAAATGTTTTTTCCATCTTCTAATAAAATTCAAAGCTTTTATAACATGACCACTTAGACTTTCTATAACTACTTTGTTTTAATAACTTATTTAGTACAGTTGTATAGTGGGGTAAATAATTCACAGCACAGAATGAAAAAGGGATGTGTGTGTATCTGTGTATAAAACTATTTGTGGGGAACTTGTATTAGTAATTGGAGTCTTCTTTAAATCCCTCAGCAATGTAGTATAGATGAGTCACTTAGATGGGCATTTTGCTGTTGCTTAATTAAGGAGTATACTGTTTACAATAATATATATTAGTATTTTAATAATAATACATATTAGTATTTTACTACCAGATTGGAAAACATCTGAGAAAGTCTCTCTGTAATTTCGAAGTTATTATTTTTATTTCACAGGCAAAATTTTCTTTATTTTGTATATATATGTACTAATATATAGCATTTAAATATGTAATATTTAAATATTTTTAAAACACCCTTGGTTTTGGAATCAGGAGGCCAGTTTGACCCTCTTTCTCAAGAAAAAAAAATCCCTTTTAAGCTTGTGGCTTTCACTAGTACTTTTAGTATTTAGGAACTTCAATTACTTCATGAATTTTAACAGCCCATATATGAAACCATTCAAATGAGTTGTAGATATTTTTTCAGATTAGAAAAATTAAGTCAATTTTACATTAAGAAACTATAGAAATGTCAAAAATGCCAGAAAGACACCAGTCTTCTACAAAATTTTGTTCCCACAGCCCTGTAAGCAAAATTTTTGAGCGTACAAATATACATTTCTTTATGTACTTATGTACCACATATAAAACACACAAATAACATAAGGATATAGTATGAGGTAAAAATAAAACAGCGCTTTCTCACACCTAAAAGAGTAAATGAAATCACTACTGATTTAAAAAATAAAGAGAAATGTAATGTAGCAGTTTCTGCTACAGATCTGGAGAGCCTCTCTAAGGCAGGGGGGCACATGAGATGCAGTTTTTGTAGCCTAACAGGTGAAACATGGCAGGGGAGAAACGGGTGCTTCACCCACCCACAGGGTGACCTTCAACACTCATTCAAATCAGAATCACTTGTGTGTTTTTAAAAATACTGATACCTGGGCTCTAACTTCAGGGATTTGGTTTCCATTAGTCTGGTGGGGGAGGGACTAGGCATGGATATTTTAAAATCGTCCTAGGAGAGATTAGTGTACAGCTGGGGTTGAGAATCACTATCTTAGACTCAGCGTAGCTCTTCTACCCTGTGTGGGCCCCAGTGGGAGTTCCCAGCAGGAAGCGGTGCCCAACCGTAGTGCCTGGTGGGACAGTGCAGTGGTTGAGGGGACACTATAGAAGCAGTGACATGACTGCAGTGTCATGGGAAGGTATTCATTTGAATCAGGAGAAGCAACAACCATTCTTTAAGATGGTGGCCAGAAAAGGTTGTGCTGCTGAGGGTGAAGGTCAAACTGGTTTAAGAGCTCTGGTAAGTCCTCAGGAGAATGCTTCCATGGGCTGAGACCCTAAGTCAGCAGGCAGGAACAAAGGCTATCTATTTCAGCTTAAATTAATGTCATTCCTATGTCATTAAGCCTTCCACAGCCTGAGGACGCCCAGGGAAACTCAGGTTACGGCATTAATATCGTTGTAACAATAACCAACTTTAACAGAGAGCTTCACAACCGACAAAGCTCTTTTGTATATATTATGTTACTTGATCCACACTTCAGCCCTGGGAGGTAGTAGGGTAAATGCTATTAGTTCCATTCTATAAAGGAAAATAATGAAGTTCAGAAATGTTAAATATTTGCCTGAGGTCATACAATATTGAAGAGCAGAGCCAGAAAGCCAGCTTACTTCTCCCAGTGCTCAACTATTTTTCCCATTTTACCATACCTTGAACTGGAAGAAGGTGCTTGGTGATACACAGATGAGGATTCCTATGAATTTATGTCATTATTAATTTGTTTAGAATTGGGGTAAATCTCTCTTGGGGCTTACTATTTTTATTCTTCACCACAGCCAGAGCTAATAATATTCAGCCATACCAGTTGTTAAAATGCTAAAGACTTCTTGCTCATTTAGTAAATAATTAATCCCTCCACCACCACAACCCCTGCCACCCCAATTCTTCCCCTGAACTCTGCTAGACCTCTCAATGATCCAGTTACTAAGGGGTTAATTCCTGGCTCAGCAAGGGCACTCCTGGTCCTGGTTCCATGTAGAAAACCAGCATGAGTGCCTGGGCCATTAAATCTGAGGTTGTTAAATATTAGAAATATTACCCTTCCTCATAGGCATTCATTTTCAAATCCAGGTGTCTTAAAAATTAATTTCATTGATAATAATAGGGCCTAGGGAATGGGTCAGCAAAGCATTGATCCATATATATCTCCAACAATTCATTCAATCTGTGGTCAAGTTCTTTGGATTCTGCTTCCTAAAAATATAGTCTGTCTCCTCCTCTACTCTAATCAGCACTGCCTTAATTCAGATTTTCACCACCCTTCACTGACTCTTGCTATAGAGTCCCTGTTCCTTATCTAACCCTCTCCAATTTGTAATATTCAAATCTGATGGTGTTCCTACCATTTTAGACTTGATCAAAGGTTGCCCTTTGTTAATAGGGTTTTTTCCTAAACATTATTGAGTTATAATTAACATTAACATTGTGTAAGTTTAATGTGTACAGTGTGATGATTTGATACACATATGTATTACAAAATGACTACCACAATAAGGTTAGTTAACACATCTATTACCTCACCTGATTACCTTTCTTTTCTGGTGATAACATTTCAGATCTACTCTCAGCAATTTTCAACTACACAATACAGTATAGTCACCATGCTGTGCATCAGATTCCTGGAACTTATCTATCTTATAACTAGAACTTTGTATCCTTTGATTAACATTTCCCCATTTCTCCCAACCCCAGCCCCTGGCAACCACCATTCTGCTTTCTATTGCTACGAGTTCATAGGGTTTAGTTTAAACTTCTGACCTGGGATATGAGGTCCTCTACTCTGGTTCAAGCTCTCCTCTTCAGCTTGACAGCTCACTGAACACAATTCTTCTTGTATCTGATGCTCACAGCACAGCAAAATACCCCAGGTTCTCCAAACGTTCCATACTGCTGTTTCCTACCACTGTGCCCTGACTCATGTGACTCTCCTTCATGGGCCCACACTAACCTATACTTCCTGATGAAAACCAGAATTTTCTCTAGGTTCAATTCAAGCCTCACCTTCTCCGTTGAGCAGCATCCTGACTCTTTGTGGCTCCATCCAATTGTCAGCCCCTCCCTCCTTTATGAACCCATATATATACTTCTAGCATGGCACCTACAAAGCTTTACTACATTTGTTGTTTTGGTGGCCCTCTCTTCCTTTTAGACTGTATATGCTCCTTGGGGGTATGCATCATGTCTTATCAGTCTTATCATCAGCACCTAAAACAGTGTCTGAATACAAAGTATTTAATACGTGCTTACTAAACAAATACCTTAATTCATTAACTCCTGATATGATTCAGGGACTTTTGCCCAGATATAGTCTAGAGCTTCTGAAAAAAAAAAAATCAGGTTAAAAGATCTGACAAAAGATTTCTTGAGCTTCTGTTTCAAATCTATGATAATGATATATCTATAAATGTCAGCTGCCAGACACTGCTAAATGTTTTTCAGAGCAGTAGGAGTCCTGAAACCAGAAGTGTATGCCAACTACCAAACTATAAATAAGTATCTGCATATTGCAATTAATAGCTTATTTGGAGGTGAATAATCTCTATAAGAATGGAGACATCATTTTCAATCAGTAAAGGACTAACACTAAGTTCTGGCAACTTCCTCTTTTATGTAGAAAAGGATTTTGAGCATTATTTGGATACTTAAATAGTTAGAAACACATTAATTTTAGCCATTGTTTGGGTATAAGCCTGTGTCATAACTGGCCTAATCTTTTTTTCCCCCCAGAATCTGATCTGTAAGGACAATCGCCAAATGGAATTGTGGATCCATTTGGAGAAAAGATTCTCCACTCACCAAGATTCTGTGAAAAGCCACACAGTAAGAGGAACAGAGGGAAAAATATAAACATTTTCCTACTTTTTTATATGAGGTAAGAAATTCCCATTTTAGAAATTAAAAAGAAAAAATGACCCTCAGTTTATAAGTGCTTGGCTAAACATGTAAATCATAAGCATTTTATGGTTTGTTTTTGAATACTCTTAATTGCTAAGATGTACACTAAGAGACATTTCAATAGTCTCTTCATTATTTATCCTATCTTATAACCTTGAAGGAAACAGACTGTCCTGAAGCATGAACAATTTTTAAGTGAGCTAGTATGAGCTAATATTTTGCTAATGGATTTTGGGGTTAAGGGCAATGCTCCAGATTGCTTTTAAAGAAGTTGGAATAATCATTTCTAGTATCTTATCCACAGTATAAGGAATCAAGATGTGTTCATTTCCAACCCTTCCACTGTATGCACTGAAATAATCATATAACTTCTCTTAACCTCAAAGTGCAAACAAGAAATTATATGTCAAGTCATGTGGAAGGCCGCATGTATGCAAGAAGTGTGTACATATAAACACATCTAAGTTTGATAGTATAATATGGCTTTTAATGTCTCATCAGAATAAAGAAGCATTGAATAAGAATACATTAAAAAACATAAATATATATTTACTTTTTATCTAAAAAGCATAACCCTATTTTCTGTAAGTTCTAAGAAACTCCACATAATTTCAAGGTTTTTAGAATGGCGTATCCTTTCCTGTACTGTGTTACTTAGATGAACAAGGTAATTGGTGAGGTTAGAGAAGGGAAGAGCAGAGGACTGGAACTTATATTGTTTGCCAGCAGGGAGATAGTTCAGAGGGACTTTTGTTAGGAACTTGGGCAAAGTAAGGGTGTCTCTAGTTTACAGGATTCTCATGTTTGATATTTTAACTGTGTTTCCTGTACTAATTTCTGTATCTGCTCAAGGCTGACTCCAAAGTCATCTGGTTGGTACTTTGGTTTCAGAGACTCTCCCTCAAATGTAGCATAGAACTTCTGAATTAAAAAAAATCTGGTTAAAAGATCTGACAAAAGGCTTTTTCCTACTTTGTGACTTGATTTATATAGTGCATTGGAATTAAGTCACATTTATTTATAATTTGCTGAGCATTGTTAATTAGAAGAACTAAAGTTATATGAAATTGGAACTATTTTGAAAATTCCAGGATGTATGCAAGCATATCTTTTTCAATCATCTTCTCAACACTTTGAAAAGTCCTGTTCAGGCTTTAGGTTATATTGTTGCTGGTTTTCTCCCCACCTAATAAAATAAGAAAATCCTCTCTTTCTTCTTGTAGATCCTCTTCCCCCTTACTGTTTGATAATATTAGATGGAAACCAATAAACTAAACTGTAAAAGGCAAAAGTTTATCCACTTCCCCTACTGTTGAAACGATATTGAAAATACTGACATCCTTTGGTTTGAGCTGGGAAATTATTGCAAGAGCCACAAATTATAATACCTATTCAGTTTTAATTTTAAAATACTTGAATTTGGAAGCAAAGAACAAGTTTTCTGCTAGCAATTCTATGAACTTCAACTATCCTATCTATCTCAAGTGGTGTTTTTCAGATACACAGTAGGTTGAGCATATCACACGGCTAGGATTCTTAGTCCTGACTCTGATATTTGCTTTAATGCTGTATGATCTCTGAGTCTCAGTTTTCTCATTTGTGAAACGAATAATAACATACATCCAGTTTCCCCGCATAATACACATGCAGTTGAGAGGGTCACTTTAGTGGAGGCACATGAAAGCACTTTGATAGCTGAAGACATTGCAGATCCACTGATGAACCAGCAGGAGGCTTGGTCCAGCGACTGGCTGAAACATGGTGTCTTTACATCCTTGCCTCCTCAGCTCACAGGTTCTTGCAGAGTTTGAATTAGAAGCTGCTTTTGTCCATGGCCTTTCACCAGCTCGGGAGCCTCATTCCAGCCTCTTGCTTGAGGAGCAAGTATTACTGCTGCCTTCTTGCATTGGTTTGAGTACAATATTTCTGTTGCCTTCTAGCATTGGTCTGTTTACTCGGCCTTGGCTAAACTTCTGACTACAATTGTCTTCTTCTGGATTTGTCCCTGCTCTTTGTTTTGCATTTCTGTCCAGTAAAAATGCTGATCTTGTTTTTGAGGTGGGCTACGGTTTTTTGGTCTCTGTTACCAGTCTGTATGTATTTGTAGTAAAAAATATGCATCAAAGCCTGAAATTATGCAGCTAACTTGACTGGAAGGTTTCCTTGGTACCAGTGTTTTATAAACTGTCAAGTTCAATCAGATATAAGATGATGTGTTTAAGAAAGAAAACCTGAGTTTCATTTTTTTCTGAACTCCACCTGGCATCACTGAGAATATTTGACAATTCAATGATTAAGTCGCTTCCATAGCGACAAAGATCAGTAATGCTCAAAGTGTGGTCCTCGAACTGGGCTTGTCTGCAAAATATTACTGGTCTGGGGTAAGATAAGTTCAGAATGCGAGAGTCAACACTGGGAAACGTTTAGAGCAATTTGAAAAAGTAATTTTACATTTTTTGTATCCAACAATGTAAAGAATGAACTTATATTTTTGTTCTTTTAATCTCATTTTTCTTATACTTTACAAAATATCTATTTATGATGGATTAGATATTAAAATAACTAGGCCCTTTACCACAGATAGTTTGAGAAGTACTGTTTGAAACTATTGCTGATGCTTATTATATTTCATCAAATATAATATCCCATCAATTTAATCTGTGTTATTTTATATATCAGAAAAGAAGAAAGCAATGCTGCCAGTTAAGATATATGCCTTGTCTATGTATCACTTAGATTTTTAATATTTACTGAAAGAGCTCTTTTTGACTTGTAACATAATTTTTAAAAATCATAGATTTCTTTTCTTAAGTATAAAAAGGAAAATATTAATACACTAAATTAATGAAGGTATTTCTTAAACTTCTTCATGTTCTGAGTCCAGTATTTCTGAATCACCTTTTACACAGTGTTGTTGATGTCTGTGTTTTCCACACAATACTGTGGAATATTGTGGTTTTCCACATAGTATTGCCCAATACAGTATTGACCAACACAAAGATTTTTTAAAAGATTTCTCCAATATAATTTGCAGGTTTTCCCCCACAAACTACCGACCTTACTAGAAGGTGTCTGTGGACAGTTGCATGTATTTCAGGAACAAACTATATTATAACATTTTTATACTTTTTTTTTAGCCTTTCTTAGATCCTATAAAGAACTTGATGCATGAAAAAATGGAACTGTGACTATCCCTTCAAAGATGAGTATCTGCTTCTTCAGTATCAAACATATACCCAAGTGCTCTGTTTCCATGCCTTCCTGCAGACACAATAACTTCTTTGTTTTAATGCTGAGGCACACAGTAATCTTTTAATAGACAGTTATTATGGCAATTAAACTCAACACATATAGTATTAACCAGGCATTTAACTCAATGATGGGAATTTGAAAGCTAGGAAAGGACTGAGCTATAGAACGTTTGGGCGAGGCCAGACTGACTGTGATTGTGATTCACAATCTCAGATTGTAAAATGTATCCTAAAAGATGCTAAAACGTGAAAAAAAAAGGGTCTTTAAATAGATGAAATATGGTAATATGGATTTAAAGACTTTTAAGAGGGAGCTATCATTTTACTGGAATAATTTAGAAACATGTGAGTTCATGATTAATATTTATTCCTAGGAGAAGCACTAAGGTTGTTTAATGCATCTAAATTATATTAATTGAATTTAAAGGCGTATCTGTATGGAGACTAGCATTTCATTGATTAATTCAACTAGCTTACTGCAGAGTTTACTAAATATCTAAGTGATTTAATTTATTGAACTACTTACTCCAAAGACAGAGTATATCTAGCACTCCATAACAAACACTCAGCACTTACTGTCTGTAAGGAATTACTCACAGCAACCTTTGACATTAGGTAACTATTAGTTTCCCCATTTGTAAGACTAGGCAAAAGGGCACGGAGAGGTTAGTAAGCCTTGGGGCCAGCACTCAAACCTATACGTGTGGCTCAAGTGTCCAAAGTTTGAGCTGTTAACTTATGCTATGCTGCTTTTCAACAAGTGAAGTTATTTTGGCTACATTTCTAGTTTTCAAAAGATCCTGTAGTTGATTAAAAAAATAATTCCCTAAAACTTTCCAGATCATGAAAGCATGTAATGGGGGAAAAAGACAACTCTGAATTTAAACAAACCAACCAGCTGAGCCAGTCAAGGTCTTGAGTATGAGTAGAACCAGCTGAAGAAAATGTGGCCCAATCAGACCCTTTATCAAGTCTTGGTAATAAATGCCCTTGGCAAACAAACACAATCAGAACAAAAATTTCCAGTACCACTTTCCCGTACCACTGAAAGGAAAAAATGTTGACAGGGACTATGGAAATGTGATGACTAGTAATTATTCAGTTGAAGGGGAATATAAAGTGGGACTTACATAGAATTTGAATGCCAAACAAAATTATTACAATGAAATTCTAGGAGGCCAAGTGTAAACCAAAACTGTCCAGGCTACAGTGTTTCCCCACTATTGTATATACAAAAGTGAAACTGAATCGCCAAGGAGGACAAAGCAAATAATGTCATCAGCTATTTCTCACAGTGAAATACTAATAAAAATGAAACTGAGTTTGTTAAAACTCAATTGTCTGAAGTAGATGCATTTCCTCTTGTTAGAGAATTTAAATAGATTCTTCCTTACTCAAAATACAGAGCGTAAAAATATCCACTGGCCAAATATGAATGCATCTTAGACTTCTCTGAAGACCTTTATTTTAGAAATACAATGCAAAAAATACTTAAACAACAGGGAATTTACATGTCATAAAAGGATGCAGTTATATTTTATAGAGAATTTCGTTTCCCATGAGTTAAATTGCTTTCCAAATCATTGTTTGACTAAGCAGTTGTGTTCTAAGAAACTTGAAAGTAAAGTGTAGGTAATGGTTAAGTAAAGATGAATAAAATAAATGAATAGAAAACCAGTATTGGAAATGATGACATAAATCAATACCAAAGATTTTCTTTTAACAAATTGTTTAAACTAAGACACATCTTTTTCACTTATACCAGTACTGCTTTTTAAAAATCCTTGCATCATTTAGGAAGAAAAACACCACCATAATATATTAAAAGACAACCCATTCTGGCTGGAAGGTAAAATTACAACTTTAATTTGTATTTAAAAACATTTGATGATCAAAAGGTACAAACTTCCAGTTATAAATAAGTCCAGGGAATGTAATGTATAGCATGATGACTATAGTTAACAATAATGTACTGTATGTTTGAAAGTGGCTGAGAGTAAATGTTAAACATTTTCATCACTAGAAAAAAAATTTGTATCTATGTGTGGTGATGGATGTAAAAATAAACTTATTGTGGTAATCATTTCACAGTATACACATATATCAAATCATTATGTTGTATGACTGAAGCTAATACAATGTTATACATCAATTATACCTCAAATAAAAATTTTTTCCCTAAAAATTGGAACTTCAAAGGACTAAAATTTTTTGAAATGTATATATTTATATACATACTATGAAGTGTATTTAAATCTATAAAATTAAGACATTATGCTTTATTAGTTTTTATAACTTGGATTGGCCCAGGAGCCCTCACTTGGTCAATGTGGCAGAGTGGGGGAGCCTTCCTACCAGAAGGATGAGCTCCACCCTGTGATGGTGAATTTTATGTGTCAGCTTGGCTGGATCAAGGTGCCAGATATTTGGTCAAATACTCTTCCAGATATTTCTGTGAAGGTGTTTTTTGTTTTTATGTTTTATTTTTAATTGAAACATAGTTGATTTACAATATTATATTAGTTTCAGGAGCACAACATAGTGATTCAATATTTGTATAGATTATACTCCATTTAAAGTTAGTATAAAATAATTGGCTATATCCCCTGTGCTGTACATTACATCCTTGTACCTTATTTATTTTACATATTTATAGTAATTTGTACCTCTTAATTCCCTTCCCCTGTCTTCTTCCTACATCTACCCCACTCTCCACTGGTAACCACCCTAGTATGTTCTCTGTATCTGTGAGTCAGTTTCTGTTTTCTTATATTCATTTGTTTATTTTTTAGATTCCACGTATAAGTGAAAACATATCGTATTTGTCTTCTCTGTTTGACTTATTTCACTGAGCGTAATACTCTCCAGGTCCAATAATATATATACCACATCTTTATCCATTCATCTGTTGATGGACACTTAGGTTGCTTCCATATCTTGGCTATTGCAAATAATGCGGCTATGAACACTGGTGTGCATATATCTTTTCAAATAAGTGGTTTCATTTTCTTCAGATATATTCCCAGGAGTGGAATTGCTGGATTGTATGCCAGTTCTCTTTTTAATTTTTTGAGGAACCTCCGTACTGTTTTTCACAGTGGCTGCACCAATTTACATTCCGACCAATTGTGCACAAGGGTTCCCTTTCTCCACATCCCCACCAACACATCATTTGTTGTCTTTTTGACAATAGCCATTCTGCCAGGTGTGAGGTGATATCTTATCGTGGCTTTGACTTTCTTTTCCCTGATGATTAGTGATGTTGAACATTTTTTCATGTGCCTATTGGCCATCTGGATCTTCTTTGGAGAAATGCCTATTCAGGTCTTCTGCCTAATTTTTTTTTTTTTTTTTTTTTTTTCAGTACGTGGGCCTCTCACTGTTGTGGCCTCTCCCCTTGCAGAGCACAGGCTCTGGAGGCACAGGCTCAGTGGCCATGGCTCACGGGCCCAGCCGCTCCACGGCATGTGGGATCTTCCCAGACCAGGGCATGAACCCGTGTCCCCTGCATCAGCAGGCATACTCTCAACCACTGCGCCACCAGGGAAGCCCACTTCTGCCTATTTTTTAATTGGGTTATTTGTCTTTTGGATTTTGAGTTTCATGTGTTCCTTATATATATTCAATATTAGCCCCTGATCAGACATATCCTTTGCAAATATCTTCTCCTGCTCAGTAGGTTGTCTTTTTGTTTTGCTGATGGTTTCCTTTGCTGTGCAAAAGATTTTAAGTTTGATTAGGTCCCATTTGCTTATTTTTGCTTTTGCTTCCCTTGCCTGAAAAGGCAGACTCAAAGATATATGGCTAAGACCTGTGTTAAAGAGCATACTGCCTGTTCTCTTCTAGGAGTTTTATGGTTTCCAATCTTACATTTAAGTCTTTAATTCATTTTGAGTTTATTTTTGTATATGGTATGAGAAAATATTCTAATTTCATTCTTTTACATTTAGCTCTTCAGTTTTCCCAACACTTATTGAAGATATTATCTTTTCCCCATTGTATATTCTTGCCACCTTTGTCATAGATTAGTTGAGTATATGTGAATGGGTTTATTTCTGGTGCTCTTTATCCTGTTCCACTGATAAGTGTCTATTTTTGTGCAGTACCTTACTGTTTTGATTACTGTACGTTTGTAGTATAGTCTGAAGCCAGGGAGTAAGATACCTCCAGCTTTGTTCTTTTTTCTCAAGATTTTTGGCTATTTAGGGTCTTTGGTAGTTCCATACAAATTTTAGAATTAGTTGTTCTAATTCTGTGGAAAATGTCATGAGTATTTTGACAAGGATTGCATTAAATCTGTAGATTGCTTTTGGTAGTATGGACATTTTAACAATATTAATTCTTCCCATCCAAGAACATGGGATATCTTTCCATTCGTTTGTATCATTTTCAATTTATCTCATCAATGTTTTATAGTCTACAGAGTATAGGTCTTTCATGTCCTTGGTTAAGTTCATTCCTAGGTATTTTATTCATTTTGATGAGACTGTGAATGGGATTGTTTTCTTGCTTTTTCTTTCTGATAGTTCACTATTAGTGTACAGAAAAGCAGCAGAATTGTGTATATTAATCTTGTATCCTGTAACTTTACTAATTCACTTATTAGTTCTAATTGTTTCTTTGTGGAGACTTTAGAGTTTTCTATATATAGTATCAGGACATCTGCAAATAGTGACGGTTTTACTTCTTTTCTTACAATTTTGGTGACTTTTATTTCTCTTTCTTCTCTGATTGATTTGGCTAGGACTTCCAATACTATGTTAAATAGGAATGGTGAGAGTGGGCATCTTTGTCTTGTTCTTGATCTTAGAGGAAAAGTTTTCAGCTTTTCATCATTAAGTATGATGTTAACCGCGGGTTTGTCATAAATGGCCTTTATTATGTAGAGATAGGTTCTCTCTATATTAAATTTATTGAGAGTTTTTAACATGGCTGGATGTTGAATTTTGTCAGATGTTTTCTGCATCTATTGAGATGATCATGTGATTTTTATCCTTTGTTTTGTTAATGTGGTGTATCACATTGACTGATTTGTAGATACTGAACTATCCTTGCATCCCTGGGATAAATCCCACTTGATTATAGTGTATGATCCTTTTAGTGTATTATTGAATTCAGTTTACTAGTACTTTGTTGAGGATTTTTGCATCTATGTTCATCAGGGATATTCACCTGTAATTTTTTTTGTTTTTTGTTTTTTTTGATGGTGTCTTTGGTTTTGGTATCAGGGTAATGGTGGCCTCACAGAATGAATTTGAAAGTGTTTCCTCCTCTTCAATTTTTTGGAATGGTTTGAGAAGGATAGGTATTAACTTTCTTCATGTGTTTGGTAGAATTCCCCTGTGAAGCCATCCAGTCCTGGAACTTTGTTGGGAGTTTTTTGATTACTGATTCAATTTCAATACTAGTCATCAGTCTGTTCAGATTATACAGTTCTTCCTGATTCAGTCTTGGAAGACTGCTTTTTTTCTAGGAATTTATCCATTTCTTCTAGGTTGTCCAATTTGTTGGCATATAAATGTTCAGAGTATTCTCTTATTATTGTTGGTATTTCTGTGATATTGGTTGTTATTTCTCCTTTTTCAATTCTGATTTTACTGATTTGGACCCTCTTTTTTTCTTGATGAGTTTGGATAAAGCCTTATCAATTTTATTCATCTTTTCAAGAAACCAGCTCTTGGTTTCATTGGTCTTTTGTTTTTTTTTTGGCGGGGTGCTATTTTGTTTCCACTCTGATCTTTATTAAATATTTTGCTGACTTTGGGCTTGGTTTGTTCTTCTTCTTCTAGTTCCTTTAGATGGTAGATTCAGTTGTTTATTTGAGAATGTTTCTGTTTCTTTGTTAGGCCTGTATCTCTATAAACTTATCTCTTAGAACTGCTTTTGCTGTGTCCCATACATTTTGGAAAGTTGTGCTTTTATTTTAATGTGTATCAAGGTATTTTCTGATTTCTCCTTTGATTTCTTCATTGATCTATTAGTTTTTTTGTAGCATGTTCTTTAGTCTCCTTATATTTGTGTTTTATCCATTTTTCTTCCTGTAATTGATTTCTAGTTTCATACTGCTGTGATCTTAAAGATGCTTGATACAATTTTTATCTTCTTAAATTTGCTGAGACTTGCTTTGTGGCCTACCATGTTATCTATCCTGGAGAATGTTCCATGTGCACTTGAAAATAATGTGTATTCTGCTATTTTTAGATGGAATGCACTGTATATATCTATTAAATCAACTGGTCTTATGTGTCATTTAAAATTTCAGAGACTGAAACTACCCCACCTCACCCCTACCAAGAGGAGATTCTGCCAGCAGACTGCCTTTGGACTCAAGCTGCAACTCTTCTCTTGGTCTCTAGCCTGAATCTCTATCTTGGAGATTTTGAGTTTACCAAGCCTATACAATTGCTTGAGTTAAATCTGTTGTTTTTAATCTGTATCTGGTTAAACAGGTATGTCTAGTGTATGAAAGCTCATTGAGCTGTGCTCTATAAAGAGTCACTTCTCTATATGTTCATTAAACTTCATTAAAAAGTTAACAAAAATGGCTTCAAACTGGGAAATGTGTCCCTATACAAATTATAAAAGCAGAAATGAAGCTAATTGTTATATAAACTAGTTGTAACTATAAAAGTGAGAACATTGGGAGCAACCACTTTATAATCACCAAAGACATAGGTTAGGACTTCAGGTTGCATAGAAATTTTGCATTATGTTCATAAGGGATATTAGTATGTAGTTTTCCTGAAGTGTCTTTTCAGATTTTGTTTTTAGGGTAGTGCTGAAATCATAGAATAAGTTGGGAAGTATTTTTTTCTTTTCAATTTTCTCAAAGACTTTGTTTAGGGTTGGTAACATTTCTCCCTTCACTGTTTGGGAGAATTCCTTTTATGGGAAGGTTTCTAACTATAAACTCAATATTTTAATAGATATTGGGCTATTCCAGTTATCAACTCCTTGAGTGAGGGCTGGGAGACATTCAATTATTTTTTTCCTTTTCATGTAAGTTTATTGGCATAACGTTGTTCATAACATTCCTTTATTATCCTTTTTGTATTCTCTAATATCCTTTAAGTATGTGTAGGATATGTAGTGATGTTGCCTTTCTCATTTCTGATATTGGTAATTTATGTCTTTGTTTTTTCTGACCCGTCAGACTGATCAGATTTGCTAGAGATTTATCAGTTTTATTGATCTTCATAAAGAACCAGGTTTTGATTTCATTAATTTTCTCTATTATTCTTTCTGGATTTTACTGATTTTGGCTTTGATCATTTCCTTTCTTCTGTTTAATTTGAATTTTTTGTTTGTTTTTGTTTATTTGCTTGTTTTGGGGTTTTTTTTTGGTGGTGTGTGTGTATGTGTGTGTGTTTTTTTTTGGGGGGGTGCTGTGTTGGGTCTTTGTTGCTGTGCAAGCGCTTTCTCTAGTCGCAGCAAGCAGGGGCTACTCTTCGTTGCAGTGTGCGGGCTTCTCACTGCGGTGGCTTCTCTTGCTGTGGAGCACAGGCTCTAGGTGCATGGGCTTCAGTAGTTGTAGCACGCGGGCTTAGTAGTTATGGCTCACTGACTCCAGAGCGCAGGCTCAGTAGTTGTGGCGCATGGGTTTAGTTGCTCCATGGCATGTGGGATCTTCCTGGACCAGGGATCAAACCAGTGTCCCCTGCATTGGCAGGCGGATTCTTAACCACTGTGCCACCAGGGAAGTCCTTAATTTGAGTTTAATTTACTTTTCTTAATGTAGAAATTGAAGTTATTAATTTGTTCCTTTTTTTCTTTTCAAATATGGCCATTGCTACTATAATTTCCCCCTAAGTATTGCTTTAGCTGTATCCCACATTTTCATTCAGTTTAAAGTATTTTCTGTTTTTCAAAACATTTCTTCTTTGACTTCTGGGCTATTTTGAAGTATTTTTTCAGATATCTTTCTGTTATTGATTCTAATTTAACTTCATCATGGCTACACAACATATTTTGTATAACATGAATCCTTCCTAGTTTAATAGAACTTGTTTTTTGCCCTGAATGTCATTTATTTTTGGTAAATCCTTAATGTGCAGTTGAAAAAATGTGTATTTTGTTGTTTCTGGGTGGAATAGTCTCAATTTGGTTGAGTGTTATTCAAGTGTTATTGATTTGCTATTCAAATCAATATATTGTTATCGATTTTCTGTCTACCTGTTCTATAAATTATTGAGTGGTGTTGAAAACTCCATTTAGAATTGTGGGTTTGTCTATTTTTCTTCACAGACTTATCAGTTTTTCTTCATGTAATTTGCAGCTCTGTTATTAGGTGTGAAACCATTTAGAATTCTATGTCCTTTGAATGAATTGAGTCCTTTATCATTTATTAAATGGACCTCTTTATCCTTGACAATATCCTTTGCTCTAAAATCTACACTAATATTTGTGATTAATGCTCGCATAGTATATCTTTTCCCACGCTTTAGCTTTGGCCTATTTGTGTTTATATATTTAAAGTAGGTTTCTTCTAAGCAGCATATATTTGGGTCTTGCTCTTTTTTAAAATCCAATTTATTAATTGGAGTACTTTGATCATTAATAATTAATGTGATTATAGGTATAGTTGAGTGCAAATCTACCATCTTATTATTTGTTTTCTATTTTTCCATACGTTCTTTGTTCCCCTTTATTGCTTTTTCTGACTTCTTCTGGATTAAGTATTTTTTATTATTTCATTTTATCTCTTTTACTGGCTTAGTTATAATTCTTTGTTGCATGTGAGCATGTGTGTGTGTGTGTGTGTGTGTGTGTGTGTGTGTGTGTGTAGGGTTGCTTTAGGTTCAAAGTATACACGTTTAACTTATCACAATTTGCCTAAATGATATACCACTGCATGTGCGGTCCTGCGCACGTTCATCTGCAAGCCTAATAAGCCCAACTCGGCCAACTGCAAATGCAGCCGTGTGCAGCTCAGCACCGGTCGGGAGGCCGTCTGTTTCATTCCCAGAGAGGTCCACAGCCTACAGTAGCATCACGTCATGCTCATGCAGGGCAGCTGCAGGCAGGACCTGTCTGGCGTCAAGTTCACCGATGTGCGCAGCAAGTATGACTGTGGCCACGTGCAGAAGAAGTGACCCCCTCCCCACCTCCCCCTGGATATGGCAGGTGGGTGTTCATGGCAGAACAACAACCTTCCCCATGGGACTCCTGCAGTGTCCTTGGGAAGCTAGTCCAGCTCTAGAAGTAGCTGGTCCTGGTTCAAAGCCTGGCCACCTCTTCCATCAGGACCACCCTTAACCCATAGTGGCCCTGGGCGTGAATCAGAAAAAAGGCACCCCTCTCCCAACACCCTTGATTTCCATGCTGATGCCAGGGACTTCTTCTGCTGTACTGTCATCTACTAGGAAGTGGTTGCAATATACACACAGACACCACCCTACCCCCACCCCACCCAGGTTGTGACCAGAACCCCCTTGAGTGGTATTCACCTTCTGTGTGGTCTTGGCCACCGACATCCCTTCTGACCTCAGTTTCCTCCTGCAGAAAAAAATAGCTCCACTCGTAGTACCCCCTTTATTGGATTTGGTGAAGATTAAACTAGATGCTTTATGTGCGTAACAAAAAAAAAAAAAAAAAAAAGAACTTCACAGTGGTATACTTCCATATCTCCCTTCCTGGCCTTTGTGACACTGTTATCATACATTTCACTTCTACATATGTTACTGACTATATGCTGCTATTATTTTTTCTTTAAACAGTCTGTTATCTTTTAAACACATTTAAATAATAATATAGAAAATCTTTCCACTTATGTAATTGCTATTTCTGTTGCTTCTCATTCCTTTGCATGGATCCATACTTTCATCTGGTGTCATTTTCCTTCTGCTTAAAAGACTGTAATATTTCTCAGAGCAAAAAGTTTACTAGTGATGAATTCTTCCAGCTTTTGTATGTTAGAAAAGTCTGAATTTTACCTTTGTTTCGAAAGGTATTTTTCCTGGGTGAAGAATTCTAAGTTGACAGGTTTTTAAAAAACTTAAAACCCTGCTCCATAGTCTATGGTGTCTTCTTAGTTCTTACCACACCAAATCTAATTTTCTGTGCTTAAAATTTAAGGCTCATCCTATAAATTGACTGATTTTCCCTCTACTCCTTAAAAGTAATCCTCAAACCCAGGCATGCTATTCTCCTTCCTAGTCCTATATTTATTCTTCTTTCTTTCTCTGTAACTTTACTTCCATTTTTGTCTCCTTCATCCTTCAAGTTCTCTCAAAAGTTTAAAGCCTTGCCTTCTCTAAGAGGCCTTTCCTTCCAAGTTATTTACATTTCTCTTCATCACCATCTGCTTTTACAGCTCTTGGACTATCAGAATTTTCATCATTATATACGGCATTTTTTGCATTTTTCCTGATCTTATCTTGCCTGTTTCATGAAAGCTCTTTAAGAAAACTGAGTAATTTATACTGTTTATGCCCTCTACACCATCCTCTTTCTGTACCTCCTGCCCCAGTCAGTTTTGTAGGTGCTTTTAAAAGATTTGATTAACAAGGGACTTGATATTTCACTGAACTAGGTAGGTATTATCTTTGGGAATGTGAAATTAATTTATTAACAAGGTCAGAAGTCATACCAGAAAGGCCAATTTCGCCAACTCTAACCACAGCAAAAGATTTGCATTCCAACTACAAACATCAAGCTTTAGGAAAAATATACTGCTATTCAAAAACTGGTATCATTTTGGTTTTCATGATTTTCATAATGGTCAAGGTGATCAAGTGACTAGACTCATTTTCCAGCAGGGATTGTGGCACTCATTTGGCCCGAACATTTTTTACATGAAGATGAGGACAGATTAATAGTTGTTCTTATACAACATGGGTTATGTTAGACTCCCTTAGTTAGGATTCCTACCAAGTCAGTTTCACAGAGAGGAAGATAGAGATCTGAATTATTGACACTTTTATTCTCAAGTTCCAGGTTTAGAAATAGTATTTCTTTCTAGCTATGAATGTTCCACATTAATTTTATGTGCACTCATGCCCAGGCTTGTCAGATATTAAATGTATATGTCTCAAATTGAATAAATAAGAATGTACTTATAATAAATTGACCATTTAGTGTTTTCTGGGCTTCCTCTTAGTTTCTTAGCTGTAATGCCCATGAACTCAACACCATTACTGCCCTTAGATTTTAGAGGACAACATTTATGAATCTATCTTTGCATCTATCTATTTAAATATCTATCATCTATCTAAATATCAATCTATCATCTACTTACCTCTCTCCCTATCTATAAATATCTGTATATAAACCAATGAGGCATTCATTCATGCATTTTTTATTTTTTTGAGTTAACTAAATCACATTGTTTAATATTTCTTACCCAACCCCCAAACTTGACATCACAAAACTCAAATACTTTTTGTCTTACATCTCAGTTTATAAATTCGATTTAACCTAATATTTCCAATCATTTTCAATTTTATTTAATTTTCAATAAATGTCCCAAATGTTTTCTGTGCCACTCTTTTGGAAAGATCCTTAACTACTTTTAGCTTCCTGAGATGTGACCAGATTAAATGCAGCTGAGACCATGTTCATGTTTGTTTTTGAGGGGGAAGATAGGGCTGGAGTAGCTATAATGCTTTGCCAGAAAACCTATGTTAAGGTAGGTGCAAGAGGACTATTGTGTCAAGAACAATGAAGAGTACAGAGATATTACGCTACCTGCAAATTAAAAAAATTGGTCTGTCACAGTTTCATGGATGCTAGTAGAACACTCAAGACTCCTGGGTCTAAGATAAAAGATTTTATTACTCGTAGCAATATCAGTAGCCAAAGAATCAAAATTATTTTGTGCCAGTTCTTTGAGCCCCAATTCCCACAAGATAACATGAAAAGGTGACATCAGCATACATAGTGGGCTGCATTTGAGAAAACTTGAGTTTAGAGAAAGCTTCTATAATCGTTAATAAGCATGTCTGTTTTTTACTCTGCTGGGAAACACTATCCCTATCTTCCAAGACTGCTGTACAAACATCCTTGAAATGATAGTCCAGAACCAAGTCAATCTTTGCTCAGAGGATGTGCAGAATCACAAGAGACCTATGGAGAGTTATCTTCAGTAAAAGGGAATATTGGTTTGGGATTCATCCTTTGAAATAAAGTCTTTCAGAATAAACAGGCAGTTCAATGAGGCAGAAATAATTTCTGCCTTATATAAGGATATAATTAATTTTACCACCTGAACTAACAATTTTATTTGTTATTGTTTCTGCAATGCAATTCTGACACTGACTACCCAGAATGAGTGCAGACTTCACAGATTAAGCAAACAGTCCTCCACAAGACTCCCCTCACTTCAGACACCAGCCACAAGCTCCACAGTTCTCAGGTCACCTACATCTCTGACCAACTACAAACTCATGGGTTCCCACTACCCCTTCAGGTTCAACAACTCAATAGAATGACTCACAGAACTCAGGGAAGCATTACACTTACAGTTACAGTTCTATCATAAAGGATACAAATGAGGACCAGCCAAAGAGGGACAGGCATAGGATGAAGTCTGGGAGAATCCTAAACATGAAGCTTCTGTGTCTTTAGAATGTGCCACTCTCTTGGCACATCAGTGTATGATAACCAACCATGGGAGCTCACTCAGGCTTCAGAGTTTTTACTGGGCTTTCATTATATAGGAATGGTTGATGAAATCATTGGCCACTCCTCCCCTTCTCAGAAGTTCGACACTGAGTTGATATCATGTGGTTCAAAGTCTCAATCCTCTAATAATATAGTTGGTATTTCTGGAATGACCAGCTCCCATCCTGAAGTTAACTTGGGGTCTTCCATGAGTTGTCTCATTAGCATAACTCAGGTGTGGCTGATGGGTTCACCAACAAAGGCATTTCTAACACTCGGGAAATTCCAAAGATTTAGAGGCTCATTCCCAGGAATCAGACACCAAGATCAAACAAATACTTCATTATATAACAGTTTCCTTCTTATTCTCCCAGATATATGCAGCAATAATTTTGTAAAGTGGGAAAAAGAAGGAGAAGGAGAAGGAGAAGAAGAAGAAGAAAAAGAAGAAGAAGAAAAAGAAGAAGATGGAGAAGGAGAAGAAGAAGAAGATGAAGGAGAAGGAGAAGGAGGACGAGGAGAAGAAGGAGAAGAAGAAGAAGAAGGAGAAAAGAAGAGGAAGAAGAAGAAAGAAATATAGATTGAAACTATCGAACAATAATTTACCTGGTAAAGAGCATATGACCTTTCATTTATTGCTCTATATGTCAATGATGTCTTTTATATTCAAATTTTCTTTCTGCTATTTTCTTCAGATTGGTCCTACTTTTCTAATCAAGGCTATTCCTAGGCATTTTGTATATATATATATATATTTTTTGCCAGTATGCGGGCCTCTCCCATTGCGGAGCACAGGCTCCGGACGCACAGGCTCAGAGGCCATGGCTCACGGGCCCAGCCGCTCTGCGGCGCATGGGATCTTCCGGACCGGGGCACGAACCCGCGTCCCCTGCATCGGCAGGCAGACTCTCAACCACTGCGCCACCAGGGAAGCCCTTGGCATTTTGTATTTTTATTGTGAATTATCTTGCCATTTGATTTTTCCTGTTATTATTGGTGCATGGGGTTCCTATTAACTGAGTATATCTGTATCAAGAGATTAATTATTATTTTTTAAATTTATTTATTTTTAGCTGCATTGGGTCTTCATTGCTGCGCGTGGGCTTTCTCTAGTTGCGGCGAGTGGGGGTTACTCTTCGTCGCAGTGCACTGGCTTCTCATTGCAGTGGTTTCTCTTGTTGCGGAGCATGGGCTTTAGGTGTGCGGGCTTCAGTAGTTGTGACTTGTGGGCTCTAGAGCAGAGGCTTAGTAGTTGTGGCACATGGGCTTAATTGCTCTGCAGCTTATGAGATCTTCCCAGACCAGGGCTCGAACCCATGTCCCCTGCATTGGCAGGCAAATTCTTAACCACTGTGCCACCAGGGAAGCCCCCAAGAGATTATTTTTAACAATTTTTAAGGAATTCTTTTTTCTGTTTCCCATCCTTATGCATAGTCAGAATTTCAGGAATAGCACTAAATAATACTGGGTGAGAGTGAGACTTTTTATTTTCTTTGTGATTTTTAGGGCATTCCACCAAAATTTTGTTATTTCATTATTGGGCTTTGCTTTTATCCATTTTACATCTTAAGCTTCTGTGTGACATTTCAGGTAATGACTTATGTTCTAGGGTTTGGGTTTCTCAACAGAGCACTATTGGCATTTTGGGTAGATTACTGTTTATTGGGCTGGATGGTTTCACATACAGCAGGACATTTGACATCCCCATCTCTCAAACAAAATAACAGTAGTGACCCTCTGAAAATGGTGGTGACAATCCCAAAGGTTTTCACATATCCCCGTCTGTCCCCCAAAGGGGCAGTACCACCCCTTTTGAAAATACCTATTTTAGAAAATGTAAAAAGGCCAATCCATATCTAGTCCTGGGAACAAATTTTCCTACAGTAGCATAACTGCATGGTGTGGAGGCCTAATGGATCTTGAAGGAATAGAAAATATTCTGAGGTTTATAATACCACTAACAGGATACTGAAAGTTCTGACATCCAGATTTTCAAATTTTTGAAAATTGAAGACAATGAACCTTCAGGGAAGTACCTTTTTCTAGGCACATTATCCCGCACTAGCCAGCTGTCAGCCACTCTGTGTCTAGAGTGCAGTCTTTTCTCCTGCCTCTATCCTCTCTTCTCAGCTTTGTTTTAATACCCACTTTGGGAGGAAGGTCTGTGGCCCCAGTACATTGAAGGTACAAGTTGGGTGGTCGTGGTTTCACAGGCAAAAAGAAGTTTGAGTAATAGTTTCCAACAGCTCCAATCTACATGCAAATCATTGTACTTTTATTATCCCTGAGCTGAGGACTGTTAGAGGTGCCTCATTTTCTTTCAAGAGGTTGAACCTGTAACTTTAAAAAATTGTATGAAAAATGAAAAAAAATTTAAGAAAAGAGGTTGAATCGGCCAGTAATACCAATTGTTCATGTGTTTTGAATCAACTAAATGACTTGAGTAAAACACTGGTTTCTTGTAAATAATTGGCTTTCATTTTATTTTATTGTGTTTTTGTGATCTCCCCTCTCTATTTTTATATTTCACTTTAATAGTATAGGGAAGGAAACCTTTTTTTTTTGTTCCTCTACCCATCTTAGATTCATTGAGCAGAGAGCCCTGCAAGTAAGACTGACAAATTAATGAGAGAAAACCAAACAAGTTTACTAACAAGTGCATTGCACACACATGGAAGTACTCAGTGATGAGTAACTCAAAGGCTAGAACCTAGGCTTATCTTAACAACAGAAAAATAAAATTTTACAGAAGTAATAAGACAAAGGAAAAGGACTTTGAGTTCCTAGGGAGGCAAATTGCAGAAAGGTAGATATACTGGGGAACTAATGGAAGATAAGGACTAGTTAATAAGGTTTGTTATGTAGATTTTCCTGGTGCTGTCTCTGGGCTTATAAGGGTCTAGAATTATCTCTGGGGATTAACTTCTGTCCTTTCCTGATAGAGAGAGGAGAGGGACACCTTTATAAATTTATGTTCTTTTAGGCAAATGGGGGAGGGCAGAGAGCTTTTCTTATACTTGCTTCTCAATTGCCTTCAGCTCAAAATAATTCTTATGCCAAAGTGGCATATTTGGTGGTGGCATATTCTGCTACCCTTCAATAGGAAGTTGAGAGAAACCCAAGTTCCTATGTCATCATGTTCAAGGAAAACACACTCTGCTTTCCTGCTTTGGTGGCCAGATAAATTTATTTATTAATTCATGCAAGAAATATTGGTTAAATACCTACTGTCTAAGAGCTGGATTCATGACTCTGAAGCAACTCCCTGTGTATTCATTAGGTGAGGATTAATCTAATTAGATGAAATAGCCTTCTTCATGTGTTGATTTTTAAAAATACATTCACTCAACCTTTAGACTAAGGCAATGCCTAATAGAATATCTCATACTAGAGGAATAAAAGCAAGTTAGTATGACAGGCTTTGCGTTTGAAACTGACAGCACTGGGCTTAGGGATACACTGAATAAATATAAGAATTATTATACTGGTATCATTGCTCTTCTAATATATTTAAAAGCATATTATTTTAAAATGTATTTTATATGCCAGAAAATTATGTCTTTGCTAGGACAGTTATATCAACGATGACTGAATGATATTGAGTCTCTGTGCTATAGACCTAAGTAAAATATTTGAAATTTATCTTTAAGCGAAGCACAACAGTTGGCCTCTTCAATAAATTTACTTTTTTCATGTGGCAGAAGGCCTTTTCTGAGGCCTTCACCAGAAAGCTAAAGTCAGGTTTTTTTTTCTCCACTGATGTTTTTCCTCTAAAAATTTCATTTTAATATTTTTTGGGCATTTTTTCTGGCTCTGTTTAAATGTTTATAGTCCTTAATGATAATTTTAAAATTGTATTTTGATTTAAACTGGCATCTTTTTGTTTTGATATTATGTCATGCTTACTTGCTTTTTGATTTTTCCCGTCCTAGCACTGTTTATTAGTTCTACCTGTTCTCATTGATAGATCTAGTGGATCAGTGTTAATTCAAGAAATGTCTTGTTATAGTTGCACTTGGAGATATCAGCCCTGAATTTTGTGCTCTTGAGCATGTAGAGGCATGATGAAAGGTATTAAGAGACAATGTAGTGAGTGTAATGTTTATGAGCCCATCTCTGGAGCCAGGCTCCCTGGGTTGAAATCATTGTTCTCTGTTACTCTAAGATGGTTTCTGTGTTTGAGTATCCACATCTGAATAATGGGGTTATAGTAAAACTCAGCTCATAGGCTTCTTGAGAGGATTACATGGGTTAAAATACATGAATTGTTGAGAACAGTGGCTGACCAATAGTAAATGTGATGTAAATATTATTATATAGCTTTAAATTTAGTTTTATCTTTTTCCTTAATGTACTTTGAGTTCTTTCCCTATATCTTGACTTGTATCTTACACAGTCATACCAAGACAATCAGTTAAAAAAATTATAGTTCTGGGGCTTCCCTGGTGGCGCAGTGGTTGACAGTCCGCCTGCCGATGCAGGGGACACGGGTTCGTGCCCCGGTCCGGGAAGATCCCACGTGCTGCGGAGCGGCTGGGCCCGTGAGCCACGGCCGCTGAGCCTGCGCATCCGGAGCCTGTGCTCCGCAACAGGAGAGGCCACAACAGTGAGAGGCCTGCGTACCGCAAAAAAAAAAAAAAAAAAAAAAAAAAAATATATATATATATATATAGTTCTGTTAAAAAAGAGCTGCTTCTTTGGAACTAATAGAATACATTTTAGAATCATGCAATGTCAGGAATTACTAGAGAAACTCTAAATATTGCAAACATCTTCTTTCTCATACAAATCCAGGAACAAGACTTCCAGTTATAGGTAACTAAGGCTTTACAGAGAAGTGGTGTTTTTCCTGAAACTACTCCTTGTGAGGGGCTGTTGTGAGATTTTACCTTTTGTCAGCTCTGAATTAGGCACCTAGTTCATGACTAAATGTCTAATACATCCTGCTGATAGACTGGCTATAAATTTCTCCAACACTGTGTATTACAGTGACTTCTACAAGCTCATCCTACTAGTGCCCATTAGCTGATGAGAGTTATTCTGTGAAGACTCTTAATATCTCTGCCACATAATGAATACCTTTAAAACATTTGCACTACAAAAAACATTTTCTGTGCATCTCTGACAGAATATAGGCAAGAAGAGACTTTTGAACTAAGGACAAGATCTAAGGGAGAAAGTTTTAAGAACCAAAATAGGTTCTTAAGGAATACTTGGGGAGAGTTCAATTCTATTACTTATGTTTTTTGAAGGGCATACCACTGCCAAGGTATGAAATAACCAGGAGGAATATTACTGAGGTGATGACAAACTTTTCCAGTGATAGCTACAAATGATATCATTTTCTTCCAGACCAAACTTTGCAATATTTTTAAAGGGAGGCCTGGTAACATTGCAATATCTAGAAGAAAATAAAAAGGTAGGGAGGCATCCTCCCTAGTGACTGATTATACCTCAGAGACTGTGGAAAATTGAAAGCTACCTAGATAAGCAGTTTAAGGTGAGATGTTTCAGATGTGAATGGAATTTTGAGGTGTCTGGTAAAGAAAGCACATTAATTACAAAGTGATTAGAGCTTTAAAAATTAATATATCTCCTTATGTTCATTTAGTTAAACATAAGAAACATTTAAAATTATAAAAGAAGAAAAAGCTATTAAATCAAAACAACAATCTGGGATCAGAGTCATAATGTAATGAGAGATTTTCAAGGTGAAGAATATGAAAACACAGTTGATTTTACAATAAAGTTAAAAATTCTCACAATACAAGATTGTGTTAGAACTGTTTCTAATCAATGACAACATTTATATTCTTATATTAATTTTTGAGCTATTCGATGATAATTCTGACTTCCAAAGTGCAGTTAAAAGAACCACATTTAACTTAGCTTTGAACATGTGAAGTCTTATCATCAAAAAATGATAGCTAAACATTTTCCAAAGGCCTTACATCCAAGTTATTTGGGTGAAAAATACAGTTTTGACTATGATCAGGCAGAAAAGATTGCTTGTCCAAATGACGTAAAATAGAATCTGAGTGATGAATATCTTTATCAGTGTAATGACTGACTTCTGCTGCTGCCAAAATGACGTAAGATTGACCACACCTCTTAGTGTGCTTGCCCTTGTTGGGTGGGTCTGATGCAGTGGTACTCTTAGCTTCACGTTCACTAAGGAGAGTATTTTCCCCTGACGTAGGTGTCTCTAGATGGTCAGGGCAATAGGAACAGGAAACAGTTATGGGAGGCACAGAGCAGCAGTCTGGGTTTCCTCTGTCAGCCCCCAGTTCTCAGTTCACAGAAACCATGAATCAACCCCATACACAGAAGGGCAAAAAAGGGTAGAATGCTAGGCTTTGTGGCTTCTTTATTTTGAGAACTTCACAATTGCAATAAGCTTTTGAATTTGTATCATCATTTTAATGTAGCAAAAGCACAACATGCATACACACACCCCCACCATTGGTTTATAGTCTCCTAATACCCACTCTATTAAATTACTTATTATATCCTAACAATATTATTTATTTAAAACTTTTAGCCTCCAGTTTAATCAGTTGAAATCTATTTTGTCTTTTCTTACTAATTTATACAATTGTTTTGATTTTTTAATTAACTTACATTTATGCAATTCATTTAGTTTTCTTTCATAACTTTTATTTTCACTCCATCTTTTTTTTTTTTTTTTTTTTCAGTACGCGGGTCTCTCACTGTTGTGGCCTCTCCCATTGCAGAGCACAGGCTCCGGATGCGCAGGCTCAGAGGCCATGGCTCACGGGCCCAGCCGCTCCGCGGCATGTGGGATCCTCCCGGACCGGGGCACGAACCCGCATCCCCTGCATCGGCAGGCGGACTCTCAACCACTGCGCCACCAGGGAAGCCCCTTCACTCCATCTTATCTAGTTTTATTCTGATTTCTTATTTGCCTTTTTATCTGGTAGTATCTTCTTTCAGTTTACTCCATTTTCAAAATTACCAGCTGATGTATTAGGTTCCCTCCCTTTAAAAAAATCTTATTACTCTCCTAGCTTATTAAATTATAGGCAGGAACATGGCCCATGCCATAAAGCGGGTGCTAGGAAGTTAATTTGCGCCTCAAGAAGGGAGGTTAATGATTTTTGTCTATGTTTTCCTCACTCTTTTAACACAACTAAATTTCTGCCTAGTTTAAATTGACTTTTTTTTTCTTTTTGGCAGTGTATTTAATAGTAAGACTTTGAGTTTCATCTATAAAAAATATTCAATTCAACCTTAGGCTTCAAATTATCACATGTATGTAAATTCAGGCCTTGCTTCTTATATTCTGCTTGGTGGTTGCATGTACTTGTATTATCTTACACTGAGGGCTTGTTGGAACATTTTTATATATTTGAATTTTGCTTTCATGTGTTTATTTTATTTATTAATTTATTAAGATATAATTGACGTATTATATTAGTTTCAGGTGTACAACATAATGATTCGATATTTGTATATATTGCAAAATGGTCACCACAATAAGTCTAGTTAATATCTATCACCATACATAGTTACAAAAAATTTTTTCTTGTGATGAGAATCATATATTTACTTTAGAACTAAGGGAACAATGCACAAGATCAAGAGGAAAACTGGAGAGGGTATCCTCTCCAGCTTTCAATATACTGGACAGCCAACAAACGAACAGATAGGAAAAAGAAGAATTCACTACTGAGTCACACATTTCCCTCCAACTGTACTAGTATCTTCTAACTGAGGTTGTCTTTGTCCCTTCATAAGCAAGTCTTAACCTCTTTGTATAACACAGGAGAACAAGATGGTTCATAGGGGAACTCACTGATGTTAGCTGACGATCTGAACAAAGTCCAAAGCAAAAGCACAAAATACATGTAAAAACTCACACTAAGAAGTGGAATATGGTTGGGATCCAAAGAGAACTGACCCCAGATTTTCATATATAATGATTTTTGCAGATGCTAGTTGATGGTTTTCATTTCTGCTTTTTGCGCAAGTGCTGGAATTCATCAGATCTGGAAACAAAAGTTTCAACGGTTCCCAGAGAATTTCTAGCCTACCCATCTCCAGGAAGTTACGGGAGTCTCATGAGGAATCCTGTTTCTTGTAATAGTTATGATCCATTTTGCAAATTCCAAAGAGTTGAATTAGGGTCAGCAGCAGCTACTATTCACTTGTTGCCCACTAAGTACCAGACATTGTGCTAAGCACTTTCCGTACATCCTGCCATTTATGTCTTATAACAATTTTATTAACTAGATATTATTATCCCCATTTTCTAATGAGAAATCTGAAGCTCAGTTAACTTACCTCAAGGTCACACATCCAGGAAGTAGAGCTAGGACCAGAATCCAGGTCTTCAAGACTATATTCTTAACCACCAGTTAACAGAGCCCCCCATTAAATACAGCATGATTCTAAATACACATCTAAACTTGGAGAAGAACAGGCATATAATATTGTCAAATGTTTTCAAGTTAAACCTTAATTGATTGGGAGGTAAGCGGATGAATTTGGAAAAAGTTCTTCATTATCATTATTGTGATTTTATCAGCATCATTTAAAATTTAGTGATACATCATACCATTTTAAGACCTATGGGCAAGGACAGCATAGGAGACAACTGCAAAGGATATAAGATATCAAGTGATAAAGCCAAGAATTTCAATCTGTAAAAATTACGCCCCATGTAATATATTAAAGTTGCACAAATCACAAGTTAAATATCCACATGCATAACTTTTCTTTAGGATTCCAGGCCTGCCCTGGCTTAAGTACCCTACAGATTCTATCTCCCTTTCCTTGACCTTTCCCTTACCTTCTTGTTGTCAGTCCCTTCTCTGTTATTCTCTTTTAATGAAAATTTGCTCAGGAGATATTTCTTAAATAAAAATGTAAAATTTTAGTATAATTCTGATTAAAATATCTGAATTTATAGTCAGAACCAAAGCATTTTCTGTGTAAAAATATTTTAGTTAGGCCCTTAATTTTTACAATCTGTGCAGAACTTCAACTTTCACTCACTCTTCCTGCAGTTCAAATATCTTTCTACAAATCCACTTCTTTTATCTCATACTGTTCATGTCTAAGTAGATTGGATTTCAGTTGTCCCCGATTGGACAGTTGACCTCAGAGGTTCTCTGACAAACAGCATAATTCATTTTTGTCCAAAAACCATTTATTGGAGGCTTCTATATGCCAGGCAGCCTGTTGAGTGCTGGTGTTTAATTGCAGAAAAGACATGAGTCCTTTTCTAAGGCACTTACAAGTCAGTGGATGAGCTTTTCCTGCCCAACTAGCTATTATTTCCTGGTTCCCACACTCCATCCAAACCAAATTTTCTTCTCTGTTGCCCTTTATATTCAGTTAACCTTAGTTAAACCTGGAGACATTAGTTGAGAGCTATGTCTGAATGCTCTAAATAGACTTTTCTCTACGACACCCCTCTGTGGTTTTCCCCTAAAATTTCCTTTTCATGAATATCTACTCCTTTCAGCAGCATCCTAACTCAGCCCTTCTGGCCAGTGTGTGCTGTGATTGCTTTAATTTTATCCTGCTGGCATTCAAGTTAGAGTACCTTCTTTAATGGAAGAAAGTAGATAATAAATCGTATGTTAACATTCTATAGGGGGAAGGTTTGCTACTTTTCTGCCTTGAGTGCTGAAAAATGTCTTACTAGTGGGCAGGTGGTAGTGAAACATGAAGGTCTGGAGGCAGGTTGCATGGGTTCAAATCTTGATTCTGACTATCCCTAGCTGTGGACCTTGGGCCAGTTATTTCAACTGTCTGGTCTTCACTATCCTATTATGTTAAATTGGGTTAATAAACAGTGCTTACCGGGGCTTCCCTGGTGGCGCAGTGGTTGAGAGTCCGCTTGCCGATGCAGGGGACACGGGTTCGCGCCCCGATCCCGGAAGATCCCACGTGCCGCGGAGCGGCTGGGCCCGCGAGCCATGGCCGCGGAGCCTGTGTGTCCGGAGCCTGTGCTCCGCAACGGGAGAGGCCACAGCAGTGAGAGGCCCGCGTACAGCAAAAAAAAAATAAAAATAAAAAAAAAAATAAACAGTGCTTACCTGTGAGGGTCATTGGGAGTATTAAGTGGGATCCAGTATGTAAAGGATTTAGAAGAGCACAAGTAAAATGGTAAATAACATTATCTATTATTAAAAATAATTCTCATATTTTTATGACTTCAATGTAGATTGATGTGAAATTGGTCTAGAATTTAAAATTTGCTGTGGTCCCATGTATCAAGATCTCCAAATAATTATTACACAAAAACTAAGTTCTAGTGATTTTATCTAATATTTCCACCTGGGAAATATATCCTAAAGAAATAATCCAAGATGCAGACAGACTTAGGCATAGAAATATTAATCACATCAAATATTTAAAAGGATGTAAAGTCACCTCTAGATATACCTTTCACTTAGATGTTAAATATATTAATATACTAGTAAATATATTGAAATCATATATATTTATTAGAAAAATTTTCATGAATAGAGTTTTAATGACTGTATATTATTCACTAATATAATATTTATTTAATAGACAGTCATTGAAACACTATACATAAATGTTCTCTAATGGATGAGAAACGCTTGTAACATAAGTGAAAAATAGATTAGAAAATTGTATATATAATACAGACACAACTCTGAAAAATAATATGCATAGAAGGAGAGATATATATTAGATTTATTTGAGCAGTTAACTCTTGGTGGTAAGACTATGGGTGGTTTCTATATTTATCTGATTTTAAAATAATTTTTTTCTGTACTGAGCTTATCAATTTATAATCTGAATGAAAAATATACATATATTTTAAATTGACATGGATAGTCCCATAGTTTTATAAAATGCTCTTTGAAAATTGAAATCTGGTGGGAATTTTATTTATTGTAAGTTATTAGGGAAATTCTAAAATGTTTGAGGGAGGGAACTAACTGTGTTTTAATAATCTTCCTCACTTAGTAGAATGCTTTGTACTCTGTGAACTTTTGTTTTGTGATTGTTGACATACCAACAGACTGGCTGAGGAAACTTTTAGACTTTTAAATTTTAGTAGTCAAGCAGAACAAATGGAAAAATTACAAGAACTCTTTATTATACACATGAATCTTTTTCTGGTTCTTTCTTTATTTTTCTTATGGGGTTATTGGGCCTGATAAGAACCAGCACACTACGTATTGTGTATTTTTACAGACCTAGCAGTAGATGTAAAGGAGAAACCTTGAAGGACTGAGGGAGAAAAATGTGAAGAAGCTATAGTAAAAGCTCCTAGAAGCATCGTTGGCAGCACTGGGATGGCTGGGAGCCATGCAATTTTCAAGGCCATAGAAAGTTTCCTTGGAGAATGAAAGGGGCTAGATTTCTGCTGTTGGACCTAGAAAGGAGAGGTGAAGTTTACTTGGCCTGCTCTTACAACTACTTCTCAATAATAAACTCATCAGGCTTGTCATCACCACCTGCTATTCAACATGACACAAGAACATTCTGGAACAGCCTCAAATAGGTAGAGTCAGAAGATGGTTAAGTAGCTGCAAAACCATTTCTGGGTATAATTTCACCAGGGCCCAGAGTCCTAATTCTGATTCTCCCCTTCCTTCCAGGAACAGAGACTGTCATGTTTAGAGGGCAGTTTTCCTGGGACCACCCCAGTTCTGATGTGAAGCCACAGCACCCTCTCTAAGTTCTCCTCCACCATTCCCCTTTCCTGTGCTTGAGCTTCAAGTCCTCGGTTAGAAGTTATGAGAGGATAAACAAAGAAAAGCAGAATAGTAGAAGAAAACTCCAATTTTGGCAGGAAAAGGCACAACAAAGATTCTCAGCAAAGGAGGCAGATCCCTCTAGATAAACCTGGAGACATTGATGTGGTTTGACTTCTTTGCCTGATTTGTGAAGACATCTTTGCTTCTAAAGCGTTTTTTTTTTTTTTTTTTTTTTTTGCTGCTTTATGCCTATAATCATTATCATCTGCTATATAGTGCCTAACAGTGGACAAAATACTTTCATGTGTATTGTTCCATTTAATCCTCACAAGCACCCTATAAAAATTACTATTATTTTTTTAGATGAACAAACTAGAACTCAGAGATTAAATGATGTTTCCAGTTGGTAACCAAAAGCAACTCAAACTTGTATCTTCTGACTAGTGTTTACCCATTTGGTTCTATAACTGACCTACACTATCCTATCACTTGTCCCAAATGACAAAACTTTGGGACTGACTTTTTTCACACTAAGGTGTATCCCAGATTCTCTGAAAACTTCCGTGGGCACTTTGTTACTATAGTTGTAAATGCTTATAAAACTCAGAAGCCTAAGTAGAATAGGGAGGATTATGAAAGATTGCTGCTTGGGTTCAGGATACTATTTTAACCTGTTTGCACTATCCTAAAGTGGTAGACTGTTGGCAGTAATTCTATTTTTAAGTCCTTCTTGACATATTTTCAATAAGTATGCAGTTTTCCCAGTGCTTCACTATTTGTAGTAAAAGAAGAAAAAATGTTATTTTAGGCCCACAAGCAAAGACTAAGAAGGTTATGGGCAGAAAATACATTGCCACAGTTCCTCACATTTTACATAGGTCCAATAAATATTTCCAGTTCCCAGAACCCATGTTGGTGGTCTTCAAAGAACTCCAAACCCTGTGTGTAACTCAAAAAGACTTCCTTTATTCTGATAACACCTTGGTGACAGACTCTGAAAACACAGAGCTGTCAAGTGCCAACATTTTGTGGAGAGGGTTTCAAATTAGCTTTTCCTCCTGAGAATTTTCTCCAGTTTTCCCTATTACTGGTTCTGGCACTCAGTGAAAGGCAGGGCTGTTTGTGATTCCTTAGACCTTGATGAGAAAGTACTCAGCTCTTTCACTCTTAGGGGATGGTGACATTATTAGCAAAAGTGAAAAGGAGATGAAAATTCCCAACCCTGGCTTTAATTTTTTTCTAAGTTGGCTTATTCAGTACAACAAATCTTAGAAGGTTGTGAAAAAGGATTAGTGAAATTATATCATTTTGAGATTCACTGGAACACATTTTTATAGGATTTCACGTTTTTGATTCAAACATTTATTGAAGACCTACTCTATATAAGGCTCTGAGGGAAGTAAAAAGATGATTCATTCAGTCATGTTCCTCTGGTAATCCTTCCCTACATCTACCCTGTGTAAAGTGATCACCCTGTTTGCTTCAATGGTAGCCAACATTTACCTTGATCACAACAGTCATGTAAAAAATGTTTATTGAAGGTTTTCTAAGTGGCAGACAGTGTGCTAGGTCTTGTGATATAACATTCCCCCTACTAAGCTGTGAGTAACCTGAGCGCTGAGATTTAAACAGAAAATACATGAATTAAAACTATATTGGCTAGCTCTACTGAACAAAAGGAGAGGGTGTCGATTCAAGGAAAGACAGGAACTAGGAGAAGGTGGTAGGAAATGGTGGGCAGTCTCATCCATCTTAAACACCTCTACAGGTTTTAGGGCTTTGCATTTTGACTCAAGATTTAAAGATCTTCAAAGGAGAATGCAAGTGGCTTGGCTTGACTCATGGGCCTACCACTTGACCAGAGACACTTGGAGAGATGATCTCGGCACACTCATCAGTGAAGCGGGATTCATCCAAAGGGTTGAGAATGTGTCACCAAGTCAAGAGGAACAGACACAGACAACCAAAACTCAACAAATATACTGTGTACCTGGCAAGGCTGCACAAAAACCTTGTATGTCTAGGTTCTGGAACTTAAAAGGGGAATCCTTACTTAGGTTTTTCCAGAAGAATTAATTTCCTTCTGCTACCCAATTCCTCTCATTTCCCCCTGGCAATAAATGCCCACAAACCTATTGCTGATATGTGATACTAAATACAGGAGACAGAGAATAGGTAAGCCAGAGAATTCTTAAACAATAATGAACACTTTGGGCTCTACGGTCATCTAAGTATTCATTTGCTATTTATCTGCATCTGTGCTGAATTACATATTTTTTGCTGAGTAAATAAATACTTTTTCCTTGTAATTCAGAAAAGTGAACTCCGTTACCTTAGAGTTCTAATTCTTTTAGGCCCTATGATAGCCACATTACTTAGCATCTTTAAGCCTCAGTTTTCCCACTTAGAAAACAGGAGCTCAATCAAGCTAAGCTAAATGCTTTCATCTGGCTTAAATACTTATGATATTCAGGCATGTAGATTCTTGTTTTCCCTGCAGAAACCTTAACCTTCAGTCAGCCCAAGGAAAAAAATTGAAAATAGGTCACATTTAACTTTAGTACTTATTCTCTTTTTCCTTTCATTGCCGTTCGTTTCTTCATGCCCATTTCCACATTTCCCTTTTTCCCCTTAGTGAGCTAAATAGTGTAAAAAGTGAACTGACACATTTTTTAGGATAGTAAGTCTTGGGAATACAGATATTATACCCCAAGTCCCACTTTTATGCAAATTTCACAAATCTCACATTTTCCATGGTCCATAATGGTGATTTGACTTCCACCTGTGAGGAGAAGGACTCCTCGATACAGGCTGGTGAATCTCACAATCTCAAGATTTGTGTAGCCTGCCTCTTCTCAGTTCTAAGGGCTCAGTCATTTATTCCTCAGCAAGAAGGGGCATTCCAGAGCAGCTCACATCACATAGCACAAACTACATCTGATTATGTGATACAACATGAATTCTATTGATCAAATCAAGGTTCTAGACAGTATTATATTCACTTTTCAGTGCTCATAGAAATTTTTCTTTCTTGTAAATTCAAATGTAACTGATATTTATAAATTCCTAAATGGGTTATGATTGTCTCCAGACATTTTCTATTTCTTGTTTTTCTGTCTCGAGAAAGAATGGCAACACCCTGCTCCTTTATCCTTAGAGGGGCCCTTCAGGTCTTTATTTCTCAATTACCCTCCTATCATTTGAGTGGCTGATTAGGTTTCTTCACCTAATACCAAGAGCTTCATATCTACAGTAAAATTATTTTCCAGTGGAGCTCTGGGACTCTCTGGTGATCAATAGAATTTTCCCTGATTGATATTTTATAATATCTATGATGCTTGATAACAAACTATGAATGTGTTAGTATGTCTAGCTTTACCTAGCATCAGAGATTTTTAAAAATTGCTTGTCTAAATCCTCTGGTACCCAATATCTGTATTAAATTGCCTTTGTTAATAGTGTAAGATTCTAACACACTTAGAAGGACCAAAAGCAATGCTATCTTATAATGATTTTGTAGTCTTGAATATGGTTGACCCAGGTTTGGGAGAAATATTAAAAATAGTTATTGAGAATCTACTCTTAAAACTTTTTAAAAAAACATATTGTTATTGTTTTACCCCATTTACTTCATCATTTGTTATTTGCTCTTGTTGAATACCTACTCTTTTACCATGGCTTTACCTGCTTGCTATTTCTAATTCTCACCCCAAACATAGGCAATATCATTCATATCTTAGTGTAAAGGAACTAAGGCTTTAAGAGATAAAGCAGACATCTGTATTTTTTGCCTCTTTTTCTCCTTATAAGAATACTTCTTTTGGAGAACTATTACTCTCCATCTATGTGCTCAGATGGTTGGATCATACCCTGGCTGTAGGCCTGGGTTCCTGCTCCAGGCTTAGCAAATGAGGCAGTGGATTCTCTTTGCTAGAGTGGATTCTCTTTGCTAGGTTCAGAGATGGGCACATGACCCAACCCAGGTAAATTAGAACCAATCAGCATTAGTCTCAGGACATTTTTCTGAAACAACTGGGAAAGAAATTCTCTTTCACTTGGCGTTGTTAACCTGTGGAATGTAAGTCTGGAGCTGCTAGAGATAATTTTTTCCTACCACAAAGAGAAATACTGTAAGCCTTGAGAACAAAGCCAACAGAGAAGAAAGGAGGATTGACAGAAAGAGCCACGGATTCCTGAAATTAATATTTACAAGATAATGACTCAGCCATGTGAGCCAACAATTTCCCTTTTTGCTCAAACCAGGTTGATTTGGGATTCTGTCACTTGCCACTGGAAACATTCTGACTAATCAAGAAGCTATGCTCTTCTCCAAGGTTACAACAAAACTAACAAGTGTCAGGAGCTGGGATTTGAACTAAGTTCCATCTTAGGTCAAACTCCTCTCTTTTTCAAGTAGAGACTATGCCCTTCCAATTGTCACTGAGAGCTGGAGAACAAGGAGGAGAAAAGTCTATACATGCAACTTTTTAAGAAGCATATTTAGCAGTTAGTTTTTTAACATGGCTGGCACACATGTCCTTGCAGAATACCATACTCAGTACTGTGGCAAATGAAGAAAGAAGTAGAAATCAGAATAACTCCCTGTGTAAGTTATAAATTAATGCAGGATAAAAGACACAAAACTCATAAAAAGTAAAGCAGGAGAAAAGACAAACTGAGAAGTTAAATGGATGAAAAATTGATAAAACATTTCAGTCTGAGAGAAAAAGTAAAAGGCCATTTTGTATCTTCAAATCATCACCCATCTCTGGTGTTTCCAATACTATCCACAGAGTGACTTTTCCTCTGACCCTTTAGGTATATAATGCTAGAGTCATCTTTAGTTCTCTCTTGCCTCCATCAAAAAGTCTCTAAATGAGTCGTGATGATTCCATTTCTAGAACATTATTTAGCTTTTCATATTTCCATGGGCCTGGGTATTTTTATATTAAGCCAGGACTGCTGCAATAATATATTCACTATACTTCTATTTTCAAGCTGGGGAACTTTGTAACCCAAGAACATACTAAACTGGTGTTTTTTAAACTATGGGCCACTATCCATAAGTATATTATAGGATTGCTTTAGTCGATTATGACCGTGTTTCTTTTTAAATAGAATAGAATGGAGTATAGCAAGGGTAGGTATTACAGCACAACAATTCTCTTTTACATAGATGTAGATATGAGTATTGCTATAGATATAGGTATTGAAGTAGATCTAGGTATATGATATGAATGTGTGTGTGTGTGCATGTGTGTGCTGAGCTGTTATATAAAATATATTTCTTGTAGTGTAGGTTATGAACAAAAGAAGTTTGAAAGCCAATGAACTGGACCAACCAGTAATCAGCAATCAAAGAGAATATATTAGCAAATTATCTAGCTTGTGCAACCATAGGAATCATCATTATAAAATACAAATTTGCGTTTTTATTACCCTTCCTGGGAAAATTGCAGTAAATATAGATTTCCATAAGTTCTAAGCACTTTCAAATGTGCTTCAAGGTTGACCACCGGATGATACTTCCTGTGAAATAATCCTTATCTGTCATTGCTCTCTGAGCATTGCCCCTCTCCTCTCTGCCAAATGACACTATCGCCATTCAGAATCTTGTTCAAAACACACCTCCTCCACAAAACTGTGAGGAACTTTGTCCTTGGGGAAAGTTAGCTTATACCTCATTTGGTTAAAATATTTTAACTTATTACTAAAACAGTATATGTCTACTGTAGAAAATTTAGAAAATACAGAGAAAAAAAGATATAAAGAAAGAGAGAAAAGGAAAACCATCCATACTAATCTAGAATTATCCATGATTAACACTTTGGGTTAGCTATAAATCACCTCTAGATGGCCATGGAAAAGTTTTCATTTCGAGGTGTTGAAGGGGAATCATAATTCCCCCCAATTTTCCCAATTAAAGCTTGAATAAAATATAACCAATGTGGTCATAAATCACTGATAATTGAAAAATTAGTAATTATCACTCCTGAGTTTTAAGTACCAGAAGAACAGGAGTTTGACCAAGACTACCTATGATTAAAGAATATTTATAAGAATTGATGTAACTTAGTAGTTTTATTAATAGTCTGTGCCAATTTTGCTTTGATTCAGAAAACCTGATTTTCAGAGTGTCATAATGTTTTGGGTTGGCAAAAACTATGGTATATATCTGCTTAAACCTGATAAGGAAGAACTCAAAAATCTGGGAAAACAAAACATGTGGAAAATATTAGACTAAGTCCTTTAGAGAAAGACAGGATTGCATCTGTAACTCTAGTTCAAGTTTCTTCAGTCTCCCTCCTACCCCCAAACCATCTCTGTCAACCATCTTTCTAAATGAATGAATGATAAAGCTAGCAAGAATAACAACAGTTTTGCTGAATGCTGATGTATTTTCTTTCCTTTACTTGAAATCATGGGAAGTAAGTCTCAGGTTATGAATATTAAAGTTCATGGTCTGGTTTACAGTCTCATCCCTGTGTCTTGTCCCCACATTTCTGGGCCAGATTTGGAGCTCCCAGTAATGTCAAATGGCACTTTGCCCTGAGGCAGGAAACTGATGGGTTTTAGGAACAGAATGAGGATTTGCCCCAGTGGGAATGAGTAAAGGAAAAGGAAGTTAGCTTTTGTTAAAGAAGCAAAAAAGTCTGTCTAGAAGTTGAAATTAAAAAATAAAACTTTTTCAGTATCTTTGTTATTTGATGTAGGAACTGTGGCGATATTTGAAGTTAGCGATTTAGCAGTTTTTATTCAATTGCCCTGTAGAAATAGTAGTATCTGTAAGCAGTAGTGTCCTGTGGTCTCTGTGGTCTTTTCGGCAAGTCTTTTCTTATCATGGGTCATAAAAACTTGTGCTAGGAATTTAACAAAACACTCAGTATTTAAGAAATTAAGATTCCATCTTGGGCTTTCCATGGGGATATATTGCATTTTACCTCAGGAAAAGTCAATTGCTTTGGAAGTCCCTGTATGGCCAGCCTTTTCCCAGGGAAAGGATGAAAGGCAAAATCTGTTGAGCTGAACCACTTGAAATTGCTGGTAAGAGATAGTAGGCACCTTAGATAGGTTATTATTGCTTTAATCCCTACAATTCTGCTTTGAGGTAGGTACTATCGTCCACAGGAAGCTGACCAGAAAGGGGGTCAGAGAGTAATGTTATTTACCTAAACTAGGGTCACTTGGCTTATCTGTGTTGGAGTTCAAATAAAATCTGACTCTGAAACCAGTGATGAGTTTAGTTTATCAGAAAACAAAAGTTCTAAACACATTCCTGAAATGTTTCCTTGGAGGTCCAAAATTAAAAATGATTCACTAAATGTGTTATGGTAGAAAGAGGATCTACTGTCTTTGGAAAGAAAAAGGGGAAAGAATGAGGGAAAGCTAAGTGTAGAAGATCAAAATTAATTACTACAGTGAAGGACAGAGTCAACTGTGTATAAGTCATATACCTGGGACAAAATAAAAGTGATAATTTGCCTCTTAAGAAAAGCAAGACGTAGTGTATACATGCAATGGTAATTTGGAATACAAAAGGAAATTAAGAAATTATAGAAAATACAGACTGTTGATTTTAAAATAGTCTTAGAACTCTCTATTGTAAACACTGTTAGGATCCTTTAACAGTATCTAACAAATCAGACCCAAATTATGACTCTAGGACACTAATTTTTTGTCAACTGTAGGAAATGAATGCATGAGTTTTCTGAGTCCATCTATTGATGTGCAGATGTACCCAGGTTATATTTTTTGCAACCTCAAATGTTTGCTCTGCTTTCTAAAGGACTTAGAGGGATTCATTCAGAAAGTTACTTTATTATAGATGGTTCCTTCACTCTGAGACAGACCAAATACACAGAAGAAATACGTTTTTCTGTCTTTGAGTGAAAGACAGAAATGTTATGTATGTTAATAATCAGCCTTCAGCTTTTTTAAAAAAACAAACCATTCACCAAAAGGCGAACCTTTATTATATCTCTACATATTTGATCCCCACCACTTAATTGAGTAAAATGTGTTCAGTTAAGTCACTCAAGAGGTGGTATCTTCCACTTGGAACAATCTAGAAGTGAGGTTAACCAGGGTTCCTGTATTACTCATGGGTTCTGCATGTATAGTGACATAAAGTCATAAATAAGAAAACTATTACCTTTACAGTTTTTTTTTTTTTGTGGTACACGGGCCTCTCACTGTCGTGGCCTCTCCCGTTGCGGAGAGCAGGCTCAGCGGCCATGGCTCACGGGCCCAGCCGCCCCGCGTCATGTGGGATCTTCCCGGACCGGGGCACGAACCCGCGTCCCCTCCATCGGCAGGCGGACTCTCAACCACTGCGCCACCAGGGAAGCCCACCTTTACAGTTTTTAATGATGATATTTTTTCTTTTAAAAAATTTATTTAGTTTAGGGCTTCCCTGGTGGCGCAGTGGTTGAGGGTCCGCCTGCCGATGGAGGGGACGCGGGTTCGTGCCCCGGTCCGGGAAGATCCCACATGACGCGGGGCGGCTGGGCCCGTGAGCCATGGCCGCTGAGCCTGCACGTCCGGAGCCTGTTCTCCGCAACGGGAGAGGCCACGACAGTGAGAGGCCCGCGTACCGCAAAAAAAAAAAAAAGAAAAAAAAGAAAAAAGAAATTTATTTACTTTAAATCTACATTAGGAATCTAATATCCACAGCTGGCCTTTAAACAAAATAATGATTATAATAGTATCTCTGAAAATATAAAAGAGTTAAAACATCACTAAATAGCAAATTTAAATGTTGCTCAAAAGAAGATTAAACCATTCAAAATGCTACAGGTGAAAAGCTGTTAGGGAAATACAGTTAACTTTCACACATTAGTACACTGCTTTTCTGTTTTGTTTTGCATTATCAATCTTCATTTTTCAAAGTCTTTTTCTATCCTTTGTCTGACTTTTTAATCACCAAACTGTTCCCGAGAAAGGTTCCAAAGGTTTGGTTCAATGAACAGACTGTATGGCAAAGAAACTTTGAACTAAACCTTAGATAACTTACAATAATGGACAGGGCTGGGCTGGGATCAGTGTCACTTGCCTTGAAGCAAAATTTAAGGGGCACCAAACAATAAAATTTTAATGTAATATTTAATGCAATACACAAAACATCCATGATGAACAAAATAAAAATTTTAAATAAAGGCAAACTGTTGTTTATTTGCTTTACCAACCTGCATTGTTGCACAGCTGTTTTCAATCAGCTCATAGTTCCCAGCCAGTGTGGCCTTCATGCCTTCTGCCACATTGTCAAAGAGGGCTGACAATTGTGTGTGAACAGTATATTGATTGTAGAATTTTTATTAATTTTTCTACTTGGTTCAAAATAGGGAAAGATATAATGCATACTTTTTCTTTTGTCACACCTCCAAAATGGCTCTGCTCAGCACTGTTAACAAACTGAATCCCAAGCAGCTGACAATTCAGAATTCATCAGCATTTACTTTTGGGTTTGAAAATGAGTGTGTTTAATGTCCTGAGAATTTGCTGCAGACAAAGCTAGGAATTATGTCATGGGGATCTAAAGGAATTAAAACATGTTCTAGTTTTCCTATCAAATTTTGGAATGCCAAGGTCAATTTTAGCACTGTTCTAAGCAAAAAGATGTATGCCTAATCCCTAATGTAGCGCCTGACATGGATTAGCTGCCCAATACATGTTAGTTTTCTGAGCTCTCAAATTCTCACAGGTGGAAAAAACACTGTGGTATTAGTTGTTAAATAGAAAGTAATAGTAATCATAAACAGTAATCATTCAAATTTATTAAGAACTCTTGAAGGCCTTAAATTACTGCACTTGGTAACCTTAAAAATTATTTTTTCCTAGTCTTCTATATTTTTTTCAAGGCTATGAAGTCCTGGGTCCCATCTCTCAAAACCAAAATTAAGTATAACCATTTCCCAGCTCCTTTCTCCTATAAGCAAAAACTAAAAGATGTGCCATGTAGATTTCTGTGAGATTCTGCTTTATTTCAATGTGTGAAACTCCTTAAGGTCATGTTCAGTGTCTTGAACATATTTTTCTCAATAAGTGCATATTGAATTAAATGCTATGATTTGATTGTAGCAGCAGCCTATCAATTTTTGCTTTTTTTTTTTTTTAAGTTTCAAGGGGAAGGTAGCTTTCATGTGCCTTGCTAATTTCAGCATGGAGCAACACAATGCCTCATGTGGGAACAATTAAAAGTACCTGGAGAGAGCCAAGTCCCCAGGAAACTCAACCTGCACCAAGCTGTGTGAGATCCCAGGGAGAAGTTCAAAAGATTTCTAGGCAAAATAGCCTTGTTGTCTGCTTAGAAGGGTTCAAAGCAGGCTGGATCCCTCTCCCTCCCTTATGAAGATCTTTTTCCTGTATACAATATCAAAAAAGTAAAACAAAACAAAACAAACCCAAACTTAGAAATAGAAGGTAATACAATTTCTTTGAGTGGAAGTTTAGAGAGGAATCTTGTCATTCAGTAGCTTGAAGATCTCCTACAAGTGCATGCTAAGTTTCTGGTATTTCTCCTTTTTCCTTTAGTTTGTCAAATTTACCCCTGCTATTAAAAAATAACATAACCTAAAATAATAATAATAATGGTAGGAATTTTAGATCTCATTATTAGGCTGGTAGCTCACAGACTAGGGGATGGGAGATTTCAAGGCACATTACAGAAGCAAGAACCTTGAGGATGGGTAGCCTCAGAAACAAGCCAAGGAGTTAGAAGGTTAACGTAGAGGGTTTTCACATGGCACATTCACCTTTTGATTTTAAGGGCAGTCCAAGAAAATACATGTAAAGCAACTTGTTGAGGACACACAATGATGGTTATTTTTATACAATCTTCAAAATATGCAACTAGCCTCTGGGAAAACAAAACTCAACCATGTGATGCTGCTTAAAACTTAGTGGGATGTCATGCACATAGTAGGTATTTAATACTTTTGAAGTTCAATTTTAATACTGATTTTGCTTATATGCAAACCTCTTAAAAGCATTATGCTTATACGGCTTTGAGTTTTGCTCAGTAGCGAAATGAATTTTTTTCCCAGGTCAAAAACTTTTTTTTAAATTAATAATCCCAGTATATTTAAAACATATTCATTGATTTACTAGTTACGATATAAATAACAGATTCCTTAGTGTTGTTTTCTTAGGGGATTCAAAATCTAAAATGAAACACTATTCTGTCTGCTTGCCAAAAAAAACCTACAAACTTTATAAAACAGTGTTAGTTATACAGGAAAAAAATTTAGTCATGCATTACTGATTTTACAAAGGTAATTTTACAGAGGTAATCTTGCATAAAGCTAGCTTACAGGGTCCTAAAACACAAAGTTATTAAAGGAAATATTTTTGATGACTTGAGCACAGAACAATTTGACCTGGATTTTGAAAGCCATGTAGCCTAGTTTAAAAGTGATATGTAGTGGTGTACCTGGTATTACTGTTCTAAAGGGAAAAAGAATTTAAGTAACATTTTTCACTTGAAATCCATTGATTGAAATGGAAGGAGGGTCTGTGAGAGAGGCTGTAATAGCTTAGGATCAGTCACATTTTCTTTCAGTCTAGTTGTCTGGCACAGTAATAGGTCAAGAACCTTAATGTGCAGCATTTGAAAATAAACACTTTTAGGACTTCCAGGTCCTTTCAGTGGATCCACAATAGAATGTTCATGTTGTTCATCCAGTGGAAGAACTTACTTAGAACAGAGTAAGAACTGGCTTACTCAGACCAGTGCATTGCTTCATGAGAGAAGAGAAATCTCAGGCTTTCCCATGTTATTAAAAAGGAGCCTCTGTGAAAATACTGACATTTAGTTTGGTATTCATTTGGATGTTGAGAAGCTGTCAACTCCCCAGATCAATTTGAATCATGTTAAAAATACTTTGGTATGTGTGGTTTGTTAACTGCAGGTGTTTGGCTGTGAAAGTTGGAACACAAACATGCAGCTAGAACATTGTGCTGGTACAATGGGTTCACAATGATTTGAATGGAAGCTGAGAGAAAACATCATTTATTACCAATTAATTTATTTCCTTTTCAGAAGTGTCTTTGTGAAGCCAAACATCTGGGTAAAAAACAAAAATCCTTAGAGAATCCTTTGCAAAGATTTTTTTTTCTTCATTCATCCAATCATTTATTTATTCAACAAATATTTATTGTGTGTTTATTATAGACAAGGTCTTACTGCCAAAGAGCTTAGAAGGGGAGAAAGTTATGCACACATACTAATATTATTATAGAAGTCAGAAATAAATTGGAGAGTGTCACAAGACAGATGTAAATACCCTGTTATACCTGAGCAGCTTACTTATGTATAGCTGGGAGATTCAGGGATGCCCTCTAGGCAAGAAGGCATTGAGCTGAGTTAGATTGTTTTCATTCTAACTGAGGTTGAAGCTATGTAACAGAGACACCTTTGATTGCAAAATGCAGAAAACACAACTAAAACTTGAATTAGGATACAGGGAAGGGCAAAATCCATAAAGCATGATGGTTCTCATTTAAACCATATGCTTTGAGTACAGTGGGAGCATGTTCTGCAAGATTGGGAAGGGGAATGAGTGGTGTGCTTACTAGAGTGTGAGAAGAGATTGGCTTATAAAGCCGCATCCATTAAACAATAGCCTAAGATGTAAGGCTAAAGGTAGGTGCAGCTGTAAGTGTCAGAAGAGGAATTTAACAGTACACAGAAGAAAAAGAAGTAGGAAGTAGAAAGCTACTTGCCTTTGAAGTAGCAAAGGCAAGGGAAGATAAAGAGTGCTTGTATTATTATCATGAGAATGAAGTTAGAGGGATGGGTATGTATTCTAGATCTGCCAGTTGTAGAACTAACAGCACTTGGCATCCAAACTGAATGTGAATATTGATGACTTTCATCCTGTCAGAAACCAAATTAGTATATAGGAACATGTGTGTGAGGGATGAGACTATATTCAATTTGGTGTATATTGAGCTTAAAGTATAGATAGGATATGCAAGCAGAAATGTGGAGCAGGTTTTTGGATATGAGTGCTGGAGAGATGTCAGGATGGGGCCATAGATCTAGAAGCTCTGCAGAGGTGATACTAGTAGTCTAGTGATTGTCAGGAGAGTGTACGTTGAGAGAAAAAGAAGAAGAGAAGATGGTCAAAATGTTTGATGACAAACACTAGGACGTTTAGAAAAGTATAGATGTTTCATTCTCCTAAACCAACTGAAAACCTACTTGAATTTTCACTTTTCGTCTCCATGGTTTCATAGATGGCGACATTTATATTTGTTTGTGATTTTAAAATTTATTATTATATGTGGGAAAGTGTGGTGATTTTTAACCATACTTTCCTGCATATAATGTAATATCACATCTTTTCTAAATCTTTACTTTTTAGTCTGAAAAGTGAGAACAGTCAAAGGATTTGTTTTCTAATTGGTCTTCTCAAATATGGACATTATTCATTCTGTCTTCTGAGCTAGGCCAAGCATATTTTGATATTTTGTATGTTGGTCTTCAAGTGTACTCATTAAACCTCTACCTGATTTCTTTACTGGAGATACTTATAAGCTGCTCTGAAAATTCCTTTTGGTGAACATTAATTGATATTGATTATAGTAAACATTTGAGAACATATTTTTATATCATTTGGATTGGTATTGGTTAGCATTTGGAATAAAGGATATTTCAAAATGCAAGGCCAGAAGAGTATTTGGTCATGTCATGGAGATTTAGCATATAGGCCTATAATTTCCTTGTTGGGTATCATCATTATATATTTTTTTGTTTGTGAAAGTAGACAGTAGGGTGCCTCACACATAGTAGGCATTTAATAAGTGTTAATTCAAGTTAAATTTAAAGTGACCTAAAAAGGAGGTTGGCACTTATTAATACCTTAGAAATGTTAGAGTTTTCTAGCTCTGTAAATGGAGCAACATTTCACTGCTGAGGGATGGACTGATGGAATAATTAATAATTACCAGGGTTAGAAAATAATATTTTCATAATAATAGATCATCTGTGCATGGAAATATGCCTATGTTAACAAGATAAGTCCACTCAAAACAATAAATAATTTGACATCTGTGTTGGAAGGCCTGGAAAAAACACTAAAGAAATTCAGTTAAATATTTTTAACAGAGTTAAATGATGAACACATTTCATAGATAGCAAGATAAAAGGAAATATGATATATCTGAGTATATTTTACTTCCTAGAATGCATTATTACACAAGGTTAGCAAAATTATATTTTTGGGAGAATAACTGTAATCTTGAGTGGCTAAGAAAGTTACTCAGCCTAGGAACTGGGAGATAGACTAAAGGTTTATTTGTAGTGAATCCCTCTAGCCCTGTGGATCTATAAAGCTTATCTGGGTCAATTTATTTCCTTTCATGACAGAAATAATAAAAAATTAAAGCTATTTTATTTTTGCAGAATTGAGCTAAAATTGGCTTTTTGAAAATTCATCGCCCTCTCAGTTTAGTGTGTTTCTTTAACAAGTGTAATTTTGCACTTGTTGGCAGTGGCTTGAAAAAAGAAATCTACAATTTTTATGTACAATATCATCAATGCTACAATGATTATATTTTCTGATCTACATGTCCTCAGCTTAACTTCCAAATACAGAGGTGTTTCCACAAAATACAAAAGAATGTAAGCATTTGGGAAGTTTTGTTAATGACAGTATAAAAACAAGTAAGTTTTACCAAAAATTGCCAGATTTTTTTTTTCTTAGGACTCTAATCTCTCTGCCTCCATCTTCACATGGTCTTGTTTTCTGTGTCTCTGGGGACAATAGTTTTAAGGCAGGCTACCTGTGTTCTCTCAAGTAATGAGTGAATCCATTACATGAGTAAACTCTTTTCCCTTTCTCTGTAGGTAAATTCTTAAGACAAACTATACTTCACTTTCAAGTGAATTTTGGGTAAACATTTTACTTCTTTTTTCTTTTTTCTTGATGTATGTCATCCTTGAAAATTCAGAGAACTAACTCAATGTTTAGGAAATGTTTCTTCTCTAATCAAAAACAAAAGACCTGAAGGAATGCTTATTTTAAGGGAAATTTAATTATATATTTCTGGATTGCTTAATTCCTTACATACACACATGTTGTTTTGTATAAACTCAAAAGAACTCTTTGTGTCTTTTGTCTTAAGAATAGGAAGTTCTGGGCTTCCCTGGTGGCACAGTGGTTAAGAATCCACCTGCCAATTCAGGGACACGGGTTTGATCCCTGGTCCGGGAAGATCCCACATGCCACGGAGCAACTAAGCCCATGCGCCACAACTACTGAAGCCCACGCGCCTAGAGCCTTGCTCCACAACGAGAGAAGCCACCGCAGTGAGAAGCCCTCGCACTGCAACAAAGAGTAGCTCCTGCACATCACAACTAGAGAGAAAGTCCGTGCACAGCAACAAAGACCCAATGCAGCCAAAAATAAAAAATAAATAAAAATTTTAAAAAAATTAAAAAAAAAGAATAGGAAGTTCTATTTTTCCAAGTATAAGGGAGTTGCAGGTGCCAGGAGTTTCAAGTTTTACTTAAAATTAAATTACAACTCATGTTTGAGGAAAACTGGCAGAAACGTGGCAACAACATGTCATCATTGGAAAACAAAAGCAGCTTATGATTTCTTGGTACCTAACAAAACAGTCATAAAGATAGTACAGTAAATGCAGATGGAGACCGGTTTCTTCATGACTGACTACTGAGCCATCATGAATCTCTGAAAAAAACTTGCAAACTAGGGAAAATTTTTTTGATGTAAAATGTTATCACAGCTATACAATCATAACCCCAATAAGCTTACAATTCTTAAGTACCAGGTGCCTTGAGAAGGGCTTTGTAAACTTAGTGTAATTTAATCCTCTCAAGAGCAGTTGGGGGTAGATGCTATTATATGAGAAGACTAAACAAGAAAAATCTTAGGCAACTTCTCCAGTTTATAGAGCTAGCAAGAAGTGGGTCTGGGATTCAAACCTGAGGATCTGACATTAGGGCATGCTCTTATACAGTTATTATGATGCATCACACTAAAATGCAAATGTATATATGGAAACAGCATGAATAGTAATGATGAGTTTAACCTCTGGTGAAAATGCTTTTTGGTATCCCTTCAACTCAGTGTGGAAAGTGGATATTTTCTTAATTCTAACTTATTATCTGTATACTTGTGATTTTTAATCTTTTCTGGGTTCCTGACTGATTCAGCAATTAAACAAAAGCTAAGTATATTCTTTCCATTAAAAAAAAAAAACACATGCACATAAACCATTCCTTAGAGTTTCAGAAGAGTCACAGGAAAAAGCCTCATCTTTCCCTCCCCTGGTAGCATCACCTTCCTAGAAAATTAAATTTTGGTTAATTACCAGGATGGAGAGTCTCCTTACCCTATCACATACTTCTCTATTTATTAGATGTGTTACTTATTAGATCAGTTAAACTGTTGTGCTTAATTACACTTGATCTTTTGTAGATAGAAAGAAAACTCATTAACTTAAACAGTTACCTGTTCATGGCAAAAGGAAGATGTTTGAACTGAATTGGATAATCTCAAACACCACTTGAAAAGGTGACCTGAATTTCAATGATGCATCAGAAATTTCACTGATAAATGTCTGAGACCAAGTAACTGTGAGTTCTCAAACTCAAAATGGGATTAAATGCATGACTTGAAGAAGTTTAAATTTACCTTGTGTCAGTCATCCCTTGCTTAGTCTAGTCCTGTCCCTGCAAGTTTTATATTCATCCCAGCACTCCCTGGGCTGTGATGCCAAATCCCAGAATTAAGGAGCTGTCAACTTGACAAGATATTGGTGATTTTTCTCCCCTCTATCAAATGGAGTAGTTCCCAAAGGTTATGGTCCTTGGAACATAATTATGAAGCCTGACTTCTCTACACAGAATCATGGCCTTACTAAATTGCTACCAGTGTGGTGGTCTATGGCTACTTTCTGATACTGGGGGAGACCAGCCTTGTTTCTGGTTTTTCTCACTGCATCCCAGGAGGATCAGCTGCACCTGTACCTGGCACACAAACTTTCTTTGTTCCATACCCTCTACTCCTGGTCCCTCATATTTGGGTGACCTCTAGCTATTAGGGGATCCATTCTCCTGTAACTCAGGAGTTGGGAACAGCCAGGTCTTCCTCAATAAGAGTTTGGAGGAGGGGGAATCATTACCCTTGTCTTTATGTTTCTCTCATTCCCGCCTATCTTTCTATGCCTCAGTTTCCTCTTCTACAGAATTGGGAGAAAAATAGGATTAATAGTGAAGACTAAATGAGTTAATGCATACGAAGAATGTAGAACAGTGTCTGGCACCATGGAAAAGTTGTGGTGGTTGTTACTAAGAGTATTCTTAGTATTATTACTGCCCAGGCTGGAGCTCAGTCGAGAATGGCATGTGGCCAGTTCCCAGCCACAGTTAATGGTAGCTTACAGTTAAGAATAGCCAGTTTGGGAGGGAAAATTCAAATGTATACATTCAATAATTTTTGTGATATCCACTATGTGCCAGGCACAGTGTTAGCTGCTGAAAACTTCATATGACCTAATAAAGTCAGAGGAGCTGTGTTCAAACAATGACTAAAAGTGTCACAAGGATCAACCTTGAATTTAATGTAAAGCATGCCTAGACACTTGGTCAGTGGCATGCATGGCATTTCCTTGTCTACCTTGGCTGAAGCAAGGGTCCCCTTCCCAACTGAATTCCTGCCCTTTTAATTCCTGACAACACTTACACTTTGTTCTCTTCTCTACTTGAACAAAGCATATTTTCTTCCCGGTTTCATCTTATTTCTTCTCGGCGCTTCCTACAGACAACCACAGTGCTTTACTTGTTTAGGTCAGTTTAATCGTTTCCCAGGTATGGTGAACAGTTTTGCTATGCTCTTCTTATCCTGGTTTTCATTGTTCTTGACATCTGTTGGTTCTCTAAGTTGACTCAGCCTAATGGATTCGTTTGGTGTTTAAATTGTGTCAGGTATAGAGGTAAAAAGGTGAATATTAAGCTGTTTTTTTCCGTTGAGGAGCCTTATAGTTCCATGTGGAGGAGACATACCCCAGAGTAGGGCATCTCAATGTGTTATGGCGAGCCTGAGTGCACAGGATACTTTGGCACCCATCCATGTTACAGCTTCCTTTCCATTCCCCATTCCTTATCACAACATGTACCACCCATTATGTGAAAACCTGGTGTTCTTGACTCACAATCTGTAGGTGTTACACTCGGAGTTTTTTCCAGTACTGGTAATGGGTTGTACTGAATCATTTATTTACATTTCCTTGGCCAGTTTATTTTGACATATGACATATATTTACTGATGGAGAAAACACACACAGTTTGTGAGTGCAGTGTAATGTTTTTCCTTTGGAAATAGAAGTGAGAGAGACAGTATTTAAGTTTTACTGGCTGAAGAGCTACCTTGGTGTTTTTAAATGAGTCCAAAGTAGTACATGCTTCATTATCCCTTCTGCGTGTATATGCATGTGTAGACGTACATGTTGTGAAGGACGGGAAGAATGTAGGAACATCTATACAATGTATAATTTGAATAATATTTAAAGCAAAGGAAAATAAGTGGCACATCACTAATTTGGACCCTTTTACCTGATTATTGCCAAATTTATTTGTCTGGACTAAGCATCTATACCTTCATTAATCCTCAGTGCTTGCTATGAAATAATATCTTGTATGCATTTTTTCAATCAAACTGGATCTGGGTTCAGTCAATATTTAATATACTGTAGGACTTGCTTTCACTTTATTGATTTTGCATTGCTCATCTAGTTCTAGAATAAGATTTTCTTATAGTTATAGTGCCTGCAATTTTGGTTATTTCCACAAGGTGAGTAGGGATATATGGTTGTGACTTTGTGGGACCACAGATTAGATCTGCCCATGTTAGGATACATACAGTAACATATAGGCACATGATTCAATTTCTTACATGATGCTTTAGCCAAAATATAACTTTCTTAGTTTTTCTCCCACCTCTCTGAGTGCTGCTTTTGGCATGGTTTCATAGTCTTTGGTCCCTCTGCTGGCATCTCCAGTGTTCCCCAGGATTCTCTCCTTGGCCCATTTCTATCTATCTTTTTTCTTACACATGCTCTCTTGGTCATCTCATTCACTCTCATGACTTTTAAGTAACACCCGTAAGATATTGAACCCCTGATCTTTATCTCCAGGCTGGATCTTTTGGGCTTCCTAAAGAAATCACCAGGATTTCCCACTGGTACTACAAGCCCTACCTGACTCTATGGAAACCCATCTCTTGTTTCTCCTCCTCGTCACCCTCATGATGAAGCATCATTCCTCTAAACAGAAGCCAAAGTCACCCTTGATGCCCTTGATGCTCTTTCTCCTCTATCTTCCACATGAAGTCCTATCATTCAACCCCAATGGACCTTCTCTGTTACTTCTGCTTCCCTGACACTACTTTAATCAAAGTCTTTCTTATTCCTTACCTGCATGATTGACAAACCCTCTGTCTTTAATCTCTTTCTTCTACCATCCACATTGTCATGAGTGCCATCTCTCAAAAGCACATATCCTTCAACGTGACTCACTCCCCATGGCCTGCAGCATAAGGTTCTAACTCTTCAGCATGACCTACAAAGCCCTCTTTCATATTTGGCTGAGCAAGCAGCCTCATCTCCTCCTGGCTCAGGTCTCCTCACAATGCTCCAGATGGTCTCTGCCCTTTGATTCTTTTGTGTTTTGTTCATGCTGTTTATTCTATGTGGATTGTCCTCTCTCTTCCTTCTTCTCTGCCTAGAAAACTCTTCCTCATTTTTCAAGGCCCATCTCAGATCTCATCTGCTTGAGATGCCTTCTCCACCCTTCCCACTCAGTATGGGCTGCTCCCTGCACTGTGCTTCCACAGTACTCTTTACTTACCAAGGACATGTTCAACATCCAGAACTCAGTACTATAATAATTTATTTCTTTTTTTTTAAATCCACAAAAGTTTGAGCTCTGGTTGGATAGGAAACTTCAAGTCATCCAATGTTTTTCTACTACCCTATCATATCTACTACCATATCATACAGTGCCTATCATGTAGAAGACTCCCTCAACTATGAACAAAGTAAGTAAACTTTATAGTAATAGTTAAAGAAATACCAAGAAAAGTCTTTCATCTTTCTTTCATGTATTAGCTTTTAGTATTGCAAAGTATTAGAATCTGATGTTTATAGGTTCCTGGTGGCTTGGGGTATTCACATTTTAAGCACTTTTGAGTTTAATAGCCTGTCTTTCTCTAAACTAGACTCATTAGTGAGATAGTGCTGCACGCCTCCTTAGTGTTCCCACCTCTGAAATGCACTAGCTATTCAATCCTAATTGGAAAAATTTGGGGGCAGAAGTGGTTTTTTGTTGCTCTAACTTTATTTTAATCTAAGGAATGACTTTGAATCACATTCACCTGCCTTAGTGGTTGCCACATCTTTATTTATTTTGTGACCCAAATTCATAAATCAAGATCAGGACACCTAATTTTTCTCAAATCACCCTAAACTGTCATGGTCCTCCTTTTCCAGTCAGAACCAGATTTTCCTCGCAAGTTGTGATTCCCACTCCACCAATTCCACTCTCTTGATGGAAACTTCACATACATTGAAGGGGCTTCATGTGTTCTGTTATTATTTTTAAAGCTAGATTTTGTCAGATACATGCCTTCTGTTCATAAAGAAGCATTGCTACTTTCTTCTGAATATAACAGGGTGGGGGGCAGAATATCCTTCTAAACAGAAATGTAAGGCAATTTTTTTTTAACATATGCTCATAAGGAATGTAGTCCCAAAAGATATTTCCTTTTGTGGTAAATCAAACTCTAATTCATGAATTTTAAAAATTATTCCTTCCTGCTGTGGACATGAATTTCTAAAGTGTGTGTGTGTGTGTGTGTGTGTGTGTGTGTGTTTGTAGACACTCATTACTGAGAGAGCAGGGAATAGAACAAATCATGGCCAAAAATTCCTTTGAATAATAATTTATATATCCATGTCTCCTTTCTTTCCCCAATCCGGCTTCCTTATTATTTTAATTGTTTCTGCCTTTACTACTAATGTATGAATCTGTCTTTGCTAAATCATCTTTTTATACAGAAAGTAAAAGCTGTGAAATACAAACACACTTTCAAGTTAATAATAATAACCTAATATTTATTGAACACTTACCATGAACCAGGCACTCTAATAAGCACTTTACATAGATTGTCTCATTTTGGTTATGAATTATGATCAAAGTGGAAATACTAAATGAAATACTTAAAAGCAAAGTAGAAGCAATACTTTTATAAAACATAGAAACACCCTGAATAATTTCTTTTGCCCTTAAATAAGCACAGCCCTCAGTCTGCTTTTGATCCTCAGCTGCCACAAACAAATTAATCACACTCTCTTTTCTTGCTTTCATTTTAGTCAGAAAGCATTAAAGAAATAGTTAATATTTCTGGGACACCAGTCCACAATCAGGCATTCTTAGTGTTATCAGTGGGCTACATGCACTCAGGGGAATTGTGAACAGTTAGAGGAAACCAGACCTAGAGAAACAAGGACTCATTTACCCATCCTACTTGTCAACTATTTTAACCCTGTAAATCAGGCAGTATTTTATTAGTATGTCTCTGTTTTTAGTCAGTCTAGAGTATCAAGTCCACTATTGTTAACTGTTCAGTAGTAAACAATAGCAAAGAAGAAATGAAGAGATGCAAATGTTTTCTCTCAAAGAATTTGAGAAATTGAAGTGATCTTACCCTTCTGAGGCAAAACTGATTTTACAGAGTTGAAAGTCCAGAAACTTTTAACATCCTGCAGAGTCGCACAACCAGTGAGCAACAGGTGAGAATGGAACCTGTGTCTTCTGTCTCCTATGCAACTGTCTTTTGACCACAGAGAATACCTTTTCCTAGAGTTTATCCCTTTCCATTTTATTTCCTTATCCCACTGATTTTATGTATTTTTGTAACAACATGATACCTTTTATTATTTTCTTTCTTCTATTCAAATTTGTTTTGCTGGTTTCTCTATACCCTCTTGCCTTTTGCTTTCTTTTCTTAGTTTAATAAAGGTTCTATTTCCCCTGCAGAATTTCTTTACTTTCAGTATTGCAATATTTTTGAATTACCTCTTACTTTTTCTATTTCCACTCAGAGCCTCTGAAAGGGGTTTAGAAATTTTATGTCTTTTAAAAAAAATTTATTTATTTAATTAATTTATATTTGGCTGAGTTGAGTCTTTGTTGCTGTGCACGGGCTTTCTCTACCTGCGGCAAGCAGGGGCTACTCTTTGTTGCGGTGCACGGGCTTCTCATTGTAGTGGCTTCTCTTGTTGCGGAGCATGGGCTCTAGGCACGTGGGCTTCAATAGTTGCAGCACACAGGCTCAGTAGTTGTAGCACATGGGCTCAGTGGTTGTGGCTTGCAGGCTCTAGAGCGCAGGCTCAGTAGTTGTGGCGCATGGGCTTAGCTGCTCCGCGGCATGTGGGATCTTCCCGGACCAGGGCTCGAACCCGTGTTCCCTGCATTGGCAGGCGGATTCTTAACCACTGTGCCACCAGGGAAGCCCAGGGGTTTAGAAATTTTAAAATGTAATGTCAGTTCTCCAAATCAAATCAGCCAAAATAACAACAACCAAAAGCCAACAAAGAAGAAAAATGCTATTTAGCCAAGTATGTTCATCTCAGGTTTGAATTTGCCTTTTTTTTTTTTCCTGGTGCTACAGCTGATGCTGCTGCTGAATTCTGTATGTTGAAATTTGTATGTTTTTCATTTTGGAAGATAGTAATAAGTCTGAGAGTAGAATAGTTATCCAACAAAAATGTTTTTCAGAAGTATGTATTTACATAGGAGAGAAAATAAATATGATATTATTGGTTATTTATTGCTTTTCTTTTTTTAAAAAAAATGTTTATTTATTTATTTATTTTGGCTGCATTTGGTCTTTGTTGCTGCACGCGGGCTTTCTCTAGTTGCAGCGACCAGGGGCTACTCTTCGTTGCTGTGCGCGGGCTTCTCTTGTTGAAGAGCACCGGCTCTAGGTGCACAGGCTTCAGTAGTTGTGGCATGCGACCTCAGTAGTTGTGGCTCACGGGTTCTAGAGTGCAGGCTCAGTAGTTGTGGTGCGTGGGCTTAGTTGCTCCACGGAATGTGGGATCTTCCCAGACCAGGGCTCGAACCCCTGTATTGACAGGGGAGTCCTATTTATTGCTTTTAATTCATAACTTAGCAGTTAGCTACTACACAATCTTGTATTTAATCTCTGGCTATTCTATGTTGGTTCTGTATTTTCCAACTAGAGTGCAACGGGGCACTACAGTGATTAATTCATATGCTAATTTAAAATTTTAAATGTACTGGTATTAGATAGACATTTCTCCAAAGAAGACAAACAGATGGCCAATAGGCACATGAAAAGATGTTCAACATTGCTAATTATTAGAGAAATGCAAATCAAAACTACATGAAGTATCACCTCACATCACTCAGAATGGCCATCATCAAAAAGTCCTCAAATAATAAATGCTGGAGAGGGTGTGGAGAAATGGGAAGCCTCCTATGCTGTTGGTGGGAATGTAAATTGGGGCAGCCACTATCGAAAAGAGTATGGAGGTTCCTTAAAAAGCTGAAAATAGAGTTACCGTGTGATCCAACAATCCCGCTCCTGGGCATATATCCAGAGAATACTGTAATTTGAAAAGATACATGAACCCCAATATTCATAGCAGCACTATTTATAATAGCGTAGACATGGAAGTAACATTTAGGTCCATTGACAGATGAACAGATAAAGAAGCTGTGGTACATATATTCAATGGAATATTACTCAGCCATAAAAAAGAATGAAATAATGTCATTTGCAGCAACATGGATGGACCTAGAGATGATCATACTAAGTGAGTTCAGTCAGAGAAAGACAAATATATTATGTCACTTATATGCAGAATCTAAAATATGATACAAATGAACTTATTTACAAAATAGAAACAGACTCACAGACACAGAAAACATACTATGGTTACCAAAGGAGAAGGGGGTGAGGGATAAAGTAGGAGTTTGAGATACCAGATACAAACTACTCTATATAAAATAGATTATCAACAAGGTCCTACTGTATAGCACAGGGAACTATCTTCAACATCTTATAATAGCCTATGACGGAGAAGAATATGAAAAAGAATATATCTATAGCTACATATGTATGTATAACTGAATCACTTTGCTGTACACCAGAAACTAACAGAACATTGTAAATTAAGTATAATTTTTTAAAAATGTACTGGTATTGCATATATGCATTAATAAAAGACATACATCTACTCAAACAAATTCCATTTCCTGTGTGGTCTGAATCACTTTTCAGGATCAAGTTTGAATAAGAAGGCAATGATTGACCCATATGCCCCTTTGACTGAAGAAATATAAAATGTTTCCTTGCACAAGAGCTGAGAAATGGTAAGATTCCCTTTATCTTCTTTTTATTACCCCATGGCGATCTTCTTTAACCTGCATCTGTGACCTTCACACATGAGGCCTGTGATGTAACACAGAAAGGCAGAGACAGGAGAAGGTAGAGGGAGGCTTGGGAGAGAACTGTGATGAGCACAGGCACCTCAGCATTTAAGTAACTACCACCATCATTGTTAAAATGCAACGGTTTGTTCAAGCTACCTTGGGAAAATTTTTTAAAAACACACAAAAACTGAGGCATTTAAAAGCACTTCAGCTGTGTATGCATGTTTGCTTGGTTATTTTGTTTGGTCCAAAGAGGATTAAAGGGACCAAGGCGATGTTCACTCACCCTGTTCAACTTTGCCATTTTGCAGCAAAGTGTCATTTCTGATCACTGGTCTAGTTAAACCTGTGAGCAGATCACATAATTGTTGCCTGGCTTGATCTGAACAACACTTCCCCACATTTCTGGCAGGAGTTATGACCAGAACAGGACATTCATGAGACAGTAGCCTTGGCCCACAACATGCTCAGTGCAGAAAGGAATCCAGGCAGAGGGTTTAGTGAAAATGAAGAAGTGGCTCTAAAAGAAATGGCACATAGTCACCTCTTCTTTGTACTCCTTTGAATGGTGACTTTTATAGGAATTTTATTTTGTTTCTTATCCACCTGCCTTTAATAATATGTATTCCCTCCCACCCTTAACTGCTCATTCAAATCTGTACTACAAATGAATCAAAGAAAGAGGATTGAGGCATCTAGCTAGGAAAAGAGAATTTTAAAAGATAAAGTAAATAGAGAACAATACTTTGCAATTCAAGGAAACTTTCCCTGCTACTGTAGTCCACATTGGTTTTGCCCTTTTGTCTTCTGTAACATTTTAATCTGCCCCACTGAATAAGTCCTGGTTGTCTGCTCTGTTGTATGTATGCCAGCTCAAAAGAGACAATAGTGTATAATCAAATAAGCAATGTTCATGACTATGCTTTGTAAACTATCAAGTATTGTGTAGTGTATTTAAATTTATTTTGTATGTTACTTCTGGTTCTCAATTTATGTCATAATTACTTAAAAAATTCTCTCTTATCTAACATTGTGCTGGACAAAAGGAGGGTCTATATTATTGACTCACTTAATAATCATTAATTATATTGTAAAAAAATTATTTTCAACTATTGAAGAGCATTACGACTCAATGCTAATATTCTTCCAGTATGATTCCATTAAAGCCAGATATACCTTCTGAGAGAAGCATTCAATTTGAAAGGCAAGAGTTCAGTTTGTCTTATTCCTAAATTCATGTTTCTTTTCCCCTTTGAATGAATTAGTTAGATTTTCCCATTTGAAAATGATGATTATTTCTCTGTTGCTAATAGGTTCTAGAGGTACCAAAAGACTTTAATAAAAAGAAAGTAATTTAAAAAATTGACTCCAATGACTATTAATAATCCCTGAACAGTAATCTCCTTGAAGACAGAGACTCTCCGATATTATCTTTGAATTGTTTTTGACACCTGGAAAACTATATTATAGAGGCAGGCTTAATTAAGGTATGTTGCATAAATGAATAGAAGTCTGATAGTAGGGGAGTGCATCTGTGACCAGCAGATCTTGGCTGTAACTACTGCTACCAAAAGAGAATTAACAGCATGAAAGGTATCTGGTTATCAAATGAGAAATAGCATGAAAATGTCTTTTAATTTAGAAGTCAGACTCCTGGGCTAATAATCATGGAGCATAAATTTGTCTATAACAAAAGAACATTTCCTATAAAAATGACTTGTTAACCTTCATTCTGTGATGGAGGTTTTATATTGTATAATACTTAGGTTTGTTCTGATAAGGACATCTAGTTAGAATTGCTACCTTATTGATATGTTGTCTTAATAATGGAAGTGTGCCTAAATTAACTGGGAAAGATAAAGCATGTACAAAATAGAGAAGGAAGAAATATCAATGATAGCAGGAAAAATCTGTAACCCTGAGATAAAGGATTTCTTGATACTAAACTCTAAAAAAATACTTCACAGTAAACACACTTTTATAGGGCAACACTCCACCCATTATCTTTCTCCCTCCTTTGCTAAATCCAGTTCCTCTTCCTGCTCTGTAACTGTCTCCCAAGATTTGCTTCTCCTCCCTCAATTTGCTCTATTTATCCCACTTCTCATTGAAGCCAGCCCTGGAGTTTGAGTGCAAGTACATATTTGTAGCTGCATGCAGGAAATTTCTGTTTTAACATCCTATTTTCATCTCAAACCCAAGAACAGAAAATCTGAACCTATTCTTTCGAAATAACTGTTGTACCTACCTTACTTATTTTTCTCTTTATTTAGTGAACTATTAGGGGAGCTTGGTCTCATTCTTCTTCTTTTATTTGCTATAGCTAAATTCTCTCCAAAACATTTATTCTTTCAAAAACATGTGGGAAATTTGTAGGCATAAAGTCACATTTACAAGAGTTCTCCTCTCTGATAGTAGTAAAGCTAACCAAAAGAACTAAAAAAAAAAAAAAATTCAAGTAAAACCATTTGTGCTGACCTTTAGAAAGGTCTTAACCTCATAATACAAATCCAACTATCATCAAGATGTAAGTTCAGTCTGTTTTATACAGGACACTAGTTTCTCAACACAGTACAATAAGTGTCACTTAAGTGAAAGAAAAAAATGTGGAAACAAGCAAACATGTGAATATGTAGGGCTTTAATAATATCCACTATCTAGAGAGGTATAGTCTATAACCATGAATGGCTGGTGGAAAAGAATAGAAATATTCTGTCTCGAGTCAATTTCTCAACTGCAGCTCAGCCAGAATCTGAGAAAGCTCTAAGCTAAGCAGCTTCTTACTTGGGAGGGGTACAATCTAAAAACAGGTCTACTGTGAAACAAACTTCAGGTAACAAATGACCAAATACTCAAGGGCTAAAAACAGAAGCATAGAATGTCAGTCTGGTTGACTTTTCATCCAGGGGTGGACATAATGAAGCAGGAGAACAAACCAATTCCCAGCAATATCATCTGTATTGTTGTGGTACAAATCAGGCCCTCAATCAGGCCTGCTAGATGTGGAGCCTGGACTTCTAACAAATTTTGAGAGAAACAGCAAGAGAAATCTCTTTGATCACACTGCCTATGTCCCCACTTCGCTTCCTTTGGTCTGCAGGAAAATGCATGAGAGCTTACACCAGCAAACTTCAATCTTGTTTGTGAAGAGGAAGGTCTGAAGGGTGTCAAGGAGATGTCTCCCACCCTTTATTAGGGAAAACAGCAGAACATGTAGATATGCCCCCAGTCAAAGGTAAGGAAGTTGCATAAGGGGAAGGATCATATTGATTTTGTTCATCATTCTATGGCCAATACCTCTGGTAGCACCTGGCATAAAGGGGGCTCCTTAAAGATTTGATGAACAAATTATTATTGCAGAAGATAGGAATATGGCTTTTGAAGTTAGAGAGATGGGTAAGAGGACTAATTCTGCAACTTCTTAGCTTTGTGCCCTTGGACAAATTCTATAATGCTTTGTACCCTCATATGTACAATTCAGGTAATAGTGATATTTTGTTTGGGGGATTAAAAGATAAAATATATTTTAGATATTTAGCATATGACTCTGCTCGTTATTCTCCCTTTTGTCCTCCACATTAGTTCTCCAGTAATGTCATTTTCTCCTCTTACCTCTTTAGGCCTAGGAAGCAGTAAGGGTTCCCCATTGTTGCTGGTCTCTGGGCTCCTCAGCATCCTTTATCGGTTTCCTTAATCCCAACCACAGTTCTGTAAGGACTACTTAGGTGAATGTTTCTTCAATCTTCTGAATTGGATTTTGTTTTCTGATAGGATTTTGAGGGATACAGGGCCTGAAAGGAAGAATAATTTAAAAGAATTAACTTTTGGTGTTGGTGTTGGTGTTGGTAGGTGTAGTTGTATTGGTAGTAGTCAAAGCAGTAATAGAGTAGTACAGTAGGAGAGTGGCAACTGTTATTGTTACTGTTATGAGCAGATCAAAATATAAAAGAAAACCTGCTAAAGCAAAAAAAGTTCCTAAAATGAACACAGTATTCCCTAAGAGGGGAGACAAGTTTAGACTATAAAAAGAAAATTAAAGATGATGTGGAACTTTTTGATACAAAGTGTTTTAAAATTTGATATAAAATGATTCATCAACTAAATACAACAATACTAAGAAGAGAAATAGTGAAGAAAATTAATGTTGTTCCAAAACAAAAGAATTAATTTTAAACAAGGACACATCTAGAAAATAGAATCAGTAACTGACTTGAGAACCTAATTTTAAAAATACCAAGAAAAATTGAAGATGACATAAACAGCTGGAAAGGTATATTGTGTTCTTGGATTGGAAGAATCAGTATTGTTAAAATGACCATACTACCCTCGGCAATCTACAGATTCACTGCAATCCCCATCAAATTACCAATTTCATTTTTCACAGAACTATAACAAAAATGTTTAAAATTTGTATGGAAACACAAAAGACCTCGAATAGCCAGAACAATCTTGAGAAAGAAAAACGGAGCTGGAGGAATCATGCTCCCTGACTTCAGACTGTTCTACAAAGCTTCAATAACAAAACAATATGGTACTGGCACATAAACAGATACATAGATCATTGGAACAGGATAGAAAGCCCAGAAATAAATCCACATACTTATGATCAATTAATCTATGACAAAGGAGGTAAGACTATACAATGAGAAAAGACAGTCTCTTCAATAAGTGGTGCTGGGCAAACTAGACAGCTACACGTAAAAGAATGAGATTAGAACATTCTCTAATGCCATATACAAATATAAACTCAAAATGGATTAAAGACCTAAATGGAAGGCTGGATACTATAAAACTCCTTGAGGAAAGCATAGGCAGGACACTCTTTGGCATAAATCACAGCAATATTTTTTTTGATCTGTCTCCTAGAGTAATGGAAATAAAAACAAAAATAAACAAATGGGACCTAATGAAACTTAAAAGCTTTTGCATAGCAAAGAAGCCCATAAACAAAATGAAAAGACAACCCACAGAATGGGAGAAAATATTTGCAAATAATGCGACTAACAAGGGATTAATTTCTAAAATAGACAAGCAGCTCATACAGCTTAATATAAAAAAAAACTCAATCAAAAAATGGGCAGAAGATCTAAACAGGAATTTCTCCAAAGAAGACATACAGATGGCCAAGAGGCACATGAAAAAATGCTCAACATCGTTAAGTATTAGAGAAATACAAATCAAAACTACAATGAGGTATCACCTCACACCCGTCAGAATGGCCATCATCAAAAAATCTACAAACAATAAATGCTGGAGAGGGTGTGGAGAAAAGGGAACCCTCTTGCATTGTTGGTGGGAACGTAAATTGATACAGCCACTATGGAGAACAGTTTGGAGGTTCCTTAAGAAACTAAAAATAGAATTACTATATGATCCAGCAATCCCACTTCTGGCATATACCCTGAGAAAACCATAATTCAAAAAGAGTCATGTTCCACAATGTTCATTGCAGCTCTATTTACAATAGCCAGGACATGGAAGCAACTTAAGCATCCATCTACAGATGAATGGATAAAGAAGGTGTGGCACATATATACAATGGAGTATTACTCAGCCATTAAAAACAAACGAAATTTAGTTATTTGTAGTGAGGTGGATGGAGCTAGAGTCTGTCATACAGAGTGAAGTAAGTCAGAAAGAGAAAAACAAATACCGTACGCTAACACATATATATGGAATCTAAAAAAAAAAAAATAATAATAAAATAAATGGTTCTGAAGAACCTAGGGGCAGGACAGCAATAAAGACGCAGACGTAGAGAATGGACTTGAGGACACGGGGAGGGGGAAGGGTAAGCTGGGACGAAGTGAGAGACTGGCATTGACATATACACACTACCAAATGTAAAATAGATAGCTAGTGGGAAGCAGCCGCATAGCACAGGGAGATCAGTTCGGTGCTTTGTGACTATCTAGAGGGGTGGGATAGGGAGGGTGGGAGGGAGACGCAAGAGGGAGGGGATATGGGGATATATGTATATGTATAGCTGATTCACTTTGTTATAAAGCAGAAACTAACACACCATTGTAAAGCAATTATACTCCAATAGAGATGTTAAAAAAAAAAATCTAGGTGCTGAGAAAAAAAAATTCAAGCCACAAATAACTTCTAAGTGATTTAAACTGTTCCAGAGCATAAAGAATGAGAGCAATCTCCACGTTTTAAATGGAGTCAGCAAAACTCAGAAACAATATTTATCAATATAAACAAGAAAAGGTAAAATTTCAGTCCAACCCCACTTATAAATATTCATATAAGTATCCTAAATAAAATGTGACTAATTAGAACCCAGGAACACATGGAAAGCCTTATAAATCCATGATCAACACAGACTCATTCCAAGAATGCTAGGCGATTCATTATTAGAAAATCTATTGCTATAAATGACCATTATTATAATGAGCAAAGGAGGAAATATTATTGTTCCTAAGAAGATTTCCCAAGAAGTATTTGGTAAAACTCACCATTCATTTCTGATTTTTTAATAAAAGGATTATATGGGTTGTTCCTGACACACACGTGTACACACACACACACACAGAGTCATGGTATATATTCTATTTGTAAAACTAGAAGTCTGTGTTGGGCTTAACTGTGTATCCAAGAAGGCTAATTCTGGAAAACACGGTCAAATAAACTTAGGAATTTCTCCATTAAAAATGTCCTTAAAAGTTCATGAAATGTAAAAGACATCATAAAACCTCTGAGACACTGTATAAAAGAGACTTGTTTAAATTATTTAATGGATAAACTGCCGAATCTGAGACCTTTTTTCTCAGCTCACCTGTTATCATGGCCTGGATGACTTTCTTCTCTCATTATCAGTTTTGAATTTCTGTACTAAAAAAGTTCCATACAAATCAAGAACATGATTGTCATGCTAGCCATTGCAATTAGATAATAGAATAAAATATAATATCTTGCTATTAAAGAGGTGAAATTGTTATTTTTTTAGATAATATAATCATCTGGGTGGAATTTTAAAGAAAACATTGAAAAACATAAGGTAAAGTAAGAGTTTATAAAGGTGGCCAATAACAAAGTTAACATGTGAAAATATAGTTTTTAATAAACAATAATTAATTAGAAAATCATCTCATTGAATTTAATTGAAATAATGTAAATGAAAGTATATGTAAACTGTTATGGTATATACAAATAAGGTATTATCACTAGCCATCTGTTCTACCATATGATGTTATAGTTTTGATTACGCAAATAAAATTTTACTGTGGAAAAATAAAAGAAAAACAGCACATACAGTGCATTTACATAAAACTACATATACTCCTCTATGTGTGAGCATGTACATATCCATGAAAAAAAATGTCTGGAAGCACGTTCATCTCATGGTTTGCAGGTTTTTGCCCTGAACTTTGGAACTTGGAGTGATTTTATTTGTTTTTACAAATACTCTGTATTACTTTTATGATTAGTAAAATAGTGAAGCATTTAAGTTTAGGGGAAAAGATGTATGTCTATATAACTTCCTTTTCAAGTGGAACAGACAGAAAATAATTATGGAAAAGGCCTTTATATTGAGGAATTATGTCACCAGAGCCCAGGATAGTTTTGGAAGACTGGAGAGAAGCCAGATTGTAGGAGTTTAACCAAAGAATAAGTAATAGAGGAGGTAGAAGAGATAAATTTGGAAATTTTCAGACTACTTTCACTTTTCTCCTATTCCATTAAGTCCTTTGTCTTGCTCCAGCTTTCTCATCTCTTTACTGCATTGTCTGCATTTCAATGTTAATCTCCTCTTCCCCCTTGATGGCACTTCACTGTGTGATGTTCAGCTCCCTATTTCCTTGCTCACAGCTCACTAAGTGATCTATATACCACTCCCTCCTGAGGAGGACTGCAGGTATAGGAAATGTTTCTTATGTAGGTTAAAAATGCACAAACAGGGTCTTGGAGAGAAATATCATGCATTGGAACATGAAGTATATTCATTTAAATGCTACTTTGCTGCCCTTTCAAAGCTGACTTTCAAAAAACACTCTGTGTATCCTTATTATATGTCTTCTGTCAAATTCCTAGTCATTTGCTGTTGTCTCTACGACCTGCAGTCTTTCATCTAACTTTTACACGTACCTCAGTCATTTTCATTCTTTCTATCATTGCTTCCTTCTTTTTTGTGTCAACGTAACATAATAAAACTGGAGGCTGGGTTGTTTTTCTGAGTGAAAGGTATTAGGTAGAATACATAGTTAATTTTTATTTGTAGTGAACACAGAACAACAAAACAACAACAACAAAGGAAGGATGAACTAAAGAAATAAGACCACACAGAGTCGAAACCACCTCATAAATAAATGGCATATGCTGGAAATCTATCCAAGTAATGGATAAACTTCGTTTATATACTTTCATCCTTTTTTAAGAATACTGATGTAAGAATTACCATTTTACATGGGGGGAGGGGAGAAGAGGGGGAGGGGAATGTGTTTGTATTATATAGTAGTAATTTGTTCTTATTTATCGTAAATCCTAGTAATTGTTTCCTTCCTCCCTTGTTTCTTCCAAGTCCTGTGGCTTCTCTCCTTCCAGGTGATGCACTTGGTTCCACCATCTCAACTCGCTGGGTCTGCAACAAAAGCCTTCCAACAGCCCTCCTCATCTTTACTCTGGATCCCCTCTGAAATCGATTCTCTATGAAGCAGCCAGAGATATCTTTTAAAATATTAATATAATCATAGTAACCCTCAGCCTGAAACCCTTAAATGCCTTCCAATATTACTTAGGAGAAATTTAAATTATTAAATTTAAATTGTTAAAATTGTTAGCATGGCCTATGAGGTCCAGCATGACCTGACCTGGGTCAGTTTCCATGTCTTTCTCTCAACACTGCACCCCTGATCTCCAGACTCACTGGCCTTCTTTTTAGGTCTAGATGGGCCAAGTGCTTCCTACCTCAGGGCCTAGGTGTATGCTGATCTCTCTACCTGTGATTCTCTTCTTCCCATTCCTTACCTGGCCAAACACTCTCCCCTCAAGACTCACTCATTTCCTTGGGAAGGCCTTCTCTTGCACCTGCAGCACTTACTTTGCTTCTCTTGCTCACTGCCTCTTCCAACCTCCTTTGGTGTGGCCTCTTGAACAGAGAAACTGAAAAGCTCAAAATTGTACTGCTCATACTTCCTTGCTGCCTGAGTTCTGAATGTGATTTATGTTTACCAAATGGAAACTCCCATGGAAGCCTTGAATACAAAACTGAGTTAACTGAAAAGGAGGGTGTGAGGCATCTGTTTTTATGGTTCAGGTCTTAGCAGAGGGGATATGGTTCTAGGGTAAGCAGCAAGAATATCAGCCCTCTGATTGTGGCTGCAGAAGTACCCACTTTCACGGTCCAGTTCTGTGGTGTGGCTTTGGGGACCATTCATGACAGCTCATTCTAGGGTCTGTAGTTTCACCACTCATTCAGAAAGCCGTTTAATACTCTGCAACAAATACCTTTCTGCTTAAGCTACCTAACATAGATTCTGCTATCTGTAGCTGAACCTTCACTGGTACGTGGTCTCTCCTCAGTGTATATCAGACCCCTCTGTTACAGTCTTTTATTACACTTGACATTTCTTTCACAGTACTTGTTATAATTTGTAATTACATATTTACTTGAGTACTTGTCTGTCTCAGTTGCTAGATTGTCAGCTTCATGAGAATATGGTAGGTGTTTAACCCATAATGGTTGAAGAAATTAGTAAAAAAGCAAAATATATTAAGTTTCTTCTTTATTTACTGCCTGATTACCTGCTTTCCTTGGGTTCTAGAGCTGTAGATATATTAGTCGTTTGGATGTAACTACTGTTAGTGACCATCCTTATTCATTCTGCATCCACCCAAAGTAATCTTATATTGTTTCACCTTAGTGATATAGACTCCACTAGCAGTTCCTTTTTGAATCTGATCTTGTTACAATGACTAGGGTTAAACTAAATTTCCCTAACATCCACTACTGAAGATAAAAGAATATATGTTGCAGAGAAAGTGTGTAAATAGTTGAGCACAAGAAATCTGATATGAGATTTGGATAATTCGATCAATGTGTCCCTGCTACACAAAGTCTTCTCTGGGTTTTCTGATATCCAGCTAGAAGAATGAAAAAAGTCTAGTGACAGGAAAGAGCAGAATTATTATTGAAATATGTGATATGCCTTTCAAATTGGACAAATTAGTACAGACGTTTATGTTAAAGGATGACACATATTTAGATTTAGAAAATCATCCATTGTGTTCTATCCCATATGAAGAAAATCAGTGGATAGATGCTGCAAAATAGATGAAGAGAGGAAATAAGGCAGCTAAATCATGGGAAGAATGAGCTAGCAGGCTCAGAAGTCTTACCTTTTATAATTGGCATTTACAAGTGTTCTCATATGCAGATCTAACTCATCTTTTGGTGAACTTTGAAGACAGCAAACCTGCTCTTCTTCTTGGATTCCTTATATCAGGGAATGAAATTATCCACCCAGAAACCCAGACATCAACCTTGATTCTTCCCTCTTCCTCATGGATTCATCTTCTCCATCCAATTTGTCAATAACCACAATTCTTAAAATTTCCCTTTTCTTAATCTTTTTTTTTGCTCTATTTTTGTCAGTATTATTAAAAGTCTCCTAATTGGTTTTCCATCACTTCAATTTAGAATGATATGTCTAAAATCCAAATATTATCATGTTACTCCCCTGCTTAAAATCCTTTAGCGGCCTCCCTTTTTAATCAGCCCAGATACTTTAAGATCCCTTCTCATGCCTTACCACTCCACCACCCATGCACTCTTTGCACTATCTTCATTGAAATACTTTAAATTCCCAGAATGCACTAGGTCATCTCCCTACTCCCCAGCCCTCAGGTTCCTGCACAAATTGCTCTACATCCCTGATACCCCCTTCCCATACTCTTTGCTTGGCTAACTCCAACTCATTTTACAGAGTTCAGTTTAGACATCACTTCTAAGAAACCTTCCTCAAACTTTAGTGCCTGGGTTACATTTGGGCCTCATGGTTCCCTAAAAAATTCTATCCCCTCCTTAATTTATCATCATCCTAAATTTGCCTCTTTACATACTTGTCTGTATCCATTAGGATTAAGTTTGGCCTAATATTAAAAAAATAATAATAACAGTGACTTAAACAAGTTGGAGGCTTATTTTTATCTTATGTAAAGAAAATCCAGAAGTGAGCAGTCTTGAGCTTGTGTGATAACTTCAAGGTCATCAGGTTTCTAGGACCCTTCAATTTTTCTGAACTGATACACTTAGCACGTAGTTTCCATCACTAAGGTTGCCACAATATCCAAGAGAACTCCAGCAATCACATCTGCATATCAGACAGCAGGAAGGAAGAAAAAGCAGTAGATAAAAAGTACATTCAAGTTGTTTAGTTTCCTTCTAAGATGCCTTCCCGGAAGTCTCACCCAACACCTTAGCTCACTTTTTGTTGGCTACCCCTAGCTACAGGAGTGACAGGGAAATATTATCTTTTAATTGTGCACATTGCTGCTTGCCTTTATACTGTGATTCTGCTAGAAAGGAAGAAAAGAAGGAGAGATATTGAGTAGACACCCAGCAATCACTGCTACCCTGGGTTATCTACTCTTTAAGAACAGAGACTCTCTCCTTGTATCATCTTCAGGCCTGAGCACCACACCACACACTGAACAGATGTTCAATAAGTATTATATATAAAGAGTTCAAAGGTAAACAGTGTAACATTGGGCATGCTAAAAGACTAGACTGTGATTCCTCATATATGAAATAGAGAGCCTCCAAAATTTGTTTTTGAAGCTGTGTAATTCTTTTTTATTTTCTAAATAAAATGTTCTCTAGAATCCAGTATGAAGCAATAGAAGTGGAATGTTCAGGTTGGAGGCAAGCAGCCTGCATCCTTACTGGACCTACCCTTTTAAATTCCCTGAGAGGAGCCCTGGGATATCTCCTTGGAACTCAAAGGCTTCACAAATCACAATTTGGAAACAACTGGACTTATGATCCCACCAGCACAGGAGTCTCTGAACCTAACAGTAGAATCAAAGTTCTATCATATCATCAGGAAATAATCAACCCCATTGGTTATCAATAAAAATTAAGCCAACTTCACTAAAAATAGAGCGACCATATGATTCAGCAATCCCCCTCCTGGGCATATATATGGAGAAAAACACGGTTTGAAAGGATACATGCACCCTAATGTTCATAGCAGCACTATTTACAATAGCCAACACATGGAAGCAACCTAAATGTCCATTGACAGATGAATGGAAAAAGAAGATGTGGTGTATATCTATATATATCTATATCTATCTATCTATCTATCTATATATATATATAATTATTCAGCCATAAAAAAGAATGAAATAATGCCATTTGTAGCAACATGGATGGACCTGGAGATTATCATACTAAGTGAAATAAGTCAGACAGAGAAAGACAAATATCAAATGATATCACTTATATGTGGAATCTAAAAGAAAATAAAATGATATGAATGAACTTATTTACAAAACAGAAACAGACTCACAGACTTAGAGAATGAACTTATGGTTACCAGGGGGAAGGGTGAAGGGGAGGGATAGATTGGGAGTTTGGGATTGATGTGTACATACTGTTATATTTAAAATAGATAACCAATAAGGACTTACTGTAAGAAAAAAAAATTAAGCCAACTTCTCATGTCCCTGACAATGACATCATCCATTCTTGGAACACGGAAAGGCTGTGTCTAAATGTTGAAGTAAGGAAGGATGGCATTGTAAGAGCAAACACAAAACAGAACTTGGTGGTCTATATGGAATACTGAAAAGCAAACGTACAGTTCTCTTTCATTTCAATTGTGCCTGTCCTTCAAGGTGTAGCTCATACCCTAGTTCATCCATAAAGTCTTCACTGATATCCCCTGACTATCCACTTCTAAACTAGATGTAGGGATTGAGTGGGACTTTCCCACTAGCTGCAGATCATCTGGTCATAGGAGATACAGTATATAGCATTGAGGAGTGAAGCTGGAATGAAGAAAATCAAGAGGACAGTGGATCCCAGTTATTCTTCAGATAATCAGACAGCTAAAAATTATGTATCAGGCAAAAAGATAAACTGAAATATTAGCACAAAGCTAATAGATTTAGAAGAAAAGGTAAAAGAGAGAACACAGAGTAGCTAGAATGTAGGGAGTTTTTATGGGACACATGTGACCACCATTCTAATAGCTACAATTTATTGTAACTCTAATATGTGCTAGTACTTTTAAAGGAATTTTATATATGCTATTCTTAATCCTCATAGCAACCTTGAAAGAATGCTAGTATTATCCCATTTTAACAATACAGAAACTGTGGCTTAGAAAAGAGAAATAAATTCCTCACATTTTGGTGAGAGAGAAGGGACAACAAAATTGTAGTTCAGGATGTCTTATTCCAGTGCTACCCCATGTTCTTTACAACACCAAGATGATGCTGTGATTGCTGAATTATAGTGCTCTCAGATAAGATACTCCTCTTTGGCCAGTTTGGCTAATGTCTCTTCAGAGACGTGCTTAAGACTGCTCCTGTTAATAGCACCTTTAGGGTGAGTACAGCAAAGCTTGGTATTTAATGGTAATTATTTCTATTTACATCACCCTATGAACTCAGAAGTGTGCACAAACACTGACTCATAAGCCATGAGGAAATGGGTGGTAAACAATATTGGCATTTATTATTTGCATAGTTCATTCTATCTCCTTCTTTTATCATCTCCAAAATATACCATCATATTCTCATTGGAAGAACCTCCTTTCGTTGGTCAGAAAGCCCTTGTCTCAGTGCACAAGGACTTTCTATCTGGGATAAAATTATGAATTTAAATAGTAGTTAATCAAGGAAAAAAGATGTTAGAGTAGTCCTTCCCTGTTCCACACCTCCCCCCCACCCCCCGCCATATAGTTACTTCTTTCTCATCTTACATTTTCCCCTGTTTCCTCACTGTCTAGCTTTCCATCCCCAGCCATCCCTGGAAGTCAGGATGAACCCAACAGTGACTAAATCACTGGACCATCTCATCTCCATCTCATTCACTGGTTGCTGACTGACTGAAAGGCCAGCTTCTCCCTTTTAGACTATTTCTGTTAAGTTCACCAATGAGTCATGCATCATCAAACAAATGGCCACTGGGTCTGCTTAACAAAGGGACAAATGTTACCAAAGCAGAAGCACTTGTGCTTTTTCCTGGAGAAGTTGGTAGAAAGTTGCCCAAACCTTTCGACCGCTGGGCAGGACTGCAACTGGAGTGATCGACGGCTCTAGTTTATCAAACTGCCTGAAATACTCTTCTAGTTTGACCCTCCTCCCAGAGGTGGAATGCCTTGGGCTCCTTTCCACCAGCATCTCTTTCTTTCTTTTCAGCTGAGCACCCTTCCCACGCTTCTGGACTCTGAGACTTCAAAGAGCAAGATGGCATGTGGAATAAGAAAAAATCTATCTCAAGATTTTGTAGTTAAGTAATTAGATCAATTAATCATGTATTTAAACTGAATAATTTACTTTCATCTGAATTATCCAAATCTTTTAAAATCAATGTATTGTTTTTTGGTAACTTCAATCATATGGTTTCATTGGCTCAAGTTATTCTGGGTGAGTAGAAATTGCCAACATTTTTAAATAGGTCCAATATACAATAATTTGGTTTTGAAATCCTATACTAAGTGAATTTCAAGCATCTCTCAGAACAAGAAAAATAAAGGGCTCATTGTGATTTCTGAATAGTTTAGCCAGTTCTCACTGGATTATGTTAGCACTTTTTGTGCATATGATAAGCTAATAGTCTTCCATGCCTGTAATGATTTATGTTTTTAAAAATGATTGTTTCTTTGGTTTTCCTTATCCTCTTAGCATCATGGTGGGCACGTCCATGGCACTCAGTAAAAAGGTACTTTGAGATCTATTTTGAAACATATGACATTCTAGTGGGTGGATTAAATAAATATCAACTTCTCTTACTTCTTATACTAGTAATAATAATATATTCTTATGGAACACTAACAGTAGAACTTTGTTTTGTGATGGACTTTCTTAAATATAAGCAAATAGTGGGTTATTTTAAAAGCCTCAAACACTTATATTAAATGCATCTGTTTCTGGGGCTTCCCTGGTGGCGCAGTGGTTAGGAATCCGCCTGCCAATACAGGGGACACTGGTTCAAGCCCTGGTCCTGGAACATCCCACATGCCGAGGAGCAACTAAGCCCGTGTGCCACAACTACTGAGCCTGTGCTCTAGAGCCTTTGAGCCACAACTACTGAGCCTACATGCCACAACTACTGAAGCCCACATGCCTAGAGCCCATGCTCCACAACAAGAGAAGCCACCTCAGTGGGAAGCCCGTGCACCACAATGAAGAGTAGCCCCCACTAGCCGCATCTAGAGAAAGCCCGCGTGCAGCAACAAAGACCCAATGCAGCCCAAAACAAATAAATACATAAATAAACTTATTAAAAATAATAAATTCATCTGCTTTTTAATTGCCCTGAAAATCCCTCTCAGTCTGGGTGTTGTAAGTGGGGCTTCCCTAAAAATAAGCAAGAGTTCAAAACTGGGCACAAAGAAGCCAAAGCAGAATAAATTAAAAATGTGCTCCCTGCCATCTTGCAATGTTCTTACAGTAAAGAGGAAGTACTGTGCCCCCTCCCTTAACTATTCCTTGGCCGATGGCTTTTCTTGGGAATACATTTTTCTAGAGAAATCCTAAGAACAGTTGTTTCCTTGAAAGGATGTGTGCTTTTGCTGGTGAATGCTGTCTTAGGAAGAAGATGAAAGAAATGTGGAAGACTAGAAAGACCCTGTAGTTAGTGTAGGGAAAAGGAGTGGGGGGAGATTCGTGTTTGTGAGTCCCTATTTTTGGCTAGGGGTTAGCACATAACATAACTTTTATTCTGTTAGGTGATATTATTGCCCATTTTATAGATGAGGAAATCACTGAAAGCCTAATTAAATTTCTTAAATGCACATTTTTAAAAGCAAAATGGTAGAACTTGTAGTTAATTGATTAAAACAGAACTTTAAGTCTGTTGAGAATGAGCACCTGTGCTGCTTCTCTTTATCAACCAACAGAGCAGATCAACCTGGGTTGGATTTCAACGGGGCAGGCAAAAGCCCTGCACTCTGGCTTCATCTCCCTTAACTGATGTCTAATTAACAAAGGATTATATCTTTAGTACCATAAGGAGAGATGAAGCTTCTCATGTAAATACCTCTAGAAATGGCAGCCCATAGTTTCAATTAACACTCTTGTTAGTAGCAATTATGTTACTATGTTTATCAAGCATGTGTCAAGCAGTCTACATATAATTTCTATTTGATCCACAATAACCTTAAAAATATTATCATTTCTTTTAAATATGAAGCAATTGTTACTTAAAGAAAGTAAATAATTATCACACACTAAATGGAAAGGCCAGTGTTTGATACCAAGTCTCTATTCTTAAATCTAGTAGTAATCATTTATCAGCGTCACTTATGAAATGTAAAGTAATTATTATCTGGACATTAATTGGTTTTTTTGGCCACCCAGCCCAAAAGGGTTAGTGTTTTTTGGTAAACTTACCCTCATTTCCCTACTCTGAGCCCATGTGCTTTTCAGTGGTTGACCATATTTTCAGATGCAGAAGTGGGCTCAGATTGATCTAAACCAGTCAGCATGCTCCATTTTAGCCATAGTAATGGGTTCACTATGGGCATGTATGCAAATAAGCTGATGAATCATGAGCTAATATTTGGGCTTCTGGGAAAGAGAAGACTTCTCTATGTATTTCCTGCAGACTTGATAGTATGAGAGTATGAGGTCTGGAGCTGCAGTTATTTCGTGATGATCAAGATGAGTCTAAAGCTACCAGTGCCTAATACCTGGAGTATGAGAATGAAGAATGAAGTCAACCCTCATGAGCCAGAACAGAAAGAGGAATTCTGATGGTTATTTGCTTCTGAATCAAGCTGTGCCTGAAGATATCATTACTAAAAGACTCTGCAATTATGAGACAATTTTGTTTGTTTGTTTATGACAACTTAAGTTGTTTTCTATTGTTTCCAAGTAAACAAATCCTGATATTTTAATTTTACTCAAAAAGCACTGACCATAAAAGAAATAATTGGTAAACCAAACAACACTAAAATTAAGAACTTCTGTATGTGAAAAGTCATCATAAATTGGAAAAGTCTCAAACAGCAAAAAAATTACAACACGTAAAACTGAAGGATAAGTATCCAGACTATATAAAGAATTCTTACAAATCAAAAGATAATAAGAAACCAATACATTTACTTTTACAATAAAACTGTATTATTTATACAAAAATTTTAAAAGGAACACAGAAAGTACAGAAAGAACTTAAATGAAAAATGAAGGTCTCCTTTTATCACCCTATCTACAGTCCCATTCCCCTATGCGATATTACATTTTTAACCTTTTTTTTAAATTATCCTGGTGGCTATACCAAAATATATACTGAAATATACAGTTTATATTATTAAAACTGTGTCATGGTGCAGGCATGCAAATGAGGCAGGACCACCCAGCCTGACTGTTCCATACACAGTACATAGCCCATAGCCCATTCCCCCTCTAAACCTGTTGACTTAGAGATTGCAGGGTTTCCCCTTGGCTTCAGGAATCCTGAGTGCCTTGAGAATAACCTTTCTCTTCTCAATTCAATCTTCAACCTTTCCATGGGATTTCCAGAACTTGGTCAAAACCATCAGTACGCTAATTTCACCCCTTCCCATTTTCAGTGTTGCTATGGATTCAATGTCAATGGAACACCTCTATTTTTATTTCCATGGAAATATTTTTATATAGGAAGAGAAGTAAACATGTTTCTCCAGACTTTCATTTGGAAGCTGTGGTAGACAGATTTCTCAGGTGGCCCCTAAATTCCCGGCCCTGGATATACATACTCCTTCTCCCATCTATTCAGTCAAACACTAATCCAGGTGTTGTTTAAGTGATTTTGCAGATGTAAATAAAGTCCCAAATCAGCTAACTTTGAGACTGTGTGGGCCTGATTGAACCCTTTAAATCTGAGTCTAGACATCGGAGATGGAAGAGGCCAGCAATTTGAAGACTGTTAAGTGATTCTATGCACTATTGCTGGCTTGAAAATGGAGGGGGTCATGTGGCAGGGGATATAGGTGACCTCTAGGAGCTGAGAGGAGTCTCCAGCTTACAGCCAACAAGGAAACAGGGGCCTTAGTCCTATCATTGCAAGGAAATGAATTCTGCAAAAAACCTGATGAACTTGGGAACAGATTCTTTCTCAGAGCTTCCAGAGGGGAAGTCAGCCCAGATAATCTTGATTTCAGTTTTTGAGCTTTTAGCAGAAAACCCAGCCATGTCATGCTTGGACTTCTGACCTGCAGAAGTGTGAGCTAATATATGGGTGCTGTGTTAAGTCACTAAGTTTGTGGCAATTTGTTATGCAGCAATAAAAAATGAATTAAAAAGTCCAACTTCAAATACCAACCTCAGAACTTTTAAAAGCTCCACAGCTCTTGTTGAAATGCCTCCAAGGTTTAAGTTCTGGATAATGCATTCTACTGTCTTTTGTTTATGCTTGTTTCCTGAAAGCAATTCTCCTGTGGTAGATTTGTTAGTGAGGAAGCACCATGGGACTGAATTTTTGGGATCATGATCTTTGCTCACAAGGGGAAACTTAGCAGTAATCTTGGAAGCCTTGAAGGTTGAGAAAAGCTGAGAGTACTGCCTAGATGGTGAATTTTATGTCAGGTTCAGTTTTAGTCATTCATCTGTTAAATAAGCATTTGTGGGTACTGACAACACTCCAAGCACAACAGTCTACCGGATAAAACTCATGCAAACAAAATACCGTAGCACAATGCAGTGAATGCTATGATACTTTTCTACTCAAAATGTGATGCACTTGGGAGTATCTCTTAAATGTTGAATCTTAGACCTCACAACAAACCTACTAAATCAGAATCTGCATTTTAACAAGACACTCAGGTGATTTGTAAGCACATTTAAGTTGGTAGAGCACTTCCATAATACTCTACAGCTGAAGTAAAAAGAGCTCAAGTGAGAGTGAGGTTGACCAATTCTACCTGGAAGGTCTAGTCTTATCCCTGCAAAGAGGCACCAGGAGCAGAAGCTGCTTTGTCTTACCATGTTTTGAAAATTCACGTCTTGTTCCTGATCTTAGAGGAAACACTTTCAGCTTTCCACCATTGAGTATGACGTTAGCTGTAGGTTTGTCATATATGGCCTTTATTATGTTGAGGAAGGTTCCCTCTATGCCCACTTTCTGGAGAGTTTTTATCATAAATGGATGTTGAATTTTATCAAGGGTTTTTTCTGAATCTATTGAGATGATCATATGGTTTTTATTCTTCAGTTTGTTAATGTGGTGTGTCATATTGAGTGATTTGTGGATATTGAAAAATCCTTGCATCACTGGGATAAATATCACTTGATCATGGTGTATGATGCTTTTAATGTATTGTTGGATTTGGCTTGCTAGTATTTTGTTGAGGATTTTTGTGTCTATGTTCATCAGTGATATTGGCCTGTAATTTTCTTTTTTTGTGTGGTTTCTTTGTCTGGTTTTGGTATTAGGGTGATGGTGGCCTCATAGTATGAGTTTGGGAGTGTTCCTTCCTCTGCAATTTTTTGAAATAGTTTCAGAAATATAGGTGTTAACTCTTCTCTAAATGTCAAACATATGATTTAAAATGTAATATATCTTAAGAATAGAATTCATCTGTGAAGCCATGTGGTCCTGGACTTTTGTTTGTTGGGAGTTTTTTAATGACAGATTCAATTTCAGTACTTGTAATTGGTCTGTTCATATTTTCTATTTCTTCCTGGTTCAGACTTGGGATATTGTACCTTGCTAAGAATTTGTCCATTTCTTAGAAAGAAGGTTGTCCAGTTTATTGGCATACAGTTGGCTTGTGGTACTCTCTTATGATCCTTTGTATATCTGTGGTGTCAGCTGTAAATTCTTTTATGTTTCTAATTTTGTTGATTTGGGCCCACTCCCTTTTTTTTCTTGATGTGTCTGGCTAAAGGTTTATTAATTTTGTTTATCTTTTCAAAGGACAAGCTTTTAGTTTCATTGTTTTTTCTATTGTTTTCTACATCTTTATTTCATTTATTTCTGCTCTGATTTTTATGATTTCTTTCCTTCTACTAATTTTGGGTTTTGTTTGTTCTTCTTTCTCTAGTTGCTGTAGGTGTAAGTTTAGGTTGTTTATTTGAGGGTTTTTTTTGTTGTTTCCTGAGGTAACAGGAAACTGTTATAAACTTCCCTATAAATTTTTGCTATAAACTTCCCACTTAGAACTGTTTTTGCTGCCTCTCATAGGTTTTGGATAGTTGTACTTTTGTTTTTATTTGTCTCTAGGTATTTTTTGTTTACCAAGAGATACACTGTTGGTGAGACTATAAATTGGTACAGCCACTACAGAGAACAGCATGAAGATTCCTTAAAAAACTAAAAATAGAGCTACCGTATGATCCTGCAATCCCACTCCTGGGCATATATCTGGAGAAAACCATAATTTGAAAAGATACATGCACCCTAATGTTCATTGCAGCACTATTTACAGTAATCAAGACATGGAAGCAACCTAAATGTCCATCAACAGGTGAATGGGTAAAGAAGATGTGGCACATACATACAATGGAATATTACTCAGCCATAAAAAAGAATGGAAATAATGCCATCTGCAGCAACATAGATGGACCTCAAAATTATCATACTAAGTGTAGTAAGGCAGACAGAGAAAGACAAATATCATATTATGTTGCTTATATGTGGAATCTAGAAAAAAAATGATACAAATGAGCCTATATACAAAACAGAAAGAGACCCACAGACATAAAAAGCAAACTTACGGTTACCAAAGGGGAAAGGGGGAGGGAAGAGATAAATTAGGAGTTTGGGATTAACATATACACACTAGTATATATAAAACAGATAACCAACAATATATATATAACTGAGTTGCTCTGCTGTACACCTGAACTAACACAACATTGTAAATCAAATATACTTCAAAAAATTGAAAATAATTTAAAAATAAAAAATCCAGTTGAAGTAAAAGTAAAAAGACAAATATCCCAAGCATTCACTATAATAAGCCAAAATGTACTGAGGCAAAAAAGATTAAATTCAGCTTCAGTCATATTTTAAAGATAAAATTAAGCATAGTTTAAGGAAGAGATATTCTCTATTTCTTAGAAATATGAGTGGTGTTATTGATTGCTAATAGCATAATAACTTTTACCAGTGTGTTAACTCTGAACTTTATTCACAAAAAATATATTTCTTATAATACCTCTGTTGTGCTATTTTGTAACCTATTTCATTGATTACATTCTTCAGATAGTTCACCTTAATCTTCAGGCTAAGAAATTACTTTGATTTATCCTAAAAAAATGGAGATGAATTTATAGAGTGAAGAGATGAAAGGGGAAGATAGATGATGTAGGTGAGCAGTGATGGGAAAATCAGAAAATTAAATCAGGTATGATTAATCTTAGGACATCATTTCAATATGATAGATGGATCAGTGTGAGTAGTTTACACATCACTTCTATCCAAAATTATCTGGAAGTTATTGAGATAAACACCCAGTGGAATAAACACCTATGGAATCTGAACTATCAAATTAAGCAAACTTTCATTAATTGCTTCTACCTATTGTACCTAACTCAGTCTTTCCATAACTACTCAGTTAAACTGAACTTAATTGTAGATACATGAAAATATAATTAACTTAGAAAATCACTAACCTGAAAGATTACTTTTCTACATCTGGGATAATAAACTTCTTGGGGAAAGATGTTGATTTTTTCTTTTGTACTCTAAATTTTTGTGTTCCATGCAAAAGGCATGTTTCCAATAAATGCTTATTGATTACTGAGTAAATAACAAAATAATATGGAGAAGTATTAGAGATGATAGTTTTAGCCTCTCAATATGTATTTTGACCCTAAATCTTGACATCCTGACCTGCCCTTGAATTACACATCTAGTAACCTATGAAAGTAAGACTTGGGTTTCCAACGATTCATGGTAGTTATCTGAAACTCATCTTTTTCCCCAGTCTTTCCCACATTGATGAAGCTCATTCTCAGAGGTTTCAGAATTGTTCTACTGGCTCTTTGGATAGTTATGACCAGATCACCCTCCTTCAGGTGGTCTCTAGAAACCTCTCATCCTGGTTTGCCTGCCAACTGACACCCCATTCAACCTGCTAGTTTAATGTGTGGGAGGAGAATTGTGTGACTTTGGTAAAATCTTTTCAAGAATTTTAGCTCTAGTTTTCCTATCAATGTTCATTTTAAAGGAGCATTATTAATCATTAAGAGTCCAAGGCTGTAGGAGGAAATATAATGGGTAAATATCTCCTTCTCCCTTTCTACTTTCCTCCAGATACATGGATATTGTTCGATAGAAGCTGGAAAAAAACTGCCTTTGTTAGCCTTGCAATGTCTTGATTTCATTGCCTATTGAATTGAAATCTATAGACCTGACTTACCCTCCCCTTTTTCTCAGTAGCTGAGATATCAAACTCTCTGCTTTCTGTTTTATTTTGTCTTATGGAAAGGTAATAGAGTAGAAACATGACAACTGAAGGTTTCTTCTGAATGGATGGAAATGAGTTCCAAAGGCATAGAGATATTTGATCCACTATGGTGGTTTCCTGCAACATGTAACTCCATAGTCCCTGTACTTCACTGAATTTAGTTTTGGTCAATGATTGAATTAGAAGTGTAGTAACATGGAGTTAAACTATCTCTCTGAGAAACTATATTGTATTTCATGATGCTATTTGCACCTGGGAATTAACTGTTGCTCAGACCAGTAAAACAGATAATCATATAGCAACTTCTTTAGAGTATGATATTGATTCCTCCCCATCCCTACCATCAAGTTTTAATATGGTATCCAGTTACCTTTGAGTTTCACATTAATGAGTCATAAATCTTATCAAGAAAGGTGTCTAGCACCACTAAAAAGTCAAATTGTATTTTATTTCAGTATAAACAAAAGGCTCCATTACATTATAAAGTCAACTTAATTCTTATACTAATATCGACTGAGCTTTTGTATCTTCTGTTTTATATATTTGGGCTCACTTCATTCTGAAAGAAATAATTTTGTTGTGAGATAATACTGAAGCCAAAAACATAATGCCTCCTGACTTCCCAGATGAAAACTTAGTGTGGGAACTTGCAGTAATGAAAATCATATTGTTATGCATCTTCATTATTATTTTTTCATGTAGTAAAATGAAATGAACTTTCTCTCTTAAGTGATGAAAATACAGTCTCTGTAATGGAAAAGTATGGAACATTCCCTTAATAAATACAAAACAGCATACTAATTTCTTTCCCTTTGTCAACATTAAAAAGTGTTGATTAAGTACACTTTATAGGGTTATCCAGAAAGATACATTTGATTTAGAAAGAAAAATAATAAATTCAGGGAAAAAAGTCTGCCTTTTAAATATATAAGTTGATAGTTCACAAAAATTATGCACTATTTTTTCCCATATAAACTGCTATCTTGACCTATACTATCCTTACCTCATAGTCCAACTATTTGTAGATACAGTGAGTTTATAAAAGAGACGTACAATTTTTTTAAAAAAAAGAATCTTTGAGATACCTTAGTTCAAGAAAAAAAGCAACTCAACATTTTCTTATTTTCAGGTAATTTTAATGATTAACAATTGTTTGGGCAAAGGATTAATTTCTCAAATTCTATGACTTTTGTTAGTTTAATCAAAACAAAAGAATTCTTAAGATATTTTACATTTTAAATCATATGTTTAACATTTAGAGAGGAGTTAACACCTATCCTTCTGAAACTATTTCAAAAAACTGCAGAGGAAGAAACACTTCCAAACACATTCTATGAGGCCACCATCACCCTGATACCAAAACCAGACAAAAAACCCACAATATAAGAAAATTACAGGTCAATATCACTGATGAACATAGACACAAATCCTCAACAAAATACTAGCAAGCCAAATCCAACAATACATTAAAAGCATCATACACCATGATCAAGTGATATTTATCCCAGTGATGCAAGGATTTTTCAATATCCACAAATCAATCAGTGTGATACACCATGTTAACAAATTGAAGAAAAAAAGCATATTATCATCTCAGTAGAGGCAGAAACAGCATTTGACAAAATTCAACACCCATTTATGATAAAACAACTCTCCAGAAAGTGGACATAGATGGAACACATCTCAACATAATAAAGGCCATATATGACAAACCTACAGGTAACATCATACTCAGTGGCAAAAAGCTGAAATTGTTTTCTCTAAGATCAGAAACAAGACAAGGATGTCTACTCTCACCATTGTTATTCAACATAGTTTTGGAAGTCCTATCCATGGCAGTCAGAGAAGAAAAGTAAATAAATAAAAGCAATCCAAATTGGAAAAGAAGAAGCAAAACTGCCACTGTTTGCAGATGACATGATACTATACATCAAAAATCCTAAAGATGCTACCAGATAAATACTAGAGCTCATCAATGAATTCAGTAAAGTTGCAGGATACAAAATTAATACACAGAAATCTGTTGCAGTTCTATACACTAACAATGAAAGATCAGAAAAAGAAATTAAGGAAACTCATTTACCATCACATCAAAAAGAATAAAAATACCTGGGAATAAAACTACCTAAGGAGGCAAAAGACTTGTACTCTGAAAAGTTATAAGACCATGAAAGAAATCAAAGACAACATGAACAGAAGGAAAGATATACCATGTTCTTGGATTAGAAAAATCAATACTGTCAAAATGACTATACTACCCAAGGCAATATACAGATTCAATGCAATCCCTATCAAATTGCCAATGGCACTTTTTGCACACCTAGAAGAAAAAATTTTACAATTTGTATGGAAACACAAAAGACCCTGAATAGCCAAAGCGATCTTGGGGAAGAAAAACGGAGCTGGAGGAATCAGGCTCCCTGACTTCAGACTACACTATAAAGCTACAGTAATCGAAACAGTATGGTACTGGAACAAAGACAGACTTATAGATCAATGGTTCAGGATAGAAAGCCCAGAAATAAACCCACACACCTATGGTCAATTAATCTACAACAAAGGAGGCAAGACTATACAATAGGGAAAAGACAGTCTGTTCAATAAATGGTTCTGGGAAAACTGGACAGCCACATGTAAAGAATGAAATTAGAACATTCTTTAACACCACACAGAAAAATAAACCCAAAATGAATTAAAGACCTAAATGTAAGATCAGATACTATAAAACCCTTAGAGGAAAATATAGGCAGAACACTCTGATATAAATCACAGCAATATCTTTTTGGATCCACCTCCTAGAGTAATGGAAGCAAAAACAAAAATAAACAAATGGGACCTAACTAAACTCAAAAGCTTTTGCATAGCAAAGGAAACCATAAACAAAACAAAAAGACAACCCACAGAATCGGAGAAGATATTTGCAAATGATGCGACTGACAAGGGATTAATCTCCAAAATTTACAAACAGCTTGTGCAACTCGATATAAAAAAAACAAACACACAAATGTCTCAATCAAAAAATGGAGGAAGCCATACGTGTGTGAAGAGAGAGGGTATATAGGAAATCTGTGTACTTTCCCCTTGATTTTGCTGTGAACCTTAAACTTCTCTTAAAAAATACAGTTTTAATTAAAAAAATTCTATTCAAAACCAAAAAATCCATGAATAAGTTTCAAAAGAAAAGCATAGATCCACATGAAAATTCGGTAATATCTTACTGAAGTACCTGAAACAAACCCTGAATAAAAGGAATGACATATCATGTTCTTACATGGAAATATTTAATGTTATTAAAATGCCAGTTCCCCCCAAATTAATATAAACATTTAATTCATTCTATAAGAATCTTAACATACCAATAAACTATTGGCATAGAGTTAGACAAACGTGTCCATGGGAAAGAACAGATTCCAGAACTCAGTTTACATGAGAATTTAATATATGGCTAAAGTGCCCTTTCCATTCAGTTGGGAATGGAAGGATTGTTTTTAAAATGATGTCCCTGCTGCACATATTATACTAAAATAAATTTCAATGAAATAATGACTTAAATGTAAAACATGGAACAAGAAAAATCTTGCAAGGAACTTAAGGAGGAAAGGAAAAAAGGTTTTCCTTTTTTTCACCAAGACCAGGAAAATCAAATGCTTTAGAAAGAAACATTTTAAGGAAAAGAGACATTTTAATAATAAAAATGTAAGCATTTATGGCAGAATTTACCTTTAAAAAAGCCAATAGAAAAAACAGACGCATTATATATAAAAGATGAAGGACTAACACCTAATATAGATGAAATTCTCTCATAAACATGCAGGAAAATGATACAATATATAGAAACATAGATAAAAGATATGAATGAACAATTCACAGAAGAACAAATACAAATAACAACAGATGTAAAAAGATATTCAGATTCACTACTGGTTAGAAAATTGCAAATTAAATTGAAAGTGGTTGCTTACTTTAACTAGCCAAAAGAAAGAGTTGAGAAGAGTGAATTCCCACACCTGTTTAGCCAGTACAAACCAGTGCGGTCAATATTTTGAAACACCTCAGTGCTTGTTGGTAAAAATCTGCTACCCAAGAACTCCACCTCCCTCTCTGCCTCTCTGAGCTTTCTAACTCATGTCTTGTGTGGTCATGGGCCCACCACAGTCACTTTCCAAAAACTGTTGGCTCCACAAGTCTGGTGTGCACACTTATGACTGGAAGTAGGCCAGGAGGCAAGGTCAGGGCCCATGGCATGTTAGAGGCCAGGAACGTCCAGGATGCGGGTCCCTACTTTCTCTGTTCTTGTTGATTTTCACCTCCACTTTATGAAACAAGTTTATGAATACTCAACAACCGTCCACCAAACACCAAAGCATTAAAACCACTGATTTGATCAATAAAAATGAGAGTTAGTGCTGTTCATAATGCTTGCTCAGTGCCTAGAACCACTTTAAACATATAATAATCAATTTGAAGACTATAATTATCAACATCACCATTTTACAGACGACAAAACTGAAGACATATTAATTAAAAATTAAGCAGAGGGCTTCTAACAGAGTCATTGTGATTAAACCTCCTGCTGAGAATAACTAGAAATGTTGAACTAGCTGTACAAGTATTGGTGTGTGTTGCGGGGGGGGAGTCGGCTTGAGGCAATTACAGAGCTTCCAAGATCATGAAGAAATACCATATCAACTCTGGGAAAAGAAAAAAATCCAGAGAGACCAGCCAAGCATTTAAAGTCACATTTACCCTTAGGGTTTTGGGCAGTATAGGTAAGGTAGTTGAGAGGCTGAGTAGTATTTATAATGGTTTCAAGGGACTATTGATGACAAAAGGATGACTAGGATGACAAAAGCTGGAGGTTTTTTGAAAAAAGAAAAATTAGAGTGATGGCCTTGACAAGCCCAAGTACTTGAAGGAGCTCTGGGTATGTAGAGAATGTCATAGTTGGAATGGGAAAGGAGGGGCAGAAGCAGCCAAGATTCAAGTTAATGGTGTATCTAGAAAAATCTAAATTCTTGATATTGAATTAAGGCGGTTCCAGATTGCTAATGTAACTTGATACCTGGAAAAAGATAACATCATCCTGGGCCTCAAATTATTTCTAAAAATATTTTAAAAATAAAATTTCTCGGATATAATATACCAGGCATATAAGAATTGAAGAATTGAAACCTCCCTCAAACAAAAAAGACATTAGAAATAATAGCTCTAGTAGTATTTTTTGATATTGAGCTGCATGAGCTATTTGTATACTTTGGAGATAAATCCTTTATCAGATGCTTCATTTGCAAATTCTCCCATCCTGAGGATTGTTTTTTCATCTTGCTATGGTTTCCGTGATACTGTGTATAAAATAGATAACTAATGAGAACCTACCGTATAGCACAGGGAACTCTACTCAGTGCTCTGTGGTGACCTAAATAGGTAGGAAATCCAAAAAAGAGGGGATATATGTATATGTATAGCTGATTCACTTTGCTGTACAGTATAAACTAACATAATATTGTAAAGCAACTATACTCCAATTAAAAAAAAAGAAATAATAGCTCCAGATATTGGAAGATCAGGCATAGAATTTAAAATAATTATGCTTATCGTATATGGATAAAAGGCAAGACTTCAAATTTTGGCAGAGAACTGGAAACCATAAAAATGGCATAACAGATTTTAAAAAGAGCATTAATAGAAATCCTCAAACTAACAAGTTTAACAACTAGTATAAAAACTCAGTGGTTGGATGATGGATGTTTAAATTCAACAAAAGAGAGAATTAGTGACCTATCAACTAAATTAGAAAAAATATCGGAAGTGCAGTCCAGGAAGATACTGTCATAGAAAATACAAGAGTAGATAAGAGATATGAAAGATACAATTAGAAGGTTAAATATATATAAAATTTGAATTACAAAAGGATTTTAAGCCTTTATTTTCCCATATAAAGCATTTATAGCTATAAATTTCCCTCTATGTACTTCTTTAGTACTTCCCTTTATTTTTTATTTATTTTTTTAACATCTTTATTGGAGTATAATTGCTTTACAATGGTGTGTTAGTTTCTGATTTATAACAAAGTGAATCAGCTATACATATACATATATCCCCATATCTTTTCCCTCTTGCATCTCCCTCCCACCCTCCCTATCCCAACTCCCTAGGTGGTCACAAATCACTGAGCTGATCTCCCTGTGTTATGCAGCTGCTTCCCACTAGCTATCAATTTTACATTTGGTAGTGTATATATGTCCATGCCACCCTCTCACTTTGTCCCAGACCACCCTTCCCACTCCCCGTGTCCTCAGGTCCATTATATAGTAGGTCTGCGCCTTTATTCCCGTCCTGCCCTTAGGTTCTTCATAACCACTTTTTTTTTTTTTTAGATTCCATATATATGTGTTAGCATATGGTATTTGTTTCTCTCTTTCTGACTTACTTCACTCTGTATGACAGTCTCTAGGTCCATCCACATCACTACAAATAACTCAATTTCGTTTCTTTTTATGGCTGAATAATATTCCATTGTATATATGTGCCACACCTTCTTTATCCATTCATCTGTTGATAGACACTTAGGTTGCTTCCATGTCCTGGCTATTGTAAATAGAGCTGCAATGAACATTGTGGTACATGACTCTTTTTGAATTATGGTTTTCTCAGAATATATGCCCAGTAGTGGGATTGCTGGGTCGTATGGTAGTTCTATTTTTAGTTTTTTAAGGAACCTCCATACTGTTCTCCATAGTGGCTGTATCAATTTACGTTCCCACCAACAGTGCAAGAGGGTTCCCTTTTCTCCACACCCTCTCCAGCATTTATTGTTTGTAGATTTTTTGATGATGACCATTCTGACTGGTGTGTGGTGATACCTCATTGTAGTTTTGATTTGCATTTCTCTAATGATTAATGATGTTGAGCATTCTTTCATGTGTTTGTTGGCAATCTGTATATCTTCTTTGGAGAAATGTCTATTTAGGTCTTCTGCCTAGTACTTCCCTTTAGCTTCCCCTCCCCACCATTTTTGATATGTTGTAGATTCTTTTTTATTTAATTACAAATGCTTTATATTTTCATTGTGATTCCTTTATCGGTCCATGCATTATTTACAAGGATGTTACTTAATTTTCAAATATTTGGAGTTTTTTAGAAATATTCATTACTGATTTCTAATTTATTTCTGAAGTGGTGAGAGAATGTACTTTAAATAATTTTATTTAAAAAAAATTTTTATGACTTGTCTTATGGCCAAGAATATTCATCTATCTTACTGAATGTTCTTTGGGTACAGAACATGCTGTTGTTATGTGGAGGATTTTATACAAATCATGTTGATTATAATATTATTCAAGTCTTCCATATCCTTATTGACTTTCCAGCTACTCATTCTATTAATTTGTTATAGAGGAGTGCTGAAACCTCAATTATAATTGTAAGTTTGTCAATACTGTATGATATCACTTATACGTGGAATCTAAATAATACAACAAACTATTGAATATAACAAAAAAGAAGCAGACTTATGGAAATAGAGAATGAACTAGTGGTTACCAGTGGGTAGAGGGAAGGGAAGAGGGGCAATATAGGGGTAGGGGGATTAAGATGTACAAACTATTAGGTATAAAATAAGCTGCAAGGATTTATTGTACAACATAGGGAATATAATCAATATTTTATAATAGTTATAAATGGAGTATAACCTTAAAAACTGTGAATCACTGTATTGTACACCTGTAACTTATATAATATTGTGCCTCTATACTTCAATTAAAAATTTAAAAAATAATTGTAAGTTTGTCTATTTCTCCTTTCAGTTCTATCAGTTTTTCATGAATTTCAAAGCTTTGTTATTAGATTCAACCACGTTTACTATTATTATGTTCTTTCAATGAACTTTGCCTTTCACCATTATGAAATACTGCTCTATACTTCTGGTAATATTCAAGGTAATTATCAATGTGGTAATCAGTGTCCTAAAATTTATCCAATATTAATATAGTTGCACTTGCTTTATTATCATTAGTGTTAGTATCCTATATCTTTTTCATACTTTTATGTTTATTCTATCTGTAACTTTGTATTAAAGTGTTTCTTATAAACAATATATACCTTATTCTTGGGTTATCTAGTCTGTCAATCTCTGCCTTTTAATTACAATATTTAAAATAATTACATTTAATGCTAGCAATATAGTTGAATTTAAATCTCTCATCATGCTGTTTTCCCTTTTTCCATCTGCTCCTTATTATTATATAATTTTTTTCTTGCCTTCTTTTGCATTAGTTAAGCATTTTATCTCCACTCTTGGCTTATTATTTATAACTTTTTGTTTTATTTTTTATTGATTGCCCTATGGCTTACAATATGAATATCTAAGTCATCACAGCTTTTTTTCAAATATTATTCTACTTCATATATCATAGAAGAGTCATTCAACCATATACTTTTATTCTCCCTCCTATTTCTATGTATAAGCCCCACAATATATTATTATTACTGCTTTAACAATTATTTATTCATGTAAAACTTTTAATTGAGATAAAATTCACATAACATAAAATGTAGCATTCTAAAGTATACAACTCAAACGTAAAATGCAGCATTCTAAAGTATACAACTCAGTGACTTTTAGTAAATTTACCATGTTGTGCAACCATTGCCATTATCTAATTCCAGAATATTTCCATTATTCCCCAAATAACCCTGTATCTGTTAGTAGTCACTCCTAGTTCCCTTACCCTATCACCTGGAAACCACTAATCTTTCTGTCTCTATAGATTTGCCAATTCTGGGCATTTTATATAAGTGGAATCAAGTAATATTTAGCTTTTTGTGTTTGGTTTCTTGCACACACATAATGTTTCCAAGGTTCATCCATGTTTTAGCATGTATCAAGTCCATTCTTTTTTTTTTTTGTGGTATGCCGGCCTCTCACTGTTGTGGCCTCTCCCGTTGCGGAGCACAGGCTCTGGGCGCGCAGGCTTAGCGGCCATGGCTCACGGGCTCAGCCGCTCCGCGGCATGTGGGATCTTCCCAGACCGGGACACGAACCCCTGTCCCCTGCATCAGCAGGCGGACTCTCAACCACTGCGCCACCAGGGAAGCCCCAAGTCCATTCTTTTTGAGTAGGATTCCATTATATATATAGTCCTATAGATATCCTGTTTATCCATTATATTCTGGTGGATACTTAAGGTGTTTCTAGTTTTCATTCCTTTTTGTGGCTGAATAATATTTCATTGTATGGATATACCACATTTTTAAATATATCAGTTGATGGGCACTTGGGTTGTTTCCACTTTTGAGTATTATGAATAATTCTTCTATGAACATGTATATATATACAAGTTGGTTTGTGTGTGTGTGTGTGTGTGTGTATACATATGCTTTCACTTCTCTTGGATATATACCAAGAAGTGGAATTTCTAAGCCATATGGTAAACTCTAGGAGGAACTACGAAACCATTGTTTACAGTGCTGCACAATTTTACCATCCCCAACAGCAATGTATAATGGTTTCAATTTCTCCACACTCTTACCAACAATTGATTTCCTTGTTTTTTTTTTTTGTTTTTTTTTTGTGGTACGCAGGCCTCTCACTGTTGTGGCCTCTCCCATTGCGAAGCACAGGCTCTGGATGCGCAGGCTCAGAAGCCATGGCTCACGGGCCTAGCCGCTCCACGGCATGTGGGATCTTCCCAGACCGGGGCACGAACCCGTGTCCCCTGCATCGGCAGGCAGACTCTCAACCACTGTGCCACCAGGGAAGCCCTGATTTCCTTTTTAATTTTATGATTATAGTCGTCCTAATGAGCATGAGGTGGTATCTCATTATGGTTTTGATTTGCCTTTCCCTGACGACTAATGATGTTGAGCATCTTTTCATGTGGTTATTGGCCATTTGTATATCTTCAAATTGGGTTCTTTTTCTTTTTACTGTTGAGTTTTAAGAGTTTTTAAAAAATATATATCCAAGATATTAGTCTCTTATTATATATATAATTTACATATTTTCTCCTATTGTGTAGGCTGTATTTTCACTTTCTTGATAGTGTCTTTTGATGCATAAAAGTCTTAATTTTGATGAAGTCCAAGCAATCATTTATTTTTTTAAATAATTAAATAATGAGGAAAAACATTTTATAATTACCCACATATTAAACATTCCAGTTCTGTTAATTTCTATGAGTAAAATTAAAATTCTACCTAACACCTTCTAGTTTCAATATCATCCTTAATATACTTATTGTCCAGATCTGTTGGTGACAATGCCCTTCAAGTTTTGTTTATCTAATAATGTAATAGAGGGAGGTGAGATAGCTTCGCTATTTAATATCTCTGTAGTTTATTGCTTCATTTTATAACAAGCATGTTTTAATATTATTATCAAACAAAAATTTAAATAGAGAAAACCATATTCAACTTTGACAAGGGTTAAATTTACTCTCTAAAGAGATTTTGCCCTAAAATTAGCATGTTACTCATTACAAAGAAAAGAAATAAAATTTTATGTTTGCTCTCTTAATTTTTTCCATATTGGAATTTCTTCCTGCTATTCCTTGAAAACCCACTTATTGAATATATTTTGAATGAGAAACCCACTGAGACATTTCTTAGATGGGCAAATAAAATCAAAATGAGAAAAAAATATTCAAAGAAATTTAGGTCAACCAGTTCTATTATTATGACTACCTATGTGGAAAGGTTTCAAAATAGCACATATTTTCTAACTTCTTTATTATCAAATTTTCTTACATATATTCAGTGAGAATTATAAAAGTATGGAATGATGTTGATAATATGAAGTTACTTTTGGTTCACAAACATGTAACTTCAAAGAGTAAGAGAAGTTCTACAGAGAAAAATGTTGAAAACAGTATAAAAATATTATAGGCTCCCCCAGACACTTGAGAATTATTCATGATGCTATTTAACTTCATTAGCATATCACAGGCACTTTCCATATCCAGTCTGGAGGAAGAAGTAGGAAAGTAACTCAGTATTTATCAGTTGAGCTATTTACAGTCTTAAGTGAACAACTGTTATTTCACAGAGTGAGCTACTTCTGACAGACTGAGGTTCTTCCTATTGAAAAAAGAACTAATGAAAAAAGAACTAATTTTTAAAAGTGAATTTAATTCATATAGGTAACTCATCCATACACTATGATTTATAGGAGGGAATGGGATTTATTGTGAGGTGGAGGATATTTTTTTCCACCCTCTATAGCAACTGGATTACTAATTTTGTAAGTGTTTGTGTTTTACCTGTAGTGTAGCAACACTCGACATCGTATCAGAATTTTGAGTCTTGGATCTGTTACTAACTAGTGGGATGATCTTAACTGAGTCATTTAAAAATTTCTAAATCCGAGATTACTCACATCTAAAATGGGAACACAGTTATGACTCTACCTATCACACAAGACTGATTAGAAATCAAAATAAGGTAATGTTTGTAATAGCAGTTTGTAAACTATAACATTCTATACAGATGTATTATTATCATCTCAATCATCATTGAACCATTCTCCACCCATCACTTTAAAAAAATCTACCTTCTCTCTCATAAGAAACCCTGTATTTTATGTATAAATGAGGAATGCCATATTGCTATCCCCTTCCATAAAAAATGAAAGAGAAAAAAATGGAAGAAAGTCTGGTTTAATATTTTAAGCATGTAATGATATCGCTTATATGAGGAATCTGAAGAAAATATGATACAAATGAACTTATTTACAAAGCAGAAACAGACTCACAGACATAGAGAATGAACTATGGTGACCAGGAGGGAAGGGTTGGGGGAGGGATAGATTGGGAGTTTGGGATTGACATGTACACACTGCTATATTTAAAATAGATAACCAGTAAGGACCTACTGTAAAAAAAATAAATAAAAAATAGAATAAAATAAGGAAAAAATGTAATTTAATTAATAGATGAGGACATTTGAGTGTTCCATGAAGAGGATAATAATAACTTGAGAACTCAGCTTCCCCTTACCATCTTCAGTACAACCTAGCTCAGACCACTGTCTTTCAAGCATTGCCCAGTAGGTATATATCATCACCTCACCTCTAGTCTCTGCACCTCTTAGTCGGTTCTCCACTCTACCACAAGATTTATCTTACTAAATGTGATCAGATTATTCATTAATTTCTGTTTGAGTATAAGATAAAATCCAAACTCTTTTTTTAATTGAAATATGGTTGATGTGCAATATTATGTTAGTTTCAGATATACTACATGGTGATTTGATATTTACATATTATGAAATGATTACCAAAATAAGTTTCGTAACCCTCTGTCCCTATACAATGTTATTAAAATATATTCCTAATGCTGTGTATTACATCCCTCTGGCTTCTTTATTTTGTAACTGGAGGTTTGTACCTCTTAATACCCTTCACCTATTTCCCTCATGTCCCCTAACCCTTCCCCTCTGGCAACCACCCACTGGTTCTCTATCAGTCTGTTTTTTTTTTTTGTCTTTGTTTGTTTTGCTTTTTAGGTTCCACATGTAAGTAAGATTATATGGTATTTGTCTTTTTCTGTCTGACTTATTTCACTTACCATAATACCTTCTAAAACCATTTATGATGTCACAAATGGCAAGATTTTATTTATTTATTTATTTATTTTGCAGTACTTGGGCCTCTCACTGTTGTGGCCTCTCCAGTTGCAGAGCACAGGCTCCAGACGTGCAGGCTCAGCGGCCATGGCTCATGGGCCCAGCCGCTCCGTGGCATGTGGGATCTATCCGGATCGGGGCACGAACCCGTGTCCCCTGCATCGGCAGGTGGACTCTCAACCACTGCGCCACTAGGGAAGCCCAAGATTTTATTTTTTATGGCTGACTAATATTCCATTATACATATACCACCATCTTATTTATCTATTTATCTGTCAGTGGTTACTTAACTTGCTTCCATGTCTTGGCTATCATAAATAGTGCTACAATACACACAAGGCTGCATGGGGGGGGATAAATCTTTTTGAATTAGTGTTTTTGTTTCCTTTGGGTAAATACCCATTAGTGGAATTGCTGGATAGTATGGTCATTCTATTTTTTATTTTTAAAGGAATCTGTATACTATTTTCCATAGTGGCCACAATAATGTGCCATCCCACCAACAGTGCACAGTTGTTCCCTTTTCTCCACATCCTCAGTGATGCTTGTTATTTGTTGTCTTTTTGATGATAGCCATTCTGACAGGTGAGAGGTGGTATCTCGTTGTGGTTCTGATTTGCCTTTCCCTGATGATTAGTGATGTTGAGCATTTTTTCATGTGCCCATTGGCAAGCTGTATGTCTTCTTTGGAAAAATGTCTATTCAGGTCCTCTGCCCATTTTTTAAATGGGTTGTATGTGTTTTTGATGTTGAGTTGTATGAGTTGTTTGTCTATTTTGGATTTAATCCTTTGTTGGACATATCATTTGCACATATCTTCTCCCATTCAGTAGGCTAACTTTTATTTCATTGATAGTTTCCTCCACTGTGCAAAGATTTCTAGTTTGATGTACTCCATTTTGTTTATGTTTGCTTTTATCTCTGTTGCCTTAGGAGATATCCAAAAAATATTGCTAAGACCAATGTGAAAGAGCCGACTGCCTATGTTTTCTTCTAGGAGTTTTATGATATCAGATCTTAACATTTAAGTCTTTAATCCATTTTGAGTGTACTTTTGTATGTGGTGTGAGAAAATACTCCAGTCTGATTCTTTTGAATGTAGCTATCTAGTTTACCCAGTAACATTTATTGAAAAGACTGTTTTTTCTCTGCTGTATATTCTTGCCTTCTCTGTTAAACATTAATTGACCATATAAGCATGAGTTTATTTCTGGGCTCTCTTTTCTGTTCCATAGATCTATGTGTTTGTTTTTGTGCCAGTACCATACTGTTTTGATCACTGTAGCTTGGTAGTAGGGTTTGAAGTCAGGAAGTGTGATACCTCCAGCATTGTTCTTCTTTCTCAAGATTGCTTTGGCTATTTGGAGTCTTTTGTATTTCCATACAAATTTTAGAATTATTTGTTCTAGTTCTGTGAAAAATGCCATTGGTATTTTGATAAGGATTTCACTGAATCTGTAGATTGCCTTGGGTGGTGTGGTCAGTTTAACAATATTAATTCTTCCAATCCATGAGTGCAGTATATCTTTCAATTTGTTTGTGTTGTCTTCACTGTCTTTCATCGATGTCTTATAGTTTTATGAGTACAACAATTTTACCACCTTGGTTAGACCTAGGTATTTTATTCTTTTTGATGGAATTCTGTATCAAATTGTTGTTCTAATTTCTCTTTTTGATAGTTCATTGTTAGTGTATAGAAATGCAACAAATTTTTGTACATTAATTTTGTATCCTGTAACTTTACTGGATTCATTTATTAGTTCTAATAGTTTTTTGGTGGCATTTTTAGAATTTTCTATATATAGTATCATGTCATCTGCAGTGACAATTATACTTTTTATTTACAATTTGAATTACTGTTATTTATTTTTCTTGTCTGATTGCTGTGGCTAGGACTTCCAATACTATGTTGAATAAAAGTGGTGAGAATGGACATCTTGGTTTTGTTCCTGATCTTAGGGGAAGTGCTTTCACCTTTTCAATGTTGAATATAATGTTGAGTGTGTGTTTGATATATGTGACTTTTATCATGTCAAGGTATGTTCCTTCTATAACCACTTTGTTGAGGGTTTTTTTTTTTAATCCTAAATGGATGTTGAATTTTGTCAAAAGCTTTTTCTGCATCTATTGAGATGATCATGATTTTTCTTCTTCAACTTGTTAATCTGGTGTATCACATTGATTTATTTGTGGATATTGAATCATCCTTGCATCCCTGGAATAAATCCCACTTGATCATGGTGTATGATTCTTTTAATGTATTGTTGAATTTAGATTACTAACATTTTGTTGAGTATTTTTGCATCTATGTTTATCAGTGATATTGGCTTGTAATTTTCTTTTTTTGTGGTGTCTTTATCTGACTCTGGAAATCCAAACTTTTTAGCTAGTTTTAGAAGGCTTGAGCTAACCATCTCTCCAGTTTCTGAAACCTCCATAGTGAGCACTACTCAGAGTCAAAATATCCAGAATTAATGTAAAATGTTACATAAAATTGACTTCTGTTTATCATCTGAACATTTTAAGAATTTTTAAATGATTCTTTAATATCTGCCACTTTTTAAACACCACTGTTTTCCAATTGTGTATATCAAGATTTTAATACCAATGACTTTTGAGTTAGGTATTATCATATTGTTTCCAAGTGAGGAAATTAAAGCATTAGGGGATCAAATCCAGAACCTAGAACATATATTTAGTAAGAAATGCCTAAATATGCTAGATACCTAAGCTCTAACATAGCACTTCCCTTGTATTTATTTTTTAATGATTTTGATCCTTCAGATGTTTTTCTGAATATAAGTTCCATATTATTTGTAAGCAAACATACAAATAACTAAATCCCTTCATAAAATGATAAATATTTGGTTACAGTTTCATCTAGTAATTATTGGTAATAGTAGATATTTTTAAATTGTTTATTATTAAATATATGATTTATAGCATTTTTATTTGATATTATGATATGAATATTTTTGCATGCCATTAATAATACTTTAAGTAATTTAATGACTGCACACTATGTCATCATATAGAATGTAATTTATTTAAGTGGTTTTCTTAGGTCAAATATTTATATTTTAAGACTTCTGTGACATACTCCCAATTATTTTCACTTACTGTTTCATCATCAACATTTTACACAGTAAAAGAGATTCATTTCTTAATGGAGGCCTCACCCAAACTGGATATTGTATATATTTTTCCTACCACATTGTTATCTTAACTGATTTTAATAATTTATGAACTATTGCAATAGCTTCATGAATAATTTTCACTTTTTCTACACTTACTATTAATAAATTCTCCAAACAGCAAATTTTAAATTTTAAACTATAAAATATTTTAAACATTTTTTAGATATAATTTACATATCATAAAATTCACCATTTTAGGGCCTCCCTGGTGGCGCAGTGGTTGAGAGTCCGCCTGCCGATGCAGGGGATACGAGTTCGTGCCCCGGTCTGGGAGGATCCCATATGCCGCGGAGCGGCTGGGCCCGTGAGCCATGGCCTCTGGGCCTGCGCGTCCGGAGCCTGTGCTCCGCAACGGGAGAGGCCACAACAGTGAGAGGCCCGCATACCGCAAAAAGAAAAAAAAAAAAAAAAAAAAAAAAATTCACCATTTTAAAGTATACAACTCAGTTGTTTTTGGTATATTCACAAAATTGTGTACCAATCACTACTATCTAATTTAAGAACATTTTCATCAAAAGTGCCTCATATCCCAGAAATAAACCCATGTACTTAAGGTCAATTGATCTATGATAAAGGAGGCAGAATGTACGATGGAGAAAAGAAAGTCTCTTCAATAAGCGGTGCTGGGAAAACTGGACAGCTACATGTAAAAGAATGAAATCAGAACATTCTCTAACACCATATACAACAATAAACTAAAAATAGATTAAAGATATAAATATAATGCCGGATACTATAAAACTCCTAGAGGAAAAAATATGCAGAACACTCTTTGGCATAAATCACAGCAATGTTTTTTTGGATCCATCTCCTAGAGTAATGGAAATAAAAATAAAAATAAACAAATGGGACCTAATTAAACTTAAAAGCTTTTGCACAGCAAAGGAAACCATAAGCAAAACAAAAAGACAAACAATGGAATGGGAGAATATATTTGCAAATAATACTAGTGACAAGGGTTAATTTCCAAAATATACAAACAGCTCCTACAGCTTAATATATATAAAAAAAACCCAATCAAAAACGGGCAGATGACCTAAACAGACATTTCTCCAAAGAAGACATACAGATGGCCAAAAGGCACATGAAAAGATGCTCAACATCGCGAATTATTGGAAAAATTCAAATCAAAACTACAATGAGGTATCATCTCACAGCAGTCAGAATGGCCATCATTAAAAATTCTACAAATAGTAAATGCTAGAGAGGGTGTGGAGAAAAAGGGAACCGTCCTACACTCTTGGTGGGAATATAAATTGGTACAGCCACTATGGAAAACAGTATGGAGGTTCCTTAAAGAACTAAAAATGTAGTTACTATATGATCCTGAAATCCAATTCCTGGGCACATATCCAGAAAAGATGATAACTCTAATTCACAAAGATATATGCACCCCAAAGTTCATAGTAGCACTAGTTACATTAACCAAGACATGGAATCAACCCAAATGTCCATCGACAGATGAGTGGATAAAGAAGATGTGGTATATATACACAACGGAATATTAGCCATAAAAAATGAAATAATGCCATATGCAGCAACATGGATGGACCTAGAGGTTATCATGTAAAGTGAAGTAAGTCAGAGAAAGACAAATGTCATATGATATCACTTATATGTGGAATCTAAAAAAAAGATACAAAGGAACTTATTTATAAAACAGAAATAGACTCACAAACATAGAAAACAAACTTATGGTTACCAAATGGGATAGTAGGAGGCAGGGGAGATAAGTTACAAGTTTGGGATTAACAGATACACACTGCTATATATAAAATAGATAAACAACAAGGACCTACTGTATAGCCCAGGGAACTATATTAAATATCTTGTAATAACCTATAATGGAAAAGAATCTGAGAAAGAATGTATATATAAATAAAACGGGATCACTTTGCTGTACACCTGAAACTAATACATTGTAAATTATATATATTTCAATAAAAATAAAAAATGAAAAAGTCCCAACACCAAAAATAATCTAATAACAGAATGAAAATAAACATTTCACTGAAGAAATTATCTGGAATGGATAAATGTATTATCCACAAAATACAGTTTTTTTCAATTTAAATGATTGCCGTATAGTTTTCCAATTAATAAAAATGGAAATGGCCAAAAAAAAAGGTCTCATACACATTAGTAGTCACTCCCCATGCCCCTTTCCCCCATTTCCTCTCAATGGCTAATCTATTATCTGTCTCTATGGTTTTGCCTGTTCTGGATATTTCATATAAATGGAACCACAGAGTATGTGGTTGAGCAGGAAAAGGTTATCACATCAGGCTTAGGTTCTTAAACTCTGCACATTCCCAGGAAAGGTCTATATTTAGGACTGGCTCTTAGCCTGCTCCTGGAAGCTGAGTTCTGAGCCCTTGAAATGTTGAGCTTGATAAGAGTGTTTTTGCATGCTGGAGGCCTTGAGCCATTCTGTATCAGATAATTTATGCTAACAATGTGATTTATGGTGAATACCTATTTTTTGCTCTTGGGGTCTGCAGTCTGAATAGATAAATTGAGTATATGAGTCTGAGTAGTCTATGTGAATGACTCTAGGTAAAAATTTTGGATACCAAAGCTTATGTCAACTTCCATGAATGGCAACACTTTGCCTGTGTTTTCACACACTGTTGCTGTGAGAATTAAGCACATCCTATGTGAGCTCACTTGGAGAGTACACCTGGAAGCTTATACCTGGTTTCTCCCTGAGTTCCCTCCATGCACTTTTCCCTTTTTGCTGATTTTGATCTGCATCTTTTTGCTATAGTAAACCATAACCATAAATATAACAGCTCTGGTTCTTATGAGTTTTTCTAGTGAATTATCAAGCCTGAGGATGGTCTTGGAAACCAATGAAGCAGTGGCTATTGTGTTTGGTTTCTTTCATTTAGCATGATGTTTTCAAGGTTCATCCATACCATAACATGTATCAGTACTCCATTCCTCTTTATTGCCAAATAATTTTCCACACTCTGTTTATGAATTTATTCCTTAATGAAATTTTGGTTGTTTCCGGTTTTTGGATATTCTAAATAATGAGGCTGTAAAAATTCATGCACAAGTTTTTCTGTGAACAAATGTTTTAAATTTTCTTTTGTATATAACTAGGGATGGAATTTCTGGGTCATATGGTAACTCCATATTTAACTTTTTGAGGAACTGCCAAATTGTTTTCAACAGTGATGCATCATTTTACACAAGCAGAGTTCCAGTTTCTTCACATCCTCACCTACATTAATTCTTTTCTTTGTTTTTTCATTATAGCATTCCTAGTGGGTGTGAAGAGGTATCCTACTGTGGTTTTGATTTGCATTTCCCTAGTGACTGTTGACTCTGAGCATCTTTTTATGTGACTATTGGCCATTTGCATATCTTCTTTGGAGAAATGTCTACCCAAATCCTTTGCCCATCTTTAAACTGGGTTATTTATCTTTTTATTGTTGAGTTGAAATAGTTCTTTATATGTTCTGGATATCAGATGCTTATCTTATATATGATTTGCAAATATTTTCTCCCAGTGTGTGGATTATCTTTTCACTTTTTTTATGATGTCTTTGAATCTCAAAATTTTCAATTTTGATGAAGTTAAAATTAGCTATTTCTTTTTGTAATTTTGGTATCATATGTGAACTATTTTAAACATTCAGAAAAAAAATAATATGGTATACAACTATGTAGACACAACAGCAATTTAACATATTTATCTATTCTACAACATTTATTTATTATTTTTGAAAGTAATATATGACGTAAGATCCATATTTTTCTACTTTTCTTTTCACTCAGAATACACACTATTTCTGAACTTGGTATATGTATCATTTCCACATATGTTTTCAATAATTTTAAACATAGGTAAAAATCCTCAATTTATAGCATTCTATTATTGTTTAAAATAGCTATATAACATCAACTATACTTCAATAAAAAACAAAACAAATAAAATCATTTACATAAATGACATCATGTACCTAACACTTTTTGGGGGGTGGGGGTGAAGTAGAAAAGAATAGCTTTATTGCTTTGCCAGGCAAAGGGGGACACAACAGACTTGCGCCTCTCAAAACTGTGTGTCCCCGGTACCTAACTTTGCAATCTAGTTTTCCTTGATACTAATGTTTTTTAGATTTATTCATGTTGACATTTTGATCTACTTATTCTCACCTCTCTATTGTGTTTAAGTAAATAAATTAGTTTTTAAAAATTTTTCTACAAATGTCACATTAGGATGCTTCCAATTTTTTGCTTTTATAAACAATGCTTTGATGTATACCTCTTAGTGCACAAGGGGAAACATTTTTAATCCTAACTACATAGAAGTAAAATTGTTAGATTAAAAAATATATTAACTTTACTATCAGTTGCCATATTGCTCTGTTGTGATGATTTATATCCAACTAGCAAAGTATGAGTCAAGATATTCTTCCTGTTTCATCAACATTTTATCAGACTTGTAAATTTTTGCCAATGAGATAGGTGTAAATTGATATCTCATCAAATTTTAATTTGAATTTCTCATTTTATTAGTAAGGTTGGTCTTCATATTTATTGGCTATTGGATTTTTTTGCAAATATTCTGGTCATATTATTTGACCATTCTTCTATTGTTCTTTTCTCTAGGCAGTTTCTTATAGGTTTGTTAAAATTTTTAATATATTCTGAATAATAATGCATCAGTAGTTGCATGTATTTTCATATCTGCATTTTGATTTTTATGCTATCCTTTTCAAGGAGAAGTTTCAAATTTTAATTGATCAGTTCTTTCCTTTATGGTTTATGCTTTCTGTATTATATTTTGAAATCTTTCCCCACCCCAATTTCAAAAAAATATTACATTTCTCTAAAACTTTGAAGTCTTTATTTTATGCATGGATTATTAATTCATGTTGATTTGATTTTTGCATACTGTATAAACAAGGTATTCAATTTAATTTTTCCATAGAGACAGTCAAGTGTTAAAACACTATTAATAAAGTAGTTTAGCATTGTACATCTCATGTAAGATATTTCACTTATACAACAAATTCTCACATATAAATTGTCTGTTTATCCATTAAGTTCTTGGATATCTTGTACTAAATGTATCCTGGATTCTTTATATATTTTATTTCTCTTGTGACTGGCATCTTATTTCTATTTTATTTTTAGTGGGATTTGCTATTTATATTTGTGCTGATTTTGCATTGAAAAAGCTACCTGGATTTTTAAAAATTACTTCCTGAAGTACATCCTTTAATAGAACTGATAGTGAGGGAATGTGAGTGGCAAATTCTCTTAGTCTTTGACTAAAAATACCCTCATTTTATCCATATCCTTGTGATATATTTTACTTGTGTATAAAAAATCTTGGCCGATCGATATTTACCTTCAGCAATGTGGGGATATTATTTTATAGTCTTTTGGGCTTTATTTTGGCTATGACTGCTGTGAAACAATTTCTTTTTCTTTGTTGATTATGGACTTTTCTTTTTGGTAGCATTTATATATTCCTCTTTCCTCTTTATCTTCTTTTTATATGTAATTTTACTAGAATATGGTCAAAGTGAAATTCCTTTTAATTATTATAATCAGGACTTCTTTAGTTCCTTTAATTTTAGGATTCACATCTTTTGTAATTGTGGAAAATACTCAGACATTTTTAAAATTATGGCTTTTCACCAATTGTCTCATTCTCTTCTTCTGAAATTTCTATTTTTATATATGAGGTCTTTTCATCCTTTCTTCAATGTTTCTTAATCTTTCATTCATATTTTTCATGTCTTCAACTTCTTATATTGAAATCTAAGTAATTCCCTCAGATATTTCTTCTAACATACTGTCTCTTCCGCTATGTCTAATTTTCTTTTTATTGGAGTATAGTTGATTTACAATGTTGTGTTAGTTTCTGCTGTACAGCAGTGAATCAGTTATACACAGGCATACACACATATCCACCCTTTTTTGGACTCTTTTTGCATATAGGTAATTACAGGGTATTGAGTAGAGTTCCCTGTGCTATATGGTAGGTCCTTATTAGTGATCTATTTTATATATAGTAGTGTGTATATGTCAATCCCAAGCTCTCAATTTATCCTTCCCCCCTTATGCCCCTAGTAACCATAAAGTTGTTTTCTACATCTGTGACTCTATTTCTGTTTTATAAATAAGTTCATTTGTATCATTTTTTAGATTCCACATATAAGCAATATCATATGATGTCTCTCTTTCTCTGTCTGACTTACTTCACTTAGTATGATAATCTCTAGATACATTCATGTTGCTGCAAATGGCACTATTTCATTCTTTGTTGTGGCTGAGTACTATTCCATTGTATACATGTACCACAGCTTCTTTATCCATTAATCTGTCTATGGACATTTAGGTTGCTGTCTAATCTTCTTTTAAACTGATCCATTGAGTGAACTATTTTTTTATATTTCTTCAGATACTTTTTGGATTTCTGGAAGCTCTCTTTATATTTTCTTGAAATTTGTCTACTGTTTTTAAAATTTATACTATTTTTTTCTTTGTGGCTTATTTTATTTATCTTTCAGTTATTTTAAACATAATTTCTTTGGAGTATTACAGAATATTGTCTTATGATCTCAAGCTCCAGGGAGGCTAACCCTCCTATTTGTTGCGTCTGTTGACTCTCATTCATGGGGAATTTTTTTCCATTTTTAATTGCATGCTCATCTTCAGTAGAAAAAGGTTTTCCTTTAGCAAAATTATGAAGTTTGAGCTGTAAAAATCCCTCTAGAGAATATACTGTATGTAACTCACTGGGAAATAACCTGAGAACAGTTTATATATTAACTTGTTGGTTGGTTTAAGGATTCCTCATCATTCTGGTAATATATATTTCAACTCGATATTCACTCATGGTGCAGAGAACCCTTTTAGCTTCCTTCTTCTAGTGGTTGGAGAGTTTTTAAAAATTACGTTTCTGCTGAAGGGACTTTAGACAAAAATCTCAGTATAATACTATCTTTATCATTCAGGAATCCAAGGCCATATCTCATATTCCCACTGGACATTGAAACTCCATGCTCTGGCCATTAGGTTTCATGGGCATGTCCAAGATTTTCCTGAGCCTAGTCAAGTGACAACCCCTGAATTTATACATCTGATTTTCAGTTTACCTGACTTCTGTCACTTGGGGATATACTTTTCTTTCTTAGGGCTACATCTTTCACATATATCATATATTGTTTTGTTTCAATTTAGCATTTCTGTGTGTTGTTATCAGAGAGGTTCAATTTTGTCAGTATTAATGTATTTAGTTCTAAACAGAACAGCAGTCAAAGTAGAGCATGTATGTACAATTTCTACATTTTCTTTACTGAAGTATAGTCAACTTACAACGTTGTGTTAATTTCAGGTGTACAGCAAAGTCCTAATTTATCTCCCTCTGCCATCCCATTTGGTAACCATAAGTTTGTTTTCTATGTCTGTGTGTCTATTTCTGTTTTGAAAGTAACTTCATTTATATCATTTTTTTAGATTCTACATATAAGTGATATCATATGATTTTGTCTTCTCTGTCTGACTTACATCACTTAACATGATAAGCTCTAGGTCCATCCATTTTCTACATTTTTTAAAACTATTAACTGCTTCTTTGTGGGCTACTATGGTCAATTTTGTAAATGAGGAGAGACGCTCAAGATGGTGGAGGAGTGAGACATGGAGATCAACTTCCTCCCCACAAATACATCAGAAATATATCTACATGTGGAACAACTCCTACAGAACACCTACTGAATGCTGCCAGAGGACCTCAGACTTCCCAGAAGGCAAGAAACTCCCTGTGTACCTGGCTGTGTGGCTGACAGGGTCTTGGTGCACCGGCCAGATGTCAGGCCTGTGCCTCTGAGGTGAGAGCCGAGTTCAGGACATTGGTCCACCAGAGACCTCCCAGCTCCATGAAATATCAAATGGTGAAAGCACTCCCAGAGATCTCCATCTCAACACTAAGACCCAGCTCCACTCGATGATCAGCAAGCTACAGTGCTGTACACCCTATGCCAAACAACTAGCAAGACAGGAACACAATGCCACCCATTAGCAGAGAGGCCGCCTAAAATCATACTAAGGTCACAGAGACCCCAAAACACACCAGCAGACGTGGTCCTGCCCACCAGAAAGACAAGATACAGCCTCATCCACCAGAACACAGGCCCCAGTCCCCTCCACCAGGAAGCCTACACAACCCACTGAACCAACCTTAACCACTGGGGGCAGACACCAAAAACAATGGGAACTACGAACCTGCAGCCTGCAAAAAGGAGACCCCAAACACAGTAAGTTAAGCAAAATGAGAAGACAGAGAAACACACAGCAGATGAAGGAGGAAGATAAAAACCCACCAGACCAAACAAATGAAGAGGATATAGGCATTCTACCTGAAAAAGAGTTAAGAGTAATGATAGAAAAGACGATCCAAAATCTTGGAAATAGAATGGAGAAAATACAAGAAACGTTTAACAAGGACTGAGAAGAACTAAAGAGCAAACAAACAGTGATGAACAACACAATAAATGAAATTAAAAATTCTCTAGAAGGAATCAGTAGCAGAATAACTGAGGCAGAAGAACAGATAAGTGACCTGGAAGATAAAATAGTGGAAATAACTATGGCAGAGCAGAATAAAGAAAAAAGAATGAAAAGAATTGAGGTCAGTCTTAGAGACCTCTGGGACAACATTAAATGCACTAACATTTGAATTATAGGGGTCCCAAAAGAAGAAGAGAAAAAGACAGTGACTGAGAAAACATTTGAAGAGATTATAGTTGAAAACTTCCCCAATATGTGAAAGGAAATAGTCAACCAAATCCAGGAAGAACAGAGAGTTCCAGACAGGATAAATCCAAGGAGAAACACGCCAAGACGCATATTAATCAAACTATCAAAAATTAAATACAGGGCTTCCCTGGTGGCACAGTGGTTGAGAGTCCGTCTGCCAATGCAGGGGACACGGGTTCATGCCCCGGTCCGGGAAGACCCCACATGCCGTGGAGCGGCTGGGCCCGTGAGCCATGGCCACTGAGCCTGCGCGTCCGGAGCCTGTGCTCCGCAACGGGAGAGGCCACAACAGTGAGAGGCCTGCGTACCGCAAAAAAAAAAAAAAAAAAAAAAAAAAAAAAAAATTAAATACAAAGAAAATATATTAAAAGCAGCAAAGGAAAAACAACAAATAACATACAAAGGAATCCCCATAAGGTTAATAGGTGATCTTTAAGCAGAAACTCTAAAGCCAGAAGGGAGTGCCAAGACATATTTAAAGTGATGGAAGGGAAAAACCTACAACCAAGATTACTCTACCCAGCAAGGACCTCATTCAGATTTGATGGAGAAATTAAAACCTTTACAGACAAGAAAAAGCTAAGAGAATTTATCATCACCAAACCAGCTTTACAACAAATGCTAAAGGAACTTCTTTAGGCAGGAAACACAAGAGAAGGAAAAGAACCACAATAACAAACCCAAAACAATTAAGAAAATGATAATAGGAACACACATATCGATAATTACTTAAATGTAAATGGATTAAATGATCCAGCCAAAAGACATAGACTGGCTGAATGGATACAAAAACAAGACCCATATATATGCTGTCTACAAGAGACCCCTTTCAGACCTTGCCTTTTCTGAAACTCTACCGCCTCATATGTAGTGCACATATACTGATAAATAACTTAGTAATTCTGAAACGAAGTATATATATATATATAGTTTGAAGTCTTTTCAAGTCTAAGTAAGAAGGTCTCTTTTTAGTTTAGCAGACTGTTCATAGTAGGAGAGAATTATGATTTAGCTGTGAAATGTAAATAAGGCTAAGAGACATGTATCAGTGAATTTCTCAAACCATTTTGTGTTGGAGAGCCTTATCAATTATTTGTATATGTGGTTTATTATTTTTATTTTACTCCTTTTTTCCACCTATAAAAAATAAACAATTGATAAGTAAACTGAGTAAAGATTCAGTACAAATCACAAATACACATTCAAGAACAAGAACTGCTTGATATCACTTAAAAAACTCCTGAACAGAAAGTTTCTGTAACTTTTTGTGTTCCAAAGGAAACCCAACGTACTCATATCTCAAAAACCTTTTGGTGCAGACTTGTGTTTTTAACAAATGGAGAAAAATCAATTCCATATTCTCTTTTCTAAGGGAGTTTTTTATTTAATGCTCTCAATATTAATTTCTTCCCAATTTATGAATTGCTTTATTTGTGAAAAATTACTCTGGGCCAAATACTAAAGCAAGCCTTTAGCATGGAAAGGTAACTGGGTTTCAGTCTCACTAGTTTTTTGTTTTGTTTTTTTTTAACCTGGTAAAATGTATTTTCATTCAACAAATGTTAATTACTCACTAATTAGATGTAAAGTCCTAAGTTATAATAGGCATATTATGAGATACGAAGATAGATCAGGGATGGTCCTTGTCCTAAAAATGCTTAGCTCTAGTAAGTATGACAATTGAGACATCCAAAAAAGTATTGAAATCAGTAGACCTATCATTTGAAATATTATAAACAAAATAAAACAATTTCTATGCTGATTGTTCAATGGATATATTTGTCTTGCTGTATAATGATTGAGCAGCTATTGTCTAAATGTGTCCTTCATAGCTTTGTTGTTTCATATGTGACAATAAGAAAGCTTACTCTTAAAATTAGTTGCTGACACATGAAGAAGAAACAGGCGCACAGATGTGTACGGAGCAATAAGTTCATAAACTATAAATAGATTGCCAAGCAACTCTGAAGCCAATTATGAAAATGGAACATTAATAGAAGTGCTTTGAAAACTTGCCACATTTCTAAGGTAAATCATTCAATCTTTTTAAAGATTTGCTAATGCTCTAGTGCTTTTATACATGTTATTTACCTAGATAAAGAAATTTGTGATAGTGTTTTATCGTTCTCTTTTATTTAGAAATGATTTTCTATTCTGTGGAGTGTGTAAGGTTATTATTACACATTTGGGGAGCAATTAAAGTTCTACCTCATCATTACAGTGACTCCTTCTAGACAGAACCATAAACAAACAGCCTAGTCCTCTGTGCGAGACAAGGAGGCACATGTTTGATTAATGGTTGGCACCGATGACACCTGGAATCCAAACAGTTGGAGTCATACCTCAGGAAATGCTTCAAGGACATGAGGAAGCACCATCTGAAGCAACACAGATGCTGATAAAAGGAGAAATAGTTACATCCAGGATGAAAACCGTGAATAAAGGAAGTAACAGAATTTAAATAGAAACCAGAGGGCAGAATGCAGAGCAGGAAAGGGGCTAAAAAAGAACAAAAGCAGTGGACCTGGCAAGCAGCACCTGCTCACATGAGTCATCCCATAGTTCTGCCTCTTCCCCCTCCTCTTAGAGTCTCTATCTGGCTGGCTCCTCTTCAGTCTCCCCTCCTCCAGATGGAGGTCCCCTAATCGTTCTCTCCTTTGACCTCTACTCTTTCCTTAGTTAACTGAAGTGTCTCCACAGCTTGCTCATTTAGGGTTTCTTTCTTCCTTGCTTTTTCTTTTTCATTCTTTTTTTTTCTAGAGGATGAGACCCACATTTCAAATATTTTAAAAAATATATGAATTCATTTAAAAGAACTGGATATTTATATCTGGATAGTGGTATTTAGACTGGTAACATTTTAGTGAGTCAAAACTCACTTATGAAATGGGTCGATTAGTGTGAATTCCACATGGCCATGGTGGTCATGGCAGGATTTCTAAGGAAATAGAGATTACAATTGTGCATCAGTTATGTTCAGGTGCCTTTTCTAAGGTTCAGTTTATTTGTGTCTAAAGTGAAGCTGATACTGCATTTTTGAGGGTGGAAATTTACCTCACTGAGAGCTGAGATTTTGAAATGACTACTTATATGAAGAAATTGCTTTATATCCATGTTTTTTAAAAAAGGTTTTTTTTTCCTTTTGATATGTTTTCAAAATTATGCTCTGATGTAGCTTGGACATGTATTTTCCAGTCCTCAAAGTAGATTTATATCAAAAGAAAGAAAAGCACATGATCCTACTAATGATGGTTACTGAGGAAACAGACAATATAAAATGATTTTATATGACTCTCAGCTAAGCTAGTGATTTGAAAGTAGGAGAAAAAGCTTAAAGTAGTTTTCTTCAGAAAGTAAAAACAGAGAAGTATCCAGATAGACATAAACTATACTCTTTGAAAGACACAACGATTACAAATATTCATGTTGCTGGTGAGTGGATGTATCATATAGCTATGATTTCTTGTCAGCCTCATGAGTAAAAAACGTGGCTTCTCCTTAGAAGAGGATTAGGGAGAAACTGAATAGTAAGTGCTAGTAAAGCCTTTGTCAGTCAAAGTCTCTTTGGTAAGAGACATAAAGCTCATAGTAAGTGAAGAGTTCTGTAATCAATGAGGTGGAAAATCTGTAGGAAGACCTATAGTGACTTAGTCCTACTCAAGATTAGGGTCACACTCTACTATTTTATTGACAATAGTGAAGGATTTTTTATTTTTATAAACACTTTTTAGAAAGTTATCTATATTTTAATATATAAATCCTTGAGTTAAGTCATGATTTGTTTTCTTAGTTGACAGTCATAGATCATGTTCACTCAGTGGATTATTATCCACTTGGTGACAACATACTTTAACCAATGGGGAAAAAAATCACCTTCTGACTCCCCAAGCATTGGCTGTGCAAAACCTAGTTTATTTGCACAGTCTGTTATTAACTTAACAAAAAGTTATTTGAGTCTATGTCCTAGGTATTGGGGATACAATGATAAACAAGAAAAGACGGTTTCTCCTCTTATGGAGAGGGAAAGAGAAAATCAAATCACAATTTATTCCAAGAAGGGAAGTGCATAAAGAACACATAATTCTGCTTTGGATAACCAGGAAAGGGGTTGGCGTTTTGGCAGTGAGTTGCAATAAGATACAATTAAAACTTTTTAAGCAAGCGAGCAGAGTGGTCAGATGTGCAATTAGAAAGACCTTGTTGGCTACAATGTGGATGATAGAATAGAGGATGACAAGAGTGGAAACAGGAATATCTTTTGTAGTTTTTCAGGCCCTTGATGATAATATCCTGGCCTAGGGTGGTGATAGTAAGTAAGGAGAGAAAAGAAGAGACTCAATAATATTTGGGAATAAGCAAGAAGCTTTGGTAATTTATTAGATATGAGGGGTGAGGGAAAGAGAGGACTCTAGAATGACATTCAGATGTTGGGCACCTGAGTAGATGGTCAATCAAGGATATTCAATAAGTAGTTGGATCTGAGACCAAAAATATAGACAACTGAGGTGCCATCACAGAGATGGTGCTATGTAGTCTATGGCAGGGATTAATATTACCTAGAAAGCAGCACAAGTGCTTTTAATCGTTGCTAATGGGAAGAACATGGCAAACTAATAGGCATTCCCCAGGCTTGAAAACTGGCTTTTCACTTTCATTGGTTTCCAAGAAAATCCTTCATGAAAGAATTCATTAATTATATGAATTTATTTTAAAATTAATTATTTAAAAATAGTTGTAAAATTATGAAAACTACTAACCTTATTGTGAGTATACTCTAAATGGAAATATAAATCATATTTCAAAAGCATGTTTTTCTCATTATTTTTTCCATTTTTAAACATATTTAAGCATAACATTTGAAAACAAGGCATATTATCAATCTTAGATGGTTTGATTATAATAGGAATTCTAAATAGGTAGTCACCAAATATTCATACAAAAACCACTTGTGGTTTCCATAAATTTAGGCTTAAGGGAGTTCCATAATACCCAACTATAAGCAGTTCATTTGATTCACTGAAGACAGCCATGACATAGTTATTTTACTTGCCCTGATTGACAACTTTCCTTGACCACTGATGAGCAAGTTATAGTCAGTGAACTTTCAAATAAGATGACTTAATTATTTTAATTTACATAATTTATAATAAGGCGTTTCCCAACATTTTACTCTAACTCATCATCAGCTTGCTCTTGATTTCCCAGTGTTATCTTTGACCCATACTTATCTTTTGAACTCTAGACAAATTGGGTAGGATGTTATTTTGAGATATGATTTAAAGTTTTCTCAATACTTTCTTATAGCTTTTTGCTCTGCTACCAATTCAGTCATAATAATTCATTACCTCAGGGGAGGGATGATACAAAAGAAAGCAGAAGTAAATCTTGAGACTTCTCGATTTCGACAGCCTATCTCTCATGAGAGTGTAGGGAAGAACTCAGAACATAAAAAATGGATTTAGAAGGACCTATGATTAGTCAAAGGGCCTGGGTTTTCCATTATTGAGACTAGATTAAGTGTCTCTTGGCTGGGAAAGAAAATGAGTCAGAGGAGAAGCAGAGAAAGCTGAAATATTAATGGATCCCTGAGATAGATCTCTGTGCACTCCTCTCTCTCATTCACCCCACCACACCCAAACCAGAACCCAGTCTTAAGGCAGCCTCTGCAAGGAGAACCTACCTATTCCCCAGACCCTCTCCAGACTGACACACCTGTGCATCAAGACTTACTAAAAGGCAACATTAATGAAAACAATGAAGTACTGACTAATATACATCAATGATATAGAAAAGAGAGCCCAATGCAATCAAGCCCAGACACTTGATAAATGATAGTATTAGCACTGTCAACCAATGGGGAAAGGACAAGTCTTAGCAACAAAACTACTGGGTCAATTAAAATATCAATATTGGAAAAACTGAGATTTTACTCCTACCTCAAATCAAAATATAAATTACAGGTGTACAGCCTGGTGACTATAGTTGGCAATATTGTATTGTATACTTGAAAGTTGCTTAAGAGAGCAGATCTTAAAAGTTGTCACCACACAGACACAGACACACACACACACACAAGTTACCTGTGAGTTGATAGATATGTTAACTAACCTTATTCTGGTAACTGTTTTGCAATATATATGGATATCAAAACATCACCTTGTACACCTTAAACATGAACATTGTTATACGTTAATTACATCTCAATAAACCTGGGGAAAAAAAAGATCTTTCCCTAAATATTTGAAATGGTTACCTCTTTTCCTAAACCTGCAAGGCAGCCTTCACTACAGGGAATGATTAGATGCAGAGGTTTTCAAAGAATCTGTATTAATTGCTGCTGCAGTGTTGCTTACTAGAAGATGTCCTTACCCATGGCAATTGCTATACGTGTGCTCAGAGGATAGGAAAAGCCCGAGAAGCAGCTAATGGCCCTTTGTAGAGTGTGCCAAGACTATTTGTGAATTTGTGGTTGTATCATTAGCTGTGAGACACATTTGAATCTCTCTCTGCAACACTCATATTTGGCTTTAAGCATTTCCTCCAGAAAGTTCTTCTCCATTGCTGACTGATTCCAAGCTCACTTGGCTGTCTGTGTAATGCTACTGCTTCTTAATTTTTTTTTTTTTTGCTTGTTTTGTCAAGCTGCTTCAAGGTTGCTATAAAATGTTTTCTGACACTCCATTCTTGCTTTTGGTCCATGATACCCAGTCTGTTGTGAAATATAAAAATGTTTGGTATCCAAGTCTGCAGAAAGCTTATGGAAGGGATTAATTTGACAGTTCCAAATGTGAATTTTGAGCCCCATTCTCATTGTAAAATTTGACATTTTACTGTCTTTTTTGAGACTTCTTTTCTTTCAGTATTGTATTTTCATTTTACTTTTTTAACTCAAAGCAAATTAGTGACTTGGTGATTTTCCCAGGAAGGAGACTCCCCACAGAATACATACTGTAGCAACATCAAACATGGCCTGTGAAACCACCGAAGCTAGGGGTGTTAATCTGGGTTGGAGGTCTGGACCTAAAAAGCCAAGTCTTCTACTTTCAGTTACAGCTTCATATATCAGCATAAACCAAGAGCCAAGATGATTTGGGTTTCAGTTTTCAGTGTATAACTTAGTTCCGTGAGATGATATCGAGCTATTTATGTAATAAAAGTCTAGACATTAAATCAATACAACTTTTTTGTGGTTGTGTTTGTTGTTGTATTGTTAATGCTGAAAAAAAAGTTTTACACTGGAATTTTTAGAAATGTAATTCTATGTCAACAACCAAGTAACAACATCAAACAATATTCCCTGATCTCATTTTTTTAAATCATTGTGTTATCTCAGGAATAGCATGATATAAACACAAAATGCTTTCCCCCGGGGTTTACACCAATAGCAATTTCTAGGGAACTTAATGGGATGGCGTTTCACCAGCCAACTTGTAGGAGAGACCAGAAGATATCCAAAGGAGAGAAACTGGAAGTACACAAGCTAATTCCTAGGTCAGAGATAGAGGGAGGGTGGCAATTTTGAATACAGTGGAGTATCTGTCTCCAGTTTTCCTAGAGAGGAGTGAGAGAGAGGTGGAAGAGGGTGGTCAGTGAAAAACACTGCCAACTATATAATAAAAAAGTTTGCCTCTTTTTCCCCACCAATCACCTGGGTATTGATTTACAAGATACAAAGGAGGGTCCTTTATCCGCCTCTGGTCTCCCTGAGAACATCTGACAACATGGGACAAAGCGGAACATGATCAGCCTTAGGGGTTGGAGCAAGACACAAGACCAGCTGCCTCTTGAGCAGATCGCTGTAGCTCCCAGGTATTAACTGAGCAGTTAGGGCAGAAAAAGCAAGAGGTGTGCACTCACACACATGTGAAGAGCCTGGTGCATGGTAAAGAAAGTCGACCCAGAAAACTGTTTGTTTTCTGCTGTTTGTTTCTGCTCTTCTGTTCCTGTTTTTACTCCCAGGCCAGTATGACCTGGGAAACGCAGATTGCGTAATAATTGAAATACCCTCTTGAGAAAAAGCAAACACACTCTTCTACTATCCCTTGGCCCATATTCACAATTTTCCATGCTCTTGAAGTTTCTTATATACACAACACTTCTCTGCTTCCTGAACCTCTCCAACCCTGTTTATTCCCACCAGTCAAGGAACAGTACTCATGTAAACCTTAATTCTAAGTCACATCCTTTATCACAATATTGATTGTTTAAATTCATTTCTTCATCTGCTACACTTATTTATATCCCTAATTATATCCATCTGTCATGTCACCTAATGTAAGGACCTTGGAGTTATCTCCAAAGCCTCTTTCTGCTCATTCTTTGCATCCCACACATTACATACTTCCTCTGCCCTCTCACTGGGATGTACTCCAAACTCATGCTTTACAGATGAGTTCTGCCCTAAACTGCTAATGCAGCTTCCTACCTGCAGCCACTCTCCCCTCCAGTCTGTCCTCTGGAAGCTACCAGAATTACGTTTGCAGAATGCAAATCTCATCATGTCAATTATTTAACTTAAAATTGCCTATGGTTCTACAAAGAATACACTAGTGTTCTCAGACTGGGAATGGGATGATGAGGAAATGCATGGATGGCTTTCATGGAGGTCTGTAAATCCTCTGAAATTACACGCAAAAAAGTTGTTTTATGAGCATTAAGTATGTTTTTCATAAGAAGAGTGTCAATAAATTTCAACAGGTTCTCAAAAGAGTCTGTGCTGTGACATGGCCTCCCTTCCCCAAAATAAAATTCTCTGAAACTCATTTGTGTGACAGGCAAGGCCCTTCACAGTCCAGTTAAGTATAGTAGTGTAGTGCAGTGCGAGGTGGAGTAGCATGGGAAGCTGAGGGTAGTGGAAAATTTTAGAGTCAAGCAGTCCTGGGTTTCAATTCTGGTTTGATCATCTGGCTGGTTGGTCTTAGGAATGCATCCTCTCTGAGCTTTATTTGGCCTCTCTGGTAAATGGGATAATATTCTTCTTCTTATAGGACTGTTTTAATATTAAATTCAGTAACAGTGTAAAGTAACTGAGATATAATATCAATAGATATAATTTGCAGCTTCTTCACTATAATTTTCTGGACATCCAGAGATGGTATCATTAAAAACAGTACCCTCGGGCCTCCCTGGTGGCGCAGTGGTTGAGAGTCCGCCTGCCGATGCAGGGGATACGGGTTCGTGCCCCAGTCTGGGAGGATCCCATATGCCGCGGAGCGGCTGGGCCCGTGAGCCATGGCCGCTGGGCCTGCGCATCCGGAGCCTGTGCTCCGCAACGGGAGAGGCCACAACAGTGAGAGGCCCGCATACCGCAAAAAGAAAAAAAACAAAAAACCAAAAAAAAACAGTACCCTCACCTTCCCTAGTGATAAATCCCTCCCTTATCACTTGAAGTTATTTTTGTTTCAAGTTATTAAAAAATCCATATTCAATTGTCTAAATCATTCAAGGGAATATATTAGTACACGTAGCTCAAAAATTTCAGAGGTAGAGTATGCTTCAGGCGCAACTTCTACCAAACTCTACCTACAATTTTCTACCATACTCTAACTCTGTCTTTCCCTGTGCATCAACTTTCCCCTCAGGATGGTTTTCCTCATTGTGACAAAGTGACTGTAGCAGCTCCAGCCCTCGCAACTATACCTCCCACCATCTAGAACAAGTAAGAGCCTTCGTGTCCTGGAATTGCCAGACAAATCTGAGATTCCTTCTCTTGCCCACCCGTGAGCTAATCTTGGCAGCCAAGGTTTCATATTTAGTCTTAAGCATCTCTTGAGCCATCTGCATCCCCAGAGGGAATTCAGAGTTAGCGTGAATGGCAGTACTTAAGATACTTAACAATTCAGATGACACAGGCAACAACTAATCTGGACATATACCAGCCTAAAGGGAGGAGATGCTGGTTGGAAACCAGTATTCACCAGGCATGTTCTGGGAGCTGAGCCTAAGCCCTACCTGGGGGCAAGATGAAGGTGAAAATAGTTTGCTGAGGTGGTAGTTCTCAGGGACCCACCGTGCATACCTACTCAAGAATGAGCTAATTCTCACCATTCTTCAGATCATCTTTTGTACCTAGAAAATCGGGACTCAGCTTGTACTATCTGCTAATGAGCTTCACCTTGAAAACAAGGTATGTACATAGGGAGAAAAAAAGGCAGCTCTTTGGTTTCCCGTTCTCTATAAAGGAATAAATCACTGGGGGAAAAAATAATGTTTCTAACTCTAAAAATATTTCTGAAAAAATCTACTTTAAAACTTAGGGTTAGTAATTTATATCCCTCACGTAGACAACATTTAGAAATGCATTTCTTGATGTTAAATTATTTCAAGTCATTTCAAAAGTTTAGCAATCCTGAATCAATTTTTACTTTAATAGGAAGAGCAATTAAAAAGAAAAAAAAACAGCAACAACAAACAAAACGCCGCTGTTCTTCAGTTTCGCTTCATATTCAATTATTCACAAATCACTTCTCAAACCCAGCCCAGGAATCCAAACTGTATCACAAAACAAAGCTCCACATTATGAAGAAACATAACTGGATTACTTTGTTTCTCCTTTGCCTCTAAGTTCCGCTTTCCTCGGCTAAGGGTCTGGAAGCTTTCCAGACGCCAGCAGGGTGGGGGAGTTGTAACACAGGCTTGGCATGTGAAACTCATCACAGATTCTCCAAGGGGCAGGGGGACATCAAAGCAATAATGCGCAATAATGCGGGTGCGCTGGAATGTGGGGGAAGTGTGGCAGCTGTGCTTTTATCTTATGTAGCATTTTCTTTTGAACAGTCAAATTAAAAAGAGAATATGTGTCCAGATTAGCCGGATTGGAAACTGTTGGTTACTTTGAAAATATGACGGGGCAGTAACTTCTCCCAGAGATGGGGGTAAATCTGTTACTGTTGTGCTTGTCTCCAAAGGATGCTATTACCCAGGGGTTGGTTCCATAAGAAGAACTTATTTTAGAATTTCGCATTAAATATATTAGGGGCACATGCCATTGTCTCATTTCTCTCATTCATTCATTCACTCATTTATCTCATTCAAGAAAAGTCTATTGAGCACCCCTGGGTGTCAGGCAGCGTTCTAACTCCTGAGGATATGGAATACAACCAAATAGACTAAGTCGGTGCCCTCTTGAAGCCTGTATCCCAGGGCAAGGTAGACAAGTAAATTTTTAAAATCTCAAACAAATAAACACAAAACGTATCAGGTGGTGATAAGTGAGATGAAAAAATGTCAGCAGAGTTAAAGAACAGAGAGAGTGACGGGGTGGCAAGGTGATCTGTGAAGAAGGTTAGGGAAGATTTCACATTTGTGTCGAATCCTGAATGAAACAAGAGCACAAGCCCTAAGATATCTGGCTGAAGTGTTCCAGGCCACAGGAACAGCTGGCATGCACGGTCCTCACAGATAAGCCTCCTAATGACCTTGTGATGGAGGTGGGACAGGTAATTTCATCTCTGAGACAGGAGGAAACTGGGACTCAGGGAACTGTGTAGCAGACCCAAGAATAAAGCTCATCTCTTCAAACTCCCAGCCCTTTGTTCTAGGAAGAGCAAGCGCTAGATAAGTGTTTTTTGAGATTTCAGATTTGATTTGTGATTGAGACGCTTTCTTCACATGAAATTTTATGTGGAATCTCAATTTGTGAAGTAAGTAAAACTGGAGCCTCTTGGGAAGAAGTAAGCAGAAGGTTTTGCCCATGCTTCATCCCCAGACCTTACCCCACACCCAGAGCCTTTCCTCTGAGGAACCTCTGCAGCCCCCTCTAACCCAGCATGCCTCAGGGAAGGAGGGACTAAGGAGAGGTGACAGTGAAGTATACAGGAGGAAAAACAGAGAAACGAGGAAGATTATGACAAGATCAGTCATCCCCACTTGCTCACAGCCCTGCCAAAGCAGCCTTTTATTTCTTTCAAGATCCAATTCAGTTTCCTCATCTTTGAGAAGAAGGGGCATTTGATATCTATTGCTCCAAAATGAATTACTCCCCAAACTTAATGGTTTAAAAGAACAAGTATCTATTATCTCAGTTTCTGTGGGTCAGGAATCCGGGTGCAGCTTAGCTGGATCTCTGACTCAAGGCCTCCACGAAGCTACGATCACCGTATCGTAACGTCATTTGGGCTGCAGACTTCTCCACTCAGCTGGAGGAGGATCTGCTTACAAACTCACTCATATGGTTGTTTCAAGATGACATTTTTTATCGGTTGTTGAATTGAGGGCCTCAGTCTCTTGCTGCCTGTTGGCTGGGGACCCTCAGGGTCTTGTCATGTGGGGCAAGCTCACTCCATAGGGCAGCTGCTTTTGCTCAGAACGAGAGAGAGAGAGAGAGAGAGAGAGAGAGAGAGAGAGAGAGAGAGATGAAGTCAGAGCCTTTGTGTAACCTAATCTTGGGAGTAAAATTCCACCACGTTTGCTTATTTTATTCATTAGAAGGGAATCACTGAGTACAGCCCACACTCAAGAAGAGAGGATTACACAAAGGCATGAATGCCAGAAGGCAGGGACCACTGGGGCACATTTTAGAGGCCACCTAACAAAGGGAGGAAAACAAATATAGAAGCTACATAAATTCATGTAATCTCTGACATGCTTAATCTATGCAATATAGTTTTAGTCTTTTAGTACATTCATCTTTCTTGCTTCACAACAACCTAAAAATATGCACGCTGGTGTTTCTTTCATCAACTACTTTTAATATGGAGTCCTCGTCTTGTATCCCACCTATTTGCATTCTAGTATTAAGATACAAAATTTCTTTTGGAAAAAGATTCTATTCAGGATTTTCTTGCTTACATGATTAATTGAAAACATACTTCAATACAGAAGGAAACATCAGAGATGTTATTAAAAATCCCTGACACCTTTTCCAGAAGTACAAAGAAAGTCTCAGTAAGTTGCCCTCAAATTACTCATAAGCAGTTTTTTGGCCAAAAACACCCTGACCTATTCCAGTGTTTCATAACTGACATCATCAGTCTTTCCAAAGTTACTTCTAAAAAGATGAAGTTGAGTGTACTGAAGAGTTTGTTCACTTGTCTGTATTTTTCAGTAAACTGTAAGCCTCTTGAGGGTCACCCTTATCCCATAGTGTCTGGCACACCCAAGTGCCCTGCAAGAATATGGGTAATGAGTGATGCAGAAGTGACTCGAAAGAAACCAGAGGAAAATGCTACCAAAACAGCCAAATAAAACAAATTTTAAAAATTATTATGGTCTTTATGTGAAAACATACTTCAGGGAAGAATTCAAGGATATATATACTAGGTAATAGTTCCAAAGGTTCCTGGACATCAGGTATCAGCTCCTTTATGTGGCCCAAAGTATAGATTACGAGCTCAGTGAATACGGTCCATAAGCTTCTCTAATGAGTGACGTGTCTTCTGTGACGGTACTTAGAATGGAATGTGAGGACATCAAGAAGATGAAGTGAAGAGCTTTCCATTCAACTGCAGCGAAGCATTTTTTGACAATTTTGTTTAGTTAACTACTCATGTTCATGAGGACTAAGTAGTGCTGGGTGGAGTTGCAAGATTAGGTTTGATCTGGATAGTGATGCTTCTGAAACGCTAGATGTGGATGAGGAGAAGGAAGAACAGAAAGGAGGCAGATTTCAGGGACTAAAAGGTGCTGGAGCAAATGTGTCAGTCCAGTTAGTACTGAACCTTCTGCGCTCTGCCTTCTCTCCTGGATCATAGAGAAGGGTGGGCAAGGGGACCATACCTGGCATTTAGCCTCCCAAGTCCCAGATCCTATTTAATCATCCTGCTGTGCCCTCAGTGCCTCTCAATCTCTTTCCAGGTATTCCCTCTGCCTTTGTTTTAAGTTAAAAGATTGTGAGGGGATGGATTATTGGGCTAGCAGGGGTGACCGTCAGTAGCCAAGATTGGCTTTCTCTCCAATTGCCACTGACCTGCTGACATCACCTGCCATGCACAGTGTTTACCCCGATAAACTCTCATAGCTAACCAAGTTAGGAGTACAAGGTTTGGTGGGGGGGGGTTGTTTGTTTGTTTTCTTACAAAAATTTTTTGAAGCAATCAGATGCAATACATCGTAATGACACCTATTCTGCAAAGCTTTCCCTCATCAACTCCCAGTTGATAGAATGACCCTTCTCTTTCTGCCCTGCCTTCCTGGAGTGCCTCTATGCTGCTGTTCCCCACACTGTATGTCCTCACTGAGTTACCTGCTCCTCTCCTGACTAGGCTGTGAGCACTTAGGACCCTGGCATATTAGATATGCTGGGTGCCACTAAGCACTTACATTATTTGATTAAAACAATAAACAAGGGAATGGAAGAAATAAGGATTTAATTAGGAACATCATTCCTTTTCATTCTAAATCTGCTTATCCACTAAGCTGAGTGGAAAAGAAGTATGTAAGAGTTTATGGATGATCTCTTACTTTTAACAAAATGTTAGGAAGCAACTTTTTCCAACACCAGCACCACTACCACTAGGCAGGTTTTGTAGGAATGCCAAAGGGTTAAAACCTGTTACTTTGGAAGCTGTGGACTCTATAGCTGTATATATATATATATATATACATATATATATATATATATATATATATATATATACATATAAATTTTTTTCTTTTTTCTTTTTTTTCTTTTGCGGTATGCGGGCCTCTCACTGTTGTGGCCTCTCCTGTTGCGGAGCACAGGCTCCGGACACGCAGGCTCAGCAGCCATGGCTCACGGGCCCAGCCGCTCCGCGGCATGTGGGATCTTCTCCGACCGGGGCACGAACCCGTGTCCCCTGCATCGGCAGGCGGACTCTCAACCACTGCGCCACCAGGGCAGCCCTATAGCTGTATATTTTGATGAGCTGTTATACGGGCAGAGATTGAATACAAACTGACCTCCCTGAGCCAGAGTGACTGTGACTGGTTATTATTTCATAGAGGGAATTATACAGTATTCACAGGTAGAAGACCTAAGCGCAAGGCATTATTTCTCCACTTGGAGTCATGTCATCTTAATCAGACCACTTAACTGTGTCTGAGTTTCCCATTTGTACAGTGGGGATAATTTTTAAAAAGAAGGAAAAGTAACATCGACAAGCACAACACCTTCTCTTCCCTTGTGATGCAGCTGTGAGGACCAAGGTGATGACTGTGGAACTGCTTCCTAAATTATAAAGTGCAGTGCCCGCATTTCTGCCAAGGGCCTCTGGGGAGCAAACAGAGGAAGCAAGAATTGACTGTTTGACCAGAGCAAATACGAGATGTTAAACACTCTTTGTTTTAAAAAAAAAAAGGGGCTTTCCGAAATCATAATGCTTTTATGAATCAGAAAAGCGCTAAAGTTCAAACTTCCCTTTCACATATGAATGTGCTTTACCTTTATTTAATATCTTGAGACTTTGGTGGGGAACAAATTCTGAGTAAACATATAAAGTGGACTCTTATTTCTGGGGCCATTAATGAGTTTTATCTTCCAAGCTAAAGATCTTGGAAGATCTTACAAAACTGAAAGCTATTGAGTAGAGAGGAATGACTTTAAGCAAATAATCCAAGATTACTGCCAACATTCCTAAAAAAGACATTACGTATTTCCACATGAATAGATGTTTCTGCTTCAGTATGCTATATGCTAAACTTCCATGGTAAAACTTCACAGCTCAGTATAAATCCATTCTACTGAACCACATATACACTCTCTTGCTGGGGACATACTCCATCCCCAGTGGGCCAGGTGTCTCTTGGAAAAGAACCAGAAACTATGCAGTCTTCCTTAGATCTTTTTTTTCTATTTTCTTACCATAGACTCACTGCTAGCAGCTCCTCTGGAAAGGAAAAGTAGGAGTGGGTTTTCTGGGATAGAGCCTTGTGGCTCCGAGAGGTGGTTTATGCTGTGAGAAGTATACCTTGAACATTTTTAGGCAATTTAAACACCATCTTTCTTTGACTTCTCCTCTCTGAAAAAGGAGAAATAATAAGAAATGGCATTTTACTCATGAACACTCCATTGTTAAAATGAGAGCTTAGGAAAGTGGGGTGTGGGTAGTGGCGAAATGGGTGAAGGGGGTCAAAAGGTACAAACTTCCAGCTATAAAATAAATAAGTCATGGGGATGTAATGTACAGCATTGTGACTATACTTCATAACACTGGATTGCATATTTGAAAGTTGCTAAGAGAGTAGATCCTAAAAGTTCTCATCCCAACAACAAAAAATCTGTTACTATGTATGGTGACAGACGTTAACTAGACTTACTGTGGAAATCACTTTGCAATATACACAGGTATCAAATGATCATGTTGTACACCTAAAACTAATATAATGTTATATGCCAATTATACCTCAATAAAAAAAAAGAGAGCTCAGTTACCTCTGACTCATCCTTAAGATATCAGTTGGCACTGACCAGGCTCCCCATCTTTCCAAATCAACCTTTATATGTTCTTGTAGCACCATCTCTCTCTCCTTCATAACCCTTAGCATAGTGGTGCTTTTACACCTTCATTTAAGAGCACAGGCTCTAGATCCAAACCACATGGGTTAAAATTCTGACTCCACTACTTACTAGCTGGGTAACCAAGCAACTTAATAGCTCTGTACTGCTGTCTTCCCATCTGTAAAGTAATAGTTCTTACCTCACAGTGTTGTGAAGATTAAACTTGAAGAGGAGATGATATATAGACCCCCTTGCCTTACAACAATGCCTTCCAGATAGTAAGTGCTTAATAGATGTTAACTATTTGTTTTGTTTTGTTTCAGCTCTGCCCACTTCAAGTTTTATGGGAGCAGGCACATCACTGCCTAACATTCATCATACCAAAGAACCCTTTTAGGAAACACTTGTTGAATAAATGAATAAACAATTTAATCTGTAAGATTTCATCCAGCTTTGTATGTATTCCTTTTGCATGATAACTCCAGAAAATAAAGCAGAAAGCAAAATCAATGTGGAAGATTGTGGTGGAGGCTGGTTCTGGAATACTTGACATTTGACCTCAATTAATTCTTAGATTAATACAGGGCAGAAATGAATAAAGTGTAACCCATTATAGGCTAAGGGTAAGATTTCAAAGAACTCATACATATTTGTTAAATTTTGTGCTATAGCTAAATAAACCGTGTGTTTTCAGGGAAATGAAAACCAGTAGAATACATTTTTAATATCAATACATGATATCTCCAGGATCTAGTAATAAAAATTTATGAAAACTTTTAAGATCTATACTCTTAGCAGCATTTGAATATAAAATATGTACTGTTAACTGTAGTTGAAGCATTAAAGGTTATAGTGACACATGGTTCAGATTGGCTTTACCCAAAACAGGCTTTGATGACTTCCTTACAAAAAGCTTTCCAGGCTGACAGCCATGTTTATGATAATAAATATGGTTATCATCAAATAAAAAGTTATGAGGTGCTTTTTAAAAACCCTTGGTTATAGTATCATCTTGAAAAGAAATAACACTCAGATGTGAAGGCTGAGAGAAAATAAGTCAGTATACTAAGACCATTGTGCACAATTCAAAATGGGTGATTTTAAAAAAGTGAGCCCTCAAAGGACATAATAAAGGTTTATATTATTGTTATGGCTTTCCCTGAAAGTATCTTCTTTAAATTATACCATTTCTGTGATCAAGGAGCAGCTATACAAGCACCACTGTGTTATTGTAAAGAAAAGCAGTAGGTAGTAAGGAGATCTGGCTTTCTTGTGGCTCTGGCTTTCAGCTCTGGGATCACTTCTTCTCTTCCTATCTCCTTGATGATCCTTAAATTTCTTAAAAGAGACAAAGTCTAGTTACTCAATGATTAAATGCAAATAGTCTTATTGACTTCCAGGTAATATAAGGTATTGATGACTGATGTGGCCGTTTTCTGGATAGATTTTGATAGGAGGCAAAAAATAGGAAAGCATTTCAGTGCAATAAACTAGATTAAATGTTAGAAAAGGGAGGTTGTTGATCTCAAACACAAATGTCAATATAATAATTTTGGCCAACACAACCTCTGATTAAGCCTGAAGAAAAAGCCATAAATGTTCTCTGAAAATAAATTCTTTGTTGGAAAAGACTTTTTCCCCTGGATTTTCTTAGCTTCCTTCCACTCTATTATTTTTAATCTACATTATGGGAAATAAAACACAATATTGTTACAGCTCGTCAAAGAAAGTTCATCTCTTTTGCTCCTACTGTTTTTGGCAGAGCTCAGAGAATTTCAATAATATAAATATTTTCATTGAATTGTTGAAAGCAGCAGGAAGAAATGACAAGTCATAAACGCTTATTTACTCAACTAATGAATAAATGAGTGGATAGATGAATAAAAGAATGATGAAGGAGAGAACTGATATACAGTTTTTGGAATGGACACAGCTTTCCACATAGGCAGTCACAGAAAGAAGGGCACTCATTTGTAGAGAGGAATTGGCACACAAAGACTAAATGCAAGCATTATTTATCTCATAGTTTTCTTTGGCCCAACGGTGGTTTATGCTGGCAAAAAGAGTTTGACTTGACTTGTGCTGATCCTATTCCAGTTTAGAGTTTAAGTCTAGAAATAATTTTCTATTTAACTCAATAAACTAAATAGTGGATGACTGAGAGGATGCCAACACTTAGGCACTCTGCTAAAGCCTATTATTTCCTAATTACCTGTTATCTCCTAATTGATAGGTTAATTCATCTCTTCTCAATGCCTATCTTCCTTGACCTTTTTGTAAGAACTGACACTCTTGAAAACCCTGTCACTGAAGACATCTCCTATAGTTTCTGCATCACTTCACTCTCCAGATCCTTTTCTATTGGGGGGTTCTCTTTTCTAAGCTGTCCCCTAATGATACACATTGCTTTGGTTTCAGTCTTCCATCCTGCTCTCTTCCATCCCTTTGAGCTCCCATTTACTCCAATCTCCTCAATAAATTCCTTTAGATTAAAAGCTATATTGTATAGCCTTACTCTGCCTCCTGAACTCCTATTCCACATTTCCAACACTGGGATGAATATTTCTGCCTGGAGACTGCATTGGTGATTCACATTTAACAATGAAATTCATTATTTTCTATGAATTGGTTGCTCCATTTGACTTCCTTTGTCAAATGTTTCCAGAAGATATGCTTGTCAGTAATAGAATGAGCTGCATCATGAGTGGCCAGAAAGTGAAAACTAAACTGGTGCCTGGAGGGTTAATCTGAAAACCAAGTGAGACAAGAACTCTGGCCACCATATCCTACTTCCTGGTGACACTGGAAGTTCTAGAAGATGGTCTCAGATTTAAAGTTTTGTTTTGTTTAGATGTTTTTGAATTTTTTGGTCCTGGGAAGATTATCAAGTTGAGGGACAGGCAGTAAGATAAGAATCTGCTATAGGAATTAAAGTAAAATACATCAGGTTTCTAAGTCAAACAAGTTACTTATCTTCCCCTAATGCCACTCTTCTCATCTGATAAAAGTAATGGTACGGCAACCAATGAAAATTATCTCCACAAGCTGATCAGACACCCTGAAACCCTCTCCCTGACCTTGCCTTTAAACACCCTTCCCCAAAAGTCATAGGGGAGTTTGGGTCTTTAGAGCATGAGATGCCCATTCTCCTTACTTGGTCCCATGTTGGGCGCCTTGCAATAAATACTGCACTTTCCTTCACCACAACCCTGTATCAGTAGATTGACTTTGCTGCGGGTCAGGAGAGCGGACCCTAGTTTGGTCTGTAACACTTACCCATCTAAACACAACTTTAACTCACCCCTTCTAGCATCACAATTCTCATTTAGCCAAGTCACAACCTCAGTGAAAAAGAGAAAACAAGCCAAACCTCTCCGTTTCTCCCCTCTACTCCAGTACAGTTAAATATGGCTAGAGAATAATTTAGCAAACTCTTAAATGGACACAGTTTACATTTACAATCATGAAACCTAAGAGGAGCTTTAGTATGGCTGATCAATTATAATTCTATTTTATTAACTATCCTAGTATACTAGAAAAATATTTCATACCTTTCCCTTGAACACTCTCCCTGCCACCTTAACCTCAACAATACTCAGGTCCTACTTCACTGAGAAAACTGAGCAATCAAAGAGGATTTGCAAATGTCCACCTCACATCTACTCACCTACCCCTCATAGTCTACCTTCCTCTCTATTTCCATAAATGAAACATTCATGATCTTATCCATACTCAAGGGAATCCTTCCAGAAACCCTTTCTTTTCTCTTCTACATCAGTATTTTCATTATTCTTCATACCTGTCAACAAAACATGCTATTATTTTTCACATCTTAAATTTAAAAAGAAAAAGTTATTAATGCCACTTCTGCCAATGAGAGCTCAATTTCTTTGACCCCCATTTTCAGCAAAATTCCTCAAAAGAGTTTTCTATATTCAATGGCTATAATTCTTTTTTCTCTTTCTTAATCTGCCTTCCAACCAGGTACTTTTCTCTATCACTCTCCATCCTAATTTTTCATTAGATCACCAATGATCTCCAGATTCTATAACATGTGATAGGCTGACTAAGGGCCCCCAAAGATGTTTATTCACTAATCCCTTGAACCTGGAAATATTTCACCTTACATGGTAAAAGGGGCTTTGCAGATGTGACGACGTCAAGGGTCTTGAAACAGGGAGATTGTCCTGGAATATCTTTGTGGGTCCAAGCAGGAGTATCAGAGTCAGCGAAAGTAAATGTAATGGTGTAAGCAGTGGCCAGAGAGGAAAGAAGATGCTATATTGCATGATGAGAAGACAGAGGAAGGGGCAATAAGCCAAGGAATACAGGTGGCCTCTAGAAGCTGAAAAAGGCAAGCAGATTTCCCCCTTTAGTCTCCAGAAGGAGCATCGATCTGTTGACACCTTAATTTTACTCCAGTTAAACTTATTTCAGACTGCTGATCTCCAGAACTCTAAAAGGAACAGATTCATGTGGTTTTAAGCCAGTAAGTTTGTGGTAATTTGTTACAGCAGCAATAGGAAATATATAACTCAATGATCATTGCTCAGCTATCAAATAAATGATAGAATAGATGATAATGATGATGGGGGTGGTGGTGATGATGATAGATAGATAATCAGCACACAACATATCTGAAATTTCCATCATCCATCATATACTTTCCTTGCTTGCTTTCTGGAATACCATAGTCCCCAGGTCTTTAACCACTGCATTTCATTTTCATTAGTTCTACTTTTACCTGGCTTCTTCAATTGACAGAAATTTTAAGAAGAAATGTGAGGCCCAGTGATAAGTAAAATTAACTAAGAGAAAAGAATAACTTAGAGACAAATGTATTCTAGTCATATCCTATCTAAGATAATATTCCACAAAAATAACTTCAAAATAATAGGATGTAAAATTTAATTAAGAGATATTATTGTATCCTAGGCAGTCAGTAGGATATTAAAGTTATTATTTAATTCAGCCTGCAAAGATAATTGAGAAGTAAGAAAAATATTGGCTTTTGATTCAAACATTTAATTTTTTTTACACTGAATCCAATCCAACCATTTGAAAAGTAAAGACTTAGCCAATCATCCAACACTGTATAAAACACTGATTAAATTTTCTTGAGATGGTTTTGTTTGGAGATAACAGACTTTCTTTTTAATTATTATTATGTACACAGCTAATCAGTGGGTTTTATTGGTGGTGGTGTTTAGGCACAATTTAAGTATAATCAGATTTTTGAAAGATTTTTTTTAGAGATTTTTGAGAGATTCAGACAAACAGGTTATGAAATTACTAATAAACAATTTAAAATGAAAAAAAAAGTAATGGTACAGGACTTACCTGGTGGCACAGTGGTTAAGAATCTGCCTGTCAATGCAGGGGACATGGGTTTGAGCCCTGGTCCGGGAAGACCCCACGTGCCTCAGAGCAATTAAGCCCATGTACCACAACTGCTAATCCTGCACTCTAGAGCCCATGAGCCACAATTACTAAGCTCATGCGCTGCAACTACTGAAGCCCGCGTGCTCTAGGGCCCGCATGCCGCAACTACTGAGCCTGTGTGCTGCAACTGCTGAAGCCCATGCGCCTAGAGCCTGTGCTCAACAACAAGAGAAGCCACCACAGTGAGAAGCCTGCACACCGCAACAAAGAGGAGCTCCTGCTCTCCACAAATAGAAAAAGCCCACATGCAACAACGAAGACCCAACACAGCCAAAAATAACGTTTTAAAAATTTTTTAATTAATTAATTAATTAATTAAAGTAATGGTACAACATTTAACTTGAAGTTTTTTGTAGGGATTAAAAATAATGCCCATCAAACAAGTGATACATAGTTGCTCCCAATATGTACTAGCTATTATTAACATTACCACTATTAATTGATTTTCCTAGTTTGAACTTGAGTTGTTTTCCATTGTTTTCTTTAACCAATAGTCCCATGTCTAATGGGACACTAACTGTGTCAGTTCCATAGTCTTCTTTATACATTTTCACTGACTTCACCTTAGGGCAGGTCCTGAAATGCACAACAGGAGTTTTCCAGTGGTATCAAAAATTTTCTTTTAACAGCACAACCCATACTGTGATGATCCCTACCTACATGCATTGTCATGACTTATCCTTGATTTCCACGTATGATCTATTATTCTCAACATGGCACATAGAACCATCTACCGTGTGGCCACATCCTAATTTTCCAGTCTAGCATAATTTGTCAATTCACTGTTTTATGAATACTCTTTACTCGCTTCTGTCTCTAAGTCTTTCACTATATTTTCCCCCCTTTTCCCAATACCTTCTTCTTTCCTCTTTAGCTGTTAAATCCTAGATACTATTTAAGCTTCAACTTAGATTACTCCTTCAAAAACGTTTACCAAGGGCCTCCCTGGTGGCGCAGTGGTTGAGAGTCCGCCTGCCGATGCAGGGGATACGGGTTCGTGCCCCGGTCTGGGAGGATCCCATATGCCGCGGAGCGGCTGGGCCCGTGAGCCATGGCCTCTGGGCCTGCGCGTCCGGAGCCTGTGCTCCGCAGCGGGGGAGGCCGCAGCAGTGAGAGGCCCGCATACCGCAAAAAGAAAAAAAAAAAAAAAAAAAAAAAAAAAAAAAAAAAACGTTTACCAAATCACTCTAGTTCACAGTCTTTGCTTCTGAATTTACAGCACTTACTGTCTACAGCATTTAGCTGGCCATTTGTCATGTACATAATAAGCCTTGTCAGTTTGTGGCCCATATTGTTAACTAATGCTCCCAACGTCATCTATGTCTGTTGTGCCAATTATTTAAGTCACCAACATTACTGACTCTCTTTGATTTAGCGACCAGTGAAGAGCATAATCAATAAACTTTGAGATCAATACTAACATTTTGCATTTGTCATTCATTCAGTATATGTCTACTTTAACAACCTAGCATGTACTAGGTATATTGTCGCCTGTGGGATATAAAATGAATCAGACACAGGCTCAAGATCTCAAAGTCTAATAAGAAATATAGACAGGCAAATAATTAATTAAATGTATCAGAAATCCTATCAAAGACAATGAACAAAACCTGTGGTATCACAGAGATAGGACACGTGAACTCTGCTTTGGTAGAGGGGAAGGTCAGGGGAATCTTCTCAGCGTAACTTATACTTGAGTTGCAGTGAAAGGATGAGCATGGGTTCTCCATCTTGGGAGGCAGTCAGGGAGAGGTTTACAGAAATATGGACCAAGAAAAACATGCAAAGACATGGATCCCTGAGAATAACTCTGTATGACTGATACATGCATAAGGTATATACTAGTGGAGTATAGATAGAAGACTAAAGAGAAGGACTCTAAAATCAAATCATGAAGAAACTACATGCTAAGAGGTTTGGTCATTATCTAGAAAGCAACGGTTCAGAGGGAAAATCAATGAAGGATCTTAGACAGTGGAGGGAAATGGTTAATTTGTGTTTTTTAGGAAGATCACTTGGAGAGAGTATGAAAGAGCCTGGAGACAAGAAGACATTATAGAAACCAGTTTTGATAGTCTAAGAAGAGACTACAGCATTGGTAGTACAGAGAATCCATCAGATTTGAGGGGTGTTTTAGTGGCAGGTTAAATCTGGCAATATTTAGGCATAGGTAAGGTTGTGAAAAAATTCAGAATAAGCTAAGTTTTCCAACTTGCAGATGAACAATGATGCAATTAATCACGAAAAGGAAGAGAACACTCATAGTCTCTTCCGTGTTTGTTTTGTAATATGCTTCTCTTCCACTTCTTTTGAAAGGCTATATGTAAACAGAGAAGCCAAAGCCATCTGGGTGGAAAAGGTAATACTTCATGATTTATTCACTTTAATTCTTGGGAACAGCAGGGAGTGAGTATCAGTTGGAGAGAATGTATTAAGCATAAAAAGTTTATGAGAGTAAATTAGTATATCCAGTAATTTATGATAACATTACATTCTGACAGTTCTAATTTTTAGTTCTTTATTTTTAACTGAGACCAAGGAATTTTATGGACTAGAAAGTAAACTTATGGGAAAATTTCACAAATTACTTTAATATCATTATACCACATGATTATACACTCTTACACTGTCAATTTGAGGTTCAGTTAGTTATTCTTAGGAAAAAAACATTTAAGCAATGATACATGGTTAAAGAAGTAACTAATCATGAGTAATTCTTCATGCTAAATAAGAAAAATGTAAATCAGGCTTAATATTTTAGATGCTATGGAAGTTGAGAGAATTTTAGTTTGCTTGGTATTAGAACTATATATCCAAGCAATTTAAAACCTGGAAAGGAATTGTCTAGTTATGCTTTTTTATTTAACAGATGATGAAACCAAGAATTATGAATGTTAAGTGACATAAACAGGGGCAAAACTGAGTTTAAAACCACTATCGCGGCTTCCCTGGAGGCGCAGTGGTTGAGAGTCCGCCTGCCGATGCAGGGGACACGGGTTCGTGCCCCAGTCCAGGAAGATCCCACATGCCGTGGAGCGGCTAGGCCCGTGAGCCATGGCCGCTGACCCTGCGCGTCCAGAGCCTGCGCTCCGCAACAGGACAGGCCACAACAGTGAGAGGCCCGTGTACCGCAAAAAAATAAAAAATAAAAATAAAACTACTATCAAATCCAGTGAAAGTTTCTTCTTAAGTGCTGATGACATATAGTTGAAAGAAAGAACTATTTCACATCAAAAGAAATATATTTCAGTTCCAGCTCTGACACTAGCTGTGTGGTCAAGGGCAAACCATTTAATCATCATGACACCCAGTTTCATTGTCCGAAGACAGGGATCGTATTTTTTGTTTCATATGATCATCATGAGGAACAGATGCAATGAATGTAAAAACTCTTTGTGTAGACTATTAAAAACCTCAAAAATATAACAGATTATATTTGTAGAGTAAATCTTTAGCTACCATTTAATGAAACAATCTATCTTTTATTGAGCAGCTGCTCTGTGCCAGGATCTTTTTTTTTTAATTAATTAATTAATTAATTTATTTATTTTGAACAGGTCATCTTTATTTATTTATTTTTTTGCTTTATAACAAATTTAATCAGTTATACATATACATATGTTCCCATATCCCCTCCCTTTTGCGTCTCCCTCCCACCCTCCCTATCCCACCCCTCCAGGCGGTCACAAAGCACCGAGCTGATCTCCCTGTGCTAGGCGGCTGCTTCCCACTAGCTATCTACCTTACGTTTGGTAGTGTATATATGTCCATGCCGGTCTTTCACTTTGTCACAGCTTACCCTTCCCCCTCCCCATATCCTCAAGTCCATTCTCTAGTAGGTCTGTGTCTTTATTCCTGTCTTACCCCTATGTTCTTCATGACATTTTTTTTTCTTAAATTCCATATATATGTGTCAGCATACAGTATTTGTCTTTCTCTTTCTGACTTACTTCACTCTGTATGACAGGCTCTAGGGCCATCCACCTCATTACAAATAGCTCAATTTCGTTTCTTTTTATGGCTGAGTAATATTCTATTGTATATATGTGCCACATCTTCTTTACCCATTCATCCGATGATGGACACTTAGGTTGTTTCCATCTCTGGGCTATTGTAAATAGGGCTGCTATGAACATTTTGGTGCATGCCTCTTTTTGAATTATGGTTTTCTCAGGGTATATGCCCAGTAGTGGGATTGCTGGGTCATATGGTAGTTCTATTTGTAGTTTTTTAAGAAACCTCCATACTGTTCTCAATAGTGGCTGTACCAATTCACATTCCCACCAGCAGTGCAAGAGTGTTCCCTTTTCTCCACACCCTCTCCAGCATTTATTGTTTCTAGATTTTTTGATGATGGCCATTCTGACTGGTGAGAGATGATATGTCATTGTAGTTTTGATTTGCATTTCTCTAATGAGTAAAGATGTTGAGCATCCGTTCATGTGTTTGTTGCCAGTCTGTATATCTTCTGTGGAGAAATGTCTATTTAGGTCTTCTGCCCATTTTTGGATTGGGTTGTTTGTTTTTTTGTTATTGAGCTGCATGAGCTGCTTATAAATTTTGGAGATTAATACTTTGTCAGTTGCTTCATTTGCAAATATTTTCTCCCATTCTGAGGGTTGTCTTTTGGTCTTGTTTATGGTTTCCTTTGCTGTGGAAAAGCTTTGAAGTTTCATTAGGTCCCATGTGTTTATTTTTGTCTTTATTTCCATTTCTCTAGGAGGTGGGTCAAAAAGGACCTTGCTGTGATTTATGTCATAGAGTGTTCTGCCTATGTTTTCCTCTAAGAGTTTGATAGTGTCTGGCCTTACATTTAGGTCTTTAATCCATTTTGAGCTTATTTTTGTGTATGGTGTTAGGGAGTGATCTAATCTCATACTTTTACATGTCCCTATCCAGTTTTCCCAGCACCACTTATTGAAGAGACTGTCCTTTCTCCACTGTACATTCCTGCCTCTGTTATCAAAGACAAGGTGACCATATGTCCGTGGGTTTATCTCTGGGCTTTCTATCCTGTTCCATTGATCTATCTTTCTGTTTTTGTGCCAGTACCATCCTGTCTTGATGACTGTAGCTTTGTAGTATAGTCTGAAGTCAGGGAGCCTGATTCCTCCAGCTCCATTTTTCGTTCTCAAGATTGCTTTGGCTATTCGGGGTCTTTTGTGTTTCCATACAAATTGTGAAATTTTTTGTTCTAGTTCTGTGAAAAATGCCATTGGTAGTTTGATAGGGATTGCATTGAATCTGTAGATTGCTTTGGGTAGTAGAGTCATTTTCACAATGTTGATTCTTCCAATCCAAGAACATGGTACATCTCTCCATCTATTTGTATCATCTTTAATTTCTTTCATCAGTGTCTTATAATTTTCTGCATACAGGTCTTTTGTCTCCTTAGGTAGGTTTATTCCTAGATATTTTATTCTTTTTGTTGCAGTGGTAAATGGGAGTGTTTCCTTGACTTCACTTTCAGATTTTTCATCATTAGTGTACAGGAATGCCAGACATTTCTGTGCATTAATTTTGTATCCTGCTACTTTACCAAATTCATTGATTAGCTCTAGTAGTTTTCTGGTAGCATCTTTAGGATTCTCTATGTATAGTATCATGTCATCTGCAAACAGTGACAGCTTTACTTCTTCTTTTCCGATTTGGATTCCTTTTATTTCCTTTTCTTCTCTGATTGCTGTGGCTAAAACTTCCAAAACTATGTTGAATAAGAGTGGTGAGAGTGGGCAACCTTGTCTTGTTTCTGATCTTAGTGGGAATGGCTTCAGTTTTTCACCATTGAGGATGAGGTTGGCTGTGGGTTTGTCATATATGGCCTTTATTATGTTGAGGAAAGTTCCCTCTATGCCTACTTTCTGCAGGGTTTTTATCATAAAAGGGTGTTGAATTTTGTCAAAAGCTTTTTATGCATCTATTGAGATGATCATATGGTTTTTCTCCTTCAATTTGTTAATATGGTGTATCACGTTGATTGATTTGCGTATATTGAAGAATCCTTGCATTCCTGGAATAAACCCCACTTGATCATGGTGTATGATCCTTTTAATGTGCTGTTGGATTCTGTTTGCTAGTATTTTGTTGAGGATTTTTGCATCTATGTTCATCAGTGATATTGGCCTGTAGTTTTCTTTCTTTGTGACATCCTTGTCTGGTTTTGGTATCAAGGTGATGGTGGCCTCGTAGAATGAGTTTGGGAGTGTTCCTCCCTCTGCTATATTTTGGAAGAGTTTCAGAAGGATAGGTGTTAGCTCTTCTCTAAATGCTTGATAGAATTCGCCTGTGAAGCCATCTGGTCCTGGGCTTTTGTTCGTTGGAAGATTTTTTATCACAGTTTCAATTTCAGTGCTTGTGATTGGTCTGTTCATATTTTCTATTTCTTCCTGAGTCTATCTTGGCAGGTTGTGCATTTCTAAGAATTTGTCCATTTCTTCCAGGTTGTCCATTTTATTGGCATAGAGTTGCTTGTAGTAATCTCTCATGATCTTTTGTATTTCTGCAGTGTCAGTTGTTACTTCTCCTTTTTCATTTCTAATTCTATTGATTTGAGTCTTCTCCCTTTTTTTCTTGATGAGTCTGGCTAATGGTTTATCAATTTTGTTTATCTTCTCAAAGAACCAGCTTTTAGTTTTATTGATCTTTGCTATTGTTTCCTTCATTTCTTTTTCATTTATTTCTTATCTGATTTTTATGATTTCTTTCCTTCTGCTAACTTTGGGATGTTTTTGTTCTTCTTTCTCTAATTGCTTTAGGTGCAAGGTTAGGTTGTTTATTTGAGATTTTTCTTGTTTCTTGAGGTAGGATTGTATTACTATAAAATTCCCTCTTAGAACTGCTTTTGCTGTATCCCATAGGTTTTGGGTCATTGTCTTTTCATTGTCATTTGTTTCTAGGTATTTTTTGATTTCCTACTTGATTTCTTCTGGGATCTCTTGGTTATTTAAAAGTGTATTGTTTAGCCTCCATGTGTTTGTAGTTTTTACAGATTTTTTCCTGCAGTTGATATCTAGTCTTATAGCATTTTGGTCAGAAAAGATACTTGATGCAATTTCAATTTTCTTAAATTTACCAAGGCTTGATTTGTGACCCAAGATATGATCTATCCTGGAGAATGTTCCATGAGCACTTGAGAAAAATGTGTATTCTGTTGTTTTTGGATGGAATGTCCTATAAATATCAATTAAGTCCATCTTGTTTAATGTATCATTTAAAACTTGTGTTTCCTTATTTATTTTCATTTTGGATGATCTGTCCATTGGTGAAAGTGGGGTGTTAAAGTCCCCTACTATGATTGTGTTACTGTCGATTTCCCCTTTTATGGCTGTTAGTATTTGCCTTATATATTGAGGTGCTCCTATGTTGGGTGCATAAATATTTACAATTGTTATATCTTCTTCCTGGATCGATCCCTTGATCATTATGTAGTGTACTTCTTTGTCTCTTCTAGTAGTCTTTATTTTAAAGTCTATTTTGTCCAATATGAGAATTGCTACTCCAGCTTTCTTTTGGTTTCCATTTGCATGGAATATCTTTTTCCATCCCCTTACTTTCAGTCTGTATGTGTCTCTAGGTCTGAAGTGGGTCTCTTGTAGACAGCATATATCTGGGTCTTGTTTTTGTATCCATTCAGCCAATCTGTGTCTTTTGGTGGGAGCATTTAGTCCATTTACATTTAAGGTAATTATTGATATGTATGTTCCTATTCCCATTTCCTTCATTGCTTTGGGTTCGTTATTGTAGGTCTTTTCGTTCTGTTGTGTTTCTTGCCTAGAGAAGTTCCTTTAGCAGTTGTTGTAAAGCTGGTCTGGTGGTGCTGAACTCTCTCAGCTTTTGCTTGTCTGTAAACGTTTTAATTTCTCCATCAAATCTGAATGAGATCCTTGCTGGGTAAAGTAATCTTGGTTGCAGGTTTTTCTCCTTCATCACTTTAATTATGTCCTGCCACTCCCTCCTGGCTTGTAGAGTTTCTGCTGAGAGATCAGCTGTTATCCTGATGGGGATTCCCTTGTGTGTTATTTGTTGTTTTTGCCTTGCTGCTTTTAATATGATTTCTTTGTGTTTAATTTTTGACAGTTTGATTAATATGTGTCTTGGCATATTTCTCCTTGGATTTATTCTGTATGGGACTCTCTGTGCCTCCTGGACTTGATTAACTATTTCCTTTCCCATATTAGGGAAGTTTTCAACTATAATCTCTTCAAATATTTTCTCAGTCCCTTTCTTTTTCTCTTCTTTTTCTGGAACCCCTATAATTCAAATGTTGTTGTGTTTAATGTTGTCCCAGAGGTCTCTGAGACTGTCCTCTGTTCTTTTCATTCTGTTTTCTTTATTTTGCTCTGCAGCAGTTATTTCCACTATTTTATCTTCCACCTCACTTATCCGTTCTTCTGCCTCAGTTATTCTGTTATTGATCCCATCTAGAGTATTTTTTATTTCATTTATTGTGTTTTTAATCGATGTTTGATTCATCTTTAGTTCTTCTAGGTCCTTGTTAACTGTTTCTTGCATTTTGTCTATTCTATTTCCAAGATTTTGGATCTTGGAAATAGAATCTTGGATCATCTTTACCATCATTATTCTGCATTCTTTTTCAGGTAGACTGCCTATTACCTCTTCATTTGTTAGATCTGGTGGGTTTTTATCTTGCTCCTTCTCCTGCTGTGTGTTTTTCTGTCTTCTCATTTTGCTTATGTTACTGTGTTTGGGGTCTCCTTTTTGCAGGCTGCAGGTTCATAGTTCCCGTTGTTTTTGGTGTCTGTCCCCTGTGGCTAAGGTTGGTTTAGTGGGTTGTGTAGGCTTCCTGGTGGAGGGGACTAGTGCCTGTGTTCTGGTGGATGAGGCTGGATCTTGTCTTTCTGGTGGGCAGGTCCATGTCTGGTGGTGTGTTTTGGGGTGTCTGCAGACTTTTTATGATTTTACGTCACCTCTCTGCTAATGGGTGGCGTTGTGTTCCTGTCTTGCTAGTTGTTTGGCATAGGGTGTCCAGCACTGTAGCTTGCTGGTCGTTGAGTGAAGCTGGGTGCTGGTGTTGAGATGGAGATCTCTGGAAGATTTTCGCCGTTTGATATTATGTGGAGCTGGGAGGTCTCTTGTGGACCAGTGTCCTGAAGTTGGCTCTCCCACCTCAGAGGCACAGCACTGACTCCTGGCTTCTCAAGTTGGGATGATTTGTTGTCTATTCATGTATTCCACAGACGCAGGGTACATCAAGTTGATTGTGGAGCTTTAATCCGCTGCTTCTGAGGCTGCTGGGAGAGGTTTCCCTTTCTCTTCTTTGTTCTCACAGCTCCTGGGTCTCAGCTTTGGATTTGGCCCCGCCTCTGCGTGTAGGTCGCCGGAGGGCGTCTGTTCTTCGCTTAGACAGGACAGGGTTAAAGGAGCAGCCTCTTCGGGGACTCTGGCTCACTCAGGCCGGGCGGGAGGGAGGGGCACGGAGTGCGGGGCGAGCCTGCAGCAGCAGAGGCTGGCGTGACGTTGCACCAGCCCGAGGCGTGACGTGCGTTCTCCCAGGGAAGCCGCCCCTGGATCCCGGGACCCCGGCAGTGGCGGGCTGCACAGGCTCCCGGAAGGGCGGTGTGGACAGTGACCTGCGCTCGCACACAGGCTTCTTGGCGGCGGCAGCAGCAGCCCCAGCGTCCCACGCCCGTCACTGGGCTCTGCGCTTTCAGCCGCGACTCGCGCCCGTCTGTGGAGCTCCTTTAAGCAGCGCTCTTAATCCCCTCTCCTCGCGCACCAGGAAACCAAGAGGGAAGAAAAAGTCTCTTGCCTCTTCGGCAGCTCCAGAGTTTTCCCGGACTCCCTCTCAGCTAGCTGTGGCACATTAGCCCCCTTCAGGCTGAGTTCTCGTCGCCAGCCCCAGTCTTCTCCCTGCGCTCTGACCGAAGCCCGAGCCTCAGCTTCCAGCGCCGCCCGCCCCGGCGGGCGAGCAGACAAGCCTCTCGGGCTGGTGAGTGCCGGTCGGCACCGATCCTCTGTGCGGGAATCTCTCCACTTTGCCCTACCGAGGTATGTGGGGAGTTTCTTGCCTTTTGGGAGGTCTGGGGTCTTCTGCCAGCGTTCAGTAGGTGTTCTGTAGGAGTTGTTCCACGTGTAGCTGTATTTCTGGTGTATCCGTGGGGAGGAAGGTGATCTCCGCATCTTACTCTTCTGCCATCTTACCCAGGATCTTTTTTGTATACTATTTCATTTCATCCTTATATCAACCCTTGAGATAGATGATATTTTCCAGTCTTATAGATCAAAAAGACAAGGAAACTCAGAGACTAAATAACCTTCTCTAGATCACACAGCAAGCAACTGGAGAACCAAGATTTGAAAATGACTTTACCTATGGAATGTTTGCTACTACATAATGTTTCTGGCAGTCATGTAAAAGAAAACCACTCCCCACAAAAGGGGTAGCTTGGTTGAGGAAGAAAGAAGGCTGGGAGACAGAAAGCAGCTTAATGGGCTGAAATGCTCCATGAATTCTAATCCAGGCAATAAGGGATAATCCAGGTGAGGTAAGATTATATAGCAAAAGGTTTTGTAATTCATGGTCAGAAGCAGGGCTAGATGAAGACTCAAGGACATCCAAGAAGAATGATAGTCTCTTGGAAGGGTTAATAATTGGTGCCCCTTTGAACTTCTATTCTTTAGGTATTTATTTCACAATTTAAAGTCCTGCCGCTGAGAGCTGTGTGGAGAAGGGAGAAAGCAGACCCAGGCAGTGGGGATCAACCTCTCCTCTCCTGCCAAGAAAAGTTGAGTTGGCCCCAAATTTACACACGTGTTTTTTTTTTTAGTAAAAGAAAAACACAAATTAGCCAGAGCAATTTGGCATTTTGGACTGAGTTTGTTTGAGGTGTAGGTATATGTGTGTGTATATGTTTGGATTAACACATTTTCTGTTAGTATTCCATTGATAATTCACCACCTCTCACAGATTAGTGTACAACAGTTCTTTCTTTCACCCTTAATCTGGTTCTTGTCAAAAATTTAAAGTTTATCCAAACTGAATAATGGGGAGATTGTGAAGGTTTGTGAGCAGAATGGACTGGAAGGTGATTATAAATTGAAACTTTGGACAGGTTGAATAGCGAGGAATAGAAGGTAAGAGCCATCCATAGAGAACTGACAAGGGCCAGTAACTAGCAGAATTTAAATTGAAAAACATAAAACAATAACTCTCCTAAATTTTAGACCTGGTTCTTCCTCTTACAAACTATGTGATTTTAGGCAAAATTCTTGTATCAGTTTCATCATCTAAAACCAGGAAATTAGAAAAAATTTTTGACTGAAGTTTAGTTGATTTACTTTGTTGTATTAGTTTCTGGTGGACAGCAAATTGATTCAGTTATATATATATATATATATATATATATATATATATATATGTTTTCTAAATTATATGTATTTGTTTTATATACACATATAATTTGTTTTCTATGTGAGTCTGTTTCTGTTTTGTAAATAAGTTCATTTATAACATTTTTTTTTAGATTCCACGTTAGTGATATCATATATTTGTCTTTCTCTGACTTACTTCACTTAGTATGATAATCTCTAGGTCCATCCATGTTGCTGCAAATGGCATTAATTAATTCTTTTTCATGGCTGATAGTATTCCATTGTGTATATATACCACATCTTCTTTATCCATTTGTTAATACCAAGGAATTTTTATTTAGCATTTTTAAATTTTTTTCATATTTTCATATATATGTTTATATATAAACATATGTCTAATCTTGCTACATGATAAATATACATATATATATATATCAGCTTCTTTTGGTCAGCTTTTTATATATATTTATTATGTATCCATGACTAGCCACTTTATATTAACTCATTTTTTCCTCACAACAACCCTATGAGGGTCACTGTTACTTTCCATTTTGCAGATGAGGAAACTGAAGTACAGGAAGTTAGGACATACAGCCAATAATTGGCAGAGCTGGGATTGGAACACTGGCAATCTGTTTCCAGAATCTGTCGTAACCTTTCCACTGTGATACTTAGCCAATCCACAGAACTGTGGTGAAGATTAAGTGGAACAATTTACCTTTTCCATAAAATAATTTATCTTACCCATCACTTTCAACATTTTTAGTTTCACGGACTTCTTTGAGAACCTGATGAAATCACAGATGTTATACCAGCAAAATACACAAAGATAATATAAAAATATGTGTGCCATTTCCAAGCTTTCACAGACCTCCATAAAAGTCCAATCATAGACATCAGGTTATAAAAAGCCTGACTTAGATGTGGTTGCGTCTCCTAAGCCTTAGTCTCTTCCAACCAGAAATAGGACTGAAAATACAGTGATCCACTTCCCAGCTACAAGTTCTTAGGGCCGAGAGATGTACATATAATTTAGGGATAAATTCCACACCACTTTGGATTGCTTAACTATGTGTTATTCAGAAGTCCTGGTTCAAATTTCCTTTAAAAGTATATATTCAGGGTTAAAAATGGAGTAAGAGAAAAAGAGTTTGGCCAAAATCTTTGGTCTTTGTGGAATCCATAATATCTGAAAAGTAGTCTGGAGGGGTTGGTGGAATTTAGCCACTCTGAGTTCCAAGAATTGCATCTTGTCAACTTTTGCTAATTTGCTTTATGACCTCAATTATCTCTACAACCCTTCTTCATTAAAGTACATTGAGAGTTTAAGGATGGCGCCATTCAGGACTACCTTGAGGAAAAACATTCCTACAAGTTGTATATTTCAGCACTTTTTCTGACACTTAAAAATTCTGGCAAGTGTTTATCAAGTTACTTGAAACCCACTGCAATTCAAATCAACAAGTTCAGTAGAGAAAACCTACTGAACAATTAACAGTGGCTTGTAATAGCTGTTCATATTCTTCCTAGCAGACACAGAAACAAATCTGTATTGTTTACCACTGATTACCAAGACCAGAATGCAAGAAAAAAAGGCACTGTCAGCTTTGTTTTGGTTTCCAGTGGGCTGTTTCTCTGAAAGAGATGCAAATGTCTTTTAAATCAAACCCTTAACCTTTTTTCTATTTCATATTGATAGTCCAGTTATAAGTAATGAGCAACTAATGAACAACTGTGTAATTTAGCAATATTTTAAATTTTCTCTAGTTGATTTGAGAGCAGCCTGAGATAATTTTACCTATTAAACCGCCACTCACCTGGTCAAACACGTTCTACCAATTTCAATTCTATTTCTAAATTAGGGGTTTGCTCCACTTGAAAGGAGATTATAAAGAATTTATAAGCACTGATATCTATGCATCAGAGAAAGTACAGAGAGATGAATTAGCTCAACTCTTAGTGAAACTTAGCAGGTTCTGTTTCAACTAAAAATTCTCGAGGCAACACTGTGAATTTAGTAACTTCCCTGTCATACCTCCTACTATTAGCCAAAACTATTGGCCAGTAATAGTCAAAGAAATGACATACAGAAGTACTTTTATCATTTGAGGGAAAAGCCATTATGTAATACTGAGCTGGTGATATGATTAGGACACTTATTAAAACATAGGTATTTTTCCATATACATCAATATGATAGAAACAAGAGTTATAAAAGTAAATTTGGCCCAAAGAATGTCTCAGATTTTCTAATATATATTATACATATAATATTAGTGCTAATATATCTCTAATACGTAATATTAGTGCTATCTTTCTGCCACACACTCATGGGAATAACTCCATTTGTTCCAACATTCATTCATCCATTTATCTATTCATTCAACACGTATTTTTTTAATTAACATGCTTTAAAGTAGAAGTCCACAAACTTTTTCTTTAAAGGAACAGATAGTAAATACTTTACGCTTTGCAGGGTATAAGAGCTCTATCACAGATACTTAATTATGCAATTGTAGTGTGAAAGCACCACAGACAATACTGAGATGATTACATGTGGCTGTGTTTCAATGAAACTTTATTTATAAAGTAGATAGTTGCCTGCAGGCCATGCTTTGTAATTGCTGCTTTAAATACATAGATGCTTATGTTGTGCATATAATTCAAAGTTGTTTAAAACATGTAACTTGCGGTCAACAAGTTCACAATCTCCTTGGAAAAAACAGAGGACTCAGTTCAGTTTCTTCCAACTCTAAATAATGATGGCTGCCTAAACTTAAATGTTTCTATTTTAATTTTACACTCACTGAAAATTAGGCATTTCAGAGTAACATAGGAATGTTATTTTCTGCATTAAATCAACAGGCAATTTAACAACAAAAGAAACCATCAACAAAATGAAAGGAAACCTACAGAATGGAAGAAAATATTTGCAAATGATGTGACCAACAAGGGATTAATTTCCAAAATATACAAACAGCTCATACAGCTCAATAAAAAAAAAAACCAATCAAAAGATGGGCAGAAGATCTAAATAGACATTTCTCCAAAGAAGGCATACAAATAGCCAATAGGCACATGAAAAGATACTCAATATCGCTAATTATTAGAGAAATGCTAATCAAAACTACAATAAGGTATCACCTCACAACAATTAGAATGGCCATCATTAAAAAGTCTACAAGTAATAAAATGCTGAAGAGGGTGTGGAGAAAAGGGAACCCTCTCGCACTGTTGGTGGGAATGTAAATTGGTATAGCCACTATGGAGAACAGTATGGAGGTTCCTTAAAAAACTAAAAATAGAGCTACCATATGATCCAGCAATCCAACTCCTGGGCATGTATCCAGAAAAGACAAAAATTCTATGGTACATATATAAATGGAATATTACTCAGCCATAAAAATGAAATTGGGTCATTTGTAGAGACTTGGATGGACCTAGAGACGGTCATGCAGAGTGAAGTAAGTCAGCAAGAGAAAAACAAATATTGTATATTAACACATATATGTGGAATCTAGAAAAATGGTATAGATGATATTGTTTGCAAAGCAGAAATAGAGACACAGACACAGAGAACAAATGTATGGATACCAAAGGGGAAAGGGGGGAGGAGGGAGGAATTGGGAAACTGGGATTGACATATACACACTATTGACACTATGTATAAAATAGATAACTAATGAGAACCTACTGTATAGCACAGGGAACTCTACTCAGTGCTCTGTGGTGATCTAAATGGGAAGGAAATCCAAAAAAGAGGGGATTTATGTATATGTATAGCTGATTCATTTTGCTGCATATTAGAAACTAACACAACATTGTAAAGCAACTATACTTCAATAAAAATTAATTTAAAAAAAAGAAAGAAAGATACATTCACCCCAATGTTCTTAGCAACACTATTTGTAACAGCCAAGATATGGAAGCAACCTAAGTGTCCATCGACAGATGAATGGACAAAGAGGATGTGCCATATATATATATATAATGGAATACTAATCAGCCATAAAAAAGTATGAAATAATGTAATTTGCAGCAGCATGGATGGACCACTCATACTGAGTGAAGTAAGACAAAGAAAGACAAATATAATATGATACTTCTATGTGGAATCTAAAAAGAATGACACAAATGAATTTATTTATAAAACAGAAATAGACTGACATAGAAAACTTATTATTATCAAAGTAATAATTATTTGGTAATTATTATTACCAAAGTAGAGAGGAGGGGAGGGATAAATTAGGAGTTTGGGACTAACATATACACACTACTATATATAAAATAGATAACAAACAAGGACCTACTGTATAACACAGGGAACTATATTCAACATCTTATAATAACCTATAATGGAAAAGAATCTGAAAAAAATATGCATATATATATAACTGAATCACTTTGCTGTACACCTGAAACTAACACAACATTGTAAATCGACTATATGTCAATAAAACAAGTTAAAAAACAGGCAATTTAGTCAAAATCCTGTTCTGTATTCTAAAAATATGCTTAGCATATTGTTCAAACTGAACAATTACAGAATTTTGTTTTAAAGAAAAGATATATTAAAGAATAATTAAAAGACCATGAACATCAATACTACTACGTGAAATTAAATAATACCCCATATAAATGTTTATTCCAATATCAAATTTAGAGTATGAAAGATTCCTTTGGGAACAGAAGTGACACTACTTCGAGGAAAATTTTCAGTTCATAAAGTAAAGAAATTACTTGTGAGGTATAATTTATTGGCAGAAAATGAGAGTATTTGAAAGTTTTTTTAAAACATGAATAACAGGTCCTCTTCTTTTTCTAGTTCTACCTTTTTAATTTTATGTAAAACCAGCTCCCTCTAGTGGTGACGATCATGTTTTTCACCAAAAAAGAAAGAGGCTTTCTTGACTAAGTACGTAAAACTCTCTGGAATCGAATCTCAAAACATACCTGAGGAGATCAACTTTTATTGAGAAGAAGGTAAAAATTCTAACAACCTCCTAAGTCATTTTTTAACAGTCTTTTTAAATTTAACACTATGTCAAAAACATGGTAATATAGGGAATGACCTTGGTGTCTTCTAATTCAACTTATTCTGTTTTCTCCTGGAAAAGTCAGGCCCAGACAACTGAATGGACACTTTCATATTTGATAGGAATCAGTTTACAGCTTTAAAAAATCCAACTAAGAAGTTTATGATTCAGACTAAAGATATGAATTTTTAAATGCTAATTTCTATACCTAGACATAAATATAGTCATTTTAATCTGTATTTTTTTAACATCCAGTTGCTTTCTTTGATATTGCAGAGCATAAAAACTAAATGTGTAACGTTAGCAATGTAAAACATCAGACAGCTGTTGAAAAATGAACTCCTCGCTGGAACTTCGCAGTTCTGCTATGGTCGGTATGATGTAGACCAGCAGTTGGTAAATTTTTCTGCAAAAAAGGGCCAACTAGTAAATATTTCCAGCTTTACAGACCATATGGTCTCTGTTGCAACTATTCAAATCTGCTATTGTAGCACGAAGGCAGCCAGAGACAACACAGAGATGAATGAGTGTGGCTGTGTTCTGTTAGAAGATAACTTTCAGAAAAAGGTAAACTCATGACTCTTACATAGATATAAGAATAAACACACTTAAGGATTTTATTCTACATATATGGGGGAATACAAATAGTTCAAAGGAAAGTCAAGAAGCAGCATTGTATATGGAGTAAATGAACTGAATTGCAAATGAAAGCAAAACTTTTTTTTTTCATGAAGGAATAAGAAGTCAATCAAAACTCTACTGGACAAGACAGGTTTGCATGTCTATCAGTCAATAAAGAGTTGCAAAATACCTCAAAGAAAATGAAAGTCTAGAGTCTGATAACCCAAAAGGATGTGCAGTACATAAACAATGTGTATTTTCAATTAACCAAAATATTTTTCTAGTTTTAATAAATTTTTATAGACACTGAAATCTGAATTTTATATAATTTTCACATCATAAAATATTATAGTTATTTTGATTTTTTCACTATTTAAAAATGTAAAAACAAGTTTTAGTTTATAGCTAATAAAAAAAAATTAGTGAACTGGATTTGAGCTCTGAATGGTAGTTTGCTGAGCCCTGAACCTGTGATGCTAAGACTGCAATTTCTCAAATAAGAAAAGGTGAAGTATGTCATAAAGCAAACAAAAGTATAAAAAACAAAGCCTACAAACATAGTTTTGAATAAGTCATATTTCTGATACCTTTAGGTCCAACTTGTAGGCAACAGTAAGATGTTTCAAAAGCAGGCTAGTCATATTTATTGCTAACTTTCAAAACATTTTGTCTATTGGCATGGAGAGAGAGATGGAAAGGGAGAAGGGGGGGTGATGTGTGTGTGTGTGTGTCTTTCCTACTCTCTGCTGAAAGGACCTAGGTGCAATGACATTTCAGTAGCAATGAGATTACTTAATGCCTACATCTTGGTTTCTAAATACCATTCTCCACTGAAAGGAGCCACTCCTTGGAGAAGTGGCTGAGTGCAGGGTGGGGCTGATAAAACACAAGATGAGCCTGAAACATCTTTTTATGTAAGTAAGGAGTAAGATAATAATTTTAAAAATAATGGCAAAAGGTCAAAGGACTGAAGAGCCAGTTTAAAGGGGCTCCCACTGGCTAGTGACAAAGTTGAGCAAAATGATGATTATAAAAATTATAACCATTTAATAACATTTGAATCTATGAGTTCATACAAATATAAACAAACAAATAAGTATGTAATTTGGGGAAAATGTAAACCTCTTCCATACAGTAGAATGCCAACTAATAAATGCAAAAGTAATGATAGAATTAGAAAATCATCATTTGTCAAACAGTATAATTGATTCAAGCAAGAATCATCATTGCATGCTAAACTAGTAAGAGGAAATTTGATAATAAACAGGATATGTACATGGTCATAAAGTATCTTTTCATAAATTAATAATTACAAATAGAAAAACAGCAACTACAGCAGAGAAACTTAGGAGACACCACCTTAACCAAATGATTAACATTAACATTAGCAGAAATGAGACAGAGAGATATCATGAATCTCAATATAACCTGACAGGATGCATGGAGAAGGACATTATATTGTTTCTCTAGTACTCTTGCCAAAAATTTATAACCTGAATTTTAAACATAAGGAAACATTAGACAAGCTCAAATTAAAGAATATTCTACAAAATACTTGCCCTTCATTCTTTAAAGGTATCATGTCATGAAAGTCAAAGAAATACTGAGAAACTGTTCCAGACTGAAGGAGACCAAAGACACATGGACATTTGTGATCCTGGATTGGATCTTGGACCATAAGGTTATTTTTCAATTTTTCTAATAAAAGCATTCACAAAAAGTTATGAAAACTGAATAAGTCTATAGATTAGATAATAGTACTGTATCAATAATAATTTCCTGATTTTGGAGATTTGTAAAGAGGCTATTTAAGAGATATTCTTACTGATAGGAAAAGAGGTATTGTGTGTACAATTTACTCTCAAAAGAACAGAGAAATGTTTTTATATATGTATATAAATACACACACACATATACATAAAAACATACATACATTCACATATACAAAGAGAGAAGAAAGAATGAGAAAGCAAGTGTGATAACATGTTAACATTTGAACCTGAGTGAAGTTATATGGCAATTTTCTGGACAATTTATGAAAATTTTTGCAAGTATGAAAACATTTATTTTTAAAAAGTGTTTTAAAAGTCTTTTTTTTTTGACTTGAATGTTCAGATGGAACATTCTCAGCTGCAAATTGGCAGATGACCTGACTAAAGCAGTGCAAATAACAGAGATTTTTTTTAAATTTCATAAATCAAGAATTCCAGAGGAAGAATAGATCCAGGGCTGGACAATCTTGTGCTTTTTTTGCCATTGTGACATTTATTCAGAAACAATTCTACAGAGACAGAAGAAACTAAGTGTTCAAACTTCTGATTTTAAAATTTCAGTTGTATTCAGTTGCTTCATAAAGGTATAATTTGTGTGTTATAGCACATTAATATCATCCAGGACCCAGCTCCCTCTATCTTTCTATTCTGTCAGCAACATCCCCATGTTCACAATTTTGCTATAGCAGTTCCAGGCATCATCTGTTCTCACAGATATAGACAATTCCACTAGGTCCCCAACAGACTTCCTTTACATGTCATTGGTGAGGACTGCATCACACATCCAGGCTGAAACCAATCGCTTCAAAGAAGGGAATTATCACAATTGCCTTAGACCAAAATTGACGCCTAAAGCTAAGAAGGCAGGCATGAAACCCATGACTTCCCAATAACTGCATTCTATTAGCAAGAAAGAAGTGGGAAGATGAGGAGAGTTGGACAGATCTCTTTGAACACCCCTTAATTCATCCATAAAGCATAATATTTATCATTGTGTTTATCTTATACTAACTCTCAGTCTAAATCAGTTTGTTTTGCCTTTTCTTAGTGTTGAAATAGATCAATTACATACCAGATGAAGAAGCTGTTTTTCAATTAAGAGGCAGATTGTACAAATTATAATAGCCTTTTTGGGAAGTCTAGTTTTGTTGGGGGAGGGGTGGTGACTGTTTATTTGCTTGCTTGCCTTGCTAATGACATAATTCATTAATGTTTAATTCATTTAAGTTAAATACTGTAGGATTCTACTCTGCCCTAATCTATTTTAATAGATTGTGAACTTACCCATAATTAGTAAACACAGTGTGTGTGTGAGGACAGTCTTGGTGGGGGCAGGGGAGGTTTGCTAAGGAGGAGACATCTAAATTGAAAGCTGAAGGATGATTAAAAGTTGGGAGGCTTGGGTAATCAGTAACTGTAAAGGTCAAGACATGAGACTGAGCATGGAATACTAGGGAGATTAATAGACCTAAAAGCTGGTGATTATAGAGCTCAGTAAGGCCACAATAAGAGTGTGCTAGGCAAAGGGATCTGAATTTTTTATTTTTTATTTTTGAGAGAGAAAGGGGAAATCACTGATGTGTTTAATGTAGGGAAAACTATGATCAAATATTTGCTTTAAGAAAACATTCTGGCTCTAGCAGGGGAAATGATATAAGGTGGGGAGGGTGTCTTAGATCAAGCTGCTAAAGCAAAATGCCATACACTAAATGGCTTAACTAATAGACATGTATTTCTCACAGTTCTGGAGGCCAGGATGTCTAAGATCAAGGTTTCAGCATATTCAGTTCTTAGTGACAGCCCTCTTCCTGACTTGCAGATAGCTCTTTTTCACTATATTCTCACATGGTGGAGAAAGGAAACTTTGGTGTCTCTTTCTTTTCTTATAAGGGCAATAATTCCATCATGGGGAATCCAAGCTCATGACCTCATCTAAACCAAATTATCTCCCAAAGATTCCACCATCACATTGGGAGTTAGGGTTTCAACATATGAATTCTGGAGGGGACACAATTCAGTCCACAGCAGGGGGCAAGACCAGAAGACAGGATATCTCTTTGGAAACTATATATTCAGGTGAGAACCATAGCAGCCCAACTAATGCAAGGATGGTAGAGACGGAGAGCAAGAGGGTCAGATGTAGGGAAGAGTCCTTTTTAAGGACTGAAAGACTGTGAATACTTTAATTCCTGTTGAAAAGGATCTAATTAGAGAGAGAAGTTTAAAGTAAAAGAGAGACAGAGGATGGCTCACTGGAGATCACTGGAAAACTGGGAGTGTGTGGGTCCAGGCTTTGGAGGAGGACTCAGCCTTAGACAGGAGTGACAAAAGGAAAGAATAAAAGGATTACCAGGGATCTGGCTAGTTTGCAGGTGTGATGAGAGATGGTTATTTACATTCCACAAACGTTTTTAGCACTTGTGATATGTTGAGCACTGTTGTAGGAGCTGGGGCTATATCAGGAAACAAAAATACTTTCTGTAATCCAGGTTTGCAAACTAATAAAGAGGGACAAACATTAAATGATATATATGAGAAAAATACATACTTTGTTAGATGGTATAAGTGCTCGGAGAAAAATAAATCAAGGAAATGGAATGGGCTTACAATTTGAAATGGCGTCATGAATGGCCTCTTTGAAATGGAACAATTGGAACAATAAAGTGAATGAGAAACTTATGACGTTATCTAGAGGAAGGGAATTCCAGGAAGAGGAACAAGAAGTGCACAGACCCTGAGGTGTGAATATTCTTGGCCTACTGGTGGTGGAAAAATGAGACCAGTGTGGAGTTTGTGAGGGGAAGAATGGTGGAAATACCCTCAGAGAGGTAATGAGGGTGAGGGCACCAGATCGAATGGACATTGTAATACTGGAGTTTTCATAGAATGAAAGGAAGGATCATTCTGGCTGTTGTGTTGATAATGGACCACAGGGATTGAAAATAGGAGCATCTGACAACTCTTGCAACACTCCAGGTGAAAGACGGTAGACCAGGTGGTAGCAGCAGAGGTAGGAGGAAAAGTCAGATTCTGATAATGGATTCTCTTTCTTGGTTATTTATGATGTTAAATCATTTTCTCAAAATCTGATAAACATGTAAAGGTGCATTAAGAGGAGGGTTAAATAGAGAACATTTAAATAGCAATTACAGACAAAGGGAGAGAAAATTGACCAGGGGAAAAAAGGAAAGAATTGAGGACAACATTGGGAACTCAGTTGAGGTTTGAGACCCTGGATTATGATTGAAGATGCTCATTTTATAGTTAACATCAAAATCATTTCAAATAGTTTATTTATGGCTCTTTTTTGGGGAAATTCTTATTAATTAAAATTCAAGTTCAAATCAGAGATTGACCTTCACATTCTGTATAATAAAAAAAGTTTTCTAGCCTCATTACTAATACAAAATGCTGTTGAACACCTATGCTTAACCTAAAGAAAATACTAAAAGATGTAACCGCTAGTTCATGGGTCTGTGTCTAAGTGTGTCTATAAAGTCTGTGTGTTTATATTCTACTCAACTTTCAACTGTCATTGGCAGGACATGGAAACTGTTAGCAATTAGTTATCATCACTGCCTAAGTTCTTTATGATTCCTATTGCATAGTACTAGATGCTAGTATACAGTGATGAACTAGGATCCCTGACATCTCTGAGCTTACAATTTAGCAGCAAAAATAGGAAATTTAACAAAGATAAGCAGTTAAAACAAACTTGAATATCATAAGGCAAGTGGGTGGCCTACAGGGTAGCAGGGCCTAACATAACATAATGATCCAGAAAAGCCTCCATAAGCTAAAGACACTAAATCTGCCACCTGAAGAATAAACAGGAATTAATCAGACAAAGCTAACATTATAGAAAATTTATGACTCCTTTCTGCTATGACACAGGTCTCATATTTAGCAGATAAACACCACTACAGCTGTACTGATTATTAAAATACTGAAATCACAGGATCACAATGCCTTATCTAAAATTTCTAAAGCAAAATTTTCTGAAAATAAGAGTCCTATGTAAATTATTTGGCAGCAAATAATTGAACAGATATGAGATTACTGATAATCTTTATTTTTCCCACTTGGGGTGAATATTATTCATTTTGTTGCAGAAATGGTAATAAGTTTGATTACTAGATGCTGTTTCCAGATGCTGCTGGGCTGAGGGTACACATAATATACATCATATTATCTTTTATTTCTTTAACATTGTTATTATGGGAAATTTCAAATTCATTTAAAAAGGGATATAATATTATAATTAACTCCCATGTACTCATCACACAGCTTTAACAATTCTCAGCTAATGGCCGATTTTGTTTCATCTATACCATGACTTAATTCCTCTTTATTATGTTGTTTTGAAGGAAATCTAAATCTTCATGTTAACAATAATTCCTTAACATCGCCATATGGCCAATTGTTTCAAGAATTTCATAGTTTAATTTTTACAATTTATTATTAGAGTCAAGATTCAGACAAAGTCCAAATAACTGTCATTGGTTGATTTGTCTGAAGTCTTTTTCAAACAATAATTTCCTCTCCATCTTTTTAAAAAACCTTTTAGGTATTTATTGAAGAAATCTAAACATTTGTCTCAGAGTGTTCCACAGCCAAAGTCTGTAGATTGTGTATCTTCATAGTGAAGTTTAACATGTTCCTTGGACCTCTGTATTTTCTATAAATTGGTGGTTGAACATAGAAGCCATTGTATCATTACAAAACTTGAAAAATTCTAAATTCTGAAACACATCTGGCTCCAAAGAGTTCAGACTAAGGATTATGGGCCTATACTTTTGTACACTAGCAAATTACTTCGGCTGCAAGGCCCTGGAAAACCTACCTGTTCTCCACAGTTCCCAGAACATCCAAATATCTAGTAACTAGTTAGTGGCTATGCCAGGAGGAGACCTCTAGGACCTAGCAGCTCTGAGGCCAGATTCTGTTCTGATAATCAGTGCCCCTGAAGCACCAGTTGTCATATTTTTAATATCTCCACTGAAATCCTTTTCAGAAACATATTATTCTGTTACTTCCTCCTTTTTTTAAAATCATAATTGAGACCTATTTCATATACCATAAAATTCTCCCATTTAAAATGTACAGTTCAATGGTTTTTAGTATATGCATAGAGTTGTACAACAATAATCACAATCTAACTTTAAAACATTTTCATCACCCCAGAAAGAAATTCTGTACCCATAGGTGTCACTCCCCACCCCCACCCCTAAAACCTAAACAACCACTAACCAACCACTATAGTATAGTATAGATAGTATACTGTCTTTAGAGCTTTGCCCAATCTGAACATTTTATATAAATGAAATCATACAAAACATGGTCTTTAGTAAGTATGAAATGGTATCCCACTGTGGGTTTGATTTGTATTTCCCTAGTGACTAAAGACAATGAGTACTTTTTTATGTGCCTGTTGGCCAACTGCATATCTTCTTCAGAGAAACGTCTCTTCAAATCCTTTGTCCAATATTTAATTGGGCTACTTTTCTTTTTTACTGTTGAGTTTTCAGAGTTCTTTATATACATCTGGATACAAACCTCTTATTAGATATTTGATTTGAAAATATGTTCTCTCATTGTATAAACTGTTTTCACATTATTGATAGTTCTTCTGAAGCACAAAGTTTTTAATTTGATAAAGTTCAATTTATCTGTTTTTTCTTTGTCACTTGTGTTTTAAGTGTCATACCTAAGAAACAATTGCCTAACTCAAAGTCACACAGTTTTACTCCTCTGTTTCTTCTAAGAGTTTTACAGATTTTTGTTGAGTTACTTTTTGTATATAATATGAGGTAGAAGGTCCAACTCCATTCTTTTGCATATGATTATATATTTGTCCCAGAACCATCTGTTGGAAAGCCTATTTTTCCTCATTCATTTTCTTGGAATCCTTGACAAGAATCAATTTTCCATAAATGTCAAGGTTTATTCCTGGACTTTCAATTCTGTTCTATTGATCTGTATGTCTATGCAGTGCTATACTGTCTTGATAATTCTATGTTTACAGTAAGTTTCGAATTGGGAAATGTGAGTGCTCCAACTTTATTCTTCTTTTAGATCATTTTGGTTATTCTGTGTGCCTTGATTTTTAATATAAAATTTAAAATCAGCTTCTCTATTTCTGAAAATAGGCATCTAGAATTTTCATAGGGATTATGTTGGATATGAAGATCAATTTGGGGAGTATTGCCATTTTAATGATATTAAGTTTCAATTTCATTCAACAGTGTTTTGTAGTTTTTGGTATGCAAACTTTGTACTTCTCTCCTTATTCTTAAGTACTTTATCCTTTTTTATGCTATTGTAAATGGCATTATTTCTTCAAGTATTTTTTCTGTCCTTTCCTCTCTCTTCTCTCCTGGTACTCCTGTTACATGTATGCTGGTATGTTGGTACATTTAATGGTATCTCACATTTCTCTGAGGCTCTCTTTATTTTTCTTCATTCTATTTTCTTTCTGCTTTTCAGATTGCCTAATCTTTTTGATCTTTCTTAAAGAATCATGATTCTTCTGCATGGTCAAATCTACTCTTGAGCCTCTATAGTGAATTTTTCATTTTGGCTATTATATTTTTCTACTCCATAAATGGCTGACTTCAAGCTACTGACATGATAAAAGCAGACTTGCACAATTCCTAAAAATTTAACAACCAGCTCTTTGGAGGCAGTACAAGCCAGTTCTGGCACACCAGTTATTCTCACCATGTTTGAGGAGAGATTACACTGCGTCAGACACTTTCCCCTGAAGTGCTGTGGGAAATTTTTCCTGTAAGGTCTTATTGTTCTCTCTGATTTTATGCTAAATTCCTGCAATTTTCTGCTATCAGTGCAGTAATCCAAAGCCTGTCAGTGGTAGGGAGGAAGCCAGGGTCTTAAGTTATGTGGTTTTGTTTTTTCCCCTTGAATTGGGTGAGGATACAAAGAGTAAAGGCCACTATCTGTTTGGTTGGTTCCTCCATTGCATGCAGGGAGCTGCCTTGCCCTAACTCACCTCCTAACGGACAGTAACGCCTGCGGTATCAGAGAGAAGTTCCTTTACATAGCTCAGTGAGAAGATGCTTGAGAGAGAAAATTGCCACCTACAGGGTTTTTATTTGGTTTGTATAGCTCTCTTCCTGGGAGTTAGTATCTCTCATCTATCACTTGGCCTGCACTTACCCCAATCCCTTCTCACTCACATTAGGAAAGTTGCAAGTCCAGGACCTGATGGCTTCACAGGTGAATTCTATCAAACATTTAGAGAACAGTTAACATCTATCCTTCTGAAACTATTCTAAAAAATTGCAGAGTAAGGAATACTCCCAAACTCATTCTATGAGGCCACCATCACCCTGATACCAAAACCAAACAAAGACACCACAAAAAAGAAAATTATAGGCCAATATCACTGATGAACATAGACGCAAAAATCCTCAACAAAGTACTAGCAAAAAGAATCCAACAACACATTAAAAGGATCATACACCAAGATCAAGTGGGATTTATCCCAGGGATGCAAGGATTTTTCAATATCTGCAAATCAATCAGTGTGATACACCACATCAACAAATTGAAGAATAAAAACCATACGATCATTTCAACAGATGCAGAACAGGCTTTTGACAAAACAACATATTTTATGATAAAAACTCTCCAGAAAGTGGGCATAGAGGGAACCTACCTCAACATAATAAAGGCCATATAAGACAAACCCACAGCAAACATCATTCTTAATCGTGAAAAAGTGAAAGCATTTCCTCTAAGGTAAGAAACAACACAAGGATGTCCACTCTCGCCACTATTATTCAACATAGTTTTGGAAGTCCTACCCATGGCAATCAAAGAAGAAAAAGAAATAAAAGGAATCCAAATTGGAAAAGAAGAAATAAAACTGTCACTGTTTGCAGATGACATGATACTATATATAGAAAACCCTAAAGATGCTACCAGAAAACTACAAGAGCTCATCAATGAATTTGGTAAAGTTGCAGGATACAAAATTAATACACGGAAATCTCTTGTATACTACTTTCTTAACCCCAATTGTCTGGTCAAACCTGCATTATATTAGCAGATATCCTGAATGTTTGTGGCATGTAGATGGTACACTGCTCTCTTTTTGTTTATTGTTTGTTTTTTGTTTTTTTTATAATTATTATTTTTTGTTGGAGTGTAATTGCTTTACAATGTTGTGTTAGTTTCTGCTGTACAATGAAGCAAATCAGCTATATGTATACCTATATCCTGTCCCTCTTGGACCTCCCTCCCACCCCATCCCACCCATCTAGGTCATCACAGAGCACCGAGCTGAGCTTCCTGTGCTTTATAGCAGGTTCCCATTAGCTATCTATTTTACACATGGTAATGTATATATGCCAGTCCTAATCTCCCAATTCGTCTCACCCTCACCTTCCCCCCATCCCCCATGTCCACATATCTGTTCTTTACATCTGCATCTCTCTCTATTCCTGCCCTGGAAGTAGGTTCATCTGTACCATTTTTCTACATTCCACATATATGCTGTAAGGTTCTATTGATGCTATAGACTTTCTGTTACTTGTACTTTTCCTTATCATTTCAGTCAACTCTTGGAGAGAAAGGGGAGAGTTTTCTTTCATAAATTTTTCATGGTTTTTGCTACCTCTATCATCAATAAGCATTGTGATAAAGAATCCACAATGTTATAGTTGGAAGAATTAAAGGTCATTTCATACAAAGTCTTATTTTATAATACAGAAACTGAGGCCCACAGCAAGGAAAGTGCCTTAATTAAAGATTGAACCTATCTGTTTCACTGCCTGGCCCAGCACTTTATCAACACAGAGCAGTATCCAGGTCTTGCTGAAATGGTAAGCTTTTCCTATTGGAATTCAGTATTATACTTCTCTCTTCAACCTACATGAGAAACTATCACATTTTAAAGTTTTCCTACAAATAATCCTGTTCTTAGCTTGAATTAATTTGCCAGATTTCAAATCTAAACACAACTTTATCATTACAGTGTTTAACTCTTTGGAAATAGATGGTCATATCATAAATGTTCATACAACTTCAATTATATGAATAGGTCAATGATGTCTTAATGATATTATTTTGTATATCTAAACTAATTAGTTTCTTTCTGCAATTACATAGACAGAAGAATGGTTAAATGTATGGTTTTTGAAAAGGTGTGAGAAAATCCAAATCCTTTCATCAAGGTAACCTCATTTTTTTTCATTAATCTTTTCTGAGATAAATATTAACTGATTAATTTGCTAGATTTTTAAATAGTTGCATTATTTGCTCAAGGTACAATTTTCATAATGAATTTACATTTATGCAATATGTTAAAAAGGAGAGATAGGGCTTCCCTGGTGGCGCAGTGGTAGAGAGCCCGCCTGCCGATGCAGGGGATGCGGGTTCGTGCCCCGGTCTGGGAAGATTCCACATGCTGCGGAGCAGCTGGGCCCATGAGCCATGGCCGCTGGGCCTGCGTGTCCGGAGCCTCTGATCTGCAACGGGAGAGGCCACAACAGCGAGAGGCCCGCGTACCGCAAAAAAAAAAAAAAAAGGAGAGATAAATAAAGGGCAGTAACTTCTATCACATAGAAAGTCCCATATTAAAACTATGCTTTTCACCAGAGAACAAACAGCAAAAGCAAGAATAACTACAATCCTGCAGCCTGTGGAACAAAAACCACATTCATAGAAAGACAGACAAGATCAAAAGGCAGAGGGCTTTGTACCAGATGAAGGAACAAGATAAAACCCCAGAAAAACAACCAAACAAAGTGGAGACGGGCAACCTTCCAGAAAAAGAATTCAGAATAATGATAGTGAAGATCATCCAGGCCTCGGAAAAAGAATGGAGGCAAAGATTGAGAAGATGAAACAATGTTTAACAAAGACCTAGAAGAATTAAAGAACAAAAAACCAGAGATGAACAATACAATAACTGAAATGAAAAATACACTAAAAGTAATCAATATAGCAGAATAACTGAGGCAGAAGAACGGATAAGTGACCTGGAAGACAGAATGGTGGGATTCACTGCCACGGAACAGAATAAAAAAAAGAATGAAAAGAAATGAAGACACCCTAAGAGACCTCTGGGATAACATTAAACACAACAACATTCACATTATAGGGGTCCCAGAAGGAGAGAAAAGGCCCAAGAAAATATTTAAAGGGATTATAGTCAAAAACTTCCCTAACATGGGAAAAGAAATAGCCACCCAAGACCAGGAAGCACAGACAGTCCCAGGCAGGATAAATGCAAGGAGAAACATGCTGAGACACATAGTAATCAAATTGACAAAAATTAAGACAAAGAAAAATTATTGAAAGCAGCAAGGGAAAAATGACAAGTAACACACAAGGGAACTCCCATAAGGTTAACAGCTGATTTCTCAGCAGACTCTACAAGCCAAAAGGGAGTGACATGACATATTTAAAGTGATGAAAGGGGAGAACCTACAACCAAGATGACTGTACCCAGCAAGGATCTCATTCAAATTCGATGGAGAAATCAAAAGCTTTACAGACAAGCAAAAGCTAAGAGAATTCAGCACCACCAAACCAGCTCTACAACAAATGCTAAAGGAACTTCTTTAGGCAGGAAACACAAGAGAAGGAAAGGACCTACAAAAAAAACCCAAAACAATTAAGAAAATGGTAACAGGAACATACATATGGATAATTACCTAAAACGTGAATGGATTAAATGTTCCAACCAAAAGACAGAGGTTTGCTGAATGGATACATAAACAAGACCCATATATATGCTGTTTACAAGAGACCCACTTCACACCTAGGGACACATACAGATTGAAAGTGAGGGGATGGAAAAAGATATTCCTTGCAAGTGGAAATCAAAAGAAAGCTAGAGTAGCAATACTCATATCAGATAAAATAGACTTTAAAATAAAGAATGTTATAAGAGACAAGGAAGGACACTACATAATGATCAAGGGATCAATCCACGAAGAAGATATAACAATTATAAATATATATGCTCCCAACATAGAAGCACCTCAATACATAAGACAACTGCTAACAGCTATAAAAGAGGAAATCGACAGTAACACAGTAATAGTGGGGACTTTAACACCTCACTTACACCAATGGACGGATCATCCAAAATGAAAATAAATAAAGAAACAGAAGCTTTAAGTGACACAATAGACCAGATATATTTAATTGATATTTATAGGACATTCCATCCAAAAACAGCAGATTACACTTTCTTCTCAAGTGCACACAGAACATTCTCCAGGATAGATCACATCTTGGGTCACAAATCAAGCCTCAGTAAATTTAAGAAAATTTAAATCATAACAAGCATCTTTTCTGACCACAATGCTATGAGATTAGGAATCAATTAAAGGGATAAAAACGTAAAAAACACAAACACATGGAGGCTAAACAATACATTACTAAATAACCAAGAGACCACTGAAGAAGTCAAAGAGGAAATCAGTAAATACCTAGAGACAAATGACAATGAAAACACGACGATCCAAAACCTATCCGATGCAGCAAAAGCAGTTCTAAGAGGGAAGTTTATAGCAATACAAGCCTACCGCCAGAATCAAGAAAAATCTCAAATAAAACAATCTAACCTTACACCTAAAGGAACTAGAGAAAGAAGAACAAACAAAACCCAAAGTTTTGTAGAAGGAAAGAAATCATAAAGATCAGAGCAGAAATAAATTAAATAGAAACAAAGAAAACAATAGCAAAGATCAATAAAACTAAAAGCTGGTTCTTTGAGAAGATAAATAAAATTGATAAACCATTAGCCAGACTCATCAAGAAAAAGAGCAAGAGGACTCAAATCATGGAATTAGAAATGAAAAAGGAGAAGTTACAACAGACACCGCCGAAATACAAAGCATCATAAGAGACTACTACAAGCAACTCTATGCCAATAAAATGGACAACCTGGAAGAAATGGACTAACTCTTAGAAAGGTATAACCTTCCAAGACTGAACCAGGAAGAAATAGAAAATATGAACAGGCCAATCACAAGTAATGAAATTGAAACTGTGATGAAAACTCTTACAACAAACAAAAGTCCAGGACCAGATGGCTTCACAGGTGAATTCTATCAAACATTTAGAGAAGGGATAACACCCATCTTTCTCAAACTCTTCCAAAAAATTGCAGAGGAAGGAACACTCCCAAACTCATTCTATGACACCACCATCACTCTGATACCAAAACCAGACAAAGATACTACAAAAAAAGAAAATTACAGACCAATATCACTGATGAATATAGATGCAAAAATCCTCGACAAAATACTAGCAAACAGAATCCAACAACACATTAAAAGGATCATACACCATGATCAAGTGGGATTTATCCCAGGGATGCAAGGATTCTTCAATATATGCAGATCAATCAATGTGATACACTATATTAACAAACTGAAGAATAAAAACCATATGATCATCTCAATAGATGCAGAAAAAGGTTTTGACAAAATTCAATGCCCATTTGTGATAAAAACTCTTCAGAAAGTGGGCAAAGAGGGAAACTACCTCAACATAATAAAGGCCATATATGACAAACCCACAGCAAACATCATTCTCAAGGGTGAAAAACTGAAAACATTTCCTCTAAGATCAGGAACAAGACAAGGATGTCCACTCGTGCCACTATTATTCAACATAGTTTTGGAAGTCCTAGCCACAGCAATCAGAGAAGAAAAAGAAATAAAAGGAATACAAATTGGAAAAGAAGAAGTAAAACTGTCACTGTTTGCCAATAGCATGAGACTATACATAGAGAATCCTAAAGATGCCACCAGAAAACTCCTAGAGCTAATCAATGAACTTGGTAAAGTAGCAGGATACAAAATTAATGCACAGAAATCTCTTGTATTTCTATATACCAGTGATGAAAAATCTGAAAGAGAAATTAAGGAAACACTCCCATTTACCACTGCAACAAAAAGAATAAAATACCTAGGAATAAACCTACCTAGGGAGACAAAAGACCTGTATGCAGAAAAGTATAAGACACTGATGAAAGAAATTAAAGATGATACAAACAGAGGGAGAGATATACCATGTTCTTGGATTGGAAGAATCAACATTGTGAAAATGACTATACTACCCAAAGCAATCTACAGTTTCAATGCAATCCCTATCAAATTACCAATGGCATTTTTTACAGAACTAGAACAAAATATCTTCAAATTTGTATGGAGACACAAAAGACCCCAAATAGCCAAAGCAGTCTTGAGGGGAAAAAATGGAGCTGGAGGAATCAGACTTCCTGATGTCAGACTATACTACAAAGCTCCAGTAATCAAGACAATATGGTACTGCCACAAAAACAGAGATATAGATCAATGGAACAGGATAGAAAGCCCAGAGATAAACCCACGCACATGTGGTCAACTAATCTATGACAAAGGAGGCAGGATATACAATGGAGAAAAGACAGTCTCTTCAGTAAGTGGTGCTGGGAAAACTGGACAGCTACATGTAAAGAATGAAATTAGAACACTCCCTAACACCATACACAAAAATAATCTCAAAATGGATTAGAGACCTAAATGTAAGACTGGACACTATAAAACTCTTAGAGGAAAACGTAGGAAGAACCCTCTTTGACATAAATCACAGCAAGATCTTTTTTGATCCACCTCCTAGAGTAATGGAAATAAAAACAAAAATAAATGAATGGGACCTAATGAAACTTAAAACCTTCTGCAAAGCAAAGGAAACTACAAATAAGACCAAAAGAAAACCCTCAGAATGGGAGAAAATATTTGCAAACAAATCAACGGACAAAGGATTAATCTCCAAAATATATAAACAGCTCATGAAGCTCAATATCAAAAAAACAAACAACCCAATCCAAAAATGGGCAGAAGACCTAAATAGACATTTCTCCAAAGAAGACATACAGATGGCCAAGAAGTACATGTAAAGCTGCTCAACATCACTAATTATTAGAGAAATGCAAGTCAAAACTACAATGAGGTACCACCTCACACCAGTTACAATGGGCACCATCAGAAAATCTAAAAAACAACAAATGTTGGAGAGGGTGTGGAGAAAAGGGAACCCTCTTGCACTGTTGGTGGGAATGTAAATTGATACAGCCACTATGGAGAACAGTATGGAGGTTCCCTAAAGAACTAAAAATAGAATTACCATATGATCCAGCAATCTCACTTCTGGGCATATACCCAGAGAAAACCATAATTCAAAAAGACACATGCACCCCAATGTTCATTGCAGCACTATTTACAACAGCCAGGTCATGGAAGCAACCTAAATGCCCATAGACAGATGAATGGATAAAGAAGATGTGGTACATGTATACAATGGAATATTAGCCGTAAAAAGGAATGAAATTGGGTCATTTGTAGACACGTGGATGAATCTAGAGACTGTCATAGAGTGAAGTAAGTCAGAAAGAGAAAAACAAATATCGTATGTTAACGTATATATGTGGAACCTAGAAAAATGGTACAGATGAACCGGTTTGCATGGCAGAAATTGAGACACAGATGTAGAAAACAAACGTATGGATACCAAGGGGGGAAAGCGGTGGGGAGTGGTGGTGGTACTTGTGGTGAACTGGGAGATTGGGATTGACATATATACACTAATATGTATAAAATGGATAACTAATAAGAACCTGTTGTATAAAAATAAATAAAATTCAGAAAAAAAACCCAACAAAACTATGCTTTTAGACTTCCTACTGAATCTAAGGCCAAACCTCAATTACCTATGCTGATGATATATGGTGGGCAAAATATTACTAAATTTCTTATTGGAGACAGGTTATTTTGGTTTGGTTTTTTAACCTTAATCATTTGTTTCAAAGTCCTCCACACTGAATATTTTGTGAGAACAGTGAAAATTGCAGATTAGACTGATTAATGTTTGACTTCATGATTCTCTCCCTTTTCATCAAATGACAGAAGTGTTCATAAAGGGGTGTCATGGAGGAGTGAATGGAGAAGAACAAGAGTCATAGGATTTGCTAATCAGGCTTAAGTAATGGAAGCTTGATTGCATTTGAAAGCTGATGTAATGATGCAGAAATAGGAAAGGTGATTTTTTTTTTTAAAGAATGTTGAATTGGAAAATACAAAGAGAGATATTCTTTCTGGCAAAATAAAGCTAAAAATAAGTATATCTTAGTTAGATCCTTATTTTTAGCTTTATTTTGCCTAAAACACAACTATTTCTGATGAAATTTTTGAAAAGTTCAGTCTATGTAATACACACTGGAGTATATAAATAGATTGACTTTTAGGGCCTTTGGGCAGCATATTATGGATTGAATTATCTGTGATTTGCTTTCTTTCCTCTAGTTATATTAAAGAAAGGAACTGTTTCATAGCAGCTCACATCTTTTCACAATTAATTCCAATTTGACAGACTATATTTAGGGCAATCAACTCAAGTCAGCTTGATTACTGACAAAAGACACTCAAGGAGGAAGTGTTAAATCAGAACTTTCATTCCAGAGAATAAATAAGGAATGGGAATATCCTTGGGAAAAAATAGCTTTATATTAGAATATAAACCTCCCATTCAATTCTCATAGCTTTTTTAATTTCCCTCCCTCCCTTCTTCCCTTCCTCTCTTTTGTTCACAGAGCCTTTGCATAGGTTTTTTTTTTTTAATAGATTTTTTTAGTGGGAAGGGGGTAAAATATGAAAAATGTAAAGAGTGATCACATGTCGTTTTGTTTTGAAAATGGTGAACCTGTCCACAATCAGGAAGGGTTTTTAATAAATGTTAGAAAGTTCATAGGCAAAGAGGGACTAAATGCCCATTTTAGCATATCAACAAAAATAAGACTGCTTTAAAAAAATTTACAACAGTTAGTGGCGATGTGAAAGTCCAGAGTGGCTTCCTATGAAGTTATTTATAGATGTGTCACTCTCCAAATTTTCGAGGAGTAATTCTGAACAGTCACACAGTCATCTGCTATGAGACCAAAATTAAAATAAAAGAGGAAAAAGCGAGCAAAAGGAAAGTTTTAGAAAGGGAACATTGGTAAACCTGTGAAATAAGAAGTCCATTGGAATCACCTTCAGACTCCAGAAAGTAAATTAATCTTTAGAAAACTCCATTGATAAAGAAAAGTGAAATATCCCCAATTTTTGCTTATCACCTAAAATTCAATACACACAAATATTATTCCATTGTTTTTCTCCCAATAATAAATTAATGAAATGAGCCAGTACCTGCCAACTGGACAAGAAATCTGGGAGGTCTTCCAGATTAATCCCTTCTCCTCATTCCCTCATTCCTCCCATTTCTTTCTTTCTTTTTTTTTTCTTTTAAGGAAAAAGTCCAACATATTTACTGCAAGTAGATGATAAATATAACTTCTCTATAAAGAGTTATTTAAATTAATTGAGAAAATTTCTGTCAGTCCAGTAGAAAAATAGGCAAGGACATGAATAGACAACGTAAGAAAACATGTGACCAAAACAAATGTATAAACATATATATATGAAGAAATGATAATGAAAGAAGTAAGGATTAAATCAATTCAAATTTTTCACTTATAAAATTACAAGTATTTTTTAAGACAGAAATTAATCCTGGTGAGGGTATGTTAAGATGGCAACTCTAACATATTGCTTTTTGTTTTGGGTTTTTTTTTTTTTCTTTCATGGAAAGGCATTTTATTTTAATGGTTCCATCGCTCTCCTGTACATTTTATTTTCTTAATATCGTTAAGATCTGCCCCAACCTCTTCATTCCCATTGTTTTGGTGTAGGCTTTCATCATTATCTGCCTGGATAATTGCAGTTCCCTTCTAAATCGCCTAGCTTTAGTCTCTGTACCTTACTGTCTACTTGTCACATGATCAGAAAAGTAACCTTTCTGAAAAACAGAAATAAGATCATATTAATATCCTGATTAAAGCATTCAACTGAACTCTTTGCATAATATGTAAGATCCTCCAGTATTTGGCTGTTTTCTCTTCAATTTTATCCTCCATTGCTTACCGCCTCTCAATATACCCTATTCTATCACATTAAACTATTTACAGTACTCCCTCTCAAAAATGTTCTTTCATGTTTCCATGCGTTTGAACATACTGTTCCTTGTACTTAGAGTCCTGCTCTCCCAGCCCCTCTTAGTAAACTCCCACATACTATTCAGGCCCATTCCAGGCTTTCTTCCTCTTGGAACACTTCCCTGGCCCTTCCTACACCACACACTCCTTTGTTCCACCACTGCACCTGGAGCACCTGTGATATATTCCTAGTCACAATGAGATGCAGTGACTTGTTTATAGATTTATCTCTTTCTAGACTATGGATTTCTAGAAAACATGCCTTTCCATCCTTATGTGTGGGCACCTTATGGTTACTCACTAATGCTGCAGGAATGAGTGAGTGAATGTTCTAATGATGCTAAGACACAGAGGTAATTAGAGATTTGTCCAAATATACTGCATGAATCAGGGGTAGGTCTAGGAATAGATTCTGGTGCCTCCAACTCCCTCCTATTCCTCAGATGCTCAGACCATGATTCACTGTTTCATTAACAAAAGAAGATGGAAAGATTTTAATTTTTCTTACATAAAATTACCCACCATAAGAAACTATCCACTGTATTCCACTGTCTGGCTTTTAGGAGTAAAAATGAATCTTGATGCTCTAGTTGCATTTTGGGGGAACATTCTTTCATCCTAGGCACAAATATGCCCAGAATAGGTTCCAGCAGCATTGGTATTTGAATAAAAGAACCAAACTAAAAAGGCTGTAAATAACTCAAAAATGAATTCATGCCAGCTATCAACTGCTGCCCATCTTTCTTCTTACTTTTCTTCTAAAGTAGCAGATTAAGCACTCCTTACTCTTTTTTGCCCTGAATTAAAAAGTTGTCTGTGTATTTTAGCTAAGATGTCCCTTGAGATTTCAAACGCAGGAATAAAACAAAAAACAAAACAATCCTTAATTAAAAGTGGTAGGTTGACATCTCCTTGCCCCATTAAATATGTTAATAATTTTGCATAATGTAACTCTATTTCTAAAATGACTTTGACTTTGAGAAATCTTTTACTAAAAAAAATTTCTGGGAAGCATTTATCATGTGATTAGCCCTGTTTTCAGACTACATATTATAAGTCAGCAAAATATATTTCCTCTTCTCATAAGTATAAATAAGGAAGACATTATAAACCTATAAAAGAATTAAACATTCACACAAGTTAAAAAATGCAAGAATTATTTGTAACTTTTATAAGCCTTATAAGCCTGCATTTCCTTGTACTTTGTCTCAGTGCATTATACACACATCTCACTTTTATAGCCTTGAAAAATAGTGCTGTTCTTTTAGGAGGTTTTCTTGTAGAAACAGCACAGAAGATTAGATAATATAGTGTATTACAAAATTTCCTAAATATCTTATTCTGATATTTCAGGTTCACTCCAGCATTTCACTGTCATGGCAGCTCTTCTATCACTACCCACAAAGTATCCTTGCCACCATATTTTCCTCCTTCCATTTCTCCTTCTCTGCCTGAGTTCTTTCCTCAGCCCCTCACCCTCACAGCACATGACCTTTTCCACTGGAGAACCCCCAGGAGCATGCTTTCAGTTCCCTGCTCTGATTGCTTGTCATTAAAAGAACAGCTTTACTCAAATTCAGGTGAATAAAATTCCCCACTCTGTTAAATATCACAAAGCAGAATATAATTGATTGCTTTAAGAGGAAAATAGAACTGTAGTGCTAAGAATTCATTGTTGAAAAATTACTCTGGATTGAACTGTTGAAGGAACATTTTGTGGAAGAGGAAAGAACCTGATCGGCCTGAGAAAGAAGGATAAGGCGTAGCTAAGATGAGGTAAGCAAGGAGAAGGCATTCTAGGTGAGATGAGCCTAAGTAATATCATGTGAGTCAGCAATGAATGTGGAGTTGGGGAGACAACTAGTTCTGATGGGTTGGAGAATCTGAAAAGGATAGTCATGGTAGATAATACTGAAAAGTTAGCTGTAAATCTAGAATGTCTAAGATGTTTACATTTCTATCCCTTAGGTCATCAGCAGGCATTGCAGGTGTTTGGGTGCTAACTGACATAATGGAGGTAATGTGATAAAGGAGGAATTGAAGAGGAGACACATGGGAGAGGGACATCCTGAAAGCAAGAGGAGTTGGCTTACATACAAAATGATGAGAGACAGTTGGGAGGTGTGGATAGAAATGGGAAAGAAGTGACTTCTGTCTTTTTATTCTTTCTACACACATTGGTGGTTTCACCAAGAAATCATTCAGCAGGCTCATTTAATAAATAAAGTATCAACAATAATTACTTAAGTCATTCATCCTTATAAGGATCCAAATATTAGGACAGACATCTATTATTTTCTTTTTTGGCATTCCCATTTCTACTTAAGGAAGAAACAAGAGACACAGAATGACTGACTTCATGATTAAATGAATATTTTAAAAAATTTTTAAAATAGAGAAAGACATACTGTTTGATATCACTTACATGTGGAATCTAAAAAATATAACAAACTAGTGAATATAACAGAAAAGAAGCAGACTCACAGATACAGAGAGCAAACTAGTGGTTACCAGTGGGGAGAGGGAAGATGGCAGGGGCAATATAGGGGCAGAGGATTAAGAGGTACAACTTAAGTATTAAATAAGCTACAAGGATATATTGTACAACATGGGGAATATAGCAAATATTTTATAATAACTATAAATGGAGTATAACCTTTAAAAATTGTGAATCACTATATTGTACACCTGTAATATATAATATTATACATCAACTATACTTCAATTAAAATTTTTTTCAAGTTTTCTTGATAAAGAAAAGTAGATGAAATTTTGAGACAGACATTAATCTAAGCCACTTTTTTTCAACACAAAATCATTTGTAATGAACATTATTTGTAATGTACTAAAAACATGTTTCAGTTCATTGAGTATTTGTGAAATGCCTGAGAATATTCAGTAATTTTTTTTAAATCTAAAACTTCATATTTTAACACTCTGGGAACAATAAGTCATTATTTCCTGTATCTTTTGATTCTGCTAAGTCATTCTAAAATAAGCCAGCCACAAGTATGGTAGATTCTTTAACATACTTAACGCAATTCAATAACAATTTTACTATGACAAGTGCTAATATACATTTCAAATATTTTGATTAAAAGTTTTAGGAGGATTTCTTTCATCTCTCCCAGTACTTCCCTAAAGACTCACTGGTTTAGTGACCAGCAATGCAGAAATTAAGCATTACTTCAGTGTCATATGAAAGGGAAATATTTTGCTTTCAACTAGAAAGCACATTATAATTCAGTCAGATGTGGGTGTGTATGCATAAGCAAGCATGAGTAAAGAGGAGAGAGACAGATTCTGAGAATTTTAGATTCCTTTTCAAATTAATGTCATCAAGTCCACTTATAAGAATAAAGTATAGAATACCTGGAGGTGTTATGCTCTGCTAGTCACAGGACAGTGCTAGAGCACCATTAAATGACCTGCTCTAAAACAGCTGAAAGAAATCATGCACCAGAGAATGACAATGTGCTTGAGCAAGCTTTGCCTTGCATGGTTGATTGAAAGAAATAACAGCACATGCTGGTAGAAATTATAGTAGAATACCAAATCTGCTTCATAATATCTCCAGATGTTAGGAACAGGATGATAAAGAGTGACAGAACTATCTTGTGCTGTAATTATTTTAATCTTTGCAGTGCTATTATAAAAGATTTCAATTTTGTTAAATTACCCTCTGCGTTTTAAAATTCCCTTTCAGCCAGCTCTTAACATTTCTACTAAATTGTTGCACAGCTGTTTCAGGGAGCATCCTCTTGAGCCAGTGGGAATGCAATATGTGGACAAGATCACATTTAACAACCCAGTTCTTCCTTGAAGTAAAAGCTAAATAACTGAGATGTGATTCTGAGTCCTTGAAAATGGGAAGACTTTGCAGTCAAATCCTTCTTTCATAGAATTTCAATAACTTTATGCACCACAATTCATTTTTATGACTTGAAGAGATGAAAAATATATGATTCCTATTTCTAAACAAAAACACTAAATCACCTCATAATCCAGAAGAATTCATGTCAGTAACTACAAGAACTGCAAGCCAGATTTTCGGACATCTAGATTCTGCTAGCGAAAATAATGTTCCTTCATCCAATTTAATCATCAGTTTTATAAGCATCACTTTATGATACTAAATTGAATTGAGCTTAACATTTGAAAGTGCTGAATAACATAATCAAGCATGATAATTTACTAAGTACTGGGAACCCTTTGAAGGATGGTATAATTGTATAGAATTTCTATGGAAATTGTGAGGTATTAAGGGAATCTATAGACACATTCCCCAGAGAAATGCAAATAAACACAGAACTCTACGTAGATACAATTTGAGGAGCGTAGGTTACAGGCTCCATCACAAGATCTTCAGCTATAAGGGTACTGTCCCTATAACACATGGATTGGGGTAATCCAGTGCAGTTTCTACAGGGTTCTGAGTTTACTACCAAGCTGGGTCACATCTCCTACCTTTCTCCAATGCCCATGTCAGATTGCCTCAACTCAATATCACACTTATTAAACTACAGATTAAAGGATAAATAAATATGAAACATTTCCTAGTATTTAAGAGGCTTTAATAAGATGTAAGAGCAATCAGGAACTTCCCTGGTGGCACAGTGGTTAAGAATCTGCCTGCCAATACAGGGGACATGGGTTCGAGCCCTGGTCCACAAGATCCCACATGCCGCAGAGCAACTAAGCCTGTGTGCCACAACTACTGAGCCTGTGCTCTAGAGCCTGCAAGCCACAACTACTGAACCTACATAACACAACTACTGAAGCCCACGCACCTAGAGCCTGTGCTCCACAACAAGAGAAGCCACTGCAGTGAGAAGCACACACACCACAACGAAGAGTAGCCCCCACTAGCCACAACTAAAGTAAGCCCACACACAGCAACAAAGACCTAATGCAGCCAAAAATAAATAAATAAATTTATTTTTAAAAACATGTAAGGGCAATCAAATTTGTGACCATGTCCATCCAGAAAGATTGCCAGTAAAGTCGGTAAGAAACTAAAAACCGTATTAAAGGAATTATTTTTCCAATTGGCCGTACTGGAATCTATAGAAAGATCCTAAGATATTATTTTGAATACTATACCTGGTAGTAAATATTAAGACCCCAAACCTAAAACGTTTTTAACAATGTAGAAGAATTATTTATTGAGATATTAATTTTTATGTTCTACATATAGCTTAGAAGAATTGAAAATATGAGATGTGAAAGGAACATGCTGGCTGATACAAAAGGTGTCTTGGTGATAAAATGTGTGGAGAATACATCAGTGCCCTGTAGGACCTCCCCAGGTGTTTTGGTACTGCATGAGACCCAGAGACTAGAGAGCCCACAATTGAACATTTTATCAACTCAGGGAGATAATGACTTGGAATTAAATTGTAGAAAATGAAAACATGTTTTGTTTAGTTTTTCCTTGCACACCTGAATTTCTGTCAAGGCATAACTTTTCTGATCACTCTGTTTACCTCTATGGTTGACTAAACTGAGCAACCTGTACCATCATCCACATAAAGTGCAAGCAAGCAGCTTGTAGGGCTCTAGAAGATGAACAGTCCTACATTCTCCCTTTCAGTACCCACAAGTCTTTTCCTACAAAGTGCTCTCCTGGTTCTATGCATTACATAAAGGGGTAATGTCAGAGTGACAGGGAACTCTAGTAAGATATTGCAATTCAAGAAATAGATCTGCAGAACAAGGGCACGAAGACAGCTCTTCTAGTTCCGGGCTCCTGGCCTGCTGTGAAGGAAAGGGCAGGAATCACCCCTTTTCAGGCTGGACAGACCTTCCTCTGCCTCACCTCAAAGGGCAATAGCATCAAATTCACACTTGAGAGGGTGCAGACCAGAGAGAACTGCACAATGCTTAAATTGACTCTTACTCCCTCTCTTGGACCCAGTACCTCATGTGTGACCCATTTACACCTCCAGCTCTTGCTACTGAGGGCCCCAACCTCTCTTGACTGCTCCTGAAATGGCCAGTACTCCAAAACTATTTTCTTTTATCCTTAATCTTTCCCCAAGTCCACAGCCATGAATCACAAAAACTACAATTTCTGTGGTGCATCTTAGCTAGGTTAAGAAAGAAGGACGAATAAACTAGTCTATTGTATGGGAATGGCTCCCAAGAGTACTTGGTAAACAAAAGGTGTTTTTACTGCTGATTTGTCAGGGAGTAGGGGTACCCTGTGAAGGGAAAGTGGGAGTGTCCAAGTGCATAGCCATGGGCTGAATACCCAAGACTTTGTCTTTGGACATCAGAATAGCTTTTTGTTCTACAGTCTCCCACCACTCATCCTGCCCTTAGCTGAAGAAGGTACCTCAAAGCCATGGTTTTTGCTCCTCTTTCCCGTTCCAGGAAGGCCTTACTTGAGTGGAACACCCTGGGTGGTATGGCTTAAACATATGGATTTTGAAAGTGTAAAGAGTGCCTAGGAATCTTCAGAATAGCATCCTTTTTGTTTATTCTTTTCTGCAAGATTATGTGAGGAAATTGTTTTGGCAAAGTAAAGGCCTTTTAGTAATTTAAATTAGCTGCTTACCATTTATTTCCAGTTACTATAGAACAAAATATAATTAAAACAAATATGATGGTCAAATTTCGAGTTTATTTGGTTGCTAAACTTTCTTTATATAATAATGTCTCAATTTGTTCACACTGAATGGCATTCCAATCAAAACCTCAAAAATCTAAAACATAACCATAGACTGCGATTCTAAATCTATTGGTAAGTTGGCTATTTGGAACTCAGCATGTATCTTCCCACAGAGCTGATGTTTCAGTAGGGTGAGCCCCCTAATTGCTCTGATTCAATACATAGTGAGTATTCAGGGTATAAGGGGGGACCTAAGGGGATGGCCCTGGTGTCTGGAAGGAAATACAAGAAGTCTAAGGAGCAAAGGGATTAAGGTTTAAGGAACCTGAAACATAATTCCAGATTTGGCCAGTAGTGATGACTTCATATAATAAAAGCTCAGAGTGTCTGTTACAGGACAGGCTTGGATTCATACTGAGAAGGCTAGGGTAGGTTTGATAAGAACCTAGAATTTTGGATTTAGGCATGTGGTATGGCAGGGTATGAAAACCCCAGGTGCTTTTAAACAGAGAACATACTTGCAATCTGGTTCCTGTAAACTAGAGGCCAGTATAGTATCAGTTTGTGGATTCAGGGTGACCAAGCTCCTTGCACAGGGAGTATGAACCAAGCAAGCATTGCTGAAAAAATTGTGAAATTGATGGGTCCACAGTAAATGCTTGTGCATCGGTTAGGATTGCTTCATAACAAACTCAATACCCAAATGTAATGTGGAAGCTAGCCATTACACTGGGTACTATGCCATATCATGGATTGATAAAATGGACTTATTGTCAGTGCACAGAATCAATCATCCATATCTGTGGTTCTTCCGTAGAGGCTTTTATAATTGCATCTATCTTGTTGCCTAGTTATGCCAAAACACAAATTTGTCAGAAATCAATTCGTAGATGAAATTGTATATTTCCTAACTTACTACAAGCTTCTGAAATAGAAATAGCGTCATTTAGGTTGAGTTAGTTTTTTCAGGAGGAAGTAAATGGGCTTTCATTATAGCAAAGGTATACTTGAAATATTTACAAGTTAGTCTTATCTGAGTAATGGAATAATAACTCTTCATAATGATTATGTGGTATAATGCATCCTAAAAGAGGTATTAGTTTAATGGTTTCCCATTTTTTATAATGTATTGAATCTTTTGCAATATCAATTTTTAATGCTAAATATAGTTTTCAAAAAATCAGAATTCCGGGGCCTCCCTGGTGGCGCAGTGGTTGAGAGTCCGCCTGCCGATGCAGGGGATACGGGTTCGTGCCCCGATCTGGGAGGATCCCATATGCCGCGGAGCGGCTGGGCCCGTGAGCCATGGCCGCTGGGCCTGCGCATCCGGAGCCTGTGCTCCGCAACGGGAGAGGCCGCAACAGTGAGAGGCCCGCATACCGCAAAAAGAAAAAAAAAAAAAATCAGAATTCCATTAAAATTCTAATTAACTTCATGTGCACTTAACATAATTATTTCCTTCCTTTGGAAAACAATTATTTGTTACTTATTGGAAACCCACTTGCCCTCAACTTCTCTTATTAAACAAGAATATGTTATTTTTTGATAACTTAATGAATTGACTATTTTTGTCTTAGTAGTTGTTATGGGTTGAACTGTGACCCCCTTAAAAGATATGTTGAAGTCCTAACCTCAAGTACCTCAAAACATCACCTTTTTGGGAAATAGGGTCTTTGCAGATGCAGTCAAGTTAAGAAGTCATTAGAGTGTACCCCAATCCAATATGACTAGTGTCCTTGTAAAAAGGGAAAACTTGGGCACAAACACAGACATGAAAAGAGGAAAGACAATGTAAAGAGACATAAGGAGAATACATTGTGAAGACGGAAGATTGAAATGATGAATCTACAAGCCAAGAAATGCTAAAGATTGCCAGCAAACCACCAGAAACTAAGAAGAGGCAAGAAGGTACTCCCCTATAGGTTTTAGAGTGAGAATAACACTGCCAACTCCTTGATTTTGGACTTCTAGCCTCCAGAATTGTGAGACAGTAAATTTCTGTTGTTTTAAGCCATCTAGTTAGTGGTACCTTGTTAAGGCAGGTCTAGGAAAATAATACACTAGTCAAGTTGAGATTTTTGTCAACTAAACAATGTCCCCGTATACTTTTCTTAGCAAAGACTCCATCTACATGCATTCCTTTACTTCTGGAGAGGAGCTCAAACAATATCCAGCTGGGAGCTGTCATACCACCTCTCTCTACCTTTCTGCCATTTTCTCCCATAGAGTTGCAACACAAGCAAATTACCAAGAAGGATCACACAACAAACAAAATCGGGATACCTAAGGCAAGGTTAAAATCATCTTGAAAGGAAAGAAATTAATTCTCCGAGGTCCTTGAGAACCACTTGGTGCAATGTACCAAATGGATAATAAAATAATTGTGAACAGGAAACTCAAAGAAATAAATCTTATAGTTTTAAAAGTAAATAGGATAGAGATGTTAAATGATATTTAAACCTTATCTATGTTTTAGATTTTCACATAGATAAAATATTCATGTTTTACTGTATAATTACAAAGTAATTTTAAAAGAGTGAATAGAACCTTCAGCTTTGCTGATATTATAATTTTTCACATTTAGACAAAGATTAATCAAAGAGAACATTCTATTAGCAGACTGGTCACATAGAGTTTAAACTGAAGAAGGGAGAAGAATGCAAAATGCTCTCCAAGGGCCCCTAGTCATCTTTATTTATTTAAGAGAATATCAAAACCATGCAAATTATCTCTTTGCCAACTAAGTATATCAATATTGAGTTATCAAGTCCTCATCTCCTTATTTGAGAGATAAGTGGGCTTCACCTATTCTCGCTGCCAAGTGCCCCCCTTCTCTCTCTCTGTGCTGGACCTGAAACAACATTTGAAGATGCGTCAATAGATTGGAGTAGAAAGCACTATTCCCCGTGAAGCAGAACCAGGATTGTGTTTAGAAGATGGCTTCCTAGTCTGTTTCCATGGAATATACTGCTGCCCTCACTCCTCACCATGCCATGGGTAAGGGACCAGGGTTTCATGTCACAGCTGTTAACACTGGTGGCTAGGCTCACAAAACCTCCCTATTCAGCCCCCAAAGTTTCTTCTGGGTCCTGAACAATGCCAAAAGCTTCATTGGAGGGTGTGTGTGGGGGGTCTGGCATCTGTCACTGCGGGCCTGGGGCTGCAGAGTGAGGGAAGGGTGATTATGTGTTTAAAATTTATTAAAAATAGCATGTCTACTCTCTCTCTTTTTCTGTCTTTCTCTTTCCTTCTCTCTCCTTACTCTTTGCTTCTTTCATCTTCTTTCTGACTGTGGAATAAAGCCTGAAGTCTCATTATCACAAACCAAGGAAGGTAAAGAGGGTAGGAGAACCAGGACCAGGACTGGATCTTATTCCTGATCAACTGGTCAGACACTGGGTGCAAAACTTAACACTGGTGGAGCACCTGGAGAGGCAAGGCACGGTGAAGAGAGAGCATAGATATACTGAGCACAACTGAAGAAAGTAGTTGGAACCTAGTAGGCGGTTTGGGATCCTAGCAGATGGGCAGAGCCCAAGTTGGGGTAATCTTGGGGCAGGAGCTACTAGTCATGGCCTGTGTGACTATCCTTAAGGAAATTAGAGCTCCACATACCAAAATTGGGTTCAGGGACACAGCTCCAGGCTGAAGAGAAGGAGAACTACAGTCTAAAAAAGAGAGAATGACAAAAACTTGGGGACAGGGATGAGATAAGAAGCTCACATCTGAGAAAGAAGACTTAAGGTACAGGAAGAGTTGCAGTTCAGCAAGCAGCACAAATAATCGTCGCTGGGGCACTTGGCTCTGAATCTGAATCTAACCGTCAACAGAGGAGTCTGGGAGTGGTCTGCTCTGAGACACTCATGCCACCGCATTAAGGAGGGCTAAACCTCACTTGATTGGAGATGGAAAGACTGAGGTGGTTAAGAATTCTTCACCCATGACTGGCTCAACATAGAAATTGGGATGAGATGGGGCTTATAGAAAAATGGCTCTAATGAAAGCCTTAGGGAAATAGAATCATGGGCAATGGCAACAGCCTGGGGAGTGATACTACATTTGGAAGATATCTCCTGATATTTCTTTATTTTTTATATTTATATTTATTATAGTTATAAATATAATTACTATATTTATTTATTTATATATTTATATAGTTTTTATATATTTATATTTATTTATTATATTATCATATATTTATTATATATATAATATATATTATATTATATATATTTATTATATATATTTATTATATATATTATATAAATATATTTATATATACTTATAAATATAATAAATTTATTATATTTATAAATATCTATATTTATTATATATTTATAATATTATATTATATTATATTTTATATTTATTTTTTGATTTTTTTATTCAGGAGATATTCAGATATCTCCTGAATTTTTTAAAATAGTGATACAAGTTTTTATTCTCAGCTAAAGTTTCTCATTTTATGACATTCATAAAACTTCTCTTTAGTATGAATTGTCTAGTACATTATGTAATATAATGGTGGGGTTTTTCCACACCCATTCTTTCTAGTTTAAAGATTTTGATTTACAGTATACTAGTCAGGTTTCCTCATTTATCTCTTATGGAACTACTTCTTTTAAAACTCTGATGCTTGGTAGTATATTTCACCTTTTATTTGAGCCTCCTACAGGAGTATCTAAATGGCTGTCTTCAATATCTACAATATCATCACCATTCTGGACTCAGCCTCTACATTACTCTGAAAGTTGCAACTATTTAAACAAGGATGGACTTTTGTGTTGCCATTCTTTAAAATAAATTTTTTGACCTAATAAAAATCTTGGTTAAAATTAGAAGCTAGGGCTTCCCTAGTGGTGCAGTGGTTGAGAATCTGCCTGCCAATGCAGGGGACATGGGTTTGAGCCCTGGTCTGGGAAGATCCCACATGCCGCGGAGCAACTAGGCCCGTGAGCCACAACTACTGAGCCTGCGCATCTGGAGCCTGTGCTCCACAACAAGAGAGGCCGCGATAGTGAGAGGCCCGCGTACCGCGATGAGGAGTGGCCCCCGCTTGCCGCAACTAGAGAAAGTCCTCGCACAGAAACGAAGACCCAACACAGCCAAAAATAAATAAATTAATAACAATCTCCTTTCTATGAATTTGAGCATCCTACCCACAATGAAAAAAAATTAGAAGCTAGATAACTTCTGTTTTGCTTGAATTACTTCCATACCCAACAAAATTTCAATAGTCAATAATTTTTCTCCAATTATTCATATAACTTTCTGGGACAGACTGGACTAATGAAAAACATTGTATCTCTATGGTGTTGGAAACCACAGTGGACTATGACTGCCTTTCTTCCTCCCACCCATATTCATTGGTCACAAAGAAAGCTCTGCAATTTCTCCTCCTTTCTACCAACACTAACAGTGCCTAACTCCAGCTTTCACTATCACTCACCTGAACATGTCACTCCTGACTAGTTTGTCTGCTTCCAGTTTCTTACATTTTAATCTCTACATATTCTGTTTACCTTTCTAAAACATATATGCATCAATATTTATTTCCTCTCCTTAAATAGTCACTAGTTTCTAATTGTCTACGAGACCAAAAACATACATCTTAGTGTGGCACAAAAACTCCTTAGAGTCTAGCCCTAACCAACTTATTTTTCCTGCTGCTTCTTTAATGTGACCTACTCTGGTCACATCAAAATACTTGCTCCGTGTTGGTATGCCGTGACTTTGTTTGGATTAACTTCTCTCCTTGAGAACTCTTTATCCCTCTTTTCTTATTACAAAGGTCCAGATCAAATGGCACCTCCTCAGGAAGGCCTGCCATGTCCTTCCCTTCCCTCTCTCCTCCCTCACCCAATCAAGTCATCCTTCATGTGTTCCCATGGTTCTTTGTATAGATCTCTCTTAATAGTATTCACTCTATCACATCAGTTATAATCCATACATCCTTTTCCTCCACTAGATCAGCTTCTGAAGATTAATTATGTAACATACCTTATTAATATTTGAGGATTTAATATTTAAAAGGTGCTTATCACCTGCTAGGTACTCAATATGTATTAATTAAATGAATAAAAAATAAATAAATTCACAAAGAACTTAATGCCATGATTGTGATAGTACTAGCCCTTTATCTTATTCTCATTCATGTTTAAATGAATTCAGGAGGATTTTTACAAAACAGACTTTAGGAGTTTTCATGATCTTCCACTGAGACAGCAATCTTAACAGTAGTAATAGAAACTGCCTTCATACATACATACATACATATATACATACATACATACAATTATTCTGCTGAAGGTGATAAAAAGTCAAACATAATAAGCGTTCACTAAAGGCTTACACAGTATTTCTGGAATCATTTATATACTTCACTGCATTGTGTAGATTTTTCATGTTGTTTGCTTTTAAATAACTTTGAATTGGTATGTCCATGGTAACCAGAACTGTGTACAAAGTCTAAGAAAATGTTACTGATTCTCTCCTTGAATTTCAAGAATCACTGCTCTGTGATGCTAAAAGCCTAAATTATTAGATTTTCCCTCTTTGAAAGTCTCTTTTAAAGGGAACCTTCTAATAATGAAATCATTTCTTATAAAACAGCAAAAATTACACAGCAGAGATTTTACATTTACAGTGGATAATCTATTAGCTTCAGTATCTTATTAGTTAAAAAATACCTCTCTTAGATTTAGTAAAATTTTCCCATTTAATTGCATTGTCTTGTAAAAAAAAAAGATGACGGGACCTTGATTTAAAAAGGGGTGATGAGGATTCATTTCATAGCCTGTCATACAATCTTTCAAGCTCAAATATACCAACCAGGATAACAAAGGCTGCAACAATGAAGATATGATTTTGGAAGGCCCTATAAATAAACAATTGAGCATAGTAAAACTGAGACATTTATTCCTTTTACCAGTGATACAGAGGGAAAATGGATGAAGAGTGGCCCCCGCTTGCTACAACTAGAGAAAGTCCTCACACAGAAACGAAGACCCAACACAGCCAAAAATAAATAAATAAATAAATATTTTTTTAAAAAAAGAACCTCTATCCATAATAATTACAGCACCATTGTAAGAAAAGATGGAAATAGGGAACCTGAAAATTCAACATTTCCCTAAATGTCAGTGGTCTTTTTTTCTCAAGAGTCACACCACAGAACTGTGGTCCCTTAATGTGAATGAGTAACATATACGTGTACTCTTTCTTTCACATCAAACTGCAATTGAGCTCTTGGTGCAAGGGTTACCAGGAGAGATACCCCTGCTCCTCTTCAACTTGACATGCATCAGTAGATGGGGATCCACCAAGGTCAAAGAGATCATGCAGGAATGTCAAGAACACCAACTCTGACTATCTAAACATATCTCTGCCACAAAGAACCTGCAGAGAAGACAAGATATGAGAAACGGTGCTATCCATTACATATGAAGGGTCCATGTGATCAGAACAGAAGGTGACTGCAAACCCGAATACTGAGGTCAATTTAACATATCCTCTGTGATAACCACTGATAAAAGATGAGAGATGTTACAGAGTAGGGGCAGCACTCTGAACAAAGAGAAGAGGAATGCAATCCAACACAGGTTCAAAATATCACCTCATGTTTACCCTGATTCTGCTGAGTTCACCTCCTCATTCCCTCAGTCCCTGGCCCCCTCTGAAGCCCTTCCGACAGGGTGATCTCTTTGAGAGGATGGCATTAAGATTACTGCCAAACCATTGAGCAGAAACTAGTCTGGCTGTATTTTAGGTTTTATTATAGAAGGCCAATTTATAGAATTATGGTTATATTATACACTTTCCTCTGATGAGCCATCATTTGCTGATCTATCCTGATTATAGAGTAATCACATTTGCTGCTTCTATTCCAAATGATTAGTGCTGGCTTTGTAACACAATACAGGGCTGTGATTGTCCTGAAACCACATTCATTATTAATCAAGGATGGCCACATGCCTGGATGACTCTATTCCAAAAGCATAAATAATCTATCAAGAATTGCCAAGGGGTGATTGTGCTTCCCCCTTTGTTGGAATTATTTATTTTAAGATTTTTTAGAGGCACTCAATTTCCTTCTTTTTAATAAAAAACATTTATTCTCCCACATGAGTCACCATTTTATAAATAACCTTCCTTTATGGTTAAAAATGGACCTAATACAGCTTATCTTCTCTCTCTGTATTATGTGCAATTTATGACTCAAAATGATTGAAAAATGGGTAAGAGCCTCATCCATGGGCAGACTGATCAACAGCTAGTGTACTGCATGTGCTTATATATTCTACTGAAATGATCCAAGGGCAGACATGAAATGTTGTCTATTATTAGAAATGACTTTCTGTTGTAGAGTGAGGCTTTAATGTGAATTAAAGTTAAAAAAAAAAAAAAACTTCCCTGGTAAAGTAAATTATGGTCTCAAAAGACTATAATCTTGGAATAACAGACTGAATCCTCGTTGTACGTACAGACGTGGTTTCTGGCAACCATGAGTTGCTTTCCAGGCAAACTTTCTTCTTCCAGAGAATTTGGTGTTTGATAGTCTCTTTAAGAAAGACCTTTCAGTTAACAATTTATAGACAAATAAGAATAAGGAATCTGAGCCTCTTTAGGCATTCTAGAATGATATATTCTTTGAAGGAAAAAACTGCAAGGTGTTCTTTAGTAAAGAAACAAGTTAAAATAACACAGTAAAATATATGCATAATTTTGTTTAAAAAAATAGAAGCTGAATAAAACCAACTACTTTTAAGTCATCTGTAGAAACAGCATCTGAAGTGAAACTTCTGCTCGACAAATCATCTGGGAAAAGGCTAGTTATTGTTTTAATTATTGTTGTTTTTTTTTTTTTTTTTTTGCAGTACGCGGGCCTCTCACTGCTGTGGCCTCTCCCGTTGCAGAGCACAGGCTCCGGACGTGCAGGCTCAGCGGCCATGGCTCACGGCACCAGCCGCTCTGCAGCATGTGGGATCTTCCCGGACCGGGGCACGAACCCATGTCCCCTGCATCAGCAGGCAGACTCTCAACCACTTCACCACCAGGGAAGCCCTTAATTATTGTTTTATTTTGTTAAATTCACCATGTGTTTTCTCATAAAAGTTTCTTTTCAAAGAAAGACTTTGAACTTTCCAATCACCTCATGCTCTCTTGAAATGAAAAGGAAAGTCAGGAGAATATTAATAATAGTGATAGTAAAAATAGTAATATATGATTTATAAAAGGAAAATAAGAATATATGATTTATTTTATTTATATTTAAAATATATAAAGTATTATGTAAAACCTCTTTTAAAATGATGGCATTACTCATTATAACTGCATGTTATTCTAGCAATTTGAGAAGCTTTATTCATAAGACTTAATATCACCAACCTTCCAATGCAATCAACACTAAGATAACTTCCTCTTTTGCTGAAATTAAGAATACTAACTTCTTCCACCTCTCACTAAAACAAGAAGAGGGCTATTAGAATGACTGGAACAGGATACAATTTTCATAAGCACACTATGTATTTACTGATGTATCAGATGTGCAGATACTTAATTTGTTTCTCTATATATGGACTTGGCTTCTATTTTGAGTTCCCAGCTCTACTTGAAGGTAGAAAAATGAATTTAGTCATTTTTAAGTCAACTATTTAAATTTACTATTCTCTTAGTCATTTAAGTTTTGAACTCAATCCTAGAGGATTTTTCCTGAGGCTGATTTTCAGCTGTGAGTGTATTCAGTGGTGCAAAATTAATGAGGAGAGCTAGTCATTTCTCAGTCTTGAACCTCCCCATATGGATCTACCGGGAGGCAGTATCTACCACCTGGCTTCCAGCTCATAGCCCATGCAGCCCCATCTGCCACCTCCAAGAACCCTTTTCACCTTTGAGGGCTCAGAGTCAAATCTGCACCACCTTTGGCCTCACCAGAAAATATTTGGCTATTCAGTTAGTTCTTTAGGGGATATGGACTATCTGAGGCTGCACTTTATTTTAGGCCTGAGGAGGAGCATAGGGCAACACCTTCCTCCACCCTACATACACATATATGCCAACATCAAGCTCTTTTCCTTAGTTTTCTCCTCTTTCTTCCCAGCTCAGAGCATTCTTACATATTTGAATAACAAAGAAAAAACTGGCTCTGCCAGATCCCATCTCCATTCATATCTTTCCTGGACTATACATTTTGATTTTATAAGGCAATAATGTGGCCTCCGTTAGTCTCTGATCTTGCACTCTTCCGGAGGTAGAGGCTACCATCTATGAGCTAAATGGGGAAGGTTACCAGGTAAAGACAAAGGTCAGGATGGCACCCATCTGTATCTGTGTTATCATATAGCAGCTGTCTATAAGGTGTGCCATCTACTTATCAACTGTCCCAGCCTCTTATGAGTCAGTGCTCACCAAAGGCCATCAGATAAGGAATCAGATAAGTCACTGGTAATTAAAGAATATACTGAACTTAGTTCTCTAAATGGAGAGAGCCCTCTGAAAAACCTTTTTAAACAGGTCTCATTTGACCTAAAAACCTGAAGACTTTCAGTGGGAATGGTCCCAGCCCCACCCTCCTATGGGCTGGCTGGCTCAGGGTTATACTGTAGATGCCGTACCAAATGCTAGCAAGTGGGGACAGATTATACTTTTATGTTTTCTTCTAAGACTTTTATAATTTTAGCTCTTATACTTAGGTCTATGATCCATTTTCAGTGAATTTTTGTGTATAGTGAGAAGTAGGGGTCCAACTTCATTATTTTGCATATGGATATCCAGTTGTCTCAGTCCAGTTGTTGAAAAAAAACCCCAATTTTTTCCCCATTGAATGGTCTGGGAACTCTTGTTGAAAATCAACTGACAGTAAATCTAAGGGCTTGTTTCTAGACTCTCAATTCTATTCCATTGATGTATGTATCATCCTTACAGCCATCCCACACTTTCTTCATTACTGTAGTTTTGTAGCAAGTTTTGAAATCAGGAACAACTGTGTTCTTCAGTTTTATGCTTCTTTCAAGATTATTTTGGCTATTCTGGGTCTCTTGCATTTCCATTTGAATTTTAGGACCTAATACACAATCTATGCAAAAAAAAATTAAGCCAGCTATGGTTTTCATAGGGATTGCATTAAATCTAGAGATCAATTTTGGGAGCACTGCCATATTAATAATAATAAGTCTACCATACCATAACAATGGGATGTCTTTCTACTTATTTAGATCTTTTTAAATTTTATTCAGCATTTTTTAGTTTTTAGTATACAAGCCTTGTATTTCTTTCCTTAAGTTTATTCCTAAGTATTTTATTCTTTTTGATGGTATTATAACTGGAATTATTTTTTAATTCATTTTTAGATTTTTTAATGCAAGTGCATAGAAATACAATTGATTTTTGTGTGTATTCTGTAACCTTATTGAAATTGTTTATTCATTCATTATGTTGTGTTTTTTTTTTCTTTTTGTGGATTCCTCAGGATTTTCTCTATGCAAGATCAGGCCATCTGTGAACAGAGACAGTTTTACTTCTTCCTTTCCAATCTGGATACCTTTTATTTCTTTTCTTTCTTAATTGCCCTTGCTACAATGTCTAGTGTAATGTTAAATGGAAGTGACAAGAAGAGACATTCTTGTCTTGTTCTTGATTTGTTGTCTTGTTTTTTCTTTTCTTTTTTTTTTTTGCAGTACACCGGCCTCTCACTGTTGTGGCTTCTCCCATTGTGAAGCACAGGCTCCAGATGCGCAGGCTCAGTGGCCATGGCTCACAGGCCGAGCCGCTCCCCGGCACGTGGGATCTTCCCAGACCGGGGCACGAACCCGTGTCCCCTGCATCAGCAGGCAGACTCTCAACCACTGTGCCACCAGGGAAGCCCTGTTGTCTTGTTTCTGATTGTTGTCTTCAGTCTTTTACCATTAAGGGTGAGGTTAGCTGGTTTTTATAGATGTCTTTTAGTAGACTGATGAAGTTCCAATCTATTTTTAGTTTGTTGAATGTTTTTATTATGAAAGAGTATTATATTTTGTCAAGTGCTTTTTTTCTGCATCTACTGAGATGACCATGCAATTTTGTTCTTTATTCCATTAATAGGGTATATTACATTAATTGATTTTGGAATGGTAATCCAACCTTGTATTCCTGGACCATGGTATATAATTCTTTTTGTATCTTGCTTGATTAGCTTGCTAGTATATTGTCGAGGATTTTTGCAACTATATAAGATACACTGTTCTATAGTTTTCTTTTTTTCTGTTATTTTTGTCTGGTTTTGATATCAGGCTGATAGTGCACTTAGAGAATGAGTTGGGAAGTAGTCCCTCCACTTCTATTGATTGAAAGAGTCTGTGAAAGTTTAGTAATAATTCTTCTTTAAATATTTGGTAGAATACACCAGTAAAGACATCTGACCTAGGTTTTTCTTTGTGGGATTTTTTTTTAATTACTAGTTCAATCTTATTACTTGCTATTTGTTTACTCACATTATCTGTTCCTGATTCAGTATCATAGTTTGTCTTTCTAGAAATTTGTTCACCTAAGTTACTCAATTTGTTGGCATATCTAACTAGCTGTTCAAAGTATTCCTTTTCAATCCTTTTTATTTCTGTAAGATCAGTAATGATGTCTCCACTATTTTTTCTTTGTCTTTAATAATTTGAGTCTTCCCTCTGTCAATTTTGTTGATCTTTTCAAAGAACCGATTTTTGAATTTATTGATTTTTTTTACTGTTCTATTTTCTATTATATTTATTCTATTATAATCTTTAATATTTCTTTCTTTTTCCTATCTTTGGATGTGTTTTGTTCTTCTTTTATAGTTTCTTAAGGTGGAAAGTTAGGTTACATATTAAAGATCTTTCTTATGTTTCATTTAGGCATTTACAAGTATAAATTTCCCTCTGAGTACTGTTTTAGCTACATCTCACTGTTTCTGGCCTTCTGTGTTTTGTTTTTATTCATCTAAAAGTATCTTCTTATTTCCCTGGTGAGTTCTTCTTTGACCCACTGGTTATTTAGGAATATTTTGTTTAATTTCAACATATTTATGAATGTCTCAAAGTTTTTTTTTCTAATATTTATTTCTAATTTAAATCCTTTGTAGTTGGAGAACATACTTATATAATTCCAATGCTTTTATATTTATTGAGGTTTGTTTTATGGGTTAACATATGGTCTATTCTGGAGAATATTCCATATATTTGTGAGGTAAATGTGTATTCTGCTGTTGTTGGGTGAAGTGTTCTATGGATATGTATTAGGTCCACTTGGTTTATAATGTTGTTCAAGTTTTCTCTTTTCTTGTTGTTTAATTCTTCTATTCCTCTCTAGTTGTTCTATCCATTATTGAAAGTGAATTATGAAAGTCTCTAAATATTATTGTTGAAATATCTAGTTCTTCATTTCTGTGTTCTTGCTTTAGGCATTGTTGATATATATATATATATATATATACACACACACACACACACACACACACGTATATATGTTTGTAATCATTATTATCTTCTTGACGAATTGACGCTTTTATCATTATAAAATGTCTCTTTTTATCTCCAACAAGTTTTGTTTTAAAGTCTATTTTTTCTGATTTTAGTATAGCCACTTCAGCTTTCTTATGGTTACAGTTTGCACGTTATATCTTTTTCTATCCTTTTCCTTTCAATTTGTACATTTTTTAATCTAAAGTTTATCTTCTATAGATAGACAGCATATAACAGACTCTCATCTTTTTATCCAAATTGACAATTAATGACTTTTTATTGGATTGATTAATGCATTCACATTTAACATTATTTTGATATGGTTGGATTTAAGTTTACCATTTTGGTTTTTGCTTTGTATAATTTTTCTCTACTATTTGTTCCTCTGTATATTCTTTTGCCTTTTTTACCTTTTAAAAATATTTTGTAGTGTTAATTCCTTTAATGGTTTTTAAATTATATTTTAAAAATTATTTTCTTAGTTGTTACTTTATGGCTTATAATATATACATTATCTTATCAAAACCTACTTTAGATAAATACTAACTTAATTCTAGTTAGGTATATAAACTTCACTCTTATATAGCTCTATCTCCTGTTTTTTTATATATTATATTTGTGACAAACCCAAGAATATATTGCAAAAATCATTACATTATATAATATTATGCCTTTTAGAGAACCTGAGTGTATATTTATAGAGTTTGTGGTATTACCCATCTTAGGTACTATTTCTGGTTATTTTTATTTGTTTCTATGGATTTGAGTTGCCATCTAGTGTCTAATACAGCTCTTGCTTTCACCCTAGAGAACTTCCTTTAGTGATTCTTGTAAGGTAGTTCTATAATCAATGAATTTGCTCAGCTTCTGTTTTTATGTGATATCTTTATTTTGTCTTCATTTTTCAAAGATAGTTTTGATGGATATAAGATTCTTAGTAGGCACTTTTTTTCTTCTTTCAGCATATTTTTTTGTTGAGAAGTCAGCTGTTAATCTTATTGGTGTTCCCTTGTATGTGATGAGACACTTTTCTCTTACTGTTTCCAATATTTTACCTTTGTCTTTGTCTTTCAACTTTTTTTCTATGGTGTGCATGGATATGGATCGCTTTGTGGTTATCAAAGTTTGTTGAACCTCTTAGATATACAGATTGGTGTTTTACATCAAATTGGGATGTTTTCAGCCATTATTTCTTCATTTTTTTCTGCTCCTTTCTCTTTTTCCTCTCCTTCACGTATCCCCATTTCACACATCTTGATGCACTTAAAGTCATCCCACATTTCTTTGAAGCTCTCTTTATTTTTCTCTATCATCTTTTCCCCTCTGTTACTCTCACTGCATAATCTCTATCAATCTATCCTCAGCTTCATGGATTCTTTCTTCCACAAGCTCAAATCTCCTGTTAAGCCCTTCAGTGATCTCTTCACTTCAGTTATTATATTTTCCAACTCTAGAATTTTCATTTGGATCTTTTTAAATGATTTCTACCACTTGATGTGATATTGCCATTATACCTTTTTAAATTCTTTAACATGATTTCCTATAGTTTTTAAATATAGCTTCTTTAAATTCTCTATCTGATAAGTCTGATATTTAGACCTGCTAAGTATTCTTTGGAGTTCACATTGTCTGCTTTTGTTCCTGAGTATGGGTCACACTTTCCTGTTTCTTTGCCTGTCTCATAATCTTTGCCAAAGGCTGGAAATTCTTGATAATATATTGTAACCACTTTGAATACTGATTTCCATCCCCAAAGTTTATTGATGCTGTTTGTTTGTTTAACTTTTTAGTAACATGGTTAGACTAATGTAGTCAAGTCTATTTTCCCCATAGTACACAGTTTTTGACACCACATTTAAGGAAGCACAAACCCTTCTGTATGTGTTCTCTGGGATACACATACAGTCTTCCTCAGTATGAGGGATGATTGTGATCTCTGCTTGCTCTCTTTGACTGTCTCTTTCCCACTGGTCTTTTTGTATTGGTATCACATGCCACTCTTCACCTCTACAAATTGCTAGCTAATTATTCTATTTAAAAAAAAATTGTTGAATCAATTGTTACACAGTGAGATCCAAATGAAATCAAGCCCTTTTGTGGGGATGGGTTGTTGTCAGGAAGTTTCTTTTTAGATAAGTATTCCAACTAATAAATGAGAAATTTAGAAAGATTTAGATTCATTCACTCTAATGAATGAATAGATTTATGCAATGAATGTCAAAGGCTGCTAAAATCCTAAAAAAAGTGGCAACCAGGTATTATGTATCTCCAGACTGAAGAACACATCTTGCACCTTTAAAATATTCTTCTAAAAGAAAAAAAAAGTCTTAGTAAACCTTTAGATCTAAGTACAATGTTTTTGAAAATATAAAGAGAAACTTGTTAAATTACACCACAGGAATACATTCAAGAAAAACCAAATGTTGGCAACCCCACAGGACAGATCATTCCCTTTCTTCAACAAGTAAATCACAGATAAGAAAACAAAACAAAACAAACATGTGAAGAGGATAAACTAGAGATTGTTAGAGCCCTATGTCTATTGGAATTTTGCATCTTGTATAGATCCTGAATCTAACAATCTGCAAAACAAAATGAGACAATCAAGGAAATTTTCAACACTAATTAAATACTATTTATCATATCATGTAATTATATTTAATTATTTTTAGGTAGCATAGCTCAGAGGTATTGCAGGTTTGGTTCCAGACTACTGCAACAAAGTGAATACTGTAATAAAGTGAGCCACATGAATTTTTTAGTTCTCAGTACATATTAAAGTTAGGTTTATGCTATACTGTAGTCTATAAGTGTGCAATAATAGCATTATATCTAAAAAAACAATGTATGCACCTTATTTAAAAAATACTTTATTGCCAAACAATTAAAATAATAACATCAAAGATCACAGATCACAGTGATAACAAACATAACAACATAATAATAATGAAGAAGTTTGAAATATTGCAAGAATTACCAAAATGTTACACAGAAACATAAAGTGAACAAATGCTGTTGGAAAAAATGTTACCAGTAGAATTACTTGATACAGGGTTGCCACAAACTATCAATTTGTAAAAAAACCAATATCTGCAAAGTGCAATAAAACAAGGTATGCATGTATAATTTTATCTTATAGTGACCTATGTCTTTAAAAGTATTCTTACCTTTAGAGATACATACTGAAATATTTAAAGATAAAATGATAAGATGTGGGGCATATAATTCAAAATGATCCATAGATAAGGAATATGCAGGGATAAAGATGAAAAAAACTGGTCATGAGTTGATAACTATTGAAATTGGTAATGGATTCATGGGTCCCTTACATTATTTTGAAATTTTCCATAATAAGGAGTTAAAAATAAGCAACAAATATTTACTAACTATCAACAATGTACTCATCATTGTGTTAAGCAATGTGGAATAATGAAAGAACTATATACATCAAGATTTCTGACCACAGGAAACTTTTGATCTAATCCAGTTGACAATACTAAAAGTCATGAGATAACAAGAATCAATGGAATTAACAGTTAAAATATTTGGCACAGATTGTACGCATCCAGAGGAGAATTAAGTTCCTGAGGTCTGGAAAATTTAGGGGAAACTTTAGAAGAGAAGAGATTCAAACTGGCATTTTAAAGGATGAGACAAATCTGAACAGATAAAAGGAATAGGGAAGAGCTTAGGCAGTTTACTAGATTCTATAAAGGTTAATAAGTAAAAATCTCCTCTTACTATTTTGTTTGGGATATACTTCCCAATGCTTCATCCCTGGGCTCTCAAAAGTAAACTAAAGAGATATGAAGATTTAGGAGTTCTCTTTTGAATTAATCTCTGAATATTAAATTATGCAAATTTCATTCAGTACATATAGTCCCTCTGTCATCATATTCTTAAAGGTCATCTGTTGTTCTCTTGCAGAAACACCAGCTCTTCTCAGTAAAAACCAAAGTGAACCACGTATTTCAAATAAGACTAAAGATGGAGTCTCTCCCTGAACACACTTCCGAAGGAAATCGTTATGCAAATCATCCAAGACTTGAATATATTTTTACACTCACAGCAGGTCAGCACAAAATTAGCACACAATAGAAGGTAAGTTTTGATCAATTCAAAGAGAATGCATGTCAAGAGCAACTAATGATGGCCCCATTATACCTCCCAAACATGTTAGAGAAATATTTCTTCCAATTTTTCAGTTTAAGCATAATTACTCTAACCACTAAGTTATTCTCTTGCTAGGAAAACAAACAAACCTATATGCTTACCCCAAATTATCTAGTAGAACAGGTATGAAATTGAGACCTAAAGAGGCTAAGTAATTTACCCAAATCCACAGTTAGTAGGTAATAAAATCAGGAATAGTACAAAATAGATTATTAACTATTGAATACATAAAATGTAAAACACTTTTTACATTATGTATGATTTCTCCTCTCAAATTCCACTCTAATCCTCACCTATTTTATCACACATTTTTATAGACACATGTAAGGACTTACTTCATCCAACAGAAAATAGTTTCACTTGATAAACTAAGCCATTCTTGAATGTAAATACTATAAAACTATGACACTGAATGTTAGGTGTCCACTCATCAATCATGCCATACTTCCTGCTAATAGAATCACAGGTTTGTTCATAGGCTTCTAGGAGGGTTAGACCCCAAGGATGAATCTCAATTAATTTAGAGTAGTGGTTATCAAGGTGATGTCACAATGTCCAATGTTATAAAAATAAATATCAGTAACATGAGAATACTTTTATAAAAATTTTTTACTTTATATTGGACTATAGTTGATTTACAATTTTGTTAGTTTCAGGTGTACAGCAAAGTGATTCAATTATAAATATACATATATCTCTTCTTTTTCAAATTCTTTTCCCATTTAGCTTATTACAGAATATAGAGCAGAGTTCCCTGAATTATACAGTAGGTCTTGTTGGTTATCTATTTTATTTTTTTATTCAAGTATTTATTAATTTATTTGGCCACACCACATGGCTCGCAGGATCTTAGTTCCCTGACCAGGGAGAAGTCTTAACCACTGGACTGCCAGGGAATCCCCAGATACCTATTTTAAATACAGTACTGTGTATATGCCAATCCCAAACTCCCAATTTATCCCGCCCCGCCACCTTTACCCTTTGGTAACCATAAGTTCATTCTCTAAGTCTGTGATTCTGTTTCTCTTTCATAAATAAGTTCATTTGTATCATTTTCTTTTTTAGATTCTTCATATAAGTGATATCATATGATATTTGTCTTTTTCTGTCTGACTTTCTTCACTTAGTATGAGAATACTTTGAAAACATCAAAATTATTTTCATAAAAGTACTAATGCACTAATTACCTTTTTCACTGTGTTGACATATGAACTGATGGTGCAAAAGCAGTGGTGGTTTGTAAGCACCTCAGCACAAAGCAAGGCAATGGCCCAAACTGTGCCAGAAACCATTTTATTGTTCACCACCAAACACTCAAAGTAAAAAAAGAAAGAATCAAAAAGAAAATCTGTTTCACTTGAGAATTTCCTATATGATGTAGTAAAAATTATTAATTCTATTAAATTTTGACTCCTGAATACCTGTCATTTTAACTTTCTTTGTGACAAAATAAACCATTAATATGTAATGGTTTACTGTTATACACATCAAGCACTTCTGCTGCATTCTAAAGTGCAATGATTTGTTCAAAGAAAAGCATTTGTGTGACTGAGTGGAGAGTTGAATTAACCACCTTTTTCATGGAACAGCATTTTGAAAGATGACTCACAAACTATGGTTTCCAGACTTTGGTATTTGCAGACATTTTCTCAATAATAAATCAAGTGGGTCTCTCACTTCAAGGAAATTGGTTCTTAACATTTATTGTCAATTATAAAATTTGAACTTTCAAGTGCACTTTCAAATTTTGGAAAGCATACCCTCTGCTGTGAGCATGCACAGCTTCCCAAGACTTAAAAGATTTATGACAAGATCAGTTGTAATATTAAAAATGTGAGGATATGATATTTTGATATTGTATAAGGAAATGTGTCAACATTGGAAGATCTGTATAATCAGAGAGCAAATAATTTATAAATGTCCAATCTGACATATTACAAAATCATGCATGTGTAAAATATCTATTCAAAATGCAAAACAGACCAACAGATTTTAACGTAACAATGTAAGGAAAATTAACTGATAAGGCTTCAGATTCCACATTAAAAATAACCTCTAAGATACTAAAACTTATGCTGTAGTATCTAAAAACAAAAGCTATTAAAGTACTCCTCCCTTTCTAACTACATATGTCTGTGAGGCTGGATTTTCTTCATATACTTCAATCAAAACAACATATCACAAAAGACTGAATGCTGAAACAGACATGAGAATTTAGATATTTTCCATTAAGCCATACATTAAAGAGATTTCAAAAGTGAAAAATAATGCTACTTTCCTCATTAAATATTTTTTAAAATATAGTTTTAATATAAAAATATGTTATGTATGTTAACATGTAACAACAGTTTTACTATTATTTTGAGAGCAATTAGTAAATAAATATTTTTAAATTGATGTTTCAATTTCTAAGATGGTACATATTGATAGATATACCACATTAACAAAGATTTTAAGAGGAGGTAAAGGAGTTTGAAGACTAAAAATTTGAGAATCACTGATGTAGAACAATCATGGTTATTCCAGTCCCTTAAAAATGACTGGTTTACGAATGGGCATATGACTTATTTGTTTGATGAGATAAGAGGAAATTTCCTACTTTAAAATTCCTGGGAGAGATATTCTTTCTTTTTAAAAGGGACACAAGAAAATAAATTCCCTTTCTGATACTTTATATTGTTATATGAGAACCTGTTCTTGTGCTGGTGCTCTTGACATTGAGAAGACAAGCCTCAGGACAGGAGCCAACAGGTAGAGAACGGCAGAGCAGAAAGATTGAAGGACCCTGGATCCTTGAAACAAACCATCTCCTGACTTTTTTTTTTTTTTTTACTTATTTAAAATTATTTCATTTTATTAGGAGTGCCTTTTAGGTGGACCACTCTGACGTTCATGCTTAAAAACCATTTTTTATTCAAATGTCTTACAGCCACCCTAATAGAACCCCAGGAAAGGAGTTCTATTATTATTCCCCATTTTAGATGAAGAAAACCAGACACAGAGAAATTACGCAACTTAACCAACTTCTTTTTATGTAAAAGAACAAACCCACTAATTGTCCATGACATTTTGAGATTAGTTGCTTTTTTTACTTGCAAAATATCATCCTAAATGACATAGAATACTTTGTTATATATCTTAGTTAATGTTTCCTTTAATAACTGCTTGTTTATAGTCATGCATTTGAAATGTTTAACACCTATGTTAATAGATAAAACAACTATGATTTAAGGATAAATAACATGGTTTACTTAGTAGGTATTATATAGCAATATGCACATGAAGCATTCAGATAAGTAATAAACCTTTTTCGGTTTGATTCCACACTCATGAAGTTCCTTTCTGGTTATAATTTAGTTTCCATGCAGCGCTGCTTACATGGTTAGACTGCATAGTATAACACAAGTAAATATTATGGCTTATATAACATTGGCATCAGCCTGTATAGTCCAAACATCTTGACATGTATTCTAGATGTACCTTTTTCTTTTTTGCTTGTGACCTTGGGCTTCATCTCAAATTTAATTTTATGATGATGATGTAATTTCAGAATTGATTCTTCATTAAATCTGCTTCAATATTTTGACTTTAATATCATAAAGATAAATATGTTAGATAAACCAGTATTAATAGTTGCAGGGTTTTATTTGCCCATTTATGACAATCAGACTTTATCTGACAGAACATTTATCTAGGGCAGAGTTTCTCAGCCTTGGCACTATTGAGATTTGGGGCCAGATAATTCTTCATTGCAGGTAGCTGTCCCATTCCTCTACGCACTAGATGCCAGTAGCATGCAACCGCTACCCCACGCCCAGTTGTGACAACCAAAAATGTCTATAGACATTATCAAGGGTCCCCTGGGGGGCAAGTTGCTCCCTCCCCCAGTGACAACTGCTAGTCTATGAGACAATCAAAAATCTTTTTCCTGATTTTGTCTGCCACTTACAGCATAACTTAGAAGCATGGTTGTGTTCACTTTGACTATCTTTCTTCTACTCCTTATAAAGTATTGCTAAGGTTTCCTACCCTTCCCTCACCTTATTATCCCAGCTTGATGGGGCCCATGGCCTTAGGAAAGAGAGAGCTTAATTAGCATACTCTAGAAAAGAGATACAGGGGAGGAAGAGAAAATGATTTCTACATTTTTTTATAGTGGTATTAACTGGGTTTTTTTTTTTTTTTTTTGCGGTACCCGGACGTCTCACTGTTGTGGCCTCTCCCGTTGCAGAGCACAGGCTCCGGACGCGCAGGCTCAGCGGCCATGGCTCACGGGCCCAGCCACTCCGCGGCATGTGGGATCCTCCCGGGCCGGAGCACGAACCCGTGTCCCCTGCATCGGCAGGCAGACTCTCAACCACTGCGCCACCAGGGAAGCCCCTGTTTTTTAAATGTCTTTATGGAATGAGCAGTTATTTTAAAATATAAATATAAGTAAATAATCATAATTTCTGGTCCACGTGTGTTACAATTGTGGTGACCCTATCTATCTTGCTGAAAATTATGACCCCAGAGCCTAGCAGTGTTTCCATTCTTGTTAGACATTCAGTACGTATCTAATGAATCCATGAATAAAGTTCTCATTACCTTAGCATGACAATAGCAACCTGCTAATTGCTAGAGTGTTAGTTTAAAAGTTATTTTTCTTGGAGGTGGAGGTCATTTAACAATACATACTGACTATTACCATATAAAAACTTCTGCATTAGATGTCATTATTATCAAAAGAGTCAGTCCAAAGGAGGTGATCAGCATCAAACAACAAAATGTATAGCAATACAAATTAATTTAAGGGTAAATGTGAAGTCATATGGGGAAAAGGAAAAAATGACAAAGATTAGAACATTGCAAGAATGAGGTGGTAAATGGATTAGGCCTTCAAGGAGAGGCCTTTTACAGTGTGAGGCTTTGCAGTTTGAAGACACTTAGGAGAGCTTCAAGTCTTACATGGGATGGTATCTATAGCTGTACAATGTTGTCATGATGAACCCACAAGCCATTACATAGAAATTAAGTTTCAAGAGCAACCAAGAAATGAATACTGCTTAGAAGCCAGAGCAACAAACATTTAAAGTATCAGGAAATAGCATCAAAAGAAATTCCAAATATACTAATTTAAAATTTTTAATGGAATTCTAAAAATACTGGAAAAATATAGACAATTTTATTTTTAATTCTTGGAATAGGGTCAGTCTTTTTAAACATGATATAAAATCTAGAAAGTATAAAAGAAATGAAAGATATGTTTTATGTTATATATTAAAGTGTTCTTCATGGGAAAATTACCATAATCAAACTCAACAGAAACAGTGGGAAAAATATTTGAAACACAAATGACTGACAATAAGTTAATTTCCTTCTTACACAAAAAGGTTACTAAACTTCCTAGTCATCCTCATTATCATCTCTCACTTGATATCCAATCCATTAGCAAATCCTGCCAGTTTCACATTTAAATTATATTCAAAATCTGACCACTTGTTACTACCTCCACTCCTACCTCTTGGGTCCAAAGCACTAGAGACCCCACCCTGAATTACTGCAGATACCTTTTCATTAGACTGTCTGCCCATGCTCCCCACACTGCCTCCACCCCAAAGTCAAATCTCAATACAGCAACTGAAGTGATCCTGCTAAAACCAAAGGTCACTTCTCTCTCAAAACCAACAGAGGGCTTTTGTTTACCATACTCAGAGTGCACGTCAAGTCAAGGTTCCTTACAATGACCTGCAACATCCTAAAGCATCCTTCTTGATTTGGCCTCTCATTATCAAGCTGATCTTGTGTCCTACAAGACTCCCTTCACTTGCTCGCTCAGCTTCAGCCACTTGGCATTCTGGATCCATATTTCCTCAGGTCGTTTGTACCTGCCACTCACTCCTCAGTATGGATGTTCTTGTTCTAGATGTCACATGGATTTCTCCCTCACGTCCTCAGGTCTTTTATGAAACTGTCAACTTCTCTCTGAAGCCTCCCTGACTGTGCTATATAATAGCCCAAACTCATGCCCTGAATTCCCTGTCCCACATTTCTTATTCATTTTTCACTGCTGAATTTATCACCAGCTAACATTTTAATACTGTAATATCTATTATGTTCACTTTTGTTTCCTCCTTCTAGGATGAAAGTTTCATGGGGAAAAGGTTTTCATTTGTTTTTGTTGACTGCTATGCTTCTAGCATCTTTAATGGACCCTGTCACATTATAGGCCATAAATATATATTTATTGAATGAATTTTGAGTGAAATTAAGGAGAAAAAAAGACAACTCAATAGAATAATGAGCATGTGATAGCTCAAAAATTAACAAATTTATGAAACGATGTTTATAATTAAAATATATTAAAAAGTATACCAAATATTAAATAAACTTACCATATAAATGTCAGGAAGCAAGCACTTTCATGCACAGAGGCACAAACTGAAGACTAATTTGGCTCTATTTATTAAAATTAGTATTCCACACTCTTTTAGTCGTGATTACCTAATTTAGAAATTCTGCAAATATGCTTATACAAGAACACAAAAATATGTGTATACATAGATGTTCCATGAAGCACTGTGATTAATAACAACAACAAAAAACCCTTGAAACAACCTAAGTATTGAGAATTGGTATAAATTACAAAGCATAATACAGAATTTAACAGAACAAAGTAGATATAAAAGATGATATAGAAAAATGTCCAAGTAATATTATTAATTGAAAAGCTAGGTTCAAAAGAATAGGTATTGTTTTTGTTTTTAAAAAAAAACAAAAAACATTTGTTTTTCCTGAAAGCATACGCACACTCAGATGCCCACATTTACTTATATGTAAAACATTTCTGGAGAGATATAAACCTACAGTTCTACACACATTGTGAGTCATTTGCATGAGGAATAGTTTGTTCAAATTCTTTTGAGGTCTAGTTGATTATTTGGTCCTCCATGAAATTTATTTCAAACTTATATTATGAATAGCCTCTAAGATAGCAAATGTGTACATCTGAGTGAATGGATTAATGGCAGAGTATCATATAAATTTCTATGGTCAAATCTTGTCTTCAGAACGTTTTTTAAAATCTGAGGAAACTTAAAAAAAACTGTCAGAATTTCAGATTTTTAGAATTCCTTTTAGTTAGAATTATTTAAAACCCTCAAAAGACAAAAGCATTAAAAATAGTATGTATTTATAAGAAATAAAGAAGTATTAGATCACTCTTATGTTTTTTACTACAACTGGCAGACTTTTCTAAATCTTGTTTATATATATTCTCTCTGTTGGTCAACATCTGCTTCAATCTAGCTTCATTCTAGTGAAATAAATAATTGAAGATTGATCTGAATGACAACTTTTGTATTCTGTGCACAGCATGCTAATCTGTAATTATAGTGCTACCTTTTCACTAAACTGACTATAAGAAATAGTTGAATTTAACATTTAGTATTGTAAGCAAGAAAAAAGATATAATGGAAAAGTTATGAAGCATATAAGGGATTCCAAATAACCAACAGCATTGCCTGTTTTCTGTATATCATGTGGATTTGATAACACTGAATGCAATAACAAAGTCATTCTTGAGTCTTCATTCAAATTTTTACCACAAAAGAAAAAGTACTAATATTTCTACTCCCAGTTCTCAGAGCAGTCATCACCTCAATACAGCTGACTGTAGATAAAATGTCACAACCTATACAATATTTGATGGTTTGGAGAAACCTTTTTTTTTTTAATTGCCACATTGTTAAGTTAAAAAATTACAACCACTTCCTGGCTCATACCATTTTAGTGAATTTTCCACAATGTTGTGCCTGCAGTTGTTCAACAGTAGCTTGTGAAACTAGTGTGAAGGGAATAGAGAAAGAGTTATGTAATAAAGACTCAGGAAGTGATACCATGCTGGGTAGATATGGAGAGATTATTCCATTCCAGAGGGCTTTCAAACATGATAGAGAAGGGAAGTGAATGAAGCAGAACAAGACAGTAACTATACAGAGAAAACAGCTTTAACAGGGAGCTTAGACCAAAGTTTCTCAGAAGAAACCGCTGCAGAGATGTCTGAAGCAAAATGCACGCATCCAGGCCAAAGGGTTTGTGAGGGTCAAGGGCAGAGGTCTGCCATCAGTGGCTCATGGACTACATCCAGCTTATAGGCATAACTACTTTATATGTTTAATTGAACAGTATTTAAAAATTAGAAGTCACATAAAATGCCATATTTCTAGTTTCTTTTGAAAACAATTCATGTTCTTCAATCACAGAATGATATTTTTGCACTAAAATGATTGATTGCCATTGAGTAGCAGCTGCCGCATATAAAGGATACCCTCTTTCCCATTAGCCATAGTCCCTACTCTACAACTAGTCCAAATGATTCCCCTGGGCAAATTATAAAGAGCTACCTTTTCTTAAGATAATTTATCACCATCATCCAGAAAAGTCTACAAAGATTTTAAATGTGAATGGAGCTCCCTGGAGTTGTGCAATGCACAGTCAACCACAATGGTTGCTGTACTCATTTCTGTCACCTGCCTTCAGGGGACTTAGAATAACATGGGATGACATGAAGAAGACAAAGCTAGACCAGCACAGGATCTATTCTGTCACTCTTGTCAGAATTAGTGTCACTTCTCTCTTTCCTTCTTTTTCTTTCTTTTCCTCTCTTCCTTCCTCCCTCCCACTCTCCTTCCTCCCACCCTCCCTTCCTTCTTCCCTTCCTTCCTCTTTCTCTGTCTCTGTCTCTGAAGTGTACGTGTGTATACACACATGATGGTTTTAAAGTGTTTAATTTGCTAACTCATTTCTTGATAATAACTTCTGTGATTATTAATAAAATGTTTATAAAGAAGGTAAAATATAGTTGATCTATAGTTCATTTATTTTTTGCTAAGATATCAAACCAAAACATTATCTGTAGTTTGTTTTTGTTTTTTGCGGTACACGGGCCTCTCACTGTTGTGGCCTCCCCCGTTGCGGAGCACAGGCTCCGGACGCGCAGGCTCAGCGGCCATGGCTCACGGGCCCAGGCGCTCCGTGGCATGTGGGATCTTCCCGGACCGGGGCACGAACCCTTGTCCCCTGCATCGGCAGGTGGACTCTCAACCACTGCGCCACCAGGGAAGCCCGAGACTTTCTCCATTTTAATGTGCTTTTTAAATTCAACATTAAATAAACATGGCAAAGAGGAGATATCATTTTCCAAGATCTTATCTTCTCCCAGTTGCTTTGCATTTTTCCTACATGACAACATTTCTTCTTCACTCTCACCTAGAATGATTTTTCCACTCTTTTCTGCCCAATGATGCATCAATCCTTGAAAATTCTCCTAATGGCTCACCTCCTTCATAAAACTTCCCCAAATCAGCTTCCCTGAATCGAGAAGATAAACCCTTCAGAATCTGCTGTGCTCTTTCTCTTCCTATTTCATCCAGCCTCAACGTGGACTTTATTGCTCTGTGTTGTGTCTCCACATATATGCAATAGCTCCTTCCTCATCAGTGGTCTTGGGTTTTACATGTGATCACAAAGTAAAGCAAATTAGGTGTGTTTCAGGACAGGGAAAGATTTTAAACTGAGATATTTTCGATAGAGGAGAACACACTTTTACATATCATTTTATTTATTTATTTATTTGTTTATTTATTTTTGGCTGCGTTGGGTCTTCATTGCTGTGTGCGGGCTTTCTCTAGTTGCATCGAGCAGGGGCTACTCTTCCTTGGGGTGTGTGGGCTTCTCATTGCGGTGGCTTCTCTTGTTGCGGAGCATGGGCTCTAGGCATGTGGGCTTCAGTAGTTGTGGCACACGGGCTCAGTAGTTGTGGCACACGAGCTCAGCAGTTGTGGCTCGCAGCCTATAGAGCGCAGGCTCAGTAGTTGTGGAGCACAGCCTTAGCTGTGCCACGGCATGTGGGATCTTCCTGGACCAGGGCTCGAACCCATGTCTCCTGCATTGGCAGGCAGATTCTTAACCACTGCGCCACCAGGGAAGTCCCTACTTATCTTTTTCATAAGCCAAGGCTTATGAAATGTCTAACACACTTTTAAAATTTAAGATTTAAGCAGACTTTCAAATCACAAAAGTTAAAGTTCACCTGAAAAATTAAATTTCCCTTTTCTTCAGGTTCAGAAAACGTTTTCTGAAAATCTAAACAAGCAAATGAATTAACAAATCAGTCATGGTTTTCATGCAACCTTTAAAATATAGCTTATGTTAGAATGTTATATTCTACATTATATCAATACTTGTATACTTATACACAAAGTATATGTATAGTGCCTACAATAATAGCAGTGACCATTGTTTTTGCCACAGTTCTTTACAGAAAAATCCAAGTGTTAATTTCACTTACTCAAGAGAGAAACAGATTAAAAAGTGTTTCTATTAATTTAATAGATTCACTTAATTTGCATCAACCATAGACTTTTTTAAAAACACGAGATTTTTAATTTACTTACTCTAATAAATATTCCATTTCCCTTGCTTACCTCCTGTCACATTTCATCCTGCAAATAAACTGCAGATGTTTCCTTCAATATATTGCAGATACTTCTGAACCTAACATTCAGAATACCCGGTATGAAAATTTACCCACTATACTTTTTCATCTTTTTCCTCCTTCCCTCCCTTGCTATAGCAGCTTCCATTTTCCTGTTCCAAAGGAAAAATTTCAATGTTAACCACAGAAGCCATGTTTTGCCTCTCTTACAAAAAAAAAAAAAATTTTAGTATTCTAACACTTCCCTGAGAAAATCAGATTTGTATTACTGTTGTTTTCAAATATAGTTTTTGGCTCTGTGATGTTCTGTTACAAATAATTTAGTGTTATTTATTAAGTATTTGAACCTTTATTTTTCTGCACACAGAGGAATGATAAGATTCACAAACGTGCCAAATTAAAGGCAGATGATCCAAGCCCATGGCTGAAAAGGCATATTGATGTTATTTCATCAAGCAGAAAACAACAGATGTTTTCCCAAAGGATATAGATGGGGTTTGCAGAACCAATTTTTAATTGTGTTAGTGAAAGAATCAGAAAGTGGAGGCTATATAGACAATACACCCTCTTATTATTGTATGTCTTAAAAATTACTTTTTCACTAGAAAAAATGTTTGGGTATTTTGTAAAAGCTGTATGCATCAGCATAATGTATGTGCAAAAAGAACTGACATCAACGTGAAATTCAAGATGCTTTCTAGGTAGCAGGTGTCTGAAGGAGCAGAGTACTGTGTTTTTTAATGAAATTTCTGTCAAGAAGTCATGAGGCCAAGTGGCTATTTTATTTAGATTTTTCCCAACAACAGGAAGTTGCAAACTTTATTTATTTACTAGCCCAGTCTTATACTCACCAAATCCATTTGGCTTTTGAATAGATCTAAAGATTTCAAAAATTTCAGTTTTCTTCTAGCATTGTGGAAGGCATTAAAATAGAGGAGTTACTCATATTTAAACATCCCAATACCTGTTGTAGAAAACGGGCAGTATTTCCTCTTCAACAGGCCTATTTAAGTATAGTAATGGAAAAATCCAGAGTTAGGAATTTAAAAAATCTTATCTTGTGACCATGATACTGGTTATGGCTGAAGAGAATGTTTTATTTGGAATTTATTGGAGTGGGGAGTTCCAAGACTGAGAGGATCAGTTTCTGATTTGCAATTATCTATGGATAACAAGGAGATAAATGAAGGTGGTGGTAACAGAATTATAAATGAGGCATGTACATGAAGAATATTTCATTGGTAAAACTTAAATGATGGACATGGTAAGTAAGGACATGATGTTTATTGGATATGAAGAGTTGAAAGAAAATGAAAAGTTAAAGACAATGTTTAGATCAGTCCTGGTCTGAATTTACCCTTTGTTACTTTCCCCCTTGCTCACTCAGCCTCAGTCATATTGACTTTCTTGTCATTATACAAAAACACCAGGCACACTTCTGTTATCAGTGCCTTTGAACTTGCTATTCCCACTTATCTTCCACCCCAGCCCCCAGATTTTCATAGCTCGGTCCTTCTCTCTGTCAGGTGTTTGTTCAAAGTTTACCTTCTCAATGAGGACTTCCACAACCCCCGTATTTAATATGCAACCATCCCTAACCCCAAATATAGTGGTGATCAGAAATCTGATGAAGTCATCACAGATACAGGAGAATAAAGGGATAAGTTTAAACACATTAAAATAAAAATGTTCTGAAGGCATTTCGAAAAACAAATCTGTAGCATAAGAAAGAAAATTTGATTGTATAATTTTAGGAGTCCTCTAAATAAATACAATATGTATATCAGGATTTCTGCTTCACCGAAGGATGAAATATTCATGACAGTTAGAAAAGCCAGGCAAATTATAAATTTTTTAAGATGTCAGAGAGCTGCTTAAGCAGAAAGATTTAGAAGGACTTGAATTTCAGAGAAAACAGAGGTAAATTCAGAGGTAGACTGAGGATAGTTTCTTTTTTCTCTGGGGATATTTGCTGATTCTAGGTATAAAAAAAAGGCTAAGAATATGGGTGTGTAGACAGAGAGCTGCTGCTAAGGCACAGATAAACAATCACAGTTTTGGAAGTTATGTGGGTTAGAAAGACAAAATTGGAAATCCAAGCACACAACTCATTCCATCTCAAGACTTTGCTAAATTCTGAAGATGTGTAGAGTGAAAACTTAAAGAGATAATTCAAATAACTCTGAAAAGCAGAGTGGAAATTCCAATTTCTTAGTACTAAAGAGGCAAAGACACTAAATTCTCAATTAAAAGTCTACGGAAGGCAACCATAGGGACAAATACAAACCAGAGGTAGACTGAATCTTACCCAAACTGCATCTCAACCTGAGTTTAGTCTATGATTGGATGAAGGTGATCACTTCTCTATTATAAATATCTATTTTTAAAATTAAGACTTTATGTTTTAGTGCAGTTTTAGGTTCATAGCAACATTGAAGAGAAGGCCCAGAGATTTCCCATATACCCTCTGCCTCTACACATGCATATTATCAACATCCCTCACCAAAGTGGTACATTTGTTATGACTGATGAATCTACACTGACACTACACTGACACATCATAATCACACAAAGTCCATAGTTTGCATAATAGTTCGCTCTTGGTGTTGTACATTCTATGAGTCTGGACAAGTATATAATGACATGTATCCATCACTATGGTATCATACAGAGTATTTTCAATGCCCTGAAAATGCTCTGTGGCCTGCCTGTTTTTTTTCTCCCCTCGTCCAAATGCTGGTAACTACTGATAATTTAACTGTCTCCAGAGTTTGCCTCTTTCAGAATGTCATATAGTTGGAATCATACACTATGCAGACTTTTCAGATTGGCTTCCTTCACTTAGTAATATGCAGTTAAGTTTCCTTCATGTCTCATCATGGCTTGATAGCTCATTTCTTTTTAACACTGAATAATATTCCATTGCCGGGATGTACCAGTTTATTTATCCATTTACCTACAGAAGGACATCTTGGTCACTATCAAGAATTATGAACAAAGCTGCTATAAACATCCATGAGCAGGTTTTTGTGTAGACATAAGCTTTCAGTACTTTGGGTAAATCCCAGGAATGTGATTGCTGGATTATATGGTAAGAGTATGTTTAGTTTTTTAAGACACTATCAAACTGTCTTCCAAAGTGGCTGAATCATCTTGTATTCCCACCAGCAACGAGAGTTGCTGTTGCTCTCCATCCTCACCAGCATTTGGTGTTGTCAGTGTTCTGGATTTTGGTCACTCTAATGGGTGTGTAGTGGTATCTCATCGCTGTTTTAATTTGCAATTCCGTGAGCACATATGATATGGAGCATCTTTCATATGTTTACTTGTCATCTATATATCTTCTTTGATGAGGTGTCTATTCAGGTCTTTGGCCCATTTTTCAACCAGGTTGCTTGTTTTCTTATTGTTGAGTTTTAAGTGTTCTTTGTATATTTTGAATAACCGTCTTTTATCAGCTGTGTCTTTTGCAAACACTTTCTCCCAGTTTGTGGCCTGTCTTCTCATTCTCTTGACTTTGCTTTTTCCAGAGCAGAGTTTTTAATTTTAATAAGTCAAGCTTATGAACTATTTCTTGCAATTTGTGTCTTTGGTGTTGTATATAAAAAGTCATCGCCATACCCAAGGTCATCGAGGTTTTCTCCTATGTTATCTTCTGCAGTTTATAGTTGTGTGTTTTACATTTATGTCTATGCTCCATTTGAGTTAGTTTTGTGAAGGGTATAAATCTTGTGTCTAGATTCATTTCTTTGCAGGTGGATGTCCAACTGTTCTAGCACCATTTGTTGAAAAAAATATATCTTTGTTGCATTGTATTATCTCAGCTCCTTTGTCAAAGATCTGTTGACTATATTTGTGTGGGTCTATTTCTGGGTTCTCTATTATGTTCCATCGATCTATTTTTCTATTCTTTCACCAACACCCACTGTCTTGAATTTGTACCTTTACAGTAATTCATGAAGTCAGACAGTATCAGCTCTCCAAGTTTGTTCTTCTCCTTCAATATTATGTTGACTATTCTGGGTCTTTTGCCTCTCCAAATAATATGTAAAAAGAGTTTGTAAACAGCCACAAAATAACTTGTTGGGATTTTGATTGGGATTGCATTGAATTTATAAATCAAGTTGGAAGTACTGACACCTTGACAATATTGAGTCTTCCTATTCAAAAACTTGGAATATCTCTCATTTATTTAGTTCTTTGTTTTAATTCATCAGTTTTATAGTTTTCCTCATATAGATCTTGTACACGTTTTGTTAGATTTTGGGGAGTGCTATGTAAATGGCATTGTGATTTTAATTTCAAATCCCATTTGTTCATTGCTAGTGTATAGGAAAGCAATTAATTTTTGTATATTAACTTTGTATCTTGCAATCTTGTGCTAATCACTTATTAGTTCCAGGAGTTCTTTTGATGATTCTTTCAGATTTTCTGCATAGACAATCATGTTATCTGTGAACAAAGACAGTTTTATTTCTTCCTTCTCTATCTGTATATCTTTTATTTCCTTTACCCATCTTATTGCATTAGTGAGGACATCCACAACAATGCTGAAAAGGAGTGATGAGAGGGAACATCCTTGCCTTGTACCTGATTTTAGTGGGAAAGATTTGATGTTATCACCATGAATTATGATGTTAACTATAGTTTTTCTGAGAGATGTTCTTTAACAAGTTGAGAAAGTTACCTTCTATTCCTAGTGTACTAAGAATTTTTATCATGAATGGGTTTTGTATTTTGTCAAATTCTCTTTCTGCATCTATTGATATGGTCATAAGATAATTTTTTTTAGCCCGTTGATGTCATGGATTACTTTAATTGATTTTCAAATGTTGCATCAGATTTACATAACTGGGATAAATCCAACTTGATTGATAATGTATGTATTTTTATATGTTAAAAAGATAAAGCTATGCCTGATGATTTGGATCAAATGGATAGATTCCTAAAAACATACAACTGTCCAAAACGGACAAGAAAAGAAATAGAAAACCTGAATAATGAATATCTTTTAAACAAATTGAATTTGTATACATTTTTCCAATAAAGAAAATTATCGGCAGTTTAATTGGTGAATTCTTCCAAACATGAAAAGAACAATAAACCAGTATTACTCAAAATCTTCCAAATAATAGAAACAGAGAGAAAACTTCACAACTGTTTCTTAAGAGGGCAACATAACCTTGCTTCTAGAACCAGATAAAAATATTATAAGCAATATTACAACCCTGAAGGAGGAAAGGGCTTAGGAGAATCAATGAATAAAAATGAAAGTCCACAGTGCAGAAGCATAGCAAATAAGGAGAGGAGGAGGTAAGATTGAAGGGTAACAGCGTCTGGTCATGCAGGATGCTATAGGCATGGAAGGGGATTCTGAAATTTAGTAAGGTCAGTAGTCATTGGTTTATTCACATTAATATATCCAAACTAACTATGAGATTTCAAACCATAATTAAATTTATCAAGGAGAAGCTTGACCTAATATCACTGTTTATTTATTGATTCCTTTAAAAATTTAAAGAAACTATATTTATGTCACTTTTGCAACAAAAAAATAGGAAAGATTTAACATTTTCATTGTTTATCATACTATGATCAAATAATATTTATTTCATAATACAAATCGTTATTTTTAATTTAAATATAGTTTGATTTACAAAGCTGTGTTAGTTTCAGGTGTACAGCAGAGTGATTCAGATAGAGAGATAGAGAGACAGATAGATAGATAGATATGTATTCTTTCTCAGATTCTTTTCATTATAGGTTATTATAAGACACTGAATATAGTTCCCTGTGCTATACAGTAGACCCTTGCTGTTTATCTATTTTTTGTAAATAAGTTCATTTGTATCTTTTTTTTTTTTGCGGTATGCGGGCCTCTCACTGTTGTGGCCTCTCCCGTTGCAGAGCACAGGTTCCGGACGCGCAGGCTCAGCAGCCATGGCTCAAGGGCCCAGCCGCTCCGTGGCATATGGGGTCTTCCCGGACCGGGGCATGAACCTGTGTGCCCTGCAGCGGCAGGCAGACTCTCAACCACTGGGCCACCTGGGAAGCCCCATGTGTATCATTTTTTAGATTCCACATATAAGTGATATCATATGATATCTGTCTTTCTCTGACTTATTGCACTTAGTATGATCATCTCTAGGTCCATATGTGTTGCTGCAAATGGCATTATTTCACTCTTTTATGGCTGAGTAATATTCCGTTGTGTGTGTGTGTGTGTATGTATGTATGTGTGTGTGTGTGTGTGTGTGTATATATATATATATATATACACATATATATATATATCTCAAACTTCTTTATCCACTCATCTGTTGATGGACATGTAGGTTGCTTCCATGTATTCGCTCTTGTAAACAGTACTGCTATGAACACTGGGGTCCATGTATCTTTTCAAATTGAGTTTTCATCTTTTCCAGATATATGCCCAGGAGTGGGATTGCTGGATCACATGGTAACTCTACAAAATGGTTATTGTTTTTTAAAGTACATATAAATGAAAAACAAATGAAGGAAACAATAGCAAAGATCAATAAAACTAAAAGCTGGTTCTTTGAGAAGATAAACAAAATGAATAAACCATTAGTCAGACTCATCAAGAAAAAAAGGGAGAAGACTCAAAACAATAAAATTAGAAATGGAAAAGGAAAAGTAACAACTGACACTGCAGAAATCCAAAGGATCATAAGAGATTACTACAAGCAACTACATGCCAATAAAACGGACAACCTGGAAGAAATGGATGTATTCTTAGAAAATCACAACCTTCTGAGACTGAAGCAGGAAGAAATAGAAAATATAAACAGAGTATTCACAAGCACTGACATTGAGAACTGTGATTAAAAATCTTCCAACAAACAAAAGCCCAGGACCAGATGGCTTCACAGGCAAATTCTATCAAAACATTTAGAGAAGAGCTAACACCTATCCTTCTCAAACTCTTCCAAAATATAGCAGAGGGAGGAATACTCCCAAACTCATTTTACAAGGCCACCATCACCCTGATACCAAAACAAGACAAAGATGTCACAAAGAAAGAAAACTGCTGGCCAATATCATTGATGAACATAGATGCAAAAAACCTCAACAAAATACTAGCAAACAGAATGCAACAGCACATTAAAAGGATCATACACCATGACCAAGTGGGGTTTATTCCAGGAATGCAAGGATTCTTCAATATATGCAAATCAATCAATGTGATACACCATATTAACAAACTGAAGTATAAAAACCATTTAATCATCTCAATAGATGCAGAAAAAGCTTTTGACAAAATTCAACACTGATTTATGATAAAAACCCTCCAGAAAGTAGGCAGAGTGAATTTACCTCAACATAATAAAGGCCATATATGACAAACCCACAGCCAACATCATTCTCAATGGTGAAAAACTGAAACCATTTCCACTAAGATCAGGAACAAGACAAGGTTGCCCACTTTCACCACTATTATTCAACATAGTTTTGGGAGTTTTAGCCACAGAAATCAGAGAAAAAAAAGAAATAAAAGGAATCGAAATCAGAAAAGAAGAAGTAAAGCTGTCACTGTTTGCAGATGACATGATACTATACATAGAGAATCCTAAAGATGCTACTGGAAAACTACTAGAGCTAAACAGTGAATTTGGTAAAGTAGCAGGATACAAAATTAATGCACAGAAATTTCTTGCATTTCTATATACCAGTGAGTGATGAAAAATCTTAAAGAGAAATTAAGGAAACACTCCCATTTACCATTACAAGAAAAGAATAAAATACCTAGGAATAAACCTACCTAAGGAGACAACAGACCTGTATGCAGAAAACTATAAGACACTGATGAAAGAAATTAAAGATGATACAAACAGATGGAGAGTTAGACCATGTTCTTGGATTGGAAGAATCAACATTGTGAAAATGACTATACTACCCAAAGCAATCTACAGATTCAATGCAATCCCTATCAAACTACCAATGGCATTTTTCACAGAACTAGAATAAAAAATTTCACACTTTGTATGGAAACACAAAAGACCCCAAATAGCCAAAGCAATCGTGAGAAAGCAAAACGGAGCTGGAGGAATCAGGCTCCCAGACTTCAACTATACTACAAAGCTTCAGTAATCAAGACAGTATGGTACTGGCACAAAAACAGAAATATAGATCAATGGAACAGGATAGAAAGCCCAGAGATAAACCCACGCATATATGGTCACCTTATCTTTGATAAAGGAGGCAAGAATATACAATGGAGAAAAGACAGCCTCTTCAATAAGTGATGCTGGGAAAACTGGACAGCTACATGTAAAAGAATGAAATTAGAACACTCCCTAACACCATACAGAAAAATAAACTCAAAATGGATTAAAGACCCAAATGTAAGGCCAGACACCACCAAACTCTTAGAGGAAAACATAGGCAGAACACTCTATGGCATAAATCACAGCAAGATCCTTTTTGACCCACCTCCTAGAGAAATGGAATTAAAACCAAAAATAAACAAACGGGACCTAATGAAACTTAAAAGCTTTTGCACAGCAAATGAAATCATAAACAAGATGAAAAGACAGCCCTCAGAATGGGAGAAAATATTTGCAAATGAAGCAACTGACAAAGGATTAATCTCCAAAATTTACAAGCAGCTCATTCAGCTCAATATCAAAAAAACAAACAATCCAATCCAAAAATGGGCAGAAGACCTAAAGAGACATTTTTCCAAAGAAGATATACAGATTGCCAACAAACACATGAAAGAATGCTCAACATCATTAATCATTAGAGAAATGCAAATCAAAACTACAATGAGATATCATCTCCCACCAGTCAGAATGGCCATCATCAAAAAATCTACAAACAATAAAAGCTGGAGAGGGTGTGGAGAAAAGGGAACCCCCTTGCACTGTTGGTAGGAATGTAAATTGATACAGCCACTATGGAGAACAGTATGGAGATTCCTTAAAAAACTAAAAATAGAACTACCATATGACCCAGCAATCCCACTGCTGGGCATATACCCTTAGAAAACCGTAATTCAAAAAGAGTCATGTACCACAGTGTACATTGCAGCTCTATTTACAATAGCCAGGACATGGAAGCAACCTAAGTGTCCATCGACAGATGAATGGATAAAGAAGGTGTGGCACATATATACAATGGAATATTACTCAGCCATAGAAAGAAACGAAATTGAGTTATTTGTAGTGAGGTGGATGGACCTAGAGTCTGTCATACAGAGTGAAGTAAGTCAGAAAGAGTAAAACAAATACCATATGCTAACACATATATATGGAATCTAAAATTTTTTTTAAAATGGTTATGAAGAACCTAGGGGCAGGACAGGAATAATGACACAGATGTAGAGAATGGTCTTGAGGACACAGGGAGGGGGAAGGGTAAGCTGGGATGAAGTGAGAGAGTGGCATGGACATATATACACTACCAAATGTAAAATAGATAGCTAGTGGGAAGCAGCCGCATGGCACAGGGAGATCAGCTCAGTGCTTTGTGACCACCTAGAGGGGTGGGATAGGGAGGGTAGGAGGGAGACACAAGAGGGAGGAGGTATGGGGATATATGTATATATATAGCTGATTCACTTTGTTATAAAGCAGAAACTAACACACCATTGTAAAGCAATTATACTCCAATAAAGATGTTTAAAAAAAAAAAGAAAGAGGGGCTTCCCTGGTGACGCAGTGGTTGAGAGTCCGCCTGCCGATGCAGGGGACAAGGGTTCGTGCCCCGGTCCGGGAAGATCCCACATGCTGCAGAGCGGCTGGGCCCGTGAGCCATGGCCGCTGAGCCTGTGCGTCTGGAGCCTGTGCTCCGCAACGGGAGAGGTCACAGTAGTGAGAGGCCCGCGTATCGCAAAGAAAAAAGAAAATGAGTGAAGTAAGTCAGAAAGAGAAAAACAAATATTGTATATTAATACATATATGTGGAATCTAGAAAAATGGTACAGATGAACTGGTCTGCAGTACAGAAATAGAGTCACAGATGTAGAGAACAAACGTATGGACACCACGGGGGGGGGAGCGCGTGGAGGGTGGGGGGTGTGTGATGAATTGGGAGACTGGGATTGACATGTATACACTAATATGTATAAAATAGATAACTAATAAGAACCTGCTGTATCAAAAATAAATAAAATTCAAAAAAAATAATAAAGAATGCTCATCACAAAAATCTCAAACATGTTATTTAACTGACTGATCTCACCTTCCCACCCCATAGTCAGTGTGAGTTTTAAAAGTATGTTCAGTAAAATTTCCTTCCTTCTCTTTCTTATCTGGTATCCACTTTTTTGTTTTTCCTCTACCTCTTTTCTTCCTTCGTTTATGGAATACAGACTTGTGGCCAACAAGTAGTCAAAAATATCAAAGAAAACTCCCCTCACTTCTTGAATATAGTCCAGCTAAGACTTTTAACAACTCAAACAAGAAAAATATTTATCATATTAGCTTAGAAAGATAAAGTGTTTCTAAAATTTTGGAGTCAAACTATGGCTGCAAGAATAATTTTGAAACTTCAGGGTATGTTCAAAAACTCTGGACAACGTTTGATTCCATTTGACCACAAAAGTATATTCCCTTTTATGAAATTGCTAAAATCAGTCATGCCTATCACCAGTGAGACAGTCTCAGTGTAGGCTGTGCTAGCAAGCAAATAACCCCCCAAATTTCAGTTTCTTAACTCAGTTAAGAGTCTTATCTCCTCCTTTCACAAAGTATGGTATGGGTCAGGAGGATCTTCTACTGATTTACTTCCTAAGATGACTCAAGATATAGGCTTCTTCTAGTTGTGCCTGCCATCTTAGGGTCCTTGATCCTCATTATAATTGATAAATTAACTATAGGCTATACCCACTTATATCCCCAGGTAAACAGAGGTAAAAAATAATGCATCATTTATTTTGCCTCTAGGCTAATCTTATACAAAACTGCAACTCTTAAAAGGTCTTTCTCCTCTCTGGGAATATCTCAGAATGCTTTGCAAAATAGGACAAGTCTTGAACAAAAATATACAAAAGTCCACTATCTTGCTCAAAAACAATGCAGAGTCTGTGTTTTTTCAGTAGTAAATTGTGGAGGTCTATAGTTCAGCATAACCTATTCTTTAATCTACATTTAAGAAATCTATCATCTCTATCTATCTATCTACCCATCTATGAATTACAGAAAATTTGAATCTGCTTTAGTTTGCTAAGAAATTAAAAGTTTTAATCTCTATGGCTCAAATAAAAACAATCACAAAAACAACAAAACCTAGAGCCAATGGTGGTCAAAAATAATTTAATAGCAGGGAGTTAGCATGCAAAAAGTTAATTCTCTTATGAAAAGCCAGGTTTTCTCTGCTCTCTACAAGGCATGTCAAAGTTAGAAATTCAAAACACTAATTGACTGAGTTTAGAAACTCCTGGAATTTCTAAGTGCCAGAAGGTCAATTTACCAGGACAGGTAAGTGAAGCTTGTTAGCATGAACTAGCAATTGACTTCTGGCGCTGCAGATATTTTATATTAAATGAAAGGATGAAAAGGGAAAATAACCCAAGGGAATGCTGGAAAAGCTGGCGGCAGCAGGAGGGCTTAGAGCAAAGCAATCATTAAAAGGCCTCTGGGTTTGGCCTCTTTAAAAGAGCTAACACCATGCCTCATGGTTGCATTCAGTTTTTTTGGTTTTTATTCTCCTGCAGAGCTAGCAGTTCACTGCTGACCTTACATGTGTACCCAATATGCATTGTTTCAAGCTACCCTTGGAAAATGGGTATACACATACACATGGAAAGTTGCTGCAGAAACAGGCAGAAAACTCTGAAAACGGAGATCTGGCAGAATACTTTTTCCTTTCTGTGTTTGACCCTTTATACATTTCTGCTGAAACTCAGAACTGATTTTCTTACCCAGCCCCTCTCCTCTGCTGTTTTCTTTCCAGCGTGCTCAGTTTCTGGACAACCTACAGCCAGCCCAGTAGCTGCTCTATTCTTCACAGCCTCTGCAGCCCCTCAGGGGTCAGGGGGAGGGGGGAAACAAAGCCAAATGACAGGTCCCTGGAAAAGGCAACTATGTTAGAGCTGGGAGGCAGAAATGCAGTGTTGGTGGGGAGCACGTCTGTCTTAAAAGATTGAAAGTCAGTGGCTTTTAGGATTCAAATTGCATTTTAAATTTCTCTCCTGATTTTACTATAAGAATAATATACTCATAAAAATTAAAATAAATATAGAATGTAAATTGTTTCCCTGCATCCTCTCCCAATCTAAACAGTGTGATATGCAGTCTTTTTCCAGCATTATCTTACGAATATGTATTCACATTTATATATATATACATACATCTGTGCACTCATATAATTTTTGTAAATTGGGCTATAGTTTACATAAAATAGAATGCACACATTTTTAAGTGTAGAATTTAATGAGTTTTAACAAATGTATACTCCTGAATAACTATCACCCCAATGAAGATATAGAACATACCCATCACCCCAGAAAGTTCCCTCTTGCTTCTTTCTAGTCAATTCCAACAGCCCCTCCTCACCACCCCAAAGATAACTAAAGTTCAGATTTCAAACATCATAGGTTTGTTCTGCCTTTTCTTAAACTTTGTATACCTTTTGTTTATGATTTCTTTGCTCAGTATAATGCTTTTGGGTTTCTACCACTTGTTGTCACGTGTATCAGTAATTGATTCCCTTTTTTGGGCCAAGTACGAACCAACAATTTTTTTAAAGATCTTCCTATTAACAGACATTTACACATAATGTCACTTTCTATACACAAAGGGGATCGTACTAAGCAGGTTTTTCCATGACCTTCTTTTCATTTTTTCATTCAGAATTACATCCTGGACATGCTTCCCTAAATGTCCCTGTGACTTACCTGATTCTTTACTAAGGCTGCATAGTCTTCCTTCATATGGTTGCTCTACATATTATATACTTGATCTCCTATTTATAATTATAATTATAGCTCTCAATTTTAAAACAGTTTTGTAAATTAAAGTTATGCTTGTGAGCAGTTGCAAAAATTACTATGGTAGGGCTTCCCTGGTGGCGCAGTGGTTGAGAGTCCGCCTGCCGATGCAGGGGACACGGGTTCGTGCCCCAGTCCGGGAGGATCCCACATGCTGCGGAGCGGCTGGGCCCGTGAGCCATGGCCGTTGAGCCTGTGCATCCGGAGCCTGTGCTCCGCAATGGGAGAGGCCACAAGAGTGAGAGGCCCACATACCGCAAAAAAAAAATTACTATGGTAAAGAAGTGTCTACGATAAGATACTTTGCAACCCCATTACCAAGATACGACCATATTTAACAGGTTTTTTTAAAATAATAAGCTGGTAGTTATAAGACAATTAGCTCGATATTAATACATACTTCAGTGCTAGTTTTATCAGCTTTAGAAATATCTCTTGATTCTCTGATATAAAAGATAAGGAATTTAGTATTTTTGTACTACCCTCTCCTCCTTTCCCTATCTCCACCTCCAGATATATATTTTAGTTATATTGTTATTTTTACATTATAAATATCTTTACATTCTGTTCCTCAACAATAATTAGTCTTACTTGTTTTGTCTAGAATTTGGTTCTATAAATGTAAACACATATAAGAGTATTTCAAATCTATGATGATATAAATTTTATTCACTCAAGAATCAAGCAGTATGAATAGGACAAAAAAGAAATAAATGTAATCTTATCTCAATAAAACCTTACTACTTACATGTGAATATTCTAAGTGTTAGAGAGTGAAGTAATATGTTTTGTCTACTTTTCATCAGTTTTTTTTTCCCCAAAATTTTCTACATTAACTTTTTATTTTTTGGTATTCCTGTTTCATTTTATAGGAATATCTTCATACAGAGTATTTTTTTCTCGCAAGGCAAATAATGATTAACTTTGAGCCTTCGCATTTAAAAATATTAATTTCCCACATATTTGAGAGTTTGGAATAGAATGGAGAGGTTTGATGTCCTCTGGTTCTCTCTCCTTCATAGTGAATCTCCATTTTTATCTCTGAATGCTTTCAGGTTTTTTCCCCTTTATTCATGGTATTCTAAAATTCCCAGGATATACCTATGCTACTCATATGTCCTGCCTGGCACTTAGTAGACTATTTCTATCTACACACTACCTCCTTTTTCTTTTCCTTTACTTAAAATGTTATTTCTCCTCCATTTTCTTTGCCCCCAGCCGCTGGATCTCCTTTAAGCAGATGGCAGTGCATCTGAAGTAATTTCCCCATGTCGTGTTAACTCATATTTTCAGTCTCTCTGTTTTGTGTCTACATTTTAAGCAATTTTTCCTATTTATCTTTCAGACCCAGTTTTAAGCTCTGTCAATTGTTTTATTCAACTCATTCACTATTTTTAAATTTCAGCAGTCATATTTTAAATTCCAATATATTTTTTGTTACATGATTATAATTTTTACAGAGATGTTATAATATTAAAAGTTGTAATAGGACTAACTATGTGTCAGGCATATTTTAAATGTTTTATGTGTAATAACTCACTTATCCTCATCACAATTCTGAAAGAAAAGTTCCATTATTAACCCCATTTCACAGATTAGGAAATAGAAACACAAAATTAAGTTTCTTGTCCAAGACCACAGCTGGCTCCAGTGCCTATGCTTTTAACTACTGTGCTGAATGTCCTTCTCTTGGTTTATTGCTGCAATATATTTTCACAAATCTTTCTGAAAATACTAACCCAATTATTTTAGTAGTTTTTTTTGTTACCTTAATAACCTCTTTTCCTTCAAGACTATAGCTCTTTTATGTTTATTTTAGCTTTTCTCTAATCTGTTAATTAGGTTGAATGCATTAATGTGAACATGTCAATGACTACTGCTCCTAAAATAAAATGCAGAGTCTCCTGCCATGACTTGCGGGTTTCTGTAGGGCTGGCCCCCATTTCCCTCCAAGCCCATTTCCTTTCCCTTTTTGCTTGTGATGCTTCTGCCCTACTGGCCTTCAGTTTTGTTTTGACTCTTCTAAACATTTACCCTCTATGCGAAGGTTGCATTTGTTGTTCTCTTTGCCTTAGAATCCTTGTCCCCCCAGTTCTTTGCTTGGCTTTTTTTTTTTTTTTTTCCGGTACGCGGGCCTCTCACTGCTGCGGCCCCTCCCGTCGCGGAGCACAGGCTCTGGACGCGCAGGCTCAGCGGCCATGGCTCACGGGCCCAGCCACCCCGCGGCATGTGGGATCTTCCCGGACCGGGGCACGAACCCGTGTCCCCTGCATAGGCAAGCGGACTCTCAACCACTGCGCCACCAGGGAAGCCCTGCTTGGCTTTTTATTATCCTTAAAGTTTCTGCTCAATTGTCAGCTTGCCAGAAAAGATCATACAAACTTCCAATCCAAAGTGGATTCCATCTCGATACCCTATTTCATAGATAGCACTTACCACAACCAGTGATGAACATGTTAATTTCTTAGTTTACTTGTTTATCTTTACCTCCTGATCTAGGAAATTATGGCAGGGACTTCATGTGCCTTAATCACCACTCACTACCTCAAGTACCTAGCACTATGTCTGGAGCAGAACAGGCACTCTTAACTTGATCTAAACTTAAGTTGAATTGATACAGACATTGCTGCTCAAATGACTAGTTTTCCTAAGTAACTGAAACATAACCAACTCTCACACCAATTTGAATAGATAAGGAGAAGGACAAGGGGAGGAGAAGGATGGCAGGAGCATTTTACAATTTACTGAGACCCCATTTTACATTTTAAAACTCCACAATTAGGGGATGTAAATTGGTGCAGCCACTATGGAAAACAGTATGAAGTTCCTAAAAAACTTAAAAATAGAACTAGCACAAGATCCAGCAATTCCACTTCTGGATATTTATTCAAAGGAAACGAAAGCACTAACTTGAAAAGATATATGTACACACATGTTCACTGCAGCATTATTTACAATAGCCAAGATGTGGAAATAACACAAGGGTTCATCAATGGATGAATGGATAAGGAAAATAGTATATATACATATATGTAAAACTTTATATATAATACTACTCAGATATAAAAAAAGAAGGAAATCTTGCCATCTGTGACAACATGGATGGGTATTGAGGGCATTATGCTAAGTGAAATAAGTCAGGTAGAGAAAGACAAATACCATATGATTTCACTTATATGTGAAATCTACCAAACAAAACAAACAAACAAGCAAAACAACAAAACTCACAGATACAGCAAATGGATTGGTGGTTATCAGAGGGGGAGGGAGATGGGGGTAGGCAAAAAAGGTAAAGGGAGTCAATAATATGATGACTGATGGTAACTTGACTTACTGTGATGATCACTTTGTATGTATTCAAATATTGAAGTATTGTGTTGTACACCTGAAACTAATATAATTTTATATACCAATTTTACCTTAATTTAAAAAATCAAAAATTATAAGATCTGTTCCCTTATCTGACAATCAAGCATTATGTTTTACAACAAGAATACCTTACTGCAGCTGTATATTCATTGAGTATAAGCTCTATTTTTATTTCCATTTTCTCTATATACAATTGTGTTTTGACTAAGGACAATATCCTACACTAACTAGCAGCCTTTGGGATATATTCCATTGAGCAAAAGTGAAAAACAAACAGGGAACATTTACAAGAACTCCAAGGCACATATGCCTGTTATGAAAAGAGACTAAAATCTCACAGTGTGGTGTTACTAACGGTCCTCAGCTGGGCAACCAACCTTCTGAAAAATACAGTTTTGAATAAAATGCAATTTACTTTTCTGTAGGTAATGAAGAAAGGATTGACTCATCAGGGGTTAGAGGAAAGCAAATGTGGTGGGGGTGGGTAGTGGAAAGAGCAGCTGTTAAGTGTAGAAATTGGAAATGCAAACCTTGAGAAAATTCTTCAGTTAGCACACATAAATATTGTGAAAATACAGTCTCCAGAGGCATAATTTGAAGCCACGGCTGTTTTTAAGGGCAATTTTGTTAAGGTTAATATGTAAGACAAATAATTTGGTATCTAATATAGGCAATGAACTTCATATATTCTGAGCCAAAATAACTTCATAATAATACGGCAATATCTTTGGCAAATACTCCCAGACATCAAGCAATTAAATAAAAAAGACTCCAAGCCTTCTCTTTTACATAGTCACTAATTAGTTCATAAGATAATCTTTTGTTTTTCCAAATTTCTAAAATTCAATTTCTCATCCTAATGAATGACTTCAAGTATAAAGCTGACTTCATTTTAAAAAATATTGCTGAGATACTCTCTTTTTAAAGGTTATTAGAAACCCCACTTCAACCAAAGTAGTCAGAAGACAATTCCTTCCCCTCACCCCAAAGGAGGTAAAAAATTTATTCCTGAGGCAAACTGAACAGAAGAGGATGTGGATTTGGGCGTACCAAGCCTGGCAGAGGGCAAAGGTGAGGAGCCAGACCAAGAAGAGGGGGATAATTGAATAGTTGCAGGCTGAACAGTAGGCCCCGTCTTGTACCCCCAACCAGCGTACTTCCTTGCCTGGCTCAAAGAATGCAGGCAGCTAAGCTTATTACCAACACACTCACACACGCACACACGCACACACACACACACACACAGCAGCAGCAGCAGATCACAGATCACTGGAAGAGTTCTCTTTAGAGAAACTTCATGGGTCCAGACAGAAGAACTTAAGATTTGTCTGTTACCAAAAGAGAACAAAGCTTAGAAGAGAAACTCAAAAAGAGAGCAACACAAGGAACTGACAGAAAAAATGAAATTCAAGGGAAAAAAAGGCAAGGAAGGGAGAGGGGATAGTGGGAGGGAGGGAGAGATGGAGGGAGGGAATTCAGGAAGGAGAGAAGGAGGGAGATAGAGAAAGGAGGGAGAGAAGAAAGAAAAAAGGAAGAAAGAACAAGTGAGGGAGGCAGTAAAAGCACCAGGAAAGTAAACATGGCCAAATCAAACAGGGAGAGTAGGAAGATCCTGAGCTCACCTCCTCCAATGGACACAGCAAAACTACAATTACATATAGAACAACTCTCTCTGAGAATGACCCGAAGACTAACAGAAAAGATTTTTCTGAAACTAAGGATATAAAGAAAAGGCCATATCTAGACAGGTAGGAGGGGCAGTGACATGGTCTAGTCAGAACCCACACCCTTGGTGTGCCAACCCACAAGCAGGAGGGATATTACAACCGCAGAGGTCCCCTCTAGGAGCAAGGGTTCCAAGCCCCACATTGGGCTCCCCAGCCTGGGGGAGCTGCATTGGGAAGATGAGTCCCCATAATATTTGGCTTTGAAAACCAGTGGGGCTTACTTCTAGGAGAGCTGAAAGACTGTGAGAAACTGAGAGACTACTCTTGAAGGGTTTGTACACAAACTGTATCACTCTTATACTAGCACAGGGCAGCAGCTTGAAAAGCACCTGAGCCATATGAGAAGGAGATTCATTGACTAAGTTTAGGGCATATACCAGAGGGACATGGATCTGGTCGAACTTTCTCCAGAGATGGAAGAATTGGTGGGCACCACTTCTGCCCATTGTGTGATATTTCCAAAGTCCAGTCAAAGTTCATAAAGTATGGGCAGTCTCGTGACCATTTCACCAGACAAGTACAATGGGAGAAGACTGAGGTAAGGGGTCTGAGATGTTCCTAAGAGTGATAGAAATAATGAACCATTGATCCAAGCTTTAAGGACAGGAAATGAATGCAGGATAGAACTGATAGAGAAATAATAAAAGGGTCAATGGATCCGTGGTCAAAATGAGAGAGGAAAATTGGCATATTGAAAGTAAATTGAATAGGAGATAAGGATCTCAGGACATGGCACCTCAATACACCTAGAGAGCATCCTTGATTCCTCCCTTATCCCCATGCCTACTCCATAAGCAAGTTTTGTTAACTCCACAACTGAAGTATTTCCTGAGCCTGTCCACTTTTCACCTATCCTCTGCTGACACACTTATCTAATGTACAATTTGACCACTGTGACATCGGTTAACAGATGTCCTGCTCCCAGCCTTGTCTCCCTGTTCTTTTCATAGTGCTGTCTCTACCTAGAAGCCAGAGGGGGGTGCTCTGAGTTTAGTATTCTCTTAATTGCTCCCAAAAACACTTTAAATAAAATCTAAATTCCTTACCAAAGTCTCCAAGTCTCTAGATAATCTTTGCCTGCAGACTTTTCTGATCTTTGTCTCGTAGCATGCTTATTACTGATGAAGTCAATTAACTGAGAAATCATGATGCAGGGTGGGTCATTCACCTAGGGCTGAAGTCACATAGAACATAAGTGAGTTATGATGCAGTGAAAAGCTCCCAAGAGATGTGTACATTTAATTCTTTGACCATTCATTTTAATAAAATCATTAAATGAATTAGAAAAGTAATAGAAATATACTGTACTATAAACTCTTTAAAGATAGGATGACAACTGATTCATATTTGTAACCCTAGCAATTAGCACAGTGCCTGATAGAACAGGCACCCAATAAATTCTGGTTGGTTGAATAAATGCACGAACGCTTTATTAATGCATGAGGTTTTATTGGATGGATGGATTAGAGTCTGTTGTTCCTCATCCGCTGGGTATCTATTCCCTCTGATTCTGCTTTGGAAAGTAACAGTCTTCATGAAATCTTGTTAGAACTGTCAGCTGAGGAGCCCCACCCACTCCTGGCCTCTGGCTTAGTGTAAGCCAGTCAAGAGTTCTTCAGGAAATTTCAATCTTGACCAGAATTATGTTGAGACAGCAAAACTGTTGGAGCTGGTTCATGTCAATAACAACACACTAAGAAAATTTTCCCTTAATTCCTGCTCCCTGTATCCCTGGGACACCCTGCTTTCTTTGCTTTTCGAGTGATGTTTCTTCAACTTTTTCTTTACTGTTTTGAGTTGCATCATAGATTTTTAATAAAGTCTTTTTTTGGCATAAGTTATGCTGAGTCCTTTTCTCTTGCTTACAACCAAAGAATGCTTACTAAAAAATTGAAAATCTAATGCAATTATGAGAAAGCATATTTACTTTAGTAACTATTGAGTACTGCTATATGCAAAAACCAATAACGAGTACCAAAAAATTTAAAACTTATCTCTGATACAGTTCTTGTCTTCAAGCAACTTAAGATATTTTTAGGGAGATAAGGAAGATTGGCAAGTAAATTTAATTCAAGATAAAATGAGATTAATGGCATAAGAGATACAGGTAAAACACCAAGGTAATTGAGGAAAGGGATCTCCAGTTGGGGCAATACTGGTAGAACAAACATTTGCCCTATGCTTAGGATTTAGGCATGCTGACTTAAAAAAGACATTCAGGATCAGCATAAGCAGTGCACAGAGATAGGAAAGCATCAAGTATGTGTGATGGCCAATGAGTAGATCAATTTGCTACAGCATAGGTTTCATGAAGGACAATAATGAAAAATTAGGCTGCAAAGAGTAGATTGGAGCTGAAAAATGAGGCTGAGGGAAGTCTAGCTTGTATTTTGTAGGCAATAGGAAACCAAAAACATTATTTGTGCAGAGTGGTTTGGAAAAGCGAGGCTTGTAAAGTCATATATGATGTACTGGAGCAAGGTAAAGAACAAACTGAAGAGACAAATTCACAAGGCATAGTTCAATCAAGGTATAATTAGTAGCAGAATGAAGAAACTTTCAAATGCTTTCTAACCAACTGATGATGGAAAGAAAGGTAAGAATCAAAAAAAGGCAGTGAGGCCTTGAACTGAATAAGATGCTGAAATTGATAGAAAATATCCCACAGCTCTGTATTTCAAACACTCATTTGTCTGCCTTCCCTCTCCTGAGTTTCAGTCATAGCATCTCCAGCTGCTCACACACATCTTCACTCAGGCCAGTATTATAAACTAACATGCCTAAAAACAGGAATCTTTTTTATCCTCTACCCCATACGTCACCTCCCACTGTCTTCTCACAAACATAGAAACATCTCTTCCTCTTCCTGTCCTTCAACTTCCATTCATCTCATCACATCAATCAGAAAAGACCTTTATTCGCTCATGCTTGTTTCACTGCAGCTGCTTCCTGATACATTTCCCTATACCCATTTCTCCCCACTACATAGCAGGACATCAATTAACTCTGCCTAAAGCTGGTAAATTAATCTGGCATGCACAATGCAGCTTTCACTGCCATATGGATCTGCTGAAACACTTAAAATAATAATATTACTCTCAGGCTCATGAAATTATAATGGATCCTACATGCGCCAAATTTTGTTATTACTTTTGATTTCTCAAGGTCACTATTTTATTTGTGTGTGCATACATGTGGGGGGGGAGTGCAATTGTGGGCACGTGCACACACTAACAATAGAGCCAAAGGAGATAGGGGATAAAGGACCTGGGCTTCACTGGGGGGAAGGGCCATATTTCCCAATTAGACACCATCTTTTAGCTCTCAATTCTGAGGAGTTATAATGGGGAAAAATGGAAATTGAAAAGACAGCTGCCATATATGTCTATTAGGTGAGTTCTGGAAAGTCAAAAATCCTCTGCTTATCTGTTCATGTATTCAGCTGCTTGATATTTAGAGGTTTCTATCAATTGAACTCATCCACATAATGTCCAGTTTTAATCAAATTACTCCAAAAAGCCCAAAACCATGTGTAGTAGTAGATGCTTAAAAAATACTGGTTTAATCAAGTACTTGTAGGTAGACTGACACCTGAAAATCACCAAAACACTAGAAAAGAACTGCATTCATTCTGTTAGAAAACAAATACCAAGTATAGTTTAATATGATTTTTAGTATATACTAAATGGTTACTTAAGAGACTGATAACCTAAGAGCCAGAAGAAGTAATCTCTGTGTCTCCAGTCTCAGTTGAATATTCATTTAAAAATATACTTTAAAAATGTTGTGTAATCACCTTTTATAATGTGAATGTCTTTAAGGGAACAGGGTCTTCGACTGAAGGTAGTGCTCAGGTGTGGTCCTGTCTGAAGCCAGGCTGAGAGATAAGATGAAAAGAGAGTGATAGCCTCTCTACTGAGGTTTCTTGGCTCAAAGCCCAGGTTCCTGCCATCTTGCTGCAATTCTGTGCACTCAGGGCAGGGTTAAGATGAGGTGGCAGTGTTCCCAACTTTAATAGGTTCAGAATGAAGACAGATTTATGGTTATTTCACACTGACAAACTCTTTTGAGAAGATAAACAAAATTGATAAACCATTAGCCAGACTCATCAAGGAAAAAAGGGAGAAGACTCAAATCAATAGAATTAGAAATGAAAAAGGAGAAGGAACAACTGACACAGCAGAAATACAAAGGATCATGAGAGATTACTACAAGCAACTCTATGCCAATAAAATGGACAACCTGGAAGAAATAGACAAATTCTTAGAAATGCACAACCTTCCGAGACTGAACCAGGAAGAAACAGAAAATATGAACAGACCAATCACAAGCACTGAAATTGAAACTGTGATTTAAAATCTTCCAACAAACAAAAGCCCAGGACCAGATGGCTTCACAGGCGAATTCTATCAAAACATTTAGAGAAGAGCTAACACCTATCCTTCTCAAACTCTTCCAGAATATAGCAGAGGGAGGAACACTCCCAAACTCATTCTATGAGGCCACCATCACCCTGATGCCAAAACCAGACAAAGATGTCACGAAGAAAGAAAACTACAGGCCAATATCACTGATGAACATAGATGCAAAAATCCTCAACAAAATACTAGCAAACAGAATCCAACAGCACATTAAAAGGATCATACACCATGATCAAGTGGGGTTTATCCCAGGAATGCTACGTTCTTCTCAAACAACCAGCTTTAATTTTATTGATCTTCACTATTGTTTCCTTCATTTCTTTTTCATTTATTTCTGATCTGATCTTTATGATTTCTTTCCTTCTGCTAACTTTAGGGTTTTCTTTGTTCTTCTTTCTCTAATTGCTTTAGGTGTAAGGTTAGGTTGTTTATTTGAGATATTTCTTGTTTCTTTTTTTTTTTTTTTTTTCTTTTTTTTTATTCATTTTTTATATTTCTTGTTTCTTGAGGTAGGATTGTATTTCTATAAACTTCCCTCTTAGAACTGCTTTTGCTGCATCCCATAAGTTTTGGGTTGTCATGTTTTCATTGTCATTTGTTTCTAGGTATTTTTTTAAATTTCTTCTTTGATTTCTTCAGTGATCTCTTGGTTATTTAGTAGTGTATTGTTTAGTCTCCATGTGTTTGTATTTTTTACAGATTTTTTCCTGTAATCGATATCTAGTCTCATAGCGTTGTGGTCAAAAAAGATGCTTGATATGATTTCAATTTTCTTAAATTTACCAAGGCTTGATTTGTGACCCAAGATATGATCTATCCTGGAGAATGTTCCATGAGCACTTGAGAAGAAAGTGTAATCTGTTGTTTTTGGATGGAATGTCCTGTAAATATCAATTAAGTCCATCTAGTTAAATGTATCATTTAAAGCTTGTTTCCTTATTTATTTTCATTTTGGATATCTGTCCATTGGTGAAAGTGGGGTGTTAAAGTCCCCTGCTATGATTGTGTTACTGTCGATTTCCTCTTTTATGGCTGTTAGCATTTGCCTTATGTATTGAGGTGCTCCTATGTTGAGTGCATAAATATTTACAACTGTTGTATCTTCTTCTTGGATTGATCCCTTGATCATTATGTAGTGTCCTTCTTTGTCTCTTGTAATAGTCTTTGTTTTAAAGTCTATTTTGTCTGATATGAGAATTGCTACTCCAGCTTTCTTTGGATTTCCATTTGCATGGAAAATGTTTTTCCATCCCCTCACTTTCAGTCTGTATGTGTCCCTAGGTCTGAAGTGGGTCTCTTATAGACAGCATATATATGGGTCTTATTTTTGTATCCATTCAGCCAGTCTAAGTCTTTTGGTTGGAGCATTCAGTCCACTTACATTTAAGGTAATTATCCATATGTATGTCCCTATTACCATTTTCTTAATTGTTTTGGGTTTGTTATTGTGGGTCTTATCCTTCTCTTGTGTTTCCTGCCTAAAGAAGTTCCTTTAGCATTTGTTGTAAAGCTGGTTTGGTGTCGCCTAATTCTCTTAGCTTTTGCTTGTCTGTAAAGGTTTTAATTTCTCCCTCGAATCTGAATGAGATCCTTGCTGGGCAGAGTCATCTTGGTTGTAGGTTTTTCCCTTTCATCACTTTAAATATGTCCTGCCACTCCCTTCTGGCTTGCAGAGTTTCTGCTGAAAGATCAGCTGTTAACCTTATGGGGATTCCCTTGTATGTTATTTGTTGTTTTTCCCTTGCTGCTTTTAATACATTTTCTTTGTATTTAATTTTTGATAGTTTGATTAATATGTGTCTTGGCTTGTTTCTCCTTGGATTTATCCTGTATGGGACTCTCTGTGCTTCCTGGAGTTGATTGATTATTTTCTTTCCCATATTAGGGAAGTTTTCAACTATAATCTCTTCAAATATTTTCTAAGTCCCGTTCTTTTTCTCTTCTTCTTCTGGGATCCCTATAACTCAAATGTTGGTGCGTTTAATGTTGTCCCAGAGGTGTCTGAGATTGTCCTAAATTCTTTTCAATCTTTTTTCTTTATTCTGCTCTGCAGTAGTTATTTCCACTATTTTATCTTCCAGGTCATTCATCCATTCTTCTACCTCAGTTATTCTGATATTAATTTTTAATTTCATTTATTGTGTTGTTCGTCATTGTTTGTTTGCTCTTTAGTTCTTCTAGGTCCTTGTTAAACATTTCTTGTATTTTCTGCATTCTATTTCCAAGATTTTGGATCATCGTTACTATCATTACTCTGAATTCTTTTTTAGGAATTCTTTTTCCTCTTCATTTGTTTGGCCTGGTGGGTTTTTACCTTGCTCCTTCATCTGCTGTGTGTTTCTCTTTTTCTCATTTTGCTTAACTTACTGTGTTTGGGGTCCCCTTTTCGCAGGCTGCAGGTTTGTAGTTCCCATTGTTTTTGGTGTCTGCCCCCACTGGCTAAGGTTGGTTCAGTGGGTTGTGTAGGATTCCTGGTGGAGGGGACTGGTGCCTGTGTTCTGGTGGATGAGGCCGGATCTTGTCTTTCTGGTGGGCAGGACCATGTCCGGTAGTGTGTTTTGGGGTGCCTGTGACCTCTTTATGATTTTAGGCAGCCTCTCTGCTGATGGGTAGGGTTGTGTTCCTGTCTTGCCAGTTGTTTGGCATAGGGTGTCCAGCACTGTAGCTTTTTGGTCATTGAGTGGAGCTGGGTCTTAGTGTTGAGATGGAGATCTCTGGGAGAGCTTTTGCCATTTGATATTATGTGGAGCTGGGAGGTCTCTGGTGGACCAATGTCCTGAACTCAGCTCTCCCACCTCAGAGGCAGAGGCCTGACATCGGCCAGAGCACCAAGACCCTGTCAGCCACACGGCTCAGAAGAAAAGGGAGAAAATAAATAAATAAATAGATAGATAGATAAATAAATAAATAGTTATTAAAATAAATAAATTGTTAAAATTTAAAAAAATTAAAAGGTAATTAAAAAAAGGTCAAATAGAACCCTAGTACAAATCGTAAAAGCAAAACTATACAGACAAAATCACACAAAGAAGCATACACATACACACAAAAAAAGAAAAAGGAAAAAATATATATATATATATAAAAAATTTAAAAAGGAAGAGAGCAACCAAATCAATAAACAAATCTACCAATGATATTAAGCTCTAAATACTAAACTAAGATAAACATAAAAGCAGAAACAAATTAGATGCAGAAAGCAAGCTCCAAGTCTACAGTTGCTCCCAAAGTCCACCGCCTCAATTTTGGGATGATTCATGTCTATTCAGATATTCCACGGATGCAGGTTACATCAAGTTAATTGTGGAGATTTAATCTGCTGCTCCTGAGGCTGCTGGGAGAGATTTCCCTTTCTCTTCTTTGTTCACACAGCTCCTGGGGTTCAGTTTGGGTTTGGCCCCATCTCTGCATGTAGGTCCCCTGAGGGCATCTGTTCTTCACTCAGAAAGGATGGGGTTAAAGGAGCAGCTGATTTGGGGGCTCTGGCTCAGTCAGGCTGGGGCGAGACAGGGGTACAGAATGCGGGGCGAGCCTGCGGTGGCAGAGGCCAGCATGACATTGCAACAGCCTATGGCACGCTGCGTGTTCTCCCGGGGAAGTTGTCCCTGGATCATAGGACCCTGGCAGTGGCAGGCTGCATAGGCTATCGGGATTGCAGGTGTACATATCCCTTTTTTAGTGAAAACTCCTTAGGGCTAGTATTCATTTATTTATTCACTCAGCAAGTGTTTATTGAGTATCTACTATATGCCAGCACCATTGATATTCAATGATTAGCATAAATATGTCCCAGCCCTCAAAAGTATACGTAGCATGTTTTATTGAAAATTTTGACTCAATTATGAGCAAACAGGAAGGTCTATTTTTTCTTAAAAATATATAAGTATATATGTATTCATATATATATATGGCTGGCTACTGGTGTCCTTTCTGTTAATGGGGACTCTCAAATGCTAATGTCAAGGATACGTACAGGAGACAGACTTTTGTAAATCACACAAAGATAATAAAATTGTTATGTAGATAAGGTCCACCAAAAATGGCACATGAGTTGCTGTAAAACCATATGACAGGAAGAGGGGGCACCTTTCCCCAGAAAGTGGTTTTTATATTAGAAACTCAAGGATAAGTAGGAGTTAAGAAGGGGAGTGTGGTGAGTTTAAGAAGAAAATTTGAGACAGAGGGTGGAACATCTGCAAAGGTCATGTTTTTAAAAGGGAGTCCAGTATTTTCCAGGAACTAAAAGAGTTCAGTGCAGCCAGAGACAGAATGAGAAAAAGTTTGGGAGAGCATTGGGGAATCTAAGACTCTGGCACATTTGCTGCTTGCCCTTCTCTCTCTTCATATGACTCCAAAGTTTGGAGTCATCTGCAGCAAAGGAAAAAGTTTTACAGTTCAGCTGGAGTTTACTGAGTGAGTACTGCAAATGTGTCGCTGTCCAACTGAAGGGTGGGCAGGATCATAAAAAGTGGTGAATGGCACACTGATGACTACTGTCAGCAAACTTTCCCCCTTTTCCCTGAGGCAAAGTTGGAGGAGCAGGGAGTTTAAGTTTCTCACGGAAACCAGAATTAAAGCATGTCGCAAATTACTGGCTGCCCCTGTCATACCACACTCACACACACACACACACACCAGGTCCTCCAGCATGTCACGGTGAGAGGAGCAAGCGATACCCTAAGCTTCTTTGAGGTCAGCTGGGCCATTTAGCAACAATGCATTGGGCGGCAAGGGCAAGCCAGCCTCCAGCACATCAGCACCAGTAGCTGCAGAGATCAGAGCTCTAAAGATACAGCACTTGGAGTCAGCTACTGATATGTCTGCATATATATGATATATATATGAATAAACTGACCTTTCTTTGACCATAATTGAGTAAAGAATGTCAGGAATACATGCTACATATAGTTGTGATTAAAGAAATTACTGGGTAATTAATTGTTTATTATCTCTCTTACCTGCTGGAACACAAATTCCCCTAAAGAAGGGACCATGGCTTTCCTATTCAACACTATAGGTTCTGTAGAGTGCCTTGCATGCAGTAAACACTCAAAACTGGTTTTGTTATTGTTGTTGATGAAAGAATGGTGTTGTTTCCTCTGATGGGGGACAATGAAGGAAAAGTGCAGGAGAAGGGAAAGGTCAGAGACTTAGAGCTCAGATAAGAAATCTAGACCCTGTCTATGAAATAGGATCACTGAATTAAGGACTGTATTTTGAGCCTTGGGATTGAACAAGATTGCACAGGAAGGAAGGGTAGAATGAGACAAGAATAGACAAAAACACAGAAACAGTACTTTCAGTCTAATACAACAAGTAAAATAATAAAGGAATCTGGGACAACCAAAGAGAGACGCACTTTCAAGATGCACTTTCCTGGGGGTGTGTATGATAGGCTAAAGTGGTGGAAAGGGATGAAAGTGAATAATTTATGTACTGTAAACAAAAGGAAAGAAGTATTTTTAAATTGTCATACGTGCAATGTAAACCACCTAAAAGAGCTTTTTTCCTTTTTTTTTTCTTTGAAAGCCATGGAGCCAAGTAGTAGGGAGTACTGTTAACTCTACAAAAGAAGGTATTTTAAAGCTTGAAACTGTATAGGTAAAATTTGATTTTCTTAGTAGCTCTTTTACTTGTGTTTATGAGAATTTTTATCTAATGTCTATGAAACTACTGAATTTCATGTATAGTCAAATCCCTAAAATTATATTTAATCCAAACCTCTATTTATAATGTCATTTCCTACAAAGTATAATTGACCATAACCCTATGCTACTGTATGATATAAGGCAACCCCAAGTTCAGGACATATACCTTGAGTGTGATTGGCTTAGAATCCTCAGTGTGTTGAATGGGCATTTTGCTTTCATTAAGGTATTTACCTTTATCCCCAAGTTACAGCGGAAAACTCATTCTGCTCTAAGGTCTAGAAAAAGAGTAAAAAGACAGCACAAAGTCATGCAGCTAGTGAGTAAAGTAACCAGGACAAAAACTACTTAACCTTGCTCTTGTTCTAATACCAAGCACGGCCATTGTGCTTATAACATTATAGTTTTGAATAAAATTAGAATAATTTTAAACTAAATACTTAAGATATCACTCTTCAAAGCTGCTCAGGAAACTGGCCTGATTTCAGACATGAAAATGTTTGTACTTTATTAATATTGCATCATACAAATGAGCATTTATTATGCATAATGCTTCATAGCTTTGCTGTTTTGAAAAATTTTTAAACCTCCCTTAAAGTTATTTACTTAAGGCAGATGGCATTTTATGCCCTTTCTGTTTAGTAAAAGATTGTTTGATCTAAAATAATGAGAAGCGTTCCTTTGAGAACTGAAGTCTCATTTTTTCCCCCAGATAGAAGCATATATCTGAGGTATATTTCAAGACTTTGAATTGCTTCATCAAATAGCTTGTGCAAGATGGATATTTGTTGCTTGGCTGGTTTATTAGTAGATTTGTTGATTATTTGGAATTTAAATTGAATACATTAACAGGTCTAGGTAAGATTAATGAAAAGGAATATGACTGGTGAACAAAGGGAAATAAATAGGAAATGAGCAAATATGGAACCTTGAGTTTTGCAACTTTCACTTTTAGAAAGCAAAATCTTTTTAAGAGTTTAATTTGAATTCATAATGTGGATTAATGCTTGAGGTGGCACCTAACAGTAGAATCTCTAAATTAACTTATTAAATGAATATTTGTTGATGAATAAATTGTATGATTATTTCCTTGTTAAACTGTTTTAAATCAAATTCTAATTAGTTTTAATTCAGGGTCCAAGATGAATAATAGAATATGATACCATCTATTCAGAATATTTAATTTTCAGTTGAAAAACTGACCTGGAATGGTAACATAATGTCTCCTACATTTATTCTAAAGTAAGTTAGACTAGAATCCAGGTTATAAACATGTATTTACAATTGATTAATACATGTTTATATCCTAGGTTGATTTTATGTGTCAACTTGCCTGTATGCACAGTGCCCAGATATTTGGTCAAAAACTATTCTGGATGTTTCTGTGAAGATGTTTTGGGATGAGATTTACATTTAAATTAGGAACTTTGAGTACAGCAGATTGCTCTCCATAATGTGGGGAGGGGGGGGCTCACCTAATCAGCTGAAGACCCGAATAGAACAAAAGTTTGATATCACCAAGAAAGAGAAATTTCTCTATAAGACTGCCTTCCCTAGAGTCTGTCACACACAGTGAAGTAAGTCAGAAAGAGAAAAACAAATACTGTATGCTAACACATATATATGGAATCTAAAAAAACGGTACTGATGAACCTAGGGGCAGGACAGGAACAAAGACGCAGACGTAGAGAATGGACTTGAGGACCCTGGTTGGGGCGGGGAAGGGTAAGCTGGGACGAAGTGAGAGAGTGGCATGGACATATATACACTACCAAATGTAAAACAGATAGCTAGTGGGAAGCAGCCACACAGCACAGGGAGATCAGCTCCGTGCTTTGTTATACAGCAGAAACTAACACAACATTGTAAAGCAATTATACTCCAATAAAGATAAAAAGAAAAAAGACTGCCTTCAGAATTTATCTGCAACATAGGATCTTTATGGTTCTATGGCAGACTGCCTTTGGATTCAAATTGCCACTCTTTCCTGAGTCTCTAGCCTGCTAGCCACTTCCCCGGGGAAGATTTTGGACTGTCTAAGCCTCTGCAATCATGTGAGACAATTCCATAAGATAAATCTTTCTATACATACACATCTTATTGGTTCTATTTCTCCGGAGATCCCTGACTAATACACTAACATTTTATTTAATAACTTCAGAAGCCATTGTTTGTACAGATTTCATTCAAGTTATCCAGATAGTAACCAAAAGAAGGACAATAGCAATGGAATAAGAACAATACCTTCCTGACACAGTGGTCAGGAAATCTGGATTCTATATTTTTCTAGCTGAGTGAACTTAGATAAATCTTTTAACTTTTCTTCCCTTCCCTGTTACTCTATATGCACAATTCAAAATGTTTTCACACATATTATATTATTATTATTAAAGTAGTCCAGGTAGATAGACTGAGAAGTTTATTTTTAGGTTAAAAATGGGAAATTAGGTCCTAAAGACCTGAAAATAATTCATCCAAAGTTAGAGGCCTCAGAATAGAACCAAGGTTTTCTGAACTGAATGAGGTGTGACAGTATATACTGGAAAGCAACCAAGAACAAGAATCAGAAGTCTAGTTCTAATGTTGGATAATAGTCCCATTTTTGCCATTAGATTATGAACTTCTTAGAAGTCTTTTTTTTTAGTTGTGTAGTCCAAAGGCCTTATATACTTCCTGGAACACACTAGATATACAATAAATGTGTGAGGACTAAATGAATGAATGAACAAAGAAAGAAAGAAAATACTCCCCATGTAACCATGGGAAATTTACTTAAATGTTCTAAGATTCAATTTCTCCGAAGAAGATTAAATTATTTCAAAGCTCAGTAAGTCTGTAATTGGACTATCACCAGCATCATTTCTTCCTCTAAAGTTCAGTGGCTCATCTTGTATATTACTATGACGGTAAAACTACTTTATAAATTCAAATATAAAGCAGTCTTGTTTTGAACAAGTTTGACTATGTCTTCTAAATTTAGGAACCATATCTGTCATTAATATTAAATGCTTAATGACCCATTTGTAGGTTCCTAACTATGCTTGATATTAAACAGTGATGAATATATTCATGTGTGAGTTGAGGGTATCTTTTTCTTTAGCTATATACTCTAAGACAGTTTACTGAAGATTATGAAGATGAGTTTTAAATAAATGAAGTATAAATACTATATTTAGTTTTAATATTAGGAAACTCCAGTTTCAATTTCTGCTCAACCAAAATCAAGAAAATCAGATTGAGTGAGAGATTCATATCATACTTTTTAATATCCCTCGTTCTTAGAGTAAGATATTCAATATCCTTTATAGATGGCTCTCTCAAAATATTTTTTGACAATAAGATATTAAACCTAACTTGGAACAATGTTCTCTAAGGCCTTCTGAAGCTTTAAAATGTCATGAGGCTATGCTTATCTAAGATATGAAGATTTCAGTTGATTAATATTAATAGCAATTCTATTCATCTTGAGTATACATAAGAAAAAAGTTTAAATCAAAATCTTTATAAAAGGTATAGTAATATCTTGCTGATCTTGAAGTCATGTAACAGAAACTTCAAGTGTTCAGAACCAGATACCTTTAAAAAGCCCCTTAGCAGGTAAAATATTTCCAACAAATATTATGAATAAGTTCTTTTAGGTACTTACTTAAAGACTATTTATTTCTACTTTACATGTAATTGAATAAGTTTGGCTATATGATTTCCCAGTCCTGAAATAAATTAGAAGCAAAAAAACAATTAGGAAGAAAGGGAGGACTTCCAAAGGTAGATGTATATACTAGTGGTGAAATGAGATATTTTGACAATGAAAGAAGAAACTAAACAAAATTCATTCAGTTGTCTTCAGAGTCACTCTACCACAGCAATTACCTAACTGATGTTCATAACTATGATGTATAGACATAAGTATGACTATACTATAATATATATATTTCCTTTTATAAATGTTTCCATCAAATATGGCTGAAATTAAAGCAGTTTTTTCTTGAAAAGCTTAACTTTCAGTTACTTTAGAAATTTACTTTTGTAGAACCTAATTCTCCAAGAAAACACTTACCAAGAAAAAGATATTGTTATATGCAACCAAAGCCTTTGAAAATCACCCCTTGAGAGTTTTAAAAGCCAAGGACTGACATATGATTCAGTAGAATGTTGCGTTGGGTATTGTTCCAGCATGTGTTGAATTACTAAGTGAAGGTTATAGATTTTATACAATCACAAGACCCTCCACTGCTAGGAAGAGATTAACTTTTATCATCAGAAGTAATTTCTAAGCTTTTTTCCCTATTAGGAATTTACTAAACTATTGTTAAATATACAAATATGCAACCCTACTAAAATTTCTGGTGGATATAACACTGAGCCACTGAAGGTTAGCGATGAAAGATTTTGGTTAGCGTAGATTCTTACTGCTTAAAATAATTCAGAAGTATATCCTAATAACAGTAGGAGCTATAAAATTCAAAACAATTTCCAATGCCCTCCTCCAAACCAAGTCTCCTTCTCTACTGAAGCTTCTGCCAAGCATCCTGAGTGACTTGACAACCACAGATTAGTCATCCCTAACCTCTCAGTTCCTACACTTCTTCATCCCTTGGATCTTCTTTTCTACCTTAGCTACCCACTTCTGTAGTCACAACCTTGAACTGTTGATATTCATGATCACATATTCAAATGTTACCTTTTTTCTAATCACAACTTTCTTTTTTTCCAACTTATTTATTTTATTATTTTTAATTGAAGTATTGTTGCTGTACAATATTATATGTTACAGGTGTACAATATAGTGATTCACAATTTTTAAAGTATAGACTCCATTTTTAGTTATTTTAAAATATTGGCTGTATTCCCCTTATTGTAGAAAATATCCTTGTAGCTTCTTTATACATAATAGTTTGTACTTCTTAATCTCCTACCTCTGTATTGTCCCTCTCCCTTCCCTCTCCCCACTGGTAGCCACTAGTTTGTCCTCTATGTCTATGAGTTCACTTATTTTTTGTTATATTCACTAGTTTACTGTATTTAAGTATACCCATGGCTACATTATTTTTAATGCCAATGCATTATCTGACCCATTAACATCTCTGACTTCTCAATATCCATCAGGCACTTTTTGTTACTTGCCAACTCATTCATCTGCCTTCCATATTCTTATAACCCGAAGCTCAGCTCTGCAGGAGAAAATTCCCTAACTGGACAGATAAATATCACTATTAATTTATAATCTCCAGCTTTAACTGGGCCTTCAAATAGTCCTAATATTAAGTTTCCCTAATAAGCTGACTTTCTCAGAGTATCAGTTACCTGTTACTACCTAAAAAGAAATACAAAATCTGCAAATCCGTTGGGGGCTGTCTAATATAGGCCAGACCCATCTGGGACAGCTCAGCTGTGGCAGCTCTGCCCCACATATGACTCATCTTCCTCCTAGAATAAGCAAGCGATCCTAGACATGTTCTTAAGGCATTAGCTGCAAACCAAGCAATCAAGCATCCATGTGCAAGGCCTTTTAGGATCTAAGCTAAGAACCGACATAAAGTCACATCCACCTCATTCTTTTGGCCAAAGCAAATCTCACAGTCATATCTGAAGTCAGAAAGTAGATATATTATCTGCCTCTTCTGTGGAAATAACTGCAAAGTTATGTGACAAAGAGTGTAAAGATATGAAGCAGTGAAGAATTGGTGACATTAATACAATCTAATATACCCACTCTCTGTAATTACTATTTCATGACTTCTTCAAGCTCCTAAAAACCACCATTCCATGCCAGCTCCATCTTCCAGCAGACAACATGTTATCTAACTTCATTGAGAAAATAAAAGCTATTTAATAGCAAAATATCTCTTGATTTCTCCAATAAATATGCAGAACCTCCTGCATCTACATCTATTCTTTTACTCTCTTGTTATAATTGAGGAATCATCTTTTTCATTCCCATGCGCTTTGGATCTGTTCATCTTATCAGCTCATGGACCTTGCTCAATTATTTTCTCTGTCTCATCTAACGTATTCTTCTTCCTTTTAGCATTCAACCACCCACACTATCTCTGTATTCTCCTCCATGGCTAATCACCTTGAAATAAATGTCCAGATACATTGACTCTACATCTTCATCTCTTCATTATTCATATAAGGATGACTTTGGTTTAAACAATAATAAAAAGTATGATCTCATGCATGCATAGGCCACAATTTAGTATCTCTAAAATCCACTGAGCTCTTCTTTCCTCTGTGTTTTAGCTTTGACCTGGACAGACTTCCTTCTTTGTCATAAGACAGCTTCTGGCATCAACTAGGAAAACATGCTTCCTTTTTCATATCCATCAGGAAAAATGGTGGACCTCTCTTTCAGCCAATGGATAAAAGTTCTCTTCAGTTTGATTGGACAAATAAGATCCTGTGTCCAATCTTGGACCGTTAACAGTCACCAGAGGAATGCTATATAATGATTAGCTTAAATCTGAATTCTAAACCAGTAGAGATGGGGAACGCAGTATTACCACAATTTACTTTGAATAACTTTACCTGGGGCTGAAAATGGAGTAAGCATCTCTTGAGTTACATGGGCTGTTGCAGGTAGTGAAAGAACATGGTAGACTAGAACAAAATCAAGGAAAAAAAGGTGAGGATGCTGGTTAGACAACGGATGGTGTTCATAGCACATTCACTTCTGGTTTCTGCCCACACTGTTCTATGCATTCTTCTTTGTAAGGTCCAAGTTACTAAATCCAAACACCAGAATTTAGTCCTTATCTTTCTATAATTCTCAGCGGCATTCAACAGAGTTAACAATATTATCATTATCATGAGTCTATGATTTCAGTTTATGAAAAACTCTATTAGCTTTTCTTCCATCCTCTGGACACTTCTTTTCAATTTCTTTAGCTAGCTCTCCTTGACAGCAAAGGTTTGGAATTCCCCAGGACTTGGACCTAAGACTAGACTCTCCATGTTCTCATTCTATAGCCTTTCCCTAGATTTTGATCTTCCAAATATACATCTCTGACATATAGTTTTCCTCTTAAGTCTGGAACAATTTAACCAACTGCCTGTGTGCCATCTCTATTCTTTGTTTCCAAGGCATTTCAAACTTAACAGGTTTACACCTGAGCTTTTGATTTCCCTCCCACACACAAAGGGCCTCCACCCAATATTCCCCTTCTAATAAATTAACAATTCTGTTCATACAAATGCTCATGCTGGGAACCTAGGAATCATTCTTGACTTTGCTCTCTCTCCCTCATCTCCCACATCTAAATTATCTCTTACATATTTTTTTCCTCAAATATGTTCACTTCTCTATATCTCCTCTATCATCATCTCAATCCAAGACTAAATGACCTTCTGCCTAGACTACTGTGATGGATCCTGATAATATTCTCTAGCTTGTTCTTGCCTTGATTTGGTGTTTTTGTTCATCATATAGAAATCATAGTAATTACTAAAATAAAAATCTGATTATACAGTTCCACTATATAACCCTAGTTCCTATTGCACTAGGATAATATCCAAAATCTTTAGAAACTTTACAAGGTGATCCAGCCTTCCTCCACAACTTTGTGCTACATAGGTTACAAATGAGCTACACTTAAATTTCTTGACTGAGCGCTTTTGCACTGCATGAGCTCTCTTCTTCCACATTTCATTGACTAATCCCTACTCATCCTTCAAGTCTTGACTTAAACTGCTACATATTTAATTTAAGATTTCTATGACCCACCAATGCAATTAGACACTTAACAACTTGTTAAGGTTTGAACACTGATGCTATCAAGTAAAGACATATTACCTTTTGGAAGTTGTTAAATTTTTTATGTCTTAGTTTCCTCACTGGTAAAATGGGAATCATGATTAACAATACCACGGTCATAGGTGTATAGTTTCCTGTGGCTGTTGTAACAAATTACTCACAAACTTGGTGACTTAATGCGACAGAAACTCGGTCTCTCACAGTTGTGGAGGCCAGTAGTCAAAAATCAGTTTCACTGTTGCAAAACTGAGGTGTTGGCAGGGCCATTATCCCACTGGAAGCACTAGGGGAGGATACATTCCTTTTCTCTTCCACCTTCTGGTAGCTGCCAGCATTCTGTGACTTGTGGCCGCATCACTCCAACCTCTTGCTTCCGTGGTCACAATGTCCCCTCCTTTTCTGTAATCTCAGATTTGATACATAATCTCCCTCTGACTCTCTCTTATAAGGATACTTGTGATTGGAACTAGAGCTCACTGGGATAATCCAGAATAATATTCCCATGTCAAGATCCTTAAGTTAATCATATTTTCAAAGACCCTTTTCCCTTATAAGGTAACATTTGCAGGGTTCAGGGATTAGAACCTGGTATCTGTGGCTGGCCATCATTCAGCGAACAACAGTAGGGTAAGTGAAAATTAAATGCACAAATGTGGTCAGCATGTAGTAAAAAGTCATGCATTCAACATTTTTAAAAAGTTGAGTATCAACCATGCACAAAAATGTACAGATACATCAGTGGAAAAAATGGACAAACTCCTTCTCTTCAGGGAGGTCTCATTTTAGTGGGGGAGACAAACAACCAAAAGTAAACAGCTTTTTTTTTTTTTTAAATAGAGTTACCATATGATCCTGCAGTCCCACTCCTGGACACATATCCAGAGAAAATTATGATTCAAAAAGATACATGTACCCCAATGTTCACTGCAGCACTATTTAATAGCCCAGACATGGAAGCAACCTAACTGTCTATTGACAGATGAATGGATAAAAAAGATGTGGTATATGTATACACTGGAATATTACTCAGCCATAAAAAAAGAATGAGATATGCCATTTGCAGCAACATGGATGGACCTAGAGATGATCATACTAAATGAAGTAAGCCAGACAAAGAAAGACAAATTTTATATGGTATCGCTTATACGTGGAATCTGAAAAAAAACAAAAAAGATACAAATGAACTTATTTACGAAACAGAAATAGATCCACAGACATGGAAACAAACTTATGGTTACCAAAGGGGAAGGGGGGGATAAATTAGGAGGACGGGATTAACATATACACACTACTGTATATAAAATAGATAACTAACAAGGACCTACTGTATAGCACAGGGAACTATACTCAATATTCTGAAATAACCTACAAGGGAAAAGAATCTGCAGAAGAATACATATACATATATAAAACTGAAAAATAATATATATATACCTGAATAATAAATAAATAAATAAATAAATAAATAAATATATATGTATATATATATATATATACCTGAATCACCATGCTATATACCTGAAACTAACATGACATTGTAAATCAACTATACTTCAATTTAAAAATAAATAGATAGATAGATCTATCAAATAATGGGGGATAAAAAGCAGAGTAAGGGGCCTAAGACATGCTGCAGGTAAGACAGGCAAGGAAGGCCATACCTGTAAGATGACATTTAAGCAGAGACCTGCTTGTGTAAAAAAATCCATCAGTTAGGTATTATATTATTAGCATTTATCACAGTTTATAATTCTATATTTATCCATGTCATTATTTAACATCTGATTCTCCAACCTGAAGTTCCATAAAGGCAGAATTGGGTCTATTTAAGAAACTGCTGCATTGCCATGGTGGTATCTGGCAGAGTTCTTACACATAAAATTAACCAGATTATCAAATATTTTCACTTAATAATACAAGTTGACATTACTATAATGTTTTTTTGATCTCAGACTTCCACTTTTGCCTCTGATGGAGTAGGCTGAAGCAGACTAATATCTGTACTATGCAGCTAGATGTAAAACAAACAATAAAAAATCCACATCTGTTTGAAAAGGGAAAGCTGAGAAGAGAACCAGTATGTGGGAGGACAAGATCAGAGAGAGAAGGGAATCTCCAGAGAGGTGAACTGACATTTTGTGAGCCACCTTTTCTCTTAAGGCATTTGCCAATTCTAGGCATAGAACAAGGGACTGAGAAACCAAGCAGAGGAACTGCAGCTAAGAGTCAGAGCTTTCGGTAGATATTTGGACAATCTCACAGAACTAAAGAGATATTACAGGGGCTTTCCTCCTGATACCAACCAATTCTCTGATTGTCCAACATCAAGTGGTGTCCAACAATTCAATTCAGTTCTGACACTAACTACCTGGAGTTAGATCAGACCCCACAAGTTAATGGCTCTGTCCCACCAGACTGCCCCCACTTCAGATGCCAGCCACAAATGAGGTGCCCAGCTACTTGTATTGTATTTCCGCCTAGCTGACTACAGACCCCACCTCGGGTTCAATAATTCACTATAATGACGCACAGAACTCAGGAAAACACTGACTTTACCTTTACTGGTTTATTATAAAGCATACAACTCAAAGAAGCAGCCACATGGAAGAGACGCATGGGGCAGGGTATGGAGGGAGGGCACAAGGCTTCCCCATCCTTTTTAGGTGCATCACCCTCCCAGCACCTCAAAGTATTCACCAACCCAGAAACTTGTAGGGGTTTTTATGGAGGTTTTGTCACGTAGGCATGATCGATCACTAACCCTCTTCAGTCCCTCTGCCCTCTCCAGAGATGGGGAGGAGGATGAGACTGAAAGTTCCAGGCTTCTGATTAAGTCTTGGTTTCTCTGGCAACCAGTCCCCATCTGGAAATTATCTAGGGGCTCACCAATAGTCATCTCAACAGCTCAGCAAGTACTCCTTCTACTCCTACTCACTTAGAAATTCCAAGGTTTTAGGAGGTCTGTATCAGGAAAAAGGGACAAAGACCAAGCATCTTTCTATGATACCACAGATATAAAAACTGAATTCGGGGCTCAACTTCCACTTCCAGGAAGATGAAGTACATGTAATTTACCCATTCCTTTCACTCGACACAATTAAAAACTCTGGAGATTATATGTAAAACAAACTTAAAAAGACTCATGTGACCCACATGACCTAGCCATTCCATTCCTCTCTATCTACCCAGGGGAAATAAAAGCATGTGCTCCTACAGACTTGTACACAAATGTTCACAACAGCTTTATCTGTAACAGCCGAAGCCAGAAGTAATCCAAATGTCCATTAATGTGTTAATGGATAAATACAATGAAATACTACTCAGCAGTAAAAGAGAATACAACAATATAGATGAATCTCAAAATAATTTTGCTGAGTGAAAGAGGCTAGAAAAGAAAATACTACACATTGTATGATTCCATTCATATAAAATTTTAGGAAATGTAAACATAGTGACAGAAAACAACAACACAGTGGTTGTCTGGCTATTAAGGGTCAAGAAAGGTTGGGAGAGAGCAATTATAAAGTAACAGGAGGAAACTTGGACAGTTTTACAGGTATACATGTATGTCAAAATTAATCAAGTTATATACTTAGCATATGTGCAGTTTATCATAAATCAATTAGATTTCAAGAAAGCTTTTAAAATTAATTCTGTATTTTCCTATGTGTACATGCAAATTATAGTAAAGCATCTATAAGCTTTCATATTAGAACGAAAAGCATGGTTACTTCTGGGAAAGAGAATGGAATTGGGGTTAGTAATCCAAGTGGAGCTTTTCATTATCTGTAGTTTAATCAATACAAGGAGAGCACACTTATTCTCACAAGTGAAATTTAAGGTAAAATAATTACAAAAAAATGTGATGAATTCTATCATCCTCTCAGCGTGAACCCAAATTAGGAAGTGACTAACTCCATAGTATAGGCAGAAATGGAAAAAGAGAATGACTTTCAGAAAAAAAAACTTCAGAGAAGAAATAATACTTGGTATGAATCTTAAAGAATAGGATTCTTTAAGGAGAGGAAATCTAGAGATAATAAGCAGTATCTGAGAAGGATGACCGAGGGATCAGTGCAGTGTAGTGCCAGGGTAGGGCAGATACAGGGAGAATAGAGTGGGGGGTGAGAGGAGTTGAAAGCTCTGCCAGCAAGGAGCTTGCAAAGGATGAGTAGAACACATGACGAAGGAAGAGTCAGTGCTGTGGGAAAAATATGAGGAAGCTCAGAAAGCAACAGACAGCCACAGAAAAATTTTAGCAGAAACTTAATAGGATAAAATTTGTTTTTTTTAAAATCACCTTGGTGGCACTGTAAAAGGACACCTTAATAATTTGTGTGGGAGAAAAAGAGTTCCTTCCTTTAGCTCAGGCATTAGAATACAGAGAGAGTTGGAGTTAAAGGATCATTATAGTGTTAGAACATCTCACTGAGTGACTAAAAATACAGCAGTTTGGGGATTAGCTGACTGGGGAAATTATTACACAAATAACAGAGAAGGAAGGAGTCTCTTTGCTGTGTTTTTTTTTTTTTTTTTTAATTCACTTCATTTGTTTGGGATTTAGTTTTGCAGAGGTGGCAGTGGTTCGTTCCAAGCATAAAGATTTTTGAGATTTTTGCAATATCTGTGGATGAATATAAAAGCCCAGCACTTAGGAAAGAGGTTGGGTCATCAGCCAACAACATGTACGTATTAGTTGAAGCCCAAAGACAGAGACTAGAAGTTAGCTAAGGGTAGAGCCCCATAGAACAAAACTACTTAAAGTATAGGCAGAGAAAAAGAAAGATGTTGACTGAGAAGTGAGGTTGTGGCAGCTAGGGATAGAGAGCACATAAAAAGCAATGGAGAGGTGGAGAGGTCAAGAGTTTTAGCAAGAGAAAGGGCACCAGGAGGGTGAAGAGTGAAAGGGATCGTTGGAACTGGCCATTGTAAATCATCGATGGTGACCTTCGAGAGGGTCTTTTTGGTAGAGTGTGAGAGTAGAAGCCAGACTAGAGTTCGTGTTGAGGAAGTTGAGATGTTGACTATAGATTAGGCATTCAAATGGTCTGGAGGAGAAGAGAATGAAAGAATTAGGGTGGCAGCTTGAGAGGAAGGTTGGCCAAGGAAAGGAGAAGCAGCACATAGAAGCAGGAGTGGAGACAAGAGAATGGGGGATTGACTTGGGCAAAGTCCTAGAAGACAAAAGAGGACACAGTCAAGGGTACTGGCTCCGGCAATTAAGAAGGAAGTAGCAATGCAGGAGGCCACAGGTAGTGAGGAACAATTAAGCTATTTCATACCAGGTGACTGCCTCTTTTTTGTTTTTTGTTTTGTTTTTGGTAGGAAGTCAAATCATCTGCTAAGAGTGAAGACATTAAGGGTGAAATGATTTGATAAAGAAGACTTATAAAGGTTTTAGAACAGACCTCCATGATATTATGTGAGAAGGAGTTAAATAAGAATATATTAACAGCCCAGTTGGCCTAGCTGGGCTTCGAGATGTGTTTACAATGGCACCTGCTGGGCCCTTTGGTGACTCTAACCCCACAAGGCTTTATCACTAAGCAGAGGTTTTCTGGTTTCATGATGAAATCACCTGGGGCACTTTAGAAAGCACTTTCGCCTGAGTGCACATCCCAGAATACCCTGATTTAATCGGTCTGAGGTACTAAGAATTTTAAAAGCTCATTAGGTCATTCTAATGTGCAGCCAAGCTTGAGAAACACAGTACTCAACCCTCACTTCTTTCATTAGTTAAACCCAGGACTGAGTTCAAAACATTGAACATAGTTGGATTTAAATTAAAAAGTGAAACCTGGGCCTCCAAGATAATAATAAATAAATGTTCATCAAGAAACTTCAGGAATTATAACCATCTCAATGCTGCCCACATTCACACTTCAAAAGTTTATATTTTCATCACCTAGGCTTGAAGTTTTTGTATCCCCACATCAGCAAAACTGTCATAAAATCTAAGGAAATTTTTAAAACTTATCAACTATCTGTCAAATAGTGAAACAGGATGAATGATGTCAGGTTTATATTGTCCATCATGATTGATGCAGACTCAGCATATTTATTCAGCAAAACTATCATCTCGATTGTTCTGGGATTTTTTGTTTTTCTTGCTTATTTCTCATACTCTTTCCTAATCTAAAACAAATGTCATAAAAAGTAATATAATGAGTAAGACAAGAGGAAATTTCAGTCTGGGTTTTACAGTCCTGTCATTTAGAGTCTGGACGTCAGTTTTGCAAATTCACCTATGATTTTATAAACCTGGCAAATTGAGTCATTCTTACCAATTTCAGGAAAAAAGAAAATTATACACTCAAATATGTTTTCTGATTTTGAACACTAATTCTAACTGGGATTACCCAGTTTGAAACAAGCCACAGGTGATTATAAATAGAAAATTAAAAGTAAAGGGGATTGCTAAAAGGAGTCACAACGCCAGAGGCAAGAAACCAGAGCTAACACAGAGAAGAGACACAAACAGCTAACTCCCATTCAAAAAAAAGCAGACATAAGATCTCAAAAAACAAGTCATTTCAATTAAAGACAAATGGCCTTCATACCTCAAGATTCTCTAAGGCCTAATAGAGACCCTGAAACAAGGACAAATTTATGTTTAATATGTTTGGTTTACACACTTTGTGTTTGTATGAATATACACATATGTATGTGTTATATATATAAATATTGGGGGGCATACATTTTTTTAATTTAGAGAATTAATATATTTGGTTATACCATCTTTGAAAATCATAGATAAATAAGGGACTAGTTTATTTTAATCATGTTATGGCAGAATAAAGTCCTTGCCTCTGGGAAAAGCAGATGTGATGTCAATCTGTTAGAGCATCCTTTCTTCTGTAGCATGTCAGATAAACTCCCTCTGGTCTCAATTTTTGGGATCCATTAATCAATCAAATCATCATCCCTTTTCAATCTAAGATAGTTTTATTACCGGTTATTGTGAGTTTACACTAATCTTAGTTCATTTCTCAGAGATGAAAAGTAATCCTCTTTCAGGCTAGTATCATTTACATCTTTCCCTTGAGTTCATTCCAAATCAAAATGAAGGATGAGTTACTCCTAGGACACTTCCCTGTAGATAGTTGTCATCATGGTATACATCATCAATTGACTTTCCTTACTTTTCCATAGATTCAGAGATGCAACTTTTGAAGGGAACCTGGAAATTTTTACCCACTGAATTTACCAGTGTTCGTATAGTAATACCATCAGCAAGCATATGATATCTAGGACCTTTAAGAAAACACATGATCAAACCAAAGTGAATAGAGTAATATGTGCCCATGGAAGGTATTTATTAAGTATTTAACCAACATTCAAAAATGCATACTCCAGCAAGTTAAATATAAATGGATTTGTAAACTTCGGAGGATCACAAGAAATAATTCATGTCCAAAACTGAGACCTTAGTAGCATTCAGAAAGTTTTTTCAATATCTGAGAATCTTAAATTATTATACAAATGAGAAGATAAGGCCCGAATGTAAAATGGTAAAGCATACTAAAGCATTTATTTATGAAATAAAAAGCATCAATGTTCATTTCCAGAAAAATTATAGAAAAGGTAAATGCACTGAATAAAATATAATAAACATCCGTTTAAATGCATAGGTGAGCTTGCAAAAAATAAGAAAAAAGTCCAGGGGCCAAAGGAAAACAACTGAAGAATGAGCCATCTCAGGCCTGGGTTCAAGTTTACAGCACTCATCTGGTCAGTGAAGTTTAAGTAGCAGACGGTTTAATACAAAATACATTCTACAGGGCTTCCCTGGTGGCGCAGTGGTTGAGAGTCCACCTGCCGATGCAGGGGACACGGGTTCGAGCCCTGGTCCGGGAAGATCCCACATGCCGTGGAGTGGCTGGGCCCGTGAGCCATGGCCACTGAGCCTGCACGTCTGGAGCCTATGCTCCTCAATGGGAGAGGCCGCAACAGTGAGAGGCCCGAGAACCGCAAAAAAAAAAATAATAATAATAAAATAAAATAAAATAAATAAATAAATAAATAAAATACATTCTAGGACCAATGATACTCCTAGAACTCTAGGCAGAACAAATGCAAACCCTTTCAGGAGAGACTGTCCCTTAATCCAGGTGAAAAGGCGCACTAACTATAAATTTCAGCTGAGAATGAGCTTATTCTCATTCTCTAACAAAAAAGTCAGATGAAAGTGCTACCTTTGAAACAAGGTGCTACACTGAGTAGCTGTGCTTTCACTTATTGTTTTCTCTATGGTCACCCCAAGTGATCAAGTTGGTTTTGCAGATGTTACTTTCATTTCTAAATTTCACTCACTGCTCATTTTTCTCACTGTTCAGACATAATCTTTCTATATGACTTTTTTTCTGTATTATATCCTCAAGTCCTTACATGGTTGTGGAGTAGAAGCCAAGAAGCATGGAAGAACAAAGAAATATGGTCTTTCTTTTAACATCCAGGCTTATTCAATAACATATCAACTAGGAGTGAATTTCAACTAATAGGGTTAAAGTTAAGCAGTTACATATTTCCAGAGGAAAAAGTCAGTAAATAGCTTATGGCAATTATTTTTTTAAATAACTTGTTTTTGTGGTTATGTCACAGAATTATTATGGATTCAGTGTAACCTCCTGCACTTTCTTCATGCATATATAAGTAAAATGATAATGAATTAGATGTTTCAGGATCCTGAAGAATGCAGAAATATGAAAAATTTTCTCAATTATCAGAGGGGTAAATCGCTTTCACCTAGTTGAAGTTTAAAGTACATTTTATGTATTCCATTTCCTCAAATGTCAGAAATCTCCACATGGAATTCCATTTACTAAAACATATTATTTCCCAACTTTGGCAAATTGGCATTCTTGTACAAAGATAATTTTAGTGACTGACATTCTTCTTAAGGAAGGTGTAGGCAAAACCTCTGGGAGGTCAGCTACTCTCAGGAATAACAAGGACAGCCGCCTAAGAGCAGCAGTCCTAGATATTGCCTGAAGCAAGAAAGATATGTGTCTGTCAGAACGTGAGGACTCTGTGGTGGAGTCCCCTCTTTGCCCTATGGGTGAGTGTTCTCACCTTTTTATTCCAAAGGTCACCTCCAAAAGACATTCCGGATTACTCCAAAGGGCAACTTCAGGCAAAGTTCTGTCTCTTTTAGCAACTTCCCTGAGAGAATGAATTTGTTTACAGAGCAGCCAGCCACCTTAGTATATTTCAGAGTATGTGGGATAGAAATCTGAAATTTTAAATCAATCCTGTGAACAGAGCTTTTATTTCAGCTTTTACTTTGTAGGACACACAAAAAAATTATGAAGACTTCATACATTAATATACTTCAAACTACATAGGAGGAAAATACCAGATACAGTTAGTGAGTAAAAGGACAAATGTTTGGATTTCCTGGCATAAATGTCAAAGTTACTTATTATTTGTGTATTTACTTAGCGAACATTTACGTCATGTTTTTGCAGGACACAGTGCTGGGCACCGAGGGAATCAAAGGTGAGTAAGACATTGTCGTGCTCTCAGGGAGCTCATAGATAAAAATGTGAAGAGAACATTGTGCACCTTCACTTTGGAATATTTGTGATTGAGTTTTCTCTTGGCTTCTCTCCAGTTTCTGCCAGAAGTGGGTTGCCTGAAACTATGCTCTGTATCTTAGCGGTGGCTTGGGGCAAATTGCTTTTACAAATGTTATTAAATGGAAAGCAGTCAGGATAACTTGTGCTCCATATTTTTAAGTCACAGGAAAGTGACAAAAGGTAAGAGTCAAAACTTCTGCAATGACTACCTGAAGCCAAAATAACTATTTGATTTGGTACCAGAAAAGAAAAATCAGTTTGCTCCCAGGCTGGGAGGCTGGAATGGGGTAGGAGTAATATCAAGCCACTTGTTAATCATTATGCGGCTTATATAACCCCATCCATTTTTACTACATCCATGTGTAAGCCATAGTTTTGGTGTTTTTTTTAATGCCAACATTATATGTTTTATTTTTAATCAAGTAATTTCTTTAAACCTCAAAATAACCATAATTGGCAGAATAAGACATTAGGCATGAGATGTGAAAATAAAATCCACGGTCTGCAGGAAGGCAAACAGTACTTTTAGTCCATCAGGATGACTGTACATGAGTGAAATGCCATTCCGACCATCTACTCCATTTTTGCCCTTTAAAAACATACAGTTCAAGTGTTTCTTATTTTCACTTGTAAACAACATGAGCCAAAATGGACAATGAGGTCATCTAAATACTACACAGGATAATTTTAAAGCACTAGATAAAACACCATATTAAAGACATATAGAAATCAGTGTTCACTTTGGTCTCTATTATGGTTAAAGTTAATACCAAAAAGCAACACATACTAATTAAAGCCAGCTGGTGGTGGATGCCAGTGGTTGTTAGCTGTAATTCAGGAGGTAATCAACACCATCATTTTCAAGCTGGTAACTCACACATGTGAAGCCACAGATGTATTAAATGTCCTAATAGTTTCTCACAGTACAGCACTTTACCATAACTTTGCAGCTTTGCTCCAAGTAGACAATTTAACAACGATTCAGAGGTCAACCTCTCACTCTAACTGAACAACTATGACACAGATCACACAACCACCACATCTGAAAGAGGCTGCTGACAGCAATGTAAGACAGAATTCGATGCTTTTAACAAGTTGTTCTTCCCTAAAACAAATAAACCTCATTAAGACAGCTGGAAAGTTAATGTCCCTGCAGCTGCACTTGTACATACTTCCCCAAATTTTATAACCAAAGAGGAGATACACATATATTTTATGATAAACATTTCTTAGAGAAACAGTTAAATTAAATTAACTTTAAGACTTAATGAGATCTCCCATGTCCTGTATAATTCATCTTACAGCGAATGTTACAAAGTCTATTAACACTTATGGGCTTCTATTCACAAACTAAATACAACTAGCAGTAACTTGGGGTCACATTGGTGCAAAATAAAACTGGGCCAGAATACGAAAAACAAATCAGCAAAAAAAACACCCTATATTTATTTGTAGATGGACCAGTGCTAATAACATGATGTTTCTTGATCTTTTCCCCTACATTGCATGCCAAACTTCCAAGTTATAAGCAGGTGAAAATCCTTCTAAATCTTTCAATTGTAAAAATACATCCAAAGGCTTCTAGTAAAGACTAGAAATGCAAGTATATCTACTATAATCTGCCATGTAGCAATGAATAGCTCACAGGGCTAAAAGAACGGTAATGCCTCTTTCTTAGGAATTACAATTGTGTTGACATGGGGGGTGAGGTCAAGGGGCAACTAATTCACAGACCCTCTGCCCAACCCATTAGCAACTCCTGTAAACTGATGCTTCACACAGACCCTACCCCTCAGTAGCTAGAAATGGCATTGCACATCTACTTTATGTTCACTCCTTGGCAGCCAGTGCTAGTTAATTATGTGCCTGGGCTATAATGCTGCAATACACTTGGCCTCAGGGCAGCACAGACACAAATGAAGGAGACTGGCATCTTTCTTTGATAATTTTTGCCCAGCACAAAAACACTCATACAACCAATCTCTCTTCCCAACCTCTTCCCGCTATTTACCGACCTCTGGGCAAAGTAGCTATTTCCAAGATTGCTTGTGTGTTCTGTTTTGCTTCAGTAGAAGAGTCCCTCTAAGTCTTCAAACAAAATACATGATAACTTGAAGGAAATGCTGGGAGACGGCTAACTAGATGAGATGCTTCATTATTCACAAGTGTTTGTCAGAAAGGTGCAGTTGTGAATTGCTATCTATACTATAGATAACAAGGTGTGTACCAGAGCATTATCAGCCACTGTAAGGCTGGAGCAGCATAGAGGTGTGCTATGCATCAACTATGAGGTAGCCTTTTGCTGTAAACAGAATAATATTTCACCCATGTAAATGGACACTGTGCTTACGTCAGTGATATTCACATGTGCAAGGAGGTGAGGAAGTCTCCTTTAGAGTACTTTTCACATGAAATAAAAATAGGAGAACTGATATCTGATATTCAGAAATTTTGATCTATGTCAAACTCAGAGGTTAGTTATTACTAACATCAGTACATAATACTTATATAAAGGTCTAAGTTATTTGGTTTGTTTTGAGTAAGCAGCACTGTAGACTATTCTGTAAAGAAACAAAAATACTATATGGTATATTCCCTGAGCAAAGTTCTTTGTCCTGAGTGTGTTATGTAATAGTGATAATATTCTCATATAAAAAATAAACCCCAACTTTTAATCCTAAGATAGGTTTGGTATGTGCTTAGTTCAGTCTGGTGAGATGCTGAAAAATGATTTCAAGTTGCACCCATAAGGTCCATAGTTATAACATGTTTCTTTCTGTCTGTCTATTTTTTAAACCATGATCTCAGCTCTGAACTTTTTATATGTAAACAGGCAATGTCCAATTCCCAAGTCCATAATTTCCTATTTCTAATAAGGTCAAGGAACTTTGGTTTGAATTTTTAAAGTGGCTTATGTTTTGTATCTTTACTGTTAACCTGCTTATTATACCTGCTAAAAATTAAGCAACGCCACTTTGATTTGTCTACATAACTTAAATAAGCTTATGATCCTCACAGAAGGCAAGGAAGTACTTCTTTATCACATTCAATATCATCAAAGGTAAGCTTTGCCTCACAGCACACTGATATTTCAGTATGTCCCATGGAGATTCTCACAGACACTGTCAACTCAAGCTGCATTGACAGTGATATGGCAGCCCAGCTCTCCTTCTGTGTGGCTTGCTTGCTGAAATGGCAACAACCGTACAACAAGCCTCCCTCTGGCAGAACAAGTCGGGGAGGGAGCAGAAACTGTTCAGCAGAACATGTCTCATTTGAATCACGCTATTTTCTGGTTTTGATTATCTGAGCTTACACCAACAGGCTCATATACAACTATATTTATTGCCAATGTTAAGCATCGCCACTAATTGGTACCTTCTTGGAGATGTTTCCGAAAGTGTCCATAACATCTAGAACCAGGATGACACCAGAATGAATGTTTTTCATGACTGAAACCTGAAGGGACCAATACTATGACTGCCCCTCAGCCAGTTTATTAATATAACTGAGGACCAATCTGTGAAGCATCTCTGTCCCCATCACTGAATGTTCATCCTGAATCTCCCACATAGGTCCCTTCAGTAGCAGTACTGAGGGAATTCCCCTAAGATGAACTGTATTGTATAAAATACTCCTAGCTCTCTGGTAGGAGAGGTTTGGGAACCTCCTGCCCCAGGCTCATCACTCTAGTTGCCCGCCATCAAACACGGTGCTTTTTAATATTATTCAAGGTCATATGTAATTGGGCAATTGTGTGTATCCACTTAATTTCCATTCTCAACCCTGGCATTTTACTCACATCTGTGCTGTTTTGTTTGTTTTAGAAACAAGTTAGGTAACTCTCCAGGGAGAATAAAAACAGCCACCAAAAACATACACCAAACAACTGCAGTTTTCCTCCAAGGTCTTCAGTAGTAAACAAGGAGGCCTCCGCTCGAAGCGACGGTTGGAAGGACTGACTCAGTCAAGGGAAGCTGCTGTTGCCACAGTTCCTCAAAAACCTCACAACAGGTAAAAGATTATAACGAGTATTATTACAATCAAAACATATGAATTAAAAACACTGAAATATCGGCATAGAAATTACACATTCATTGTCTTTTCTGGAGTTATGTATACCAGATTCAAAAAAGCTTATGGCAGTCAGAGGCATATGGAGTTAAGGTACTGCCTTCAAAGGGGGTGGGGTGGGGGACACATTCTACAGATATTAAGAAAAAGAGGCAATCCCAAATTCGGGAGAACTGATGTCTTAAAAACCTTTAGTACCATATGATTGGCAGCTCTGAGATCTGAAGTATCCTTTGGTTCACACAGAAGGTAACAGTCATTTTTTTTTCCCTAATACATATAAAGGGAATGGTATTTCAAGAAAAACTCCAAGGGTTATTTTCAAAACCATCTAAAATGCTTCACGTGAATTTTCAGTTCTTGGGGATGTCCAATTCTGCGAGGGAGGCTGTGTGCTTCCATCTCTATACACACATATATAAAGACAAACCCTCTTTATATATATGTCTACATTCTATAGAAAATCCTCCTACACAGACACACAGACTCAGGCTCTCTCCCTCTCACACATGCACATACAGATACACAAAGCATCGCATCCTCTGAGTCACGTGACACATGACACCCTGCTCAAAGGTAATTTGCTTAGAGTGATTTGTCTGTTTAAAAAAATTCACTGTTCCTCAACAGGAGTTAAAAATCCCAGGTCAGCTGCTGTTTGTGCAATACTGTTCCCCTGTATCTGCATGAGGTAGACTTCCCAACCGGGGAGAGAAAATGATACATTGAGAAAAAGGGTCATGCCTTTTTCCATTTTTGAATGGAAGGCCCCGTTTTGCTTTGATCTTCTGGTGTTGCAGATGACTTTGTGGAGGAAGCTTCTGCAGGTGACGTGCCTGGCCACTCTGAGACCTCGGACCTCGCCTCCCGAGGAAACGGTGGTGACGGAGAGCCGTGCCCTCCCCCCACCTCTCGAGGGAACGTCGAAGTGCGTGGCTGGGGCTCTGCTTCCGGTCTTCCCTGAGAACGGGCGGGCGGCTGCACCCAGTTCTGTGAGGGCAGTTCGCCACCACGGGCGTGATGCTCAGACGGCAATGGCACTTCTCTGGCTGAGGAGGTAGACTACATTCCTTAGCATGACGATCAAGGCCACCACCATTGTAGCATCGGTCTCCTTTTGGTTTTCTTTTTTGTAGTGTCTTCCCTTTGGGTCTTCTTTCACTTCCTAAACAGGGGCTCCCACCAGTCCTGTTACCCATATTGATTCAAGGCCTTTGGAAGATTTTTTAAATGTGAATTCCACTGGTTCTCCTTCTTTTAGGCTTCTAAATCCTTCCATGAATAATTTGCTTTGGTGTACAAATACATCAACTAGAATATCCACGGGGCTTCCCTCTCGGTTTATCATGGCGATGAATCCAAATCCCATTCACACGTTGAACCACTTACAGTGGCCAGTTCCGTGCAAAATCTGGGATTCCTCCTCTGCCTGCTCTGGCAGCTTCCCGGGCTCTTCTCCACCACCTTTGCTTGCCCCTCCTGGGGCTGATGAAACCTGGTTGAATGACCTCATTGTCTTCTGAAGAACATTTAAGAAATTTCTGCAATGAAGACACTAAATACATTCTGTAAGATATTACTCGAAAACACTCAATATTTATCAACGTGCAGTTAAAAAAAATTTTTTTTGTTTTGGAGTACAAATCCTCCTAAGGCACCCGCATCCAGTGTTCCAGTCAATAGTCAGTTACTGCTCCTGCGAATGTATCGATTCTTCGTTGTTGTTTTCTTTTCAAAAGCAACCTAAGTCCAAGTGCGTTTTTCTCTGTTCTCCTCAAATCCTTAATTCTAATTCATAAGCCATAGTTTCTTATTCTCAATGGACTGAATCTCTGAAACACTTTTCCTGCATTTCACAGACTTTTCATACCTCAGGCCATAGTTCCAGAACCATGCCCTCATGACTCCTGACCAAACCAAGTCCATAATTGTCTCACCCCTTTCTGAGCTCCTACAGTAGAATCAGACAACCCACTCACAAACTCCGGTATAGTTGCCCTATGTGGTTCTCTAGTCAGTCATGGTAACCTTCATGAGAACAGGAATCTCCTGTCTTTATAACTAGCACCTCGCATGTCCCTGAGCAAAAATGGGTTCTTATTAATGCTAATTAAATTTAATTCTACAACAGAGTTTCTAAATTATAAATATATTTATAACTTATAAAGAGTAAGGAGAAAAACCTTAAATCTTGTCAGAAAAATGGTTCCTCCAAATTATACAATAACACGAGGAGATATGAGGATATATGTATACATATAACTGATTCACTTTGTTGTACAGCAGAAACTAACACAACATTGTAAAGCAATTATACTCTAATAAAGATAAAAAAAATTATACAATAACCCTAAGAGCAAGGACCTTTGAGTCATGTTTTTTCTCTTAAGCACCCAGCATTATGCCTGACGGTGGAAATTTAATAAAAGTTTATTTTTTGGCCCATGGATGCATAATAAGAAACAGAATTAAATGCTATTAAATATGAGAAAAAGAGTATGTATCTAAAATCATTCTATTTTTCAAGGCAAATAGTAATCTGCTTGCTCAGCTAAGCAGATATATACCTGAAGAATTATAGGTCAGCATCCACTATACAAGAGCATATAATTAGGACTTCTGTTTATTTAGTGCATTATTATCTTAAATAGCATCACAATTTTTACACATAACAGACAATAACATACAGAATCAATGAGCCACAGTCTCTAGGATCATAATAAAGAAACTGAAATCTGCTCAAGAGACTGCAGTTTTTATGACAAATGGTAAATGAATATGTCAATATTTATTCTCAAAATGCAAAAAGAAAGGGTTGGGGTAAGAATGGGCAGGAAAAGGGAATTCTGATTTTGTCAGAAGTCTTCCATATTGATTCAGATTTGCCAACAATGTAAGCCAAAGTTACATTTACAGCTACCAGTGATTCACTCTTTATTGACTTAACTTGAATATTCTTTTTTATATTGTGATACTGACACTATAAAAACCACAGAACCGTCATTTTAATTTTGGATTTAAATCTGTCCCAATTTCACAATTATGTTTTTACAAAATCCATATTTAAAGTGTTTTCATTAATATTTTATTTTTTGGCTTCTATGACAGAATATATCTATTTTCTAAAAGCTAGAGTATATACAGTTTGTGTTTCATCAGAAAAATTAAATGTGATAATTTGTGTGACTCGATATGTTACTACTGTGTTTTAGAACATCAGGAAACCTTTATTTCAAACCTTTTATATCCAGCATCTTTTCTCCTTGAGGGAAAATATAATTTTTTATAAAGATGTTGGTATAATATGAAATACTTTGAGGAGCCGTAGCTCATACTCTAATATCTAAGTGTTTGCCCTTTAAGAAAGATTTCGCTTTTCCTTAAGATTTGTCTAAAATGATGATTCTTGCTTGGACTAATGTCTTCAGATTGAATACCTGCCCAACTCCACCATTCAGATAGTTCAGCCTGTAGATTTCCCATCCTTCAGTGCAATATTAGCCAGAGGTATTGTTTAAACCTGATTCAGATTATGTCACTCCTCTGTTCAAAACACCAGTAACTTCTCATCTCAATCATAATAAAGGCCAAAGTCTTTAGAATGCCCTACCAAGACTATTGGAGTCTTGTTGCTCACAACCCCCTGCTGACCTCAACTCCTACCTCTCTCCCCCTTACCTACTCTTCTCCAGCACCTTGTTCCTTGAATATGCCTCTTCCACTCTCATCTCAGGACCTTTGCACTCACCACTGCCTATACCTGCCTGGAATGCTCTTTGCTCAGATATCTGCAGTTTTCCCTCATTTCCTTCAGGCTTCTGCTCAAATGATATCTTCCCATGAAGTTCTTCCCTGGCTACCATATAAACTAGCAACACTCTCTGCCAGCCCTATACTCTCCTTCATTGCTTTATTTTTCTCCATAGCACTTATTACTAAATGATCCCATAATATATTTATTATTTATTATCTTCCTCCCCCATTAGAACATAAACTCCTCCAAAGCAAGGACTTTTTATCTATTTTGCTCACTACTGTGACTTCAGTACCTATAAGAATACCTGGACACAGTTGGAACTTGATAAATATTTGTTAGATGAATGAATTCATTGTTGTAAATAGAAACACTTATTAATACTTATGAAACTCCAACCTACAGATGTAGCATGACATTTCTCTCTGAAATCAGTTCCCTACAAATTATATCTACATTAAGTATAACCCATTTATCTGTCATTAAAGCATTTTAAACACAATAAAAGAGTACAAATGGAGGATGACTTGTCATATGTCTAAACATTTAAGAGTTATTAAACAAGGTAAAAATGTTAATATATAATATACCTTTCTAGCTTGATAATATGCCTTGTTAATGACAAACGCTTCAGGCCAAATTTTTCAGCTATTATTTGGAAATAATTGTTTGAAAATTCATTTATATACCTTTTTGTTCTTGGTTGTGTTTGTGTGTGTGTGTGTGTGTGTGTGTGTCCGTGAGAGAGAGAGAGAGAGAGAGAGAGAGAAGGGGAAAGAGAGAGAGAGGGAGGGAGAAAGAGAGGCAGAGAGAGAGACTGTATGTTGCCAAGAACTGAGTCCTCCTCACAGTGAATGTTTGAGGTACAGACTTTTTAAATATGTTCTGATAACCTCATCTATGAAAGCAGTAGCCAACTTCGTCCTAACAGAACCCAATTTGAGCACCTTTTCGCGTTGGCCCAACAGCCCTAGCTATTATTCACTGTGCAAAGAAACTGAACTGGGAAGTGATACCAAAAGTGCTTTCAGTGTAATCCAGCAGCTTTCCATGCTCTTCTGCCAAAATAAAAAATGCAAAATGGTTGAGAGAAACCAATATGTAAATGAAAAAGAATGGAAGAGGGATTTAATTCACTTGAGAGTTATTAGTCCCTTTGGGAAATAATAAAGTTCAGACAACGTGCCCTACCCCCAAAGGACCAAATAATCCAGATGCAAAACCAAGATATAAAGATATGAATAATTCACTCAACAATATAATTCCAGGACAACTTATAAATAAGGCCTAGCAGTGTGATTAGAGCTGTACTTACAAGTCTTGAAATAAATGTGAAAAGTAGAACTTGCCTCAGCTTTAACAAGGAAGACAATAATAATAATAATAGTTATCATTATTTTGTGTCATTTATTTTGTGCCAGGCATTGTTCTAAGTGCTTTTCATATATGAACACATTTAATTCTAGAAACAATAGTGAGAAAGGCAGCATTATTATCCTCAATTTATAGGTCAGGAAAATAAGCCACTTACAGTTCAAGTCACTTGTCCACGGTGGTAGAGTTGGGATTTGAATTCAAGCAGTGTGGCTCTGGAGTTCATGCTGTTAACTACTACTTGATGTTGCCTTTGCCCTAAACAATATAAACATAATTAAAATAATAGTGCCTTAGTTGTATAAAGTGATTTATGATGCACAAAATGTCACTCTATATTCATTCCCTTATTGCAGACTTTTACAACTACTCTGTGAATTACACATGACCATGTTATTCCTGTGTTACAGTTAAGAAGTTTTGAATTTTTAGATAAGCAAAGGCAAGAAAAAATATTCCACAAGTGAGGCAAAATAAAAGATGTATGGGATTAATAAAGTAATGTAAAGATCTGTAAAGTAAAGATCTGTCCCTGATCTCCTAAGGGCATTATTTGAACAGAGCACAGGCACAGTTCCCAACCACAATCAATAATTTTCAGAGCTGGTCCCTTATAAACTCTCAACTAGAAAATGCTGTCTCTCAGGTGTCTCATACAGGTGCACACATTTCCCTAATTTTACAAGGGCACTGCCCTGTGAATAGAACTATTCTTCTTGTTTAACAAAATATTTAAATTCTCAGTCTGAAGGAGGATTCCCCAAAGCAGTGTTTATAATTTATACTTTCAACCAAAATGTACTCACCTGAAGAAAAGAGAATGTCTGTCCCCAAAATAAATTCTGTTGTCTAACCTAGATTAGCTGAGCTGATTGAAGCTTCAATTGCAGCAGTTATGTGTCATTATTCAATGGCAATAACTAACATTGATGTCATGCTTTCTCTGCCAGGCTCTATGCTAAGCATTTTAAATGCATATTCTCCATTCAGTCAGCAGGACAATGTGAGAAAAGAAACAGCTGTTCCTGCTTAGTAGATAAAGAAATCAAGTTTCAGAGAAGTTAAGAAATTTCCCTGAGGTCACACACTTAGTAAACATTATGGGCACTGAGACCCAAATCTTTCTGCCTAATAGCCCATGCTATCCTATTATCTGAGGTTGTTTGCTGTACATCATAATGGAAACAATAACCACAGAAGTTACAAATTCAAAAATTAAAAAAATAATAATAACAATGAGTTCTTCTTGTAGTAACTAGAAAGAGGAAACTTTCTGTGTGGGAGTCACTTCTGCTCCTTATGCAGCTATGTTTAGTTAAACCATGTGAAATGTCCATTTTTTAAGGTCACAAATAGATATAGGTAATGACATATAATTCAACACTAATAGGCATGGAATAAGGGGACCTGAGTTCTAGGTCAAAGACTGCAATGTTACATTCAGCTGGGGATTATAAACATGTATTAAAATGACTAGCCCCAAAGTCTGGAGTGAAGAAAGTATTTCTGGTATGAACCTATGTTACCTTTGGCCCCAGTGTTTAACTCCTTCTTTATGAAATAACCTAAATTTGCATTGGGAGATCTGTTCTTCCATTGGATACAGTCTGGTGGGACAGTTCATTAAGATGTTTTTTTCTGTCTTCCCAGAGAAGGGTGGTACATGATTCAAGCCAGACCAATCACACATTTGAAAGCATTGGAGTTGATTCATGCCCCACCCCACCCCCAACAAAACCTGTTTATGCATTTTTGCAGTTGTTACTTTAGTTCCTGTCCTTTAAAGCTTGATTCCTAAACTCTCCTTCCATTGCTTAAACTCTCTCATATTCAAAACAATATTTTTTCTGATTGACTAGATGTTAATTCTAGTTAATTCTGTTTAATTCCATTAAATTCTATTAAATCTACTTAATTCTAGTTAATTCTGATTAACTAGCATCAATTTCCATTGTTTGGAACCAAAGAACCTTAAAAGATCATTCATTTTAGCAAGATATAGCTTGTGGACCAAGGGTAGTGGATGAGACTGAAGTTTATGGTAAGGATAAAAATCAGGGTAACAAAGAGTAGGTGGGTAGAGGAGTTAGATAAATTTATGATACAAGCAGGTTCGAGGTCATTTGGGACAGGCTAGGGGACGACTTTATAGGTGGATGTTAGTTATTATCAATATTCTAGTTTTTGTGTTGGATGATGGGTTCTCGAATGCTTATTTTAAAATAAGTAAATACATACATATATAAGTAAATACAACATAAATATTGAGTTGGCCAAAAAGTGCTTTCGGTTTTTAAGTAAAAGTAAAGCACACATTTTTCATTTTCACCAAGAACTTTATTGAACAACACAATCACCCTTTTGTTCCACTACCTTCTGCCATCTTTCAGGCAACTTCATAATTCCATCTTCCCAAAACTTTTTATCTTTTTGAGCAAGGAACTGTTCCATGTGCCTTTTACAGTCTTCCAGGGAATTGAAATTTTTTCTATTAAGACAATTTTGTAAAGACCAAAATAAATGGAAATCTGAAGGTGCAATGTCTGGTGAATATGGCAGATGAATCAGAACTTCCCAGCCAAGCTGTAACAGTTTTGACCTGGTCATCAAAGAAACGTGAGGTCTTGCGTTATCCTGATGGAAGATTAGGTGTTTTCTGTTGACTAATTCTGGACGCTTCTCGTCGAGTGTTGCTTTCAGTTGGTCTAATTGGGAGCAGTACTTGTTGGAATTACTTGTTTGGTTTTCCAGAAGGAGCTCATGATAGAGGACTCCCTTCCAATCCCACCTTATACACAACATCACCTTCTTTGGATGAAGACTGGCCTTTGGTGTGGTTGGTGGTGGTTCATTTCCCTTGCCCCACGATCTCTTCTGTTCCACATTATTGTACAGTATCCATTTTTCATTGCCTGTCACAATTTGTTTTAAAAATGGAACATTTTCATTACATTTAAGTAGAGAATCGCATGTGGAACTGCAGTCAAGAAGGGTTTTTTGCTTAACTTATGTGGAACCCAAACATCAAAGCGGTGAACATAATGAAGCTGGTACAAATGATTTTCAACGCCTGATTTGGATATTTTGAGTATGTTGGCTATCTCCTGCATGGTATAACATTGATTGTTCTCAATTAATGTCTCAATTTGATCGCTATCAGCTTCAACTGGTCTACCCAACTGTGGAGCATCGTCCAACAATAAATCTCCACAGCATGAAACTTTGCAAACCACTTTTGACACATTTGATCAGTCACAGCACCTTCTCCATAACTGCATAAATCTTTTTTTGTGTTTCAGTTGCGTTTTTACCTTTCTTGAAATAATGTATAATATGCTTAAAATGTTGTCTTCTTCCATCTTCAATATTAAAATGGCTACACAAAAATTCACCAATTTTGATGTCTTTTTTTAAATGCATGCTGATATGACAGCTATCACATACAATCTAACAAAATTGTTTCAAATGAAGTTAAAGACAACTAAGTGCTACTGGAGCCATCGTACAGAAAAAAACAAATGAAACTTTTGGCCAACCCAATAAAAAAACAAACAAATAAATAAATAAATACCTTAAGTCATAGACCAGTGATGCAAATATGTGATGAAACAAGAATTGTGATTATCCTAATTTTGTACACTTAAAATAAATAGTATTTTTGGAGAGGTAGGAATTGTAAAGAAAATTTTAAATTAGGAAATGACTGAAAACAAAAATGCTATTTTCTATTCAACTAATCCCTCCAAGGACTTCTTTTAGATAAATTGTTGCAGCACCTAAAGGAGAAAAAGTTGAGTTTACTCCAAAGGCTATTTGATAACATTCTAAATCCTAAAATAATTTAGCAGTGGAAACTTGAAAAGTAAATATTAATGAAATTAGATTCACTAGTTTCCTGTCTGGTCCTTCTGTTCTTCTAGGGCATGATCCTTTAATTCAATAATGAAATACATTTTAGCAATCATTTCAGCAGGGTCATCACCAAAAATCTCATGTTCTTCACTTTATTTAATTAGTTTTAAACACAGTGTTATCCTTACAGAAGCCTAACTTGCTATTTTAGAAAAAAAAGAAAAAATGAAAGGGAGGGTGATATGCAAATGATTCTGACTGAAAGAAATAATGAGGAGTTGATGATTACTATCTGAATAGACTCCAAGTCATGAGAAATATGAAATGCAATGACAAGGCAGCCAAAGGGCAGAATTCTTCAGAGGCTTACACTGTGGAGCGCTGATCATAATTCCAATCAAGGTCTTGACTAAAATTCTAAGAAAAAATACTATTTAAAAAATATTATATTGTTCAACTTTAAAAATTTGCAATGTCTAGCATATACACATATAATAGCCATGGAATACCTAGATCATAAATAGTATGAATAGTCAGTAGAAGAAAAGAAACAACGTGTAAGTTTTCCAAATCCCAATATATTTTTGTACATATTTGTACATATTTCTATGTCATTACCTGTAGGCCAATTGAGTATAAGCTATACATCAAAGACTGAGATACATCAAACTTTAGAATTGAAAAGAATTTAAATGTTTTTTTTAGTCTGACTCTCTCATTTCCTTATTTTAAGACAATAATGTATCTGAAAACTTTGTGGATTCTATAGTTTTGCTATTATTTTAAAAGATGAGAATTTTGAGGTCCACAAGAGTTAAGTAACTTGCTATGTCACATAGCTAGCTGGTGGCCAGCCTTAAAATGGAACGAAGACCTCCTATCCCCTAATACTCTTCTAACAGGTATTTATTAAACACCAACTGTATACCAAGGGTTACAGTGTTGTGAAGAAAGACAAGATTCCCAGAAGACAATAAGCAAGCAAACAACAATAGCAAAACCCAGTAATTTAAATAATAACGTGATTAAAAGGTCGAAATTGGAGGAGATGGTAGGGAGTAGTCTAATGCAAATGAGGATATTAAATAGGGTATTCAGGAAAGGGGTCTCTGAGAATTTAGGGCTGGGATATAAATCACGAAGAGGAAACGGCTGTCATAGATTATGCTGTGAATGAAGAAACTACCAAAGGCAAAGCCATGAATCCCTTTCCAGTGTGATATAAGGTGTAAAATAACATCCCAGAAGGACCATATTTTAACCCCCTATTTGATCCTAAAAATCAAGTTCTTTCCATTATACCACACTGTTTACATGTGGCTTAGTTTCTCATCAAATCTCCCCAAAACAGAGAGATCACATATATATTTAACATATATGCACAGAATTTCACAGTTTTGTAAAATGCTTTAAAACACATTATTTACAATAATCCTATACAGTAAGCAAGGTAGTTATTATTGGGAGAAATCCATAGTGGAATGAAATGAACACCAGTTTTAAAATTAGGGTTCGAAGCTGGTCCTACCATTTATCAGCTTGACTCCTTGGGCATATAACTTAAATTCTCTGAAACTAGATTTCTTCATTGGTCAAACAAAGTATGCTTTTTTATGCGATGTTATAAGAATAAAGTAAAGATATTCTTCAAAATGGTAGTTGACTTATAAGGATGTGCTGAAGAATTTTAAATAACAGTTCTCAATAAATGCAATTTTCAGTTAAGGAATGAATGTTGGCGCCCTCAAAACTTTCAGTAGTATATGAAAGCCATAGCAGCAGTGTATAAGAAATTTAAATCTTGGCATTTAGAATTTTATTCTTCCTATTTTTCTTCTAATATTGTCTAATTACATATGAACTGAGGCTTTCTTTTTAACATCTTTATCGGAGTATAATTGCTTTACAATGGTATTTTAGTTTCTGCTTTATTACAAAGTGAATCAGCTATACATATACATATATCCCCATATCTCCTCCCTCTTGCGTCTTCCTCCCACCCTCCCTATCCCACCCCTCTAGGTGGTCACAAAGCATCGAGCTGATCTCCCTGTGCTATGCGGCTGCTTCCCACTAGCTATCTATTTTACATTTGGTAGTATATATAAGTCCATGACACTCTCTCACTTCATCCCAGCTTACCTTTCCCCCTCCCCGTGTCCTCAAGTCCATTCTCTACATCTGCATATTTATTCCTATCCTGCCCCTAGGTTCTTCAGAACCTTTCTTTTTTTTTTTTAGATTCCATAAATATGTGTTAGCATACGGTATTTGTTTTTCTATTTCTGACTTACTTCAGTCTGTATGACAGACTCTAGGTCTATCCACCTTATTACAAATAACTCCATTTCGTTTGTTTTTATGGCTGAATGATATTCCATTGTATATATGTGCCACAGCCTCTTTATCCATTCATCTGTTGATGGACACTTAGGTTGCTTCCATATCCTGCCTATTGTAAATAGAGCTGCAATGAACATTGTGGTACATGACTCTTTTTGAATTATGGTTTTCTCAGAGTATATGCCCAGTATTGGGATTGCTGGGTCGTATGGTAGTTCTATTTTAGATTTTAAGGAACCTCCATACTGTTCTCCATAGTAGCTGTTTCAATTTACATTCCCACCAACAGTGCAAGAGGGTTCCCTTTTCTCCACACCCTCTCCAGCATTTATTGTTTCTAGATTTTTTGATGATGGCCATTCTGAATGGTGTGAGATGATATCTCATTGTAGTTTTGATTTGCATTTCTCTAATGATTAATGATGTTGAGCATTATTTCATGTGTTTGTTGGCAATCTGTATATCTTCTTTGGAGAAATGTCTATTTAGGTCTTCTGCCCATTTTTGGATTGGGTTGTTTGTTTTTTTGATATTGAGCTGCATGAGCTGTTTGTAAATTTTGGACATTAATCCTTTGTCAGTTGCTTCATTTACAAATATTTTCTCCCATTCTGAGGGTTGTCTTTTCATCTTGTTTATGGTTTCCTTTGTTGTGCAAAAGCTTTTAAGTTTCATTAGGTCCCATTTGTTTATTTCTGTTTTTATTTCCATTTCTCTAGGAGGTAGGTCAAAAAGGATCTTGCTGTGATTGATGCCATAGAGTGTTCTGCCTATGTTTTCCTCTAAGAGTTTGATGGTGTCTGGCCTTACATTTAGGTCTTCAATCCATTTTGATTTTATTTTTGTGTATCGTGTTAGGGAGTTGAACTGAGTCTTTATGCTGTTGAGACATGGTAATGTTAATGATCTCAATTATTTCTAAATATCTGCTAGTTATGGTTTGGACTTGGCTTTTTGGTGTAGTTGGTGGTGATGATGTTGGTAGTAGTTTGTTTTTTTTTTCGTTATTTACATTGGAGGTTAGTTTGTTGTTTGTTTTGTTTTGTTTTTCTTTGCTTTACTTTGGGGTTGTATGAAGGACTTGTGAACATACAGGAAGAATGGGAGAACTGTGATATTAATGAAGCAATGGTATTTGTTGTTTGGATCTTGTGCTAACTTACTCTCAGTTTAGAGGATTTACTCTTTATGAAGCTAGGGAAGGCTAACATTTTATAAGTAAACTAGAATACATATGTATGATAGTGTTTTCTCCTCATATTTTCATTTAAGCTTTTTCATATTCATCCAAGTAGTCCAACCAACCTTTCCGACCACACTAATATCTTAGGGAAGAAAATTATTGTTTTTATGATTTAGTCAGAGCTTTGACTACCTTAAATTGAAAAATATTCCTGTTGCTTTTTGAAAACTTTCCTCAAGTGAACTCAGATTTATGTAAGAATAACACCAACGTTTATACTTTTTATCTGACAATTACACTAGAGAGAAGCTGTTATATGTCTTGATCTGCATCAAAACATCAGTGTTGGTCCTTTGGAGGATGAAACAGATATAGAAGAGGAGAAGATCAAGATGAAGTCCTAATATTATGAAGCATCATGCAACAATACTCCATAATCCTTCCAGTCATTTCTAATGTTATATCATATCCATGCTACAATGAGGAAACTGAGATTCAGAAAAGATAATTTATTCAATGCCACACAAAAAGTGACAGAATTGGCATTTGATCCCCAGTCTCTCCAGAGGGGATCTTCCTACTGTACAGGTTCTCTCCAATTTAGAGCATCGTAAAGATACCACAGCAATGTTGCATACACTAGCTCATCTCCAGCCTAGATTGAGTTCATTTAATTAACAATGATGGAAACAGGAGGCCAAATGCTAAATAGAATCAATTCAGCCAAACCCTTCCATATGCACCATTTTCAGTTTATACTCCAATTATTCTTTAATCTCACAATTTCAGAACAAAAACTCATTTGTTAGGGAAAAAAAGGAGTTGGGAAGAACTTATAAGCACTGATTACTTTTTCAAATATATGGCTATAAAAGACAAATTGCTTTCCTGCTTCTTTATTATGTTAGCTAATGCTTATCGTTTCATACACACGTCAAACACTAATTGATGAAACTCTGAAAAAGGAAAGGAAAGAACAGTATCTCACTCTGAAATATCTTTGAGAACTGAAAATTAAAATGAACATAAAATAATCGGGGGCGGAAAGCTCACACTCTCTTCATTTCAACCAAGCGCTCATAAAAGACACCAATTCATACCTCCCACCTGCTTGGCAATTTGAGAGGAAAGACCAGCTTACTCATCTGCTCTTTGGATTAATTCTAACATCTTTGATGATAAGTTTACTTGTTTTCATTCAGTAGTTGTGTATTTGTATCATTTTCCACACAATAAACCCACCACTCAAAACAAGTTTGATGTGTATTTTTCATAAAGCTAATTAGGCAGCAGGCAGTTTGAAAGACTCCTTTGCAAATCACATTAGCAGTTGGATAACTTCTCCAGGGAAGAGTGGGAGGAGCCCTGGGTCTTTTAAAATTCCAAATAGATCTTTATTATCATCATCATTTATGTCTTTTTTTCCTTAACACAGTTAACTTCTTTAAGTGTCACTGAGAGACAGAGCTACGGCCGTCTTGAACGTGAATGCTGATTCCTTGGTAGAGAGCTCAGGATCATACTTGGTGGATGCAGCACGTTGAATTAATTTTGAGAAGGGACCAAATTTATATGACTACTGAACACTTATGCACCCATTAATTCTTCCAGACTTTGCAGAAATCATTTAATGCCACAGGGTTTTGTTACTAGTCCATTGTTTCCATTTCCCTTTTTTAAGGTCACTAAAATGTTTCAGTGAAATAATAGTGCTCCAGTTGCCTCAAATAATTAATGTGTCTCGAATGTATCTTTCCAACAGAACATGCTTTAGCTATTAGTGAGACTAAAGGCTCTTATTAGTGCCTTCCATCAGGAACCAAAGATTTCTAGAATGTCAGAAGTTTATGAAACTAAAGACTATATCCTTGTAACATTCCATTTTATATGATTTCTTTTAATATTATTGTAATTATCTTGAATGCAGAGCAATTAGCTGAGACTACTCCAAAATTAGTTCATCTAAAGAATTCACCAATTTTTAAAAATTAAATTTTATTACTTTAGTAACATATAATTATACCAATAAATAACTGTCAAGATCTTAGGCAGGGCTTTTCAGCTAGAAATCAGCTTTTCTTTTACTGACTGCATGAATTCAGTAAAAATTGATTGAAAACAGATTTTCTATAAAGGCTATAATTTCTTTTCTCCCTCTTTTCAACTTTTTTTTTTTTTTTTTTTTTTTTTTTTGCAGTATGCGGGCCTCTCACTGTTGTGGCCTCTCCCGTTGCGGAGCACAGGCTCCAGATGCACAGGCTCAGCGGCCATGGCTCACGGGCCTAGCTGCTCCAAGGCATGCGGGATCTTCCCGGACCGGGGCACGAACCTGTGTCCCCTGCATCGGCAGGCGGACTCTCAACCACTGCGCCACCAGGGAAGCCCTGGTTTCCCTTTTTGAAGACTTTGTTTTTATCTGATCATAAACCGAATATACACTCATTATAAAAATGAAGGTTTTTTTTTAATTACATAATTTTTTGCCAACAAAACATTTTGGTATATTTCTAACTTTTTTCAGTGTAAAAATCTGCATATTTCTTATTTTACAAAATTGAAATTATATTATATATAATCTCATAGCATATACTTTTTACTTATCATATCTGACCATTTTCCCATGTCATTAAATATTTCTGAAGATGTGTTTTACTGCATTTGTGCTACCATTTTTCTACTGTTTTCAGTTGATCAAATATATACTGAGTACCTACTATATGCTAGATAATATGTTAAGCGCTAGACCCAGTCTCATGAAATACTTGCTCTTGCAGAGAGCTTACATTCAACAAATGGTGCAGGTAAAGTGCAATGAGTGCTATAGGATGCTATGGAAACAGTGGCCCACCTAACTTACTCTAGGAAAATCAGGCTACATTGAAGCTGAGACCTGCAGGATAAGTAGGAGGTAACAATCTGTGTTGAGGGATTTCTGGATTGTATTCCAGGCAAAGGAAAATGTGTGTTCCAGGCAGAGGTGTGTGGTCAAGAAAGCCCATGTCTCGTTCAAGGTGGCAAGAGGAAAAAATAGAGTGGTTAGGAATGTGGTATGGAGTCTGAGATTCCAAATGACAACATCCATTAAACAGCTTAATATACAGGTCTAGTGTGCAACAGACGTCACTTACCTAGAAATAGGGATTTGGGCATGTTTAATATACGTCTGGTGATTATTCTGTTCACCAATCTAACATCACTTGATTATTTCAGGAAGGCAAAAACCTATTATGTATATGGTTTGTGCATTACAACAATATGGTATTTTAAATACAGTTGGTGAAAAAGTATAATTTGAACAATATTTGCTATTTGAATACTGCAACAATTATTTGTGATTGTTGCTAGAGCTACAAGCTGGTACATTAAAGAGTCAAATTTTTCTCAGATTACCAAAACTGGGCAAAAATTAAGAAAACTAAAATTTAAGAAAACACTAAAAGTTATTTTCTTTTCAGAGATACATTCTTTCTATATTTCAGCTGCAGATAGTAAACAAATTTTAAAAGCTTGCAACATTATAAGGGGCTAAGTGTTATTAAAAAAGTAGAGAAAGAGAGTAGGAATGTGGGGTAGGAGAGGAGGGGTTGTAATTTTGAATAGAGTGGTCAGAGGAGGTCTTACTTAGAAGATTTTCGAGCAAAGATTTCACGGAGGTGGGGGAGTGAGCCATGTAGGTATCAGGGTTAGATGTTTCCAGACAAAAAGCAAGGAAATCAGTGAGGATGGAGCAGAGATAGCATAGCAAGGGGGAAAATAATAGGCGATAAAGTCAGATAGGTAGAGTTGGGAGGGGGGGATAGGCAATGGTGTGTGGCTTCAGCGTTCATTCTAAGGAATTTGGGTTTTACTCTGAATAAAATGATAAAACCACTGTAGGGCTTTGAAACAAGACGTAATATGGGGGAGAGCTTCAAGAAGGCGGAAGAGTAAGATGCAGAGATCACCTTCCTCCCCACAAATACATCAGAAATACATCTACAAGTGGAACAACTCCTACAGAACATCTACTGAACAGTGGTGGAAGACCTCAGACCTCCCAAAAGGCAAGAAACTCCCCATGTACCTGGGTAGGGCAAAAGAAAAAACAGAGACAAAAGAACAGAGACGGGACCTGCAACTGTGGGAGGGAGCTGTGAAGGAGGAAAGGTTTCCACACACTAGGAGCCCCTTCGCGGGCGGAGACGGGGGGGTGGCGGGGAGGGGGGGCGGAGCTTCGGAGCCGCGGAGGAGAGCGCAGCCACAGGGGTGCGGAGGGCAAAGCGGAGAGATTCCCGCACAGAGGACAGGTGCCGACCAGCACTCACCAGCCCGAGAGGCTTGTCTGCTCACCCGCTGGGGCGGGCGGGGGCTGGGAGCTGAGGCTCGGGCTTCGGTTGGATCTCAGGGAGAGGACTGGGGTTGGTGGCGTGAACACAGCCTGAAGGGGGCTAGTGTGCCACAGCTAGCCAGGAGGGAGTCCAGGAAAAAGTCTGGAGCTGCCTAAGAGGCAAGAGACTTTTTCTTGCCTCTTTGTTTCCTGGAGCGCGAGGAGAGGGGATTCAGAGAACCGCTTAAAGGAGCTCCAGAGACGGGCAGAGATGCAGCTATCAGCACGGACCTCAGAGACAGGCATGAGACACTAAGGCTGCGGCTGCTGCTGCTGCCACCAAGAAGCCTATGTGCAAGCACAGGTCACTATCCACACCTGCCCTCCCGGGAGCCTGTGCACCCCGCCACAGCCAGGGTCCCATGATCCAGGGACAACATCCCTGGGAGAACACACAGCGCGCCTCAGGCTGCTGCAACGTCACGCTGCCCTTTGCCACCGCAGGCTCGCCCCACACTCCGTGCCCCTCCCACCGCAACCCGCCCCCAGCCTGAGTGAGCCAGAGCCCCCAAATCAGCTGCTCCTTTAACCCCGTCCTGTCTGAGTGAAGAACAGATGCCCTCAGGCGACCTACAAGCAGAGGTGGGGCCAAATCCAAAGCTGAACCCCGGGAGCTGTGTGAACAAAGAGAAAGGGAAATTTCTCCCAGCAGCCTCAGGAGCAGCGGATTAAATCTCCACAATCAACTTGATGTACCCTACATCTGTGGAATACCTGAATAGGCAATGAATCATCCCAAATTGAGGAGTTGGACTTTGGGAACAACGAGATATATATTTTTCCCCCTTTTTCTCTTTTTGTGAGTGTGTATGTGTATGCTTCTGTGTGTGATTTTGTCTGTATAGCTTTGCTTTTAGCATTTGTCCTAGGGCTCTGTCTGTGGTTTTTTTGTTGGTTTGTTTGTTTATTTTTAGTATAGTTTTTAGTGCTTGTTATCACTGGTGGATTTGTTTTTTGGTTTGGTTGCTCTCTTCTTTCTTTCTTTAAGTCTTTCTCTTTTTTATTACTTAAAATTTTTTTTAATAATTATTTTTTATTTTAATAACTTTATTTTATTTTATCTTCTTCTTTCGTACTTTCTTTTTTTTCCTCCCTTTTATTCTGAGCCATGTGGATAACAGGCTCCTGGTGCTCCAGCCAGGTGGCAGGGCTGTGCCTCTGAGATGGGAGAGCCAACTTCAGGACACTGGTCCACAAGAGACCTTCAGCTCCACATAATATCAAATGGTGAAAATCTCCCAGAGATCCCCATCTCAACACCAACACCCAGCTTCACTCAACGACCAGCAAGCTCCAGTACTGGACACCCTATGCCAAACAACTAGCAAGACAGGAACACAGCCCCACCCATTAGCAGAGAGGCTGCCTAAAATCATAATAAGGCCAAAGACACCCCAAAACACACCATCAGACGTGGCCCTGCCCACCAGAAAGACAAGATCCAGCCTCATCCACCAGAAGACAGAAAATAGTTGCCTCCACCAGGAAGCCTATACAACCTACTGAGCCAACCTTAGCCACTGGGTGCAGACACAAAACACAATGGGAACTACGAACCTGCCGCCTGTGAAAAGGAGACCCCTAACACAGTAGGTTAAGCAAAATGAGAAGACAGAGAAACACACAGCACATGAACGAGCAAGGTAAAAACCCACCAGACCTAAGGAATGAAGAGGAAGTAGGCAGCCTACCTGAAAAAGAATTCAGAATAACAATAGTAAAGATGATCCAAAATCTTGTAAACAGAATGGAGAAAATAAAAGAAACATTTAACAAGGACCCAGAAGAAATAAAGAGCAAACAAACAGTGATGAACAACACAATAAATGAAATTAAAAATTCTCTAGAAGGGATCAATAGCAGAATAACTGAGGGGAGAAGAATGGATAAGTGACCTGGAAGATAAAATAGTGGAAATAAATACTGCAGGGCAGAATAAAGAAAAAAAAATGAAAAGAAATGAGGACAGTCTCAGCGACCTTTGGGACAATATTAAACGCACCAACATTCGAATTATAGGGGTTCCAGAAGAAGAAGAGAAAAAGAAAGGGACTGAGAAAATATTTGAAGAGATTATAGTTGAAAACTTCCCTAATATGGGAAAGGAAATAGTTAATCAAGTCCAGGAGGCACAGAGAGTCCCATACAGAATAAATCCAAGGAGAAATACGCCAAGACACATATTAATCAAACTGTCAAAAATTAAACACAAAGAAATCATATTAAAAGCGGCAAGGCAAAAACAACAAATAACACACAAGGGAATCCCTATAAGGTTAACAGCTGATCTTTCAGCAGAAACTCTGCAAGCCAGAAGGGAGTGGCAGGACATATTTGAAGGGATGAAGGGGAAAACCTACAACCAAGATTACTCCACCCAGCAAGGATCTCATTCAGATTTGATGGAGAAACTAAAACCTTTACAGACAAGCAAAAGCTGAGAGAATACAGCACCACCAAACCAGCTTTACAACACATGCTAAAGGAACTTCTCTAGGCAGGAAACACAAGAAAAGGAAAAGACCTACAATAACAAACCCAAAACAATTAAGAAAATGGTAATAGGAACATACATATCGATAATTACCTTAAATGAAAATGGATTAAATGAAAATGGATTAAATTCTCCAACCAAAAGACATACACTGGCTGAATGGATACAAAAACAAGACCTGTATATGTGATGTCTACAAGAGACCCACTTCAGACATAGGGACACATACAGACTGAAAGTGAGGGGATGGAAAAAGATATTCCATGCAAATGGAAATCAAAAGAAAGCTGGAGTAGCAATTCTCATATAAGAAAAAATAGACTTTAAAACACAGACTATTACAAGAGACAAAGAAGGACAATACAAAATGATCAAGGGATCAATCCAAGAAGAAGAGAAAACAATTGTAAATATTTATGCACCCAACACAGGAGCACCTCAATACATAAGGCAAATGCTAACAGCCATAAAAGGGGAAATCAACAGTAACACAATCATAGCAGGGGACTTTAACACCCCACTCTCACCAATGGACAGATCATCCAAAATGAAAATAAATAAGGAAACACAAGCTTTAAATGATACATTAAACAATATGGACTTAATTAATATTTATAGGATATTCCATCCAAAAACAACAGAATACACTTTCTTCTCAAGTGCTCATGGAACATTCTCCAGGATAGATCATATCTTGGGTCACAAATTAAGCCTTGGTAAATTTAAGAAAATTGAAATGGTATCAAGTATCTTTTCCGACCACAACACTATGAGACTAGATATCGATTACAGGAAAAAATCTGTAAAAACTACAAACACACGGAGGCTAAACAATTCACTACTTAATAACCAAGAGATCACTGAAGAAATCAAAGAGGAAATCAAAAAATACCTAGAAACAAATGACAGTGAAAACATGACAACCCATACCTATGGGATGCAGCAAATGCTGTTCTAAAAGGGAAGTTTACAGCAATACAATCCTACCACGAGAAACAAGAAACATCTCAAATAAACAACTTAACCTTACACCTAAAGCAATTAGAGAAAGGAGAACAAAACCCCCCAAAGTTAGCAGAAGGAAATAAATCATAAAGATCAGATCAGAAATAAATGAAAAAGAAATGAAGGAAACAACAGAAAATATTAAAAAAAAACTAAAAGCTGGTTAGTTGAGAAGATTAAAAAAATTGATAAACCATTAGCCAGACTCAACAGGGAAAAAAGGGAGAAGATTCAAATCAATAGAATTAGAAATGTAAAAGAAGAAGGAACAACTGACACTGCAGAAATACAAAGGATCATGAGAGATTACTACAAGCAACTCTATGCCAATAAAATGGACAACCTGGAAGAAATGGACAAATTCTTAGAAATGCACAACCTTCCAAAACTGAACCAGGAAGAAATAGAAAATATGAACAGACCAATCACAAGTAATGAAATTGAAACTGTGATTAAAAATCTTCCAACAAACAAAAGTCCAGGACCAGATGGCTTCACAGGTGAATTCTATCAAACATTTAGAGAAGAGCTAACACCTATCCTTCTCAGACTCTTCCAAAATATAGCAGAGGGAGGAACACTCCCAAACTCATTCTATGAGGCCACCATCACCCTGATGCCAAAACCAGACAAAGATGTCACAAAGAAAGAAAACTACAGGCCAATATCACTGCTGTACATAGATGCAAAAATCCTCAACAAAATACTAGCAAACAGAATCCAACAGCACATTAAAAGGATCATACACCATGTTCAACTGGGGTTTATCCCAGGAATGCAAGGATTCTTCAATACACGCAAATCAATCAATGTGATACACCATATTAACAAATTGAAGGAGAAAAACCACATGATCATCTCAATAAATGCAGAGAAAGCCATCGACAAAATTCAACACCCATTTATGATAAAAACCCTCCAGAAAGTAGCCACAGAGGGAGCTTACCTCAATATAATTAAGGCCATATGTGACAACCAACAGCCAACATTGTCCTCAATGGTGAAAACCTGAAACCACTTCCACTAAGATCAGGAACAAGACAAGGTTGTCCACTGTCACCACTATAATTTTTTATTTTTATTTTTATTTTTTTTTTTGCGGTACGCGGGCCTCTCACTGTTGTGGCCTCTCCCACTGCGGAGCACAGGCTCCGGATGCGCAGGCCCAGCGGCCATGGCTCGCAGACCCAGCGGCCATGGCTCACAGGCCCTGCTGCTCTGCGGCATGTGGGATCTTCGCGGACCGGGGCATGAACCCGCGTCCCCTGCATTGGCAGGCAGACTCTCAACCACTGCGCCACCAGGGAAGGCCCTCTCACCACTATTATTCAGCAGAGTTTTGGAAGATTTAGCCACAGCGATCAGAGAAGAAAAAAATAAAAGGAATCCAAATCAGAAAAGAAGAAATAAAGCTGCACTGTTTGCAGATGACTATGTATGATACTATACATAGAGAATCCTAAAGATGCTACCAGAAAACTACTAGAGCTAATCAAGGAATTTGGTAAAGTAGCAGGATACAAACTGAATGCACAGAAATCTCTTGCATTCCTATACACTAATGATGAAAAATCTGAAATTGAAATTAAGAAAACACTCCCATTTACCAACGCAACAAAAAGAATAAAATATCTAGGAATAAACCTACCTAAGGAGACAAAAGACCTGTATGCAGAAAATTATAAGACACTGATGAAAGAAATTAAAGATGATACAAATAGATGGAGAGTTAGACCATGTTCTTGGATTGGAAGAATCAATATTGTGAAAATGAGTATACTACCCAAAGCAACCTACAGGTTCAATGCAATCCCTATCAAACTACCACTGGCAGTTTTCACAGAACTAGAACAAAAAATCTCACAATTTGTATGGAAACACAAAAGACCCTGAATAGCCAAAGCAATCTTGAGAACGAAAAATGGAGCTGGAGGAATCAGGCTCCCTGAATTCAGACTATACTACAAAGCTACAGTCATCAAGACAGTATGGTACTGGCACAAAAACAGAAAGATAGATCAATGGAACAGGATAGAAAGCCTAGAGATAAACCCATGCACATATGGTCATCTTTGATAAATGAGGCAAGAATATACAGTGGAGAAAAGACAGCCTCTTCAATAAGTGGTGCTGGGAAAACTGGACAGCTACATGTAAAAGAATGAAATTAGAACACTCCCTAGCACCATACACAAAAATGAACTCAAAATGGATTAAAGACCTAAAAGTAAGGCCAGACACTTTTAAACTCTCAGAGGAAAACATAGGCAGAACACTCTTTGACATAAATCACAGCAAGATCCTTTTTGACCCACCTCCTAGAGCAACGGAAATAAAAACAAAAATAAACAAATAGGACCTAATGAAACTTAAACGTTTTTGCACAGCAAAGGAAACCATTAAAAAGATGAAAAGACAACCCTCAGAATGGGAGAAAATATTTGCAAATGAAGCAACTGCCAAAGGATTAATCTCCAAAATTTACAAGCAGCTCATTCAGCTCAATATCAAAAAAAACAAACAACTCAATCCAAAAATGGGCAGAAGACCTAAAGAGACATTTCTCCAAAGAAGATATACAGATTGTCAACAAACACGTGAAAGAATGCTCAACATCATTAATCATTAGAGAAATGCAAATCAAAACTACAATGAGATATCATCTCATACCAGTCAGAATGGCCATCATCAAAAAATCTAGAAACAATAAATGCTGGAGAGGGTGTGGAGAAAAGGGAACCCTCTTGCACTGTTGGTGGGATTATAAATTGATACAGCCACTATGGAGAACAGTATGGAGCTTCCTTAAAAAACTAAAAATAGAACTACCATATGACCCAGCAATCCCACTACTGGGCATATAGCCTGAGAAAACCATAATTCAAAAAATTCATGTACCACAATGTTCATTGCAGCTCTATTTACAATAACCAGGACATGGAAGCAACCTAAGTGTCCATCAACAGGTGAATGGATAAAGAAGATGTGGCACGTATATACAATGGAATATTACTCAGCCATTTAAAGAAATGAAATTGAGTTATTTGTAGTGAGGTGGATGGACCTAGAGTCTGTCATACAGATTGAAGTAAGTCAGAAAGAGAAAAACAAATACAGTATGCTAACACATATATATGGTCATGAGGAACCTAGAGGCAAGATGGGAATAAAGACGCAGACCTACTAGAGAAAGGACTTGAGTATATGGGGAGGGGGAAGGGTAAGCTGGGATGAAGTGAGAGAGTGGGATGGACATATATACACTATGAAATGTAAAACAGATAGCTAGTGGGAAGCAGCCACATAGCATAGGGAGAGCAGCTCAGTGCTTTGTGACCACCTAGAGGGGTGGGAGGGATACACAAGACGGAGGAGATATGGGGATATATGTATATGTATAACTGATTCACTTTGTTATAAAGCAGAAACTAACATACCATTGTAAAGCAATTATACTCCAATAAAGATGTTTTTAAAAAATAAATAAATATTGGAAAAGAGTACGGAGTTTCCTCGAAAAATTTAACATAAAAGTTCCACATGATCCAGCAAACCCAAGTCTGGATATACTGAAAGGGAATAAAAAAAAAAAAGAAATAATATGACTTACAATCTGCTGTGCAGAGAACAGGCATAGGGAGCCAGGGTGGAGGCTACTGCAATAACTCAGTCAAAAGATGATATCATCTGGTCCATGATGGACGTGATGGAGCTTGTCATTTTTTCTATGAAAAGGAAACATCAAGTAAAAATATTCAGTTAGCTAAAATGGTTTTATAGATAATATTAATGCAGTTAATTCTTGTTATTTGTGGTTAGTTATTTTCTGTAAAGTCTCGATGAAGATTGTCAAGTACTGAATTAGTGAGTAATGAAATTTTGCCCCTTGAGGAAATACAGGGTTAGATTTATTTGAGCCTCTGTTCATAACATTTTCATCAACTGAGCAGTATCTAACGTTGTGTTTCTGTTTATAAGTACTTAATTTAATATATATTGTTGATTCATTAGCATTGAACTCACTGCCAGCAGTGCTATAACACATGCCTGAAATCTGCTTAACAAAGACACGTATTTTATCTGCAAAGCACATCACAGCCTTCCTGTGCTTAGAAGCCTGCCCAGAATCACCTCAGCACTATGTTGGGGGACATTTGAAGTGGTGAAATAACCAACAAAAAGAAAACATCTCAGAAAACATGACACTAAATAGACTAGGAAGGGAACGTGTGTGGTGGGTGACTCAAATTTTTTCTCCTCTGCACACACCCACAAATGACCAGGACTGTGAGTACTGATTCAGGGTATAGTAAGTTTTAGTGCGTAGGTGAATTAGCAAATATGGAATCTGTGAATAATGAGGATCAACTGTATTCCTTTAAATGTACTTCTTAGTGCACACCATGTTTTGGAAATATCTTAGAGAGTAACGTATAATATCACAATATGAATCTATTATTTTAAATGGGTTTTTCATTTTTATATATCCTATGTAATATTCATTACTTATAATATTTATCAATATTATGAACAATATGATATCTCCCAGGAATAACAAATTACTACATAAAAAGAAAGTATAACTTTACCAACCCACCCATTCACCATGATCAGTTTTTTTTTTTTTCCTCCTGGTATTTTCATACCTCCACGGAGGTATTAGAAATAAAATGAAAAACTAATCAATTAGATGTATAATTTTAAAAACTTCAGTCTTCTACTTCTAGTAAATATTTTGATTTGTTTGGTGTTTCTGCTATGAATAACATTCTTTAGAAAGCTGCAATATTGTTAAATGCTTTGAATGTGTTCGTGACACCCTCGTAGTCAGTAACTTCATGCTCATTAAGTTGGGACTTCAATTGCCTTCAAGTAAAAAATTCTATGAAAGCTTATTTCCAAAACTGCCTATCAAGTAAGCTAACAATTTCAGTTTGAAAGATGAGAAGCATCTTTACTTTGTTAGAAAAAGTATAAATCTTTTGTTCCAGTAGTCTTTTTTTTTTAATTGAGGTATAGTTGATGTACAATATTATATAAGTTTCAGATGGACAACATACTGTTTCACAATTTATAGTTATTATAAAATATTGGCTATATTCCCTGTGTTGTACAGTATATCCTTGTAGCTCATTTTATACAGAGTAGTCTATACATTTTAGTCCCCTATCCCTTTCATGCCTCTCCCCCTTCCTTCTCCTCTCCCACCCTGGTAACCACTAGTTTTTTTCTCTATATCTGTGAGTCTGTTTCTTTTTTGTTATATCCACCAATTTATTTTTCCACTAGTCTTTATTAAACTAAATCCTGCCCACTTTTCTTCCTGAGCTGTCTCTTCCACAAATTGTTCTGACAGTAGTACAGCAAATGGATGTCTTCCACTATCCTGTTCCTACTTGCCTATCTACAACACTGTTCAAGACTTACTCACCGGTTCTTTCATTTAGGTTAATCTTTCATCCTCATAAGCAGGAGACATATTCATACCTCTCTTATCCTCTACAATAGGATTTCTTAACCTTGGCACTACTGACATTTTGGCTGGATTATTATTTGTTGTGAGGGGCTTTCCTGTGCACTGTAGGATGTTCAGCAGAATCCCTGGCCTCTACCTATTTGGTGCCGGTAGCAAATCTTCCCACCCCACAGCCCTCCAAGTTGTGACAACCAAAAACATCTTTAGATATTGCCTAATGTCCCTTGGGGGACAAAAATCACTCCTGATTAAAAACCATTGCCCTATACCATATGCTATAGTCTGGAGTAGAAGTAAACATTCTTTTTAGATAATTCAGTCAAATTTATTCAGTCAACAATCAATACACATATGAAGTAGATTCGGATCTCTGGAATCCTAATAAAACATACTGGAAGGCTGCTTGCTCTTCACACTCAATGTTCTTAAAGGAACAAAATATTCTAGCTGCTAAAGAGAGCAATCAATGCAAAATTGATCTAAATAAATAACTCCCTAGGTAATAATTTTTAATGTTTTTATAACAGAAGAATTTCTAAACTATTCTTAGTTACTTTAAAATAAAACAAGTATTAACGTTAGCCTATTTGTATTATGGTTCTTCTTTACATTTGTGGTATTATATAAATATCTTAAATTTTCGATGCTTGACACTCAAAGCATGGTCCAGGGACCAGAAGTGTAGACATCAGTGTGGAGCTTTTCAGAAATTCAGAATCTCAGGTCCCACCCCAGACTGAATCAGAATCTGTGTTTTAACAAGATCCCTAGAGATTTGTATACACAGTAAAGATTGAGAAAGACTGGGTTAGATGACTCTTCTCTCCCACTATCCACTCTAAATTTAGTAAAATAAGATTATATCTTGTCCAGATAGGACTCTTTCACATTTTTATGCTAATACTCATATTATTTTTAATTTTTATCTATTTATTTGAAATAACAGAAAATTAGCATAGCCAGCAGAATAACTGTGTTTTATTATAAGTGCTTTGAGCATCCATCAGCTGAATCATGTACTACTTGCCTATTAAGACAAAATTGAGACTTCAGCTGATATAGAATTAGTATTTCAATTAATGTGGCTCTATGTAGATAAACATATTTCAGGGGATTCTTGACCCTTGTTCTTCATCACTTATTACCTTTTCAATATAATCATGTTCTGCTCCCAGATATATTTCTTTTGCAATAATTTTGTACAATTTTGATTTTTTCAAAAAATGGATTTTAGACTGGAAAAGTAGGCATGCCAGTGGTTTCTATGGCTAATCCATTTTATATTATGCTTAATGAGTTTTAGAGTCAAATAAATTTTCAAAATGATTTTAAACAAAAATAACTTTTACTTTCAGAATCCCTTCCCTTCCCTCCTGATAGTTTTATTCTCAGTTTAGCAGTGGTGAGGGCAACAAACATGATGTTGAAAGTTAAAGAAAAAGGAGGAATAATAAGAGTATTTTTTTCTGTTTTCTTTTCATGTTCAGCACCCACATTTAAAAACACACAGTGATTTTCCACAGGATAGAAAAATTAGTGATAGAGTTAAATAAAGTAATTTCTTTCTTGCCACTGAAATAAATAAAAGGTGGCTTTGCCCAGGGCTTCATATTAACTGAGGAATAGAGAGAGACGTGATATGCAAATTTGAAAGGTGACTTTTTTAGGATCCTTTCCAGTCTCATTTTTGGAATTAAACATCCAGATGAGGAAGGGCCAGATAGCCAAAGCCCTGTAGAGTTGGGAATCCTAACAACTTTGTGTCTCTGTGCCCCCTGAATCTCCAATTTAAAAAAATCAAAACACAGAGGAAGAGGATGGATTGGAATGAAAAGCAGCTCCCCAGAGACAGAAGTGTAACTGCTGAGCGTTTCAACTGCCCTTTCATCAGCCAAAGGCAAAACCCTGACTGCTCCTTCAGCTACCTAGGTCGCAGTCTGCAAGGACAATATATATTCCCCAAAGTGCTGGAAAAGCTAAATTCCTACCTTAAATAAAGGGGGAGAGAGGGGACACTGAATGACACAGAGAGAGCACAGTTCTTTATTTTCTGTGCAAAGAATGTAAATGCAAAATAGAAATACACAGGGGACGATCATGTGAATAAATACAAATGAGTTCAGCATTTGCTGTGAGGTAAACGTTTACATTTCTTTTGAGTGCTAAGTGCAGAAAACACTGCCTCCCACACTAGACAGCCAGAGCTTTTCCTCTGCACATTTACACAGGCTCAATAACCCATCATTACTTCATCTCACAATCTGATCTGACCTTTACAGCTTTGCTTCTTTTATCACCTCTTATTCTCCAATGTCTGGCTGCCTTTATTTTACAGTTCTACATTCCATCAAACTGCATTCTTCTTGCACATAATTGATACTTTCTCAAATTATCCACATAGCTGTGAACCTATGTGTATTTTCAAAGAACATTTAATGAACTGAGACTTGGTGGACTTAATAATTAAAGTATATATTAAAAGAATATGTGTGCTTCTTAGAGATTTTGTGTATGTCTCTGAAGTCCTCTGGTAATATGCTTTTCATGAGAATGGAGAGATTTTTTAAAATTTAATATTTTAATATTTTTTAATATTAGATGAAGAGAAAGAAAAGAAGAGACAAACCCATAACAAAGCATGATGTAGATATGCCACCCAGAATACCCTTGGCTATAAAAAATATCTTTAGTATGTATTCTTCCTTGAATCCTTATTTTTGGTGATTTGGGCTCCCATTTACTGATAGTAATAGGTGAAACTAACTAAAAAGGCTTTAGTTTTCTGCCCTCATATTTGGAACCCCCAAGTAATTTCTTCAACTCTTCTCAATTAAATATCTATCCCCCTCGTAAAACAAACATTAACTTCATGTAGGCTAGTATTTGTATTTTTTCTACTTAATGTGTTAATGCAGATGCCTGTAAACACACAATGAGTTACGTCAACTCTTGAAAAATTTCCTTTTGTTTTAAATTATTAGGTCCTTAAGTGGCATGGGTTGTAAAATTCTTGTACTTTTAATATATTCTGATATTATGGGGAATTGTGAAACTCGATGGAAGTCATGAAGGGGACATCTATTCTCACTTCTCTCCCTGGAATTACAGTAGCCCTATAGGTCTCAGTTTTCTCATCTATAAATTGAAAGGACTGAACTAGGTGATATCTATGGTTCATTCCAGTTTTATTATTCTTTGATTCTCATGTAAATGCTTTTTAGATGCCACTTCTATTGAGTAAACCCAAAATGTAACAATAAGAAGAAAAGTTAAATTCATAGAAAGGGTATTTTGTTCAACATATCTAATTTGTGAGGGTTTCATTAAATAGTTCATTACTACCTATTTTATTAAAGAATGTGTACTACATTTAAGGTTACCAAATTTAGCAAATAAAAATACAAGACATTCAGTTGAACTTGAATTTCAGATAAACATCAAATAACTTTTTAGTATTAGTATGTCTCATGCAGTGTTCGGAACGTGCTTATACTAAAAAAGTATTTGCCATTTACCTGAAATTCAAGTTTAACTGAGAATTCCATATTTTATCAGGTACCCTAACTAATACTTTTTCAACCAGTTTATTATAATTCTTCAATAGACAATTAGACAAAAATCATACTTTTGTAAAATAGTCTTTTACCATTTTTGCCAGTGAATCAGCATGGTGATTTTGCAGATATTATTTAATAATATCTAAATTATTCTTCCTTTATGCTCCTGAAAGATTCAGTTAAGAATGCCTACTGTATAGCACAGAGAACTATATGCAATATCCTATGATGAACCATAATGGAAAAGAATATTAAAAAAAGAATATATATACACACATATATATGTGTATACATATATATATATATATAACTGAATTGCTTTGCTGTATAGCAGAAATTAACACAATGTTGTAAATCAACTATACTTCAAGAAAAAAATTTTTAAAAAGAATGAGCACAATATCATACTAAACTTCTATAATTTAAAATATTTCTTCATATGCTCCCACCTACTCAAGATAGTGAGGGAATAGTGCATTCTGGTTAATCTGCTATTCATCCAGTGTCCATCTATGTCTCACATGGATTTTTCCATTTTTCAGAGGATTATAAAGAAATTATACTTAACATTAAAAACTTTCCTATAACACCAAAAACACAATACATAAAATGAAAAATTGATCATTTACACCTCAACAAAATGAAAAACTTTTGCTCTGTGAAAGATTATGTGAAGAGAAGGAAAAGACAAGCTGCAGCCTGGAGAAAATATTTGCAAGCCATATATCTGACAAAGGCCTTGAATCGAGAATATATGAAGAACTCTCAAAACCATTATATGTCCACAATTTTGGTAATTCTGACTAATAGATTTGTAAGATTCTTGTGAGTAAGAAAAAGAATTGTGAAGATTAAAAGAGATGTCATTTAGTCTGTTCATTACAAAATCTCCATTACCATCACTATCAGAGACTTGGGAATAAAATAAGAACATTAGAGCACTTTTTGCCAGTGGCCAGTGGCAGACCCAAGAGGCTCTTGTTTCCACAGAGAGACAAGCCTTATTATTCACTTATTATTCACCACCTTCCAAAATACTCCCAAGTAATTTCCAGTAACAGACTTAAAACCTATTTTCCCTCTTTAGACATTCAATATTATAAATTTCAGACTTTCAGGACAAGAATGCACAAGAAGCCTTAATTGTTAAAATTGGATTTTTAGCAAAGCTTTTACATTTTTTCCAAGTACTCAACAGTATTAAATATTCATCAGCTGAAATGAACAAATGCCTGAAAACCCAGTGCCCTGTGTACTTACTTCATGGCTCCCTGAACATTTACATTGCTAACAAGCTACTTTTTGTAGGAATGTTAGGGGGATTTAGAGTGTCTGATATTCAGCAGCCATTAACAAGAGCTCGAGAAGCATGCATAAAGGCTGGGCACACAATCCTGCACACTGGATTCTGGAATATCATAAAAAAGAAAGAGACCATTTCCATTGGTTCCTTCTGCTATCCTAGATCCAGTCTCATTTCTCTCACTTCCAGCAGAATCAGAGAAAGCAGCAAAGCTCACACCTGGGACCACTAGACCAAGCATCAGCTGAAAATTATTAATAAATAAGTAGATGCAACATGTAGCAGGATCCACAAGACTGGCTTTAACAATGAATACAGTAAACCAACAACATACGTACAAAGTACTAGGATACATTGCTGCCCCATGAGGTTTTTATTGTTATCATCCATAAAACCTCACTATAAAATGCCCATTTTTCATAATCACTTAATTCCAATTTAAAAATATTTATGTGTGCAAATACAGAATAGTTTCCACCTAACAAATGGCTCATGTTCTAATAAGCAGTTAATAAACCATATACATCAAGGCCAACATTCCAAGCCAGGTCACAAATAAAGTCACACATCCTAGAAATTTAGTAGTAGTTTTCCAAAACAATTGTCAAATTTTCACCCAGCATTGAGTAATGAACCCTTTAATTGATAGTGGATCTTTATATCACAACTGCTTAACTTTAAAAAAAAAAAAACTTTTTTAAAGAAATCTTTCAAAAATAGAAAGCTCTTTAAAAATATCTGGTATGATTTACTCCTTTTATATCTTTGAGCAATTGTTATGAGCATTCTCTTTGTGATATGCTGATAATTTTTCAGATGGTGTGAGACATGGGATTGTATACGCGCTGCTCACTCTTTTTGCTCATTTATCCTATCTTTTGAAGTTGGAGTAAAACAAAGGTAGCTACAAAATCTCCATAGCAGAATCACATGAGGTCTTTTAAACAAAATTATTTAGTAAATTAAAGCCAGAGCTCCTCTTCCAAGTGATAGGCTTATCCTCCAAAAATGTATCTCTTTCCTGTTGTTTTCAGTGACTTTTGCAGCCTTTCCCTAAAAAAAAAAAAACCAACTTGATTCTAAATGACTAGACAAATTATCTGAAACTCAGAAATAGATGAAAGAGATTGCTAAGTATTCTTTAAACACAGTACTGAGCTAGACTTTCTATGGACTGAGCCATTTACAAATCTGTAGAGAAAGAGGTTAATCTGTGGACTTTTGCCCAGTAGGGATGTGAAATAAACAGTATAATGCCTCTCAGCCCCCAAAGATGGCCACGTCCTAATCCCTGAAATCTGGTATATATTACCTTCCCTGAAACCTGGTATACATTACTTTCTATTTAGTCACATTGCAGATGTGACTAAATTAAGAGATGGGAAGATTAATTAGCCCAGATTATCCAGATGGACCCAGTGTCCAGGATGATATCATGTCTTGATCTTTTGGAAGCTTCACATAATATTGCACTGAATAAAACTTAGGCATATAAAATGCTGATGTATATATTTAATATTTTAATATATATTTGAAGTCTCTATAGAGTACATTTCAGATACTACAAATTTTAATTTTTGGTGAACATTTTATATTTATATTTTACATTTATATTCAGAACTTCAGGGGGGTTGGGAGCAGAACTGTGCTTTGTGGGGAGTTGAAGCCACGGAAGTAGTGGTTATTCAATTTTCTTGCCAATGAATAGATGTCTTATGATTCACTTGACATTAGCATAGTACATTTTAAAGGAAATCCAATTATAGGTGACTCTGAATCTGACCCCATAGCTTTTCCTGTAGACTCCTAGGTCAAGGATACATCTATAAGGACCTCAATAATTTCAGTTGTAAATTTAAAAAAAAAAAAAAAAAACTGAAATAATTCCCAAGGTCATTTTCAGATCTAAGTCTCCACACATCATTTTTATTTGGTCCTGGCAACAAGAAAGTAGTCAGAGAGTTTAACATTTTCTTTCACCACTTAGGACATTTAACAAACATTTATTTAGCTCCTGCTGTGTGCCAGACACTGTTCTAGGTGCAGAGGTTATGGCAATAACCAGAAGGCTTTACTGTTATAGAGTTTAAGTGCTAATGGAGTAGGAAGACAATAAATACACAAATTAATATAACTATAATGTCAAGTTGCATAATCACTACTAAAAATATTTAGCAGGATAAGGAGGAAGTAAGAATCTACTCCAATATATCTCAAACACCTCTTTTTTTAGAATTATTTTTAATCTGTATTATTTCTATAGTCTTTCAAATTTTACACTTGTTATAGCCTGAGATTTTTGTTTATTATTTAGAGTTATACCAGTTCTTTGGCATCTTACATCTGTTTTTAAATGGAGTTTCCACTTCAATTATTCTGACATGTAATTAGCTCAACACCTTCAGAGGAACTAAGTCTAATAAGTCAATGCAAAGAGACTTCAACACAAAAAATGCCACCATTTTTAGTACTCTTGACGGCACAGATGATGAGGCAAAGGCTAGTGGCATAGTAAATAAAATTTGAAGGATGAAGTTAGCAATACAAACATTGTTTCTATGTTAGCATTTCCTATAGCTCTTGTTCTTTGGGGCAGAAAGTTGTTAGCCCACAGTAATTCTTCTTTCTCTGAGAACAATTCCTGGCAAACAGGGCTGGACTGCTAATAGCTCTGCCTTACTACATCACACTATACCTTACTTTAGCTGAATGCGCCAGCAGTGGACACCTGATGTGAACCGAGCCAATTAGATTCCTTTTTCTTTCTCAGGACTATGATATTCATAATAAAGGGATCCAGAAGCAGAACAGTGTTACAGCTGAGTCATTTTAAATGACAATTGTTCAGATAGGGTCTGTAAGGTAATGTACTTCCTGATTCTTCATTATCCATCTCTTTTTTGGTTCCAGGAGATACCCTAGTATTATTCAAAAAACTTCACTTTCTAATTTAAACTAGTGGGAATCTTTTATATTGCTTGATTTTGCCACTGATAACATCATATTAAATGGCGAAAGACTGAAAGCTTTCTCCCTTATATCAGGAATAAGACAAGAATGCTTACTTTTGCCCTTACTATTCAACACCAGCCTGGAAGTCCTAGCTAAGGCAATTAGGCAAGAAAAAGAAATAAAAGGTACCCTAATTGGAAAGGAAGAAGTAAAATATCTCTATTCACAGATGTCATGTTTCTATACACAGGACATCACAAAGAATCAAACAAAAAATTTATTAGAGCTAATAAACAAAGTAGCAGGGCACAAGATAAACATACAAATCTCAGTTGTGTTTTTTGTACACTTCTAGCCCTGTGTTGTCCAGTAGGGTAGCCACTAGCCACCTGCAGTTATTGAGCACTTGAAGTGTGGCTGATTTAAATTATGTGCTGTTAGTATAAAATACACCCCAGATTTCAAAGACTTAGTATGGAAAAAGTCCCAATAATTTTTATATTGATTTCATACTGAAATGATAATGTATTGGATATGTTGGATTACACAAAATATGTTATTAAAATTAATTTTTCCTGATTTTTGTTTGCTTTTTACTTTTTGAATGTGGCCACTAGAAAACTTAAAATTACTTATAAGGCCCAGGTTCACATTATCTCTGCTGAACAGCCTAGTCTGCCTCTTAGGCTCTGTGAAAGGATATAATCCTATTTAAAGGAAAAATGGACAGCTCTGAGTCCTAAGACTTCCTTAGTATAGCTATTAAATGATTACAAATGCAAAGTGCTGGAAAATGTAGCCAAGCTGAATATGCATACTGAATTTAGAACTCAGCCTCTCCTGAAGCAGTCAGTGTGGGGACAAATTCCTGTCTTAGCCCTTCTTCCCCTAAGGGTGCACTTAGCATTTTAATCCTTGGGCTAAAGTCTTTCTACTAATAATAATAAAAATGACATAACTCCATGAGTAATTTATATAGTTATCATGAACTCTTCGAGGACTTTTCCAAGATACAAGGAATGAATTTCTCTCCTTTTATATTATGTTTAGATCAAAAAGGATAATTATGAGGTCTCTGAAAAATCAGGGACCAACTATCTTAGAATGTGCATTTTAAGGTATCTCATTTTTACATAGATTCCCAAATACAGTGTCACCAGCCAAATGATATCCCCTCCATGTATATAGATAAAATACGTTAAGAGACTTTTAAATGGTCTTAGATGTTCCACTGGGAATTACACTGACTCCATTCCAAAATAATTCCCTTTTTACTCTTTATGTCAGAAGCTAGCTTCATTTTCATCCTCGCACCCATCATTAGCTGACATTATAATATATATTTGTTTACTTCCTTATTTTCAAGCTCCCTCTGTAGAATGTAAGCTTATTGAAGTACAGGGACTTTGCTTTATTCACTGCTGTATTCCTCCATCAGTAATAGTATCAGTGCATATTTATTTCTCAATAAATATATGCTATTCATTAAGCAAACAAATACTACTTTTATGGAAAACATTATGATTCTTTACTTCAAATTCACTACTCTACTGTGGTGGTTTACTGGTCTCAGCATCGTAAAACTCACAGTATTATTGCAATTTAGAGACTGAATTAAATGTCCATCTTCTACTGCTTTTCAGAGTGTTCTCTCTCCGATGGTATGAAAACTAAACTCTCAGTATAAGAGAAAAACAACAAATTGTCTCTGGGCATTTGAAACAAAGAAAAGGAGTAAAGTAGCAGGAAAAATGAAAATCTATTCAATTGGTTAAGAAATTTTATTCACAAAAAATGTTTTCAAATAAAAATCAGTTTTGATATTTTCTTTGCCCTTACCTTTGTTTTGGTCCTGCTTTTCAACAAAGTCTCAAAAGGATTCAGGTATACCATTTTAGAGTTTATCTTCTCTATGGTAGAAGGCCTTCTTTGGCCTTCTCTATGCATAATGTTAAGTATCTAAGAACATCTACATTTACTGCTTAATCTATTTTCTTAAAACCATCAGCCATTAATATCATCAAAAGACTATTGTGAGTGTCATCACTGGTACTGGTGTGTGGCAAAGTGGTATGTACCAGAGGCTCCCTACCATCTTTCAGTGGCTGCAAGCTAAAGAGGACCCAAACTGGCCATCATAACTCCTTGGCTTAGAACCTTTAAGATCATGTCAGGTATCTGGGGTGAGACAAAATTACTCTGATAGGTTTTCTTTGACTTTCTTCCTTTATTCCTCTTGCCTTAAGACAACAGCTTTTTTATTCCCTTATCCAGATCACTTTCCATATTACACCCCCACAAAATAATTATATGTTTCTTGAAAATTACTCTGAAAGATAGTTTTCCTTTTACCTGTGATAGGTGGTATTAAGTACCCACAAAGGAAATAAATATTAATATTTTTGTTTAGTCTCACCTATAAATTGTTATAGAACAGAGCTTCTAAAGATAATTGAGATTTCACCCTCAGTTAAAATGTATTAGTTTCTATTTCTTTATCACTCTATACTTTTCAAAAATATCTTCATTCACTCAAATATTTTATAAATAATGTGTAGATTCTAGGGGTACACAATGCATAAAATAGGTGGTTTTGAAGAAGTTAAGCTGACAGCCTGAAGATCAGTAAGAACAATAATAATTAGTCCACAAGAGAAATTCAAGAGCCTGAGCAAAGGCAGAGATGGTCAGAATAAGGAGGATGTAAGCAGGAGAGTGACTTAAGCATGAGCTGGATAGGTGATAGAGAGGATATCGTTGAACACGACTCCCTGGTTTCCAGCTGGGTGAATGGGTGAGTGGTGGATCTATTCACTAAGGTGAAAAGGGAAAGGCAATGGAAGGTGCTCAGTCCCTTTTCATTTCACAGATATCCTGGGATATCTTATCTACAGTCATCAGTTCATTTACCATCAACATGCTATTGATTTCAAAACCTGCACCTTTTGCCTACGTGTATGTCAGGCTTTAGACACATATGTCCAATGGGACAGCTCCATTTAGATGTTTCACAGGCATCTTGAACTCAAAATTTCCCAGTAAACTCACCATCTTCTTCTCCCAAAGCCACTCCTACTCCAAAATCCCAATCACAGGGAATTCCTCTATCATTTAATAAGAAAATAAAAATCTATTATTTCTTCTTCCCACTCACCCTCCACTTCCAATTCATCATCAGATCATGGTGATTCTATCTACTATATCTTTTGAATACTTCCAATTTCTCACACTTTGGCTGCCATAGTTTATTTAAACCATGATATTATTCGAGAAGTATGCAACAACCTGATTTCTCTTCTTTCCAGGATTGCCCTATTTCTTTTTGACACGCTCTCCAGTCTTGACAAATTCATGCACAGTTATAGTTCTAAAATACGACCTTCCTTATTTAAACCTTTTACAGGGCTCTCCATTGATTTCAGGATAAATTTGACATGGCCTTAACATGGCCTTAACATGGTCCTTAACATGGCCTACTGACTTCTATAACAAGTGGCCCTGGTTTACCTCTCCAGCCTTATTTCTCAGTACTGATCTTCTCCCAACTAATCCACCTCCACTCGTTCATCACTATTATAACCCTCTGCATGGCAATCACAATGAGTAACCCCTAATATCCAGTACTCTTTAGGTGTTAAGTTAGATAAGATCTAAAAGGTGCCTATGAATTTGGCAATTAGTACCTTATCAAGAGCAATCTTAGATAACTAATGAAGGCAGAAAGCACACTACAGTGGCCTCAGGTATCTGGCATCAGAAGTAATAAGGAAGTGTTAACAGAAAAAGCAGACAACTCTTCAAGCTCATCAAGTATTGACCAAGTATCAGGTACCAAACACATGACAAGGTAGATGGGTATATGACACCAAACTGATCCTTGAAATTTACATAAGAGTTAGCTAGAAGAAATTGTCAAGAACATGCCAATCCCAATCTGGCCAAAGAGTATCACAAAAGCAAAGAGTTGGAAGAAAAACTTCTGTTAGTAAGGGAAGATGATACCAAGCAACCTTGTAATATTAGAGCATAGAATAAGAGGATAGAAAATAAGAGATGAGACTCATAGATATGACAGACCCATACAGGGTCTTGTTTGCCATGTCATGTCCTTAGATCTTACTTTTTAGCAGATAAAAAGCCATTGAAAGTTTAAACATGAAGAGAAATGGGGTCCAATTTTTATTTCTGATTGGTCATTCTAACCACAGTGTGAAGGACTTTCCAAGGAACCAGCCTGGAGGCAGGATGGAAGACTGGCCATGAAGGAAAGCAGAGAGACACCAACAAAGAAATTGAGACAAAATGAAGACTTTCATAAAATCCTTGCAACCAACGGGTAACCTGGTAGGGTAGGCATTGTTATTCCACTTTTCCAGGTCAGGAGGCAGAAGAGGAGAAATCAAGATGATACAACTGCTTTCTGGCAAATTTGGAAACAAAACACAAATTCTTCATTTAGGGCCTAGTGTTCTTAGAGCTGGAAAACTTGAAATTTTAATTTTTCAAGGACGTCAATTAGGACAGTTTTATGATCAGTTCAGCCCACCAGATGGTTGAGGTATCAGTATAAACTTGTGTTCGTTTGCTTGTTTGTTCAATGGATAGATACACAAAGAAATACAGATGTGTGCATATGTGGATTAGCACACATACATATATTTCCAAGCTTTGTCCATTGAGAGGGCCGAGGAACAATGACACACACCTGTCACCCAGATCCTGGTTTCTAAATACCATTCTCCAAAAAAGGAACCAGAACTCTTTGGATAATGGGTTGAGTCCAGGACTGACGCAGGGAAAATGAAAAACAAGCCTGGGGCATTTTGTGGTTTCAGGAAATAAAAAAAGTGCTCAAAAAGGAAAGGAATGAGGGCATATCAAAAGGACACAGGAGTCAACCTGAAAAAGCCCCCAATGACCAAAGCTAGAACCATATGATCAATAAAATCAATAACAGCGATACTAGATTATAACTTATAGAATAAAATACATATACATAAATCTATACTGATAAATATAAATAATTGAATAAATAAATAAAGCCACCTATTCCATACAGAAGAATTCTAATTAATAAATGTAGAAGGGTAATGCAAATCATCTGAAGCCAACACAGTAATATTGTTTCAAGAAATGTCTACCAACGGATGCTAAAATTAGTAGATGAAAGTTTCAGCAGAAATAGGATATATGCATAGTCTCAAGGTGCTCTCCCTTCCAAGATATTTATTGTTATAAAGGAAAAAATAGTAACTTTACAGTGGAGAAACTTGGCAGACACCACCTTAACTAAGTGGCCAAAGTCAATATCACCAATAAGACAGTGGCATTATGCACTCCTTGACGTGACTCACTGAGAAGGGCACAATATCATTTCAGTGGTGTTCTTGCCAAAAAAACATTACATCAATCTAATCATGAGAAACATTACACGAACCCAAATTGAGAGATATTCTACAAAATAACTGACCAGTTCTTTCTGTAATATCAAGATGATGAAAGACAGGGAAAGACTGAAGAACCATCACAGACTGGAGGAAAGTGAGGAAACCAAACAAGTAAATGCACTGTGGGATGTGTGTCTGGATTATGGAACAGAAAAAGGATGTTGATGGGTAAAACACGCAAAACTACAGTCTATAGTTTACTTAATAGTAATCAGAAATGTTAACTTCCTGGTTTCAACTAATATACTATGGTTATGAGAGATTTTAACACAGGTGAGAGAATATAGGAGCTTTCTGATCCATTTTTGCAACTTTTCCTTAGGTCTAAAATTATTTCAAAATTAAATGTTATTTTTATTTATTTATTTATTTATTTATTTATTTGTGGTACGCGGGCCACTCACTGTTGTGGCCTCTCCCGTCGTGGAGCACAGGCTCTGGATGCGCAGGCTCAGCGGCCATGGCTCACGGGCCCAGCTGCTCCGTGGCATGTGGGATCCTCCCAGACCGGGGCACAAACCCGTGTCCCCTGCATCAGCAGGCGGACTCTCAACCACTGCGCCACCAGGGAAGCCTTAAATGTTATTTTTTAAAGTGATGGCAGAAGTATCATATTTTTCAAAAAATTTCCAGTATTGGATACTGAATTGTATCCAATAAAGAGAAATCATTTTTAAAAATCATCCAAATATTAAGTTAATTTTTTTTCTTCTGTCCATCTTTCCTACACTAGAGCCCCAATTCCTCTAACTAGGAGGCTGGCTTGTTGCTGGCACATAATTTAAATTAGCTTTGTGGAGCTGTAAGAATCTGAGAAGGCACATCAGAGGCCCTGGAATGAAGACAGGAGCTATTACAGACTAGGCTTTTTATACACAGGAAGTGGATTTAAAAGACAAACAAGTACATTTTTAAAACCATTGGAAAAGTCGAATGACAAAAGACTAGACCATTTGAATACCAATTTGAATACCAGTTTGAAAACCAGTCCTTCCACTTGTAGATGTGTAAAGGGAACAGCTTGGGGCTTCTGGCCCCTTAGTGGTTAACTGGAGCTACTGCAAATACCGACTTCATTAAATTGTTGTAATTTCACTATATATATACTATAAAAATCAAAATCTGATCATACCAATTACATATTAATGAAAAATGTAAAGATGATATTTAAAATGTTCTTTGAAATACAGATCTGAATGAAAAGTAGTCATTTTTGAATTTTGTTATTGTTGTTTTTCCCTGCAGTTAAGGGAATATGTGGGAAAGGAGAAGTGCTGTTAGCTTTTCTGACTTGCACAGAGCTCGTGGTCATATTCCTCTTTATTTGTCAGCTAATAAAAACAACTGCTGGGAGCTTCCCTGGTGGCGCAGTGGTTGAGAGTCTGCCTGCTGATGCAGGGGACACGGGTTCGTGCCCCGGTCCGGGAATATCCCACATGCCGCAGAGCGGGTAGGCCCGTGAGCCATGGCCGCTGAGCCTGCACGTCCAGAGCCTGTGCTCCGCAACGGGAGAGGCCACAACAGTGAGAGGCCCGCGTACCGGAAAAAAAAAAAAAAAAAAAAAAAACTGCTGGGAGTTAGAAGCCTCCTACTTAAAAGGACTATGATAGATTGTTAAAACTAAATCTAAATGCTGTTAATAAATGTCTGAAGATAACTGTAAGGTGGTAATTAATTTAGAGAGTCTCTGGAACTACCCCATATTCACATTTATCATCACTGCATCCCTGAAATAGCATAATGATGCTGATAGATTAGCCTCATTACCCACTCAAATCCCAAGAAGTCTCATAGAGAGTCTCCCATCAAGGAGGTTTGCTCCAATTCCCTTTCCTGAAAAATCTATCAACCTATTGACAACTGACCAAGTAGCAGTGGTAACTTATTAGATGCTATGCTTTTGCTGTTTTAAAAAGGGAACCACTCGTCTATTTTCACCTAATACAAATGTCAAAACACTTTTCTTCCCAGGCACATAAGTAATGTGTGCATCATTTAGTTTTAGGCTCCCTCAAAACCATTTCCCAGTTTTACTCCCATCTCTCTAGCCACTCTTTCTACTTTTCATTTTGGGTTCTCCCTCCTCAACCCAAATTTCATATGTTATTTTGCTATGAATTTCAGATTCTCTTCCCTCTAACTCTACACATATTCTCTGATGAGCAGATTCATCTATAAGCTGCCTCTACCTACTGTGGACACCATCATCTTTCCTTGAATTATTATAACATCTTCATAACTAGTTGCTATACTTCCAGTTTCTTTGCAATCCATTCTCTGCATGGTAGCCAAAAGTGATCTTTCTAAAATACTAACCTAATCATGTCAATCTTTTGATTAAGTCCTTAAGAATTCCCCATTGCCCTCAAGATGAAGCACAAACTCTTAGCTGCCCCTTCATGATCTAGCTCCTGTTAAACTCTCCAGTTCCAGATCTTAACAACTCCATCTGTTACCAGTGCATTCTACAATTTTGCATACTTTTCTGTTCTATTTATTCCTACTTGGAAATTTCCATTGCATCCATGGTGCCGAACACTGTTCTAGGCACATAAGTGTTCAATAAGTAATTGTTAAATAAATGAATGAGCAAAAATGGCTATCTTTATAAACAAGACAAGCCATTGTAAAAATTTAAATTCAAATATAAAAAATGAAGGATTGAAAAATATTATTTTATAATAATAAAGAATGGGAAATAAATGTTAAAATGATCATCCTAATGTTATATTTTTAAATAGGTTTAAAAATATAAAAAATAGTAACATATTCTTATTAAGAATCTATTACTAAGAGAATGTACAATTTTATTCTTTGTAAAACAATCTTAAATAGTTTCAGGATAACTTATTTTGGCACATAAAATATAAAATGCATGTGGTATGGACATTTATATAACTGCATAATTGAACAAAACCACTGCCTATTCAGTTTTATAGAGGAAAATTTTTTGCTTCCTTCATAAGAAATTTAAAGGAGTTACTGGCTCAAGAGGTAAAAAACAGCCTCTTGAGGGAATACTAAGCACTGCTTGCTCTATTACACAGCCTTTCTATAGAAATATAAGCAGATTCCATCAGCATGTCGTGAATCTGTGTAGACATGAGGAAGCTTTCATTTGTTTCCCAAGGAAGTTTCTTATTACAAAAAAGCTACCACCTAAGTCAGTGAACTGCCAATTATGGTTAACTGCCCTCTATTTTCCTCTTCAGAGATAGGCAGCAGGCATCCAAATTCTGATCCAATGAGCCTCTCATTTTAACTCATTCTAAACTAGTGACTTTTAAAATTTAATTTCAATATCATACTCAGAGGAAAATAAGGTAAGAAAAATTTTGTAATACAATATGTAACTACAGCCCTAGTTGCAATATGGAATGGGAAATTCCACTCGTACTACAACTGCCCATTATTTATTTATTGATAAGCATTCATACCCAAGTCACTGAAGACATCACATTCACATTCATCACATTCCTATCCTACCTGTGTGAATCATTTTAATGCAAAGGCCACAACCTCAAACAGCATGATGTTATATAAATGGCACATAAAACATGGACAGAAAACAGGTCAACTGTAAGGTTGACATCCAATTACAAGACATCCAATTTACAAGTCCCCTCCAGTAATTGTCCTAGGCTCTTGAAGATTGTATGTACTTGAAGAGTTAGACAGTAGTTCTGTTAATAACTGGTTTGCTAAAAAATATTCCAGAAAGTTCTACAGTTTAACCATCTCTCTTATAACTTCTGATCTCAAATTCTTTTCCTAGGCAAATTCCTGACAGAATATGAATTGTTATCAGACATTTTTTCATGTTGCTGCTTAAAAATTTAAACCCGTCATGCTACTATATTTGAATTTAATTGCTGGAATGTAATTGATTTCAATAAAAAAATGTTTCTGTGTGAACAAAGAATACATGGATCATGACCATAGCTACACTGGTTAGATCATGTAACTATCATGTTGTGCTTATTCTAAACAAAGCAGTAAAAGAGGAAACTGACAAAAATGGAAGTCTCAGTAAAGTGATAAAGAGTGAAAAAATTATGTAATATGCTGAATTTTTAATGATTTGAATGTAAGCCCCATAATGACATGGGCTATATTTTTCACGATAGTGTACTCAATGTCTAGAACATTACTTGGCATGTATCAAGTACTCAACAAATATATGTTGCATAAGTTAACAAATGAATATGAATTAAGAACTAGAAAAGATATAACTTAACAGGACTACAAAAGCTATCTTCAAAGATTTCAAAGCTATGAGGTGAAAGAGAAAATATCAGACATATCGTGCAGAACTTCAGACAGCAAAACTGGAAGCAACAGATAGGAATTACAGAAGAATCTCTAATAAATAAAGTTAGAATGAACTATCAAGAAATCAGAAGTTTCCTTTTTTGACTGAGAGTTTAGATTATATGACTTTTAATATTTTTTCCAAACTTGACTCCATAAATTCAAAGAATAAATTTGTTTCCCAGTATTTTTTCAGACGATTACTAAACCTGCTGTTCTAATTTTGAAAAGCTGGCAATACTTGTGTAGTCTTCATCTATCATTTTCAGATCTGTGTATATTCATTATGAGTGAAATCCATCTAATAATATAGTAAACAAAACATCTAGTAAACAAAATATCTAACCATTTTATCCAAATAATAAGAGTTCCTACAATAATATAAATCACACATCAAAGGCTTGGTGATGAATTTTCTCCAAATTAGAAAATATATATTACAAATTCAATGCAATCCTTACCAAAACTCCAATGACATTTTTTACAGAAATAGAACAAACGATGCTAAAATTTGTATGGAACCACAAAATACCCTTAGTAGCAAAAGCAATGTTGTGCAAGAAGATGAAAGCTGGAGGCACCACACTTCCTGATTTTAAACTATACTACAAAGCTATAGTAATCAAAAGTTTTGTATTGGCATAAAAACAGACACGTAGATAAATGTAACAGAACTGAGAGTCCAGAAATAAACCCACACAGATATGGCCAACTAATTTATGACAAAGTAGTCAAAAATATACAATGGGAAAAGGATAGTCTCTTCAATAAATGGTACTGGGAAAACTGGACAGCACATGCAAAAGAATGAGATTAGACCCCTATATTACAACTTACATAAAGATCAACTCAACATGGATTAAAGACTTGCACATAAGACCTGAAATCATAAAACTCCTGGAAGAAGGCACAAGGGTTAAGCTTCTAGACATTAGTCTGGGCAATGATATTTCTGGATTTGACACCAAAAGCAAAGGCAAGAAAAGCAAAAATAAACAAGTGAGACTACATAAAACTAAAAAGCTTCTGCACAGCAAAGGAAATCATCAGCAACATAAGGCAACCTACTGAATGGGAGAAAATATTTGCCAATCACATAACTCATAAGGGGTTAATATCCAAAAGACATAGAGAACCCATACAACTCAACAGGCAAAATCAAACAATCTGATTTTTTAAGTGGGCAGAGGACCTGAAAAGACATTTTTCCAGAGAAGATTTACAAATGGCCAACAGATTTATGAAAAGGTGCTCAACATCATTAATCATCAGGGAAATGCAAACGAAAGCCACAATGATATATCACTTTACACCTGTCAGAATGGCAATTACCAAAAAGAAAAGAAATAACAAGTGTTGGCACCAATGTGGAGAAAAGGGAAACCTTTGTGCACTGTTGGTGGGAATGTAAATTGGTGCAGCCTCTGTGGAAAACAGTATGGAGTTTCCTCAAAAAAATTTAAAATAGAACTATCATATAATCCAGCAATTCCACATCTGGGTATTTATCTGAAGGAAACAAAATCACTGTCTAAAAGATATATGCACTCCCATGCTCACTGCAGCATTATTTACAATAGCCAATATGAAATCATAGATGTAAGATAACAGATTGGTGGTTGCCTGAGGTGGGGAGTGAAGGATGGGCAAAATGGGTGATGGTGGTCAAAAGATACAAACTTCTGGTGATGAAATAAATAAGTTCTAGAGATATAATGAAGAGCATGGTGACAACAGTCAACAATACTGTATTTGAAAGTTGCAAAGAAAATAGATCTTAAAAGTTCTCATCACAAGAAAAAAATGGTAACTGTGTGAGGTGATGGATGTTAACTAAACTTATTGTGCTAATCATTTCACAATGTATACATATATCTAATAATTATGTTGTACACCTTAAACTAATACAATGTTATATGTCAATTATATCGCAATAAGACTGGTGGAAAAAAGAAAATATATAAATACTTCTCCATTTTGGGGGGAAGGCACAATATCAAGGCTAGAACTTACAAAGTCAAATAATATGATAAATTTAATTACAAAACATTTTAAACTCTGTATGGCAAAAAATAGAAATAAAATTAAAAGAAAAACAACACATACAATACATATTACAAAGTTTTGATATTCTGCATTTATAATGTATTCCTACAAAGCTATAGAAAAGGAACAATCTAATAGAAAATCTGTCACCTACAAATAAGCAAATTATAGATGATACGCTAATGACCAGTGAACACTCCAAAAGATATTTGAGAGTTTCTAATAAGAAGTATAAACTTAAACAGAAGGAGTCTCAGGTTTTTGATTTTTACCCATCACAGCAGTAAAATGATATGAACAGTGTATTGGGTTTGATCAAAGAAGCAGGATCTCTCTGAGAGTTATAAGGAATTTATTACAAGGGATTGGACTCGTGATTATGCAAGCTGGTTAAACAGGCTGAGTGAGCTGCCCCAAACCTGTTTTAGAGTCTGCAGTCAGCAGGGCTATCAGAAGGAAGATGGATGTGACAGTCGGAAAACTGGAATCCATGAGGACATGCAGGAACACATGGCTCTCTCTACAACTAGTAAATAACTCATGTAGGTCTTTAACTGCTTCCAAACCTCTGACTTCGATGATGGCATGACAGAAAAAATGTTAGCACATTTCCTCCTGGGGCTAAACGTGGCAGTGGGCCCAGGAGTCATGTCAGCCAGAGCTGGAGAGCTTACAGGCAAGGCAGGTGCCCTGCTCCAAAAAACTGAGCCGGCAGAGTCCCGACCACGTGCGTGCACGGCAAGAGCCTCTGTCTCATCAAACACGCTTGCTGCTTCACCTTCCCTTTTCAAAAGGCTTGCAGATTTCCAAGAGAACCCACCTGATGCAGGGAAGGGGATTCTCGGCAGTGTTATTTTCAGTTCAGCTGATACACTGCAAAACCACCACAGACAACTATAATAATGATAATGATAACAAACAGGTACTGAGTGCTTTCTACGTGACGAGCACAAGTCTGCTTCTTGACAGCAGTCCTCTGAGGTAATTCTAGTATTACCCTTGAAACTTTCAACACAGAAAGTGAGGCACAGAAAGATTAAACAATGTCTGAACGAAGGCAATCTGATTTTAGAGCTGCACTTTTAACCACTACTCTATAATTAACAAGATTTTATGAGGGTGTGGGCAAAGAAGAACTTTCATATCGCAGAAGGAGGCTTTGAGTCACACTTGCACTTAAATTTGCCAGAAGCACTATTTATTTCAAGCAGGACACAGGTGAAAATAAGATTTGGGAGTGACCTGAGGTTTTCTGAATATCAAAGCAAAAACAAAACCAAAAACAAAGCAAAACAAACAATGAAAAACTCCACCTACACAACTTATATTGTGATGGATCAAAGTTAAATTCTTTTACAGCTAAAGTAAACAAATTCATTTTCTACAACAAAGTTATATCCTAAAGATTTAAAAAGAGCACTATGATATTTTATAAGCTTTGGGCATTCCTATCCTTTGTGATTAAAAAGCTGTATTTCTGAAAGATTAGAAAAAACTTTTTAGTTAAGCACTGAATAGCTCAGGATGAGCTATCCAGAATGAATCTGCTCTATAAGCATAGCAAGAGAGACCGATCCTGTATTTTTTTTTAATTTAATAAGGTCTTTCCCCACCTGTTTTGTCCTAAAATATGTTCTCATTTCACACAGTTCCTGTGTCCTAGGAGGCCCAGAGCACTTAATATTCAGAGTTCAGGATGATATATTCCTGAAGGGCACAGACAACTACCACAACGCAAAAGTGTTCTAACCAAAATGCCAGCGGTTCCCCCATGAGAAACTTCTAACCATCTCCTACTTGTCTACCCAACGAGGACAATTTCACCTACTCCACATTAAATCCACAAGGCTTCAATACTAAGTTCACTGTCATTTACAATTTTTCACCCAAAATCAGTCCGTGAAATTATTTCTACTTCTACAATATACTGTTAAGTAAGCAAATATGCCCTTTCTGGAGAAAAAAAATTTCTGTATTCCCAAGTACAAAATGAGCCTACATACCTTTTGGTGTATCAATTTCATATGTATAAATTTACCCTAAGGAAAAATTAAACAAGTGTGTGCAAAAATAGAAGCTGCGAAAACTGTTCATTGTAACATTTATGAGAGCAAGCAGGTGGACATCTTTATATCTATTAGTAAAACATTAGTTAAATCAATTACGGTGTATCCACGCAATGGAACACAAAGCCATTAAAAGGGATAAATAGTTCTATATATACTGACATGGCACAATAGCCAAGATATATCATGTTCAAAAAGCAGATTGCAAAATAGTATATATTTATATACTGTGATATATATATATATTTATCTTGATAATCATAAATGTAGCCTAGACTTCACCAAGAAAATTATACTAGAAATAAAGGTCTTTGTATATGCTATTTCCAAAATGTAAACACTAAATGATTTATTAAGTGTTGTAGTATAGATGGTATTTACTTTTAACAAATTTAATTGATTTTTTAATTTTTAGGTTGAACCCGATTGCACTTATAAAGTAAGTGAACAGGGCTTCCCTGGTGGCGCAGTGGTTGAGAGTCCGCCTGCCAATGCAGGGGACACGGGTTCGTGCCCCGGTCTGGGAAGATCCCACATGCCGTGGAGCTGCTGGGCCCAGGAGCCATGGCCGCTGAGCCTGCGTGTCCGGAGCCTGTGCTCTGCAACAGGAGAGGCCACAACAGTGAGAGGCCCGCGCACCGCAAAAAAAAAAAAAGTAATTGAACATTAATATTCAAATGTATAATCTTACTTAAGGTAACACAAATAATGATTTACATTTCCTTTCATATGGAACTCCTGAAAATAAATACACATTCTGCAGATGCACATACGTTTAATATCTTTTCATATGTCAGCAGCTGTTGGCAAGGTACAAAACAATGTAATAAAAGTCCAGCATAGAATTTTGGGTATTTTAGTACAGATGTACCTAAATTAAGAGCTCATTTTTGTCTTTTCCCTCAACCAGCTTTTAACCACCTCTTTTCACTGTAATCGCCCCAGATGTTTTCATTGTTTTTCAGTCCTGCAAACCACTTTTTCTTTTCTTATAATCTCTTCAAATCTCTCAAATACCATATTTTATTAAATATAAAATGCCACTGATTTTAAGAAACTACTATTTCATGTAGCACTAAGAAACAAAAAGGTGACAGTTAAACTAACAATAATTTATCACTTACAATTTTTATTCAAAGGGTTTCTATAGAATTATTTATGCATAAATTTCTATCACATATATCACTCCTGTGCATATTTTAAAAGGATAATAAAAGTTAGGTAAATCAGCTAAAGCATTTTTTCAATTACTTTCATGATTGGCTTGACTCTTCTGAATCACTTTCCAACTCAGCACTGTAAATACCCGTTTTTCCACTCGACGTGCCCTTTGTACCACCATGCGCATAGGTGATGTAGCATGTCATAGAGGCACGCCTTCTTTCTGTCTTTAGAATTTTCTTCCTAGTCATTGACGCCCATTTTGTAAGGTTGTGTTTTTTTTTAATATAAATTTATTTATTTATTTATTATTTATTTTTGGCTGTGTTGGGTCTTTGTTGCTGCATGCGGCTTTCTCTAGTTGTGGCGAGCAGGGGCTACTCTTTGTTTCTGTGCTCGGGCTTCTCATTGCGGTGGCTTCTCTTGTTGCGGAGCTCAGGCTCTAGGTGCGTGGCCTTCAGCAGCTGTGGCTTGCGGGCTCTAGAGCATAGGCTCAGTAGTTGTGGCGCATGGGCTTAGTCGCTCTGTGGCATGTGGGATCTTCCCAAACCAGGTCTAGAACCCGTGTCCCCAGCATTGGCAGGCGGATTCTTAACCACTGCGCCACCAGGGAAGCCCCCCATTTTGTAAGTTTTAATGCGGGTGTTTTTTTTAATCTTACAAGAAGATGATAATAAAAGGTTTTAGACAAACAATCAGAATGCATGTTTCTTCTTTATGTGGTCCTTAAGTGGTTTGTTGCCTGAATCATTGATGGGTTGTAGTTGTCTAATCATGAGAGCAGGAACCAAGTTTGTGCATAGGCAGGTAATAACAACTATGTCACAAAAGCTGCCTGGCTCGCTGCAGTGGCAAGATGTCGTCAACTGAGACACCCATCTTCATTTCAGAGGTGTTAAAATGTAGACAAATGCTCCTTGGAATCAACAAAATGTAGCATTGGTATCATCACATTATGGGTAGGAAATTAGAATCTGTAAATCTCTTACTGACCATAAAATCACACTACCAGTAAGTGGTCAAGCCAGGGCTCAAACCTAGGTCTCACAAAATGCTGTGTTTCAGATCCCACATCTAGTGGTACTCAATAGATGTAACATTGGGCTTAACTCCTTTTAATCTCAAGTTATCCTTATTGACTAGATGTGTATGAATTATTCCTCTCTATTGCCTACTCCCAACCATGTCTTGCTCTCTATTTTTCTACCAAAATTTAATGCTTCTTCAACAGACATCTTTCCTTTATATTTAATACTTCTAACTTTTCTGCTGGCTGGGAAAGAGATACACAATCATGTATAAATAAGAGTACTGCTTTTAACTGAGTTCAACACATGAGCTTTAATGTATTGACTTGAGTTTTCTATTTAGTCCCCTTAATGGATTTTCTTTTAGTTTCTTCTTCATCTCTAGCTATTTTCTAAATGACTGCAGATGCCAAATGTACCTCCTATACATAAATGTAGCAGCCTACAGCTATATTCTTTTTCTCAGTTTCTAATTTTTATGTATTTTGTATGGTCTTATAATTCTTTGCTAATTTATTCTGCACTATAAAATTTCTCATCTCTACCATTCAGGCCTTATGGTAACAATTACTGTTGTGCTTTGGTGATGCTATTTTGTTTTAACCAACAGGGATGGACAGATAAGTTATCCATAATTTATGAACTTTAACAAACCAGAATTATAGGTACCAGATTACTCCTATAATTGTCCAAGTAACCAAAAGAGAATATCATATATTATAGTTTAGTAGTTATTAAGCCCTTGGCTTTCAATTTACTGTGCATTTGCTGTTGGGTTTATTATATATATAATTTTTTCACCACTAATGAATATTCCCTTTTCCCTTTCCCTGGAGTTGCTTAATAAGCTGTAATAAAGCTTGTCACAACAGAACTCTGGAGTAAAGAAAGCTATCAGGGTTTTTGTTCATATTGAAAAATAATGTTCTCAAGAAAAAAATGAAGAAGATATTTATCTCAAATCCAGATTTGGCCATATCTGTCTCATACAGCAGAGAGATCTTTTCCATCCAATCAACTTAGTCCTGCTGAAATGGTGTTTCTGCATTCACTTGCTAGCTACCTTCAGTTATTCAGATGCTTCCCCATTCTTAAATTATGTATTGGCTACTTGCCTATCTTCCTGTAGGTTATTTTCATCAATCTGAATCCATAGTTTGATTATTGGTGTGTCTCATGAAGGTTCATTCTTCCTCTCTCAAAGAAATGCTAATAAATTGAAAGCTGTTTCTGCCACTAAATTTCAGAGTCTTATGTTGTGACAAAAGCCCCAGAGCCTTGTAATTTATAGACAGTGGCTCCTCTTGTACACATCACTGATATTTGACATGCTTGCCTTGACATTTATGTTCTAACAGATGGGGCTTCCCACCTAACAGTGAGGCAGAAAACCCCTAAGTCACATTGAGTGGCCTGCTTCTCTGGATAAAACACAAGAGTAAAGAGGAAGAACACACTTTAATCATTCAGCAAGCACACCATGGATCCTTTATGCTGTCAACTGTATTGGTGTCCTTGACATACCGAGAGCACCTCCTCATTACCTTCTGAGAATTTGTGCATTTACCAAAGGCTGTATATAGAATTAAAAAACAGTCTTCCTGTCTAAGGCATAGGTCTGGAACCCAAACAATGTGGTTTCATCCTGTCCTAGTCTAACTTGAGGGGAGGGGCATTTATGCCAATGTTAGGTTATTGTTTTCTGTTTCATTTAGTATCTAAAATGTCAATGTCCTCAACTTCCTTACAGACATATTTTTGATGAGCTTATGCCACAAATTCCCTACCACATTTCTCTACTCCTAACCTTGGAGACTGAAGATTACTTAAAAAAATTTTTTAAACCTGTAATTTGATAGCATTTCAAATTAATGATCTTCAGTCTCCATGGAAACATCAGTACTGCACAGACATCCTGAAGAGATAATTCATTACTAATTGTTTCATCCCCATAACCTCTGAAGTCCGGTCTATTTAGTGCCCAATCCCACTACTCCACAAAATTGTTCTCACCAAGCTGGCCATGACCTCCAATATAAGCAATTCAATTGATAAATTTCAGTTCTCAGTTTTAAGTCTATGAAATCACTTTCTTTGTGTGTGTGTTTGTGTGTGTGTATTTTTAATTAATTTTTACTTGAGTATAGTTGGTTTACAATGTTGTGTTAGTTTCTTGTTGTACAGCAAAGAGAATCAGTCATACGTATAAATATATCCACTCTTTTTTAGATTTCCTTCCCATTTAGTTCACAGGGCACTGAGTAGAGTTCCCTGTGCTATACAGTAGATTCTCATTAATTATCTATTTTATACGTAGTAGTGTATTTATGTCAGTCCCAATCTCCCAATTCATCCCACCCTCCTTTCTCCCCTTTATGAAATCACTTTCTTACAATATTCTTCCCATCTCTTTAGTGACTCCTTTACAGCCTGCTTTGCAAACTTCTGCTCCTTTACCAAACTTATAAATATTGACACCTTCCAGTCTTCCTTCTCAACACTCTTTTCTTCTTACTCTACCCTTTCTTCCTTGGCCATTTCATTCCCACTTATGGTTTCAACCACCACCAAAATATAGATCACTATGTCACCTATATCTCCAGAATATATTCTACCCCAAATTTCTTTTGACTATCAAATCCATATTCCCAGCTTCCTACAAAACACCTTCCCTGAATGTTTAACTGATATCTCAAACTCAGCATATTCAATCTGAATTTGTCATCATCCCTATCAATCTGCTCTACTTTTGTGTTCCATATTTCCAAACACAGCTCATCATTTATCCAGTTACCCAAGTGAGAAATCTGGATGCCACCTTTTTCTCCTTTCTTGCTCTGACCCCCCCTACAACCAATTAGTCACTAAATCCTAACTTTACTATTTCTTTAATACCTCTCAAACCTACTCCCAAAGTTCCATTCCTATAGCCAACATAGGAATTCAGCCATTCTCAGCTCTTGACTGAATTGCTACACAATGTCCTAGCTCCCTCTTCATCAGTCCTCTACAATTCTGACAGAGTGATATCCAAATGCACAAACCAGATCACATCATTCTACTGCTTAACATCTTTCACGGCTACGCTTTAATTTCAGGAGGAAAGAAATGCAACATCATACAAGATTTTTCAGGAATGAAATGTTATCTTTTCGTGCAGCTTTATCACTCTATATACTTTTCATACCACGTACACTTTTCATGGCCCAGCCCTCTGAGTCCTGATGCTGAATCAGATAGTCTCCTAGGCTGCAATCAAACCTTAGGCAAATCTCTGGTAGAGAACTCATTACATGTTATCATAACTATCTTTCTTCCCTCATTCTCAATCCCTTAAAAGGAAGAAATTTATTTCATTTCTGGACCACCCCCAACACCCAGTAAAAACTCAACAAGTCTTTGTTAAGTTCATGTCTGATTATAATTGTGAAAGTATAAAGTTTTTGGCTCTTCCTAGTATATTCAATGCCTATTCTTTATTGAAAAATATGGCTTAAGGAAACTTGAATTTTATTGGCAATTCAAATGAATTCAGAAGTTGAATAATCACAACTAAAGAATAATAAAAAGGTCAAAGTGAAAATAAAAAGAAAGATCCAATGGTATGATAACCAAATTTATGAATTGCACAAAGTGTTTGAGAATAATTTTACTCTACTCAAAAATGCTTTTAAATAGATTTAATTGGCCTATGTCTCAAAGTGATATTTGCCTTTATATTTAAATTTAAAGTGTTAAGAATATAAGATTTGATATGCTCAAAGCAAGAACAGGGATAAATGAAACCTATTTCATCCAGAAACCACTTTACAGTCTTCTAGATTTGTAAAGATCAACTTGCATTTCCAAAGACTTAAATACAACAAAATTTGCCTCCAGTGGCTAGCTGCCCCAGTCAGACAGACACAGCAGAAATGCAGTGTATCTGAATTTCAACAGCATTTGTAATTTACATTTCACCTTCCACACGCATCAAGAAACAGAAAGGTCTGAAGCTGGGTCCCAGCTATGATCATATATCATCTCAGTTGTACTTAAAATAACCTCAAGGGATGACATAAAAATATTTTAAAATCTTAACTAGAAATTCACTTTCATGTTAGAAATGGATACCACATTTTAGATTTTGTGTTGAGGGTTGCCAGCCCAACAGTGATTTGGGAATATAACATGTAGAAAACCTAGAGACTCACATTGAAAATGCTAAATGAAATAATAAGACCTATTTGAAAATGGGAAGGAATCAATTGTTTGTTAGGAATCACATTGTATATTGATTTAAACATTTTAGATGAGGTTTGAATAGCCAGATCAGGCAGAAATTTATAATTATGAATATATTTCAGTGATAAAATAGCTATTAATATAAATGCTTTGACATACAGAATAGTTCAAAACTATTTCCATAGGTAAAGAGATCAGTATAGAATTGAAGGGTAAATTCGAGGAAATCAAGCTGCTACATGAGTACATAGGAAGTAGGCTGTCAGAAATTAAAATAATAGTAGAATGAAGAAGTTGTAGAATCTAATAAAAAATGATAGAAATGAACTTATTTACATTACAAAATGGAAAGAGACTAACCCAATCTTGAAATCCAATTTATGGTTACCAAAGGGGAAATGTGGAGGGGAAGTGATAAATTAGGATATTGGGACTAACATATACACACTACTATATATAAAATAGATAACTAACAAGTACCTACTGTATAACACAGTGAACTATACTCAATATTCTATGATGACCTATATGGGAAAAGAATCTGAAAAAGAATGGATATATATATATATATATATATATATATATATATATATATATATGTATAACTGATTCACTTTGCTGTACACCTGAAACTAACACAACATTGTAAATCAACTATACTCCAATAAAATGTTTTAAAAAAAGAAGTTCACATAGCAATAAGGGTGATATGAGTCACATAGAATCGAATGGTAAATTAAAACCAAACCAAAACAAAACCTCATACCCAATGCAGGGATCTCTTCCCTAAAGATATTTGCATACAGCCAGCCTGTTTTCTTGTATATTTCCAGTGACAGAGTCATTCCTATTTCACATACCCTTCCAACTCCAGCTGGAGAGTTCTAATCTTTAGAAGTTTCTTAAGTTGCACAAATCCCCCTCTTCCATGTAACTTCTGCCCATTAAACCTAGGTGTGTCCTAAAAGGAAACAAATGTACTATCCCTTCTATATACAGGCACATAGATCATTCAAAATAACTATCTTGAGTATTTCCCTGTAACTTTTTCTTCACACTAAATATCTTTAAAGTTCTTTCATAAACGCTGCATCTGTTTAGTGAGTATATTCTGTGCTCCAGGCACTAAAGAAACAACAGGAAAAAAAATAAGGAAGTTACTGTTCCCTAATAACTTATATTCTAGAATAGGAGAACACTGTATAAAAGAGTGACTAAAGACGTTCTTTAATGCTAGATCAGAACAGAGAGCAGTGGGAGTACAAAAGATAGAGTAACTAAGCCTGACTCAGAGTGAAACAAAAAAGTTTCACATGAAGGTGAAATTTTAGGTGATGCTTAATTAATGAGTTTTTCTAGCAGATACAACACCAAGTACAAAGACTCTATAGTGGGAAAGAGTTTGATATGTTCCCAGAACAAAAAGAAAAACATTCTGCAGGAGTCATCAGCATGGAGAATGGTTAAAGACACGGCTGAAGTCATAAGAAAAAGCCAGATCATTGGGTCTTTGGGGGCTGGAGTGAGGAATTTGGCACGTATTCTATGAAGGGTCTGAGTAGGAAAAGGCTGTTCTCTGAAGAGATGAAGATTTTTAAATGACCACTCTGGCAGCTATGTAGAGCACAGACTACAAAAGAATCAGTGGAAGCAGGGAGACCCATTAGAGGATAATGCAGTCATTCAGCTGAACAAGGATGGCAGCTTGGACTAAGGTAGTGGTGGCAAATGGACTCAGAGAGAAGTAGCTAAATTCAAAAACCTTTTTAGAGGTGGAATTGACAGGACTTGCCAATGGATGAGGAAAGGAAAGTGAAAAACAAAATCAAGATTCTTAGGAATTTGGCTTGACTAATGGTGGTATCTTTTACTGAGGTGGGAAAATTGAGGATGGTACAGGTTTAGAGAGTAAAATCAAGAGTTTGGTATTGGATATACTTTGTGTGTGTGTGTGATGCCTATCAGACCCCCAAGTGTGGGTGTCAGGCATTAGAGTTCTCGGGAAAAATTTTGGATGCAGATATGAATTAGAATATTTATAGCATCAAACCAGAAAATATCACCTAGGGAAAGGAAGAAGACCAAAAAACAAGTTCTGCTTCCTTTAGTCTTTAGAAATCAGGTAGGAAGGAGGCAGAAGCCAAAGGGGATGAGAAGTGGATAGTTAAGTATGAAGAAAACCAGAAGTGTGAAGTGTCACAAAAGACAAGGAAGGAGAGGGTTCCAAGAAGGTGGAAATGATCAGTTGTGCGTAATCCCAACAGGAGATAAAGAAATGGCCATTTGGTCTGGTGAGATGAGAGTCACTGGTAGTCTTGACTGACTAGGGTAGAGTAAGGGAGTGAAGCCCACTCACACCCATTTAAAATAGGTGGAACAGACAATGAAGATGAGGAGATGGAGAGAGCGTGGACACCTCTGTTCACAAAAATTTGTAGATTCTTTCCTGAAACTAGAGTCTACTCTCTCTATGACCTCCTAATCTACTCCTTTAATTAGACTATCAAGAAAAAAATGATGCTAAGTTTAACATATTGTCTGGCACACTCGTGTGCTGGATATTCTTTGCCCTTGCAAATTAATTCTGCAGCCTTTTCTGTTCTGCTTTGTGCACTGGCTTCAGCCAGGCTCTATTACATTCTGATTTCTAGTGGGATTCAGTCAATGAGAGATGCCAGTAGGGGAGAGAGAGGGTAGAAGGAGACAGAGAGGTCATGGCATTTATTCTCTGTGCTTTGTCTGCTTGTCCAAAGTTTGGTACTAGCTTTCTCCCTTAGGAGTAGCTCCTGAGGCCTCAGCTCCTGCTAAGCTCCTGTACCTATAGCCACCCACTGGATTCCAGTAACAGTTATTTTTCCTTGTCCTTTCAAGCCTAAGGATGATAACACCTTCCTGCTCTTGCTAGCCAGTCCCTGGTTTTTCACTATTTTTGATTGGTTCCTTCAGCCCTACCTACTCTTTGTAAACTTCTTCATTAAAATTATTTCAATTGCTCTTTGGAGTGTGTTATGTCTTTCCCACTGGAACCCTGACTGATAGAATTCTCAAAAAGGGTTTGTTGAAAGAATGTAAACTACATTTTTCTTAAAGAGCACATGCTTTATGATCACTGTCAAATATTTCAATCTTTTATGGAATAAGGTAGGGCAGTCAGGAACAGTGAAAAAAACAAAACAAAACAGAGAAGAAAGGCAGTGAAAGAGAGAGAGAAGAAGAGGTTACCTTTTTAGCCACTGGAATTTTTTACTCTGTTTTCACCTGAGTCAGCTGTCTGAATCCCCAAGTCAATCCTCTTTTGGCACAAAAGCCAGCCTTTCAGAATGCAAGCTCTAACATGTTAAACACATCTCTTTTCTGGCATTCCAGATCCCTTCATTTTAAATAGCCTTAGAATTATTACAGGGGTTATATTCAGATAACACACTAAAGAATAATTTTCTCACATCTCTGGATTGATAATCCAATATCTCCGCCCCCTGTGCCACATGTAAAATTATAATATCAGGTACTTGCTTCCTGACATGGAGGTTTGACCTCAAGACAACTTCTAAGAAAGTTTCCCTGATTTAAATTCTCCTTCCATAGCCACTGATCTCAGTCACAAAGATTTTGGAGGAAATAATTTTTTCCTCAAGTTGGTAAGTTAATAAAAGGGAGACATGAACTCTTTTGGATATTTCCTTTAGGAAATGTGGAGAAAAGCACTCGTTTCAGTGAAAAATCATGCTTTGTGGATAAAAGATAATCAATTTTTGCCAGGAAAATAGAGAATTTTTTTTAAATCTTTTGTGTTGACCTGTAAAGTTCAATCTAAATTTCTATGAGAAAAAAAACGCTATACTGAAAAAGCCTAAATTAAAGTCCTTCTATAGTGGACAAGCCACTCTGCCAGTCACAACGAGTTCCCCCTTCAGATTAACCTATGTTTCACTTCTCAACCTCAACATAAAAGAAATTCAGTTGAACATCACTGGATTTTTTTTCCCGAAGCTATCCTTACATGAATAACACTTTACAGGCACTGTCCTAATTACCATACAGCATCACCAAGTTTGGTATGCATGGCCTAGGAAACCTAGTTTTTAAAATAAACTTTGCATGAATAGCTTGGGGAAATAATTTTATCTGTTGTCTAGCTAGGTATTGTTATCCAGCATTCAATGTGACGTCCCTGGGGAGTAAGATTTTATCACAGATGTTCTCAGTTGGTATCAGAAATAGAGCATTTTCATTTGGAAGGCCCAGAATTGGATTTACTGTCTTAGAAGTAGATATAGACAGATGCATTTGCCAGAACAATGGATTTTCCAAATGATTTCTGAAGAAGCTTTCAGACCTAGTACCCCATTATCCAACTTTTATTTAGACCTTGGGGGATATTCAGGAGCCCAGCAGCAAGGTGGCAGGGGTGGTGCTGAAACAAGAAAGGCATGGGAATTTTGCTTTGGTTATGATTAGGCTGCCAGCATTCTGGCCATGGATTGAATGAATTGCCAAAAAGATTTATCAGGAATAAAACAAAAAGATAAGCTGGCTTACCAGGGAGAGTTTTTCTTCTAGAACTCCAGAAATAAGTGACTATATGGGTGTATTTAACTTTTCATACAAAGTAGTTTTATAAATGCCTTAAATTTGTACTTTTAATAAAAAGAAAACTACAAATTAGTAGCATTTTTATCACCTCCACCATCCCAATTGCTTTCAGAATTAATGATTACTAGTTGTGTTAGTTCATTCAGGCTGCTATAACGAAATACCACAGACTAGGTGGCTTATAAACAACAGAAATTTATTTCTTACAGTTCTGGAAGCTGAAAGTCCAAGATCCAGGTGCCAGCATAGCTGGGTGAGGGTCCTCTCCTGGGTTACAGAGTGCCGACCTCTCTCTGTAACATCATGTGGTGGAAGGGTCTCGGGACTTCTGTGGTAACTCTTTTATAAAGAATACTAATCCCATTTATGAGGACTCTACCTTTATTTTATGACCTAATAACCTCCAAAAGGGCCCGAATACTAATACCATCACTTTTATGGGCTAGGATCTCTCACCAAATGAATTGGGGCCGGTGGGGGAGGACACAAACATTCATTCCATAGCACTGGTTATTCCATGACAGTGGATTAGAAGGGGTATGGGAATCACACAGGTAAAGGGATGAGACACTAAGAAGAAAAAAATTAACAGTTTATAATTAATAGTGTTTAAATTACTATACAAATATTTATATATGTTTTTCTTCCACAGCCTCTCCTTCAAATGGTTGCCATGTAAACTGAGATTTAGAAGACTGAAGCCCTTGAGATCCACAATATTTATTGGTTGAGACCATGCATTTTAGTCATTCGATTCAGGGTAGTGCTAAACTCACTTAAATAGCAGCTGGCAACTGTCCTTGGAGCTGCTGTCCTTGAAGTCACTGGTTAGAGAAGGCTGCAAAAGCAAGCCCTAAAAAATTAATAGAAGCAGACAATTTCTCAGTGATTATGGTACAATAGTTACAATACTTTTTCTATAATTGAATGAAAAAATCACAGTAAGTCAAGGATAAAATATGTTTTGTAGAGTTGTCAAAATATGTATGCATGTGTGTATGTGCAGGTACATATATATGAAAACTGAAAAAAAATCATTCCAGAAGTTTGGAATCAAGAGGAAGAGTTACAGGTGATATATGGAAGATGGTGGAGTAGAAGGACGTGCTCTCACTCCCTCCTGTGAGAACACCAGAATCACAACTAGCTGCTAGACAATCATCAACAGGAAGACACTGGAACTCACCAAAAAAGACACCCCACATCCAAAGACAAGGAGAAGCCACAATGAGAGGGTAGGAGGGGTGCAATCACAGTAAAATCAAATCCCATAACTGGTGGGTGGGTGACTCACAGACTGGAGAACACTTATACCACAGAAGTCCACCCACTGGAGTGAAGGTTCTGAGCCCCACGTCAGGCTTCCCAACCTGGGGTTCTGGAAACGGGAGGAGGAATTCCTAGAGAATCAGACTTTGAAGCCTAGTGGGAATTGACTGCAGGACTTCAACAGGACTCGGGGAAACAAAGACTCCACTCTTGCAGGGCACACACAAAGTAGTGTGCACATCGGGACCCAGGGGAAGGAGCAGTGACCTCAGGGGAGACTGAACCGGACATACCTGCTAGTGTTGGAGGGTCTCCTGCAGAGGCCGGGGGAGTGGGGGCTGTGGCTCACCGCGGGGATAAGGACACTGGCAGCAGAAGTTCTGGGAAGTACTCCTTGGCGTGAGCCCTCCCAGAATCTGTCATTAGCCCCACCAAAGAACCCAGGTAGGCTCCAGTGTTGGGTTGCCTCAGGCCAAACAACCAACAGGGAGGGAACCCAGCCCCACCCATCAACAGTTAAGTGGACTAAAGTTTTACTGAGCTCTGCCCACCAGAGCAACAGTCACCTCTACCCACCACCAGTGCCTCCCATCAAGCCTCTTAGATAGCCTCATCCACTAGAGGGAAGAGAGCAGAAGCAATAAGAACTATAATCCTGCAGCCTGTGGAACAAAAACCACATTCACAGAAAGATAGACAAAATGAAAAGGCAGAGGGCTATTTACCAGATGAAGGAACAAGATAAACCCCAGAAAAACAACTAAATGAAATGGAGATAGGCAACCTTCCAGAAACAGAATACAAAATAATGATAGTGAAGATGATCCAGGACCTCGGAAAAATAACGGAGGCAAAGATTGAGACGATGCAAGAACTGTTTAACAAAGACCAGATCTAGAAGAATTAAAGAACAAACAAACAGAGATGAACAATACAATAACTAAAATGAAAACTACACTACAAGGAATCAATAGCAGAATAACTGAGGCAGAAGAATGGACAAGTGACCTGCAAGACAGATTGGTGGAATTCACTGCCGTGGAACAGAATAAAGAAAAAAGAATGAAAAGAAATGAAGACAGCCTAAGAGACCTCTGGGACAACATTAAATGCAACAACATTCACATTATAGGGGTCCCAGAAGGAGAAGAGAGAGAGAGAGGACCCGAGAGAATATTTGAAGAGATTATAGTTGAAAACTTCCCTAACATGGGAAAGGAAATAGCCATCAAAGTCCAGGAAGCACAGCAAGTCCCATACATGATAAACCCAAGGAGAAACACACCGAGACACATAGTAATCAAATTGGCAAAAATTAAAGACAAAGAAAAATTATTGAAAGCAGCAAGGGAAAAACGAAAAATAACATACAAGGGAACTCCCATAAGGTTAAGAGCTGACTTCTCAGCAGAAACTCTACAAGCCAAAAGGGGGTGGCATGATATACTTAAAGTGATGAAAGGGAAGAACCTACAACCAAGATTACTCTACCCGGCAAGGATCTCATTCAGATTCGATGGAGAAATCAAAAGCTTTACAGACAAGCAAAAGCTAAGAGAATTCAGCACCACCAAACCAGCTCTACAGCAAATGCTAAAGGAACTTCTCTAAGTGGGAAACACAAGAGAAGAAAAGGACCTACAAAAACAAACACAAAACAATTAAGAAAATGGTCATAGGAACATACATAGGGATAATTTCCTTAAACGTGAATAGATTAAATGCTCCAACCAAAGGACACAGGCTTGCTGAATGGATACAAAAACAAGACCTATCTATACGCTGTCTACAAGAGACCCACTTCAGACCTAGGGACACATACAGACTGAAAGTGAGGGGATGGAAAAAGATATTCCATGCAAACGTAAATCAAAAGAAAGCTGGAGTAGCTATACTCATATCAGATAAAATAGACTTTAAAATAAAGAATGTTACAAGAGACAAGGAAGGACACTACATAATGATGAAGGGATCAATCCAAGAAGATATAACAATTATGAATATATATGCACCCAACATAGGAGCACCTCAATACATAAGGCAAATGCTAGCAGCTATAAAAGAGGAAATCGACAGTAACACAGTAATAGTGGGGGACTTTAACACCTCACTAAAACTATGCAAAGATCATCCAAAAATAATATTAATAAGGAAACAGAAGCTTTAAATGACACAACAGACCAGATAGATTTAATTGATATTTATAGGACATTCCATCCAAAAACAACAGATTACACTTTCTTCTCAAGTGCGCCTAGAACATTCTCCAGGATAGATCACATCCTGGGTCACAAATCAAGCCTCAGTAAATTTAAGAAAATTGAAATCATATGAAGCATCTTTTCCAACCACAACACTATGAGATTAGAAATGAATTACATTTCTAATTACAGGGGAAAAAACGTAAAAAACACAAACACATGGAGGCTAAACAATACGTTACTAAATAACCAAGCAATCACTCAAGAAATCAAAGAGGAAATCAAAAAATACCTAGAGAGAAATGACAATGAAAACACGATGATCCAAAACCTACGGGATGCAGCAAAAGCAGTTCTAAGAGGGAAGTTTATAGCTATACAGGCCTACCTCAAGAAACAAGAAAAATCTCAAGTAAACAATCTAACCTTACACCTAAAGGAACTAGAGAAGGAAGAACAAACAAAACCCAAAGTTAGCAGAAGGAAAGAAATCATAAACATCAGAGCAGAAATAAATGAAATAGAAACAAAGAAAACAATAGCAAAGATCAATAGAACTAAAAGCTGGTTCTTTAAGAAGATAAACAAAATTGATAAATCATTAGCCAGACTCATCAAGAAAAAGAGGGAGGGCTTCCCTGGTGGCGCAGTGGTTGAGAGTCTGCCTGCCGATGCAGGGGACATGGGTTCGTGCCCTGGTCTGGGAGGATCCCACATGCCACGGAGCGGCTTGGCCCGTGAGCCATGGCCGTTGAGCCTGCGTGTCCGGAGCCTGTGCTCCGCAAAGGGAGAGGCCACAACAGTGAGAGGCCCACATACCGCAAAAAAAAAAAGAAAAAAAAAAGAAAAAGAGGGAGAGGATTCAAATCAATAAAATTAGAAAAGAAAAAGAAGTTACAACAGACACCACAGAAATACAAAGCATCCTAAAAGACTATTACAAGCAACTCTATGCCAATAAAACGGACAACGTGGAAGAAATGGACAAATTCTTTGAAAGGTATAACCTTCCAAGACTGAACCAGGAAGAAACAGAAAATATGAACAGACCAATCACAAGTAATGAAATTGAAACTGTGATGAAAAATCTTCCAACAAACAAAAGTCCAGAACCAGATGGCTTCACAGGTGAATTCTATCAAACATTTAGAGAAGAGCTAACACCCATCCTTCTCAAACTCTTCCAAAAAACTGCAGAGGAAGGAACACTCCCAAACTCGTTCTATGAGGCCACCATCACCCTGATACCAAAACCAGGCAAAGATACTAGAAAAAAAGAAAATTACAGACCAATATCACTGATCAATATAGATGCAAAAATCCTCAACAAAATACTAGCAAACAGAATCCAACAACACATTAAAAGGATCATACACCATGATCAAGTGAGATTTATCCCAGGGATGCAAGGATTCTTCAGTATATGCAAATCAATCAATGTGATACACCATATTAACAAATTGAAGAAGAAAAACCATATGATCATCTCAATAGATGCAGAGAAAGCTTTTGACAAAATTCAACACCCATTTATGATAAAAACTCTCCAGAAAGTGGGCACAGAGGGAACTTACCTCAACATAGTAAAGGCCATATATGACAAAGCCACAGCAAACATCATTCTCAATGGTGAAAAAATGAAAGCATTTCCTCTAAGATCAGAGACAAGGATGTCCACTCTCACCAATATTATTCAACATAGTTTTGGAAGTCCTAGCCACGGCAATCAGAGAAGAAAAAGAAATAAAAGGAATGCAAACTGGAAAAGAAGAAGTAAAATTGTCACTGTTTGCAGATGACATGGGGCAGATGACATGACACTATACATAGAGTATCCTAAAAATGTCACCAGAAAACTACTAGAGCTAATCAATGAATTTGGTAAAGTTGCAGGATAGAAAATTAATGCACAGAAATCTCTTGCATTCCTATACACTAATGATGAAAAATCTGAAAGAGAAATTATGGAAACCCTCCCATTTACCATTGCAATAAAAAGAATAAAATACCTAGGAATAAACCTACCTAGGGAGACAAAAGACCTGTATGCAGAAAACTATAAGACACTGATGAAAGAAATTAAAGATGATACAAACAGATGGAGAGGTATACCATGCCTTGGACTGGAAGAATCAACATTGTGAAAATGACTCTACTACCCAAAGCAATCTACAGATTCAATGCAATCCCTATCAAATTACCAATGGCATTTTTTACGGAACTGGAACAAATCATCTGAAAATTTGTATGGAGACACAAAAGACCCCAAAGAGCCAAAGCAGTCTTGAGGGAAAAAAACGGAGCTGGAGGAATCAGACTCCCTGACTTCAGACTATACTATAAAGCTACAGTAATCAAGACAATATGGTACTGCCACAAAAACAGAAACACGGATCAGTGGAACAAGACAGAAAGCCCAAAGATAAACCCACGCACCTATGGTCAACTATTCTATGACAAAGGAGGCAAGAATATACAATGGAGAAAGACTGTTCAATAAGTGGTGCTGGGAAAACAGAACAGCTACGTGTAAAAGAATGGAATTAGAACACTCCCTAACACCATACACAAAAATAAACTCAAAATGGATTCGAGACCTAAATGTAAGACCGGACACTATAAAACTCTTAGAGGAAAACATAGGAAGAACACTCTTTGACATAAATCACAGCAAGATTTTTTTTGATCCACCTCCTAGAGTAATGGAAATAGAAACAAAAATAAACAAATGGGACCTAATGAAACTTCAAAGCTTTTGCACAGCAAAGGAAACCATAAACAAGACGAAAAGACAACACTCAGAATGGGAGAAAATATTTGCAAATGAATCAACGGACAAAGGATTAATCTCCAAAATATATAAACAGCTCATGCAGCTCAACATTAAAGAAACAAACAACCCAATCCAAAAATGGGCAGAAGTCCTAAATAGACATTTCTCCAAAGAAGACATAAAGATGGCCAAGAAGCACATGAAAAGCTGCTCAACATCACTAATTATTAGAGAAATGCAAATCAAAACTACAATGAGGTATCACCTCACATCAGTTAGAATGGGCATCATCAGAAAATCTACAAACAACAAATGCTGGAGAGGGTGTGGAGAAAAGGGAACCCTCTTGCACTGTTGGTGGGAATGTAAATGATACAGCCACTATGGAGAACAGTATGGAGGTTCCTTAAAAAACTACAAATAGAATTACCCTATGACCCAGCAATCCCACTACTGGGCATATACCCAGAGAAAACCATAATTCAAAGACACATGCACGTCAATGTTCATTGCAGTACTATTTACAATAGCCAGGTCATGGAAGCAACCTAAATGCCCATCGGCAGACGAATGGATAAAGAAGATGTGGTACATATATACAATGGAATATTATTCAGCCATAAAAAAGAACGAAACTGAGTCATTTGTTGAGACGTGGATGTATCTAGAGACTGTCATACAGAGTGAAGTAAGTCAGAAAGAAAAAAACAAATATCGCATATTAACGCATGTATATGGAACCTAGACAAATGGTACAGATGAACCAGTCTGCAGGGCAGAAGTTGAGACACAGATGTAGGGAACAAACATATGGACATCAAGGGGGTAAAACTGAAGTGGGGTGGGGATGGTGGTGTGCTGAATTGGGCGATTGGGATTGACATGTATACACTGATGTGTATAAAACTGATGACGAATAAGAACCTGCACTATAAACAAACAAAACAACTAATAGTAAACTTTCTTTGGGTTATTTGTATGGAAATATGTTAATATAAATGTTTCAGACATTAAAAAAAAAGAGGAAGAGTTACAGTGGGACATTGCTGAGAGGTTTAAATAAATTCTATTATTTAATGTCTTGCCAAATGGGGCTTCAGACCCTATTTTAATCATTAACTGATGTTTAAAATGTGAATCATCTCTAATTCTCTCCTAAACTAATTTACAAAAGGATAAATTCCTGAATTATGTTCCACTTATTTTCCTCTGAGTACTATTGCTTCTACAGACAGAGCATTTTCCAAATCCATAAACTTTTTCTGCATAACTCACAGGCCTCTGCCTGAGTTGAAACTTTTATCACAGAACCAAAGATTCTTAAAATTTCAAGGACATGAAATGGCATCTAAATCAACCCAGGATATAAATTCCCTCTATACTAGAGTATCCCTGACTGACAGCCACTCTGTCTCAGCAGAAACAATTGCAACAAAGGGACGAGGGAGCAAGATTTAGTTTATGGGCAGCCTATGTTGTATGCTAACTGAATGACTATGACATAATCACTTGACTATTTATTTGTCAAATAAAAATAAAAACATTGGGCTTCCCTGGTGGCGCAGTGGTAGAGAGTCTGCCTGCCAATGCAGGGGACATGGGTTCATGCCCCCGTCCAGGAAGATCCCACATGCCGTGGAGCAGCTGGGCCCATGAGCCATGGCCGCTGAGCCTGCGCATCCGAAGCCTGTGCTCCGCAACAGGAGAGGTCACAACAGTGAGAGGCCGGCGTACCGCAAAAAAATAAAAAAATAAAAAATAAATATAAAAATAAATAAAAACATTATCCATTTACATAGACCCTTGTGTAAAACTCTTTATAACCTCTGAAAAATCTATAAAATGTGCTATCATAATTTAATTCATTCTTTATTATTTTACCATTCAGCCTACTCCACTTCTATTCATCTCTGGTTATTATAAGTCTCCCTTGCTCCCTTAGAAATGGCCAAAGATGGTTCCATAAAGCTCCACCTAGAATGACAGAACAGTCTACTCGTATTGTTGCCCCTGAGTGTCATGAGGAACAGATGGATGGCCATGTCAGTAAGATCAGGCATAGCTATAGTATCAGTAAGGAACAATGCCTATTAGATAATAACAAGGTGTTAACTGATTTCAAAATCTTGATGGAACATTACTGATTGTGCCAATATAATCTCTTAGTTCCTGATTTCTTCCAGCCAAGGCCTGTACCTCTTAAGATTAAATACACAAGTTTGAGGTATGGTATAATAAAACTGCTACTTTAAAAGAGGTCCAGGGCTTCCCTGGTGGCGCAGTGGTTGAGAGTCTGCCTGCCGATGCAGGGGACACGGGTTCGTGCCCCGGTCCGGGAAGATCCCACATGCCATGGAGCGGCTGGGCCCACGAGCCAGGGCTGCTGAGCCTGCGCATCCAGAGCCTGTGCTCCGCAACGGGAGAGGCCACAACAGTGAGAGGCCCGCGTACCACAAAAAAAAAAAAAAAAAAAAAGGCCCAGACAGCTAAATACTGGACTGCTCTGTTGAAGGCTGCTCAAACTCTGCAATATTCCATTTTTCATAATGTTAGGACCCACATATGGTAGATACTTCTTTCTAATTTCATACCCTTTATCTGCTGCCATAAACCGGTTTGGTAGACCTTCACTAGCAGATTGGTGGCAATTATTTTACCCCGAACTTTTAAATCCTGGCATTCCAATTAGCTGCATGCATACATACCTCCCTCCATAAGGCCTACCCATTCTCCATCTGTATGTTCAACTCCCCCTGCACACCCACACTAGGATTTTCACCCCTGTTACAGCACAGACATTCTGTTTTACACCATGGTAAGACATTTTCTTGCCTATCTTTCCTAATGAGTCATAAGCTCCTTAGATGCCTGATAATATGATGAATGAATGAGGTAAACAACAAAGGAATCATTTAACAAATGCAATAGAAAGAATACTTCTGTTTTTCCCTCAGCTGTTTCTTGTTTTATATTTTTAATAATTTCTGTCTTCCAAATAGAATATTCCTGATCCTGACTGATCAATCAGGAAATCTAAATTGATTTATTGTCATTTAAATTTCATTTTAATATAATATTTCAGTACAACTTCAAACTCAGAAAAAGCCTAAGGGTATCGATGTGTTGTGTGAGGAAGCATTCAAGATGCTCACAATTGGAAAGTGACCTTTGTTTCTAGAAATGGCTGGTTGTTGAAGAGAGATATACCAGGGCCACATTTATCAGTCCAAGGTTATTAAAAAACCGTAGGATAAATATAATGAATAGGCCTGGACTATCTAATTTAATTAAAAATTTTGAGGAAAAAAATTCATATTTATAATCAAATAAATATGGAGAGATTATATGTTTATATACAATGTAATAAAGTAAACATGTATAATAGAAAGGAATTTTCACATTTTTAAAATAAGAAATATAAAAATATTGCAATTTTCAGCCTATGCTTCCAGCCCCTAGGGACTTTTGTTCAGTCTTCTGTATTTCTAGAACATTGGTAGAAAACTGTAATCCATAAAGGGAATGAAAATAGTTGTAAGAGCAAATGGAGGACAAGTAATTGATACATCCAAGTAAGCTGATATAGTATATGATTACACAAAAGATTATCTTACTCCTCTTTTTAATCTGCTTGTTGTCCCTCCTGAATATAAACCTGAGATTGATTTATTCTATACATATGTTTTCCCTCACTATAATACAGGCACTGACCAGGCAGTGAAAGTACAAAGATAAATGTGACAGGGCTTCTTGCCTGGAGGAGCTTTCTGACTAGTCAGTGGTGATGGGCAGGCATCCAAGTGGCACAGGGGTTATGATGCAGTGAGGCCCAAGAAAGAGGGCAGTCAGAACAGTCTTCCTGAAGCAAATATCCATGCATTATTCTTTGGGATTTTAAAATTGAGCAAATCGGGGAAAACATCAATTCTCAAGTAAGCCCCAGAGAAATCTTTTCTGAGTTCCCAACACTTTCTGTGAATAAACATTCAATAGTTGATCTGTTGCAGATAGGATTCTGTAAATAAATTCAGACATGACCTTCATTTGCTATGTGCTGTGGCAGGAATAACGAAGCTCCTACAACCACCGAGAGCCCCTGGTTCCATTATAGCAGCAACACTGGCTTCTTAGAAAAGCCACAGACCACGGGCAGAAGGGATTTGAAATACTTTAATATTTCTTTTAAAGCCATGGCAACCATGAAACAATTGTAGAAATAGAAGGTTTGATTTCTTGACATATTTTTTTTCGTGTCTGGTATTCTGAATTTGCACATATAAAAACTCTTATAAAATTTATTATGTTGAAAGGTAAAGACAACATTATACTTTATTTTATTCCATACCTTTATATAAGCCATGAATAAGACAAATCACCACATTAATGAATAGCTTTTTACCTCTCTGAAAATAATATCTGGATCTTTCAGTTCTTGATTTTTACAGACCATGGCCAATGGCCTCAAAACAGCTGCATGAGTTTACTAAAAAACATTTTTCAGGATTCACTAATCGATTTAGAAGCAGCAGTATTATGCTTTCATGACTGAAACTAAAAAATGAAATAAATTTCCTTTCTGTACATCTTTTCTCTAGGATTTAATAACATACTGCTTAATATTATTTCAGTGACCTTTCTTGTCATATTTATTCATATCTGAAGGAGAATAAGAGTAAATTCTTAAACAGAATAAAAAGACAGAATTCATTTACCTTTAAAAAAAGAAAAGGGAAAAAAACACATATTTGTCTTTATGTTTTTTATCAACAGCCAAAATGTATGCATGTCATCTAGCTCCATAATGGAATTATATATTGTTCAGAGCACTATGTACAAAGATTTTATTATAATTAATGATTTTGACATCACAATGATTAATGTACTATTATTGGAAAATCAATTGCTTGAAATAAGTTTAGAAAATGATTCAGTTGAAACATGATTGAGGCTCCATCTAAATAAAATGTCTAAGTACCAGTGAAGGATGAATCATGACTTTTAACTCAAAATGTATTGTTTTACATTTCCCACATACTCTCTAACAACAAGATTAGCTCTAAAAATGAGTGAGTGGAAGTTCTATCTCTATATCTAGTACTGCCAAACATTGAGAAATTTACGTTTTAATACTAACACGTTCATGAAGAATCACTGACAAATCTGGGCTTTTGCATTTGCTGATTTCATTGGAAGCACCAGCCATTGGGACACTGTTTTCCATAGACTGGTCAAAGCACCTGCTTATAACACCAAAGGTTTTATTTTGTGTTTCTTTCATTATTATATAGTGACCAGTTTTGTTGCTCTGTTGCCTCATTACAACTTAAACATGACCAATAATATCTATATGTATGCTGTTGGTCATAAACTAAATCTATGACAAAGCCTTAAAGAAAATCAACTCAAGACAGATGCCCTCCTGATTAGAGCCTCCTATATCATTAATTCCTGGCAAGGAGGAACACTGTTGCCTTTTTTGTTGAATCCCCAGTGCCTGGCACATAGTTTTGATAAACAGATGTTTGTAGAATAAAACTTAACCATTGGTTAAGTTTATCAACATAAAATATGAAGAATATCCTGAGTTCTGAAGTTAATGTTACTGCTAGCTGCCCTTCCTCTGAATTTCTATAGCACTTGTCTAGAAAACACATAGGAAACTCTGCACTGCCTTAAATTAGATACATTTTTCTTTTTTTTCTTTTCTTTCTTTTTAAATCTGATATATGCCATCTGTTTAAAGAGACTCTAAACACCTGGAGAATAGGAGCTCTGTCATATGTTCCTTTATAATCCCAAACATTCTTATAAAGCACAAAGTTCAAGAAATAAACTCAGATTGAAACATAAAGTTCTACTTTCTTCCCAAAGTATACTTATTCTCTTATAATCTTATAGTTTTATTAATGAATTTGAACACTTACAATAAGGGCAATTTATTAACTAAATCTACTGAATTCACATGAATATCAAGATAAGATTAATCAGGGTCTTATGATTTTAAAGCTATTTGGAGATAGAAAGATCATTTTCAAGAGGAAATTCTTGGAGCATAGTGACCTAAATAGAGTTCCTTCCCCCTCCACTCTCGACATTAAGCTGTATGTCTTTCTGGCCAAATACCTCCTTGGATCTACAGGTTTAAGTGAGACTTTGAGCTCACTCTGCATAAGGAAATAATGTCGGACTTAATCCAAGTGTCAGGCCAAGGACAAAGAATGGAAAGCGACAGGTACTGGGAAGATTTTGCCACTTAGGGTTCCAAAGGCAAAGTTGCCATGAGCCCCTTAAGACTGTGGTGGGTGTTCCTGACCTTAGAAAGACTAAAAAGGAGTTAATAGGAGAACTGAATTTTTCTTGCACTTGAGGTTTGGAGGAAAACAACAATCAAAGAGGCTCTGCCAGGTCCCTCAATAGGCAATTGACAGCCTGCCTACCCCTAAAATGGAAGACCACAGGGATGGAAACGAATTAGTCATGTCCCACCACCTCTGGAATCCCACAGTTTAAAATATCCGCACAGCAAGACCTGAGCTGTAGTAAGCCAACAAAGAAAAATTACATCTAAAAGAGGCCATCAGCCAAAAGAATCACTTAACAAGTTCCCAATGAAACAGAACTGCTGGAGGAGACAAAGTAACCCTGAATTTAAAAGTAACAATAAGAGCACCAAAAGAGATTCCAAAATTTGAGTACTTCTCACTACCTCCACCACAATTACCATATTCTATGTCACCATCCTCTCTTGTCAGTGTTATTGCAATACCTCCTATTGTTCTCCTTATTGTCTCTTCTTCACACAGAAGCCAGATTTTTTTAATTGAAAAAGCAAGTCAGAGAGGAGGCACTGTGGAAGATTTTGGCTGCACAGGCTTGGTTTGTGAATCTCCCAAGACCCCTCATAAAAACAGAGAGAGCAACTAGGAAAGCAAAAACAAAGACCCACAGATAATGTATATAATAAAACTAGATGACAAGATATCCACAAATCACAAAGTATAGGGAGGTGATAAAAACCACTGAAATTCATTTGGTATCAGCATTTATGTGGGAAGAAGTGGAGAGAAAGCACATAGGCTTCTGTTAGCCCTGAGCAGGGAAGCCCTAAAATCATGAAAAGTACCCTCTAGGAAGTGCAAGGGACCAATCCAAGAGTTACAGTGGAAACTTTTTAAATTCACAGTGAGCGAAGAAAACTACAATGGACTGTACTATAATGGTGCCAGAACAGTCTGGGCCTTATAAATGCTTGATACTGACAAATCAAAATTTCTTTTCAATAGAAAACCCTACACTATAGAAAAACTGCTTTTAGTAGGATACAAATTGAACAGGACAGGTAAAAATGGACAAAGAGACAAGACAGGGAAATATGGACAAAGAAAGAGATCCATACAACTGTAGGAGAGACACAAAGGAGGTAGAGCTCTGAAAATATGAGGGCATATTTTAATCACTTTGCAAAAATGACAGAAGAAATATTTGAACAAGGGGTCAGAAAACTATAGCCCAGTGGGTGAATGTATCCTGTGGACTGTTTTTCCTATGGTCCCACAAGGTAAGAGTGGGAAGAAGAAGGAGGAGGAGGAGGAGGAGATGAAGGGAAGAAGGAGAAGGAGGAGGAGAAGGAGGAGGAGACAAAGGCCTTATGTAGCCAGCAAAGCATAACATATTTACTATGTGGCCCTTTATATAAAACTTTTGCCAACCCCTGCTCTAGCAGAATGGAGCTATAAATGCTATGTTGACTACTCTTCCTCCTAAAAGTAGATGAAAGATAAGCAATATGAAAGAATCAAGGCAAAGCAGTTTTGAGGAAAAAAAAATAAGGAACAGAATGATGTTTCTACATACATACCCACAAAACAGATGAAAACTATAAGTAAACTTATAGCCTAATATTTCAAAATGAGAATAAAGAAACTTTTAAAAAATTATAAAAGAAAAATATAGATTAGAATTTTTTTTAAGTCAAAAACAAAGTGATTAGAGAAAGGAAAAATTTGAAAAGAGAGGTGACAGACTCTGGGAAGAATTAGAAATGAACCAAAAATTATTTCATAAATGAAGACTAAGGATGAACACAAGAGTGAATAAATACAACATACTAAAACATCAGAGAGTTATTTAAGAATTATTACAGAAAAAGAAGGTACAAGCCATATGTATATATAGCACACAGTGAAAATTCTAATATCACTGTAATTGGAGTCCCAGAAAGAAGAGTGCAGAGATAAGTTTTGAAGGTACAATGATTTTACTGCTTTTGTCTTTTGCTTGTCTCTAAAACTTTTGATCTTGCTATCAAATCTGAATGAAAGCCTTGCTGGGTAGAGTATTCTTGGTTGTAGGTTTTAGAGACAAGCAAAAGCGAAAAGAGTCCAGAACCACCAAATGAGCTTTACAAGAGATGTTCAAGGAACTTCTCAAAGTAAAAAACAAAAGGCCAGAACTATAGACATGACAATTATGAAAGGAAAAATCTCATTGGTAAAAGCAAATACACAGTTATGGTAGTAAATCAACCATGTACAAAGCTGGTGGAAAAGTTAAAAGACAAAAGTAGTAAAATCATTTATATCTGCTATAAGGAGTTAAGAGATACACAAAACAAAAATGTAAAATATGATGTCAAAAACAGTAATCATGGGAGAAGGGAATAAACATGCAGGGAAATTAAGTAATCAGCAACTTAAAATAAGCACACATATATAGATTGCTATTTATAAACCTCATGGTAAACACAAACAAAAATCTGTAATAGATACGCACACTAAAAAGAGAAAAGAAACCAAATATAACACTAAAGATAGTCATCAAATCATGAGGGAATAGAACAAAGGAAGAAGAAAGGAACCAAAACAAACTACAAAAACAACTCTAAATCAATTAAAATGGCAATAAGTACATACATATCAATACTTAAATATATATGGACTAAATGCTCCAATCAAAACACACAGAATAAATGAAAGGATTATAAAAACAAAATCCACAGATATGTTACCTACAAGATTCACTTCAAATCTAAAGATAAACAGAGACTGAAAATGAGGGCATGGAAAAAGGTATTCCATGCAAATGGAAATCAAAAGAAAGCTGGAATAACAATATTTACATCAAACAAAATAGACTTTAAAACAAAGATTATAATTAGAGACAACGAAGGACATTACATATGATAGAGGGATCAACTCAAGAAGATGTAACAATTGTAAGTACATAGGCACCCAACATAGGAGCACCTAAATACATAAAGCAAATATTAACATATATAAAGGAACATAAATTGACAGTAACATAAATTGACAATAACACAGTAATAGTAGGGGGACTTTAACACCCCACTTACATCAATGGACAGATCACCCAGATAGAAAATCAATAATGAAACACTGTCATTAAATGACACATTAGAGCAGATGGACTTAATAGATATATACATAGAACATTCTGTCCAAAAGCATGTGGAACATTCTCCAGGATAGATCACATGGTAGAACACAAAACAAATCTCAGTTAATTTAAGAAAACTGAAATCATATCAAGCATCTTCTCTGACAATAATGCTATGAGACTAGAAATCAACTACAAGAAAAAACTGCAACACTCATAAACATATGGAGGCTAAAAAATATGCTACTAAATAGCTAATGGATCACTGAAGAAATCAAAAAATACCTGGAGACAAATGAACATCTAAACACAATGATCCAAAATCTACAGGATGCAGCAAAAGCAGTTCTAAGGGACTTGAGGAATTTACAGTGATACAAGCCTACCTCAGAAAACAAGAAAAATCTCACATAAACAACCTGACCTTATACCTAAAGGAATTAGAAATGAAGAACAAACAAAACCCAAAGTTAGTAGAAGGAGAGAAATCATAAAGACCAGAGAAGAAATAAATGAAATACAGACTACAAAAACAACAGAAAAGATCAACAAAACTAAGAGCTTGTTCTTTGAAAAGATAAACAAAACTGATAAACCTTTAGCCAGGCTCATCAAGAATAAAAGAGGGCCCAGATCAATAAAATCAGAAATAAAAAAGATGTTACAACTTACACCACAGAAATAAAAAGGATCACATGAGATTACTTCAAACAACTATAAGCCAATAAAATGTACAACCAGGAAGAAATGAACAAATTCCTAGAAATGTACAGTCTGAATCAGGAAGAAATAGAAAATATGAACAGACGGATTATCAGTAATGAAATTGAATCAGTAATTTAAAAATTCCCAAAACAAAAGTCCAGGAACAGAGAGTTTTACAAGCGAATTCCACTAAACATTTATAGAAAAGTTAACATCTATCCTCAAACTACTCCAAAAAACTGAAGAAGAAGGAACACATCCAAACTTATTCTACAGGGCCAATATCACACTGATACCAAAACCAGACAAAGATATCACACAAAAAAAGAAAATTACATATTGCTGATGAACACAGATGAAAAAATCCTCAATAAAATATTAGCAACCTGACTTCAGCAACACATTAAAAGGATCATACACTATGATCAAGTGGCATTTATCCTAGAGATACAAAGATTGTTCAATATCCACAAATTAATCAATGTGATACACCACATTAACAAATTAAAGAATAAAAGTCATATTATCATCTCAGTAGATGTGAGGAAAGCTTTTAATTCTACTCATTTTTGATAAAAACTCTCAACAAAGTAGGTATAGAGGAAATATACACTTCAGTGTAATAAAGGCCTAATATGATAAGCCCACAGCTAACATTCTCAATGGTGAATAGCCAAAACATTTCCTCTAAGATCAGGAACAAGACAAGGATGCCTATTTTCACCGCTTTTACTCAACAGAGTATTTGAAGTCCTAGCCACAGCAATCACACAAGAAGAAAAAATAAAAAGTATCTAAATTGGAAAGGAAGAGGTAAAACTGTCGCTGTTTGCAGATGATATGAAAATCCTAAAGATGCCAACAACAACAAAAAACCTATTAGAACTCATCAATGAATTCAGTAAGTTGCAGGATGCAAAATTATTATACAGAAATCTGTTGCACTTCTGTATACTAATAATGAACTGTCAGAAAGAATAAGAATCTCATTTACAGCTGCATCAAAAATGATAAAATACCTACAAATAGATTTAATGAAGGAGGTAAAAGACTTCTACTCAGAAAACTGTAAGACAATGATGAAGGAAATTATAGACAACATAAACAAATGAAAAGATATACCATGCTCATAGATTGGAAGAATAATATTATTAAAAATGACCATGCTACCAAGGCAATCTACATATTCAGCACAATCTCAATCAAAATAGCAATGGCATTTTTCACAGAACTAGAACAAATAATTCTAAAATTTGAATGGAAATACAAAAGACCCCAAATAGCCAAAATAATCTTGAGAAAGAAGAACAAAGCTGCAAGTATCAAGTACCCTGGTTCAAACCATACTACAAAGCTATAGTAATCAAAGCAGTATGGTACTGGCACAAAAACAGACACATAGATCAATGGAACAGAATAGAATCCAGAAATGACCCCATATTTCATATGTTCAATTAATCTATGACAAAGGAGGCAAGAATATAATGGGGAAAAGAAAGCCTCTTCAATAAGTGGTGTTTGGAAAGCTGGACAGCTACATGCAAAAGAACTAAACTGGATGACTTTTTCATGCCATATACAAAAAGAAACTCAAAATGAGTTAATGAGTTAAATGTGAGACCTGAAACCATAAAACTCCTACATAAAAATATGGGCAGTATGCTCTTTGACACTGGTATTAGCAACATTTTTTTGGATCTGTGTTTTCAGGCAAGGGAAACAAAAGCAAAAATAAACAAATGGGACCTAGTCAAACCAAAAAGTTTTTGCATAGTGCAGGAAACCATTTACAAAACCAAAAGGCAACCTACTGAATGGGAGAAGATATGTGTAAAAGATATATTTAATCAGGGGTTAATATCCAAGACATTTTTCCAAGAAAGACATACAGCCAGCCAACCAACACACTAAAAGATGCTCGACATCACTAATCATCAGGAAAATGCAGATTAAGACCACAGTAAGATATCACCTCATACCTGTCTGAATGTCTATCATCAAAAAGACAACAAATAACAAGTGTTGGCAAGGATGTGGAGAAAAAGGGACCCTCTTGCACTATTGGTGGGATTGTAAATTGGTGCAAACATTATGGAAAACAATATGGAGTTTCCTCAAAAAGTTAAAAATAGAACTGCCATATGATTCAGTTATTTCACTTCCTGGTATTTATCAGAAAAAAACAAAAACATTAATTTGAAAAGATATATGCACTCCATGTTCACTGCAGCATTATTTATAATAGCCAAGATATGGAAGCAACCTAAGTGTCTATCACTAGACATATGGATAAAGAAGCTGTGAGATAGATAGATAGATAGATACAGACACATATATGTATGTATGTGTACACAGACACACAAAACAGTACAATACTCAACCATTAAAAAGTGAAATCTTGTCATTTGGGACAACATGAATGGATCTAGAGTGTATTAATCTATGTAAAATAAGTCAGACAGAGACAAATACCGCATGATCTCACTTACATGTGGAATCTAAAGAGCAAAAACAAACAAAACAAAACAAAAACACATCATAGATACAGGGAACAAATGGGTGGTTGCTAGAAGGTGAGGCATGACTGGGTGGGTGAATAGTTATAGGGGATTAAGGTGCATATAATAAATCACAAGAATGAATATACAGCATAAGGAATATGGTCAATTACATTGTAATAAGTTTGTGAGGGGACAGACAGTTAGTAGAGTTATCATGTTGATCATTCCATAATGTACGCAAATGTCACATCATTATGTAGTATACATAAAACTAACAAAATAGTGTACTATCAACTATATTTCAATAAAAACGAAAAATATTGTACGTTAACTCTATAAGTTTATAAACTTCTTGAAGAGGATGATTTCCTAGCAAAAGATAAAATTACTAAATTTGATGTTAAGAATAAGTCAAAAATTTGAATAAACTTATTATAATAAAGAAGTTGGAAAACTTGTATTATTGAAAAAGGAATTCCATGAGGGGATTCAAAGGAGCATAGCTGTGAGCACTGATTTGAAGAAAAATAAAACAAAACATTTTTATGTTTGTATCTATTTAAGTTGGCAGCCCTCAATAAAACATTCACAACTGCCAGGAAGAGCAACTTTACCAGTGTCTAGAAAAGTGGCTGTTGGGCATACCCTATTACCTAGCAAATCCCTACAGAGGCTTTCCCACGAGAGCATACGGAGCTATGATCGTGAATATTCACTGCAGCGATACTTGGCAATAGTGAAGATTTGTAAGTAATCTAAATTTTATGGGAGGGGGATAAATAAATACCTTGTGATGCATTCAAGCAAATTAACATAATGCAGCAGTAAAATGGATACAGTTCAAAATATGTTGAGTGAAAAAAGCAAGCTGTAGAAAAATACATCAGTATGTGAAACCACTTATGTAAATTTTAAAAAATAAATACAACAATGACTACATATTTGTTTCAGACACATATATATGTAATGAAAACATTAAAATATGAACTGGATACACAGTAACATCACAAGGATCACCTCCAGAGAGAAGAGGAAGCCCATACACTAGAAGGGAAACAATGGGATTTCAACTTTAATTTTCATCATTTGAAAAAATATCTGAAATAAACATGACAAAATGTCAACATGTTTTAAAATTCTGGAAATATGCAAATTTTTGTATGATTCTTAGTCAAAGTTTTAAATTTATATTGACTCCCCAAAGCCCTTTTCTGCATCCTTTTCCTTCTGTATGGTCTCACTTTCCTGAGAGACCGGGTCTGTGTACCCGATATTGTCTCCTTCCCCATAGCAACTTGCCAAAAGAAATCTAATATCTGCCATTGGTATTTAGTGTAAATTAAAGCAGCTTATTACTCTCAGAGATATCTAATTATCTAATTGTTGAACCTATATCCATATGTACTTTCCAAATATTACAAATATCAGAGAACAGGTGGTTGCATCTTTGTAACTGTAGTGTTGTTTTCCTGGGAGAGTGGTTTTCCCCAGGTTCCTGAAATCACATCTGCCAGGCAACCGTTTATATGCTTGTGTGTAATTCAAGCCTAGCTCAATAGAAATCAATTAACTTGAGGGTTGTTTTATTATTAAATTAATGCAAGAGACTTGTGTAAGGAGATTCTGGTATTCACAATACTGCATATAATTGCATGGACACATGTCTCAGTTCGCCAGATGGATAAGTTGACCAAACATATGACAAATCTCAGTTTTACTTACAGAGACAATGTTTTGCTGAAGGATATACAGTAAGAGAAAGATAGGTAGAGGGATGGTTCAGTTTGGAATTAGGCACCTGATGCTCTCAAGGCTGCTTCTCTTTCAGAGGGACCAGTAGGCTATGTCCCTATAATGTGCAAGCTGTAAAGTAGGATATAACTCATTGACTGTACACATGCAGGCAGGCTGTCATAAGCTGGAACAGAAAGCCAATAACTTCCCTATTTGCATTGGATTTCGATTTTTATCTCGGTTTACTTTAAATAATTTTTGATATAATTCAAGATTCTTTTAATGAGTACAAACAACAGTTTCGTAACATAACAAGCAGTTTCTCAATTGGCAAATTCACTGGAAATCTCCCAGAATATAATTTCTTTTGAAAACTGCTTTGAGTCCTCCCACTGCCAATATGTCTATACAAAAAACAAACAAAAAAACCCTCCAAAAAACAAACCTCAATTTGATGACCCATGCAATTTAATAGACTATTCATTGTCTATCCATTCTTAAAATGTAAAGAAATCCATTCAATTGAAGCTTACCTCTTAGCATTACCAAAACTGTAAGGAAAAAAGTCGATTTAAAAAATGAATTCAATATTAGGGAATATTCTAAGTTAACAGAATATTAAAGTCATGACAATTTATTATGTTGATTTTTAAAATGCAATCTATGTATATATTATATAACTGATAAGGTATAAAAATAGATATTTATACTAAGATTCAATTTTTGCTAATGTTTGGGGAAAAGAATTATAAAAAGAGAATTTAAAGCATAACCTCAATTCTAAAATCTTTACAAGTGTTACAGGACATTAGTAAATTTGATAGTTCTTTTCCAAGCATAATGAGAAATTATAATTTATGATGGAGCTAGAATGATGGAAAGTAAACATTATTGTAAACACATTTGTGCTTGGTTTATCAAATTCCAAGGCTATAAAATGGGTGCTAATAATATTTACATAAATTTTTGTATTTATATAATTACATTTAAAATTTAGAAAATATCTGGCACACAAATGTTAGTATTTCTCCTTCCTAACCTTGGCAACATTTGATTAGGGAAGATGAGAATTGGAGGAAGAATCAAAAGAAATACAGTCTTTGACAATATAAACTAAAATAGTAATCCAAGTATTATTTACTAACATAAATTTCTCTCAGGAACAGAAAATAGCTTTATTTAAATAAGACCAGTCTTTTTTTTCTTTTTACCTTTTGACCCCCTTCACCCATTTCTCCCACTCCCAACCCCCTACCTCTGGCAACCACCACTCTGTCCTCCATATCTGTAAGCTTGATTTTTTGTTTGCTTGTTTTTAAGATCCTACATATAAGACAGATAATATGGTATTTGTCTTTCTCTGTCTGATTTATTTCACATAGCATAATGTCCTAGAGGTCCATCGATATTGTTGCAAATGGCAAGATTCCATTCTTTTTATGGCAGAATAATATTCCATTATAATATATATACACCATAATTTCTTTATCCATTCATCGATCAATGTACACTTATGTTGTTTCCATATCTTGGCTATTGTAAACAATACTGAGGTGAACATGGGGGTACCTATATCTCTTCGAGTTAGTGTTTTCATTTTCTTTGGATAAATAACTAGAAATGGGTTTCTGGATCTTATGGTAGTTCTATTTTTAAATTTTTGAGGAACTTCCATAGTGGTGATGCTAATTTACTATTCTTATTTCCTTAATACCGACCAGTTTTATTTAATGATTAAATATTTTCTTTCATTATATTTTTTGTATGTTGCTTAAGAACTCAACTGCACAACAGCCTGATGTATGTAGAAATAAGCAAAACCAAACATTTAAAATATATTCTTTTATTCAGTTAATCAATACTTATTGAGGGCAGACATTCAATTATGTGTGCTAGGAATTGGGGATAGAATATGGTCCCTGCTCTGAAAGAGAACGTGGTATGCATAGGGTTCAATAATTGAAAAGGTAAACTCACCACCTGATATTATTCCAGGAATCTGACATGTATTAATGTGTAGCTTCACATAACCTGAGAATAGATCTTATAAAAATGTCTTTAGGGCTTCCCTGGTGGCACAGTGGTTGAGAATCTGCCTGCCAATGCAGGGGACACGGGTTCGAGCCCTGGTCTGGGAAGATCCCAAATGCCACGGAGCAACTAGGCCCGTGAGCCACAACTACTGAGCCTGCGCGTCTGGAGCCCGTGCTCCGCAACAACAGAGGCTGCAACAGTTAGAGGCCTGCGCACCGCAATGAAGAGTGGCCCCCTCTTGCCGCAACTAGAGAAAGCCGTCGCACAGAAACGAAGACCCAACAGAGCTAAAAAAATAATAATTAATTAATTTTTAAAAATGTCTTTAAGTTTCCTAATGTAATGTCAGATTTGCTATATTTTTAGTGTATTAATTATTCCATGGAGATTATCTGTGCAATTCATTTTAACAAACATTTATTGAGTGGTAAGATTATTTAACTTCTTGAACTTCAGTATCTCCATGTATAAAAGAGGCTGCTAACAGGATCTAACTGGTGGTAGTGTGAGGGTTAAATGATATCATACCTATCAGCTTATCCTTAGTTTAGATGTCAGTAGAAAAACATTTCCCAGTTTCATTCTCATTATCCAGAAAGGGTTCACATGCACAGTTGAACCAACCATCATCAAGAGGAATAGAATTACTTGTAACTTTGAGACATAGGAGGAAAAGTAGACACACAAATAAAACTGGGTTTTACCAGCAAGGAAGAAAGGAGGAATGGCTATGGGAATGCCACCATGCATGTATGCCAGAGCAGTGATGACTTCCTTCAAACAGACTATGGTGAGTGTTAGGGGAATTCAATCTAGAAAGGAGACTTTGACCAAGGTTCTCCTAGAACAAGCATGGATTTACTGAGGGCAGGTAGTAAGGTAGATACAATTGTAAGGTCAGAAGACATAGAGCCCTTAATGCAAGTCTGAAGCTCACTGACCAGAATACAAGTCTTGGGAAAATTGGTGAAAACAAACATAGTCCCACTTTTCTAAGAACTGAATTTAGGTTGTAAATGCATGAACACAAATCAGAGTAAAGTGACTGGAATTACAGTATGGGAAAGAAATTTTGTCACAGAAAAAAGGCAAGTCCATCTCCTTGGGATATTACCCAGGAAGGAATGGGTTAACCACTGGCGTATCCTCCCTCCCAGCCACAAGCACGCTTAAGTAAAGCTTGACCCTTAATCAAACCTTTTTCAATAACAACTGCAGCAATGTATCCATTGGAAACAGATGTCCCTGAGCATATTGAACCTGGTTGTCAGGACTGTTTACTGTATAGCTCGGTAAATTATGGACCACAGCTAAGCTACGAATGAAAGCTAAATCCACATCCCTCCGGGTGCTAGAGAACTGACAAAGTATTTAAATTGAAAAGATCCAAGACCTTGAAGCTGTCCTGTGTTGATGCAACCCAAACACACACCAGTTGTCAACCCTAATGACCAAAACACATCCCACATGGTAACTAGGATAGTGAAGCTGCAACTGGGAATCTGCAGCCTCCGTGATGCTATTTTATGCATGATTCTGTGCTCCCTGTACTCTATACTTTCTTAAAATTATGAGCTTTGTGCTGAATAAGCCTATTCTGTTTTATGAGTTTGAATAATCTAAAACTGATACCCACTCTGGTGGTCTTATAGACATGTAATATGAATAAAATGAATAAAGTCTTGGTACTGAGCCAACTACTAAGCAGGTGTTATCTGATGTACACCTAACTAGTAATAGCATTGGTTCCATGGTCTTGGGTGAGAATGAGTCTCAAGATGAATGGACAAAATTTAAATGTCCCAGATTTAACAGTTAAAGAGTGGGTTGACAAGGTGTTGTTGACAAAGAAATAAGTAGAAAACTTCAATTCTATTCGTATGTTTATACCTTAGTGAATTAACACTATAGTGCAATGAAAAGAGTCCTTCTGAGAGAAGCACCATTAGAATGTGAAATTGATAATGTACTATTCTGGAGAAGGTACAGAAAAGTGCCTTTCACCTTAAGTTTCGCAATTAGATAGCTGTTTACTTCAAATCTTTCGAATTTTTCCTAAAGGCATTAGCGATCATTTACTGACCCAGATGAGCCCTACATTAACTAGCTGAGTTGGAATATGCTGTTTTAGTTCATAAAAAAGTTAAAAATAGAATTACCATATCATCCAGCAATTCTACTTCTGGGTATATACCCAAAAGAACTGAAAACAGACTCAAAGAAATATTTATACAACTATTTTCATAGCACCATTATTCACGATAGCCAAAATGTAGAAGCAACCCAAGTGTCCACTGATGGATAATGACGATAGATAAACAAGTGTGATATACACATGCAATATAATATTATTTGGCCTTAAAAAGGAAGAAAATTCTGACAGATGCTACAACATGGATGATTCTCAAGGACATTATGCTAAGTGAAATAAAACAGACAAATACAAATACTGTATGATTTCACTTACAGAAGGTATCTAGAGTAGTCAAATTCATAGATTACAAAGTAGTATGGTGGTGGCCAGGGGCTGAGGTTAGTGGGAATGGACTCTTTTGCAAGATGAAAACGGTTCTGGAGACAGATGGTGGTGATGGTTACACACATGAATGTACTTAATGCCACTAAAACATATACTTAAAATGTTCAAGATGGTAATTTTTATGTTATGTGTATTATACCACAATTTAATTTTTTAATGGAAAAAAATGCTGTCTTAATACTCATCATCTACTCGAAGTTCCCATCAAATTTAACAGTTAGGCACTTTAATAAAGAGAAAATAAATGAGAAGAGAGGAAAAGGGGAGGAGAGGGGGTGGGAGGAAACAGAGGAAAGGGCAGAAGAGGTGAGCAGGGGAGGGAGGGTCCTTGCTTGGCCTGTACACAGGCGGTTATGAGTCAGTTCAGTATGCTAGATACCCTGGAGGAGAATTCCACAACAGCCAGGAGTCACAGCAGCTCCTTCACTCCTTCCGTGGATGCAATTTATACCAATTATATGCACCCAAATAAGTGTCTGAATGCCTGGATTATATTAAACTACTCTCACAACATGATTGAGTGGCATAAAAAGAAACAGCAGATTCACGATGACACTAACAATGCAAGCACAGGACAGAAACAAGAAAATGATGAAGCTGAAACTTCCCAATTCTAGCATGAGTTATGATGTCATCAGTAACATAAGACGTTAAAACGTAAACAAACAAATATTTAATCAGATCTGACAAGAAGTATGCCAGTCTCAAAAACTATAAAAAATACTGCTTAGAATACAAATTTTTGTCCACTATACTTGAAGATGAACATGAATCTAAGAATATGCTGTTGTTTGAGACATTAACTAATAATTGGTATATTTATAAAAAATATACATTTTTAGTAAGTGCATGCATGCGGGTTCAAACTCAAATTTTGAATGAAGGAGTAAGCCATCAAAATAATATGGAGGGCTTCCCTGGTGGCGCAGTGGTTAAGAATCCGCCTGTCAATGCAGGAGACACGGGTTCAAGCCCTGGTCCAGGAAGATCCCGCATGCTTCAGAGCAACTAAGCCTGGGTGCCACAACTACTGAGCCTGCGCTCTAGAACCCATGAGCCACAGTTACTGAAGCCCGTGAGCCTAGAGCCCGTGCTCCACAAGAGAAGCCACCGCAATGAGACGCCTGCACACCACAACGAAGAGTAGCCCCCGCTCGCCACAACTAGAGAAAAGCCCGCGCGCAGCAACGAAAACCCAATGAAGCTAAAAATTAATTAATTTTTTAAAAAAGAATCTAACAGAGCAGAAACCAAAATTTTAAATTATAATAATAATATGGAGACTACTGCTTCAGGCAAATGGGCTGATAAATTATAGATCATATTCAGGTTTGTTAGAAATCTTAGTTATATCCATTTTAATAAATCTAGTAAATATAGATTTCTATACCATTTAATATCAGGTAGTACACAACTTATGATATTAAATAAAAGCCTGATTGACTATAGTTTTATTAGTTTAATTTCTTAATTGGTCCATTGCACTTATTTATAATCTCTGAAATTTTCTAATAAAAATTAGAAACTTCTGTTTCTATTATGAAGTTACATAAATGATTCATGGAAATGTTAAAATCATACTGATAATATAAGAATTTCAATACAAGTCATATGATCAACTTCCTAAATTTAAATCACTGTTTTTCATAAAAGCACATTTAAATGTATAATATGCCCATGCATTATTGGTTCCTAAATATCAAAATTCCTGCTTCATAGTAGAAAAATTACTTACATAGCTTAGGAATAAAATTATATTGTATACTCAGAGCCATTTGAGTTAATTTATATGACTTTTTGGCTTGGAAATATACTCATATAGGCCTAAATTTTTAAAATATATTATGGGTTTAAATCGAGGTTTTAATCTTATGTCACAAAATATTTGATAGCTCTGTGAAAACTGTTGTGATAAAGAGAAATTATACTAGTCACTAGTATTAGAGTAAGAAAATTCAAGTAGATATATTTATTACTATAATCTGTTACTATAGAATCATTGTTATTTGATATGTAGAGGAAATAAAATGTGAAATATTCCCCTGGAGGCAAAAATATTCAATCATATTTCATATAAGAATGAGGCAAAATAAAACATCTACCTCTAAATATTCCATATTTATCCAAAGAATTTGCAAACTCTTTGTGAATAAACCTAAGATGGAATACTTATCAAAAAAAGTGATCTCAGTATTGAATGTACCCCACAAAATATAATTCTTTCTTACTTAGTCTAAAACTCTGAAGGCATTAAGTAAAGGTATTTCTGTAGTTATTCAAAAAGATGTGCGACTACTAAAAGAAGTGATAATGATAATGAGTACTGGCTCTGAATAAATGTGTTAACAATCCTTTTTCCCTTAAAAAAAGAAAAAATGGAATTCTTTCAAAGCACAATGTATCATCAGGATTCATATATATTATAAATGGAAATTTCCCTTATTCCCAAAAAGGTTTTAAACAAATACCTCTAAAATGCTTTAGAATAAGTGCTTTTAAAGGTCATCTTTGTTAAATATTTGATGTACTAGTTAAGGCGACACTAGAAACAATAATAACTAAACCCCAAAGTGCATAATGACTCAAATCTTAGATTCTTACTGTAGCAGTCTAGGTCTAATCAGGAGAGAAAAACCACACGGTGATGTGAACATGGAAAGCTTAATATAAAGAATTATTAACTATAACAGAGGATTGGAGTAACAAGAGATTGTCTAATAAGAAGTAAAAAGAACACTAAAGAATATACGAATGGCAGATATAGGGAGCAGCCACTGATTTTAGGACTGAGATAGGGCACCCAAAGAAGAGGCTCCTTCTCCTATGACTGAGACCTTGACCTCATGGGGAGATGTCTCCCCAGAAGCACTCCACTCTAAAACCACCAGGGAAAGCTGCCGGCGGCTGGGTGCTGCTGACCATCACGCACCAGAAGGAGACAGAAGATGGAGAAGCTGCAAGTGCACAGGAGCCTGCTGAATGAGCACACATTGGAACCAGAAAGCATGGCCCTTTCCTCATTCAATGTCTCTCCATCATCTACTTGCAAAGCCTCAATGGCTGGTGGCAATGGAAAAATAGATAAGGGGCCCAAATCCGTTTTCATAGAGTAATACAGAAACGTGAATTTGGAGGTGAGAGGCAACCAATATCCATTACACTTATTCAGGTCAAGTTCACATGGCTGTCCTGATTTGTGTGCAGTGTTCCTCTAACTGGTGATTTGAAGGCTCTGGCTTTTTCTTCTTTATGGTTTTTCCATCTTCTACATGCAGTGTTCAATGTCACAGCACTTAGTTATATCAAATTAGTCAAAGGGGAAAGAGCATGTAGAATTTCATAAGAAAGTTTTCTAAGGGCAAGGTCTGGACGTGGCACATACCTTTCAGCTTACATTCCGTTGGCGAGAACTCATTCATATGGTCTGAGTTAGGTCACACTTAACTGCAAGACAGACTAGAAAATGTAGTTGAGGTGGTGTACAGGACAAAGAAGAAATGGTTTTGGTGACCAGCTAGTCAGTCTCTATTACAGATTATTTCTTTTAATTTATGGTTTTATTACTCGTGGCAACAATGCATCTTACCCCTGGTCACCATTTCCCCTGGACTGGGTGGTGGTAATATGTGTGCATATATATTTAGACTGTCAGCTAAGATTCCCTGTGCCCACTGAGTTCCAGATAAGATTTACCCAAACTCCCAATTTTATGCCCCAGATAGGTCTGCAAGTTCCCAGGGTTCTTATATTCTCATAGTCTTCTCCATGCTGAATTTCTGCTTTCACACATGCTATTGCCATTCTTCACTGCCTTGACTCAGATATGAAACCTAGATTTTTCAGTGATTTCTACCAAAAATTCCTTTACACAACACTTGTGGATATGGAAAAATTGCCTGAAGATTTGAGAATGACAGAGAAGGTTTAAATTACAGCATCAGGAATAATTTCAAAGTACATGATAGGCAGCTTACTGTCTTTTAGTAACCACTTCTGGGAAATTCTGGTGGCCCTTCACCTCATCTGGTTTTCTTCCTCACATGTCTCACCGCTCCCTTTCTCCCCTGAGTCTCTTTACCTCTCAAGAGAAAAACAGATCCCCTTTGCTTTGTCATGCTGAACAACTTAACCATTTTTATTTAGTTGTCTCCTAAGATCCTACTGACCCCAGTGTTCTTGAGGGTCTTACTTTCCATCCCCAAAGAATCTGAATGCACTCTTAAGAGAAATCCATGTGCTGGTGGTTAAAGCTAAAATTTTCACATTATTTCATACAAAGTCAAAATGACTTGATACTGACTACAGAGTATATTAAATGAGTTCTACCAGATCAGCATTCCCAAAGTGTGTTCTGTGGTGCACCAGTCCCATGAAATAATTTGTAAATAATAAGGTCCATGATCAAGCAATTTTGAGAATCCCTGCATATGGTATCCCCCCTCTCTTGGAAATTGACAATGTGTATTAAACATACTGAAAGCTGTGAGAAGTCCCATACTAAGAAACGCGTTTAGCTATGATAATAGCTAAGTTACTTCTTGACATAACCTTTTATGCACAAAATGCCTTCTAATGTACAGAATGTAAAAAGTCCCTTCTAGTTCTAATGTTCTGAAACACTGTAATTCTTCAGCACCTATGTAACTAACAGGGAAACAATCACAGGAGAGCATGGCCAGAATGGGAGCTATCATGTACTCTCTGACTGTAAGAGCCCTCCCAGGTGACCACTGCCCCCAGCGAGAGCTTTGAGCCATCTGGTTATTCTAAGAAAGTGAGGCATTGCCCCTCAGAGACTAAGCAGAAACGAACAGGAAAAAGAGAAGGCAAACTTCCCAGCTGGTGCTGAAAGCTCCCGGTCTTTCCACTTTCATCTTCATCAAGGCTACGGAGGCAGGGATTTGGCTGGCTTCCTGACAAATGTCCTCTCCTTTTCCTTTTGGATTCATCCACTCTGGATTCCTGTGTTCTCTGAACTGCTGTGCTCCTTGCACCCCTCCCCAAGCCCCACAATATTTAAACTTTCACTAACCCTGGTCTTGACTCTTGATCCTTTTGGTCAAAAGTACACTTGGTTGCAACCAAATTTTACAGCAAGTCAGAAGTCTAGACAGTAGATGACTGTTATTGCCCCTTCTAACCTTAAGACTATGAAACAGTTTGACTTTTGCTCTAGTAGAACATATTGACCAGTGAATTTTCTTTTAAATAAGAACTATTGTTAGGTAGCACAATTCACTTGAATATTGTCACTAAGGCACAGGTTCACGTTTTTATCAGCCTGAAAGTGTCCTGATAACCACAAAGTGTGCTATAATACAGTAAATCATCAGTATTTCCTGTAGCACCGTGAGGAAGTCTCCCTGCTGTTTTGGTACTTCAGACACTGGAATAAATGCATGTTGAAGTCTCATTTCATCTCTTCTCAAATAAATTAACTGTTAAAAAAAAAAGTAAAAGCCACAGTACCATGATTAACCTGTTTTGTGAATTCCAATTTGATGTCCTAATGAATAAAGGCTAGAAAATAAGTCTCTCTTTACGGTGAGGATTATGGACCCCTTTGAAAATAGGATAAAATAGGACAGAGGAGAAATGGTTTTATGCATTGTATCAGTTAAGATAGAATCGGGCTATGAATAAAAAAAGAAAAAGAAAACCAGACTGGTACCTTGAGCCAAGCAGGGGATTTTTTTTTCCAGAGTTAAGCAATCCATGATAGCAACCCAGCAACACAAGCGGATCTGAGGTCCTTCCCCTTTTCTGTGCAGCCGTCTTTAGCAAGGTGGATGCTCCACTTCCAAAACTGAGTCTGCGCTTCAGGCACGGAAAGGAGAAGGATAAAGGGCAAAAGCTTCTGCCATTTGAGTCACTCTGAGTAAGAGTCTAGTTGAGTCTTACAGGATTTTCCCAGATGCTTCATTCAGTAACTTCTGCTTACATCCTGCTGGTCAGAATTGTCTCACATGGGCACTGCTGGCTGCAGGAGATGCCGAGAAATGTAGATTTTTAGCCGGGCACATTGTTGCCCTCAAACAAAATCCAGTGGTGTCTGCCAAATGCCCATATACAAAATGTGGAACTCCTTTAAGGCTATCCTTTCACCAGAAAAGCCCACCAGGCCCCCGGGGGAAAAAGAGACAGAATCCAGGTGATAAGGTCTAACCTTCTCTTTTGTGCTTCGTCTAGTTTCACTTGCCCCCAGGGGGCCTCGTGCAGAGGCCTTGGACCTAACACGTCAGATTAGGGTTCCCAGGACAGAACCGCCGCGTCAGACACCTCAGCGCGGAAGCGCGGCGGGAGACACTCAATTCAAGATGGCGGTGGCGGCAGCGGGCCGTGCGCAGAGACGCTGTGCCCCGCTCTGCGTTTCGAGCGTGAGCAGCGCAGCTGTGCCGACGCAGGAGAACTCCGCCCCCTCCCCGCCCCTCCCCATGAAAAGCCCGCGGTCTGTTAGGAGAGCCTGTGCTCTAGAGCCGGAGCTCGCTCGTGTTCATCTTTGGTCAAAGAAGAAAGCTTTCCTTTGCTTGTGAGCCAAACTCAGTTGCATTCTCTTGGCTCCAGTGACACTAAGCAAGAAGACCCTTGTTCGAGCCCGACTGGAAAGGGTCCGTAAGAACTCCAGGTTAACAGTCGTTGATTGAAGGACAACCCACAGGTAAGGCAGCAAGTGATTTCCTATTAATTAAAATTGTTGGTGGTCTGTAGATTGGAAATTAATGTTTTAACCTTAAGGTGGTAGGATGGTAATTGTGTTGCCGGAGAGGGAAACGTCACATTCCGGGACCCGCAGGAATCCTTAGGACAGACCGCCAAGTGAGGATTCTTAGTTTTGCGCAGAAGAGAATTCAAGACGAGCCAGGGTAAAGGGAAAACAAGTTAGTTAGAGAGATACACGTTCCATAGGCAGAATGCAGACCTTCTCAGAAAGTGAGAGCGACCCCAGAACATGGGGTTGTAGGTTCTAATGGGTTAAGTAATTTCATAGGCTAATGAGTGGCAAGAATATTCTTGCTATTTCGGGGTAGGGTGGGGATTTCCCAGGAATTGGGCCGCTGCCCACTTTTTGGCCATTTATGGTCCCCCTGGGAACTGTCAGGTGTAAGGGGGAGTGATTTTTTACTATTACAATGAAAGTATAATGAGCCAGAGGTCAAAGACCGGACTGTTCTCAAAGCTGCCCTGGTTTCAGCTGGTTCCAAGCGGTCTTTATCGCATCCAAACAGCTGCACCCCTTCTTCATTATCTAACATTAGTGTCCCGCCCCTTTCCCTCCTGTTTCAATTATATATAATAGCCTAAAGCAATGCCTGTCGAAGTGTGGGCCATAGTATCTGTTATATACGTATTTGTGATGCTGCTTCTGGAACACACAGATCCAGAGACCTGAATCAGAATCTCTAGGGAAAGTGCTCAAGAGTTTTCTTTTCCATTAGTGGTTCTTACACATACTAAAGTTAGAGAGCCAATGGCACAAACTCAAATGCTTAGGGAGGTCAGGAAGTAACACAAATAAGTGAATACAATGAATATATATAATGCAATAGGAAATGGGAGACAGTGAGACATATGACCTAGCTCAAGGAGATAGACACTACTCAGTGCTTGCTTATGGCTACCACATGGCAATGTTGGCCCTGCACTTCCAGTTCTTTTCACTTTTTTCAAGGGAAGATGAACATCAGATTTTTATGTAAAATCTCCTGATTTCTAATGGCTGGCAACTAGTTTTAAGATATTTAAAGGAACCACCATACAATCCAGCAATTCCACTTCTAGGAATATATCTGAAGGAAATGAAATCACTATCTTGAAGAGATATCTGTACCTCCATGTTCACTGCAGCATGATTCACAATAGCTGAAACACGGAAAAACTTGTATTCATTAGTGGATGAATGGATAAAGAAAATGTATGGCACATATGCACAATGGAATATTACTCAACCATAAAAAGAAATGAAACTGAGTTATTTGCAGTGAGGTGGATGAAACTAGAGACTGTCATACAGAGTGAAGTAAGTCAGAAAGAGAAAAATAAATACTGTATGCTAACACATACATATGGAATCTAAAAAAAAAATGGTTCTGAAGAACCTAGGGGCAGGACAGGAATAAAGACGCAGACATAGAGAATAGACTTCAGGACAGGGGGAGGGGGAAGGGTAAGCTGTGACAAAGTGAGAGAGTGGCATGGACATATATACACTACCAAATGTAAAATAGATAGCTAGTGGGAAGCAGCCACATAGCACAGGGAGATCAGCTCGGTGCTTTGTGACCACCTAGAGGGGTGGGATAGGGAGGAGGGAGGGTGGAAGGGAGGCACAAGAGGGAGGGGATATGGGGATATATGTATACGTATAGCTGATTCACTTTGTTATACAGCAGAAACTAACACACCATTGTAAAGCAATTATACTCCAATAAAGATGTTAAAAAAAAAAGAAAGAGAATGCATGTGTGTGTGTGCATCTATGTCTGTGTGTGTGTATATATGTACAGTAGTTCCCCTGTATCTCCAGGGGTTATGTTTCAAGACTCTCTGGATGCCTGAAACTGCCAATAGCACCAAACCCTATATACACTATGTTTTTTTTCTTATGTATGCATATATGTGATAAAGTTTAATTTATAAATTAGGCACAGTAAGAGATTAACAATAATAATTAATAATAAAATAGAACAATTATAACAGTATACTGTAATAAATGTTCTGTGAATGTGGTCTTTCTCTCCCTCTCTCTCAAATACCTTATTGTACAAACTTAGTGCCTTATCCATCTTAACTAAGCACTTATCACTCACTGTGGCTGTAACTTTTGCAGTTTGAAGTGTGACAACAAAACTAGCATAAATTTCTTTTTCACAATTTCAACAATAGAGAATTCATTCTTATCCTAAGTCTTAGCAACCTCAGCATACAGTTTTTTTTCTTTCCTTATTAAATCGAGAACTTTCACGTTTTCACTCAAAGGAAGCACTTTACGGGTTCTCTTTGGCATATCTGAATTGCCGGCATCGCTACTCTTGTACGTTGGGGCCATTATCAAGTAAAATAAGGGTTTCTTGAACACAGTTACTGCGATACCAAGACGGTGGATTTTATAACTGAGATAGCTAGGAAGTCCTGCCATTTGCAACAACATGGATGAAGCTTGAGGGTGTTATGCTAAGTGAAGTAAGTCTTACAGAGAAAGACCAATACTGCATGATCTCACTTATATATGGAATCTATGAAAAATGAACTCATAGAAACAGAGAATAGGTTGGGGGTTCCATGAGCTAAGGGCTGGGGAAAATGGGAAGATGTTGTTTAAAGGGTACAGACTTCGAGTTGTAAGATGAATAAATTCAGAGATCTAATGTACAGTAGGTGACTATGGTTAACAATATTATATTGTATGCTTGGAAGTTGCTAAGAGAGTAGATACTATGTGAGGGGATGGAGGTGTTAACTAACTTTCTGTGGTCATTATTTCACAACACATATGTATCTCAAATCATCACATTGTACACCTTATTCATATACAATGTTATATGTCAGTTATACCTCAACAAAGCTGAAAAAATATTTAAAGGAAAACCTTTTAACAAATGATTCTGAAACAACTAGACATCCATATGCAAAAATATGAATCTAGATACAGACTTCATGCCTTTCACATAAAGGCAAAATTGTTCAAAATGAAGTAATTCAAAATGGATCATAGATGTAAAACATAAAACTATAAAGCTCCTACAAGATAACAAAGGAGAAAACCTAACTGACCTTGGGTATGGCTTTTTAGGTACAACACCAAAGGTACTGTACAAGAAAGAAATAACTGATAAGCTGGGCTTCATTAAAATTAAAAACTTCTGTTCTATGAAAGAAAATGCCAAGAGAGTGAGAAGACAAGCCACAGACTGAGAGAAAATATTTGCAAAAGACACATCTGATAAAAGAGTATTCTCCAAAATGAAAATTAAAAACCCAATTAAACAATGAGCAAAAGACCTGAACAGATACCTCACTGAAGAATATACAGATGACAAGTAAGCATATGAGATGTTCAACATTATGTAATTGCAAATTAAAACAACAATGAGGGCTTCCCTGGTGGCATAGTGGTTAAGAGTCTGCCTGCCGATGCAGGGGGCACGGGTTCGTGCCCTGGTCCGGGAGGATCCCGCGTGCCGCGGAGCGGCTGGGCCCGTGAGCCGTGACCACTGAGCCTGCACATCCGGAGCCTGTGCTCCACAGCAGGAGGGGCCGCAGCAGTGAGAGGCCCGGGTACCGCAAAAAAAACACAAAAAACCAAAAAACAATGATATACCACTACACACTTATTAGAATGGCCAAAATCCAGAACACTGACAACACTAAATGCTGATGAAGATGCGGAGCAACAGAAATTCTCATTTATTGCTGGTGGGAATGCAGAATGGTACAGCCACTTTCAAAGACAGTTTGCAGTGTCTTACAAACATACTCGTACCACACAATCCAGCAATTGTGTTCCTTGGTGTTTACCCAAATGATTTGAAAATATATGTCCACACAAAAACCTGCACAAAAATATTTATAGCCGCTTTCTTAATAATTGCCAAAACTTGGAAGCAACCAAGATGTACAGTAGATGAAAAGGTAAATAGTATGGTACATCCAGACAATGGAATATTATTCAATACTAAAAAGAAATGAGCTCTCAAGTCACGAAAAGACACAGAGGAACCTTAAATGCATGTTACTAAGTGAAAGAAGCTAATCTGAAAAGACTACATACTGTATGATTCCAACCATATGACATCCTGGAAAAGGCAAAACTGTGGAGATAGTAAAAGGATTAGTGTTTGCCATGGGTTAGAGAGGTTGAGTGGCAGGACTGGGTTGGGTTGGGGGAGAGGGAGGGATAGGCAGAGCACAGAGGATTTTTAGGGCAGAGAAGCTATTCTGTATGAAACTACAAAGGTGGATGCATGTCATAACACATTTTCAAAACTCATGGAACATACGACACCAAGAGTGAACCCTAATGTAAACTGTAGACTTTAGATAATGATATGTCAATATAGATTCATAAGTTGTAAGAAATGTACCACTGTGATGCAGGATATTGATAGTGGGAAAGGTTTGGAGAGGGGCAACAGAGGGTATATGAGATCTCTTTACTTTCCACTCAGTTTTGCTGTGAACCTAAAACTGCTCTAAAAAATAAAGTTTATTAATTAAAAATTTTTTTAAAAATAACTTGTATTGGTAAATCAAAGCAGGTCCTGGGTTGCCAGTTCACAACCTCTAAGCTAGAGTATAAACTTGTATTTTTGGAGTGAAAAAGGATATTAGAGATTATCTGATTCAGACCAGTAATCTTATAAATGAGAACATTTAGTCTCGAAAAGTAAATGTTTTGACCTTGAGAGCAGAGCTGTTGTTGATAGAACCTGTCCAAGTACCCAGACACCAATTTGCTTTCTTGATATTTTACATATAGTAGCCCTTAAATTTTAGTTTTAAGAGAGAGTGTCATTCTCTATAACAGTAATATTGGTAATATTTTATATTTATATTAAAATCTTAAGAAGCATGTCTTCTCATCAGTATGATACAGAATTATCTCCCCACAAAATACCCTCCAACAAAGATCAATAGAGATAAATAAATGTTTTAACTTAAAAATACGTATGTCTGCTTAAAAGTACATGGGCCAGGGGCTTCCCTGGTGGTGCAGTGGTTGAGAGTCCGCCTGCTGATGCAGGGGACACGGGTTCGTGCCCCGGTCCAGGAAGATCCCACATGCCGCGGAGCAGCTGGGCCCGTGAGCCATGGCCACTGAGCCTGCGTGTCCGGAGCCTGTGCTCCACAACAGGAGAGGCCACAACAGTGAGAGGCCCGCATACCGCAAAAAAAAAAAAAAAAAAAGTACATGGGCCATGAACAGAGCAGAAACAGACAGTAAGAGGTAGAGCTGGGCCTTGAACCTACAGAGCTCAGGATTATTACGAGGCAGGGGTACTCAGTCTTCTGGAGTTATGGATGCTGCATACAGGCCCTCTGTGAGTAGAGTGAAGGACTTTTTTGGCCAGGAATGCAACCTCCAACAAGCTGTAACCATTGTCCAGGGCTCTTTGCCTTGAGTTGTGGTAGGAGCACGGAGCACCTGTGTCAAGTCCTTTCCAGACTAAATCTGTAACTATCCCTAACATCACCATGGGATGAAATATTTAATGAGAATCTCAAGCCACCAGTTTCTGAGCCACAGATCTGGTGAAGGCAAACAAACAGAAATACACAAGAGAAGGGTGAATACAAAATGCAAACAAAACCCACCATTTTTACCGATGAACAAATGGAGTCTCAGAGATGTTAAATATCTGCCTAGCATACAGTACTGGAGTGAGAATTCAAACTCAAGACAGTCTGACTCCTGAGCTTGTGCTCTTAACCAGCCTCCCCAGTGAAACAATAACCTGATCTACAGAAAGCCTGTTGTTTTTCACAGAAGCATCTACTTTATTTTGTTATATTTTGTATATTTTGTTATATACCCTGCAGTTTTGATAACACCCTGCCATAGGCAACCATTGTTTTGATTTCTGTCACCATAAATTAGTTTTGTCTATTCTTTAACTTTATGTGAATGGAATCATACAGTTTGTAGTCTTTTGTGTCTAGATTCTTTCACTCAATGTTTTTAAGTTTCATCCATGTTGTAGCATGTATCAAGTTCATTCTTTTTTGTACTCCATTGTATGAATACACCACAATTTGTTTATCCATTTTCTTGTTGATGGACACTTAGATTGTTTCCAGTTTTTGGCTATTATGAATAAAGCTGCTATGAAAATTTTTACATGTCTTTTTTCTTGGACATATATTTCCATCTCTTTGGGGTAAATACCTGGGAATACAGTCGCTGGGTCATAGAGTAGGAATTGCTAAGCAATTTTCCAGATAAATATTACCATTTTATACTCCTAACCACATTGTTTCAATTCCTTCTCATCTTCATCAACTGCTTCTAGCAGGGGCAAAATGATAACCTCATTGTAGCTTTAATTTGCATTTCCCTTATGAATAATGATGCTGAGCAGTTTTTCACGTGCTTACTAGCTATTCATATATCTTCTTTTGTAAAGTTTCTGTTCAGATATTTTACCCATTTTAATTGGGTTGATTGTCTTCTTAATATTGATTTGTGGGAGTTCTTTATATTTACTGAACTCAAGTGCTTTATATGATACATGTGTTGCAAGTATTTTTGCTCAGCCTATGGCTTACCTTTCATTTTTCTTTATGGTATCTTTTAAAGAGCAGAGTTTTAAAGTTTTATTAAGTCCAATTTATCCATTTTCTTTAGAATATTTATAGTTTTAGCTTTTATGTTTGAGTCTATGATTCATCTCAAAATAATGTTAGTGAACGATACAAGGTAATGATCAGCGTTAATTATCTTTCATACATTTATCCAGTTGTTCCAGAACCAGTTGTTGAAAAAACTTCCTGTTTCCATTGAAATTCTTTATATCCTTGTTAAAAATCTATTGACCATGAAGTTGAGTCTGTTTCTGAATTCTACTCTGTTCCACTGATTTTTTTTGTCCTTATACTAATATCACACTACCTTAATTACTCTAGCTGTATAGTAAGTCTTGAAATCAAGTTGTGTAAAAGAAACCTTGTTCTTTTTCAATATTATTTTGTTTATTCTAGGTTCTTTTATTTCAGAATAAATTTTAGAATCACCTTGTTGGTATCCACCCAAAAGAAAAAATGGCCCATTGCTATTTTAAGTGGGATTGCACTGAATCTCTATGTTAATTTGGGAGGATTTACATCTTAAAAATATTGGATAAGCCCATCCATAAAAATGGTATGATCGTCCATTTATTTAAGTTTCTTGAAATTTCTCTTAGAAATATTTTTAGTTTACTCTGAAGAAGTCATGCACACTTTCATTAAATTCATTTATAAGTATGAAATTGTTTTGATGCTATTATAAAGCATACTATTTTAAAGTTCCATTTTCCAAATGTTTGTTGCTAATACATAGAAACACCAACATTTCTACTGTTTCAGATTTACCATGTGAAAAAATTTTTTTAAATGTTTAAAAAGCAAATCAATAAGTTTATGAGAAATATAAACCAAGTATAGTTTACTTACACATAAAATTGATTTTTCAGAATTTATTTCCCAATAATGACTTCATAAATTGATTTTTTCATCCATAATAAAACTATTAGAGGGAATGTAACAGATGGCACCAGAAATAAAAGCTCAAAGAATTTATTTAAATGCCTCAGTTTCTATGTTCTCTGCCCTCGGCTTACCAACCAAGCCTTAATCTAGTAAATTTTAATTTAATCTAATCTTTGTTTAAAAAACATTGAATTGTACATTTTATTTTTTAATATATTTATTTATTTTTGGCTGCATTGCGTCTTCGTTGCTGCACTCAGGCTTTCTCTAGTTGTGGCAAGCAGGGGCTACTCTTCCTTGCAGTGCGTCTGCTTCTCATTGCAGTGGCTTCTCTTGTTGCAGAGCACGGGCTCTAGGCATGTGGGCTTCAGTAGTTGTGGCATGCAGGCTCAGTAGTTGTGGCTCACGGGCTCTAGAGCACAGGCTCAGTAGTTGTGGTGCACGGGCTTAGTTGCTCCGCGGCATGTGAGATCTTCCTGGACCAGGGCTCGAACCCGTGTTCCCTGCATTGGCAGGCAGATTCTCAACCACTGTGCCACCAGTGAAGCCCTAACTTAATCTAATCTTTTAATCTAGTAATTAGTCTATGTTCAAATTCATGTTAGAGGTTTAAAAAAAGTATTTTAAGCTAGTTTATGAAATATATTTGTAAGACACAAAAACTGATGAATAAATCCAGTGTTTATGATAAAATTTATATATCTCCTCTTCAACATCTTTCTAATTTTATAACTATCTTCTCTTCCTTCTCAAATCTCTGAAGTCCCTACCTATTCCCATACTTTTTCCTTTTCGTCCTAATATCCTTAGTATTCTTAACCTCTCCCTATACAGTGCTTTTCTTACTTCTATCTTAAAGGTAATTAGATTTTGCTTTTCTTGAATGAATCTTTATGAAGGGGCTTCCTCCAGCCCCCACCATGTTTTTCTCTTGGCTAAGCTCCTTGAGTGTCTTTATCAGGCACTCACTAAACAGACTTCTCATATCAGCACATGCCTGGAACATAGAAGGGGTTCACTTTATTTCATGTAAGTGAAATAAATCTGGATTCTATTCTCAACTTTCCCTATATTCCCTAATTAACATCCCCATAATCAAATTCAATAATTGTTTTTCAATCCTAACCCCTGTTGAACATTTTTGCTGCATTTGGTACCACTGGCATCCTTGACATCTTCATCTTGTGTTCATTTTAATCCCTTCTCTTCATGTTATGTTTCCATCCTATTGTTCTGTTCCTTATCTTCCTCCCACTCAGTTATATTGATCTCCTAGTTACTTTTCTTTACACTTATTTCTCAAGAGTTCATCCAATTTGCAGTTTAAATTAATTTTATGGATCAGACCTTCTACTGTCTCACAGAGTGCCTGTGTAAATGCAAAAAAGTCAGACTTTCTAGGCAGACACAGCTCTGCAGATGCACAGATTGTGAATACAAGCCACCTTTGTTCAAATTTGAAAGATTTTCACCTTCCTTGGACTCAGCCAGGTACACAAACCACATACAGAAGACCTGTGAATGGTTCCCAATTCTACATTTCTAGCCAGGATACCAGGCCTGGATTACCTCTAAGGGGGTCCTGTGAATCCTGTAAGATTATATGGGATTTGACATGTCAAATCAAAATTAATTCTTTCTATCCAAATGGCCTTTTCTTTCTAATTGTAAGATTGCAGTAATTTATCAATGACCAAGCTGTTCTGACACATACTTAACTTTCTAACTTGTAGTTTCATTTTCTTTGAGAGACCACCACACTAAGACAAGACCCTACAGTCTGATGATTTCACTATTCCAGTGGTCTCCAGTTAGAAATGTTTACCTTTTAAATTTCTCTACTTAGTGACTTTTCATTGCTCTCAAAATAAAATTGACTGAAAGCCTACAAAACTTTGCATGATCTGGCACTTACCTCCCTTCCCTAAACTTCATATTAGAATTAGTGTCCCTGATATCTCATAAATCTGCATCATCCCTTGACAGTTTATCATCATTATAATTAAACAAATATTTGTAAAATTATGTTTTATATTTGTCCCTTTCAGACTCACATTCACTTAAAAATATAAGGATTATGTCATCTTATTCAGTCTTTATGCCCACAACCTAGTTCAGCACCTAGCACACAACAAGCAATATGAATCTGTGAGAGAATAATGTATGTATCATAACAGTATCATTTTTAAAGTTGAAAGGATCTGGTTAAATATAGCCTATATTTAAAAAGCCTAGAATAATAAAGTGTAAACTCTGCCATGTAAACAGAAGATGAAGAAACCATTAATCATTCCCACAATTTTCAGAGGTCTTAATTCCTCCAAGAACAAAATCAGTCATTGCTACTCATCCAGACGTCGTGTTTCAGTATCTCACAAGGGGAAGGGTCCCTAGCTCTCACCATTTGACATTAGCATTTAACTAGTCCATCTTACTTTATTAACGAGGGCTAGCACTGACACAAACAGCTGGAAGAAGGAAAGAGCTGTTTAAAAGTGAAACATAATTTTTATTCATGTGTTTAATATTTTAAAGGGAAAAATGGCAGAAAAGCAAATGGAAATACACATGGACAAAATATACAATAGTTTAACTGTGCATACTAATGGGAAAGGAAATGAGTGTTCATTTATTTATTTCTGTTTAAGTGTGTGAAACGGGAATGCCAGAGCTAAAACTCCTCTAGTCCAGCCTAGTCAGGCCTCCATCAAGCCATTCTCTCTTCCTCCTTTGGCCTACAGAACTTTTTATGTACAACTTTACTACTTACTGAATAACCATGTAACTGTGTATCTGTGTTTCCTCATTTGTAGAAGTGGGATAATACTCATCCTTACCTGGTTGCACCTAAGATGTTTAATCATAGTGCTTAGTACATAGCAATTAACCTGCTGATTCATTATTAGTAGTATATAATATTTATAGATGGAGATTTGATAAATTTCCTTGGCATCAAATTCCAGCATCAGTCACCACTTCTATCAGTTCTTTCTCCAGTTATACCTAAAAGTTTTTATCTACAGTTTAAACTCATCAGAACCATTTGTAAAGTCATTATTTAGACCTACTCACACCAGTCATTACCCCTTTGTTAAGAAGATTTTTGTTCAGTGGGCTGTCCAATTACCTGGCCTTTACCCTATCCCAATTTGCATCTTGGTTTCACAGGGTGCCATTTTAAGCCCCCCATTTTTGCAATCCCCCTGTCTGCTATTCATTATTCAACTATGGATGGCCAGCTGATACATGCATTAGGACAACAAATATTTCTTCTGTTACACTGCTTTTGCATAAAATGCAATTGATCTACTTCCCAAATCATTATGAGATGTAAATTTACATCTTGTGTGTGTGTGTGTGTGTGTGTGTGTGTGTGTGTGTAGTACGTGGGCCTCTCACTGTTGCGGCCTCTCCCGTTGCGGAGCACAGGCTCTGGACGCGCAGGCCCAGCGGCCATGGCTCACAGGCCCAACTGCTCCGCGGTATGTGGGATCTTCCCAGACAGGGGCACGAACCTGTGTCCCCCTGCATTGGCAGGCAGACTTTCAACCACGGCGCCACCAGGGAAGCCCAATTTACATCTTTTATCACAGTCATTTCCATATTTGCTTCTTTGAACATTTTTCATAACAACATGGAATAACTGGCTGTTATCTAACAGAATTAAGGAATTTTTCCCTCTGTTAAGAGACTTAGAAGCACATTTCAGCACATCCAGGGCCAAGCACCAAAGGAGACTATCCAAGAAGAAATGATACCTACCTTTCCTCCTGACAAATATGTATCGCCCATCCGTGCCAGACATGAGTGACCCATTACCTCAGGCATATTGAGATGACCTGCCAACTTTAACTGGCTGCTTCCATGACAGTTACACATCTGCCCCCACTCCACAGCACATGACATTCCAAAATGAAGAAGATGAGAAGATTCCAGCATTGAAGAGGCATGTGGCAATACCAAGAACCCTTGAAAATACCAAGGACTTCTGTAGGACATGATTCACTGGAAATGTTATTGAACAGCAGTTCCTCAAAACTCACTTCCCGCCCAGCAAGAACAGAAACCCATCAGGTTTTATAGAGGTAAACCTAAGGTGGAGGCATGGGGAAAATAGAAGTCCCTTCTGTCTAGAACCCTATAAACAGAACAGGCCTTCGCAGAGAATATGGCAGCAATGACATCTAATGTTTAGGGGAATTGTTGCCAGTATTTGACCAGACTCTTGTTTGCTCTTTTATTCTCTATCTTTCCAGTTCTGATCCTCCTTGAATTCTGATTTTGGCCCCTAATATTCATCCTAGAAGCCTTACACTGGGAATCCATTTCAGACACATTCCTCTAGCCAGATCCTCAGCAATATTTCATGGTTCTGACCTAGTTTTTCTCCCAGGCTTTAAATAATGAGGATGGTAAGAATTGTTTCTGCTTTCTGCCCAGGTTTTGCAGGCCCTGGTAGGACTAGGAAATCCCCCCAGGCCAGAGGAGTCAAACAGACCCCATTTATAGCTTTACCTTCTATGCATATGGATGAAGCTTTACTCCTGCAGGTGCAATACTATAAACAACTATATAAAACTTATTAAGTATGACATCAATATAAGAATTAAACCAAAACAATTAAGGGAATAAGACATATATTTTTCTACTTTCTTATATTAATCTTTGAAAGAGACTAATTATTAAGTTTCCACTTATCTACCAATTCTCTTCAAATTCAATAGAGCTAAATTCTTATATAATTTTAATTAAAAACCAAATACATACTTTTAAAAAATGTTTTTTCTAGACTTCCAAATCTCCTTATAGCCCTCTTTTTAATTTTCATAAAGATATGTATATAATTTAGAGTCAAATAGTTTTACAAGGCTTGTGGGGGAAAAACTGTCTCCCACCCCATTTCTTGCCTCACATAAACAGCCATTTTACAACTCTCTTTGGTGATTCTTAATGCTAAATATAAAACATGTTCTTTGATTTTCAGTTTTAGGCACTTTTCTATGAATCTATAAGTAATTAATCAACAGTTGTACAATTGGGAATAACGGTTTTACCTAGCATAGTAATTAAAACATAAGTTTTCGGTTAGAAACTTTTCACAATTGTTTCCATTGTACAATGGAGTGATATAATTTAACATTTTCTCTCCTGTTGGATATTCAAGTTATTTCCAACTTAAAGGAGAGGTAGACTTATGTAAAGTAGAATTTAAAATATAATCTTGATTTAGGAGGTCAGAAGGCAAAATGACATTTTCTCACAGAAGGATTTTCAAATCTGGAGTAAGAATTCTTTTGAGATTCTTGACAGATGGATACTTGCTTGAAGAACAGTGTTCCATAAAGCTGGAAGATTTACTAATATGTCCTTAAGAACTAACACCCAGCCTGCCAGCTGGCTGGAAAATGTGACTCCTTATGTCGTGATGAAAAACAAAAGCAAAAATAAAAAGATAACTTACTGTCTTAATATGATCCAAATCAAAATGCTTAATGAATTTAAGGTTATCTTTGTCAGCAGGAACACTGCAGAAGGTGGTGAGTCATTTCAAATATGGCAATTCCTCCTCATGCAGAACAGAAGGAAAGCCATCCTAACATTGCCAGGCAGCTGCCCTGCCTTGACATCCAGAGTGTGGATGGTCCGCAGGGAAGAGAGATGATTGATGATGAAGATGACAAGCACTGACATCACCACAAGTCTTGTTAAAGGTCAGAAAAGCCAGCCAAGAAGCTGTGGCTTAAATAACCATCAGATGGCAGGTTTCAAGTCCAGTCATTTTAATGAGGTGGATATTTTACTTCTCAAATTTTTAAGAAATAGTTATAAGTCCTGCCCCACCATTGGTATCTAGAATTATTTTCCAATTTATTAACTAAAAATTAAAATACACAGTGCTGTAAGTGATTAATGGCATTAAACAAGGACTGTGGAAACAGTTTCCCCAAAGTAAATACATGAGCTATTTTAAGCCTCTTCACCTTTGCATACTCCATTTTGTCTACATAAAGTCCTCCTCCTCTCCCTACAACTCCTTACCTTGTTGTTGGCCAGTGAAGTACTTACTACTCAAGACCAAGACTCCACTAGTCTCCTCTCCATGGACTTGCTAGAAGCTAATGTTCCACTCTCCAACTGACAGAAGCTGTTCTACACCTCCCTCAGGACATGCTGCCCCATCACTTGTGTTTCCATTCCCCAGCTGTCCTCGCTCACCCTTGTCCCAAGATTGCTGTCCTTGTCTCAACAATCTCCTCCCACATCCCTATCAATTTCTGAGAGCCTCTTGCCTCGAAGTTGAAGAGGACCTAACACAGAGACCTGTTACAGGAGGCTCAGTGGGACGTTCCTGCAGTCCAGCTAAGGGTCCCACATTCTGAGCTCAGAGAACCATCAAAGGCTATGCCATCGATTTCACTGCAAGGACTATTTGGAGGTGTCCATTCAAAGACTATGTCCTTATGCCAACCAGGACTCCACATACAGTTCAAGACATTTGAAAGGAATGGACTGACTGAGTAATTCATCATTTTTTTAAAAGAGTCTATTTCCATCAGCTCACCCCCACCCTCCCACAGGGTAGAAGTGCAGGGGGTTCCTTCCCTTTCACAAAGTAAAGGAGCGGGACTCCAGGAGCATCATTTAATAATATAACTAGAAATATCAATGTATAATTTTATTTTCCTTAATTTGGGTTCTCCTAGAGAAAACCTTGAGACAAGAATTCAAACACCAAAGTTATTTGGGAGGTACAGGAAGTATTGGTAAGGGAGAGGGGAAGTAAGAAAGGGAAGGGAAGGCAATTGGAGGTTATTCCTTTCAAGAAATTCAGTCAGTGTAAAACACATGCCTAAGAATTTTCCTTGAGGGGCAAGGGAGCTGGGGTATTTATACACCAACTCCAGTCAGTAATTTGTTGAAAGCTTTCCTGGGGTGGGGGCTGCAGCAATATCGCAACACTCTGAGCCTGCTTCAGGTGCTCCAGGAGGGCACAGTGGACTCAGTAGGAAGAGATTAGGCCCTCAGGTGCCTGACTGACTGCAGTCCTACTAAGGGTGTTACCCAGTAACTGAACAGGAGTCCAAGTCTCCTATATTCTAGCAGTGCTTCAGCTGCACCAATTAAGCACTTTTAACTTCTCAATATTATCCATTGCCTTTTAAAATTTTATTTGACCTCCTTCTACATACGAAATAACATTTCAGAGAGGAAACTGAATCATATATTCATGAGTTTTTGGAGGAATCACACAGCTAGTGGCAGTTTGACTTAATATCCAAGACTCCTAACTTTCAAGTCAGTTCTCTTTACACCTGTGAACTTCCTTGGTCCTTCCTAGACATTCCATTTTAAAAATTATCAATGCTAACATCAATATATTGCTCTTGCCTTGAATACGATGATACTGATTTTCTTGTCAAACTGATGTTCATTTGATGATATCTCTACCGAAACAATACACACGTACAATCTGAAACATGTGAGGATGAACCTGACATCCACATGCTTAGATGAGTTATGTCCTAAGTCTCTTCAATATATGCATTACCAAAAAGATCCACTACATTTTCAGAGTGGGACGAGAGGCCTCTTTGGCAATATGAACAGTAATAAGCTCTTTTTATTTCCTATGCTTTCAGATAACCCTACAGTGGAAAGAAATACTGTTGTCAAACAGGTCAGGAAACACTGTCTGTATTAAGGGCTGCACAGCAAGAGTGAGTGCATTAGGTGGGCTTTCTTCCAATCAGGCATATTTCTATCTTCCTGAAAAGTAATATTCAGGGGTGTGGTAAATGGAGAAAAAGCCTATAATGTGACCCTGTTATAGTAAGTAAAATTTTCCCTTGTGAGTAGTAGCTTTCACTTGCAAAGAGCCAGCACAGAGGTTTTGAATAAATGGTTACTCCAACTGATATTTTCCCCAACTAGTGTCTTGATTTTTATTTTTGACTTTTTGGAGTTTTTTGGAGTTTTTCCACCTTAGAAGTATCAAGGGTTCACATTGGCTTTCTATTTGATTTCAGTATCCTACTTAGACCAGTATAATGATGACTGATAGTTGTTTAGTAACAATAGGACACAAGAGAATGATTCGTGGATGGCTGTGTGTTTTCAAGAGCTTCAGTCATGCATGTGAAGGAAAGACAACAAGCATGGCATATATATTAATGCATAGAGATTCCACCTAATATCTAGAAAGGAAACAAAACAATTCCAGGGAAGATCATCATTTGTCTGTAAGAGATTTTCTTAAAATATTAGAATGCAATTTTAACATCTGTATATGAGAGGGGAAAATGTGTTTCCATCCTTCAAAATTGGAGCTGTTTTTGTGATGTAATTAAGAATACTCTCCTAACCAAGCCTGCATAGAGAATGGCAGCTCACCATTATGGCTACAGAGCATGAATTTTCTGTTAACAACATGGTAAATCATTCATCCAACAAATATTGTTGTGAGGCAAAGGGATATAAAAGTTAAAATTTCATGATCTTTGACCTCTTGGAGATTGAGCTCAAATGTGGAAGGCAGTTAACTAAACAGGCAAGTGTAATGCAAAATAAGCACAAATTAGGGCATAGGGGAATACATAGGAGGGACAGCCAACCCAGTCTTTGGGATTCAGGGAAGGCTAGCAGTTGGCTTTGTGAGACATGGAGGAGCTAAAAATATATTCCAGGCAAAGACATTGTTGTAGAGGCAAAAGAAAGTACAGCACCTTTGGGGAACTGAAACTAGTTCTGATGGGCTGCAGAGTAATGAGCAAGGACTATAGTCTGGTAACCAATGGGGCTGGAAAGGCGAGGTCTTTACAAATCATGTTAAACAGTTGGAAACCTATCTAAATATAATAATTCATTAAGGGGGTTTTAGGAAGAAAGTGTCATAATCTTGTGCACTTTTGAACAATTGCTTCTGGTTGGCACCATGGAGACTACTCTTGGAAAATGTAAGACAGGGCAAGGAAATCCATAAGGATGCTGTAGCAATAATTCAGACAAAAGACAATGGTGGCCTGAACTAGAGTAGTGGTGATAAGTATAGTGAAAAATAGATTGATTTGAAAGATATTTGAGAAGTAGACTTTGTAGGCTCTGATGATTGATTGGATGCCAGCAGGAAGGACAAGGAATGATCAGGACTTCTGGCTTGGGCAACTGGATAGGTGCACAGCACCCACTGAATATTGGAAACTGAGGAAGAGATGCAGTTTTTATGTATATAAGACACCCCCTGGAAATAAACTTGGTTTTTTCATAATAACAACATCTATAGTTGTTTAAAATTGTCTCAAGTTTCTTTACTTTGCCACCAGTTACATAGAATATACATTTTATAGGTGAAACGTTCAAGGCTTTAAGAAATTAAATGACTTGCCCAAGATTACGTAGGTCATAAATGGTGACACCAAGACTGAAGCAAGATCTTATGTTTCTAAAACCATTGCTTATTGTGCTCTGCCTCCCTTCCCTGGAAGGTGCATTAACTCTTATGAGCCACAGGGATAATATCTTTAGTAGTATTATCAGTGATTTTCTAAATGATGTTCTGATGACCTGACAGAGATGGTGCTGCCTTCCGAGCTATTCAATCCACTTATCCTGCAAGGCAATTTCAATTTCCCAGAGCTTGCTATCTTTACTGGGATTTTATTTTTAAAAAGAACAACCTTGAAATAGTTTTTTCTCCCTTTCCCTTAAAAGGATTCCACAACTATGTTAGAAATAGATATTGTTACAAAAGTAATAGTTAAACATTCAGAAGTAGGTCCTCATCAGATAATCAAATCATTATATTATGGTATTTGCCTGAAAAAATATCATGGAGTCTATTTTATGACTATAGGTAGATTATTTGCCATGGAAGTTTTAATGTATTATTCTATTTTCTGTAGCTATTGTCTTTGTATTACTATCTCAGCACCACAAGTGGTTATCTGATACCAGTATCCAGTATCAAAAGTTGCTTGTTGATATAAATCAAGTGAAATTCACTTTTCCCAAGTTTTCAAAATACTACTGCTGATCAGTAATGAATAGAGTCTTCTCAATCTTAATTTTCTTCCATACATATTTATTAAAATTTGATACCTGCTACAAATTATCTATATCAAAGTCTAGTGTAAAAGGATTCTGGGAAGATGGTGACAGCAACAAGCTTTGAATTCCAGTGTAAAAAGAGACAGAACAACCACACAGAACAAACCTTGGACAAAATTAGGTGATAGACTACCCTCATGTACTGCAAAATACAAGCAGGTGAAAACAAACTATAGCCACAACACTTGATGTTATTAGCATTTGAGCAGGAGAAAGCAGAGGGAAAAAACAGGGAATCTGATGGATCTGAGAATAGGAAAACCCCCAAAGAGCTAACAGCTAATCACTGGAAAGCACATCAGACTAATTTGGAAGCAACAGTTAAAATTGGGAGAGGTTTTGCTCAATTCAATATTGGATAAATAAAAGGAGTCCATGAGGGGAGCCAAAAAAGTTGAGTCTGCCCAAAGACTCCATGCACTCTTGAAACCAACTTGCCATGGTTCTCTTTTAGGAGAGAGCCCACATTGAGGAGAAACTGCTGGGAGCAGAATCAAAATCAAGCAGGACATGTGAAACAGATGGTGGAAGTAGAAGGTCCAGATAAAAGTTGGGAAGGAGAAGAGAGCTAGGAAATCTCAGTTAAGTTGCCATCTCTTTGAACATTACAAATAACCAAGAAAGGAAAGAGCACTATGAAAGGAGAAAAGCTGTCTGGCAAAGCCTCCTTCAAAAATTGAGGGAAACAAATTTTATATAAAAATGCACAAAGATTAAGTAGTGAGATCAATTCTCATACAAAGCTATTATATACCAAAAAAGAAAATAAGGAGCAGGATAACGTCCTTATAGATAATTTTTGTAAATGCTGGGAAGATGCTCATTGAACAGACCAAAAGAGTAAGCTTCTACTTTAGACAGAGCTAAAAGACATTAAGAAAATGATATATAAACAGTGAAAGAATAATATAAATCAGTGTTAGAAAACCTTAGAAATTAAATGACAGAGCTCAGGGGTAAAAAAAAGAGTTAAAAGGAAATGAAGACTAAACCAGAACACAAAAGTGAGTAAATACCAGAGATGATGAGAAAATCTCTTTAAGAGAAACACATGGTGAAAAGGAGGGAAAATATTTTAATTAAATAGAAATAATGAAGAAGACACAAAAGAATTTGAGATAAAGTGATAAATATTTAAGATAGGTTAAAAAATCCAGTGTATGAATGAAAGGAATCCTTGAAGAAAAAAACAAAAGTGAGGGAACAGGACAAATACTAAAACTCTGTAAGTCAGAAAAACTTCAGTTAAATTTTTTAAAAAATTGAATCTATATATTGAAAGTCCAGTCCATGTACTTTATTTATTTATTTATTTATTTATTTTTTACATCTTTATTGGAGTATAATTGCTTTACAATGGTGTGTTAGTTTCTGCTTTATAACAAAGTGAATCAGTTATACATATGTTCCCATATCTCTTCCCTCTTGCGTCTCCCTCCCTCCCACCCTCCCTATCCCACCCTTCCAGGCAGTCACAAAGCACCGAGCTGATCTCCCTGTGCTATGCAGCTGCTTCCCACTAGCTATCTACCTTATGTTTGGTAGTGTATATATGTCCATGCCTCTCTCTCGCTTTGTCACAGCTTACCCTTCCCCCTCCCCATATCCTCAAGTCCATTCTCTAGTAGGTCTGTGTCTTTATTCCTGTCTTACCCCTAGGTTCTTCATGACATTTTTTTTCTTAAATTCCATATGTATGTGTTAGCATATGGTATTTGTCTTTCTCTTTCTGACTTACTTCACTCTGTATGACAGACTCTAGGTCTATCCACCTCATTACAAATAGCTCAATTTCGTTTGTTTTTATGGCTGAGTAATATTCCATTGTATATATGTGCCACATCTTCTTTATCCATTCATCCGATGATGTACTTTAGATTATCACTTGGATAAACTAATGCCAGCTCATATTTTATTAAAACTGTTGGCTTTTAAATAAAAAGAAAAAATCCTTTGATCAGCTAGGCAAAAAAAAAAAAAGCAAATGACCTATAGATACTAAATTGTTAACAGACTTTTCAAGAGTCACAATCACACTTTCTTTCATAATAAAATGGAAGACATTCAAGAAAAGAAAATGAGCCAAGGATTTTAGATACAGACAAACTATTACCAATATGCAAAATGCAGGAAATACTGTTCTCTTGAGCCTTTCCTAAGGAACTTACTAGAGAATGAGCAACCAAAACGACTAAAGAGAATTAAACATGTATAATATGTAGTCACTTTTAAAACAATGATTAAATAAAAGTTAGAAAAGAGAGCATACTGTATGTTATGGTGATAAGAAGAGGCAAGGTAGATACAGTATAACTATAAAAGATGGTGGAGAGTAAGGAGAACATATGCAAAAAATATTTTAATTAATTATAGTGGTGATGATAGTATTAATATTGTTATTCTACAACAGATGTGTGTATGATGGGAGATAAAGTTAATAAGCTATTCTAATTTTACCACCTCCTGTGCCTTTGAGAACTGGGAGTACAAATAATATGGATGAGGTTATGTGAAAATCCTGTAGTCCTGAATTTGAATTGCAAATATAAGTATGAAATCATGAGGTATTTTATCTTAAAAAATGATGTATATTTTCTGTCTACTGAGGAGCCCAGAAACAGTAGCAATGAGCATTCCTACCACCCAGATTGTGGTCCTCACATGCCATTCTCTAGTAAAGAAAAACAGTTTCCTGGAGAAATGGCTGATTCAGGCCTGAGGCAGGAAATGTACATGATGAACCTAAAAAGCTTGTCCAATTTATAGTGAGAAAGCTATAAAAAGACTTCTAGGGTCATGCCAAAAGGAACAACTTGAAGATCTTTGGGCGTTAACATCTTTTAACATCACAAATGAGAGATAAGCAGACACTAAATGCCTTCTGATAAAGGAATACACCATGACCTAGGCAGAGTCTTGCTAAAGAGATCCCATCTGAATTTAATTAATGATTAAACTCCATGTTCCAATTTACAAAGGACAGAGGTACATAAATGACATTCACCATGAAAATGCAATCAGCCAAATCCAGACAGTTGGAAACTGTACTAGTCAAATGTCTGGGTCTTTCAATAGATACAATGTAAGGGCATGAGTGGGTGGGAGGAGAGGGAAATAAAAGGGGAAAATCGTAAATTGAAGGAGACTTTAAAAACATTTCCAAAAAAAATTTAAATATCAAGACTAAACTATATTTTCTAGGGATTCACACTTGGGTGATAAAAGTATTTTTTTAAAAAAAGGAAATGATTACTTTAGGCGTCAGGATAGTGGTTAATTTTGGGGTGCTGCATACATGGAAGGGCTCCTGGAGAAGCTAGCAAAGTTCTATTTCTTGACCTGCTACTGATTCCATGTTTGTTCACCTTTAATACATCAATAAGCTATCCATCTGTTTGTAAAGATTTTCTATATCTGTGTTTTACTTTTAAATAAAATGTTTTTATAAACATCCAGTGTAACATGTAACTGTTCTAGGAGGAAACAGCATATTTTGTTATTTTGAGTATTTAAATAACTTTTATAATGAAGCCATGAATCCTCCGTGACTCTAGTTTTGAGTTAATTCATTATCTGACATTTGAGAACAATTTCAATGAGCAAGGACTTCCCCCATTGGTGATATCCTGCTTCATGTTGATAATCCTACAGCCTGGCATGTAGTAAACAGACAGTAATATTCGCTGAAAGAATACTGGCTGCTTTTCAGATTGCACATTTGGTCTTGAATTTTAAATCTCTTGAAAACAGACACTTGTTCATTTGCCAGCCTTCATAAGGGAACACTACTATCACATCATAAAGCCAGCTCATTCTTTGTAATCCCACCATTAATCTGTGGACAATTTTATTTTTTAACAAGAAATCCTAATCATTTGAATAAGAAATACAAATCTTGTTTTCTTACATGAAAATTTTCCTATTTTAATCCCTTTAAAAATATAAGTATAAAATAAAGATTTTTTAAAATTAAAAGAATAAAATTAAATTTAAAAAAGATAAAATTCTTATATAAGTTAAACAAAAGTTGCTTGTTTTCAGATGTGGGAATTTAGTCATATGGAAGTCTTAGAAAGTCAGACAAATTAAATTACAGTCATTCATAAATTTAATAATATTTATGTATCTGGCTGTAAAATTGAAATTGTCCCCCCAAATCCCGTAGATATGTGCCCCAAACTTTTAGAGCAATGTTGCTAGAAAAAGAAAAGTCGACTAATAAAGGTTTTAGTTACAAGAAAAAAAAAATTTATATATATATATATATATATATATATATATATATGAAAGTAAAGGAATGGTGGGTAGCATTATATAAATATAATGCCCATGATATTTGACATTAAAAAATTAAATTTTAGTTGGAGAATAGGGCCTACAATAGGAGTAATATTACACTTATCACCAGAAAATGCACATCAAGATTTTATAAAGTAGAAACATGATAACCAGTCTGAAGCTTTCAAGAAAAATAATTTGTGCTTACGGTTATTTAGTTTGATGTTCAAACCTTAGGATCTGTTTCAGATATAGATTCATTTTTAATTATGACCTGAGAGTCTCCTAGTAACTTTCATCATGGTTATTTAACTGCTTTCTACACTTTTTTCTCTCCTTTGTTCTTTCTCTTTAGAACTCTGATTTCATTTTTTTGTTTGTTTGTTTGGTTGGTTTTTTTGTGGTACGCGGGCCTCTCACTGTTGTGTCCTCTCCCGTTGAGGAGCACAGGCTCCAGACGTGCAGGCTCAGCGGCCATGGCTCACGGGCCCAGCCGCTCCGCGGCATGTGGTATCTTCCCGGACCGGGGCACGAACCCGTGTCCCCTGCATCGGCAGGCAGACTCTCAACCACTGCGCCACCAGGGAAGCCCTGATTTCATTTTTTAAAGTGCAAAATCTATCTCTGTTTCCTAAATATGACAATTACATTTAGATCTTTTTAGAAGGAGAGCTATTTTGAGCTGTTGCGTTTACTTTCAAAAATCATTGCCTGTGTCTTGGACAGAGAAACTTCAGAATAGACAAAGTATCTAAATAGCAATTATCCTTGATTTTTTTCCCTTGAGAATTCAAAGCCATTTTTATCCTATGCCCTAGATAATATCTCCCTGATCAATTCTATTTTGCTGTTTCTGACATTGTTTTTTTCTAAGATTTGGCAAATTTATACCATTCCTCCTAGAAACAGCTTGGAAAATTCCAAAAATACAAAGCTGTTTTAAAGTTTAAGTTTATAATCATAAGCTTTCCTAGTCCTGAGTGCTAATATTGCCAGCAAGATCATTTTTTCATACCCTTGTGTTGGTGATCACAGAATATTGTTCCATGCAGAACTCAGTATTGTGGTCAATTCAGAATAGGCAACAAATTTACCAACTGCATAATTATTAGCAAATTAAAGCTATTAATTACTCAGCCATGAAAACTTTAGATAAATCTGGAACTTAGAAACACATAGATGGTTTATAAGTAGTAATATATTTACTTTGTTTTAATACAGAGCATCACACAGACAGATGATGGAGGGGAGTCAATTCTGTACATCATTAAAACATATGGAAAAAATAACTCAGAAGTTCTAGTATACCAATACAAATGTACACAATGATCAGAGAGATAGAGGCCTACAGCCAACATTCACTTAAGGAGAGCATTTAGTACGAAAGCATGCCTAACAATGATAGAAGCAGAGCGTTTTCAGATGCCAAGCCCCAGTGCTGCTGTTTTGGGCCCTGCAAAACTGAATGACCAAGGCAATAAAGAGAGCTAGGATCCATCCTGTGCTCTGCTCACCAAGCCCCACACCCTTGCATGGGACTGCCTTCTAATAGGCAAGCCACGCCTCCAACTGGCGGCAGTCTCAGAGGGGTGCCTTATCCTAAGGCCACTAAAAGAAAATATATAGGAGTGGACCCCCATCACCTTTTATTTTTTAAATACCCTAGTGATTCCTAAGGACTCTCCATGGCTAAGGGCAATTTTAGAAATAGCACTATTTCTCGTACAACATCCTTTCAATACATAGGAATCAGAGTGTAGGCTGTGAGAGATGTCTTCTGGGTTCAGTATTGCCTGTTATTACACAGAAGCCCCTTCCACTTTGGTTTTCTTTGTTGCCTTTGTCTGTCATGAAATGTATAGCATACTCCAGAAGGACAAAATTGAGTCTGTCCTGCATTGTATCCACACTGCCTATCACAGTGCTTTGCGTGAATTCAGTAAAAATTTCTGAATGAATGTATGTATGAATGGATAAGTGGGTGGGTGAATGAACATGTGAATGAATGAATATATTCATCTGAACCAGCAGTTTTGTACTAAGCTACTTTATCTTCATAATACATGGGTTAAATCTAGGTGGTACAAAATCAACCCAATGATAGTTTCAAATTCTAGTCACTCTATCAACATACTAGATATAATACTATTAAACAAGTAACTTGATTTTCCCTCCAAGGATATCATAATAAGTTGGTCATTTTGTCATTGTATAAAAACAACTGTAAAAATTAATAAACAGAAACCTAAATTAAAATAGAGTCAGGAGGCCAGAAGGGGGAACTCGCATACCCTATGACAATAGCAAAGCCATCTCTTTCTTCCTGCTTGGTAAGAGCTTAGCCAATGAGAGACTGTCACAACTCAGCCAATAAAAAGCCACTAAACTTCAAACTGTCAATTCCTCCAATGGACTTTTTGTTTACTATAGCCTTCCCAGCTTCCCTTTCTTCTTTTTAAAAGAGTTTTCTTCTTGCTGTGGAGTGACTTGAAAGTGGCTCGCCATTGTTGCAGCCTCCAAACTGCAATTCTTTGTTGATCACAAATAAGCCTATTTTTGCTGGAGAAATAACTGGCAGTCTATTTGTTTTAGGTCAGTACAACTTAAATCACAACTTATAGAAATTAAAACACTAAGAACAGTATAATGGCAGAGAGAAAAAGGAAGACACAAATAACTTAATTTCAGGAGAATTTGGGAACTTTATCTTTTTAAAAAAAATTTAAATCAAACTATAGTTGATTTACAATGTAAGGGAATATTTTATTTAGGTAGTCTCAGATTTGCTTAAAACTGAGATTGTTGGTTCAGGGAAAATAGACACAGAAGGAAAAAAAAAGAAAAGAAAAATTAAGTGTCAGCTGATTTAATGAACTATTGCAAAATTAAAATGAGATTTATGTTTTCATGTTATTTAACAGCATGAATGGATTTCTCCAGGGAGTCATCAACAATGACCATAGTTAGGCTTGTGTATACACATATGCTACAAATGGTGGTAAAATAAGACTCCTGGCCAAGGTAACAGCATGAGAAAATCCAGGGTTTATAGTCAGAAGTTTTTAAAAATTCTGGTTCTATTATGTGCTGCCTATAGTACATTAATCTTGCTAATTTCCCTCTTCAAGTTTCAGTTTATTCATAATGCTTCAGTATATTTCATAAGATTATATGTGAAAGACATACAGAAATTGCCTAATAGTGCAGAGTGCATAGCAGACACTAAGTATATGTTAATTTTCAGCCATTGATTTACTCATTGGCATGGCTGCTACTCCATAACCCTTGAGTCTCTTGAATCCTGAGTGGAAAGCCAATTTTCTCTCTTCAGGAGGAATCAGAAGCAGAGAAGATGAGAGTGTGCATGATGTGTTAGGCATGGAAACCTAGGAAGAAGAGAATCAAGAAAAGAGGCGCTGATTTCAATTTCAAAATTTTAGAGTTGTAAGCTGGTAAACCTTCCTAAAATATTCACTTGCTTCTCACTCCCTTAAGCTATCATTTCTGTTAGTATGTTTTAGAACATATTTTTTTCATTCTCTCTTTCTAGTCCATCTCCTCTGTCTCCAGTTTATTTACTGTGGGGTCCCAACTATGCCAATCCAACCACCTCATGGAAACCTCCTATCCATTGACCTTGCCACTTGATGATAATGCCCCTCATGGTCTCACTTCCTTCTTTATCCAACTGGGCAATGGGAACCCATCTCTAGTATCACTCTCCTATATAGATCATTCATTCCCTTGCTCCTGTCTCTGTTCACCTTACTCTTTTGAAAATCCTAACTCTGGTTAACTCAACTCTTTACTCATTCTGCAGCTGAATAGAGCAGGATAAAGACACACAATTGTAGTGTCCCTTTAAGTTTGAAAATACAAGTGGGCACTTGGCACTGCTCTGCAATCTAGTTGCATTCTCCTAATAAATTAACTTTCTTCTCTTAGAAAACTAATTCACATCTTACTTCTTATACTCAAATTTCCATTATCTCCTCCCTTCTTTCTCACTCTGTCCTGATGACCTTGACTCCTTTATCACTCAGAAAATTAGAAGTAATAGCAAAAATACTTCTCCAACTTCCAATACCATATCTGCTAACCCCCCTGCTTCTGTTCGCATATACTCTACTTTCATTCCTGTTAAATATATATTCTTAACATTTTGTGTGTGTGTGTTGTGAGAACTTTTAGCAGTCTGGCAAAGACTATAAACTCTTTTCAGAATAATGTTCTTGAATGCATAAAATAAAATGACTAGGAATACAAAAAAATATTAAAATGTAACTATCAAGATGTTTAAAAACTTGTGTTATAGTAATATATGTTTCTTTGTTAATGCATTACATAAGAAGATCTAGCAGGTGGTCTGACAACTACCATATTTTAGTGTAGTGAAGAGAGAAAGTTATATTTTAAGATATTTCCAACAGTTATGTGATTTGAAAATATCTATATTAGTACCCAATTCTGATTTGCTGATTACATTCATTATTGAAGGAAATATTAAATTTCAGTCAAAGATTAATAAAAAGAAGGATGTGGTCTTTTGCCCATTCAAGTTCACAAACCTTCTGAATTTTCCTGTGGGCTTCTTGGAAGTTGGTGGATACCAGATTTAAAACCTGAGATAAAGCCAACCCTTCCACTTGTACAAAAATTGGATTGATCCCTTAATCATTATATAGTGTCCTTCCTTGTCTCTTATAACATTCTTTATTTTAAAGTCTATTTTATCTACGAGTATTGCTACTCCAGCTTTCTTTTGATTTCCATTCGCATAGAATATCTTTTTCCATCCCCTCAATTTCAGTCTCTATGTTTCCCTAGGTCAGAAGTGGGTCTCTTGTAGACAGCATATAAACGGGTCTTGGTTTTGTATCCATTCAGTAAGCCTGTGTCTTATGGTTGGAGAATTTAATCCATTTACATTTAAGGTAATTATCGATATGTATGTTCTTATTACCATTTTCTTAATTGTTTTGGTTTTGTTTATGTAGATCCTTTTCTTATCTTGTGTTTCCCACTTGGAGAAGTTCCTTTAGCTTTTGTTGTAGAGCTGGTTTGGTGGTGCTGAATGCTCTTAGCTAGAGCTAATCAATGAATTTGGTAAAGTTGCAGGATATAAAATTTATGTACAGATCTCTCACATTCTTATATGCTAACAATGAAAGATCAGAAAAATAAATTAAGGAAACAATCCCATTCACCATTGCAACAAAAAGAATAAAATACCTAGGAATAAGCCAACCTAAGGAGGTAAAAGACCTATACTCAGAAAACTATAAGACACTGATGAAAGAAATCAAAGATGACACAAACAGATGGAGAGAGATACCATGTTTGTGGATTGGAAGAATCAATATTGTGAAAATCACGATACTACCCAAAGCAACCTACAGATTCAATGCAATCCCTATCAAATTACCAATGGCATTTTTACAGAACTAGAACAAAAACATATTAAAATTTGTATGGAGGCACAAAAGACCCCAAATAGCTAAAGCAATCTTGAGGGAAAAAAAATGGAGCTGGAAGAATCAGACTCCCTGACTTCAGACTATACTACAAAGCTACAGTAATCAAGACAATATGGTACTGCCACAAAAACAGAAATATAGATCAATGAAACAAAATAGAAAGCCCAGAGATAAACCTACACACCTATGGTCAACTAACAAAGGAGGCAAGGATATGCAATGGAGAAAAGACAATCTCTTCAATAAGTGGTGCTGGGAAAATTGGACAGCTACATGGAGAAGAATGAAATTAGAACACTCCCTAACATCATACACAAAAATAAACTCAAAATGGATTAAAGAGTTAAATGTAAGACCAGACACTATAAAACTCTTAGAGGAAAACATAGGAAGAACACTCTTTGATATAAATCACAGCAAGATTGTTTTTGACCCACCTCCTAGAGTAATGGAAATAAAAACAAAAATAAACAAATGGGACCTAATGAAACTTAGAAGCTTTTGCACAGCAAAGGAAACTATAAACAAGACAAAAAGACAATCCTCAGAATGGGAGAAAATATTTGCAAATGAATCAATGGATAAAGGATTAATCTCCAAAATATATAAACAGCTCATGCAGCTCAATATTAATAAATAAATAAATAAATAAATGGGCAGAAGACCTAAACAGACATTTCTCCAAAGAAGACATACAGATGGCCAAGGGGCACATGAAAAGCTGCTCAACATCACTAATTATTAGAGAAATGCAAATCAAAACTACAGTTAGGTATCACCTGACACCAGTTAGAATGGACATCATCAGAAAATCTACAAACAACAAATGCTGGAGAGGGTGTGGAGAAAAGGGAACCCTCTTGCACTGTTGCGGGAATGTAAATTGATGCAGTCACTATGGGGAACAGTATGGTGGAGGTTCCTTAAAAAATTAAAAATAGAATTACCATATGACTCAGCAAACCCACTACTGGGCATGTACCCAGAGAAAACCATAATTCAAAAAGACACATGCACCCCAATGTTCATTGCAGCACTATTTACAATAGCCAGTTCATGGAAGCAACCTAAATGCCCATTGACAGATGAATGGATAAAGAAGATGTGGTACATATATACAATGGAATATTACTCAGCCATAAAAAGAACGAAATTGCGTCATTTGTAGAGACGTGGATTGACCTAGGGACTGTCATACAGAGTGAGGTAAGTCAGAAAGAGAAGAGCAAATATCATATATTAATGCATATATGTGGGATCTAGAAAAATGGTACAGATGATCCAGTTTGCAAGGCAGAAATAGAGACACAGATGTAGAGAACAAACATATGGACACCAAGTGGGGGAAACAGGGATGGGAGGTGGTGGTGGTGGTGGTATGAATTGGGAGATTGGGATTGACATACATACATTAATATGTATAAAACAGGTAACTAATAAGAACCTGCTGTATAAAAAAAATAAAATTCAAACAAAATATTGGCCATATGCTGGGACAAAAAGCAAATTTCAAGTGATTAAAATCTGACCTCAGTGAAATTAAACTAGAAATCAGTAAGATAACCAGATAATATCTCTCTATTTAAAAATTAAGAAATACTAAATATGTCAAATAACAAATTAAAATAAAAATTAGAAAAGTTTTTTATTTGAATCATAATAAAATTATCACAGAAGTTTAAGCATCAACATTTTTCTGGTACAGATTTTTTTAAAGTTGAAGGAAATTTACAGCCATTAAAATTAAATGCATAAATTTGAAAAGAAGTGTTGAAAATTAATGAATTAAGCATCCATTTCAAGAAATAAGAAAAAGAAAAGAAACCCAAAGAAAATGAAAAAAAGGTAAGAGTAGAAATCATTAGAGAAATGCAGATCAAAACTACAATGAGGTATCACCTCACCTCAGTCAGAATGGCCATCATCAAAAAATCTACAAACAGTTAATCCTGGAGAGAGTGTGGAGAAAAGGGAACACCCTTGCACTGTGGGTGGGAATGTAAATTGATACAGCCGCTATGGAGAACAGTATGGAGGTTCCTTAAAAAACTACAAATAGAACTACCATATGAGCCAGCAATCCCACTACTGGGCATATACCCTGAGAAAGCCATAATTCAAAAAGAGTCATTCATGTACCACAATGTTCACTGCAGCTCTATTTACAATAGCCAGGACATGGAAGCAACCTAAGTGTCCATTAACAGATGAGTGGGTAAAGAAGATGTGGTACATATATACAATGGAATATTACTCAGACATAAAAAGAAATGAAATTGAGTTACTTGTAGTGAGGTAGATGGACCTAGAGTCTGTCATACAGAGTGAAGTAAGTCAGGAAGAGAAAAACAAATGCCGTATGCTAACACATATATATGGAATCTTAAAAAGAAAAAAGGTTCTGAAGAACGTAGGGGCAGGACAGGAATAAAGATGCAGACGTAGAGAATGGAGTTGAGGACACGGGGAGGGGGAAGGGTAAGCTGGGACAAAGTCAGAGAGTGGCATGGACATATATTCACTACCAAATGTAAAATAGCTAGCTAGTGGGAAGCAGCCACATAGCACAGGGAGATCAGCTCGGTGGTTTGTGACCACCTAGAGGGGTGGGATAGGGAGGGCGGGAAGGAGACGCAAGAGGGAAGAGATATGGGAACATATGTATATGTATAGCTGATTCACTTTGTTATAAAGCAGAAACTAACACACCATTGTAAAACAATTATACTCCAATAAAGATGTTAAAAAAAATAGTATTTTAATAAAAGACAGTATCTATCAGCAGTTGCAATGTGCCAGGTTCCAGGCTAAGCACTTTACTTACACTATCTTAGCCATCCTGCTCTGTACAACCTTATTTCCCACTACTCTCCTAAATAAATCCTGCATTAAACCTATCTCCTCCCTCTACGCCAAATACGCTACACTTATTAATGCTTTATTCATTCACTAAATAAATACTTATGGAACATCTGTTATATATTATGTACCATGAAATGCAACCACTGACTTCCAGTGAGAGAGACAAACAGAAAGAGCCATGCATAATGATGAGAACTCTGACAGAGACGAGTACTGCAAGTACAAGCAAACATCTAGCCCAGCTTTGAGAAAGTTTCCCAGAAGAATTATCATCAGAACTGAATAAAGATGAGCGAGTGAGCAAGGGGGGATAACTGCAAACATTGTTCCAGACAAAGGCTATGTGCAAAGAAGTGAGAAAGACCATGTAGGATTGGGTACCAGCAAGTTGATCATATGGCAGTACTATACCCTAAGGAGGCAAGTGCAGAGCAATAAACTTGGACAGATAGGCTGAAGGGGAATTTTGCTGGTCCTAGCATACATTCCTATGGAATTTGGATTTTATCCTATAGTATAGACCAGAGATTGGCAAACCTATTCTGTAAAGGATAAGAGAGTAAAAATTTTATGCTTTGTGGGCTATGTGGTCTCTGTCACAACCATGTAATACTGCCATTGCAGTGCACAAGCAGTCACAGACAATGGGTAAACAAATGAATGTGCTTGTGTTCCAATAAAACTGTGTTTAAAAACTGGTAGTGGGCTAGATTTAGTCCATGGACTATAGTTTGCCCTACCTGCACTCCCAGTATAGATTCTTATTTCTCAAAGTTTTATCTGAGGTCCAGCAGTAGCAGCTGAACATTTGTTAGAAATGCAGAATCTCAGACATCACTGCAGGCCCACTGAATCTGAATCATTTAACAGTTTAATTGTGTGCACATTCAAGTTTAAGAAGCACAACTGGAAAACACTGAAAAATATTAAGCATGAGAATGACATAACAGGCTTTGTTCCAGTTACAATGTGACTCTTTCTGAATATCCCCATCCAATATTTTTCATACGTGTAAACCTTCAACATTGTTCAAGCCCCAGCTTGAGTCTACCTCACCCATGGAACCATATGCCACCAACCTGAAGTGATAATTTTCTCCTCTGATATCTTAAGCACAAAAGCATGTTTTATCATTTAATTGTTTCTGTGACTTTTCATAGGTCATAATATGCCCAAGAATAAGAACTATCCATACATCTTTTGTATTTCCCACGTAACAAACCTAACAATGAAATCTATGGAGGAAGAAATGTATTCCAAAAGAACCTGCCACTTTAGAAGTTGGTGTTGGTAATTTAGACTGGGGCTACAGAGTTCTTAACTGTGGCATTGGTATTGCCTTAGGGAGCATAGTTTCATATCCTACAGAAGCCAGCTTACATTGGGCTGGAAAATTCTCTAAAAGTGTACCTCTAAACCATGAGTACTTTTGGATGCACAAGGGCTGGGTCAGAGGAATTGCACGGCTCAAAAAGAAAAAAAAAAAGCTCATCTAAAGTTTTGGGAGAAAAAACAGTTCTAGGCAAGGGTATCATCTTTGGATAGTTCCTCAACTCTTGAAAGTCTGATCTTCAGAACTATCCATCAATACTTTGTTTCACCATATCCAGAGGCTTCTGCAGTTCCAAGGCTCCAAAAGCATCACTGGGTTAACTCAGGACATTCATGAAATTTGTTATAATCTTGTTACCATCAATTGAAGGTATCTGGCATTCCAGGGTCATCTCATTTTCTCCTAGGATGGGAGGCTACACTGACCCTGAAGACCTTATTCACACAACCTTGGGTCTCTCTGCATAAAAACAAACATGAATTCCTAGTTCTCCAGGGATATCTAGACTGGAATGCTCAAGAGTTAGGGCACTTACTGACTCTGTCTCTGGACAGGCAAGGGTCTGGTATAATTTACCAGAGCCAAGGTTCTAGGTGACAGGACTAGGGACTGAGTAGAACAGTGCTGGTCCACGGGCTGTAGAATATAGAACCAAGGAGGAAAAACTGAAAGAAAGACTGTCTAAGGGTAAAACCAGAATCAGAAAGACTATCTAGTGCAAGTGATCAAGATAGTTAGATAAGAAACTGGAACCATAAAGCAGAGCAAGCATATGACTAATGGAAAGTGGAAGACAGAGCCAGGAGTGATTCCCAGAGGTATGGGATGATAACTACAGGACTTTATGGGGTGTCAGAGACATTTCCTGTGGGAGAAGAAGAAGTTGTTACAAACACTCCACACATTGGAACAATAACATTTTGGTCTAAGTTAAATATATTTCATCTGGTTTTACAGGGCAAAAGATAACATCAGTCTATGTACCCCATAGTTTCCTCTGCATAATGGACATCACAAGAGTTTTTAAAATTTTTCATGGATGGTTTTGGGGAAATTTAGATTCATTAACTTTTAAAAAGAAACAGATTTAAATTCCCTTGCCTGGCCAACTAAGCCCTTGCCCATGCTTATCTAGAATGAGGAGTGGCATTAAAACACAGAGAAATCCCATCAAAATTGAGGCCTGGCAGCCACAGTTCAATTTAATGCCTAAATATTATCAAGTTTTCTTCAAAGAAATGCCATTAGGGAGGCATTAGAAAAGCAATGGGTTAGCATTTCAGAAATTGTCTATGAAAATGGTACCATAAATTATAGTAATGGAATAAAATTAACTTTGATTATTTATAATACACTGGGCCTCAGCATTCTATACAGATGATTGCATTGTTTCCTCACAAAATTCTTTTAAGTGCCAATGTATTTCCCATCTTATAGGTGAGGCACCAAGAGGCAGGTTCACACATAGCCAATCTGACCCTCTGATTTTAGCCACCACATGGATGGCAACCCACCATGCTGTGTGCTCAGCAATCTATAGAATCCTGGCTTCTGAAGTGATCACTGTCTAATGTAAAAGAACATTATCATCAATGCAAAAGATAGTTTCAGTTATTCCTGTTTTATGAATGGTTTTACTAAAATACTTTTAATTACATTTACAAACTTTTCAAATATCAGTAACAGCTTTTCTCTCACAAATTCAGCCTCAGTGCTGAAAGTTATGGTGTTTTGTTTTGTTTTTATAATGTATATAAGCCTAAATGTTTCTCCAAATATAGTATTTCCATCAATCATCTTTCCTGTAAAAAGGAAACTAAAAGATCCCAGTAACACTGAATTTCATTAGCATGCAGTGATTTACAGAACATTTCAGCATTTTAGCACACACAGTTTCTATGAATGTTTCAGACTGGAATATAACAAAACCGCAATGAAAAATAAAGATGAGTGTACTGAAAATATAGCAATTAATTGATTTAAACATGGTAAATAATAACAAAAGATCTTTTTGAACAGAATAAGAATTTTTTTATGTCTACTTCATGAAATCTATAAGGAAAATGGTTGAGTAAAATATATTATTCATTAAAGACAGGAGTATTTTTTAAGAGTATATGTATGTTTACTATTATTTAAGTTATCCATAAGAAACATGGGAACTATGACATTCTGTACACTTATTCTTATTTACAGATCTTGTTCAGAATAAAAGAAAAAAAATACTTTAAAACAGCTCATTTTCTTATTCCTTTCAAACGCTCTTTATTTTTATAATCCATCTTTTATAAACTGTTTTGTTATTTCCATAAACTCTGAATGTAAGAGATATACAGATCATTTAATAAGAATTTTGACTATAAATATGTGTACAAAGTACCTGGAGTATCTTAACAAGTTTTCAAGATGAATAAACTAAATTATTTAGTACTAATTATGTGATAATTACACTATTTGTCCTTTTATATACATTATCAAAGAAGCTGTGGGATGTATTTTGCTATCTCCAGATGAGAAAGCTAAGTGACCCACCCAAAGTCACACAACTAGTAAATAAAAACTCAAATTAGGGCTTCCCTGGTGGTGCAGTGGTTGAGGGTCCACCTGCCGATGCAGGGGACACGGGTTCGTGCCCCGGTCCAGGAGGATACCACATGCCGCGGAGCAGCTGGGCCCGTTAGTCATGGTCGCTCAGCCTGCGCATCCGGAGCCCGTGCTCCACAACGGGAGAGGCCACAGCGGGAGAGGCCACAACAGTGAGAGGCCCGTGTACCGCAAAAACAAACAAACAAAAAACTCAAATTACCATTTGATTCTTTTTTTTTAATATTTTTTTTTAATTTATTTTTGGCTGTGTTGGGTCTTAATTGTGGCACGTAGGATCTTCGTTGAGGCATGTGGGATCTTTTGTTGTGGCTCTCGGGCTTCTCTGTAGTTGTGGCACGAGGATTTTCTCTTCTCTAGTTGTAGCGCACGGGCTCCAGGGCATGTGGGCTCTGTAGTTGTGGCAGGCAGGTTTAGTTGCCCTGAGGCATATGGGATCTTAGTTCCCTGACCAGAGATCGAACCCACAGCCCCTGCATTGGAAGGCGGATTCTTTACCCCTGGACCACCAGGGAAGTCCCCACCATTTGATTCTTCATATCCCAAATATTTCTGCATTCTGACTGACATCAAAAAGAAATCTTTGTATCAAATAGGTCTACAAGAATCTGGAGTAAAATGAGAATAAGGTCAGAATAAATGACAATGATTCTAACGACATTGATGCTATTTAAAAGCTTACTATGTACCTGACATTATGTTAAGTATTTTATATGTATCATTTCATTTAGTCTTAAGAATATCATGAAATAAGTCGTTTTACTACCTCTGTCTTATAAATAGATAGAAAAAAGTTTAGAAACTCGTCTCATTTCAAAGTTAAATATCTTAATCTCCCCAGGATTAGACATGAAAACGTATAGAAAAATTTGTCAAATTTAACTTTAATGCATTGTAAGCCTATTAAAATTATGGTTATGAAGCCTATATAATAATGGAAAATGCTTGTGATATGATAGAGTTGAAAGGAGGGTATACATATTTAAATATACTACATTATTACAACTATATAAAAACAAGCTTAATGGAAGACTAGAAGACTAGAAGAAGAAATATAAGTGAAAGGTAGAATTCTAAAATGATCTCCAATGATGTAAACAAATGGTACAAATGAGCATATTTAGAAAACAGAAGTTGAGTCACAGATGTAGAAAACAAAGTTGTGGTTACCAGGGGGAAGCGGCAGGTGAGGGATAAATTGGGAGATTGGGATTGACATATACACACTACTATATATAGAATAGGTAATTAATAAAAACCTACTGACTAGCACAGGGAACTCTATTCAATACTCTCTAATGACCTATATGGGAATAGAATCTTAAAAAGAGTGAATTTGTGTGTATGTATAATGGACTCACTTTGGTGTACAGCAGAAACTAACACAACATTGAAAATCAACTATACTTCAATTTAAAAACTTAATTAAAAAAATTTAAAATGCAGGTGCAAGATGATTATGTTGCAGAGATCTCCCATACAATACCATGCTTATGGTTAACACTGTACTGTACACTTAAATTTTTTTAAGAAAGTCGATCTCATGTAAAGTGTTCTTACCACAATAGAAAGTAAAAATAATATAAAATAAAATGATCTCCAATGACCCATGCCCTTGGTGAAAACTGTGAATATGATAGAATTTCACTCCTATGATTATATTATGTTATTTTTAAAATTTTTATTGGAGTATAGTTATTTACAATGCTGTGTTTCTGCTGTACAGCAAAGTGAATCAGATATATATATATATATATATATATATATATACACATATACTTGTGTGCGTGTGTACGTATGTGTGTGTATGTGTGTGTATATATATCCACTCTTTTATAGATTCTTTTCCCATATATGTCATTACACAGTACTGAGTAGAGTTCCCTGTGATATGGCAAAAGAATTTTTGCAGATATAATTAGGGTTCCTAACCAGTTGAGTTCATCAAAAGGAAGACTATTCTAATTAATTCGAATTAGATGAGTTTTTAAAAGGAGGTCTAGAGATTGAAGAGATGCTCCTGATGTCCTGGAAGAAAGCAAAAATCTGTGAACTGCCTGTGGAAGCCACATGGCAGGGAACTGTGGGCAGCCTCCAGCAGCTGAGAATGGTCCCTGGATGACAGCTATTAAGAAGATGGGGATCTTCATCAGATAACCACAGTGACCTGAATTCTGACAACAACCTTAAAGAGCTTGGAAGAAGACCTCGAGCCCAAGATGAGAACTGCAGCCGTGGACAAAACCTTGATTGTAGCCTTCTGAGACATGAACAGAGGTGCAACTAAGTTGCACCCAGACCCCAAACTGTGCTTCAGTTTTCTCATCTATAAAATAGGGTTCAGGGCTTCCCTGGAGGCACAGTGGTTGATAGTCCGCCTGCTGATGCAGGGGACAGGGGTTCGTACCCTGGTCCGGGAAGATCCCATGTGCCGCGGAGCGGCTGGGCCCATGAGCCATGGCTGCTGAGCCTGCTCGTCCGGAGCCTGTGCTCCGCAACGGGAGAGGCCACAACAGTGAGAGGCCCACGTACCGCAAAAAAAAGAAAAAAAAATAGGGTTCAAAAGAGTGTCTATCTCATAATGTTGTTTCAAGGATTAACGAGTTGATTCCTGCTGACTGCTTGAAACAATAAGTTTTAATTACCTATTGTTATATAAAAAATTACCCCAAAGATTAGCATCTTAATTAAACAAATATTTATTATTTCGTGATTTCTGAGTCAGACATCCAGATGCAGTTATCTGTGTCTTCTAGCTCAGGGTTTCTTCACAGACTGCAAGCAAGGTGTTGGCCAGGTCTGCAGTCAAGGCTTGACTAGGGAAGAATCAGCTGTCAAGTTCATTCATGTCGTTGTCAACAAGATTCTCAGATTGTTGAACTGAAGACCTCAGTTTAATGCTGGCTGTTGAAAGGAAGTTGCCCCTAGTTCCTTATCACATGGGACTCTCCACAGAATAGCTCGCAACACAGCAGCTTGCTTCATCAGAGAGAGCAAGTGAGAGAGTGTGAGCAAGATGGAAGTCATGTTCTCTTTGTAACCTCATCTCAGAAGTGAAAGCCAATCACATTTGCTGGATTCCATTTGTTAGAAGTAGATTACTAAATCCAACCCATAGTCAAAGGGAGGGATTACACAAGGGCATGAATACCAGGAGGCAAGAATCATTAAAAGCCATTTTAGAAGGTTTCCTACCCCCAGATGCTTGAAACAATAGCTCTCAATGAATGTTAGCCACTATTGCTATAATTAAGTGCTTTTAAAAATAAGCTAAACACATTGGGCTTCCCTGGTGGCACAGCGATCGAGAGTCCGCCTGCCGATGCAGGGGGGGCGGGTTCGTGCCCCGGTCTGGGAGGATCCCACGTGCTGCGGGGCGGCTGGGCCCGTGAGCCATGGCCGCTGGGCCTGTGCGTCCGGAGCCTGTGCTCCGCAATGGGAGAGGCCACAACAGTGAGAGGCCCACATACCGCAAAAAAAAAAAAAAAGCTAAACACACAAAAAATAATAATAGCAAGATGACTTTTTGGTAGGCTTAAGAAACCAGTTTAACGAATTTTTATTGAGTGCTATGTGCCAGACACTATCCTGTAAAGTAAGAATACAAAGATAAATGAAGCATGGTTACTTACCTTTTAAGGAGTTGATGGTCTAGTGGGGGAGAAAAATCCCCAAAAATGTCATGTCATTTGCTGTGATGGAAGTAGGTATACATTTTAGTGGGGCTACAAAGAAAAGAGTGAATGGTCATCTTAAAAATTGAGGTGATGCTTGAGCTAAGTTCTGAACAATTGATAGGTGTTCACAAGATTGGAAAAAGAGCATTCTATGGAGAGAGAAAGCTGTGGATAAAGATAAGAACAGGCAAAAGAGCATGACATATTTGGGGAACTACTGGTTGACCAATATGGCTGAAGAGTAACAATACATAAGTCTTCAAAGAAAGTATAGATTTCTGGATGTGAAATAATTATGGTTTAACTTGTCACGTGAATATGAAGACTTGGAGGTAGGACATCTAGGTGTAGAAAGGCAAGTCACATAACAGGTTTCTAACTGAAGGGGGATTTTTGAGTTGGAGAAGTAGACTTCAGAATCTTCAGCAATCAGATTGTTAATTGAAATTCTGGGATAAGGTTAAGTCTCCTGGTGCAAGTGTATAGAATAATTAAGGAATGGGCTTGTATTAGGAACTTTAGGAAAACAATATTTAAGGGGCAAGATAAAAACATAAGAAAAAGAAGGAATAGTCAAAAGGGTAGGAGTACAATCAGGAAAGCATGATGTCTTAGAAGCTGAGGGAGTAACGATGTTCAAGAAATAGGGAGTGGTCCACAATGCCAAAAGACAAGGAGAGATCAAGTAAAAGTGACCAAGTGAAATGTAGATGGTCAAAAGGAATCTGATTTAGTAGGCAGGAAGGAAAGTGTCAATTATCAATTCATACTGCAATTGTTATGTCCATCAGCCTTCTATGAACAGTATTATTACCCTTAGTTTCCATATGTACACACTGAACTAGTAACTTGCCAAATATCACACAGCTAGTGGATGGTGGAGCCAATATTTGATCCCACAGGTTTCAGACCCCAAAACTCACTCTCTAACCCTGAACGTAAACTAAAGTTTGGGTAACGCTGGTATAGTGGGTTAAATGTTGCCTTCTCAAATGATACATCTACATTCTAACCTTTGGAATCTGTGAATGTGACCTTATTTGGAAAAAAGGTCTTTGTGGATGTAATTAAGTAAAGGATCTGGAGATGAGATGTTCCTGTATTATCCAGGTGGGCTTTAAATCCAATTAAAGCCATTTTTATAGGAAATAAACAAAAGAGAGACACACAAGGAGCAGAGGAGAAGGCCATGTAAAGACAGTGGCTGAAATTAGAGTGATGCAGCCACAAGGTAGGGATGCCTGGGGCCACACGAATCTGGAGGAGCCGAGGAAGGATTCTCCCCTAGAGCACTCAGGAGGAGTCTACATTATATTTCATATTTCTAGCCTCCAGAACCATGAGAATAAATTTCTGTTGTTTTAAACCACTAGGATTGTGGTCATTTGTTATGGCAGCCTTAGGAAACTACAGTTGACCTTTGAACAATGCAGGTGTTAGGAGGCGCTGCCACCTTACTTAGCTGAAAATCCAAGTATAACTTTACAGTCTGCCCTCCATACCACAGTTCTGCATCCCTGGAATCAACCAACCACGGGTTGTGCAGTGCTATAGTATTTACTGAAAAAAATCTACGTATAAGTGGATCTGTACAGTTCAAACCCATGTTGTTCAAGGGTCAACTGGAATACAGTTGGTTTCTTAGTCAGCTTAGGCTGCTATAACAAAATACCATAAACTGGGTACCTTACCAACAACAGGAACTCATTTTCTCACAATTCTGGAAGGTAGAAGTCTAAGATCATGGTACCAACATGATCAGGTTCTGGTGAAGACCCTCTTCCAAGGTCTCTCTTTTTTTTCTGAAATAAATTTATTTATTAATTTTTGGCTGCGTTGAATCTTCATGGCTGCACATGGGCCTTCTCTAGTTGCAGCAAGCAGGGGCTACTCTTCATTGTGGTGCACGGGCTTCTCGTTGCAGTGGCTTCTCTTGTTGCAGTGCACAGGCTCAAGGCACGTGGGCTTCAGTAGTTGTGGCTTGCGGGCTTCAGTAGTTGCGTCACGCAGGCTCAGTAGTTGTGGCTCATGGGCTCTAGAGCTCAGGCTCAATAGTTATGGCACACGGGCTTAGTTGCTCCGCAGCATGTGGGATCTTCCCGGACCAGTGCTTGAACCTGTGTCCCCTGCATTGGCAGACAGATTCTCAACCATTGTGCTACCAGGGAAGACCTCAGGGTCTCTTTTATAAGGGCGCTAATCTCATTCATGATGGTTCTACCCTCATGACCTTATCACTTTCCAAAGGCCCCACTTCCTGATACCATCACACTTGGGGTAGAGTTTCAACATATGTATTTTGGGAAGATACAAACATACAGTATATAATAATTGGTAATGGTGGGGGGTTTTTTCTTTTGTTTTGGGGGGCTTTGTGGGTGGGGAAGGGGTTGGCCACATTTTAGAAGAAAGAATCATTCCAAGGAAAAAGGAATTAGATGAATCAAATGAGCGATTTTCAAATTAAAAACTTTTTGATTATTGCTATATAAAGGACCATTACTATGTACATTTTTTAGAAGATCAAAGCTGTCTTATCATTTGAATTTAATATCATTGGTATAGCAAAACCTCATAATAAACCATCAAAACAATGGCTTTCAGTTAAAGCTTTTGTTTGCAATTAATAACAAATGCTTTAAAACACATATTTTCCTTTAATATTTTAGTACTTTACGGCAGTAATCAACTGTCTTTTTAAGTCATAGTTAACAAATTTTTTCCAGAAAATTCATTTATTCAACAACATTGAGATATTATAACATCATGTAAAGCTGTCTTTAGCTTTACTATTAGAAAGAATGTTGCTGATCCAAAGTAAGAAGTAGTAAGTGGTGATCCCTAACCAATATTTTCCCAGTGAGTCAAATTTAAGATTTCTAGCATATAAAGGGGAAATTTTCCATTTTTTAATTTTTCAAGTTTATTGTAACTTCTTTTTCTGTGTCAATATGTTTTCATTGGTGGATCACCAAAGATAATACATACTCTTCTCCAAAGGTAATTTAGAGACCTCACATTACTCTTTCACCAGATTTATAAAGGATAAATGATTTTTATACATGGCTTCATTCCTTTTTACTATTTGACACTGTGGCAGATCCTGATTTTAAACACCATAACTCACTCAACATAATTATGCCCTATTTTATAGCTTGCTGTATTATATTTGAAAAGCACGTTATTCATTGTGGTCTGAAAACATTCATAGGATAAGTGTGAATGTATTAATTTAGTTAATGTTTCAAGCAAAGTGCAGATAATATTAAAATAGGTGTTTTCTTTGACTGCTAGCAACACACACATTAGAGCAAAAAAAAGAAATTATTTATTTTGAAGGCTAGTCATGTTATACTAGTATCTAACAAGTAGTGAGATAAATATCAGAAACTAGATTTTATTTTTTTTAACTTTTTATTTTATATTGGAGTATAGGTGATTAACAATGTTGTGTTAGTTTCAGGTGTACAGCAAAGTGATTCAGTTATACATATACATGTATCTATTCTTTTTCAAATTCTTTTCCCATTTAGGTGGTTACATAATATTGAGCAGAGTTTCCTGTGCTATACAGTAGGTCCTTGTTGGTTATCCATTTTAAATATAGCAGTGTGTAGATGTGAATCCCAAACTCCCTAACTATCCCTCCCCCTCCCACCCTTCCTCCCCGGTAACCATAAGTTCATTCTCTAAGTCTGTGAGTCTAGATTTTATTTTAATGCACCATAAAGTAGAAAGGAAAAGGAGATGGGGTTAGTTAATTAAAAATAAGTAAATTTTTACCCTCTTAAGGCAATTTCCAGGTCGTGTGGTGTTAATGGAAAGACCATGAACCTTCTACTCAAAGAGATATGATTTTTAATTTCTGTTCCACTACTGATTAGTTAAGTGATACAGCACATAGTAATTAATCTCTCTGAGACTTTATTCTTACCTGCAATGGGAGAGTACCTACTAACTTCTGGGCCTCTGTGAAAATTAAATACAGTAAGTAAGTAGGGCAGTTAATACTGACTGACAGATAATAAATAATCATTACATGATTGATGTTGTTGTTGAATCTACCTTTAGAATTTGAAGCATTCTCAGGACACTTCCATGATTTGTGAGTCTTCTTAGCTATGATATCATTCCTTTTCTCAACATCTCTTCTCAGATTCTTCTACCATTTGTTTGTAAATTTACCTTATTGCTTATAAATTCTATTACAGAGAATTAATCACAAATTTGAGATGTCTTATACAGCTGACTATATCATTATCATGTGGCTTCTTAATATTTTTAGGCAACCAAGCTCACTTAAGAGATATGGAATCCACAATAAATGAAGAATAATATACAGTTGACCCTTGAATAATGCAGGGGTAAGGGGCACTAACCCCGGCACAGTTGAAAATTTGTGCATGACTTTTGACTCCCCAAAAACTTAACTGCTAATAGCCTACTGTTGACTGGAAGCCTTACCGATAATATGAATCATCAATTAACACATATTTTGTGTGTTATATGTATTATATACTGTATTCTTACAATAAAGCAAGCTAGAGAAAAGAAATGTTATTAAGAAAATCATGAGGAAGAGAAAATATTTACATTTACAGCACTGTACTGTAATTATGGATACCATAAATTTGTCATCTGTTTATAAGATATCATCTGTCTGTCAGTACCTACATCAATATTGTCTTATAGAATACAAAGCACTATAGATATTAGATGTATTACTAACACTAGACATTAGAAATGAAAAGATGGTTTGATAAAGAAATTCATATTTACAGATAAAACAAGTCATGCATTGATAATGAAGAAGCAGCAGTATGATGGCTTTATGGTAGCCTAGTATAACTGATCAGATAGCCTCATGGTAGCCTAGCTTACACACTAAGGGATGAATTGTTATAATATTACAGTCATATTCATAACACAATATTGGAAAGATTGTTGCTTTTTTTAAAAAACCACTTACCACTGATGATAGGCTAATACGTAGTTTCTCCAATTATGAGAGAGAGGGGCATACTGTACAGTAATGTAATTCTTTGAAAGCAAATTATAAAACAGTAAGGAAACCTACACATTATTAAGTGTATACTAAATATCACTCGCCGTATGCTTATGTAAGGATAGATTGTCCACCTCAATACAAGTCTTGCACACAGTGTTCTACACAATGAATACTTAGGCATGATGATAGTGACACATAAACATCTCATACAGTTCTTGCCATGTAGTTATTACATTTTCACACTCACACACATACACAACACATAAGTTTATGAACTATACAGCATGATGATTATTTAGTGTGCATTAAGGGGAAGTGAATCATCATAAAGGTCTTCATCCTTGTCGTCTTCACATTGAATAGGCTGAGGGAGAAGAGGAAGAGGAGGGGTTGGTCTTACTGCCTCCAGGGTAGCAGAAGCAGAAGACGGAGAGGAAGTGGAAGGGAAGGCAGAAGAGGCAGGTACACTCAGTGTAACTTTATGGAAATACATCATAATTTCCATCTGAATTTTTGCTTTTTAATTTCTCTAAAAATGTTTCTACATGGTACCAATTCTTCTTCCACCATTTCCTTTGGTTTCAATGCCCATATCATAGAAGGGTCCCTGTCATAAAAGAAGTCAAAAACAGTCTTGAATAATCAAAACCCTTCTGCCAGATTGTCTAACATCAATTTTTTTTCTGGCACTGCTTCTTCTACATCTTCTTTCTTATCATCTGGCACTGGTTCAGAAGCACTCATCTCCATCAAGTGGTCTTCTGTTCATTTCTCTGGTGTGGTATCTATTAGCTCTTGAATTTCTCCAAGAGCCATGTCTTGAAACCTTTCCCCTCATCTTTTTTTTTTTTTACCATATCCATAATCTTTTTCATGATTTCCTTGATTGGCTCTGTCATAAATCCTTTGTGTTTTTTTTTTTTTTTTTTTTTTGCGGTACGCGGGCCTCTCACTGTTGTGGCCTCTCCCGTTGTGGAGCACAGGCTCCAGACGCGCAGGCTCAGCGGCCATGGTTCACAGGCCCAGCCGCTCCGCGGCATGTGGGATCTTCCTGGACCGGGGCACGAACCCCTGTCCCCTGCATCGGCAGGTGGACTCTCAACCACTGCGCCCCCAGGGAAGCCCTGTCATAAATCCTTTGAAGTCATGCACAACATATGGACACAATTTTCTCCAGCAGGAATTTATTGTTTTAGGCTTAATGGCTTTCATGGATTTTTCTATTACAACAATGGCATCTTCAGTGGTGTAATCTTTCCAGACTTTTATGGTATTCTCTCTGTTGAGGTTCTCTTCCATTGCATTGACAATCCCTTCCATAGTGTACCATGTGTAATGAGCCTTAAAGGTCCTTATGACCCCCTGACCTACAGGCTAAATTTAGAGATGTTGTGTTTGGGGACAAGTAGACCACTTTGATGCCTTTGGTCTTGAACTCATGGGGTTCTGGGTGGCCAGGGGCATTGTTCAATATTGAAAGAACTTTAAAACACAGTCCCTTACTGATACGGTACTCTCTGACTTCAGAGACAAAGCATTGATAGAATAAATCCAGAAAAATGGATCTTGTTGTTCAGGCCTTCTTGTTGTAAAATCAAAAGACTGGCAACTGGTATTTGTCTTTTCCCTTCCAGGCTCAGGAGTTTTCAGCTTTATAGATAAAGGTAGTCCTGATCATAAGCCCGACTGCATTTGCATAGGTCAGTAGAGTTAGCCTACCCCTTCCTGCGTTAAATCCTGGTGCTAGCTTTTCTTCCTTAATAATAAATGCATTTTGTGACTTTTTTTCCCAGAATAAGACACTTTTGTCTGCATTAAAAACCTGTTCAGGCAGGTATCCTTTCTCCTCAATAGTTTTCTGAATTGTGTCTGGGAACTCGTCTGCTGCCTCTTGGTCAGCAGAAGCTGCTGCTTCTGCTATCTTGACATTTTTAAAGCCAAACCACTTTCTAAAATTATCAAACCATCCTTTGCTTGCATTAAATTCTCCAGTTTTAGATCCTTCACCTTCCTTTTCTTTTAAATTATCATATAATGACTTCACTTTCTCTCGAATTATATTAGAGTCTACAGGTATGACTTTCTTATAGCAATCCTGCACCCACATAAAAGCTGCATTTTCAATAAGAGGTAAAAAGGTATTTCATGAAAAGTGCAAGGTTTTCATGCCTGCTGTCCTAGCTGCAGTGACAGTTTCATGAATTTCCTTTTTTTTTTAAACGTGTCCTTATGCTGGATTCGTTTATCTTGGAATGGTGGGCAACCACCATTTCAGACCTCAATCTGCAGTACCTGTCAAACAACTGAACTTTTTTTCTTGTCATGTCATGACTTTGCTTCTTGGGAGCACTTGCAGCATCACTAGAGGCACTTCGTATGGGTAACATGATGTTATTTAAAGTTATGGTATTGTACTAAACACAATGAAAAATACACAAGAACCTCGAGAGTTCACTGCAATATGAAATTTCCTGGAGAGGTGAACTGCTCATGTGGAGACGATTAGCGTCACAAAGTGTTTTAAGCAAGTACTTGCAACACTTGTACTCTCTGCAATAGCAACAGGAGGTGGCTACAGAATTATTACAGTAGGACAGTGTGTACTACAGTTTTATGCAGCTGCGATTTAATACTGAATCTTTATGTTTGTTTACATTTCTCTCAACTGTATGGTCTGTGTACATAAGTTTTGATAAATTTTAACATTTTATTATAGAGTTGTTTATATTTTATGGTGGTAAATGGTAGAATAGTATCTACATAGATTTCATGCATTCATATCATATCTTTTTCTTAATTTTTTCAGCATTTCAAGGCTACACGGTTTATCTGAGAGTATTTTCAAACTGTCACAAGTCTCCAGAATTTTTTCCGATATATTTATTGAAAAAAATCCACATATAAGTAGACCCACACAGTTCAAACCCATGTTGTTCAAGGGTCAGCCATACTTAGGAAATGATTCCTCAGATGCATCTGAAGTGAGGCAATGATAAATTTTTTGTCAATCCTTGTGTACAGTACACAAATAGTGGAATACAGTGCAAACTCTCAACAGTAGATTTAGTCACATGCAGCACCTCTTATTTAAAAGTGGTAAATAGGGCTTCCCTGGTGGCGCAGTGGTTGAAAGTCCGCCTGCTGATGCAGGGGACATGGGTTCGTGCCCCAGTCCGGGAGGATCCCACATGCCGCGGAGCGGCTGGGCCCATGAGACATGGCCGCTGAGCCTGCGCGTCCAGAGCCTGTGCTCCGCAACGGGAGAGACCACAACAGTGAGAGGCTCACGTACCGCAAAAAAAAAAAAAAAGTGGTAAATAAATCAGAGGTTTTAAAATTTAGGGTATTTCCTTCTTTTTTCTGTGTTAAAAATTACTCTTTAAAAATACCCAATTAAAGGTTTTTAGTCCAAGGTGGTATTTTTCCTTTCTCACACACACACACACACACACACACACACTAACAAAATCATGTGATAATCATCTTTTCAGGTGTACTACCTGTTATTTCATAGTGTTGACCAAAGTTCAAACTCCTCTGTAAGAATAAGAGAGAACAGAAGTCTATCTAGGCTGGGGTTCTGGGAGATCAGCTTAAATGAGGAGTAAGGTAGGGCCAAGCCTACCTTGTGCAGGAACGATCCTAGGCAGAAGTGGAGGCAGGCTTCCATGGAGGAGGGCAGCTCAAGAGCCAAATAAACTATCCTCACAGACAATCAATCCCAAAGGGACCAAGCACAGAGATGAAAATGGTTACAAGGCATTAGGTCTGTAAATAGAGGTAAATATATGAAGAAGACAGATAAGAAGATGAGCCTGATAAAGACCCAGTAGGTAGAACCATGGACAATTTTTTCAGTTGTCCATGGTCTTATCCATGGGCATGAATGGAGCCCTTAAAGGTGTCAAATCAGTCCAAAGAATACAACCAGGAGATACTATCATTCCCTCAATAGCTGACTTTGGCAAGTGTTGGTTTAAAAGAGAGCCTTCAGTTCTACCTTCATCAAATGTTCTTTGAGCACTTGTATGGCAGGATGATCTATTAAATGACTTTCCTTAGTCACTTCAAGCTGACAATAAAACTTACCTTTACTAAAAAACAATTCATTGCCAGACCCAGGGTGAAAACATATAAGATGAGTCTAGAATATTATTTCTTGCCATACCAATATGCTAGGAAATGATTAGCTACTGGAGTTGTGTCAAAAGGACTTAAGGGCCAACTTTAAGAAGCTCTCACTAGCCAAAGTTGAGAAGATTTGAGTATCAATAAAGAAAACTGCAACTAATAGAAAAAAATTTTTCAATGTATACCCATAAATTCATAATAATATTTTAAAGATAATAATCATTGGTCACCTTAGGAGGATCGTAGGATTTCAATCATTATTTTGAAAACTGGTAACAAAGGAAAAGAATCAAAAATCTGTTATGCTGTTAAAACATACTGTACCTCAGGATAACTCAATAGCTGATGAGGGAGCTAACAAATGAAAATGAGTTGACAGAATTTCTTAGCCTCTAATGCATTAATGGATCTGGGGAATGATCATCAGTGGCTCGCGACATTACCAAAAGGGAGGCCACCCGACATTATATGTCTCCTGATGGAAGTATACATCAACTATGCAGTATTTTTCAAAAAAAAAGTGAACCTGAGTCTTATCAAACCTCTAAATCTAACTTCCAGTTCACAGAGGACAGAGGAACCTTGCAAATTGACAGCATAGGAAACAGTCTGATCTACAAAATCCAGACTGGAAAAACAATGCATTTCTTCAACAAACACATTTCAAGAAAAGAACAAGAGATTGAAGGAGAACCTATAGTTGAAGAGATACTTAAGAGACAGCAACTAAACTAAATGCTAATCTTATTTGGGGCTGGGGGAGAGAGAGAGAGCAAATTGGGCAAGTGGAAAAACATAAGTCCAGTCTATAAACTCGATGTGATAGGACTTTTTGCAAATATTTTTAGGCGTGATAATGATATTAAGGTTATGTTTAAAAGAGCAATATTTATCTTTGAGATATACATACTAAAGTATTTACAGATGGAAAGACATGATATTTGGAATTTCTTTCAAAATAATCCGGAAAGAACTGGTGGAACGTAGATCAAAGAAATTTGACCATGAGTTTGTTGAAGGTGGATAATGGGATTCCTTATTCTATTTTCTCTACTTTTAACATATAAAAATTTCCATAAAATTAAAAAAAAACTATTGACCTTGATGACATCCTTTTTGGATGAATTTTTGTGGTTAGGATCACAATTCTAAACATGTTAAAAGTTATCAAAAAGAAAGAACGTTGCTATAACCCCTGCCTTACAGTTTTGATATGAAGTCACAGATAACACACAAAAAGTTCCTAGCCATTGTCTTGCAAATCAAAGTTGTCCAATAAATAATGGTTACTATTATTATATGTTTGACCATTGTAGCATCCAAAGTGCGTGCTGCTGAAAAGACAAAGTAGAATCTTCCTGGGTATGTGGTAAATTGAGATTATGCCAGAAGCATCATCACTGCACAAAATAGAGGAGAAATAATTACCCAAAACAAAAGAGAAAATTGGTATGTTTCACCACAGGTAAAAGAACAGAGGCTGGGTAGCAAAAAAAAACGAAACAAACATCCACCATATGGAGAAAACAGGAAACTTCTGCTTTAAGCCTAGTACTTGGCTTTATATAAACTAAGGATTCAGTACTGATAGGGTAATACCGGTAACATTTAAGTTACATCCTAAATCCAAACTAAATTTTTATGAAAAGATTTAGAGTATATGTTATAGTGATTAATTTTAGTCAGATCGCACAATAATTAATAATTAGTTTTAAGTAGAGTTCTTAAAAATATACATTATTATCTTCTAATGTCAATTTGAGAATCTATCAATATCTCACAATTTATATAAACTGAGTAAAATTTCACCATCAAAGTTATAGGATAAGTTTTTGAATGATATGCCTAAAATCATAAATACATTTTTGAAAGACCACAATTTACTCTGCCATGCACATATAAAAGTGTCTGACTACAATGAAGAAAACCAAAACATAATATTTTAAATTTTGCTCATATAATGGCTTAAAATATTCTGTTCTGGAAAAAATGTTGACTTTTTTACATGGCTAAGATTTCAAAAGCCCTTAATTTCTTTCAGAAGGCAGTCTGTATCAGAAAACAGCACTAAAGTGATAATTACATTGGTAATGATTAAATATATAAATTTCTGTTTAGTTAAGGCCTCACTAAAAAAACTGTTCAAAAGATATAGGAGGAACTTGGGGTAAATTATTTGAAAGATGCAACCCAGTAACTCAGCAGATATTTATGATTCTTCCTTTCTCCAAGAACTGTTCAAAATCCTTCGTATACAATGATGAGTAAGATACCATACCATCCCCTCCTTTAGTGCCCAGTGAAGAAGAGAAGACCTATGTCTAAAGAATGACTGTATGATATAATGAATGCCATGACAGAGGCAAAAACTCAATGCCATGCAAGATGGAAAAGAGGTGCTAAGATTTTCTCAGGGTCCAGGTGTAAGGAAAGTTGAGTAGAATATGAAATAAGTAGTAGCAGCACAGTTGACTGTAAACGAGAGTCATTAGATTACATACTCCAAATTAATAACTCAAATTTGTAGAGTCATGGTCACATGATACACATATTTTTAGAAGGATAACTTTGGCAGCAATGGAAATGGATTGGAGTGGGTGAGGCTGGAAACAAGAACACAGGAAGAAAGATATTTCAAGAGGGTTGAATTAGGACAGAGACAGATGAATGGATGGGAAAGTTGTATGTGAGGCTATTTAGAAGGTAGGATTCAGGAGACGTTGTGAATGAGCAGAAAGAGGGAAAGGGAGTAAGAAAAGCAGTTAGTGGTTCTTAAAGCAGAGTACCTGGAACAGCAGCAGCAGCATCCCCTGGGAAATTTTAAGAAATGTAAATTCTTTGGCCTCACTCCAGACCTTCCAAATAAACTCTGGATATGGAGCCCAACGATCTATGTTTAACAAGCCCTCCAGGCAATTCTGATGCATGCTACAGTTTGAAAAGCACTTGCAGCGGTTGATTCTTAAAATTAGTTGCATTGGGGAATTGCCTGGGGAATTGCCTGGGGAGCTTAGAAAATTCCTACCCCAGAGATTCTGGTTTCATTGGGCCAGACTGTAACCTAGACATCAGGATTTATATTTTTCTTTTTTTTTTTAACTGAAGTATAGTTGATTTACAATGTTGTGTTAATTACTGCTGTACAACAAAGTGATTCAGTTATACATATATATACATTGTTTTTTTTAATATTCTTTTCCATTATGGTTTATTGTAGGATATTGAATATAGTTCCCTGTGCTATACAGTAGGACCTTGTTGTTTATCCATTCTATATATAATAGCTTACATCTGCTAGCCTCAACCTCCCACTCCAGCCCTCTCCCCTCCCCCATCCCGTTGGCAACCACCAGTCTCTTCTCTATGTCCGTGGTCCTGTTTCTGTTTCATAGATAGGTTCATTTGTGTCATATTTCAGATTCCACATATAAGTGATATCATATGGTATTTGTCTTTCTCTTTCTGACTTTCTTCACTTAGTATGATAGTCTCTAGTTTCATCCATGTTGCTGCAAATGGCATTATTTCATTCTTTTTTATGGCTGAGTAGTATTCCATTGTATATATGTACCACATCTTCTTTATCCATTCATCTGTTGATGAACATTTAGGTTGTTTCCATGTCTTGGCTATTGTAAACAGTGCTTCTATGAACATTGGGGTACATGTATCTTTTTGAATTATAGGTTTGTCTGGATACATGCCCAGGAGTGGAATTGCTAGATCATATGGTATCTCTGTTTTTAGTTTTTTGAGGAACCTTCATACTGTTTTCCACAGTGGCTGCACCAACTTACATCCCCACCAACAGTGTAGGAGGGTTACCTTTTCTCCACGTCCTCTCCAGCATTTGTTATTTGTAGACTTTTTAATGGTGGCCATTCTGACTGGTGTGAGGTGGTACCTCATTGTAGTGTTGATTTGCATTTCTCTAATAATTAGTGATCATGAGCATTTTTTCATAGACATCAGGATTTTTTAAAGTTCCCCCAGGTGATTTCAGTGTGTGTCCACTTGTGGTAGACTGCTGGTTCTGATTGGGGAAGCTGAGTGGATAGTGCTGATACTCACCAAGGAAAAGGGGAAGGTTTAAGAGAAAATCTGATACCATTTTCCCAGGCTAACTGTTCTCTATTGAATCCCCAAAGAAGCACACCAGACCTTATTTAACTAGCTTTTCTATAGTTTACTATAGGCAAACAGATGAAAAAGTAACAAAAGTATCAAAACATGAGCACATTATAAGGGCATCGAAACTTTGAAAATTCTCCATAACACCCTTTTAATTCTCTGAATTTTTTAAACTAATCTCCAAAAGCTCTAATGTCCTTCTGCTCTCCTCTTCCTTTTATTACTAAATATGGAATTCATCAATGCTTGCTCTTCATTTAGTCTACACTCAGTCCTTAATGTAGTGGGTCAGCACACAGGCTACCTGTGTTCAAATCTTATCTTTACCACTTGCTAGCTCTGTGGGCTTAGGCAATTTACTGAACTTCTTTGTGCCTCAGTTTCCCTACCTTTAAGTGGGAATAACAATAGGACCTACCTGTTAGGACTGAGTGAGGATTTAAAGCATTAATAATCGTAAAGTTCTTGGAACAGTGCCTGGCACATGGTAAATGCCATGTAAATTTGATTAAATAAAAATTTTTTAAAGTTAGCATGGAACATTTGGTGTATAAATCAAAAGACAATTCAAGGGCTTCCTAGTACAAGGGAAGTAATTTGCACCAGGCGAGCGTCACTTGTGTCTCCAGGAGACACACACAACATTATAACTCCTGTAACTAGACTTCCAAGTCCTTGCAGACAGGTGCCATGGCTTACTCACCTTTGTATTCCCACGTTCTAGCACAATGCCTAGCCCGTGGTAATTAATAAATATTCATTGAATAAATGAACTCATGATGGATTATTCATTTCATTCATTAAGTTTTACTCTGTGTAGAAAATAAGATCTCATATGGTATCTTCCAAGAGGAAATAACCAGTTTGGGGATGATGATTTAAGCCAAAGTGTCCCAAGATGAAGGTAGAAGATAAAGAGAACTGCACTACACATCCTACCTCATTTAGCTCTAGCCAGGAAATCAGGTAGGTCTGGGCCTGCAGAAGGATCTATCAGAGATTCTGGGAGGGGCAGAGGCAGGGAAATGTGGTTGGGACTGACATTTGGAGTGGAGGGGGAAAATAAAAAGACTTAGACAACCAGAAAATCATTGTGAAGCAGTTTTCATTAGCCTAGCAGAAGAATAGGGCAATTTTATAATGTCAGAAATTCAGCCAAAGGAATTAAAGCATTATTTAAGACTTGATAGACTTGGAATCAGGGCCAGCTCTGCCATTAGCAAGCTGCTGACCTTGCATGAGTCACCTAGCCTACCGAGCCTCTCTAAGCCTCAGTTTCCTCCTCTCCAAAATAAGACACTGACTAATGATCCAGAAGGTCCTTTACAGTTCTGTAGGTCTTTGATTCTAACAGCAGACTGAAAATTTAAGCTCTTCCAAGGAAAAACAATATACTTTCTTTTTAATTCATGGAGCTATTGCAGGGACTCTATATCTCCTTTCTGTGTGCAATAATACTATCTACTCTTAAAATTTATTCTGTTTTAGACATTCACTTGTAATGATATGGACTGACACCCAGCTTAGGATAATTAGCAAAAAATAGAGCTTAATGCATTAGACCAAATTTATTTTTAACTTTGAGTCACCCATCACAACTCTGTAACAATATGCTATGAAAATCATAACAGTCTCTAAAGAGTCTTTGTAAAAAATAGCTTGAAAATACTACAATACCTATTTAGTTCTTGAACAATTTATTAGTAAGCTTAAACGGCTGTACCCTTCATCTGAGTTACAGTTGCTCTTTAGGCTTACAAAAACAAAACAAAATAAAGCAAAACAAAACAAACAAACAAAACTGAACCACTAACTCTGAAGTGGGTAGGTAAGAAGAATGAGTCACAATTCTATGACTTTTATGTTTCGATGCAAATTGCACATATCACACCTAGGGATTTGTGTCAAACTCAGGTTTAAATGGTGAAAACTGATTTATCTATTTACTTGGTTCACAAAGGTTTGGAGCCTCTAGGCAATCAATCTAACTGTTTGCAAAAAGACATCAGTTATTTGAGATTTTTACCTCAAAACCTACTGTGCCCCCAATGTGCTATCTCTGATTATTGTTAAATGAAGTCTCAGTTGGCAGAAAAGTTCACCATACTAGGGCTCTTGATAGCTTCAGAGAAATACTTCATTAAATTCTAAAGCACTGAAGCCATACCTCCAAAGCACAAGCAAACCTCCAGAGTTTCCTTCAGAAATTACTCACAGCCCAACTACTATTGGGGCCATAAAAGGCATAGCATCAGAACCACAGAGCTAAGGTAGAAACCAGTTCTTTGCTCTGCTAACTCCATAAGGAATATTTTCTTGTTATCAAGATCTCTAAAGCCCCACAAAATACCATGTTCATGGTCTACATCGACTTCAGATAAACACTACAAACATGAAAGTAGTTCCCAGCAACTGTAATTCAGTTCTTGCTTTGACATATAGCTGGAGTCATTCTCAACGCAACATTTATCACATTGAGTATTTCTAAGCAATCTGGAAGGTTCATGCCACTTATCAATTTATCAATAGTTTTGCCCAGTTTGTACATGATGAGTCTTTTGTGTAGGAGTGAGACATTAAGCTAGTGAGTAAATCTAGCTGAACACACAGCATCTCAAATTCTACAACAGTTTTGTTGTTATCTACTTGCCATCATAAAAAATTGTTCTTTATTAAAAATCTCCTCTGAAGGAGAGTCAGGTGCTCATGATGGTGATTAAAATGCAGAGAATCATAAGCTTCCCAAAGAGAGATACTAACCAGAAAAAAATTCTATGGGGAAAATTACAATATATGCTGTAGTAAATTATTGTCATGTACACACTGACATTTTTGAAGTACAGCTACTGCAAAGGTTAAAGGTCTGTTTTCATATGCAAAAGGCAAATGATAGTGAACACTTGTAACTATTTGTTAAATCAGCTATACTATATTAAGAGTAAAAAAGAACACAATGTAGGTGAAATTGCTTCGTAACCTGTAAATCACTTTACAAAGAAAAAAATTAAGAGCTATGTAGAGAAAAATACTGAGGCACATCATCATTTAAGGGTGCTGGGGTGTAATAAAAGATAAAGAGACCTTTTCTGTAATCCTCTGAGAAAACAAAAACTTCTAGTTATATGTTGCCTCTATGTCATTCATATTTCCACAAGTTCCTAAAAGGGAATTCTGTGTTTGGAAGCGCTACATGAGAAACGAAAAGAGAGAGAAAGACAGAGACAGAGAGAGAAGTAGAGAGAGAGAGAGAGACAGACAGACAAAGTGAGAGGAAGAATCTAAAGGGCTAGAAGTTTCGTATATTGCATGTATTCTATTAATACGGGACAATATGGATGAACCTTAAGGACATTATTATAAGTGAAATAAGCCAGTTAGAGATGGAGCGATTCCTTTTAATTGATTTTGATCATCTTTTGTTTTTCTCGGTTTTCAACTATTGCAAAAATATTCTTTCCTTTTGTTATCACTCCAGAAACCTTGTTCATGGTATTTGTTTTTTTAGCAGAACTTCTTAATTTTGATGTAAAAAGCTGCATCAATATTTTTGCCTTATGATTTGTATGTTTTCAGTTTTAATTAATAAGACCTTCACTTCCCTGTCTTCAGAAGAACTTAATAGTTTGCCTTTTATATTTAGGTCTTTGATCCATCTAAGATCACCTATATATATAAGATCAGGATCAATTCTTATTTTTCTCCATAGAGTTAGGTGATGATCCTTCAGGGGACCACACTTGTGATATAAGTTGTTATATAAATATATAGGCCTGTCTCTGAACTCTCTGTTCTGTTGCATTGGTAGTTTATGCGTATTTTTTTAAAAACATCTTTATTAGAGTATAACTGCTTTACAATGCTGTGTCAGTTTCTGCTTTATAACAAAGTGAATCAGTTATACATATACATATGTCCCCACATCTCTTCCCTCTTGCGTCTCCCTCCCTCCCTCCCACCCTCCCTATCCCACCCCTCTAGGTGGCCACAAAGCACCCAGCTGATCTCCCTGTGCTATGTGGCTGCTTCCCACTAGCTATCTATTTTACGTTTGGTAGTGTATATGTCCATGCCAAGCTGGGACAAAGTTTATATGTTTTTGTACTAATCACACTACCATTAGAGCAATGGCATCATTGTATGAATTACTCCTTTTTTATGACACTGGCTTAGCTCTTCATTGACCTCTATCCTTTCAAATAAATTTACTTTATTGAGTTTTTCAAGAAATTCAATGAGAATTTAATTGGGATTATATTGAATACATAGATAAATTTAGGAAGAATTTATATCATTTTAATACTAAATGTTCTATAAAGAATCATGGAATATCTCTCCATTTATTTAGGTCATCTTCTATGATCTTTTATTAAAGTTTTCAAGTTTTCTCTAAATAGGGCTTGAGTGTCCATGGTTAAATGAATTTCTCAGACATTTCATGATTTTTACTGCTTCAAGGATTTAAATTATGAAAATATATATTTTATTACACTTTCTTTTTTTTAACATCTTTATTGGAGTATAATTGCTTTACAATGGTGCATTAGCTTCTGCTTTATAACAAAGTGAGTCAGCTATACATATACATATATCCCCATATCTCCTCCCTCTTGCGTCTCCCTCCCACCCTCCCTATCCCACCCCTCTAGGTGGTCACAAAGCACTGAGCTGATCTCCCTGTGCTATGCGGCTGCTTCCCACTAGCTAGCTATTTTACATTTGGTAGTGTAAGTAAGTCAATGACACTCTCTCACTTCGTCCCAGCTTACCCTTCCCCCTCCCTGTGTCCTCAAGTCCATTCTCTATGGCTGAGTCTTTATTCCTGTCCTGCCCCTAGGTTCTTTAGAACCATTTTTTTTTTAGATTCCATATATATGTGTTAGCATACAGTATTTGTTTTTCTCTTTCTGACTTACTTCACTCTGTATGACAGTCTCTAGTTCCATCCACCTCACTACAAATAACTCAGTTTCGTTTCTTTTTATGGCTGAGTAATATTCCATTGTATATATGTGCCACATCTTCTTTATCCATTCATCTGTCGACAGACACTTAGGTTGCTTCCATGTCCTAGCTATTGTAAATAGAGCTGCAATGAACATTGTGGTACATGACTCTTATTGAATTATGGTTTTCTCAGGGTATATGCCCAGTAGTGGGATTGCTGGGTCATATGGTAGTTCTATTTTTAGTTTTTTGAGGAACCTCCATACTGCTCTCCATAGTGGCTGTACCAATTCACATTCCCACCAGCAGTGCAAGAGGGTTCCCTTTTCTCCACACCCTCTCCAGCTTATTACCCTTTCTAGTTGGTTGTTGCTCCTATTGATTTTTAAAAATGAATCCTTTGCCCAACAATTGAATTCTGTTTTTAGTTGTAATCATTTTTCTGTGAGTTCTTTTGCTTCCTAGGTTTATGATTATATCATCTGCACATAATAATTTTCTTTCTGAACTTCCACCCCGTCCAATCTCTTGTTTGTATTTTTTCCTCATAGCATTGGCTAGGACCCCCAGTAATATGTTAAATGGTAATGGTAATCATGGACATACTTGTCCTGTTTCTATTGGGAGATAATTATCCATGCATATCTTGCATCTCTGTATGTCTTGCAAGCAGAGACACTGACTGTCTTTTTATATTTTCTTTTTAGTGATATCTGTATCCAAAATAAAAGGCAGACTTGCTTACAGCCTTGGAAGAAAGGGATAGTGTCTCCCTCCAGAGTGAAGGACAGGCATACTTACTGCTCATGATAAACTGTTTGTGTCCCTAAGCTAGTTCAGGGTTTCTCTCCTGACACAACCTCCACTGTGTGTGCAGGTGTCACCTGGCTCTCTGCATGTGACCCTGTGGGAATTTGGGCTTGGGAAACTGGCACAAGAAAATACTGATATTCTACTGCTATTGTTGTGAATGATAAAGTCCTTTGCTTCTGAACCAGGAATCCCCTTATTCTGCCACGAAACTGCAGCAAGTTAACTTACAAGCTTTCAAGTAGGGTAAAATCTACAAGTGTTTGTAATAGCCCCAAACTGACAACAACACAAATGTCCATCTATGATGGAATTGACACATAAATTGTAGGTTATTCATAAATCTGGAATTCTATATACCAAAGAAAAAGAACCACTATATTAAAAAACATGGATGAATCTCACAAACATGACACTGAACAAAGGAAGCTAGACTCACAGCAGCACATACTTTATCTTTCCAAGGAAAATTAGTCTACAATTATAAACTAGAAGTCAGACTCTAGTTACCCTTGGGGTGTATTGTTGGAGGGTGGTTCAGTGGTAACTGGAAGGGACACTTGGGGGCTTCTGACATCCTGGTCATGTGTTTCCTCATCTAGGTGCTGTAACACAGGTGAGCTCACTTTGAGAAAATTTATTAATTTGTGTGTTTATCATTTGCACACCTTTCTGTATGCATGTTATAGAATTTATAAAAATATATTATTTTATAGGCTAGGAATCAACAGAAAATAATCTGTATAACAAAACAGAGATTTGAAAATAGACACAATTCATATAGGAAATGATTATAACTGTAGCTTAAAGGTGTCATAGCAAATCAGTTGGGAAAGGATAGACTATATAAAGTTATGTTGGAGCAACTGGATACCTACTTGGGAAATAAAAATCAAGCAAAATTCTTTTCTAAATCCTTGTACCAAAATATATTTAACAGGAAAATTTTAAATGCAAAAGTGATTCCATACTAGTATTTTAAAATGACCTAATTTATTTTACACTTCTGATGTGAAGTATTTTGTGTGACACAAAGGAAACTGTCAATCAGTTTGCCTTAAAAGAAAAACTCCTTTTAAAAATAAGTCATAAAAAGATTAACAAGTACCCTTGAGAGATTATTTCTTAGACCCTGCTTCTCCCCACTCATGAAGTCTTCAATTACTTCTAAGTTGTTCAGCGACAAAATTTGTTTTGAACAAAATGGGAGAATGACAATGTTGAACTTTATCTGAACCCTTTGCTCCCAGAAAGCAGTTCTGGGATATGGCTAAATCCAAAGACCCACCGTATTCTGGCATTTCCCCAAATAAAACCCACCTCCATCCTTACCAATAATTCCTCTGTTACTTCCCTCAGTACAAACAAGGCCCCTTCCTTTTCTTTGAGTTATTTCTCATTAATGAATGTTCTCCCAATTGCAATAGCCTGAATAAAATAATTTCCTAAAAAATTAATCATCAGTAAATCATAATATAATTGACAAATTCATAACAAATATCTGAACATATGAAGTTCTTATTTCCTTCACACCAAAAGACACTTATAAATCAATATTTTTTAACTTAGCAGATGGAGCAAAAAAATTTTAAGCTTTCATAGTGCTCAGTACTGGTGAGAATGTGGGAGAAGCAGGCAGTCAATATATTAGGATTTATGCTACCATTACTGGTGCAAATTTTTGGTAGGCGCATAGACAAATATGTCAAAATTAAAGCAACTTTGGCCCAGCAATTTCAACTTTAAGAATTTACCTTGTGTATGTACTTACAAAAAGGTGCCTTGATATGTGTACAGTGATGTTCACTCAACATTATTTTTTTAGAACAAAACAATAGGGAAAAAACCTTATTCTTTCATAAGGAACTAATTAAATAAATTATAGTTCACTTATATAACCAAATATAAAACATCTATATAAATAATAAAGAAGTGCTGGTATGAAGTGATTTCCAAAATGATTTCATCCATAAAAAAAAGGTCAGTATGATTACATATGTGTATAGATTCCATTTTTGTGCACACATGAAACTTCTCATAGTCATCACTTCTGCACAGTAAGAGCAAGGTTTTCTTCTGTAGTTTTGGATGGGGTTTTCTGCCATACCTTTACAGTTACATTTCACCCATTTTCAGGTCTGACTTACTGGCTCTCATCTCCAGTCCTTTCTGGAACAAGTCAATTTTAAAATATAGAATCTGTGTCTATCAGTTTGTCTTTATCTCTTACCCTGAACCTTGCTAGGCCAGCCATATTCCCTCCAACTCCAATGCCTGTCACCACGAGTACCATAATATATCAGCCCAGATAACTCCAATCTACTATCATTCTCATTCTCTCTCTCTCTTCCCCCTATCCCTGCCATCCCTCCTTTCTCTATCCTCTCTTCATTGCACATTTTATTAATTTGAGCATCAAATTTAGAAATAGCACAATTGCTTGGTGACTTTATGGTTCTGATATGCATCAGACGTGGAAGGAAAGGAAGGAGATAAATGCTCCATCACAACTGCTTCCCCTTTATTGTCATCTACCAGAGAACCCTGAGCTGGTGCTAGTGTAGTCTTTCACTTCAAAGTAAACTGCCAGTTTCAGAGATAAGTATACTAGAAACTCATCGTTATTTATTCTAACCTTTTATGGTGCTTTTCATCTGAGCTTTTCAAATTCTTCAGGACAGGTATTATTTTCCTGTCTATGAAGATAGAGGAACAAAGCCATAGGTGAGATGAAGTGGCTTGCTGAAGGATTCAAAGCAAGCCTGTTGAGAGTTAGCAATCATTCTGGTTGTCGAGTCCGGCTTCTCTACCACAGTGACCAGAGGATCAATATCACTTTTCACCTCTGCAGGACTACTATTTCTAAGCCCTTACCGTGACTCTCTTTCATGCGAGATTTTAAAAATACTTCATAAATACATAACCTTTTCATTTCAAATACACCCAAAACCTGGGGTATTTCTCACTACATAGCCCTGAGACACTGCTACCCCTGTGAGTAAACACAAATGAGAAAAAGGAGGAAGGTGAATTTAATTTCCACCTCAGTCACTGAATTACAGCATCATCTTCAACAAGTGATTTTGCTTGTATGCTCTAACGTCTCGGCTGTAGAGTTTGGATAAAACTTCACTTCTTAGGAAATTAAGAACTACTGAGATAATTTCTTTAAAACCCTTGGAGCTCAATGATACTAAATGAAAAGAAAGAACAGGCAGCCATCTGTATCATTCTATTACTGAGTTAGGACTTCAGAAATTTGTATTGCCTCAGGAAGTTGTCTTCCCCAGCGATCCCTCTGATTTATTAAAGCTCACAGAATGTTTGCAAGGCAAGAATAGAGAATAGGAAAGAAAAATAAACCACACACAATTTTGCCTCTATAAGTGAGGGGTGTGTCTCTGAATAACCTGAATAAAACCTAACGTCTTCGTTTACAGGCAGTGTAATTTTAGGTGGGTTATTTACTCTCTGTGCCTCAGTTCCTTTGTTTGGAAAGTGCGATTAAAACTAATACTCACATCTTAGTATTGTGAGTATTAGTTAATTAGTTAATACATGTAGTTAACTTTATTAGAAGAATGTCCAACACATTATAAGAACTAAAATTGTGTTAGCTGTTGCTATTATTTTTGTTATTGATACTAATTATATAATTTATATATAAATATAATATATAATTTATTATATAATATAGTATATATTATTATATATGTTAGAACACATAAGATGTGGGTTTGTCTAAATCTCACAAATGACCCAAACATTCTATCAATTGGAGTTACTTTGCACTGAAATTTTCCTGTTTTGGATAAACCAAGAATCAACATATTTTTTTCTGTAAAGTGCCAGATAGTAAATATTTTTGGCACATTCTCTGTCACAACTACTCAGGGTTCAACTCTGTTGTAGCTTGAAAGCAACCACAAAAAGACTTAAACAAATGGGTGTGGCTATGTTCCAATAAAACTTTATTTACAAAAACAAACCATAGTTTGCCAGACCCTAAAATAAACCAAGAAATCTTTCAAAGTCATTGTTTTTACTTAGTGAAGTGAACTGGGACCTTAATAAGGAAATTACTCTTCCTGCCAAAAGACATGAGAGAAAACATGTTTCCCATTACTATGCCCCAGATATCACCTCAAGGCAAGACAATGATACTCCTACAGGACAGAGTGGTCAGATTAGAAAGCAAAGCCATAGCACTGAGAGAGAAGCCACTCCTACGGCAATGAGTGGCATTCATTTTGCAAAGGACTGGAAAGAGCAATCATCTTTGAGAACATGGTTGATGAAGGTTTGGTATTTAAAGTGAACCTTGAGCCTTTATAGATGGAGAGACTGAGAAGTTTCTGAAATACTAAGGAAGGCTTTATTTAAAAGGCAGCAAGGGGACTTCCCTGGTGGCGCAGTGGTTGAGAGTCTGCCTGCCGATGCAGGGGACGCGGGTTCATGCCCCGGTCCGGGAAGATCCCACATGCTGCGGGGCAGCTGGGCCCGTGAGCCATGGCCGCTGAGCCTGCCCATCCGGAGCCTGTGCTCCACAATGGGAAAGGCAGCAAGGTCCCAGCACACACTGGTATGGGTCGCGAACAACGTGGAGGTGGTGGTGGGGCTGGGGGGGATGGTCACATAAAAATTAAGGATCAGCATAACATGGACCATGCGGGATGAAGAGAAATCTGGACCAGAACCAAGAACTACGCTCATAGCTACTTAAGAGATTTCACCAGCTCCCTAGTGAAAAGAAACTAAAAAATAATATCAGAACTGCTTCGTATATCACTTATAGTCATAATACTGAGCTGAGGATATTATTCTATCCTCAAGATACTGAGATGTTGAAATAATTTCTTTGAAACCTTGTAGCCCAAAAAATAAGGTACAGGGGCTCTCCTGTATTACTTCATTACTAATTCAAGACTTGGTCAATTTGTTGTGCATAAGGACATTCTCATCCTAAGCATTAAATATATATTGTGTGGACTCCCTTGGGATGAGAGATTATTTTCAGAGAGGAATTTAGGGAAGAAGATAGTATGAAAAATAACTAGACCATGAGCTTCATAAGAGCAGGAACTCTAATGTTCTGTTTACCACTAATGCACATTGTCTGAACTTTAGACACTCAAACAAATGTTGAATGAATGAATGAATGAAAGTTTACACTGTATAATTATGGTTAGAATAACTATATATTATTTATATTTTTATTCTATGGAGTGGATTCAGTCATTCTCAATCCACTCAATGATTCACACAGCTCTACATTAAAACTCTCCTCCAGGTATGGTCTTTACTATATGACTAGGTGGACCTTCAGAACTACCATGGTCAAGATCTTTGCCCAGAATGAATAAAAAGAGTGACCATTAACAGTAAACCTATTTCTCTCTGTAACTGTTCTACATTAACATATATACACTTTCATATATATATGAAGTTAGTCTCTCTGACTTGGCGCCAAGTTAAATTGTGTCCTTATTAAAAGTTATTAGGCAGTTTTAAATATTGTACATTTCTGAAGAGACTTTGAAAAAGAAGAAAATAAATCACAGCATTTGGGCTCTCCTATGACACCAAATTGCTAGTGACTTTTTTTGGAAACTATCAGCTAAAGTAGAGTATGCATATGTTTAATACAATCTGGATTTTACATATATATATTCATATATGTTATAAATTTATATGTGTATTATATATATTTATATTCATAAATTCTAGACTTTGTATATTATGTATATGTATGCATATGTATTGGATAATTTATGATATCTTTCGCTTGAGCTTTGATGATAAGTTAGTAAGAGTCTTAACCTGGGCCAGTCCTTTAAAATGTTTTGGTTACATCCTGTATTTTTAGAAACAAAGAAACGTTATATCTTCATGATTAAGTTTATCTGTGATGCTTTTTTTCAAATTTTCATAATACAAGACTAAATGTTTCCATCTGATTCTGTGGTTACTTTTTTATTGCCAAAGCTCTGCATTGTAAGGATGTTATTTAACCATATTCAGCCAGAATTTTTTATGCTGTTTCCTACTTTTTGAGGATTTTCAGATATAATGTAGACTTTTAGAAAAATGAGTTGCCTGCAGTGCTTTGCAAAGGTACAATTACATCAAGGACTTCATAAACTAAAAGCCTAACAAAATTTTTTCCATGAAATTCTCTCTAGGTTGTTTTAGAGTCTCTAATGCTATATGTTTCAAAGTAACCAAAGCAGCAGTGGGACAATAAATAACATCTTCACTTAAGCTGTTCTGGTATAATCATAATGTCAATTTAAATTAATTTAAATTTGCATTATTAAGTAATTTGAAAATAGGATTTTCAATAATTAAAGATATAAAGATTTATCATAAATGAGACAGAGGAGCAAGGCTCATTCACAAGAACAGAGTAAATTTAAGGCACAAAGGGGCTTCTTAGAAATCTTTCTCCCCAGACTCCTAAATGTTATCCTGGTTATTTGAAAGGCATTTAGGATGATTCTTTTTTTTTTTTTTTTTTTTTTTTTAGCTCAGGAGGATATTGCAAAGAAAATGAGATTATGGCTAAGGGGAAGGCTTACAACTTTCAAAAAACTCATGTATAATATACATATGTATTATATATATACACAAGGTATGTATATATATATATATAATATATATTATAAAACATAAAGCTTGGTAAAAGGTTGTTTATAAACTACAACTTTGAAAAATGAGATATTTCAAACATGCTTTCTGAGAAAGAAAAACAGAAACAAAACTTTATAATTGTCAACACTCCTTGGAAGTGCTCCCAATCATGAGGTGCTAAGAGGGGGCAATTAGAAAATGTGTGAGTGTTGTGATTAAGAATGCAAAGCCATGGGCTTCCCTGGTGGCGCAGTGGTTGAGAGTCCGCCTGCCGATGCAGGGGACACGGGTTCGTGCCCCGGTCCGGGGAAGATCCCACATGCCGCGGAGAGGCTGGGCCCGTGAGCCATGGCCGCTGAGCCTGCGCGTCTGGAGCCTGTGCTCCGCAGCGGGAGAGGCCACAACAGTGAGAGGCCCGCGTACCGGAAAAAAAAAAAAAGAATGCAAAGCCAGGCTACAATTTTAACAACTGGCTCTACCACTTACTAACTGTTGGGGCAACTCTATACCTAACCATATTAGGATGAGTTGAGTTACCATCCAATAACAATCAACCCCCCAAACACAGTGACTTACACAACAAACTTTATTTCTTACTTATACAAAACTTACTATAGGTTCTCACAGCCTTCCAGGGCAGCCATGATCCTCCAGTTGGCCTAACATTCCAGGCTGCTTGAGTCTTATACCTTCTTCATATTGACAAGGGGCCTCCATGTCATCACAGCAGGGAAAGAGAAAGCATGGAGAACCCACACATCAGTTCAGTATTGATTATTGTGAAGTAGGTAGAAAAGAAAACTAAGATAAAGTTAACCTGAGCTATTTAAAAATTATATCATTCAATTTTAGAACTTAAAAGGACCTAAAAATAATCCAGTCAAGTCCCCTTATTTTACAGATGTGGAAACAGATACCCAGAGAAAGTATAACAATTTTTGCCCAAGTTTACACAGACAGCAGTAGCACAGTTTGGAATCAAATTCAGATTTCTTTCCTAGCTCCCTGCTGGCTGCAATTCCACCACCAACCTTTGGAAATGTACTTACACTCTTGTCCCTTCTGTCATATCATAGAGACAAGGGAAGCATGGTGGTTAGGTGTCCTGTCCCTTTTTAAAAATGTATTTAATAGAAAACCCAGAGATGATGGTAATGACAGAAGGAATGTCCCCAGGCCTCAAGTGGTATTGTGACAGCCATTATTTACTTCCACTCATTGCATTTGAACAATGTGATACGTATTATCCAACCCCACTAAAACTCCAGGGTTAAATACCATATGGAAAGGTAACCCAGAGCCTTCTTAATCACTCTATGCTGCAAGGTCTATTACTATCAGTAGGAAGAGCCAGAGTGCTGAGCTAGCTCTCACAGGTGGCTGAGAGAAGGGGAAATCAAACAATATGTCAAGATAAGTGAAGGGCCCACTGTTTATTGAAGGTTATAGCTGGCAACGACTAATACAATTACTTTTCCCTTGAACAGATTCAGGTTCAAAATGTAGCTTCAGTTACCTCTAAAATGAAAGGAATGTTCAGAGTTCTATTGCCACTTCCATGTACTTAGACCATTACCAAATGAATGTTCTCCTTTCCCTTTCCCTGCTTTCCTTCAGACTCCAGCACTGTGTATGGAAAGATAGCCCTCAGGTCATGAGGCTGAGCTGAGGAGGAATGCTACCCCAAAGCATCCTGGGAAATGCTGGACCAGAACTATTGCTGTCTGTTACTTCTTTGCTAAACCACTCATCTTGCAAAACTAACGAGGTGGGAGGGAGACGCAAGAGGGATGAGATATGGGGATATATGTATATGTATAGCTGATTCACTTTGTCATAAAGTAGAAACTAACACACCATTGTAAAGCAATTATACCCCAAAAAAGATGTTAATTAATTAATTAATTGATTAATTTAAAAAATTAGTTCAGAGACTCAATTGTTGCACAAAACACCCCAATACTCTCGTTAAAAATGCTTTTGTGAGATAACTTCCTTTTTACTCCCTATATAATGCCCTCTGACTTTAACAACTAGAAATATTATTTATTCAAATGGAAGCTTGCTTACTTTATGACATTGACATAAAATAGTTACATGGCTAAAGTTAGAATGGCTCCACCCAAAGATTCTGCAAAATCTTGTTTAGTGTAGTGAGGACCATAATGACATTCTTACTAGTAAGTACAATACATATTTTTAAAACAAACAAAGCTGGTACCTCCTAATTTCTTAAAAATGGCATTGATGATATTCTTCCTCCAGTGGCTTATGGAGCAGAGAGGTCTAGATAAGAGTAAAAGCATCCCCTTAGTAGAGTAGCTTGGACCTCTCAAAGCGGTTATTTGTCATTCACATCAAGCCTGAGCAAGTATTTGGGTTAGTTTTATATGTCAAAACCGAAGGGGAAGGCTTAGCAAAAACATTGTCTCTTGCTCTGAATAAGGCAGGCTGAGGAGATGTACATCATTTTGCTCACACACTGAACTCCCCTCCGTTTCGTTCCTGCTTCTCTCCTGCTTGGAGCTGACTCCTCCTTCCTGCAGCTCTGATTGAAGAACACAGCGGTTCTGATGGGGAGCTGTGCTCAGTGACTCACTCCCTCTCTCATTTTCTCTCTGTCTCTCTGTCTCTGAACCGGCAAAGCTGAAAACTACCTGATAAGCTCTCTGCCTTTGAATCCAGCTGTGGAACCAAATGCATCATTTTACTGCTCTTAAAAACTGAATAGAGTTTGATTACCTCAAGCCAAAGCTGCTTTGCTCCATAAGAAGGACCCGAAAGGACCCACACATCATTGTTTTTCAATCTACTTGAGGAGCTTTTGCTTTCATGCCTGAAACTTGCTGGTTTCAGGAGGGAGTTTTTGGTTTGTCTGTTTTTAATTGAAATGTTGAAAAGTTTCTTATTGCTGCTTTAAGTGGAACCCAATTTTAAAATATGGGTTGAGTCAGATCTAAAGGAGACTTGTCTGACCATTTTCTGCCGGGACTGACTGGTGAACATCTTGAGGGAAACTTGGTAGGAGATAATGAGATCTGATTTGCAACTAACAGCCATGCTTAATTTTGAGAATATTTATAGACTCATTGAAAAAGAAAAATATTGACCAAGGATAATGTCTGTATTTCTCAGTAACTTATCAACAAATGACTCTAGCCTGTGGAAAGAAAATCATAATTCGACAGATCTTTTAAATCCACCAGGAACCGTGAATATCTATCTTTTTTGCCTGACATGCTTACTGACTCTCGCAGGCCTGGCAGGCAGCATTTATTCACTAGTTTCCCTAATGAAAACGCGGAACAGAACTGTTGTGTCCATGCTTGTGGCTTCCTGGTCTGGGGATGATCTCATGAGCGTCTTGTCGGTGACCATCTTCATGTTTCTGCAGTGGCCAAATGAGGTCTCTGACTACTTCCAGTCTCTGTGCACCACCTCTGCCTTACTATATTTATGCCAGGGCCTCTCGAGCAACTTGAAGGCGACTCTCATAGTCTCCTACAACTTTTACACGATGCACAGAGCTGTGGGGAGCCAGGCAGCCTCCAGAAGATCCGGCCAGGTGCTCGGCGTGGCGCTGACGGTGTGGGCAGCCAGTCTGCTGCTCTCCGCGCTTCCTCTGTGCGGCTGGGGCGCCTTTGTACGCACGCCTTGGGGCTGCCTGGCCGACTGCTCCAGCTCCTACGTGCTGCTGCTTTTCGCTGTGTACACTTCGGCCTTCGGACTCCTCGCCGGCCTCTCGGTCCCCCTCACTCACCAGTTGCTGTGTTCGGAGGAGCCGCCAAGACGCCACGCCAACTACCAGGAAATTTCCCGCGGAGCTTCCGCTCCAGGAACCCCTTCAACGGGGGGGAGAGTGCTTTCCCTGTCCCCAGATGATGCTCCAAGCTCGGCCCTGCGGTGCTCTGGAGGATGCTCCCTGAGCTCGGACACCGTGTTTGGACCGGGTCTGCCCGCGAGGGCAGGGCTGAGGCAGGGGCTGGGGCGCGGTGCTACCGCTGTGGCTGGAGCCTGCAGGCGTGAGGACCGGGGGACTCTCTATGGCACCAGGAGCTTCACCGTGAGCGTAGCGCAGAAGCGCTTTTCTTTGATCTTAGCGATGACAAAAGTCACCCTTTGGCTGCCCATGATGGTAAAAGTGCGGTTGCTCACAGCGCGCTGGGGGGACGGGGGGTGTGCCAGGCAGTATGAGTGCGTGTTGAGACCAGCGTCCCCGGTTTGGAGGGTCACCCAGAGACGTGCATTAAGTCCGCTTACCAATGTATCTCGCTTGGTTTTAGAGAAGCACTTGGAGGAAGGCAGTTCACGAGTAGGACTAGCAGGCGCGAAGCCTTTGCTGCTAAGTGCTTCTCGGTTCAAAACTGCGGAGGAGGGGCTTCCCTGGTGGCGCAGTGGTTGGGAGTCCGCCTGCCGGTGCGGGGGGCGCGGGTTCGTGCCCCGGTCCGCGAGGGCCCCGCGTGCCGCGGAGCGGCTGGGCCCGTGAGCCGTGGCCGCTGGGCCTGCGCGTCCGGAGCCTGTGCTCCGCAACGGGAGAGGCCACAACAGTGAGAGGCCCGCGTGCTGAAAAACAAACAAACAAACAAACAAAAAACTGGGGAGGAGGATGGGGATCGCTTTCAGTCGTGGGAGACTTAGTTTTCTGAGATCTCTCATGGTCAAGGGTGTCCTTTTCTCTCGTACCGATATCTGGGAGTATTCAGAAGAGAAGGGAGGTAGTAAATGGGTTTTTGCCCCCAATCTTCTGTCATGCCCTTCTCTCTGCTCCATTCCTCCCTGGTAAGGACGCCGCCCATCCCCAGCAGGGAGACAGGAGAGGCGTGATCAGAAGTAGAGAGCAGAAAGTAGACAAAACAGGCTTTTGTTCAAGGCTCCAGGAAAAAGCCCAGCTGAGAGGTGGCAGGTGGTGCCCTAGTGTGACAAGCATGACCTGGCAGAGGTGAGGGGCCAGGGATGTGACAAAGGACATCTGGAGTACCAGGTACAGGTTTCACACATGCTTGCATGTTTTCTGGAATAGCATTTTCTGTATTGTGACTGTGCTTCCCTGGTGGAAACTTGAGCAGGCAGCTAGCACAGACCAGGCTGTCAAGAGTGGAAACCCTCAAAGCCTGTGCAGTCTGGAGCAGCTGGCCTCCTCCCAAGGATTCCCAGGAGTCCATCACCAAAACTGAGGATGCCAGCTTCTGGCTCTCAGACAGGAAAGGGCCCCGGAGAAGGGAGCTGGGGCAGCATGCTTGAGGGAGAGGCTTGGCAAAAATGGAAAATGTTATCCTAGGATAGGTCTGAAGCTCTCTGCTTTTGCAGATCCACATGGTGGTCCAGCACGTCGTGGGGTTTCAGAGCCTTCCCTTTGAGACGCTCAGCTTTCTGCTAACCCTCCTGGCCACCACTGTAACTCCAGTGTTTGTCTTGTCCAAATACTGGACACACTTGCCATGTGGCTGCATCATCAACTGCAAGCAGAACACACATGCAGTGACGTCTGATGGGAAAAAACGTAAGTCCTGAACAGTGCAGAGGTTGGGAACGATATGCATATGGTCAAATACAGAAAGGTGGTCTACTGAGAGAGTTGCCTTAGTAGGGGATGAAGAGTCCAAGGACAAATGAAGTGGTAAATAAAGGGAAGAAATTATAATGTGAAACAATTATTAGCACAGTATTGGAGTAAGTTTTAAATGAGGCAAGTTTAAAACAACTCTGTGAACTGCTTGTACATTGAATAATTATTTTAGGTAAGAAAAAAAGAGAATTCATTCAACACAGCATGAAGTCAACAAAGGCCTTTAGGTGTTATATCTACCATAGCTCTTAGCCTAGAGTAGAAAGTAACTCCCCCTCCCAAGTCTACATATGAGAAGTCTGCATCTTTGAAAAGTTAAATACTCATTATATTAAAGTTCATTATTGTTGAGTGGAACAGTAAAGAAAAGCATTTTCTTTAGTTTGCTGCTTATATTCTTCCAGGGTTTTGGAAAGTTTTCAAAATAAGCAATAGGAGTGACTAAAAACAGTTCCAAAACAAATTTTAAGTGTTTGCCTCTGCTTTTAGAAAACATACATATATACATAAAACAACCCCGCAAACACCTATAATTTCAAAAAAGGACAAAGGTGGCAGAGTTTGTCAATGTATGTTCATGTATGAATCTAGCCATGCCAGTTACTTAAAACAAACAAACAACCAAATAACTATGTTCTAAAGAGTACCTCTAGACCAGGAGTGCGGTCAATTATAAAACTCACTAGAGTGTAATTGTTCCTATTCTGAGACAGGAGAAGTTGAAGAATGACCTGTATATTTTGACTCTGCCAGGAAGGAAAAGGATATTTTTTTGTCGTTCCAGACAAAAGATAGGATGTTCTACCATTTAATAAATCCAAGACTACAGTAGTGTATGCTGAATTAACTGTTCCATTAATTGTCCTTTGCTCAGAATAAGCAAGTATATTATTCTTTAACAGAGAAGAAAGAGTAAATAAAAACAATTCATCTTAGACTATTTTAAGGCTATGAAAACTGGAGACTATTAAAGAATATTCTGCAATCAGTTCTTCAACAGGTTTATTTTATAAACATTAAATAGTCATGAACTGGTCATTTTCCATGTATTCATGACATTTAATGTCTAGATAATTTTCAAATGACCAGAAGATTTTTTTTAGTGTTAAGGATGCCATGAAGTTTTATTGTTAATAGATGCCAAATTCATCTATGCCCTTAAAATAAAATAACCATGGAACTTGTAATAAGTATGTGCTTTTGGATATTAATATCCAGAGCAACAGTGACACAGAAAATTAATAATAAATCTTTTTGAACCACATAGAAGAACATAGAACATATAAAAATCACTTACAAGCCTGAAAGTTCTACCATTCTATCAAACATTGATATTTTGTCACTAAATTAATGAACTAACCCCATCTTATAGTATTTAAAATTGTGAGAGAGACAAGAAGAGTTTAGGGCAGTCATTTTTAACAACTAAAGGGCACCTCTATCAGAGCTGAAAACAAAGCAATGCAACAGATCTATCATTATAGATGGTCTAGGAAGCACTCTATCTTATACTGCAAAATAGAAGAAACTACAGCAGGCTAGCAGAATCAATAATCATGCTAATATCTCATGTTTGAAATTAGAACCATGCCTTTCAAGATCAAAATAATATTTTTCCTCTAAAATTATCATTGCCCTTATTTGTATTTATTTTAAAATTTCAGGGAAGGTGTTGAAATGTGAGCTTAGAGAGGCATGGCTTCGAAAATAAAATGTTGTGAGAAAAGTTAGTTTACAATGGCTCCATTCTCTTTTTTTTTTTTTCTAACATCTTTATTCGAGTATAATTGCTTTACAATGGTGTGTTAGTTTCTGCTTTATAACATAGTGAATCAGCTATACATATACATATATCCCCATATCTCTTCCCTCTTGCATCTCTCTCCCACCCTCCCTATCCCACCCTCCCTATCCCACCCCTCTAGGTGGTCACAGAGCACTGAGCTGATCTCCCTGTGCTGTGGCTGCTTCCCACTAGCTATCTATTTTACGTTTGGTAGTGAATATATGTCCATGGCACTCTCTCACTTGATCCTAGGCTCTGCCACAGGAAAATTATAAGAATAAGAATGATGTACTTTCCTTGTCTGAGGACCCACCATAAATTTTCCTATTGCTAGGATGACACAAAAACAGAATTTTGAAACTCCAAAGATGGCTCATCCTCAGGTGGGCAGGTGCTTGATCGGTTATAGTACTTTGATTCTATGTAGTTATAGTACTTTGATGGCTCCAGTGTCACATTTAAGCTTTTTCTCCTTAACAAATTAATATCCCCCTTTTACATTCTTTTGCTGGGAACTCCAGAATAAAGAAAAGGAAAATATTTTTTCCCAACTCATATTTACCGTAGGTTCATTTTGGTGATATAAGCATAATTCTATACATCTCAGCTTCACTGTATGGATACTGAGAGACATGCAGCCAGAAAATGAATGTCAGTAATGGAAAATAATTTCCAGAAATAATAGTTATCTCCTGTTTTCAACAATAATCTGTATTACTAGTGTTCCAAAACAAAAGTGGCTTAAAAAAAGATGGTTTTAACACAGAGGTCTCAGGTGGTAGACATATGGATTGGATATGGCTTTCAGACCCATTTGGTTTACATGACATGATGCGTTCTTTTTTAAATTAAATAAACAGTTAAAATATTTTCTATAAAAATCAGATTTTCAGCTTCTGTTTTTTGACAAAGTCAAAGTATCTGGTGACATGTTACTCTGAAGAATTATGTACATTTATAAGCTGATATAATTACTTATGTCTAAAATTGTCATTAGTAAGATGTGATTAAAATCAGAAGACTAGAGCTATTTTATGCCTTATCCATGGTTTTGCTTTTCAGAACAAATGTGACATTATACTTATTTTTCATAAGTGTACTATAGACTTCAAAAGACCCTGACTCTATTCTGATGGTCTTTAAGTTTCTTATAAGTTACTAGTCAAATATTGTCAACTCTGTTATGTTGTTATAACCTATTACCTTCATTGGTTAGTCAGAATTTACCTCTAGTGTTAAGGAAAAGTCACTAACAAGATATGTTTCTATTATTTACATTTCATAATTAATGTACTTCCCTTAACTTAAAGATAACACATCAGGGACATTCTGCTTCCATTAACATATTTCTCTCATGGATCTGATTAGCAGTAAAGCAATTTCACATAGAGGTTAATGACTCCAATTCTGGAGTCAGCTTTAAATTAAAATCTCTTTACCAGGTAAGTAATCTTAGGTAGGTTTCTTCTATCAGCCTCAGTTTTCTCAAATGCAAAATAGAACCAATATGCCTTTTATTATGTAGGGTTGTTGTTTTGTTAAATGTCATGATCTATGTACATAACTGTCCCTGGAATGCTCTAGTTCCCCACTGTATCTTTCTCAATCACACTTCCTTCTCATAGCCTACTTCAGCCTGCTTCTTGCACCCAGTGATGTGGAAGTAGATTCTCCATCAACACATTCTGCACAGTTCTTTAAAAACCTTACTCACTTTTGCTTTATATATTTCATAGTTATAATACACAGCTAATAAAATATATAGCCACAGATATCCATTTATATGATAAAATTGGCATTTTATGACAGTTTTTGTTTGCTTAATATCCTTGAATTGACCACTTGTCACTATAATTTTTTTTAGAGAAAAAGGAAACCCAACAATAACTAAAACGTCCTTTTAGTTCCTTCAGCTTTCACACTATTAAAGTAACTTTAAAATTCTAATTTAATTTTACTGGACTATATTACTAGAAAAAGTTAAGTAGTACTATAAATGAAATAGTGTATAATGTTAACATCTGTTTCTACTTTTCCATTTTCTTTTAATAGAAATTTTTGTTTGTATCCTGGCTCAATGAATGTTTTGGCTCAAATAATGAATGATACCTATAAAGTCTCTTTCAGTCAGCAGAATTGGTTTATAAATCTTCAGTTCTGAGACAATTTCAGTAATAGAATCAGCATATGAATGACATGAGGTTGTATTGTAAAATGAATCAAATTTTACCTGTTGTTCTCATAGAAATTTTATAGTTTCTAATAAATTTTTCCACCAAGGATAGCTAAATGTGTTCTATGAAACACAGAACTATCCAAGTAGAAAAAAGTTTTGAAATGAGCCATGTTTGAAAGATGAAAATCAAAACATTACGTTGAATTTTGTCTACCATCTTGATATAGCTTCATTCTTAATACACAAAAATTATCTAGTATTTAATGACATTCACATACAACAATTGTATCACTTCTGTCACATTCTCATGTGTTATTCTACTAAGACTTTATACAGTATTCACCAAACAGTAGTGCTATATGTAAGATACCATCATATTTCACCTGATTTAAACCATGGAAAGTTTTATGTGTTCCTGCTAAACTGATCTTGTAGTTAATCAGGTATAGACAAGTTGTAAAGTGCTTCAGCTCACAGAAATATGGCTATATACTCTTTTTTACAATTCATTTCAAATTTATTCAGAAACGTACATATTATTTTTTAAAGTTTAAAAACTGTATTGTAGCATTATCTAATTTTTACTGTATGCATTTATAAACATATAAATGTCAGGAATGATATACATCAAAATATTTAAAGCAGTTATATCTGTTGTTGGTATTGCCAGCAGAATAGCTCAAGTGATATTAAGAGCTTTTTAATAATTAAGTTGTAGCAAAATATAATTTCTAAATAATGTATTTTATCCCAAAATAAAGAAATGTAGAGATAATTGGTAGACTGATAGAGCTAAAACTAAAACTGAGTGGATATGAGACTATTCTAATTTATGGATAAATTTTTTACATAAAATTTCTTTAAAGACTTCAGTGTTCTGGGGTTGTATGTATTTCAAGCCTTCCATTGTGTAAGTGAGAACAGTTAGGCACAGAGTGATAAGATGGTTGAATTTGTGAGGCACAGTTGCTTTGCATTATTGACAAGAAGTAAACGAAGATAATTCATCTTCGTGAAGGTTGAATTCACTTTCCTATTTTTATTCATTTTGTATATCCAAGCACTGCTTATATCTATCTTCCTAATCATGGAATTTTGTTTTTGTTTTTACATAGCCAAGAGGAGATGCTTTGAATTCAATCTATCATTTCAACGAAGTTATGGAATTTATAAAATAGCACATGAAGATTACTATGATGGTGATGAAAATTCAATATCCTATCACAATCTCATGAACTATGAGTGCAAAACTACAAAAGACTCTCAGAGAGACTCTCATAATGTATTCAATGCCATAAAGGTGGAAATCAGCACCACACCCTCTCTGGACAGCTCCACACTAAAAGGCATCAACAAATGCACAAACACTGATATTATAGATGCTAAACAGGATTCCCACAATGAAAAGGGTGTTGATCCACTGCTCTCTGAAAAAACAGAAGGTGATATTAAATATGACGAAACCACCCTTTTGGAAGGGCCAGAAAGAAGACTTTCTCATGAGGAGAGTCAGAAACCAGACCTTTCAGACTGGGAATGGTGTAGGAGTAAATCAGAAAGAACCCCTCGTCAGGTACAGTAAAGGTTGTTATTCCTCTTAAATTAAACCAAATATGACAGCATGCAAAAAAATTATCCGTTGGTTATTTCATTCATCCAACTCCAAGGTTATCTTCACTTAACTCAATTAATTTCCCTAATACTAAATTTTATTTCAAAGTGTCTTTTTAAAATTTTTTAATTAGTTCTACACTTTCAGTCAAATTCTATATATTTTGGAATTGGCAGAGCTAAACAGGATCTTTGAGAAGAGCCTCTATTTTAACCTCAAAAAATCTGTGTAAATTCAGACTAGACTCTCAAAACTTATTTCAAATTAGTGAACTTGTAGGTTTTATATTTTTTCTTCACCTGAAAAGTTTACACAAGTGTTCAAAACAGGTTTTGGGGCAAATGTTTATACAGCTACTGGTAACCAGGTAGTCCTTTTTCAACTCTACTATTCACAAAGATTGACTATTAGTCTTTTTTATGTTTTGAATTTTATTTCTTTATTTTTTTATACAGCAGGTTCTTTTTTTTAAACATCTTTATTGGAATATAATTGCTTTACAATGGAGTGTTAGTTTGTGCTGTATAACGAAGTGAATTAACTATACATATACATACATCTCCATATCACCTCCCTCTTGCACTCCCTCCCATCCTTCCAATCCCACCCCGCTAGGTGGACACAAAGCACCGAGCTGATCTCCCTGTGCTATGCAGCTGCTTCCCACTAGCTATCTATTTTACATTTGTTAGTGAATATATGTCCATGCCACACTCTCACTTCATCCCAGCTTACCCTACCCCCTCCCCATGTCCTGCAGTCCATTCTCTATGTCTGCATCTTGATTCCTGTCCTGCCCCTAGGTTCTTCAGAACCATTTTTTTTTTAGATTCCATATAGATGTGTTAGCATACAGAATTTGTTTTTCTCTTTCTGACTTACTTCACTCTCTATGACAGTCTCTAGATCCATCCACCTCACTACAAATAACTCAGTTTCATTTCTTTTCATGGCTGAGTAATATTCCATTGTATATATGTGCCACATCTTCTTTATCCATTCATCTGTCAATGGACACTTACATTGCTTCCATGTCCTGGCTATTGTAAATAGAGCTGCAATGAACACTGTGGTACATGACCCTTTTGAATTATGGTTTTCTCAGGGTATATGCCGGGAGTGGGATTGCTGGGTGGTATGATAGCTCTATTTTTAGATTTTAAGGAATCTCCATACTGTTCTCCATAGTGGCTGTATCAATGTACATGCCCACCAACACTGCAAGAGGGTTCCCTTTTCTCCACACCCTCTCCAGCATTTATTGTTTGTAGATTTTTGATGATGGCCATTCTGACTGGTGTGAGGTGATACCTCATTGTAGTTTTGATTTGCATTTCTCTAATGATTAGTGAAGTTGAGCATTCTTTCATGTGTCTGTTGGCGATCTGTATATCTTCTTTGGAGAAATGTCTATTTAGGTCTTCTGCCCATTTTTGGATTGGGTTGTTTGTTTTTTTGATATTGAGCTGCATGAGCTGCCTGTATATTTGGGAGATTAATCCTTTGTCAGTTGCTTCATTTCCAAATATTACTCCCATCCTAAGGGTAGTCTTTTCGCCTTGTTTATGGTTTCCTTTGCTGTGCAAAAGCTTTTAAGTTTCATTAGGTCCCTTTGTTTATTTTTGTTTTTATTTCCATTTCTCTAGGAGGTGGGTCAAAAAGAATCTTGCTGAGATTGAGCTCATGGCGTGTTCTGCCTAGGTCTTCCTCTAAGAGTTTTATAGTGTCTTCCTCTAAGAGGTCTTCCTCTAAGAGTTTTATAGTGTCTGGCCTTCCATTTAGTCTTTAATCCATTTTGAGTTTATTTTTGTGTATGGTGTTAAGGAGTGTTCTAATTTCATTCATTTACATGTAGCTGTCCAGTTTTCCCAGCACCACTTCTTGAAGAAACTGTCCATTCTCAATTGTATATTCTTGCCTCCTTTATCAAAGATAAGGTGACCATATGTGTGTGGGTTTATCTTTGGGCTTTCTGTCCTGTTCCATTGAACTGTATTTCTGGTTTTATGCCAGTACCACACTGTCTTGATTACTGTAGCTTTGTAGTATAGTCTGAAGTCAGGGATCCTGATTCCTCCAGCTCCGTTTTTCTTTCTCAAGATCGCTTTGGCTTTTCGGGGTCTTTTGTGTTTCTATACAAATTGTGAAATTTTTTATTCTAGTCCTGAGAAAAATGCAATTAGTAGTTTGATAGGGATTGCACTGAATCTGTAGATTGCTTTGGGTTGTATAGACATTTTCACAATGTTGATTCTTCCAATCCAAGAACATGGTACATCTCTCCATCTGTTTGTATAATCTTTAATTTCTTTACCAGTGTCTTATACTTTTCTGCATACAGGTCTTTAGTCTCCTTAGGTAGGTTTATTAATAGGTATTTTATTCTTTTTGTTGCATTGGTAAATGGGAGTGTTTCCTTAATTTCCCTTTCAGATTTTTCATCATTAGTATATAGGAATGCCAGAGATTTCTGTGCATTAATTTTGTATCCTGCTACTTTACCAAATTCACTGATTAGCTCTAGTAGTTTTCTGGTAGCATCTGTAGGATTCTCTATGTATAGTATCATGTCATCTGCAAACAGTGACAATTTTACTTCTTCTTTTCTGATTTGGACTCCTTTTATTTCTTTTTCTTCACTTACTGCTGTGGCTAAAACTTCCAAAACTATGTTGAATAGTAGTGGTGAGAGTGGGCAACCTTGTCTTCCTGATCTTAGTGGAAATTATTTCAGTTTTTCACCATTGAGAACGATGTTGGCTGTGGGTTTGTCATTTATGGTCTTTATTATATTGAGGAAAGTTCCCTCTATGCCTACTTTCTGGAGGGTTTTTATCATAAATTGGTGTTGAATTTTCTCAGAAGCTTTTTCTGCATCTACTGAGATGATCATATGGATTTTCTCCTTCAATTTGTTAATATGGTTTATCATATTGATTGATTTGCATATATTGAAGAATCCTTGCACTCCTGGGATAAACCCCACTTGCTCATGGGGTATGATCCTTTTAATGTGCTGTTGAATTCTGTTTGCTAGAATTTTATTGAGGATTTTTGCATGTTCATCAGTGATATTGGCCTGTAGTTTTCTTTTTTGTGGCACCTTTGTCTGGTTTTGGTATCAGGGTGATGGTGGCCTTGTAGAATGAGTTTGGGAGTGTTCCTCCCTCTGCTATATTTTGGAAGAGTTTGAGAAAGATAGGCGTTAGCTCTTCTCTAAATGTTTGGTAGAATTCACCTGTGAAGCCATCTGTCCTGGCCTATTCTCTGTTGGAAGATTTTTAATCACAGTTTCAATTTCAGTGCTTGTGATTGGTCTGTTTTTATTTTCTATTTCTTCCCGGTTCAGTCTCGGATGGTTGTGCTTTTCTAAGAATTTGTCCATTTCTTTCAGGCTGTCCATTTTATTGGCATATAGTTGCTTGTAGTAATCACTCATGATCGTTTGTATTTCTGCAGTGTCAGTTGTTACTTCTCCTTTTTCATTTCTAATTCTATTTATTTGGGTCTTCTCCCTTTTTTTTCTTGATGAGTCTGGCTAATGGTTTATCAATTTTGTTTATCTTCTCAAAGAACCAGCTTTTAGTTTTATTGATCATTGCTCTCCTTTCCTTCATTCTTTTTCATTTATTTCTGATCTGACCTTTATGATTTCTTTCCTTCAGCTAACTTTGGAGTTTTTTTGTCCTTCTTTCTCTAACTGCTTTAGGTGTAAAGTTAGGTTGTTTATTTGAGATATTTCTCATTTCTTGAGGTAGGATTGTATTGCTATAAACTTCCCTCTTAGAACTGCTTTTGCTACATCCCATAGGTTTTGGGTTGTCATAATTTCATTGGCATTTGTTTCTAGGTATTTTTTGATTTCTTCTTTGATTTCTTCAGTGATCTCTTGGTTATTTAGTAGTGTATTGTTAAGCCTCCATGTGTTTGTATTTTTTACAGATTTTTTCCTGTAATTGATATCTAGTCTCATAGCGTTGTGGTCAGAACAGATGTTTGATACAATTTCAATTTTATTTTATTTATTTATTTTTTTGCGGTACGCGGGATTCTCACTGTTATGGACTCTCCCGTTGCGGAGCACAGGCTCCGGATGCGCAGGCTCAGCGGCCATGGCTCACGGGCCCAGCCGCTCCGTGGCATGGGGGACCTTCCCGGACCGGGGCACGAACCCGTGTTCCCTACATCGGCAGGCAGACTCTCAACCACTGCGCCACCAGGGAATCCCCTCAATTTTCTTAAATTTACCAAGGCTTGATTTGTGACCCAAGATATGATCTATCCTGGAAAATGTTCCATGAGCACTTGAGAAGAAAGTGTAATCTGCTGTTTTTGGATGGAATGTCCTATAAATATCAATTAAGTCCATCTTGTTTAATGTGTCATTTAAAGCTTGTGTTTCTTTTTTTATTTTCATTTTAGGTGATTTGTCCATTGGTGAAAATGGGGTGTTAACATCCCCTACTATGAATGTGTTACTGTCGATTTCCCCTTTTGTGGCTGTTAGCATTTGCCTTATGTATTGAGGTGCTCTTATGTTGGGTACATACATATTTACAATTGTTGTATCTTCTTCTTAGATTGATCCCTTGATCATTTTGTAGTGTCCTTCTTTGTCTCTTGTAATATTCTTTATTTTAAAGTCTATTTTGTCTGATATGAGAATTGCTACTCCAGCTTTCTTTTGATTTCCATTTGCATGGAATATCTTTTTCCATCCCCTCCCTTTCAGTCTGTATGTGTTCCTAGGTCTGAAGTGGGTCTCTTATAGACAGCATATGTATGGGTCTTGTTTTTGTATACATTCAGCCATTCTATTTCTTTGGGTTGGAGCATTTAATCCATTTACATTTAAGGTAATTATCAATATGTATGTTCCTATTACCATTTTCTTAATTATTTTGGGTTGTTATTGTAAGTCTTTTCCTTCTCTAGTGTTTCCTGCCTAGAGAAGTTCCTTTAGCATTTGTTTTAGAGCTGGTTTGGTGGTGCTGAATTCTCTCAGCTTTTTCTTATTTGTAAAGGTTTTAATTTCTCCATCAAATCTGAATGAGATCCTTGCTGGCTAGAATCATCTTGGTTGTAGGTTTTTCCCTTTCATCACTTTAAATATGTCCTGCCAGTCCCTTCTGGCTTGCAGAGTTTCTGCTGAAAGATCAGCTGTTAACCTTACGTTGACTCTCTTGTTTGTTATTTGTTGCTTTTCCCTTGTTGTTTTTAATATTTTTTCTTTGTATTTAATTTTTGATAGTTTGATTAATATGTGTCTTGGTGTGTTTCTCCTTGGATTTATTCTGTGTGGGACTCTCTGGGCTTTCTGGACTTGACTGACTATTTCCTTACCCATATTTTGGAAGTTTTCAACTGTAATCTCTTCAAATATTTTCTCAGTACCTTTTTTTTTCTCTTCTTCCTTTGAGACCCGTATAATTCGAATGTTGATGCATTTAATGTTGCCCAGAGGTCTCTGAGATTGTCCTCAATTCTTTTCATTCTTTTTTCTTTATTCTTCTCTGTGGTAGTTATTTCCACTATTTTATCTTCCAGGTCACTTATCCGTTCTTCTGCCTCAGTTAGTCTGCTATTGATTCCTTCTAGCGAATGTTTACTTTCATTTATTGTGTTGTTCATCATTGTTTGTTTGCTTTTTAGTTCTTCTGGGTCCTTGTTAAACATTTCTTGTATTTTCTCCATTGTATTTCCAAGATTTTCGATCATCTTTTCTTTTTTTTTTTTTTTTTTCTGTATGCAGGCCTCTCACCATTGTGGCCTCTCCCTTTGCAGAGCACAGGCTCTGGACGCGCAAGTTCAGTGGCCACGGCTCATGGGTCCAGCCGCTCTGCGGCATATGGGTTCTTCCCAGACCGGGGCATGAACCCGTGTCCCCTGCATTGGCAGGCGGACTCTCAACCACTGTACCACCAGGGAAGCCCTTTGATCATCTTTTCTATCATTACTCTGAATTCTTTTTTAGGTAGCCTGCCAATATCCTCTTTTTTTTGGTCTGGTGGGTTTTTACCTTGCTCCTTCATCTGCTGTATATTTCTCTGTCTTCTCATTTTGCTTAACTTACTCTGTTTGGGGTCTCCTTTTCGCAAGCTGCAGGTTCGTAGTTCCCATTGTTTTTGTTGTCTGCTCCCAGTGGGTAAGGTTGGTTCAGTGGGTTGTGTAGGCTTCCTGATGGAGGCGTCTGGTGCCTGTGGTCTGGTGTATGAGGCTGGATCTTGTCTTTTTGGTGGATAGGACCACATTCAGTGGTGTGTTTTGGGGTGTCTGTGGCCTTATTATGATTTTAGGCAGCCTCTCTGCTAATGGGTGGGTTTGTGTTCCTGTCTTGCTAGTTGTTTGGCATAGGGTGTCCAGCACTTTAGCTTGCTGGTCTTTGAGCGGAGCTGGGTCTTAGCGTTGAGATGGAGATCTCTGGGAGAGCTTTTGCCATTTGATATTACATGGGGCCAGGAGGTCTCTGGTGGGCCAATGTCCTGAACTCGGCTCTCTCACCTCAGAGACTCAGGCCTGACCCCCAGCCAGAGCACTAAGACCCTGTCAGCCACATGGCTCAGAAGAAAGGGGAGATAAAATAAGAAAGGAAAAAGAAAGAAAGAAAATAGTGTTATTAAAATAGAAAAAAATATTAAAAATAAAACAGTAATAAAAAAAAGAAAGAGAGAAAGGAAGAAGAGAGCAACCAAAGTAAAAATCAAATCCACCAATTGTAACAAGCGCTAAAACACTATACTAAAAAAAATGGACAGTGAGAACCCTAGGACAAGTGGCAAAAGCAAAGCTATACAGACAAAATCACACAAAGAAGCATGCACATACACACTCACAAAAAGAGAAAAAGGAAAAAAACATATATATATATATATATATAAAATTTAAAAAGGAAGAGAACAACCAAATCAATAAACAAATCTACCAATGATATTAAGCTCTAAATACTAAACTAAGATAAACATAAAACCAGAAACAAATTAGATGCAGAAAGCAAACCCCAAGTCTACAGTTGCTCCCAAAGTCCACCGCCTCAATTTTGGGGTGATTTGTTGTCTATTCAGGTATTCCACAGATGCAGGTACATCAAGTTGATTGTGGAGATTTAATCCGCTGCTCCTGAGGCTGCTGGGAGAGATTTCCCTTTCTCTTCTTTGTTCGCACAGCTCCTGGGGTTCAGCTTTGGATTTGGCCCCGCCTGTGCATGTAGGTCTCCTGAGGGTATCTGTTCCCCACCTAGATAGGCCAGGGTTAAAGGAGTGGCTGATAAGGGGGCTCTGGCTCACTCAGGCGGGGGGAGGGAGGGGTATGGAATGGGGGGCGAGCCTGTGGCAGCAGAGGCCAGCATGACGTTGCAACAGGCTGAGGCGCGCCATGTGTTCTCCCGGGGAAATTGTCCCTGGATCACGGGACCCTGGCAATGGTGGGCTGCACAGTCTCCCAGGAGGGGAAGTGTGGATAGTGACCTCCGCTTGAGCACAGGCTTCTTGATGTCTGCAGTAGCAACCTTAACGTTTCATGCCTGTCTCTGCAATCCACACTGATAGCCTCGGCTCACCCCTGTCTCTGGAGCTCGTTTAGGCGGTACTCTGAATTCCCTCTCCTCGCACACCCTGAAACAATGGTCTCTTGCCTCTTAGGCAGGTCCAGAGTTTTTCCCAGATTCCCTCCTGGCTAGCTGTGGTGCACTAGCCCCCTTCAGGCTGTGGTCACACAGCCAACCCCAGTCCTCTCCCTGGGATCTGAACTCTGAAGCCGAGCCTCAGCTCCCAGCCCCGCCCGTCCCAGCGGGTGAGCAGACAAGCCTCTGGGGCTGGTGAGTGCTGGTCGGCACTGATCCTCTGTGTGGGAATCTCTCCGCTTTGCCCTCTGTACCCCTGTTCCTGTGCTCTCCTCCGTGGCTCTGAAGCTTCCCCTGCTGCCCACCCCCCGTCCCTGTCGGTGAATGAGCTTCCTACTGTGTGGAAACCTTTCCTCCTTCACAGCTCCCTCCCAGAAGTGCAGGTCCCATACCTATTCTTTTGTCCCTGGTTTTCCTTTTTTCTTTTGCCCTACCCAGGTACGTGGGGAGTTTCTTGCCTTTTGGGAAATCTGAGGTCTTCTGCCAGCATTCAGTAGGTGTTCTGTAGGAGTTGTTCCACATGTAGATGTAGTTTTGATGTATTTGTGGGGAGGAAGATGATCACCACGTCTTACTCCTCTGCCATCTTGAAGGCGCCCCCCTGTAGCAGGTTCTTATTAGTTATCTATTTTTTACACATTAGTGTATATATGTCAATCCCAATCTCCCAATTCATCACACCACCACAGCCACCGCCCGTTTCCCCTCTTGGTGTCTATACGTTTGTTCTCTACATCTGTGTCTCTATTTCTGCCTTTCAAACCAGTTCATCTGTTCCATTTTTCTAGATTCCACATATATGCATTAATAGATGATATTTGTTTTTCTCTTTCTGACTTACTTCACTCTGTATGACAGTCTGTAGGTCCATCCACGTGTCTACAAATGACCCAATTTTGTTCCTTTTTATGGCTGAGTAATATGGCATTGTATATATGTACCACACCTTCTTTATCCATTTTGCCTATTAGTCTTGCTGGAACTAGTCCCTCTAATACTCAGCGAAGAAAAAAAGACCTATTCCAGAATAGACCCAAGTGAATCTTTGCAAAAACACTGCTAAATGTTCCATCCTTTTAAGGATTGAAGAATAGTTTTTTTTTAATTTTTATTTATTTGTTTATTTATTTATTTTGGCTGCATTGCTTCTTCGTTGTTGTGTACAGGCTTCTTACTGCTGTAGCTTCTCTTGTTGCAGAGCATGGGCTCTAGGCACGTGGGCTTCAGTAGTTGCAGATGTGGGCTCTGTAGTTGTAGCTCGCGGGCTCTAGAGCGCAGGCTCAGTAGTTGTGGCACACGGGCTTAGTTGCTCTGCGGCATGTGGGAATCTTCCTGGACTACGGATCAAATCCGTGTCCCCTGCATTGGCAGGCAGATTCTTAACCGCTGCGCCACCTGGGAAGTTCTTATATGATGTTTTATAATGAAAGAATTTGTACCTTTAAGCTCATCCCATTCTTTCCTAGATTTAAGCCTGCCTAGAATGATGAGGGGTACTTCTTATTTTATTGAAATTGTAGTGTGATATTGATAGAAGATTGTTCTTTCCTCCAAATGCTCATACCTGATAGTTAAAGTTGCTCTTGCTTTCCACACAATTGATTTACTAGGAAAAGGTATCTTTTTCTACATGACTTAATGTAAATCAGAGTCCACTTGCCCCTAATCTCTGGAATCTAAACTATAGTTTTTCAAATATCTGCTAGTAATGTGCAGTCATTGATCACAAGTATGACCATCTAACACCAACTATGAATATGAACAGAATAATCTGAGATTTCCTTTATTCTCCTTGATTAATTAAAACTACTAGTTTTTCTTTGATATCACTAGTTTTAAAAGTTGGATAATAAAACAAAATATACAAAATATATGATTAAAAATAATTATTCATAGTGTTTAGTGATTAGGTATCTCAAAAAAATCTAAATATTTGCTGTAAGTTGCAAAATACAGTGAAAATTGTATTACTGACAGTATACACTGCTCAGTATTTTTAGAACAATGTGATACCCCAGCTAAGAGGGGATTCCCTGCAATATCATCATCAATTTGTTCCTAAATAATCTAAACCTCCTGGTTTTCTTGCACTTAAAAATTAAGTAATATTATGAAGCATGTACGTGTGTGTATATCTCAGTAACTTGCAACTACAGTACCCTGTGTGCCACTCCACTATTCCATCCTCATGCTCACCCCTTAGGGGTTTCAGCTATCTTGAATCTTGCTCATGCTTTTTTGTTTTACTGTTTTAACACAAATGAATGTATTTCTAACACAATATATTCCTTAGTTTGCTTATTTTGAGCTTTCTAAAGATGGTATCATTTCTGGGACTTGCTTTTTTTCTACTCAACATTACTTTAAATGACTTCATTTTCTATTGTATTTTGTCAAAGGAGTGGGAAATGCCATCTGAGCTATCACAACATACAGGCCTCATTTAAAAGCCTGAGTTATATTTTGGAGAATATAATCAATTAAACACATCTAGAAATATGTGAAAATATCAGGTACTGTTTACACATAAGCATGTTGTCTTATGAGAATGGTGAAGCACAACTTACACACCTCTGAAAAATAAACAAACAAAAATGCTACATGGAAAGCACAAAATGTTTATCAATTCAGGTATCTTTCAACTACAAAGATTTGCTTATTGAGTATTAATATTTTAACATTTATGAAGAGCAAGTAGTTCAGGAAACTAATTTAAAATGATACTTGTAAAAAATGTTTAGTGGTTAAATAGATAATACAATATTCAGGAAAAGTAAAATTTATATTTTAAGAAACTAATTAAAATTAAATGAAATACTATCATAAATTTAAAACAACAGTAAGAAGTCCTTATACCACAGGCTGATGTTATTGGTATGACTTTCCCTTAGCAAAATCACCTATGGACCTAAAGATTAACATTATAACAAAAATACATTTAGAGTTGAAAAGCTTATGACAACTTTTCCTCTGACCAAAGACTGGTTTTAACTCTTACACTATTCTTCACCAACAGATATTTCATGGGAGTAGGTGGTGACTTAGAAAGCACTTTCTTTTCATCCTTTTCTTCCAAGTTCCTTCTTTGCTCTGAAAGCAAATTTAACTTAGTATCTTACAGTGATACAATAAACTGATAGATACTGTAATAACTCTCTGAAAACACTATCTCTTTTTATTTTCTATGGTTGTACTTTCAAATATTTAGGCTCAGTTTATCAGTTCACATCTAATGGTACTACATTGAATTGCATATGTTCTTTGTTTTTAGGCTATAAAAAAAGCAGGTTTGATTTAAAATGTATTTAATGAGCCTTACTATATTTTTACAATACACATTGCTTAATTTTTTTTAGAGTTTATGTGAGTAAACAAATTCTCAGTATATCTTGTTGGAAGTCCTGGTAGGAGTGAGAGTGTCAGATCAAGGTTAAGTTATAAAGGAAATGGGAGTAGAATGGCTTCAGTCGGTTTAAATGTGGTCCAATAAAATGTATCACAGATGAGAGTGTTTGTAAGACTAAAATTGTGTTACACTTAGCCACACAATCACTTCTTTTTGGACCCCTAGTAGGTAGAGTCCTAAGCAGTTTACTGTTTAAAATTTCAGAAAAAAATAGTCAGAAATGCCAGAGTTCTTCGGTTACAAAGTTTTAATGTGGTCACCATGGTATGACTGTTCTTCAAGTGAAATAATGATTTTCCACAACCCCAAAGTTTTATCAACTATGAATAAAGAAAATTGTACTTATAAAATAATTTAGTAACTTATGGGAGATCACTCTAATTTTCTCTTTTAATACTAAGCTCATCAAGTTATCCATGGATCCCATTTTCTTTTGTTTTAATGTGTTGTCTTAGAGCTCTAGAAACTCATTTATTACTGTAAACCAGAAGCAAGATATGCTGTCACTATGTCACTTAGTCCCACTAATAATTCTGTATCATCATAGTATTTGAAAGGTGAAAGGTCCTTCACTATGCCAATAGAATATAGACAACCAGATTCTGAAAAAATCCTTCTCAAATGAGAGTCAAATGGGGGAAGTGATTGCTTTTGAATTAGCTACACACAAACCATTTAGTATAAGGATGAATAAACCAACAGAACTAACTTTACGGTCACTGGGGAATCAAAGAAATTTAATTTTTCTTTTAAGGAAAATGTTTTAACTACCTAAAATTAACTATCTAAAAATAGTTTTACAAATTAAAGTTGTGTTTGCTCACAGAGTTCAGGGGCAATATTGGTTTCTGTAATCTTTTTTTAATATTATTATTTCTTTAAATCCTTTTCGTAGAAAACTATAGAAAGCCAGTGCCTATCTAACTGATTTTGGGCTCTTTAGATCTGAGCTTCTCAAACTTTAATGTGCAAATAAGTCAAATGGGGATCTTGTTAAAATGTAGATTATGATTGAGCGGATCTGAGGTAGGGTCTGAGATTCTGCATTTCTGACAAACCCCCAGGTGACTGGTGCAAAATCAAAGTCCCATCCCAGACCTACAGAATCAGTAATGTGCATCTGAACCAACCCCAGTTTAAGTACTTAATTTAAGTACTTCTTTCTAAAATTTAAGAAGTACAGTTTTAACATCTAATCACTAGGAGACGGATACTAGTTTAAAGAATGGGGCAAAATCAATCCTCTTCATTTGACATATGCCCCATAAAGTGAAATAAGACTTGAAGAAAATACCCCAGTATGAATATTGCTTTCCTCTCCCTAAAAAAAGTGCATCTTCTCTTTTCATTTTAAAAAATAAACTATTTTCCTGTGACACTGTCAGCTTGATAATTGCAAATGCTGAAACTTGCTCTCTGAGTAATTTTTGACATTTTTAAGTGAAGTGACTAGGAGAAAAACTTACTTATCACCTATTTGTAGCCTCAAGGCAAAGATGTAGTCTCATCCTAACACGAAATGAGTGTTTGGAATATAGATATTTTATATTTAGCTACATCCGTTTGTTTGGAGTGGTTAGTTCCACTCACTGTTCAGAGACCTGAAAAATTGTTACACTGCTTTCTTTTTTCAAAACATTTATAATCTTTATTTTTTTATGATTATAAGGTAATATAAGTATTGTAGAAAATTTAGAAATTGCTGATAAGCAAAGAAAAACACCCACTTCTAACCACCCAGAGTTAATCACTGCTTACATCTTATCATATAAAACTTTAGGCCCTTTCCTAAGCATATATTTTCACTTTTGACAAAAATGGGATCATATTGCATGTACTGTTTTGGCATCTGCTTTGTCCACTTAAGAGTATAATTTTCACCTGATTTAAAGTGTTTGAGTCATTTGTGTGATTATCTGGTATAGTTTAGAATGGCTATTTAGAGTGTGGTTTAAAACTCATTCACAAATGTAAATTTGTTCTCCAGTATTTAAAGTCTTGAAAGTTGAAACTAAGGGAATTTCATTGTAAACTAATTTGAATATTTCATGACACATTTTGTGATCCTCACAGCATGTATCATTTGCTGAAATGAAGTAAAATTGAGCTAACTGTTCACTTTCTATGGATTCAAGGGGATTAGCATTGGATTAAAGCTTGTGTAGAATCCTATAATTCACTTTTTAAGCTAAGGATTCTGTTAATATCCTCAAAAAAGCCTCATGGTTTAAGGAGGCCTTACAGGCTATGTGTTGGAACCGCCCAGTTATGGCTTAAATCTCTTCTACAACTCCTGTTCAGTGTTATCCCTTATTTGAACTCAAATGGCTGGAAACACTACATTTTAAAAACATTTTATTATGAACTAATTTTAGAGTTACAGAACAATTTTTTAAATAGTATGAGAGTTCTAATATATCCTTCATCCAGCTTCTATTAATATTAACATGTTACGTGATAATAATGTAATTATTAGGGAATTAATAACCAATTTATAGACCTTATTTCAGTTTTGCCAGCTGTCCTGCTGATGTCCTCTTTCTGGTCCAGAACCTGATCCTCAGTTCCTTGCTGCATTTGTTCTCATGTCTCCTCAGATTCTTCAACCTATAGCAGTTCCACAGTGTTTCTGTGTCTTACATGATTTTGACAGTTTTGAAGACAACCAGCCAGTTTGTTTTGTTTTGGTTTATTTCTGGAATATCCTTCAATTTGTAATTAACATATGCTTATTAATCAATTGAGCTTATGCATTTTTGACAAGAATAACACAGAAGTGATGTTTGCCCTTCCCAGCACATCGTATCAAGAGATACATGATGTTGATATGTCTTATGATGGTGATGTAAACTTTGATCACTTAGTAAAGGTGAGGTCTGCCAGATTTCTCCATGTAAAGTTACTATTTTTCCCTTTGTAATTTATAAGTATCTTGTAGGGAGATATTTTGAGGCTATGCAAATATTCTGTTTCCTATCATACTTTTGCCCACTAATTTTAGCATTAATTGATAAATCTTGCCTGTAACAATTATTATGTGAAGGTGATTTTCCATTTTTATAATTTCATCTATATTTATTATTGGAATTCTCCTGTAAGAAAAGGTTATTTCTTCTTCTCTGTTTATTTATTTGTATCAGTATGAGATCATAGGTATTTATTTTAATCTATAGGTTATTAGCCATACTATTATTTATTTTATTACTCCAATTATCCTAAATTTGGCCATTGGGAGCTTCTTCAAGTTGATGCCTTTATCCTCAACATGCCATTCTCATCTTTTTGAGCACTTCCTTACTTTCTAGCAACACAAGATATTCCAGCCTCATTTTATATTTTCCCTGACCCATCCCTAAAATCAACCATTTTTCCAAGGAGTTCTAGTCACTTTTGTCAGAGAATGGGATTTAGAAACCAACATCTGAGTATGCTTATTGTTACAGAGGTGTCTTGACCCTATCATTGGACAGATCTAGGAAATACATATATATGTGCTCATGTAGAAATCTATATTTCTATATCAGTTTCTCTGTATAAATCATTTAAAACCATGAGTTTATACTGATAGTTCCAAGTCCAATCAAATACCACAGAATTCATTCACACCTTTCCCTTTTCTTACTTATTACTTCTTTTTCTGACAGTGAGGAAACTGGTTCTCATTCTCTACAAATTTCTTTACTTATCTGCTCAATCCTGGTATACACATAAAATAGTTTTAGAATTGCTAACCCACACCACTGTGGGAAAAAATATTAACTAGAGTATAATAGTTGTGTATAGTTCTTTATCTTTAACCTTACAGTTTATCATCACAATACAATCTTCTACATTTATTAGGTTAGTTATTTTCATTTCCATTCCCTTCATTTTATATTACATTTTGAGTTCTTTTGATTCATTTTGATTCTTTTTGATTTTGATTATTTATGTTTAAGTATGTGAAATTATTACCATGTTTCCAAGAGTCAGTACTATAGAAAAGGTATACCATCCTCCCTCATTCCTTTTTCCCTGTTCTCGTTTTCCCATTCTTACCACCCTGTTCCCACCTATCCCCTGTAAGTAACTAATATCATACTTTCTAGTTTAATCTTCCTGTATGTCTTTTTGCACAATGAACAGATACATGCATATCTTCTTATGTCTTCTTCTTCCTTACATATACTCTTTCTCACTTTGCTTTTTTCACTAAATAATGTATCCTAGAAGTCATTCCATATCAGTTCATAGACATCTTCCTCATTCTTTTTATAGCTGCATGATAATCCATAGTGTGGATACACCATAGTTATTTCAACCACTCTCTTATATGGACCTTAGATTGTTTCTTATATTTTGCAATTAAAAATAATATCACAGTGAATAACCTCATGCAAATGTATTTTCATATTGTTGGAAGTGTATCTTTATGATAAATTCCTAGAATTAGAATTTCTGGGTCAAAAGTTAAGTGTAATTTTGTTAGAAATAGTCATAAAAGTTTGCACTGCCACCAGCAATGTATAATAGAAGACCCTTTTCCCCACCACCTCAGTAATAGCATATATTACCATGCTTTTTAATTTTTGCCAGTCTGATAGTAGAGATATACTATCTCAGGTTGTTTTAAATTATATTTATATAATTATAAGTGAGTTTAAATAGTTTTCATTTGTTTAAGAGCCTTCTTTATCTTTTTATTTTTTGTAAACTGTTTTTATCTCTTTCCCATTTTTCTATTGGAGTTTTGTCCCTTTATCCTTCAATTTTTAAAAGTTCTTTATATATTAGGGATATTAGTTTTTTGTGATATATATTGCAAATATTTTTTCCTAGTTTGTCATTTGTATTTTAACTTTACTTATGAAGTTTTTTAGCACGCACAATTTTAAAATTTGTTTATAGTAAAATCTATCAAGTTTTTATTTACTTGCATCTGGATTTTGTCATAGTTAGAAAGCCAGTTTTATTTTTTATTTTATTTTATTTTATTTTATTTTTATTTATTTATTTATTTTTTTTGCGGTACGCGGGCCTCTCACTGTTGTGGCCTCTCCTGTTGCGGAGTACAGGCTCCGGACGCGCAGGCTCAGCGGCCATGGCTCACGGGCCCAGCCACTCCGCGGCACGTGGGATCTTCCCAGACGGGGGCACGAACCCGTGTCCCCTGCATCGGCAGGCGGACTCTCAACCACTGCGCCACCAGGAAAGCCCTATTTTATTTTTTAAAATTTTATTTTACTGAAGTATAGTTGATTTACAATATCATGTTAGTTTCAGGTGTACAGCACAGTGATTCAATTTAAAGGAGTTAAAAATAAAGTTTGTCTGGGGCTTCAGCCATATCACACTGCTGGTGTGTTTAACATCAGCTAACACCCTTAAGCCCTTTTGCTCATGCTGCTGCTTAGACTACCTTTGTAGTCTATTGTTTAGACTCAATCTTATCTCTGCTCAATTTCATCTAGTTCCACTTAGTTAACTCTTCCATTATTTTCAATAACCTTTTCTAATGCCATCAAAATGCTTTCAGATGCTGATTCTAAGACCTGACTTCTATGCTGTAATACCCAAATTTATATCACCCATGGATTTAATAAATCACCCTTCATATTTTTATATAAACAGTTGACTAAAAATGTGGGGCAAGACAGGGCCAAAGAAAGAGGCCTGCTGTATACCACCAGAAACAAGTCCCTCCTTTAGTTTGGTTTATTTAAAAACACCTTTAGTATTGTGGTTCCAATAGTTATTAATCTCTTTAGTTACCCTTGCAATCAATATATTTTTACTCTCTCTTGTTCACATGGATGTAATTAGTATATTATGCAATGCTTTAATGAAACACTAATATAAAATTTTCTAACACATTTCTTTTATCTGCCATTAATTAGTTTATTTATTCAATAAATATTATTAATAAAAACACTATGGATATAAAGATATAAGCTTCCTGCCTACAAGTTAGGAAGTAGACTTTCAAGCAAATAGCTGAGCCTTAGAGAGAAAAGAGTGGACAGAATACAGACAATGCATTTTTAGACCATGGAGGATGGAGTGATTATGTCCAGCAACCGTGAGGAAGAAAGGAATTGCTCTATTAAGACATGGTTTTAGGGGCTTCCCTGGTGGCGCAGTGGTTGAGAGTCCGCCTGCCGATGCAGGGGACATGGGTTCGTGCCCCGATCCAGGAAGATCCCACATGCCGCAGAGCGGCTGGGCCCTTGAGCCATGGCTGCTGAGCGTGCGCATCCGGAGCCTGCGCCCCACAGCGGGAGAGGCCACAACAGCGAGAGGCCCATGTACCACAAAAAAAAAAAAAAAAAAAAAAAGACACGGTTTTAGTAAACTAATACTGTGTCATCATCTTAAATCTTCTTTTTGTTTTTTGGCGCTCAAACTCTATCTTTTCATCAAGTAAATCTTAGAAATATCCCAGGAATTGATGTAAATATCACTTGTCTATTTTGTTGATTTCATTTCTTTCCATTTGGAAATGGAGAAACATTTGCACATTTCCAGTGTTTGATTTCCCGTCTGCATAAAGGTCATCAACCGTGTTTATATACAACTTTTCCTAGTAACTTTGCACATGATTCTTTTAAGGGATTAATCTTGCATTCTTGCAGTAGCAAGTTTCTCCCCTATTATTTCTTTTCTTTTTTTTCATATTTTTTTCTCACATCTTCATTAGAGTATAAATGCTTTACAATGTTGTGTTAGTTTCTACTGTACAACAAAGTGAATCAGCTATATGTATACATATATCCCCATATCCCCTCCCTCTTGAGCCTCCCACCCACCCTCCATATCCCATCCTTCTAGGTCATCACAAACCACTGAGCTGATCTCTCTGTGCTATGCAGCAGCTTCCCACTAGTCATCCATTTTACATTTGGTAGTGTATATATGTCAGTGTTACTCTTTCACTTCATCCCAGCTTCCCCTTCCCCCCCGTACCCTCAAGTCCATTCTCTACATCTACATCTTTATTCCTGCCCTACCACTAGGTTCATCAGTACTGCTTTTTTAAGTTCCATATATATTCATTAGCATACGTTATTTGTTTTTCTCCTTCTGACTTACTTCACTCTGTATGACAGTCTCTAGTTCCATCCACCTCACTACAAATAACTCAGTTTTGTTCCTCTTTATGGCTGAGTAATATTCCATTGTATATATGTGCCACATCTTCTTTATCCATCATCTCTTGATGGACACTTAGGTGTCTTCCATGTCCTGGCTCTTGTAAATAGTGTTGCAATGAACATTGTGGTACATGTCTCTTTTTGAATTATGGTTTTCTCAGGGTATATGCCCAGTAGTGGCATTGCTAGGTAATATGGTAGTTCTATTTTTAGTTTTTTAAGGAACCTCCATACTGTTCTCCATAGTGGCTGTATCAATTTACATTCCCACCAACAATGCAAGAGAGTTCCCTTTTCTCCACACCCTCTCCAGCATTTATTGTTTGTAGATTTTTTTGATGATGGCCATTCTGACTGGTGTGAGGTGATACCACATTGTGGTTTTGATTTGCATTTCTCTAATGATTAGTGATGTTGACCATCTTTTCATGTATTTATTGGCCATCTGTATGTCTTCTTTGGAGGAATGTTTATTTAGGTCTTCCACCCATTTTTGGATTGGGTTTTTTGTTTTTTTTGATATTGAGCTGCATGAGCTGCTTGTATATTTTGGAGATTAATCCTTTGGCAGTTGCTTCATTTGCAAATATTTTCTCCCATTCTGAGAGTTGTCTTTTCATCTTGTTTATGGTTTCCTTTGCTGTGCAAAAGCTTTTAGTTTCATTAGGTCCCATTTGTTTATTTTTGTTTGTTTTTATTTCCATTTTTCTAGGAGGTGGGTCAAAAAGGATCTTGATGTGATTTATGTCATAGAGTGTTCTGCCTGTGTTTTCCTCTAGAGTTTTAGTGTCTGGTCTTACCTTAAGGTCTTTAATCCATTTTGAGTTTATTTCTGTGTATGGTGTCAGGATGTATTCTAATTTCATTCTTTTACCTGTAGCTGTCCAGTTTTCCCAGCACCACTTATTGAAGAGGCTGTCTTTTCTCCATTGTATATTCTTGCTTCCTATATCAAAGATAAGTTGACTATATGTGTGTGGGTTTATCTCTGGGCTTTCTATCCTGTTCCATTGATCTGTATTTCTATTTTTGTGTCACTACCATACTGTCTTGATTACTGTAGCTTTGTAGTATAGTCTGAAGTCAGGTAGCCTGATTCCTCCAGCTCTGTTTTTCTTTCTTAAGATTGCTTTGGCTATTCGCGTTCTGTTGTGTTCCCATACAAACTGTGAAATTTTTTGTTCTAGTTCTGTGAAAAATGCCATTGGTAATTTGATAAGGATTGAATTGAACCTGTAGGTTGCTTTGGGTAGTATAGTCATTTTCACAATATTGATTCTTCTAATCCACAAACATGGTACATCTCTCCATCTGTTTATGTTATCTTTGATTTCTTTCATCAGTGTTTTATAGTTTTCTGAGTACAGGTCTTTTGCCTCCTTAGGTAGGTTTATTCCCAGGTATTTTATTCTTTTTATTACGATGGTAAATGGTACTGTTTCCTTAATTTCTCTTTCTGATATTTTGTTACTAGTGTATAGGAATGCCAGAGATTTCTGTGCATTAATTTTGTATCCTGCAACCTTACCAAGTTCATTGAATAGTTCTAGTAGTTTTCTGGTGGCATCTTTAGGATTTTCTATGTATAGTGTCATCTCATCAGCAAACAGTGACAGTTTTACTTCTTCTTTTCCAATTTGTATTCCTTTTATTTCTTTTTCTTCTCTGATTGCTATGGCTAGGACTACAATACTATGTTGAATTATAGTGGTGAGAGTGGACATCCTTGTGTTGTTCCTGATTTTAGAGGAAATGGTTTCAGTTTTTCACCATTTGAGAATGATGCTTGCTGTGGGTTTGTCATATATGGCCTTTATTACGTTGAGGTAAGTTCCCTCTATGCCCACTTTCTGGAGAGTTTTTATCATAAATGGGTGCTGAATTTTGTCAAAAGCTTTTACTGCATCTACTGAGATGATCATATGGGTTTTATTCCTTAATTTGTTAATATGGTGTATCACATTGATTGTTTTGTGTATATTGAAGAATCCTTGCATCCCTGGGATAAATCCCACTTGACCATGGTGTATGATCCTTTTAATGTGTTGTTGGATTCTGTTTGCTAGTATTTTGTTGAGGAGTTTTGCATCTACATCAGTGATATTGGTCTATAAGTTTCTTTCTTTGTAGTATCTTTGTCTGGTTTTGGTATCAGGGTGATGGTGGCCTCGCAGAACTAGTTTGGGAGTGCTCCTCCCTCTGCAACTTTTTGGAAGAGTTTGAGAAGGATAGGTGTTAACTCTTCTCTAAATGTTTTGTTTTGTTTTGTTTTTTGCAGTACGCGGGCCTCTCACTGTTGTGGCCTCTCCCGTTGCAGAGCACAGGCTCCGGATGCGCAGGCTCAGCGGCCATGGCTCATGGGCCTAGCCACTCTGCGGCATGTGGGATCTTCCCGGACCGGGGCATGAACCCGTGTCCCTTGCATCGGCAGGCAGACTCTCAACCACTGTGCCACCAGGGAAGCCCTCTCTAAATGTTTTGATAGAATTCACTTGTGAAGCCATCTGGTCCTGGACTTTGGTTTGTTGGAAGATTTTTAATCACAGTTTCAATTTCATTACCTGTGATTGTCTGTTTATATTTTCTAATTCTTCCTGGTTCAATCTTGGAAGTTGTACTTTTCCAAAAATTTTTCCATTTCTTCCAGGTTGTCCATTTTATTGGCATATAGTTGCTTGCAGTAGTCTCTTATGATCTTTTGTATTTCTGCGGTGTCAGTGGTAATCTCTCCTTTTTCATTTCTAATTTTATTGATTTGAGTCCTCTCCCTTTTTTTCTTGATGAGTCTGCCTAAAGGTTTATCAATTTTGTTTATCTTCTCAGAAAACCAGCTTTTCATTTTATTGATCTTTGCTATTGTTTTCTTTGTTTCTGTTTCATTTGTTTCTGCTCTGATCTTTATGATTTCTTTCCTTCTGCTAACTTCGGGTTTTCTTTGTTCTTCTTTTCTAGTTGCTTTAGGTGTAAGTTTAGATTGTTTATTTGAGACTTTTCTAGTTTCTTGAGGTGAGCATGAATTGCTAGGAATTTCCCTCTTAGAACTGCTTTTGTTGTGTCCCATAGATTTTGGATCATTGTGTTTTCATTGTCATTTGTTTCTAGGTATTTTTTTATTTCCTCTTTGATTTCTTCTGTGATCTCTTGGTTATTTAGCAGTGCACTGTTTAGCCTCCATGTATTTGTGTTTTTTACTGTTTTTTTCCTGTAATTGATTTCTAATCTCATAGTATTGTGGTTGGAAAACATGCTTGATACGATTACAATTTTCTTAAATTTTCCAAGGCTTGATTTGTGACCCAAGGTGTGATCTATTCTGGAGAATGTTCTATGTGCAGTTGAGAAGAAAGTGTATTCTTCCACTTTCAGGTGGAATGTCCTAAAAATATCAATTAAGTCTATCTGGTCTATTGTGTCATTTAAAGCTTGTGTTTCCTTATTTATTTTCTGTCTGGATGATCTGTCTATTGCTGTAAATAGGGTGTTAAAGTCCCCCACTATTATTGTGTTACTGTCGATTTCCCCTTTTATGCCTGTTAGCATTTGCCTTATGTATTGAGGTTCTTCTATGTTAGGTGCATAAATAGTTATAACTGTTATGCTTTCTTCTTGGATTTATCCCTTGATCATTATGTAGTGTCCTTCCTTATCTCTTGCAACCATCTTTATTTTAACATCTATTTTATCTGATATGAGTAATGCTACTCCAGCTTTCTTGTGATTTCCATTTGCATTGAATATCTTTTTCCATCCCCTCACTTTCAGTCTGTATGTGTCCCTAGGCCTGAAGCAGGTTTTTTGTAGACAGCCTATATAAGGGTCTTATTTTTGTATCCATTCAACCAGTCTGTGTCTTTTGGTTGGAGCATTTAATCCATTTACATTCAAGGTGATTATTGACTTGTACATTCCTATTACCATTTTCTTAATTGATTTGCTTTTGTTTTTGTGGGTCTTTTTCTTCTCTTGTGTTTCCTGCTTAGAGAAGTTCCTTTAGCATTTGTTGTAAAGCTGGTTTGGTTGTAGCTTTTGCTTGTCTGTAAAGCTTTTCATTTCTCCATTGAATCTGAATGAGATCCTTGCCCAGTAGAGTAATCTTGTTTGTAGGTTTTTCCCTTTCATCATTTTAAATATGTCTTGCCACTCCCTTCTGGCTTGCAGAGTTTCTGCTGAAAGATCAGCTGTTAACCTTATGGGGATTCCCTTGTATGTTTTTTGTTGCTTTTCCCTTGCTGCTTTTAATATTTTTTCTTTGTATTTAAGATTTAATGGTTTGATTAATATGTGTCTCAGCGTGTTTCTCTTTGTGTTTTTCCTGTATGGGACTCTCTGTGCTTCCTGGACTTCACTGAATATTTCCTTTCCCATGTTAGGGAAGTTTTCAACTGTAATCTCTTCAAATATTTTCTCAGACCCTTTCTTTTTCTCTTCTTCTTCTGGGACCCCTATAATTCAAATGTTGATGTGTTTAATGTTGTCCCAGAGGTCTCTGAGACTGTCCTCAATTCTTTTCATTCTTTTTTCTTTATTCTGCTCCCTGGGAGTTATTTCCACCATTTTATCTCCCAGCTCACTTATCCACTCTTCCGCCTCAGTTATTCTGCTATTGATTCCTTCTAGATAATTTTTAATTTCAGTTATTGTGTTGTTCATCACTGTTTGTTTGCTCTTTAGTTCTTCTAGATCCTTGTTAAATGTTTCTTATATTTTCTCAATTCTGTTTCCAAGATTTTGAATCATCTTTACTATCATTACTCTGAATTCTTTTTCAGGTAGGGTGCCTATTTCATCTTCATTTATTTGGTCTTGTAGATTTTTACCTTGCTCCTTTGTCTATAACATACTTTTTTGTTCTTTCTTTTTTGTTTTTCTGATGGTTGGGGTCATATTCCTGCCTTACTGGTTGTTTGGCCTGAGGCGTCCAGCTTGGAGTTTGCAGGCAGTTGGATAGAGCTGGGTCTTGGTGCTGAGATGAGGACCTCTAGGAGGCTTCACTCTGATTAATATTCCCTAGGATCTGAGGTTCTCTGTTAGTCCAGTGGTTTGGACTCAGAGCTCCCATGACCAGAGCTCAGGCCCAACCTACAGCCTGGGAACCAAGATCCCACAAGCCACGTGGTGAGGGAAAAAAAAAAAGAAAAAAAGGGCAGTACAGTAACCAAGAATAAAAAGCAAAATAAAATTAGAAAGATAAAAAATATATTAGGAAAAATAAAAATATAATTGAAACAACTACAACAAGGTAAAAGAAAACCACAACAGAAAAAAAAAAAAGGGGAACAGCCAAAAGGAGCAGAATAACAAAGTATAAAGAATAAAATAAACTTAGAAAAATAAAAGATTTATTAGAAAAAATAAAAATATAAATGAATCAACAATAATGAATCAACAACAAGGTAATACAAAACCCCAATCTAAAAGAGGAGAAAAGAAAACAAACAAACAAAAAGCCTTGGCTATGGGAGGCAGAGTTTAGGCAGAGGTGGAACTTAGGGGTGAGGTTTAGGGTGGGTTGCCACCTAGGTGGGGGCATGGTGACGTTTGAGTGTGGGGCGGTGCCAATGCTTAGGACCTGCGCAGAAGGGGAGAGGCAGCACATCCAAAGGGGGGCTTCTGGAGTTTGGAGGTAGAATTCTGGCTGAGGGTGTGTGGGTGGGGTTTAGGCCCAGCACGTTGGAGGGGGTCTCCGAGTGTAGAGGTAGGGCCCTGGGTGGAAGTGTAGGGGCAGGGCTTGGGTTCTGTGCGGCAGGAGGGAGGCTCCAAGGACAGAGGATTAGGCCTAGGAGCCCAACAGGCTCCTTGGTGCCTAAGTGGACAGGGAAAACACTGGCCACCTTCCCTTCCATTCCTTCACACCCTGCCCCCATCTCCCCCAGAGTCTCCCCCATTGCCACTGGACCCCTAACCGTGGATGGGTCTTGCTGGGTGTAGGAGCTCCTCCCCTCCCCCAGCCACCCCTCAAGGGTGCTGGTCTCAGAGGTCCAGCCTTTACTTTTGCTCCTCCTTCCCTCCCTCCCACTCCTTCAGGATCCTCTATTATTTCTTGCTTTACATCGTTCTTCCTTTATTCTCACAAGTGTTTTCTTTATGTTTTAAAATTCCTTTACAAAGGATACATAAGCAAATTAGGATTTGAGGATATCTGCTGTTCCTCCATCATCCTTCACTTATGGCACTGGCTGCAAGCAGTGGCCTACCCCTTTCTTTGATCTTCTGATCTGAACATGTTTCTAAAGGCCTTTTTTGTTGCCCTTAGTATGTTCACAAGCCAAAGATCGTTTTCTTCATTTGTCCTTCTGAATACCAATCTTCCCATCTTTGGTGATGAGTCATTTATTCTGTAGTTCCCCTTAGGCCTGACCTGACCTGCACTGAATTTTTAATATACAATCTTCTTTTCTTCCTCAACTGGATCACTTATTATTACATAGCCAGAATTGTAATCTTGATGCTCATACCACTTTTGTTTTTCTTTTTGTTTTTCAAATTTGGCTTAAAGTTTAAAGGTACACAGATGACTATGTCTGAACTTTCCCTCCCAGATAGCACATATTCTAGGAATAAACATTTTTCTCCTTATATGTCCAACTCTTCCAATTTTGCCAGTCATTTCTCCTTATTGGTCAGAGTCTAAGACACTGTACCCTATTACCTCCTATACTCTCTGTGAGGTGAAACTATCAGCAAAGCAAGGCAAAAGTATGCTAGATGATCTGCTTTATATTTAAAAATACCTTTAAGCAGAATCATTGGAAAACACTGCCTTGCCTCTGGGCAAACATAGATGCTCTGCCTTCATGAATATATCTCTGTTCAAGAGCCACTTTCATATATCTTTAGCTATGATCTAGAAATCTATATTCAGTTCACTGGCATTATCTGCAAAGCCAGTACAGTTTTGAAACAACCACTAAATTAATATCACTTACTGTCAAGTCACCAATTTATGATAGCGATTTTAAGCAGTTATAGGAATAAAAGGGGAAAAAAGCTTTTAAGAATTTTAGAAAATAACTAATTTCTTTTTGAGTTTCATCCTTCAAAGAAAGATAACTTTTGAACCTGTCCCCTCATCCCATGAATCATGTAGCTACAAATGGTCAAACAAGGGTTCAAACATGTGGGTCATCCTGTGAAACAACAAATTCCATAGTATTTTAGTGTAAAAGTCCAGTAAGTATGTTACCGACATCCATTCTTTTTGGAGCAAACATTACTTTAAACAAAATGATATTTAATACACTTTGATGAATTATATAATCATGAATTATAATGCATTTCCACTCTAGTAGTGGCTAGTCTCTGATGGAATGTTGCAAGTAGAGCATGAGCTTTGGAAATAGGCAGGCCTGAATTGTCTTGCCTCCACCTCCCTGTACTCTATCCCCCTAGATAATAATATAAGCAAATAAAAAACCGATGTTGTGAACTTAAATAAGATAATGCATATCAAATATTTATTTCAGTGTATATTTCATAATAATATAGAAATAATGTTTGATACTATTATGTTATTTATTCCTTCCTTCCTTCATTCATTCATTCAGCAGCTGTTCAATGAATGCATACTAGGTGCCAGGCACTACACTTGGTGCTGGTGATAGATAGGGTGATAGATAACAAAAATGACATCCTCTGTGTCATCGTGCAGTTAATTCCTAACATAAAAGAAAAATTAAATAAATGAGTATTTAATAAATAAAGGGTATAACAGGAGTGTCTAACTGAAAACCTAGGATAGACTTGCCAGAATATAAGGAATCTATTTAAACAGAGACCTGAATGACAAGCAGGATTTAGCCATGCAAAATGGGGGAGAACACAACCAGGAAAAGATCCATCAAACTCCGAAGTTTATCTTCTTTGTAGAATTCCCTCATCTCTACAACCTTATAATAAATGAAAGAGGATGATGGACATTCTAGATACATTTCCCCAAATCTATTGAATTGCTTTAAATTTCCCTCAAAGATATTCAAGGGTACCTATAAAATGCTTATCAATTGAGTACAACTTAATTCCAAGAACTTAGGAAGGTGGTTTTACAACTTCTGTTTCATTGCAGTATAAATGAGGGAGGAATCACTTAGAAGTGATGTCACCTAATTCAATAGAATATAGTATTGTATCACCATGGGAGGCTCCAGGATTTTTATATAGATACAGCATCAGAATGCCAATCTTGTAGAAGGGACTTATGTTAAAGTGGTGTTTAACTCACTGGTTATGTTAAGTGGTGGTAAACTCACTGTTTTCCATCGGAAAGCAAATTTATTGAAGTGGCTTTGGGAGCATCAATGAAGAATATTGGGGAGGATATGAAGACCTTCCCCTAGATTGTCCATTGGCACAACCACTATATATTACAAGAAATATTGTATAAGACAAGGAATGTAACCTCTCTGGCCCTTAGTAAGCTCATAGGACCATTATGAGGATTTAATATTGTAATATAAATGATTTCAAATACATGAAACCATTTACACATGTATATGATTATAATAATATAGAAGCATCAAGCAGAGAAACCTTTGGATATGTATGTATGTCATATAGTAGGGACTCTAATATACTGTCGAATTAATGGACAAATGTCAGTGAAAGCTATTATGTGTTTCAAGCCGGATTGTGGAGGTGACTTAGGTGTTTGTAATAGAGTTATTTTCCTGCTCTCTGGTAAAGAGAACTCAGGGTGTCAAATGGCAAGGACTACTTAATAATAGTGCCACAAAGATACTTCAGGTGATACCTTCAAATACTTCTAACAGTCCTGCCTGGGTAAATGGACCATCTATCTCTGGGCCAGAGGAAAGCTGCCAGCAACTCTGGAAACACTCTATGGGAATTTTTATTCCAATGTGGCAAGTCAAGTTCCAGGAGGGATTTGAGTTAAAGATAGGATCCGTAATGAATAGAAAGGAGGAGTCCAGGGGCTTCCCTGGTGGCGCAGTGGTTAAGAATCCACCTGCCAATGCAGGGGACATGGGTTCAAGCCCTGGTCCAGGAAGATCCCACATGCCCCGGAGCAACTAAGCTCATGTGCCACAACTACTGATCCTGTGCTCTAGAGCCTGCGAGCCACAACTACTGAGCCTGCACACCTAGAGCTCATGCTCTGCAACAAGAGAAGCCACCGCAATGAGAAGTGCACACACCACAACGAAGAGTAGCCCCTGCTCGCCACAACTAGAGTAAGCCCATGCGCAGCAACAAAGACCCAACACAGCCAAAAATAAATAAATATTTAAAAAAAGAAAAAAAAAAAGAAAGGAGGAGTCCAAAACTAGTCTAAGGATAAAGATGATGTTTGTTACACAAAATAATAATTGACAATTTTTAAACATTTATGGGAAAGGATAGGTTACAACTTGCTTTTCTTATCCTCAAGATATTAACTTTATAGTAGCATTTATTCACTTTTTAATGTTACTTAAGCTGAACTTTTACATGAGAATTATAGTTTTTTATAAAGGTGGGAAATTATAGCCTGAATATTTGATAAGGTATTCACATTATGAATACAACCTTTGATTTATGTTTAATGAGCCTAATCTCTGGAGAAGTACCTAATAACAAAAAACACCCTAAATCCAGCCAGTGGTTCTCAACTCCATCTGGACATTAAAATTATGTGAAGTGCTTTTAAGAAATACCAATACTCAGGCCCCACTTCAAACCAACCAAATGAGGATCTCAGCTGGCTGATTCTAGTATTCAATATTTTTTAAACTATTGATTCCAATAAGCAGCTTAGGTTGAGCACCACTAGTCTGTACTTTATAAACCAAAGTTATAAAATAATGAGAAAAACTGCCCCAGTTGTAATTAATCCCGTCCTCCACCTCTTATTTTTACTGGAATTACGTTCAGCTCTATGAATGGGATGAGACATCATTTCATGCCTTAATGGTGAAAACTAAACAGGGTTGACTTGATGCAGTCATTCTTCAGTTGGCCAAGTCAGTCAAGTGCTAATAACTGTATCACTGAACAAATGACATTGCTTCCTCTGAGTCAGTTCCTACATTGATAAGCTGAATAATGGACACTTTTAATTATTTTGAGATCCAAGATCATATGCGAAAATGTTGGACTTCAGAACTTGTCATTTCAGCCAAATCTCAATTTTAGTAACTATATTCTGCTTACCTCCTTTCCTCGTGATATTTCAAGGTTATTCTTTCTTTCTTTCTTTCTTTTCTTTCTTTTCTTTCTTTCTTTCTTTCCTTTTTCTTTCTTTCTTTCTTTCTTTTCTTTTCTTTCTTTCTTTCTTCTTTCTTCTTTCTTCTTTCTTCCTGTCTTCTTTTTTTTAAATTACACCCAAAACTTCCTGTTCTCATTTGTGTATATTGGGAAACTATAATGGTTTCAATTCAGATACAAATAGAAATAACCATTCTAAATGGTCCAATTTTTAATTTAGGACAAAAGACCATAAAAATAAGCAAGAAAAATATCAGACATGGATAAAATTGACAAAACTTTACTTAACCCCATAAAGCAACTTTCTTCCCCAGTGAGTCTTTATTTCATAGAGCAAAGATTCTTTCCTTTTAAAGCCTTTGAGAAAATCAGAATGAAAAGGAAAAAGGGTGCTTTAACTTCCCTAATCATAATATTAATTGGAATTTGTATAGCACTTCACAATGTATAAAGAACTTTCACATATATTGCCTAATTTTATCTTCCCCCTAGACAGTCACAGATGTTTTCATCTGCTTTGAGGGATAAGTAAATTGAAATGAGATTAATATTCCAATGGTGTGAATATATACCTAGGTATGTAAGTACATAAGATTATTATAAATTTTACTGATATAATGAATATGTAGCACACAATCCTTTTACAAATAATATTAAAAAGATACTACTCTTTATTGTAAATTCCATATAGTTCCTTGATTATCACAAAATGCTTTCACTGATTTTTGCCAAAATTTCAAATCCATAGCCAAGTTGCAATGGGCAAATAGATGTATTTCTAATATGAATGTGGGTTAACATTCTCATACGTTAATGAGTAAGATGAAAGTGAAACAACAAAGGCATATTGTCTTTTGTTTGCCAATGATATAAGAAAACCTTTATTGAACCAGATAATAGTTTTCAATTTTCTGTGCTCTTCAAATGTAATGACTATGGACAAGACACACTTTAATTCTAATAGTAGTATTAATATTTTCTCCACTACTTTCTTAAGTCTAGGCAATTAATAAAACAAAAAAAAACCAAGTACTAATTTGTAGCATTTGCTAACTTCCATGGTATAAATACTCTCACCATGGCTGATTTCAAATTACCAAAGTAATATCACTGAATGCAGAGTTAGGAAGAAATGTGCAGCTGCACATTATATAGTACTTCCAATGTACAGATACAATAGATGTAAATAATCTTAAGAGCATAGATAATGACAAAATGTAATAAGATAAATAGGACGGGTGAATTTTGAGTGTTCATTATCTTTGTTTTAAATATAATATAGATTATTATCCTGTTCCGTTAGGGAGATGGATACAGGCTCCACTGTGGAAATCGATGTCTTTTAAAACATCTGTACAAACAGCCCTTTCCTGTGATCACAGAGTCACACCATGAGACAGCATCATCTTCCTCCCTCAAAAGAGTATTCTCTTGAGGTCGGGTCTGAGTCTTTTTAGGGGGTACTTGTCAGGCTGATCTTATATTGGTGCAAACAAAAGCAGAGGGGGCACTCTTGGGTCTTAAGAAGTGACGTCTAGTTCTTTGCAGTTGTGTAAGTTGTAATTGTGGTCTCAGGAGCTCGAAGCTGGCACTTTCTAGTTCTGACTTATGACCATTCTTCAACCTCTATTTGACCCTCAATTCCCTCAACTGTGAAGGGGAATAAAAATATTCACCTCACAGCATATTGAGGTGAAACAAGCTAAAAGTATGACACATCTTTCAAATACTAGGTGTTTAATGTTGATTAAATATGTATTAATTCATGTATTCATTTAACTAATATTTGTTATGAGCCATTAGTCATTCCCCTTATCTGTACCAAAGAGTCAGAAGGTTACAGAAATCTGTGAAAATTACCACATTGGAGACCTTTGGATTTATGCCTGTCCCTCAACCAGTTCTTAAGGGTATGTAGTCCATGTGTAGACTTGATGGTAAACAAACAAACCAAAAAGGAACTCCCCTAAAATCACATAGCTGGTGAGCACCTGGTCAAGATTATACTCAGAATGTCAGACTCCAGGGTTCTCTTTTACCTCACCTACTCACTCCCCCGAGCAGCTCTGAGAGGACTAGGCAGTTACTCACAAGGGGTGAGTGTCATGCCTATAGTAAGGGTGTCAGGCCTATGGTAAGAGTTCCTCTTGTGAGTTTTAAGCTTCTTAGTACTCACCACCAGTACAAAAAATATATGAGTTCCTACTCTGGATTTTCCATCTCCAAAGGATCCCCAGGGATTGGGGATGAAAACCAGGTCAGATAACCTCCAAACTCATCATCCTTGCCTGCCCTATAGCAGGCATACTTCAAGTTTCTTTTCAGAAAATAACTTCTCTACCTAACCATATCTAAACACCAAGACCTCAGACATAGACTGACTCATATTCAACCCATAAGCTTAGATATGCACTACACACTCGTATCATTTAAGAAATAGTATTTCTCGAAACACAAGCATACACACAACCATACTCACAAAACAAATAATATGCATTCAAGGCTGTAGCTTACTGACATGTCCATTTAGGGGAAGTCCATAAGAAAAGTTGGTAGGAGACAAGAGGTGAAGAAGAATCAGCAGTGTCTCATACATCATCCTCTTCTGCCTAGGAGAAGTGCTAATAACTATTCTATAGTTATTCTGTAGCCAGAAAGAATAGCCATACTGATGATGGAATTCCAACCATGAACCCCAAGTTAGCTCTACCCTGACACACAGTAGTTATACATAAAGGCACACAAGCCCAGGATCTTGGTTGGCTTTCTTGTTGCTGGACAGAAGTTGGACTGTATCTCTGACTCAGGGACTGATTATGTGACACTGGGCAGGCTCTTTGCCATTTTTTCTCACCTGAAAAATGAGACATTTGAGAAAAATGAAAAGGTTGGAACTAGGTAACCTCAGGTCTTTTCCTAGCCCTAGAATGGTATGGTCTATAATTCTTTCATACATTGCACTGTACCCACATTTCACTTCAAAAAGCTTCCCTCCAGTGTAGTAGGGTTTTCTCTATCACAGTTATATAAGCCCAAATTTTAGGCTTCCATGGCAACCATGTAATCGCCTCAGTTGGCATTTCTTATTGAAGATGTTTGTATCTACTACTGAGCTGTATACCTTGAGGTAGTTACTGATGAGGCAAACAGACTTTGGTTTTGAATAAATCTTTTTAGGTTTGAGCTGTTCCTAGTTACTCTATATAATTAAAGAGGCTGGAAATGTTTCTACATGAGAAAATGGCTAGACCTTTACTAGTAATAGCTATTTATAACTTTGCTTCTTTGAAGTTTAGTTTACTAGAAATAAAATCTCACCTGAGATTTCAGGAAGATGCCTCAAGCTTTTAAATCGTCACAATTTTCTAAACCTCCTCTGAACTTTCAAGTGCAGAGGGCTTGGTTTCAATTCAGTATCTGTATGTAACTTTCTTCCTCAAAGGTCAAGGTACAACTGTAACACCTCTGTGTTTCAAGCATATGCCTGTGAAATATGAGATTCTGATTCCTAGGGAATTTGCCATATAAAGCATAAATTAGAATTTGTCATGAGAAAGGCCATAAATGATTTGACGTGAGTTTTCAAGAGTCCAGATATAACTATATCAAGTGAACGAGCATTTTTTAACCTATTTTGGGCGTGCCCAGTACTGTGCTCCATATTCATTGCCAGGGACTAAAACAAAACAAGAATTGAAAATACTGCGTCCTTTCAAGGAGAGAAATCTGTAGAGAAGTAGGTGCCAGCAGCCTCAGCCAAACCCTACTTGAATTGTCTCCTATCTTGGGACCACCCATGACTTAAAGGAAGCAGAGATGACTGTGTGGTCTGAGATGGTTTAAATGTGGCCTGCTCAGTAAAGCTTCTCAGCCCCAAGCCTGTTTTCTGAGTTTCCTCTTTCCCCAGTTCTCCCACAGCTGGGTCAACTAATTTCATCTTCTGCAGATCCAGCCTATTTATTTTCAGAGGAATCTGAGGCTATAAATAAGTAACCTCTGGTCCAATGCCTCCATTCATCCAGGCTTATTATAGCAGCCCTTTTCCAGATATGGGGCATAGGCACTGTGCCCTGGGCTACCCTCACGACGATCTATACTAGAGCCATTTTCTAGTCTTTCCAGACCCCAATACTCCCATCTCAGCCCTAATCCTCCCCCAATCCAGCCCACAGAGCAATTCACCAAAAATCAACTCCCTGAAAGAGCAATTTTCTGAATGACTGATTCACTGAATTTAATAAATTTATCAACATACTCACAATTTGTTTTAGGGAACATTCTTTTTGAAAATATTAAATGAATTTGGATATATTCTTATTGAGAATATATTTGAAAATATATTTTACTTGGATATGATCAAGAATATATTCTTAAATATATTAAATATGAATATTCACCTTATAAAATTATTCTTCAAGAACATACTCATAAGAAAAGTTAATGATCCTATGACCCTCAGCATTTAATAAATTGAATATTATTTAAAGTGTAGCTAGAGTAAAACACATTAATTATTCAAGAAAACTGTTTCTCCGTCTGAGCTTTTGATAATTGGTAAATTTGATAAATAGTCATTTCACAAATTGACCTTTTAGTAAGTTGGCTTTCTGCAAAATGATTTTTGGTAAAGGGACCTAGATTCACCAAGGTGCTGCATCCATGCTTCCGTGGACAGTCTCCTATACCTTCCTAAATTTCTGAGTATTTCCTTCACCACCCATCCCTGGCTGAACTCTGCTACATCTGGCACCAGGTGTTGATGGGAAAATGAATGTCACTTCCTGAATAGGTGGGATTTACCCATATGTCTGAAATGGTTTTGCTGGCTATTTTGTCTCACCAGTGGGCTCAACTCCTCTCCTCACTCCCTCCTGCTCAGCCCCACTGTCAAGATATAACAGATCCAAAGCCCTGTCCTCTTTTCCTTCAAACAAGCAGTTTTTTTGTTTTTGGGTTTTTTTTGCGGTACGCGGGCCTCTCACTGTTGTGGCCTCTCCCGTTGCTGAGCACAGGCTCCGGACGCGCAGGCTCAGCGGCCATGGCTCACGGGCCCAGCCGCTCCGTGGCATGTGGTATCTTCCTGGACCGGAGCACGAACCCATGTCCCCTGCATCGTCAGGTGGACTCTCAACCACTGCGCCACCAGGGAAGCCCACATCTTCTATTTTTTAAATGTAAAGGATGCTATGATAGCAGAACAAAAGGAAGAACAACAGAGTTGTAGGTCATCGACCACCTGATTTCAAAACTTCCTATAAAGGCACAGTAATCAATACAGTGTGGTACCAGCATAAGGATAAAAATATAGACAAATGAAACAGAATTGAGAGTCCAGAAAAGAAAATCTTTACATTAATGGACAATTGATTTTTGACAAAGAAACCAAACAATTCAATGGGTAAAAGATAGACTTTTTAACAAATTGTGCTGACAATTGGATATCAATATGTTAAAAAAAAAGAATAACTTAGACCCTTACTTTACACCATATACAAAAGTTAACTCAAAATAGGTCAAAGGTATAAATGCAAGAACTTTACTTGTGAAGGAAAACACAAGGAAAAAAATCCTTATAACCTTGGATAAGGCAAAGAATTCTTAGATATTGACATCAAAGGCATAATTCATTAAAGAACAAACTGATAAAGTTGAACATGAAAATAAATAAATAAATAGCTTTAATTTATAAAAGAAAGTAAATAAATAGCTGTGTGCTCCAAAAGACATGATTAAGAAAATTAATAAAACAGCCACAGACTGGGAGAAAATACTTGCAAATTATACTTCTGATAAAGAAATGTTTATCTATGATATATAAAGAACTTGCAAGCAATTATAAGAAGAAAAACAACTCGGTTTTTAAAATGAGCATATTTGAAAAGATACCTAACCAAAGAAGATACAGAATGATTAATAAGCAAAGATCCTTAATATCATAGAGAAATGCAAATTAAAGGCACAATCAGATACAACTACACACTCACTAAAATGGCTGCAGTTTTAAAAATATGGTAATAAATGTTGGCAAGGATGTAAAGAAACTGGAACATTCCACATTGCTGGTAGGAATGTAAAATTGTATACCCACTTTGGAAAAAATGTGATGGTTCCAAAAAAAGGTAAACATAAACGTATACAATCCAGCACTCCTAGGATTATACACAAGAGAAATGAAAACATATGCCCAAAGACAGGTTCTTGAATGTTTATAGCAGCACTATTTATAATAGCCCCAAACTGCAGGCAATCCAAATATCCATCAAGTAGAGAATGGATAAAAGGTGTGGTATACCCCTACAAAACAGGGATTCTATTCAGCAATGAAAAGGAATCAACTACCAATACATAGTACCACATGAAACCAATTCAAAAACACTATGCAAAGTGAGAGAAGCCAGACCTGAAAGACTATATATTGTATGATTCCATTTATATGGAATGCCCATGAGATTTAAATCTATGTATACAGAAAGCAGATTGGTGGTTGCCAGGGGCTGAAAGCCAGAATAGGGATTACCTGCAAATGGGCATGAGGAAAGATTTTTGGAGTGGAGTGATGGAAATGTTCTAAAACTAAACTGTGGTGATGGTTGCACAACTCAATTTACTAGAAATCGTTGCATGGTACATTTACAATGGGTGAGTTTAGCGGTATGTAAATTATACCTTAATAAAGACTGTTTAAAAAATAATAATAATTGCAGAGCAAGAAGATGTTCTAGCCCAGAGCACACTGCTCATATTGGCTTACACAGATATGCTTTATAGATTTAAAACCAAAACATCCTTTGCCTAAAATCTTTCTTTTAAGACTTTATTCTTGCTCAAGGGCTATACCATTGAATATTCATTAAGTAATGATACAACATATTCCCTTCCCACTCACTTTAAAATTATGTTCCAGGGCTTCCCTGGTGGCGCAGTGGTTGGGAGTCCGCCTGCCGATGCAGGGGACACGGGTGCGTGCCCCGGTCGGGGAAGATCCCACATGCCGCGGAGCGGCTGGGCCTGTGAGCTGTGGCCACTGAGCCTGCACGTCCGGAGCCTGTGCTCCGCAATGGGAGAGGCCACAACAGTGAGAGGCCTGAGTACCGGAAAAAAAAAAAAAAAAAAAATTATGTTCCACTGCCAATTTACATCTTTTTACTTTCTAAATTCCTGCCACAATTTACCACCCCCATTTACCCTGTGTACTTTATTATCTTCTGTTTTAAAATTCAGGAGTACTGGTGCTCAGGGCTTACAATAATAAACGCTTCTTGAAACATACCCTCTTCGACAATACTTTACACATCTGTTTTATTTACTTCTCACCTTACTTCATTTAATTCTCAAAATAGCCCTATGAAATAAGCATTATTGTAATCCCTGTAATATGTTAAAGGAGACGGAGGCACAGGGAAGTCGCTTAATGTTACCCATATCTAAAGTGGTAGAGCTGAGATATGACTCGCAAGCCCAACCTCTTAACCATTGAGCTGAAAAGTCTCTCTAGATCATTGACAGGGAATGTTTTGCAGTTATATTCCATTTCTATTACAATGGCCTTGTTGCCTTGCATATTTTTACATAAAGCTCTCTAAAACAGGAATGCTCTAAGTGTATACTGCTGTTTTCCTCCTGGTTCCTTAAGACAAACCATGAAATGTGTGGGCACATTATATGAATTTGTTATCCACTCCTCCAAAATAGCATTTGTTTCATATTAGTAATTGGGGAAAAGTATAAAGATACATACATACAATGTGAATACACACCCATTGGTTATTTGACTTCCTGGTAGAACTTTGAATTTAACCCCAATAACTAATCTCTTTATACACATGGCTTCATCCTGACATGTATAATGTATATAAGGAGGAACAACTTGAACAGGAAGAATTGGTTTGTGAAAGAACAAAGCTACTATAGATGCATTTCTAGAAACTTTAGTTGTAGCGGAGGAAATGAGTCTTTTTAAGAAAATCAAAGGCCTGACTCTAAGACTTCTTTGTAAACAATGAGATGGGTATTGTGAAAAATGCCTCTTCCAGCAGCTAAAGTTTGAATAATTAAGGAGCAAATGATAAAAATAAGGAAATTGTTATATACTTTTCATAATCAGGGATATGAACATACACCCAACTTCAGTATAAGTCCTTTTATGACTTTTTAGACTGCCACTATGGATTATGAGTTATGAGAAAATATAATTTGATTCATAACTTTCAGTATTAGGATCTATTCAGCATGTTAAAAATTAACACTCTGGCACATCTAGTCCTCTGGTGAAAATAGTGTTCTAGTTTCAAGTTGACAAAATAGCCTAAAGGTATTTTGGACAGGAATTTATACAGATTTAATACCAGCAAAGATGCCCTGTGGTAAGCTTTGATGATGATATTGAAGAGAGTTCACTGGGGAGAAAAAAAAACTTTTAAAAAGATGAAAGTCATTTGAAAAAATACAATATTTACACAATATAATATTTTGGCATGGAACTATTGAGGACAAAATGTTCTCAAACCATTTTAAATTTTTTAAGGTAATGTTTCCTACTTAACACAAATAAAATTGCATATTAAATTGTGTACCTCTACCGGGAAAAGAAAAGGAAGAAAGCAATATTAAAAAGTGGCTCTTGGGTGAATATTTGGATTAAAATTTTGTATTGAATACTTCCTAAGGAGCATAGGATATTAGAATTTTTAGAAACAAACCTCTGTCAAAAGCTGCTATAGAGCTAATCCTAAATAGTTCTCTTTGTTCAAACTGTACCACATCATGTAAGACTTGAGAGGCTAACCAGAGAGAACAAGTCTATTAAGCAACTCTGCAATAGCATTCTGTTAGAAAGGATGGTGGGCTGTTGGAAATGCTGGTAAGTTTGCTTAGCCCATTTCAAGAGTTTCTCTAAGGACCAAAGTCTGCCTCTCCAATGATGCTATCAAAAAAGCAAGAGATGGGCCAACAGTCAACTGCTTTCCAATCTTTCCTTGCTTTCTAAGATTTGCCAAGAATGGTTTCTTCTACTAAAACATGACCCCTGAGCTATATACACTAACCCAGATTTGACATGTCTGTTTGCCTCCCCTTTGCTACTAAAAATATTGGGATATTCATTTTTGGGCATGTTGACCGAGCCTGGTTTGAGTCTGGAACACCCCTTTATTCCTGGATATTGTGACAGACTAGAGCCCTTGCCCTCAACCACTTGCCATTTGGGTGCTCTTGGAGAATGTTAAGACTTGTGTGAGCCACTTTAGATATGTAGTCTAGCTCTCAAAGAGTTCATAATTCTTTTAAAAACTGGTCAGACAACTCTAAGCATGCAAAAGATATTTTCTGTAGCAGTTCTTTTCCCCACTTTTCTATTAGTCATAAAGATTCAAATTGCTTCCTACATTTTCCTTTCGTTCATTTGATACATATTTATTTAGGGCCTATTATGTGCTAGGCACTGAGAATGTAGCAATGAATAGTCATCTACTTCTCTTTGCAGCATATTTCTGTTACCTAAAATCCCACGCATCATACTGGTGCAGAAAGGTTGACATGTAGACTCTTGAAAAAAGAGTCCTGAGGGAAGCAGGAAAGGTTCAGAATTCTGGAACCAAACTGTGTGCCTTCTCTTTAGGCTTTCAGTATACAAGAAGGTGGAAAGCAGGGTAAACTGCATCTCTTGTTCTCATTATGTCTATTCCTAAAAATATACAGTGACCATATTTCCTTCAACAACCAACAAAAAAATCTGACTACAAATTCTGACTAATATAAACACATTTGACAAGAATGGATTTTATAAACTGGAACTGTCAGACAAAACCAGGTTATTTGATTAAAGTATTTGGCAATTAGTGATGAAGTTTCATGGACTTCCTTTAAAATTTCCCGAGGGCTTCTCAACATGGGTGGTTTCATCAGCCACTGTCCCCATGTTGGACCCTGAGAGAAAAGAGTATATATGTGAATCTTTGCATTGACTCCATTTGTGGTAGCTTGATTCTCCATCTCGTATTCCCTACCTGTCCAGGGATCAATGGACTTTTCAGTCTTTATCCTACCTGACATCTCAGTAGCATTTGACACTGTTGTTATCTTTCTTCTACTCTTTCCTTGGATTCCATTGCATTTTACTTTTCTGATTATTCTCCTATCTCTTTTTTTTTTTTTTTTGCGGTACGCGGGCCTCTCACTGTTGCGGCCTCTCCCGTTGTGGAGCACAGGCTCTGGATGCGCAGGCCCAGCGGCCATGGCTCACGGGCCCAGCCGCTCTGCGGCATGTGGGATATTCCCAGACCGGGGCACAAACCCGTGTCCCCGCATCGGCAGGCGGACTCTCAACCACTGTGCCACCAGGGAAGCCCTCTCCTATCTCTTTTGCTTACTCCTTCATGGACCCCTTTATGATCTCCCCTATCTCTGCCCATTCCTTAAATGTTTGTGTTCTTCAGGATCCTCTTCTCATTTCACACACTCTCCTGATTCAGTTTCATCTCAAATATATATACAAATATATACACAAATGTATATTTCAGATAGAATCTCTCCCGAACCCCAAGCCCCAATATCCAACCTCCTGCCGAGTTTCTCCATTTGGACACCCATCAGTCATCTCAATTCCAGCTTTCCAACACTGAACTCTTAATCTTCTCCTGACCTCTCTATCCCATGGCTCCAAACTTGCTTCTCCTCTGTGTTCCCTTTCTCTGGCAATCACACTACCACCCATCCAGTTGCCTACGCCAGATACTTGGTCAACCTCCTTGATTTCTCTTTCTCTGTCACAACTCACATCAAATCAGTCACCAATCCTACATCTTAAAAAATCTTGCTATTCTCATGACTCACCATAGCCATTGTTTCTCCCCTAATTTAAATCACCATTGTTTCTCTCTCAGTTGCCTCTTTGCTGGTCCTCCTGCCTCTCAGTGTGAATCCTTCCAGTCTATTTTACAGACCACAGTCCAGAATAAATTTGCAAAAATGCAATTTTCATCACATCAACCCCTTGTTTAGAACACTTTGTGGTTCCTTTATCATTCAGGACAGGGTTGAAAGTTTTTAATGTGGCTTAAGTGATTGTTTCCTGTGGTTTCATCTCTCCTCTTAAACTCTTTGCTCCAGGTTTTCTAACTATTAATAATTTTACTTCTTGAATATGTCATTCTTTTTCTTTCCACCAGAACTTTGAACCCGCTAGTTAAGGATTCCCTCTAAGAATCCCTCTCAGAGGATTCTTCAAAAATTACCTAGTACTGTATACTATTATGTGATCACATGTCTCATGCTTCACCAGTGGGGTGTCTCTAAATAAGCCTGATATTCATACTATGATTTCTTACTACTGACCCTTAAGACAGGTATGTATACAGGTTATGTGGAATTGAACATTACATCTTTGGGGGCGATATCTTTTTTTTAAAAGAATACAAATCATCAGAAATCCCCTGGCGGTCCAGTGGTTAGGACTCTTCAGTTCCAGTGCAGGTTCAATCCCTGGTCCGGGAACTAAGATCCTGCATGCCACGCGGTGTGGCCAAGGAAAAAAAAGTAAAATAAAAAATAAAATAATAAAGTATACAAATCATGAATACAAAATAAGGTATGAAAATGAATATTTATTTAGAACAAGAGAAGAAATCATAACAAATGTATTGGTGCCCTGGAGATTCAGGTGTCTTTTTTCTGAGATCTTGTTAGGCCATTTCCCAGGTACACTTACCTAGAAATGCTTTCTGGTTGTAACCTCGTTTCCCCTCCCCACTCAGGGCACTACAGCTTCCAACAGTAATCAGTTTTCAGAGTAGCCCATACTTGTGAGTGGCTCTGGAACTTTAAATTTATGATAAATCTGTCTCCTCCTTAATAGTTTTTACGTGTCCCAGCCAATGCAGATGCCCATTGGCTTTTTTATTTGTCATTCTGACTAAAGCTTGGAAATCAGAGAATAGGAGTTTGTAGAAAGATATTTCTTAATGTCCTTTTCTGAAGTGTTCAGTAAATTAACTAGGAAATTATTTACTGTGTGTGACATCGCATCTCTATCTTCATTTTCTTGTATCTTCTAAGTTAGTGGGTCCCAACCCTGGCTATATGTAGGAATCATTTGGAGAGCTCTTTACAAATATAAATTCTTGGTTCCAGTTATAAACATACTGAGTTAGGCTCTCCCACAGTGAGGCCAAAAATCTGTATTCTTAACAGACTCTGCTGGTGATTCTTATGGAGTCAGCTCAGCACCAATCTAAGAATGGCATTTGGAAACAACTGGTCTAAAGAATTGAAGAAGCCAGGTCAAAGGCCCGACTCATTGAAGAACGAATAGTCTCAATCGGTGGATTAAATTTTCTTCAAACACTTTTATAATACAGAGAATCATTGGTTCTAAGAACCTAGATGGTCTATTGCAGATTTCTAGGACTGCCACATTAGGATAGGACTGCCAACTTATTCTGAAACCTTAACTGATGGGGAAGAGAGAAGAAACACTATGCATTGGCCCAAATTTTTAAAAAAAGACTGGAGCATCACCAATTTTCACTCTGTGAAGTTAAAAGCATGCATTTGTGCATATGGTTGTCCTATCATCTACTACACAAATGATTTACATGAATTAAAACCAAAATCCAGGAAAAGTTTAAATTTAAGTATCTGAGTAATTCCATCAATTAAAGATGCACTATCAGGCATGTTACAAACATGTAGATTTTATTAGGACAAAGACTTTAATCTATTCCTAATGTTGTTTTATATGTGTATATTATTCTCTTCTCAGAAATAAAAAGACTAGTCAGATATGGCATTTTCACTTTCACAGGACTCATTTCCTCTGAAGGCAAGTGGTTAATTTCTGAAGAGTGTTCATATGGGTGATGTATAACTGTATCATTAGCATTCTCCTTCTTTGAGATCAAATAATATCACTAAGACTTCTAGTTAATTTTTTCTAAAGAAACTTTGTAATGTTTTTAAAAAGAATTGCTTTAGTATTTGTTGTGTGGGATGGAAAGATTTTGGAGACCTTGACTTCTAACTCAGTCTGAGAAAACAATTTCCACATGTCATGTTCTTTTGCTTTGTATGTAGTGAGAAGAAAGAACGAAGCAGTCTTTTCATACTCCTTTGAGTTTAAGATTTGAAAATTTACTTTCTATTTCCTTCAAAAGAGAAATGAGCTACATTAGGTTTTATCTTAAGAATAATGACTATTGTTTTAATAAAAATAACATATGCTCACTATTTTAAAAATTCAAGCAATACAGAAAAGTACAAAGAAGAGAGAAATTAACCTAAAATTATACCACCCAGGAAGAACCATAGCTCTCTATGTGCATATATATAGAGAGCAGGATGGATGGATGATGGATGGATGGATGGATGGATGGATGGATGGATGGATGGATGGATGGAAAATCATTTCATACCCCCAGTCCCTGGAATAGTGTCTGGCTTATAGTAGGTACTCAATAAAAATACAGTAAATGAATGAATTGGATCAAATAATTGATTAAAATAAATGATTTTTTTTCTGGAACAATACTGCCCAAATTGGAATCTCATTTCTATCACTTAATATGTGTTTGACCTTGAAAAAGACGCTTAACATCTCTGCAACTCAGTTAACTCATCTGTAAAATGGGGATAATAATACTACTCACCTTCATCAATGACATTCTTAAGTGAAATTGGAGTGTGTGTGTGTGTGTCTGTCTGTCTGTGTGTGTGCACGCATGCACATGCATGTACAGTGGTGGAAGATACAATGCCTACTAGTAGATTTGGTATTGACTGCCATGAAACATGTTAAAGTGCCAGCAGTTTTACCTATCATTGCTTTTGCACCAGCAGTGAACATGCCAACACAGTGAAAATGGCAAATAAAGCTTTCGTATCATTATGAAAATAGTTTTGACTATACAGACTCCCTCATTTTGAGAGCCACTTTTCAAACCAATTCTTGCCAAAATAAAATTTATAGCCAGAGTTATCAGGATATTTAGTCATCTTCTTTCTGTACAACTGCTTTTGGAAGTGGGTGACTCCTTTGTTTCTTTTTGTAGACACTACTGTACATGAGGCTGAGCCCTTTATTTTGTTGTTGCTTGAACCCGTGGCTGTTATTTTTCTTCATGTTATTACTGGATGAGAGAGATTCTGTGATTGGACTACATTCCAACACCTTCATCCATAAGCATAGTTGGGTTTTTGAGTTAATTAAAAATAATCTCATTTTTTTTACTCTTAAGGTTGGGGTTTCTCTTCCATTGAATAGGATTTTGGTCAGCTAAGGTTTAGTCAGGGGAGCAAAAGCACTGTTATGGGATAAGAGACTTATTTAGAACTGTGGTAAATCTAGGGAAGAGAAGAGTCTAGAAGAGAAGTTGGAGGGCCAGATGTGGAGTTACCAATTAGTCAATTTAAGAAGCCACATATGTCTAGTCCCAAAGTAGGAACACGAAGGGGGAATCTGTGTAGAGTCTATGAAAACTGTTGCCTGTGAATAAACCACAACCTCTGTGGATCCATAGCCAAGCACCTAAGGGTGGATCTGAGCCACTGCTGGTCAACACTGCCAGGAGTCAGTAAGCAAAGCTAGATGTGGGGCAGGAGAGTGAGATGACATGGTGGCACCTGCCACGTATCTCTTCTTCTGTCTCTATACCTGCCTGTGAAAATAGTTCCAGGTGGTTATGACCACTATCTTGTTCCTACCTTCCAAATATTGAGCAAGCCCTGTCTTGGCCAATTCTAACCTGGAAGCATACAAGGAAGGGAGTTCTGGAGAATGGAGTCTGATGGCATGTACTGTCTTTTTTTAAGGTATAAATATTAGATTTATCAAATGATTTTCTAGACAAGAAGTATAAAAAAAGTTTCCAGAGAATTTCGCCACTGTTTTGCAAAAAAAAAAATTTTGCAAAAAATTAGGAGAAAATCCCATTAATTTAGATAACTCATGCTATCCACATAGGCTGTATAGCGTTGACTGAATCTCTTTTCAAAAGGATTAAAATTCTTAAAACTATAGCCACATGGAAGTTGTCCTTAATTTGCTATACCTAAGTACTGTTTGGTCCATATTCTTCAGATATTATTGTAATTGCAAAAATTTACAGTAATGTATTATTTTTACCATCAGGAAAAAGTTAGCTATAAATTATTATACACACATATATAATACACACATACACAAACCCCATATATACTCATATATGCAGGGTTCTACATGGTCTTTTAACTATATCTAGTGTTCAATAAATATTTCCTATGATTGAAGATTTAAATTAGAACTATATAAGTGTCATGAAACTCTCCTTACAGGTTTCTTTCTAAACAGTGGTTTATAATATTCTTCACTTTCTTTCTTGCTATTTTATTTTCCCACCACAGACATTTTCATTGTACAGAATGCATGGTGGCTTAGGTTTAATATATTTTGAAAGCATAAAATATGTTCCATCAGCAACAATGTCCTATTGGTAAAAAAGGGGAGGGGTCTTTGAAGGGACTTGGATCCATAATTTTGGGAGCAAGTTTTTAAAGGAAATTTTTATATTTCAATTTCTTTCAGAAGAACATCCCTGCTTAGATATTTTTCAAGGAACAAAGTGCTTTCTTTGAGGCTAACTTTGCCAAAATAGAGTCAAAGAATATTGAAATGGAAGTGCTGTTTTTCAGGGTCTCCTGAATATCAGTCAAATGTTCTTTAAAAAAATACTTTATTGAGGAACATTTTACATATTATATAATTCTCTCATTTCAAGTGTACAATTCAATGATTTCTAGTAAATCTGTTTTAGAACATTTCATCACACCAATTAGATCCCATGTGCCCATTTATTCTTTTTTTTAAATTATTTTAAAATTTTTATTTATTTGGCTGTGCCAGGTCTTAGTTGTGGCAGGCGGGATCTTTGTTGCCATGTGTGGGATCTTTTAGTTGTGGCATGCAGGATCCAGTTCCCCAACCAGGGATAGAACCCTGGCCCCCTGCATTGGGAGTGCAAAGTCCTAACCACTGGGCCACCAGGGAAGTCCCTGCCCATTTACTCTTAATCCATCACCATCCCCTGTCCCAGGATACCCCTAAACTACTATCTCCATAGATTTGTGTTCTTTTGATTTCATCTTTTTCTTATATTATGCTGTCTAATAACAACATTTTGTCTTCTGTACTTTTTTTTTTTTTTGCGGTATGCGGGCTTCTCATTGTTGTGGCCTCTCTCATTGCGGAGCACAGGCTCCGGATGCACAGGCTCAGCGGCCATGGCTCACGGGCCCAGCCGCTCCGCGGCATGTGGGATCTTCCTGGACCGGGGCTCGAACCCGTGTCCCCTGAATAGGCAGGCGGACTCTCAATGACTGCACCACCAGGGAAGCCCTCTTCTGTACTTTTATAAATACCATCAACATGAATTTTAACACCTTTTCTGAAGTATAGTAATCTTACCAAAAACACTGTATTTATCCTTTGAAACTGTCTTACAAATGAAAATATACATTCATTCCTGAGCTAATTCAGGTTCATGAAGTATGAGAAAAAATATTTGTGCAACAATTTTTAGTAGGGTATCCCTAACTGATACAACATCCAATTGAATGGGTGTTTATCATTTAGATGAGAAAAACTATTTCACTTCTTAGGATTCATTTATTCCTGATAAAATTGTATATTCCAAATAGAATCAATGCATGCTTTCTTTCAAGTTACAGTTTATTCTCTATTTTGTTAGAAAAACAGAAAGAATTGGTTTCTTCTGGAAATAAAGAAGAAATTTATTTATTCTTTATTTCCATTTATTTCACATGGAAATAAATTTGGATACATATCATATCTAAACAGAAATGTCATTGTTCGAGTTACAAGAGATTTTGTTTCTATTAGATCAGAGAATGGAAAACCTATCCAATAATCCCAAGAGCTACAATTTTACACACTTAAATTCAAAATTCCCACAGGGGACTTCCTGGTGGCGCAGTGGTTAAGAATCCGCCTGCCAGTGTAGGGGACACGGGTTCAAGCCCTGGTCCGGGAAGATCCCACGTGCCCTGGAGCAACTAAGCCCATGAGCCACAACTGCTGAGCCTGTGTGCCACAACTACTGAAGCCCACGTGCCTAGAGCCCATGCTCCGCAACAAGAGAAGCCACTGCAATGAGAAGCCAGTGCACCACAATGAAGAAAACCCCCGCTCACTGCAAAAGCCCACGCAATGAAGACCCAACACAGCCAAAAATAAATAAATTTAAAAAAAAATTCCCACAGGATTTCTTATAGCCTGTGCTGATTGTGCTCATGGGCTCAGATAAAGCCCAAAAGTATGAATTGAAAATATGAGAATACTAATTTCCATAAATAAAAAATAGAGCAATTTAAATGCAATGATATATTCATTTCAGAAGCTTATGTTTTGGTCGTAAGATCAATGTAAAATGAAGATTCATGCTGAAACTTGATCATTTTTCATCAGGATGGTTCATCATTTGAAATATGTGTCATTTGAATAAAATATTAGAATATATTAAAGGCATGTGAAAAGATACGAGTTTGTTTCTCATCCTATTCAGCTAGAAATTAGCTTTGGAGGGGCTTTCTATTATTCTGTCAACTGATACTGAATTCTCTCTACTTTTCTAAACTGCTAACACTATAAAATAACAAAATCTATTCACCTGTGAAATCATGTAATTTTAGAACTGTAAGGAGCCTTACAGATTTTGCTACTTAATGTGTGGTCCATGGACCAGCAGCCTCAGCATCATCTGAGAAATTTTATTAAGTGCAGAATCTCAGACCAGCACAGACCTACTGAATCAAAATCTGCATTTGCACAGAGCAAAAGTTTTTAATTTTGATGAAGTCTAATTTATTAATTTTCCTATTATGAATCATGCTTTTGGTACCAAGTCTAAGAGAACTCTTTGTCTAGCCTTAGGTCTCAAAGATTTTCACCTATGTTTTTACTAAAATTTTTATAGTTTTACATCTTACATTTAAGTCTGTGATCCATTTTGAGTCAATTTTTGAATAAAGTATGAAACTTAGTTCTAGGTTAATTTTTTTGCCTATGGATGTCAATTGCTCCTGCATCATTTGCTAAAAAGCCTATTGAATTGGTTTTGCACCTTTGTCAAAAAGCAGTTGGGTATATTTGTGTGGGTCTACTACTTCTGGGTTCTCTATTCTAGTCCATTGATCTATGTGTATATCCCTCCACCAATAACACAGTCTTGATTTTTGTAGCTATATTGAAGTTAGGTAGATTGATTACTCCCACTATATTCATTTTTTTCAAAATAACTTCACAATTCTGTTCATTTGTCTTTTCATATTCATTTTAGAATAAACATGTCTGTATCTGCAAAAAAAATCTTGATGGAATTTTATTGGGAAGTGCATTAAATCTATATATCTATTTGGGGAAAACTGACATTTTTACTATAATGAGTCTTTCAGTCCATGTACGTGTTATGTCTCTCCTTTTATTTAGAACTTCTTTGATTTCTTTCATGAGTCATGTAGTTTCCAGCATGTAAGTTCTACATAGGTTTTGTTAGACTAACATGTATTTCACTTTTTTGAGCAATTGTAAATAGTACTGTAATTTCCAATTTTCACATCCATACATTCATTTGCTAGTATATAGAAATAGAAATGACTTTGTATGTTTAACTTGCAGGCAACCTTAATTAGCTCATTTATTAGTTCTAGGAGTTTTTGTAGATTCCTTGGGGTTTTCTGCTTAAACCAATGTAATCTAAGTACTGACAGTTTTAGTTCTTCCTTTTCTTGACTTATTGCACTGACTGGAACTTCCAGCACTATGTTGAGCAGAAGTGGTAAAAACTGACATCCTTGCCTTATCCCTGCTCTTAAGAGTAAGAAGTCTCTTACCATTAAGTGTAACGTTAGCTATAGGGTTTTTATAGATGCTCTTTATCAAGGAAAGGAACTTACTCTTGATCTTACTTTTATCATGAATGGATGTTGAATTTTGTCGAATAGTTTTTCTGCATCAATTCATATAATCATGTGATTTTTCTTCTTTAGCCTATTAATATGGTGGGTCACATCAACCTATTCTGGAATATTGAAACTAGCCTTGCATTTAGAATAAACCCCACTTAATCATGAAGTTTAATTCTTTTTATTGACTGCTTAATGCCACTTGCTAATATTTGTTAAGAATGTTTGCATTTATATTAATGAGTTATAGCTCTCTGTAGTTTTCTTTTTTGGATTATCTCTGTTTAGTTTTAGTGTCAGGGCAAAATTTTAAATCATTATAAAATGACTAGGAGATGAAGACTGTTAAAGTAGCATTAAATTATCAACATCCTCCTAAGCTCCTTATCTCAACTACTAGTACTAGACACTAGCAATAGAATCTCAAAAACATCGTGGTTTCCTGTCTCTTACCTCCCCAAAGTAGCTAATAGTTATGGAGCACTTAACTTTGTGTGAGGCACTCAGCTAATCATTTTACATTCATTAACTCATTTATTCTTCATATTTTGCAAATGAAACAGCTGAGGCTTAGGTAAGGATTACAAAGACAGTGACTCGACAGAGTTCAAAGACAGGTATATGTGACTCCATAGCTGTATTTCACCAGGACCCTCCACAATCTCAAGAGTTTTGCCTATGCAATTCCCCTATAGTCCATCCCACATATGTGTTTCTACTACCAGTACTGAAGTTCAGATTCCCTTTTCTTTTGTACACAATGATTTTTAAAACTACCTAATTAGTCTCCCTACCACCACACTCTTCTTCCCCAATCTGAATTTCACAGGCTACCCAATTATCATGTTAGACCAGAAGAGGCATAGCAGAAAGCATATGGAATCTGAGATGAGTATATATCACAATTCAAAACTTAACTTCCTATGTAACCTAAGCAAGTTAATTAACCTCTTCACACCTCAATTTATTTATCTATAAAATGAAAATAATTTCACCTTCCTTATGGAGTATTATATTAAATTAGATTTCACATGTAAAGTGTCAAGATGAAGCGCCTGTACATAGTAGACCTTCCATATATCTTAATTTCCTTCCTTTCGATAAACAAAAATAGGTGGTTCCTGCTTGCCTATGGGATACAATCAGAACTTGTTATCCTGGTGGACAGGACTCTTGGCCCTGGGCCCAAACTCTGTTTCCAGTCTCATTTCCCTCGACTATGTCATTTCCCCCAAATTCCAATTGCGTTTGTTCTTACTGTTCCCTCATCCTGGATTACATTTTTCCTACTTTTCTGCCAACTGAAGTTATCTTTTAGGACCCTATTTAGAAACCATTTTCTTTTTTTCAGTTTGGAATATGGCATTTGACTTTATTCTTGACAACGTTCAGGTGGTTTTACAACCATCTTGTGGAAGCACATTAAAGTTACATAAATATTACCAGGGAGCCTGGTGCTCTTCACTTGCTGTGCCATAAGTGCTTGTGAGATATTTGCAAAGTGCATGATAGTAATGCTCTGAGTTTTCTAATTTTAAATTTCTTTTTCAGCCAAGCGTTTTGTACATGTATTTTCAGTAAGTGCCAAATATGTCAGTATTGCATGTAAATAATTGTGGTGGGGTTTTTTGTTTTGTTTTGTTTGGTTGGTTGGTTGGTTTTTTGGCTGCACTGAGTGGCTTGCAGGATCTTAGTTCCCCAACCAGGGATTGAGCCTGGGCCCACAGCAGTGAAAGCACGGAGTCCTAACCACTTGACCACCAGGGAATTCCTTTTTTTTTTTTTTTCTTATAATTGTGTTAATTCTTTTACTGTAGCATAGATTCTATTTACAAAATGTTTGTTTATAAAGTTTTATGGATTTTTACAGTCAAGTATAGAAATGCTTTTCTTAAACATCTTCTCTTAATACTCCCTTCACTTCCTAAAGTGAATAAATCCCCCTTCTCCCTTGTTCCCACATGACATCGCAGGTTCCAGCTGGATTAGAAGAGTGAGGTGTTATTCATGTTTTATTCCCTAACACTACGCCTTGAAGTAGCAAAACAGCTAAAAACAGAGGGCTTAAGACAGATAATCCTGGATTTGGATTTGACTATGCCATTTACTAACTGGAGTTACCTCCCTATGACTCAATTATGTCCTCTATAAAATTGGGGTGACGAGTGTCTCTATTTAATAAGGTTGATGTGAAAATTAAATAAGAAAATGTATATAAAGTGCTTTAGTAAGAAGTCTGATATATGGGCTGTGTTCAGCAGATCAGTAAATATTTGTTATGATGAATATCAATCCTAAATCTGTCACTCAGTTGTGAGACTTTTCATCACTAACAAGGCAAATTTTAATTTATAGCTCGAAGGTCTGTGAGAATTAAATGGGAAATGTGTTAAAATACCTAACATTTTCCATGCCACATAATAGGACCTTTATAGAGGCCCTTATTTTCTCACTCTTACTCTTTTCTTTAAGCAATTCATGTGTGTTCTTCTTTTTGGTTTACTAAAGATTTAAATGAAGGCGACAGGATGACACAAGGACTATTTGGGGACTTGAATATATGAAAATATAGTAATCACACAGTTTTAAATAAAATTCCAAAAGTAAATTATTAAAAGTCTAGTTTATTGTTTTTCTTACAAAGTTCTCACTCTCCCTGCTATTTTTTTGCGTCCCTATCTCTTCTCCTCCAAGCTCTCTTAGATGGTCTGCTTGACTTAATTCCTCAATGTCTGTACTTTTTGATGCCTGAAAGTCACCTAAATCACATAAAGATCATCTATATGATTTTAATTTAGATGAAAATTGTCAGTCACTTGGATTATTCATGACTTAGTGATAGAATTCTAGCTTCCTGGATAGAAAACCCATGATCCACCATCCCTGGCTAAAGCAGATTTCTTTCAAAGTAACAACATGGTGCAGTGGGAAGAGCATTTAGCTGGGAGTTAAGACACCTGAGTCCTGGTGCCAGTCCTACTACTATTACCTGTGTGACCCTGGGCAGGTAGTTTCACCTCTCTGGCTGTCAGTTCTCCCTTTATAAAATGGTCTCTGGTGAGTCAGTCCTATGATCCTACATGCTGTAATACATCTTTCATAAATTGAATGATTCAGATAATCAACAGAAACTTCACCTGTTAGGAGAGATATTTTGGAGCAACTCTTTTATATTATAATTTCACCCTGATTTCACTTAGAGGCTTATAGTGAAGAAACAAAAAGTTCATTATGCTCAAGGTCAGTTAGTCTGAATCAAATATCACAGCAGATTATTTGTGCTAATGTGTTTACATGGCATGATCTCTCCTTCTGAAGCATTTCTGAGGTTTTGAAAACCGCTTTTCATTTTCAAATAAAAAAGCTCCCAGCCACCTACACTCAGGAATACAGCAATAATGGATTGGCACTATTCCTGACAGCATATGCTAATTCATAGGCTTTTAAATGGAAAGAAAGCAGAGACTACGAAATGAGTAGTTTTATGTTCTCTGAATCTACCATTTTTTATCATGCAATCAACTTTCACATACAATTCAGTCCCTCAATATCCTATTTTATTTTCAAAAAAGAATATGTTCCGGGCTTCCCTGGTGGCACAGTGGTTGAGAGTCCGCCTGCCAATGCAGGGGACACGGGTTCGTGCCCCGGTCCGGTAAGAGCCCACATGCCGTGGAGCGGCTGGGCCCGTGAGCCATGGCCACTGAGCCTGCGCGACCGGAGCCTGTGCTCCGCAACGGGAGAGGTCAGAACAGTAAGAGGCCACAACAGTGAGAGGCCCGCGTACTGCAAAAAAAAAAAAAAAAAAAAAAAAAAAAAGAATACGTTCCAATATGACGTTCTGATGCACTTGTAAGTATCATCAGGTATTATATAGGGCTGTTAAAATAAAAATAGATAAATTTTAAACAATAATACAGGTGTCCCCTGCTTTTCGAAAATTCACTTTTATTCCACTTCGCTTTTACGAAAGACCTACATTAGAACCAGTTTTCGCTAACTGAAAGAAATCCAAAGAGGATTTTTGCTTTAAATAAGAAAGGCAAAAAGTGAAAATAACATTCAGTTTTTGATTTGCAACAAGCCTTTATAGAAGCAGTGCACACCCAGAGCTGCGAGAATCGCAGCACTCAGCTCCTTCTCTGGAAAATATACTCAGCATCTCGGCATCAAGCCACCATAGCTTTGAACCGTGTCTATGAGCATCTGTGCTTTATCTCAATTAATTTTGTGCATCTATTGGCAAGATGTGTCCTAGGGTAATTGCTTCTTCACTTTACGCCATTTTAGCTTATGTAAATTTTCACCCGAACACTCTACTTTCAGACAGCAAGGGAAACCTGTATTTTTAAAAATTGATCTTACGTTTTGTGCTTTAGAAAGTTAAGATAAATAAGGTCCTATTGTATAGCACAGGGAACTTTATTCAATATCCTGATAAACCATAATGTAAAAAATTTTTTAAAAGAATGTGTATATATGTATAACTGAATCACTCTGCTGTACAGCAGAAATTAACACAACATTGTAAATCAACTATACTTCAAAAAAAAAGTTAAGATATGGAATCTAAAAACTCTACAAAGTCAATGCTGCAGATTCATTCATTCCTGCACACATTTATTCACTCAACAAATATTTTTTGAGGGGCTCTGATGTGCCAGCCACTCTTAGAGATAGCAGTAGCAGAAAAAATAAAGATCAACAAGGAAATGTTCCCTTCCTTTGAGGAGATTACATTCTATGTGGATTTGACAGAAATGCCACATAGTTCCAGTCTCCACAGGAAAATAGGCAGTTGTAGGGCTTTGCAAAACGTGTATACGCATATGTATTTTTGTGCCTCTTTTCATAAAACATTGTATTAGTTTCCTAGGGCAGCTGTAACAAGTTGGATATCTTAAACAACAGAAATCTATTGACTCACATTTCTGGAGGCCAGAAATCCAAAATCAAGGTGTCAGCAGGGCCATGTTCCTCTGAGGCTCTAGAGGAGGATTCTATCTTGGTTCATGACAGCATGACTCCAAATGCTGTCTTCTTCTTCACATGTCCATCTTCCCTATGTGAGTCTATGTCCAAATTTCTTTTTTCTTAAAAGAACACCAGTTATTGGGATTAAGGCTCACTCTAATCCAGTATGACTTCATCCTAATTTGAGTACATCTGCAAAGATGTTATTTCCAAATAAGGTCATATTCACAGGTCATGGGTGGATATGAATTTTGGAGGGGATGCTATTCAACCCAGTACAAAAATCAAGATAAATTAAACCAAATATTAACAGTCTTTTGTATTATCTCCTTCTTACAATTAATTTTCTCTTAGGATTTTACTGCTTTTTATTTTAGTCCCTTTTTGAAATTGTTTTTGAACTTTTAGAGTGGTTTGTAAACCTGTGGGCTGAACTGTAGTTTGTGACTCAAGATCTATAGTATTTCTTTTTTTTTTTTTTCCTGAAGTGGAATTCTTTGTTTATTTGAACTCAGTGTTTACATTGACATCTTGTTGGACTCAAATGTTTATAGTAGTTTTTCCAGTAAAATTAGTGAGACTCACTAATGTAATGTAGTGACTCATTACAGACCCTAGCCACTTTGAGAGTGCTATAAATTTGTGCCTGCCTAGGATCAGAGGATCCTTTTCCTTTCTAATAATTAAAAAATTTTATTTTTCTTGTTGTAAGTGCCATTGTCTACACTTTTAAAATGTGAATGGAAAATAAGCTGTACCCCAATGGGGACTCTCATTCTAACCAACCAAACTGTTAAGGCAAAATTTTGAGACAGTACCCTTCAGCCAGCTTGTCTCCTCTCTCCTGACCTAAAACTAGCATAAACCCCATATGCAATACAAACCCCAAATGTAGCACAAACCCCCAAAGTAGCACAAACCCCAATCTGACTACCTAATTGAACCCTGAGGCTGATTACTATCATAGGCATCATCCTACCCTTGTAGTCTAGATTTCTTTCTAATGATATTTTCCACTCTCTGCCTCTTCTACTACCTAATCAACTTCCATGAGCAAAATCATCAAATAATTTAAAAATAAAACTCAAAATCCTCCCTCCAGGGCTTCCCTGGTGGCACAGTGGTTAAGAATCTGCCTGCCAATGCAGAGGACACGGGTTCGAGCCCTGGTCCGGGAAGATCCCACGTGCCGCGGAGCAACTAAGCCCGCGTGCCACAACTACTGAGCCCATGCGCCACAACCACTGAAGCCTGTGTGCCTAGAGCCCGCGCACCGCAATGAAGAGTAGCCCCCACTCGCCGCAACTAAAAGAAAGCCTGCATGCGGCAACGAGAACCCGATGCAGCCAAAAATTAAAAAAAAAAAAAAATCCTCCCTCCCATCCACTTACAGAGAAAAGAATTGTTTGGTATGTAGCCTTTCAAACCTTTTCTATGACTATAGTATACAGGTGTGCTTGTGTCTGTGTATTTTTTATTCCTAAACATGTATAATTTTCTGGGTTGATTTCTGGTGTTTTTCTGGGTGTTTTTCTGCAAGAAAACTAGATTATACCATACATATTACTTTGTAATTTGCTTTTGTAACTTAAAATGTATTGAAATTATTTTACCCAGGCACAACTCATAGTTTCACCTCATTCTTTCAAGATAGTTTTCCAGTATATTACTGTATGATAATTCATTCAACTATTTTCTGAATGATGGACATTTAGGGTATTTCTACTTTACAATAGTACTGAAATAGACATTACTATGGGTTGAATATCTGGTGGTGGAATTGACTCACAGAAATAGGATTGCTGGTAAGTATATGTAGTTTTTATTTTATAGTCAAATACAATCAAAATACACTTGAAAGATGGCATCTTTTTTTTTCTTTTTCTTGGTTTTTTATTTTTTTTGATGGAGGGCAATCTGAGATGCTAAAAATGATCAAGTGTTTTTACTTACACCTTTTTTTGATTATCAGTGAAATTGCATATCTTTTCATATGTTTATTCTCCATTTACATTTCTTCCTTTAATTGCTTTGCTCACTTCCTATTTCCACTTTCCTACTGGGATGTTTATCTTATTGATTTTGGAGAAAGTCTCCATATTATGGCTATTAAACTTTGTTTTATGCACACTACAAATATTGTCTCCCAGGCTGCCATTTGTGTTTTACCATTGCTTTCAGCATGTATTTCTATACAGATATTTTTAATTTTTCTGCAATCAAATCTGTCCATCTTGTACTTTGTCATTTCTGATTTTCATTCCTGATTTGGAAAGGTCTTCTTCACTCAGGATTTTAAAAGAATTATTAAGACTCAAGAAATCATTTTTGCATATAACATGAAAAGTGGTCTAACTTAATTTTGTAATGAATAGCCAATAATATGTAAAAGCTCACGTGAATCCTTATTTTGAAATGCTATCTTCATGATATACTATGTCTGGTTTCTTGACTCTGCTTGATTGATCAAATCTTGCCATTAACACCCTGTCTTAATTACATAGCTTCATATTATATTTGCAAAGTCACCTCATTAGTCTGTTTCCTCATTTCTTGGTTATCCATAAGCATTTACTCTTGCAAGTAAATCTTAGAAGAAATTTTCCAAGTTCTAAAATAAAATTCCATTAGAATTTTTATTAAAATTGTATTAAACCAATAAAGTAAAAGAAAATTGCCATATTTACAATATAGAGTTTTCCCACGTGGAAACATTGTTTCTTTTGTCTCCTATTTATTTCCAACTTTTTTTTTCAGGCCTCCTTTTCCCTCACTCCACTTAGGTTAGGTGCTTTTATTCCATATTCTCACAATACTCCAGCCTGGGTCTATTGTAGCACAAATCACAGGGAAATGCAATTGTTTATAAGCTTCAGTATTTCTGCATTCTATGGGCTCTTAAGATATGAGAGCCTCTTCATTCCATTGCTATAGACCTACCAGCTAATCAAGTCCTAGTATATAACAGTGGTTCAATTCGTCTGTTCTCCTAGCTTCTAATCTCTCTCCATTTTAGTCCTCCTTCCATATCCTGAAAGAGGTGGAAAATCCTGTTGATTTTACTCAAATTCTGTCAGCTCCCTCCCTAAATCTCTATTACTGCTCCGTTAGTTCAAGCTCCATTTTCCCTCACCCAGAGCAATGTTTCTCTAACTTAAATAATAGACAAGAGAAAAGAGAAAAAATTATATAAACCTCATTGTCAAATCAAATTTTATGATTTTGCTTAAAGACATACAAACAAAATTTGTTGTAAACACCTTACGCTTGTACTTCTTATTCAAATCTAAAACCAAAACAACTTATACATTAAATACTTTCATAACCAGTAAAATTAAAATAACTGAATTAGCTTAAAATGACAGTACTGTTTTCCTGAAACTAACCTTCCAATTTTGAATTAAGAGTATAAAGTGTGCTCAGATCTATTTCTATATAATCTGTCTCTGTGTTTTTACTTCTATGACTCTCAATCATAGTCTTTTGAATGTTTCACAAAATAATTTTGATAACTCAGCACTCTCTGTGCTATTTCAGAGTAATCAGACTTCATACTTAGCTAAGCTCTGGCACTATGCAGCTCTCAGTTGCCGATTTTAATGAGCTGTCATTTGATAACTCAGTAAAGCTTGTTTTTTCATTTGAAGATGAGGTTAGCATGGGGGAGCTATTGAAATCTGCAATATTTGGATGTATAAAATCAGATGCAAAAAAAATCACATTTGCTTTTGCTTTTATGTTAACTGCTCATCAGTGATGCAAGTTGGTACATATAAAAATATGGTTATGCTGTTGATCCTACAGTGAAAGTTCTTTTAAAAAAATATGCCAAGGGCTTCCCTGGTGGCACAGTGGTTGAGAGTCCACCTGCCGATGTAGGGGATACGGGTTCGTGCCCTGGTCCAGGAAGATCCCACATGCCACGGAGCGGCTGGGCCCGTGAACCATGGACGCTGAGCATGAGCGTCCGGAGCCTGTGCTCCACAACGGGAGAGGCCACAACAGTGAGAGGTCCGTGTACCGCAAAAAAAAAATATATATATATATGCCAATACTGCTGGGTGCTGATAACTTAGTTTTCTCATCTCATCTTTTTTAAACTAGCATACTCCATAGGGCTTTGTTTATATAGCGTACCATGCCAAAGAGAAAACTTATGAACAATTTTTAAAGTACTGATTAGGGATGTTTTTTCTCCTTGCAATAAAGTATAATGTAAGGAGGTCAGCTTTCAGGTTAACTAGCTCTCGGAATAAAGAAGGCTGTACTTAAAATTCACATTATTAAATTACAGTCAAATTTTCTGATTAAATAATGTCTTGGTAAATTTTGTTTTAAAAAAGAAACAAGTTTCTGACTTTTTCTCAGGATGGAAAGATTTTAGGTTCGTCCTTAAACTCATGATTTATTACTCAGAAAGCAAGGCTTTAAAACTGTTGATCTTTTCTTAATTCTTAAGATCAATTTCAAATGCCACCCCTACATGAAATCTCTCTATCAGAGGTGGTCATTCCTTGAACACCTTTGAGCTTGGTTCCTAGCTCTATTACTATAGTTAGAGATGAAATTTTTACTTTCTTACCTGTCTTTCCCACCCAACCATCTGTGAGGTCTTTGAATGCATCCAGTGCAAGCTTAGAAACTTGCAGATAATATTCAGAAAATGTTGAATGAATGATGAATAAAAAATAAATGAAGGCACTCCTCCTTTACCAAAAGCACTCAAACAATGCTCTCGTATGGTAATGAAATTAAATATTTTCCCTCTGTCTCTTTTGCTTCAGTCAACTTCACACAAGTGAAGTTGGTCAAGTTCTGCCTCAGCAGAAGGGCAAACTGATATTTATGCTGTAAGTTTTCAAAGTTTATGGCCCTTTAGGGTGCAAGGCCCTAAATGTAGGTCCCCAGGTCCCTTTATGGATAAACAGAATTGAAGCCTACTCCATAGGGAATAACTGGGAAAGACTAGTGCAACGTCTCACACATCCTAGACTATATTTTTCTTGGTCCCGAAATTCAGTGGGTGTGGCATGAAGCCACCTGAACAAAGCTCATGATGTATCCTCCCTTAAAATTTCCCTAAGTAGGGCTTCCCTGGTGGCGCAGTGGTTGAGAGTCTGCCTGCCGATGCAGGGGACACGGGTTCGTGACCCGGTCCGGGAAGATCCCACATGCTGCAGAGCGGCTGGGCCCGTGAGCTATGGCCGCTGAGCCTGCGCGTCCGGAGCCTGTGCCCCACAATGGGAGAGGCCACAACAGTGAGAGGCCCGCGTACCACAAAAAAAAAAAAAAAAATTTCCCTAAGTAGATGAGAATACAAACTGTTCTTTAATGTGGGACCCTGGTCCTAGGCTTTCTCTAGCTACTCTTAGGTCCAGATACAAAATGCCCATGGAAAATAGCATGACCAACCGTCCTGGTTTCCCTGGGACTGAGAGGCTTCCTGGGATGCAGGAATTTCAGTGCTAAAACTGGGACGGTCACAGGCAAACTGGGAAGGGTGATCATCCTAAATTGGCAAAACATTAAGAGCCCTCACGCCCATTCCCCTGGTGGAAGGACACATTTAAGCCAATCCAGTGAGTAATTCCACGCTTTACAGATGGTGGGCACACGTATAAAAAGTGTCTGTTAACCACCCCTCCCCTCACCTTTTCTTTCTGGGCTACAGCATTTCTTTAGTTACAGCAATGGATCTTGAATCTCACCACGCAACAGAATCACCTAGAGGGCTTGTTATAATACAGACTGCTGAACTCCACCCCTAGCGTTTCTAATTCGGTAGGCCTGGGGTAGGACTCAAAAATCGCATTTCTTATAAATTACCAGGTGATGCAGATAATGCTGGTCTGGGGATCTAGCTTTTAGCACCACTGCTCTAAGGTTGGCATATTACTGCCTTCTTCTGAAACTAACATGTAATCAAAAAGAGTCAACTGAAAGTATGAAGGTATGGATCAACAATATAAAGCACAGACTATCATAAGAATTAGTCTTCATTTCTTAAGCAGTTCTCAGTGGTGAGTACAATTTAAAAACAAAATTTTAATACTTCTAAATATAATATAAAAGTTTTGCAGGGATGTGAGGGCATTCTCTATTACTGGGTTTTCTTTAGTGACTGTGATTGCTCTGTGGAAAAGTAAGCACACCGTACCACACAGTTCTGGTGACATTTGGTTCCTCTTCTGTGTGCTCAAACCTACAGTCGAAATATTCTTTGTATTTCATTTGAACCATAGTTTCACAGGTGTCACTCTCTCTGGCATACTAAACAGGAAAAAAAAGTGCATTTTGATAACACATTCTGCATTTCTTTCAACCTATATGAAAGCTTTTTAATGTAACTGAACATGTTACAAAAATATAAAAGCAATTCCAGAGTGTAAATATGAATTCGATTTTATGCCCATATTCTGCCCATCTCCTGCTGGCCACAGTACACAAATTGTGCCTTAAACTGTGGAAATATGTCTCTTTATCATCAAAGATAGGTTTCTGACTGCCCTCATTTAGATGTAGTATTTGACCTAGGAGAAACTAAGCTACAGAGCTTTGATGACAGAATTTCAGTCCCATATCTGTAAAAGGTTTCTATGGAATTGGGTTTGAAATAGAAAAACGTTACCATTTTGATGAATAAAATGAATTACTAAATGGTCCAATCTCAGACACCAGTTTTCAATAATAACCATTTTGTTTTTGTCCCCAGCGTTCCGGTGGTGCCCTGGCCATTCCCCTGTGTGCATTTCAGGGGACCGTGTCTCTCCAAGCCCCAACCGGGAAAACCCTCTCTCTTTCTACCTATGAGGTGAGCACAGAAGGACAAAAAATAACCCCAGCCTCTAAGAAAATAGAAGTCTATCGATCCAAAAGTGTTGGCCATGAACCAAACTCAGAAGACTCTCCCTCCACATTTGCGGACACCAGCGTGAAAATACACTTGGAGGTTCTTGAAATTTGTGATAATGAAGAGGCCTTGGACACGGTGTCAATTATTAGCAACATCAGCCAGTCCTCCACACAGGTCAGATCTCCTTCCCTACGCTACTCACGGAAAGAAAACAGATTTGTTTCGTGTGATTTAGGGGAAACAGCCTCATATTCTCTCTTTTTACCCACAAGTAATCCTGATGGTGATATCAACATCTCCATTCCAGACACTGTTGAAGCACACAGGCAGAACAGTAAAAGGCAGAGCCAAGAGAGGGATGGCTACCAGGAGGAAATCCAGTTGTTAAATAAAGCTTACAGGAAAAGAGAAGAAGAAAGCAAGGATAACTAGTGATCCTTTGGCCTAATAAAGGCAAGAACGGCTCTGCAACTTCAAACTACTAAACTAACACCGTTGTTCTGAGGCTATTTGATTTCCTTTTTTTTTTTTTTTTTTTGCGGTACTCGGGCCTCTCACTGTTGTGGTCTCTCCCGTTGCGGAGCACAGGCTCCGGACGCGCAGGCTCAGCGGCCATGGCTCACGGGCCCAGCCGCTCCGCGGCATGTGGGATCTTCCCGGACCGGGGCACGAACCCATGTCCCCTGTATCGGCAGGCGGACTCTCAACCACTGCGCCACCAGGGAAGCCCTGATTTCCTTTTTTATTTGTTGGTTTACATAAGCTTTACAGACTTAATAGTTAATTATTTTTAGTGCAAACAGCTGGAACTAGTGCAAACACGAGTGCTTTTGAAGTGTTACTTATAGATCGCACACTGTGGCAATTATCAGATTCTGTTTCTCATCTGATTTCTAAAAACCTTTTCTAAATCAAACCTTGGTCTTGTTTACTAATGTTTTCGCCTATGTTTGTCAACCTCAGAGTAAACAGAAAATTGTATAAGCTCAATGAATATACTGTTCTCATGCATGTGTTTCTACACATAAAGTTGGCCTTTACAGCAAGGGGAAAAATATTTTGGGAATGGAAGAAATGTAGCAAAACTCTGAGTTGTATTTGAAGAGGCTTGCCTAAATGTGGCTAGCAAAGCAAGCTTATCATTACAGTTACTGCTTTAGCTTTACACTGATGTCTAGGAAATATACTCCTGTATAAAATGACAAATTAGCCTCCAACTTTGAAACATGCATGTCCCTAGTCTGTAAATAGTTGTTCCCTTCATTTCTGTAAAATACAAATTGTTTACTGAATTTTTTTTCTTTCTCTCTTAAATATGAGGGTTTTCCTTTCACCTTTTCAGTATGTTGACTGCTCTTAAAACAGATATGTTTTGTATGTTAGAAGTAGAATTGGAAGTAGCTCTTAAACATATTGGAAAAGTTTGTAGATGTATACTTACCATTTCTAGAATCCTTTTGTTTATTTGAACAGAAACTAGGGAAAAACACTAAGATTAAGTTCTGTGAGGTGCACCCAAGTAGACTAAAAAACTTCTGGGCAGAGCAGAAGGAAAATCCTCTAAGTCCAAACAAAAGTATCTGTTTCTAAAGCAGCAGATATGGCAAACCTTCTTCACCACTCCTCACCACTTCAAGAGTGGTGAAGAAAATTTTAGTTCACACATTATTCTAAGTTTAGGTGCTTTTTCATTTCCTTCCCAAAGATATGTGTATCTCAGCAAAGAAACAATTCAATATACTTTATTAAGTGATTGTGAGGTATACATATCAAGATTAATTTTAAATATGTTACATTGCAAAAATGCAGATATCACCTTGTCAGAATATTAGTAATGTATATTTCAAAAAAAATTAGTAAGTGATTTTTCCTCAAATTGCTTTATTCTGATCTTTCTGTAAACATATATTAAATGTATTACCTAAATGTTTATTTTCCAAAGTTATTGAGTTGACATTTTACGTTTTAAACTTTGTACACTCTCAACTCACATATCTTAGTTATTATTTACAGACTGAGTGAATTATTTTTTAAAGGATTTATTCTGCTTTCTATTTCATTATATTGAATCAGAATTCTAAATTTCTTGACATGGGCTTTCAGACTGTTTTATCTTCAGATGATTATTTTGCTACCAAGAAGTTATTTTCAAAATAATTATCTCAGTGGACTTTCCCTATCTTCCACCTAACTTCGCAATATATCATTATCTAAACTTGGGAAGCAAATGTAATGCCACTAGTCATGTTTGTAAAGAAAGCCTCAAAGAATGCATAACATATAAATTCAAATTCAGATGTATTCTCATTACAAATACATTTAACTTAAGATAATACTTTTTATCTCCAAACCTGAGGGTTAATTTAACATAACGACAAATGGCCAGATCAATCTGATGTTATAAATCAACAGCATTAAATGTCTGTTATAAAAGCAAAAGTTGAATTGAATATTCTAATAATGCTTTGTAAAAGATAGGTTTTGATATATTAAATTTAGATGTATAATTTTATAAAAGAGAAAAGTGATTTTGCTGCTTAAAGTATAATTTCTGGCAGCAAGGAAATTAGAAACAGAATCATAATAAAACTGAACAAAATAATAAAGACAAATCCTTTATAACTGCACAGCACTTTGAGTGGAGAGGAGATGATGAAAAACAAGATTTAAAGAATACAGAATTGGATTGGAAGACAGTAATACCCATTTTCTCTCCTCTGTTCCATTTTCTTTTCACTGGACTTGGGCCTATGCTGGGGGAATTGAAAAACAAACAAACAAACAAACAAAAAACCTAGGATATTGTATCCCCATTTAACTGTCCTTGGTTGTTGAATTAACTGTATAATGGATACACTTAAAAGTTCAGACGTATTCATACAATACCAGGATTATTTACCGTAAAGCCACAGACTTTGGCATCACATTACTAACCTGTAACAGTTCAAACTTCAAGGCAACAGTAGTGGATCTACAAGAAAAATCTACAGGGGGCTATGCCTAAGCATGAAGAGCTCCTACCAATCCCTATTAAGAGAGGGGATGGTTCAGCTACACCAGTATAAAGTCTACTTTCTCTTTAATGTGATTACAATTGTAAAAATGCATTCTGGTATAGGACATACCCTTATAGATATTTTGTGCTATATTTAAATATCTTACCTTTGCATTGTTATATTGTTCTTATTATTAATAAATGCTCTATTTCATATAGTTTATCTCTTTTCTCTATAAATTGATGTATCTGAAAACAAAAACTATTTACCTAATAAAAATATCACCATCTGGTGGTGACTTTTATAAACTGAAAAGACATAATCCCTAAGATTTCCCAGAATATAAACACGTATTACATAATCCCAAAGACTTCCAAGAATTATGACTGACAGAGGCAACCATTTTGAAGAGAGCAAATATCACAGTATTACTTAGAATATAATTTTTTTTAAAAAGGCTTGGTTATGCATTACGTGGAAGCTTTTTCTCAACATAGTTCTGTAGTATTGGATTTCAAAAATAGATTTTCTCTTAATTTCTTATACTATTCAGCTACTTTCATTCGTGTACTCATCATAATATTTAATGAATGCCTATTTCATGCTAAAAATAGTTCTAGGTACACAGGATTATAACTGCAAACAAAACCAAAACAAACATATACACTGTGAATGGACTGTGAGCACACAGTCCACACAAGACTCCCCTTACTTCTGACACCACGTGCAAGTTCAGGGTGTTCCCTAAGCCACTATCAATTTTAATAATTCACTAGAAGAACTCACAGAATTCCTTGAAAGTTGTATACTCTCAGTTATGGTATATTACAAGGAAAGGATATGGATCAAAATCAGCCACAAGAAGCACATACAGCAGAATCCAGAAAAAAGGCCTAAGTGTGGAGCTTCTGTTTTCCTCTCCCCGTGGAGTCAGGAACAGCAGCACTTCCCTAGCATCAATGTGTGACAAAACGCATGGAGTATTGCCAACAAGGAACAAGTCTTGATGTCCAGTCTTTAATGGGGCTTCATCATGGTAGGAGTAGGGTAAGCATGGTTGACTGCTCATAAGAGTGATCTCAGTATCCAACTCCTCAGAAGGTCAAGCTTATATGGAACGAATAACTCAAAGCCTCCACCCTAAATCATACTGTTACTGTCTGGCTGGTCCAAGGCCTCCAAACAAAGTCACTCCTATCAGGCATAACATTCCAAGGGTTTAGAGATTACCTCCTCAGAAGGGCAAAGGGCAGCCCTCTCTTTGGATAGGATTAAGTTCTTCACTACACATATGTAATATATATACATATATATGTATATGTATATGTGTATGTATACATCTCAGGTAATGCTAAGTATTTTGACAGAAAATAGACACCAGAGATAATAAAAATGAAAAGAAGAAAAATTAGACTAAAGGGATAATGACAGAAGGAGTGCTTTTTCAAATATTTTAGTGAGGAAAGGCTTCACTGATTAAAGTAACATTTCATCAGAGACACAAGTCCAAGATCAAGGTGTTGACTGATTTGGTTCCTGGTAAGAGCTCTCTTCTTGGCTTTTAGACAGCCTCTGTCCTCACATGGCCTTTCTTCAGAGGGAAGACAGAGCAAGCTCTGGTGTCTTTTCTTTTAAAACATTCAAACAATCCACACTATTTCCTTCTCATTTTGTCCCTACCATCTCCAGTATGACTACCCAGTTTTTCTCACTGAACAGTTCACATACTTGTCGTATCAGGCATGCCCAATGGGTACATTTATTGGAACTATTTATTCCTATAATGTTAATATTTGCCAGAACTCCCAAAATGTATAATCTCAGTCTCCTCTCTCTGCGTCTTTAACTCATATAACCAACTGCTTTCTAGACATCTCAATTTGTATGTTTACAGGCACCTCAAACTCTACAAGTGTTAATTATACACATTAACTCAACCCTCCCCCAACCCCCCCCCAAATCTTCCTCATCCTATGTTCCTCATATCTCAGGATATGGTACCTTTCCATTAGGTCATCTTTCAAATCTTAAACTTGGGAGCCATCTGACCCTTTCCTCTAATTCTCTACCTCCAGTGAATCATTAAATCTTGACAATTATTTTTCCTAGTAACTCAATTCCAGTCCTTCCCATGTTCTATCTTGCTCTGTCATCTCATTTTGTCTCCCCTACACCACAGCCTGTTAACTAGTCTCTCTACATCCACTCTTGCCTCCTCTATTCCTTTCTACTCAAAGCAGTCAAAGTAATCACTCCCCTACTTAAAATGTATTATTGTTCTTTCTGTGGCATGTAAGATCTTTTATGGTCAGGCTCCTTTCTATCCCTTTGGCCTTCACCACCAGTCTCTTAAGTTTCAGTGTGGAATTTTCCCACTCCCCAACATTTTATCATCTTTCTTCACGCACATCATTCCCTTCACCTGTAATAATCTCTTTCCTCCCCATCAGTTTGGCTAAAGTCTACTTATCTCAGTCACTGCTTACCCTCTTATACCTTAGAAAGAACTAACCTGACTCCAAAATTAAATTCTTTTTGCTGTAACATCTCATGGCTGTTGCGAAGGGGTACTTTTTCCTCTACCCTCCCATGTTTAGTTCTTGGAGACTTGCAGACTACACTGACACAAACAGATTAGCAAGCGCTAAGACAGATATAATCACATATCTATGGGAGTTCACAGAAAAATGTGACTCAAGGCAGTGGTTAGAACTTGGGGCTTATATACCATCTTTTAGGGAAGGGAAGGAGGAGAATGGTATTTATGGGAAAACAAATGACTTTTAGGAAAGATAAATGAGCTCTTATGAGAATAGATGGAAAATATGTTGGTTTTGTTATAATGTCTTTTTAGGTGTGGTGCTGATTTGCAGTCTCCCAATGACAAAAGTCAATCTGCCCTGGTTCCTCTCCCAAGGAAGGGATTTATGGCAATAGAGTTCTTCTGAGTTCTTTTGGGAGACTCTGTTTTTAGGCAATAAGCGATTTCAGGAACTCAAATGCCTCTGCTCAAAATAATTTTTCTGCCACAGAGATGCATTCTGGAACCCTTCATATGGCATTTTCCTTCCTTAACTCACAACACACATTTCTTTAGCCTTTATCTTTTCCTCAAGACTGTAAGCAAATAAAAGCTGATGCCAATCTTCTCTTGTTCAGTGAGCATTCCCAGCACCTTTAAATCAGTCACATGTGTAAATGAACTAGATATTCCCTGGTAAACCTGCAAGCCTATGTGGAGCAGCCACTTGAGTATACAAGAATAGCCTGTGCTAATCAACAATAGACGGCTTCACATGAACATAGGAATCTTCAGCTGCTGTTTTATTTAAATTGCCTAAGTGCTTTGCACTGAATTTGGGTAGACAGGCTTATCTTATGCCTTTGGATAAAGGTGGTAAATGATGATAACCATTTAAAAGAGGCAGGTACATTTTTATACTTAATTATAGATTTGAAACAGATGCTAGGCTGTTTTCATGACATAACCACTAGTTAAAAAAAAAGGAAAAAATAAGGAATTCATTTCATTTTTTTAAGGACTTTAGGAGACAAAGCATTCGATCCACAGGTTCTTTTACTGTGCCAACCGAAGTTTACAGGGTCTACTGGGAAGCAAACTCCGGATTTTACCGAGACAAATAAAGTAAAACCCAAAACCCGTTTCCTCACATGCTGGGCGTCGGGAAAGAAAACCTGTGAGCCTCCTGCTGGCTCTGCCTCCAAAGGTACAAAGGTAAACAATTGAGGGCACAGCAAAGATTTCACCTGATCCAACCCGCGAACCTCCAGGGCCGACGGCCCGTGACGTCACCGGAAACGTCTGCTTGTGACGCTCAACGTCCCTCCCTCTTGAACTGGGCGCCGGAAGCAAAACGGAAGTGGACGCGCACCCGCTTCCGCGCCCGGTCGCCATTTCCAGTGGTTGCAGGTGCTCACGAGTTTTGGCCTGCGGGGACAATGAGTTATGACTACCCTCAGAACTGGGCCCGCGATGGCGGGCCCCGCAGCTCCGGCGGGGGTTACGGAGGAAGCTATGGAGGGGCCCACGGAGGGAATCGAGGCTCCGGAGGTGGCGGCGGTGGCGGCGGCGGAGGAGGAGGGGGTGGTCGAGGCGGCCGAGGCCGACATCCCGGGCACCTGAAAGGCCGCGAAATCGGCTTGTGGTACGCGAAGAAACAAGGCCAGAAGAACAAGGAAGCGGAGAGGCAGGAGGTAATCTGAGACTCGGTAGTGGAGGGGGATGAAACCGGACAGGTTTTCTTTTCCATCCTTCGACCCCTTTCTTTCCTTTTCGGTTTTTTAACTGGTGCATGTGCTTTATGAAGTGCAACTAAGTGTTGAAGCTTCCAGTAGTGGATAATATAGCGGTGAACGTTAGCCATGCGCATCTGACCTGAAGCAGTTGGGATTTATGCGAGTGTATACTTTGCTTAAAAGACGTGAGAACTGGGGACAAAACAAATGTTAAATTCAGGGTCCATCCGAAATTAACTTTTTGGGGGTGTCGCTGTTATAGTATATCTGGCTACCCTTTCCCCTAGTAAAATTAATGTCACTTTAAGTTCTTTGCCTGATGAGCTCTAAAATTACGGCTTTATATATTAGACACTGGTTTGCGCGGAACAAAAACTATCAAGCACTATTTTTGTAGATCCTTCAGAAGAGTACTCCAACTTCCACTTAGTATTAAAATAGGCACAAACACAGGTTTTTTGTTTTTACGTTGGGCTACGGAGGTTTCTGCTGATTAGCAGCTCCTCTTTTAGAAGGAAACCTAGGATCCTAGAAGTGGAAGAAATTTCAAGAGATGATTTGGCTTAGTCCCTTGTCTTCAGGTTGGTAATTGTCCATTTGATTTGTATCCTGAAGACTTGTAGTAAAGGAAACATTAAAGTTCCCTGAGTGGCCTGTTCTAATAATTATATATGTGATTAAACCGAAGTTTTCTTAATATAAGCTTTATAAAAGCTTTTTACTGACTTTAAAAGCATCTTTCATATTAGATACAGAGTGTAATTGAATCACCATTTAGGTTTCTGTTTTTAAATCATTCCATTTCTTTTCTTTTATCCATGTCATTTTTGTTGACTTGAGGGGGCGTTATCTATTTATCTTCACAACTTAAATTCTTCTTTAAAAATATATATATTTCTTCAATAACTAAAAATTAACTTGTTCATTGAGCAAACTTTTTTTTTTAAAGGGAGGCACATCTAAGTCATCTTGAAATTGGAAGAATAATTGAGTGATTAGTACAGAGTAACTTCCTAAGAACTCTTTATCAAATTTTATTTACCCCTTTTTTCACACAAGATTTTATGCATGTTGCTACGGGGGTCTGAAGAAGTATGATATTCAAGGAGCTTACAGTTTAGTTGGGAAAAGTAAGAACTAAACAGACAAAACGTTAAGTAAATCAGGAAAAATTCTTCATTATTATTTCCATCTGAAACCAGTTGTGCAGTGGGTCATTATGAATTAAACTCTTGATTTCCACCACCTCCCCACACCTTCTCCATTTTAGTAAAAGTCACTACCATTTATTCACTTGCCAAGGCCAAAATGAGATTTATTTTTGATTCTTCTCTTTCATTTCAGCAAGTCTGTTTTCTCTTCCTTCTTAATATATCTCAAATCTAACTACTTATCTCCACAGCAGTTACCATAGATCAAGCCACTATTTTGTTGTCTGTCCATGGCTCTTAACTGGTCTCCTATTTCTCCTCCCCGTTAAGTCTGTCTTTTGTAGAGCCTTAGATCATCTAATTCTGTAGCTCACAATTTGAAAGCCAAGTGAGTTCTGTCTCAGTCTCATGTTTCAGTGCATCCTAACATGTTTTCCAGGAATCCTGGCTATTTAGCTTCTACATATCAGGGTTCCCTCTATGTACTTACCTTTCTGAGCCTATGTTCCCAAGATGTAATGAAAGCTTTTGTAATGATACTTTTATTTTTGCTTTTTTATTATAGTTCTCATATCATTTTCTAAAGTGTATGTCTCCATTTTCTCTACTAAATATGATCATATTTCAGTAATTGTCTCATCCTACCTCTTTCTTTGATCACGTTCAGCCCTTTGTGATCGCTTCCCAGTCAGAATTTCCATGGCTTTTACTTTTTAAGTAATTCCTGTGTTTACAAAGTGACTGCATTCTAAGGATGCACGCTTATTCTTTCAACAGATATTTTTTCGGATCTAATATATTTGAAACAGTATCATAGGCACTGTGTTTATAAGCTAGATATAGTCCCTATCCTACAGAAACTGTGGTGTGTTAGGCACTATAGGGCAGTTAGAATACAATGTTAAAGAATTATAATAAGGAGGATGTGGGCTTATCCCCTAACTCAAATTAGGAAGAGCCTAGAAGATTTCCCAGAAGAGGTAACCCTTAAGCTGAAACTTGAAAGATAGCAAAGTATGTCTGTGTTTGTGATTTGGGGGCTTGGAAAGGGATTTTTAGGCCGAGGCAGCAACATGTGCCACAACCTAGAGGTCAGGAAGACCACGTTCAAGGAACTGAGAAGGGGGTAGAGCAGTGGCTTTTACACTTTGGACCGTTTCCCACAAAAAGGGATATATTTTAATTTGCGACCCAGTGCACACACATATGTAAGTGAACAAAAAGTTTCATAAAATAATGTTTAATTACCTGTACATTGCCCTGGGGCTTTTGTTCTTGTTGTTTGTACCTTTCTGCCTTTTTTTAAAATTAATACTGGTCATGATCCTTTAATTTTACAGATTGCAGTATGAAAGCCCCTGGACTAGAAAATAAGCAGGGCTTTGAAATTCTTTCCCTTAAGAACTCTGGCAAGTCATTAAAGCGTTTCAAGCAAAACATTAAATGATTGGATTTGTGTTTAAATTCACCCTAGGTAGCAGCATAAAGAATGGATTGAAAAAGAGGCAGTCCTGGGACCGAGAGACCAGTTAAGTAGCTCTTGCAGTAATTAAGGTGAGAAATGACAGCTTGAATTAGGATATTGCTAGTGGAGATGGAGGGAAGCGGACAGCTTAAAGTGATTTAGGCGGTAGACTCAAAATGCTTTTGAGGGAAGGGGAAGGCAGGTGTGAATGGATGACGCTAATTACTATATAAAGAACTGGCTTGATGGAGGAGGACGATGGACTCAGCTTAAGCACACTGAGTGTGATATTATAGGGCATACAAGTTAGAGGCTGTGTGGACCTGATGCCTAGAGAAATCTAGACTGCAGGTGAGTATTTGACAGTTTGTGGGCCTATGGATAGTAGTTGTAATATAGGAGTGGGTGCAGACCTGAACTCTAGACCATTGCTTCTCAAACCTGAATCACCTGGCATCTTGTAGAAATGTAGAACTGGGGGGTGGCTCCAGAGGTTCACCTTTTCTCACAGGCTCCCGGATGATGTCAGTACTGCTGGCCTGCAGAACACTCGGGCTGTACAATGTAGAACAAGAACATTTAAAGTATGGGCCAAGGAAGAGAAGCTTGAAAGAATCTAGGAAGGAACAGCCAGAGAAGAGAAAAATAAGGAGATGGATGTTGGTTTGGAACCCAGGAGTGTAGATTAGGGAGAAAAGAGTATATGAAAAAGAGAAAGTAATCAATAGTGGCAAACACTGCACTGATACCAAGTGAGGTAAGAGTTCAGAGTGTCTTGGATTTAGCAACAGGGTAATTGGTAACCTTGATGAGAGCCCTTTTTGTAGAGTGGTGGAAGTAAAAACCAGATTGCACTGGAGTGGCTAGAGAAGGAGAGAGGAAGAAATGGGGGTACCTCCAGGCAGTTCTGTGAGAAGGAGGAGGAAAAGTAGGGGTGGGAGAATTCAGGACAGGATTTTTGTTTTTATTGTTCTAAAAGTGAAGAGATTTGACTGTGTTCTAGTTCACAGACTGATGGTAAGGAGCCAGTGGAGAGGAAAAGTAAATATATCAGAGAAGACTAAATTATCATGCAGTCGTAGTAGACAGCCCGCAGATCTTAATGGCTTATAACAACAAAGGTTTGTTTTCTGCTCCCATTACTTGACCGTTGGAGTTCGCTAGAGTTCTCATGAGAATGAGGTCCACATAGCCTCCCACCCATCTGGAGCATAACTGTTTTTGGTGGCAGCAGGGAGGGATACAGGAAATCGCCCCTGATTCCTAGAAATTCCCATTCACGTGGCCATGGGAAATGCAGTTCTGCCTTATATCTGTAAAGAAGCAAACCAGAATATTGATGTACAGCCTAAAGACTACTAGAGAGAAAGAGATCTAGGAAAGGAGGATAAATCTTAATCGGAGATAGCCCTGAGGAGGTGGAAGGAAGGCTGCAGGGCTTAAGTGGAGAGATTAACTTTAACTAGGAAAATGTATTCCTATTCCATTTTAACAGGAAAGAAAAGAGCAAAGGATGGGTTCTGATACAGGTGGGTTTGGGTTTGGATTGAGTCCTCAAACGATTGAGGACTTTTCCTTTGGGTTTTGTTTTCTTTATGAAATACCGTGTGTAAAATGCCGAGGGTGAACAGCAAAGTGGTGTCGGTGTGTTACAGAGAATGGAGAAAGTTTGAAGCAGTTGCAGATAATTAGAAGCTGATGAGAAAAGACAATTCACTGGATATAATTGAGGGTCTCCTTTGCTAGGAATTTCCAGTTAGAAGCAGAAAGAATATTTGAAGATGTCCAAAAGGGGGGGAAATAATAAAAAACTCAAATGGCTTGATAAAATAAGAGTCGTGAACCATAAAATGTGTGTCTGAGATTCTGAGATTCTTCAGGCAGGGGGTGAGGTAAAGTGAAGGATGATGGAACTGGAAGAAGGTTAGGAGGGAGATAACCTACAGAGAATCAGGCTAGATCCAGGTTTGGAATTTCAGCATTCCTAACTTCACTGCCCACAGCCTTTGGAGGCTCATTGGGCAGAGAATCACATTGAAAATAATTTTTTTTAAGTGTATATTATGTTTTTATTAAAAAGTATAAAATTTCCAGGGGCTATTTCATTTTTCAGTCATCCCACCTTTTTCTGGATATCTAAAATTCATTTAACAAGGTGAGGAGGAGAACTTTGTTCTGCTAGTAGAGGTAAAAGCTTCAAAATGTGAAGTTCTCTGGTTGAAGAAATGCGTTAGTGTGATTGAGTTTCATTGGGAAAGCAATCGGTCTTAAATTACTTAATCTTTGCCGTTTTGAAAGTGAATGAAAGAAACTATGGCTATGAACCCTTGAGGTGTTTGGAAAGGGTGTAAAAATTAAGGAACTTGTGCTTAAGGATGACTTTATGTCCTGGGGCTTCCTTTTCAGAGGAGGCTTTAATCAAAGTATTGCTGAGGATTCTTAAATTTCTAAGGGCCAAGAAGAAACATAGTAATCAATAACAATCTTATGTAAGTACACAGAGCAGTAAATGTTAATACGTACTGAAGACCTACAGAATTTAAAGCATAGGGCAAAAATGTTCTAATAATGATCCTCTGTGTTGGGGGTCCCCAAGACCACCCTCAGGTCCTGAAATTTACTGGAAGGAGTCACAAATCTCTGAAAAGCTGGTGTACTCACAGTAGCTGTTCTTAACAGCAAATTATTACAGATTAAAATTGGCAGAGGTAAAGGTGCATAGGATAGAGTCCAGGAGAAACCAGGTGCAAGCTTCCACTCCTAGTAGAGAGGGCATATTCTATACCACGGAGAAAAGATACATTCTTCTAATTTATTAACCATTTTAAAAAGATTCAATTTAGTACAATTATTAAAAAGCAAAAAATTGGGACTTTATTTTTTGAATTTTTGAAATTTATTTTTTATACAGCAGATTCTTATTATTTTATACATATTATTGTGTATATGTCAATCCCAATCTCCCAATTCATCCCACCACCACCACCACCACCCCTGCCACTTTCCCCCCATGGTGTCTGTGTGTGTGTTCTCCACATCTGTGTCTCTATTTCTGCCCTGCAAACTGGTTCATCTGTATCGTTTTACTAGGTTCCACATATATGCGTTAATATACGATATTTGGTTTTCTCTTTTTTTTAACCTCTTTATTGGAGTATAATTGCTTTACACTGCTGTGTTAGTTTCTACTTTATAACATAGTGAATCGGCTATACATTTACATATATCCCCATATCTCCTCCCTCTGATGTCTCCCTCCCACCCTCCCTATCCCATCCCTCTAGGTGGTCACAAAGCACCCAGCTGATCTCTCGGTGCCCTGTGGCTGCTTCCCACTAGCTAGCTATTTTACATTTGGTAGTATATATAAGTCCATGCCACCCTCTCACTTCATCCCAGCTTACCCTTCCCCCTCCCCATGTCTTCAAGTCCATTCTCTACGTCTGCGTCTTTATTCCTGTCCTGTCCCTAGGTTCTTCAGAACCATTTTTTTCTTTAGATTCCGTATATATGTGTTAGCATACGGTATTTGTTTTTCTCTTTCTGACTTACTTCACTCTGTATGACAGACTCTAGGTCCATCCACCTCACTACAAATAACTCAGTTTCGTTTCTTTTTATGGCTGAGTAATATTCCATCGTATATAGGTGCCACATCTTCTTTATCCATTCATCTGTCTGTGGACATTTAGATTGCTTCCATGTCCTGGCTATTGTAAATAGAGCTGCAATGAACATTGTGGTACATGATTCTTTTTGAATTATGGTTTTCTCAGGGTATGTGCCCAGTAGTGGGATTGTGCTGGGTCGTACGGTAGTTCTATATTTAGTTTTTTAAGGAACCTCCATACTGTTCTCCATAGTGGCTGTATCAATGTACATTCCCACCAACAGTGCAAGAGGGTTCCCTTTTCTCCACACCCTCTCCAGCATTTATTGTTTGTAGATTTTTTGATGATGGCCATTCTGACTGGTGTGAGGTGATACCTCATTGTAGTTTTGATTTGCATTTCTCTAATGATTAATGATGTTGAGCATTCTTCCTTATGTTTGTTGGCAATCTGTGTATCTTCTCTGGAGAAATGTCTGTTTAGCTCTTCTGCCCATTTTTGGATTGGGTTGTTTGTTTTTTTGATACTGAGCTGCATGAGCTGCTTGTAAATTTTGGAGACTAATCCTTTGGCAGTTGCTTCATTTGCAAATATTTTCTCCCATTCTCAGCATTGTCTTTTCATCTTGTTTATGGTTTCCTTTGCTGTGCAAAAGCTTTGCAGTTTCATTAGGTCCCATTTCTTTATTTTTGTTTTTATTTCCATTTCTCTAGGAGGTGGGTCCAAAAAGATCTTGCTGTGATTTATGTCATAGAGTGTTCTCCCTATGTTTTCCTCTAAGAGTTTGATAGTTTCTGGCCTTACATTTAGGTCTTTAATCCATTTTGAGCTTATTTTTGTGTATGGTGTTAGGGAGTGATCTAATCTCATACTTTTATATGTACCTGTCCAGTTTTCCCAGCACCACTTATTGAAGAGGCTGTCCTTTCTCCACTGTACATTCCTGCCTCCTTTATCAACGATAAGGTGACCATATGTGTGTGGCTTTATCTCTGGGCTTTCTATCCTGTTCCATTGATCTATATTTCTGTTTTTGTGCCAGTACCATACTGTCTGGATTACTGTAGCTTTGTAGTATAGTCTGAAGTCAGGGAGCCTGATTCCTCCAGCTCCGTTTTTCGTTCTCAAGATTGCTTTGGCTATTCGGGGTCTTTTGTGTTTCCATACAAATTTTGAAATTTTTTGTTCTAGTTCTGTGAAAAATGCCGGTGATAGTTTGATAGGGATTGCATTGAATCTGTAGATTGCTTTGAGTAGTAGAGTCATTTTCACAGTCCTGATTCTTCCAATCCAAGAACATGGTATATCTCTCCATCTATTTGTATCATCTTTAATTTCTTTCATCAGTGTCTTATAATTTTCTGCATACAGGTCTTTTGTCTCCTTAGGTAGGTTTATTCCTAGATATTTTATTCTTTTTGTTGCAGTGGTAAATGGGAGTCTTTTCTTGATTTCACTTTCAGGTTTTTCATCATTTGCGTATCGGAATGCCAGAGATTTCTGTGCATTAATTTTGTATCTTGCTACTTTACCAAATTCATTGAGTAGCTCTAGTAGTTTTCTGGTAGCATCTGTAGGATTCTTTATGTATAGTATCATGTCATCTGCAAACAGTGGCAGCTTTACTTCTCTTCCGATTTGGATTCCTTTTATTTCCTTTTCCTCTGATTGCTGTGGCTAAAACTTCCAAAACTATGTTGAATAATGGTGGTGAGAGTAGGCAACCTTGTCTTGTTCCTGATCCTAGTGGAAATGCTTTCAGGTTTTCACCATTGAGGACAATGTTGGCTGTGGGTTTGTCATATATGGCCTTTATTATGTTGAGGAAAGTTCCCTCTATGCCTACTTTCTGCAGGGTTTTTATCATAAATGGGTGTTGAATTTTGTCGAAAGCTTTCTTTGCATCTATTGAGATGACCATATGGTTTTTCTCCTTCAATTTGTTAATATAGTGTATCACATTGATTGACTGGCGTATATTGAAGAATCCTTGCATTCCTGTAATAAACCCCACTTGATCATGGTGTATGATCCTCTTAATGTGCTGTTGGATTCTGTTTGCTAGTATTTTGTTGAAGATTTTTGCATCTGTGTTCATCAGTGATATTGGCCTGTAGTTTTCTTTTTTTGTGACATCTTTGTTTGGTTTTGGTATCAAGGTGATGGTGGCCTCGTAGAATGAGTTTGGGAGTGTTCCTCCGTCTTCTATATTTTGGAAGAATTTGAGAAGGATAGGTGTTAGCTCTTCTCTAAATGTTTGATAGAATTCGCCTGTGAAGCCATCTGGTGCTGGGTTTTTGTTTGTTGGAAGATTTTTAATCACAGTTTCCATTTCAGTGCTTGTGATTGGTCTGCTCATATTTTCTGTTTCTTCCTGATTCAGTCTTGGCAGGTTGTGCATTTCTAAGAATTTGTCCATTTCTTCCACGTTGTCCATTTTATTGGCATAGAGTTGCTTGTAGTAATCTCTCATGATCTTTTGTATTTCTGCAGTGTCAGTTGTTACTTCTTTTTTATTTCTAATTCTATTGATTTGAGTCTTCTCCCTTTTTTTCTTGATGAGTCTGGCTAATGGTTTATCAATTTTGTTTATCTTCTCAAAGAACCAGCTTTTAGTTTTATTGATCTTTGCTATCATTTCCTTCATTTCTTTTTCATTTATTTCTGATCTGATCTTTATGATTTCTTTCCTTCTGCTAACTTTGGGGGTTTTTTGTTCTTCTTTCTCTAATTGCTTTAGATGCAAGGTTAGGTTGTTTATTTGAGATGTTTCCTGTTTCGTAAGGTAGGATTGTATTGCTATAAACTTCCCTCTTAGAACTGCTTTTGCTGCATCCCATAGGTTTTGGGTCGTTGTGTCTCCATTGTCATTTGTTTCTAGGTATTTTTTGATTTCCTCTTTGATTTCTTCAGTGATCCCTTCGTTATTAAGTAGTGTATTGTTTAGCCTCCATGTGTTTTTATTTTTTACAGCTCTTTTCCTGTAATTGATATCTAGTCTCATAGCGTTGTGGTCGGAAAAGATACCTGATACAATTTCCCTTTTCTTAAATTTACCAAGGCTTGATTTGTGACCCAAGATATGATCTATTCTGGAGAATGTTCCATGAGCACTTGAGAAAAATGTGTATTGTTGTTTTTGGATGGAATATCCTATAAATATCAATTAAGTCCATCTTGTTTAATGTATCATTTAAAGCTTGTGTTTCCTTATTTATTTTCATTTTGGATGATCTGTCCATTGGTGAGAGTGGGGTGTTAAAGTCCCCTACTATGAATGTGTTACTGTCGATTTCCCCTTTTATGGTTGTTAGTATTTGCCTTATGTATTGAGGTGCTCCTATGTTGGGTGCATAAATATTTACAATTGTTTTCTCTTCTTCTTAGATCTATTCCTTGATGATTATGTAGTGTCCTTCTTTGTCTCTTATAATAGTCTTTGTTTTAAAGTCTGTTTTGTCTGATATGAGAATTGCTACTTCAGCTTTCTTTTGGTTTACATTTGCATGGAATATCTTTTTCCATCCCCTCACTTTCAGTCTGTATGTGTCTCTAGGTCTGAAGTTGGTCTCTTGTAGACAGCATATACACGGGTCTTGTTTTTGTATCCATTCAGCCAGTCTGTGTCTTTTGGTGGGAGCATTTAATCCATTTACATTTAAGGTAATTATCGATATGTATGTTCCTATTCCCATTTTCTTAATTGTTTTGGGTTTGTTATTGTACGTCTTTTCCTTCTCTTGTGTTTCTTGCCTAGAGAAGTTCCTTTAGCATTTGTTGTAAAGTTGGTTTGGTGGTGCTGAACTCTCTCAGCTTTTGCTTGTCTGTAAAGGTTTTAATTTCTCCATCAAATCTGAATGAGATCCTTGCTGGGTAGAGTAATCTTGGTTGTAGGTTTTTCTCCTTCATCACTTTAAATATGTCTGCCACTCCCTTCTGGCTTGCAGAGTTTCTGCTGAAAGATCAGCTGTTAACCTGATGGGGATTCCCTTGTGTGTTATTTGTTGTTTTTCCCCTTGCTGCTTTTAATATGTTTTGTTTGTATTTAATTTTTGACAGTTTGATTAATATGTGTCTTGGTGTGTTTCTCCTTTGGTATATACTGTGTGGGACTCTCTGTGCTTTCTGGACTTGATTAACTATTTCATTTCCCATATTACGGAAGTTTTCAACTATAATCTCTTCAGATATTTTCTCAGTCCCTTTCTTTTTCTCTTCTGCTTCTGGAACCCCTATAATTTGAATGTTGGTGTGTTTAATGTTGTCCCAGATGTCTCTGAGACTGTCGTCAGTTCTTTTCATTCTTTTTCTTTATTCAGCTCTGCAGTAGTTATTTCCACTATTTTATCTTCCAGGTCACTTATCCGTTCTTCTGCCTCAGTTATTCTGCTATTGATCCCTTCTAGAGTATTTTTAATTTCATTTATTGTGTTGTTCATCGTTGCTTGTTTCGTCTTTAGTTCTTCTGGGTCCTTGTTAAATCTTTCTTGCATTTTTCTCTATTGTATTTCCAAGATTTTGGGTCCTCTTTACTATCATTATTCTGAATTCTTTTTCAGGTAGACTGCCTATTTCCTCTTCATTCGTTAGGTCTGGTGGGTTTTTATCTTGCTCCTTCATCTGCTGTGTGTTTTTCTGTCTTCTCATTTTGCTTATGTTACTGTGTTTGGGGTCTCCTTTTTGCAGGCTGCAGGTTCGTAGTTCCTGTTGTTTTTGGTGTCTGTCCCCAGTGGCTAAAGTTGGTTCAGTGAGTTGTGTAGGCTTCCTGTTGGAGGGGACTAGTGCCTGTGTTCTCGTGGATGAGGCTGGATCTTGTCTTTCTGGTGGACAGGTCCACGTCTGGTGGTGTGTTCTGGGGTGTCTGTGGCCTTATTATCATTTTAGGCAGCCTCTCTGCTAATGGGTGGGGTTGTGTTCCTGTCTTGCTAGTTGTTTGGCATAGGGTGTCCAGCACTGTAGCTTGCTGGTTGTTGAGTGGAGCTGGGTGCTGGTGTTGAGATGGAGATCTTTGCCGTTTGATATTACGTGGAGCTGGGAGGTCCCTTGTGGACCAGTGTCCTGAAGTTGGCTCTCCCACCTCAGAGGCACAGCCCTGACTCCTGGCTGCAGCACCAAGAGCCTTTCATCCACATGACTCAGAATAAAAGGGAGAGAAAGTAGAAAGAAAGAAAAAACGAGGATAAAAGAAAATAAAGTACAATAAACTAAAGTTATTAAAATAAAAAAGAATTACTAAAAAAATTTTTTTTAAGGAAAAAACAAAATAACGGACAGATAGAACCCTAGGACAAATGGTGAAAGCAAAGCTATACAGACAGAATCTCACACAGAAGCATACACATCATACACACTCACAAAACGAGGAAATGGGGAGAAAAGAATAAATCTTCCTCTCAAAGTCCACCTCCTCAGTTTGGGATGATTCGTTGTCTATTCAGGTATTCCATAGATGCAGGGTACATCAAGTTTAGTGTGGAGATTTAATCCACTGCTCCTGAGGCTGTTGGGAGAGATTTTCCTTTCTCTTCTTTGTTCGCACAGCTCCCAGGGCTCAGCTTTGGATTTGGCCTCTGCGTGTAGGTCGCCTGAGGGTGTCTGTTCTTCGCTCAGACAGGACGGGTTTAAAGGAGCCGCTGATTCGGGGGCTCTGGCTCACTCAGGCCGGGGGGAGGGAGGGAGGGGCACGATGCGCGGCGAGCCTGCGGCGGCAGAGGCCAGCGTGACGTTGTACCAGCCTGAGGCACGCCGTGCGTTCTCCTGGAGAAGTTGTCACTGGATCCCGGGACCCTGGCAGTGGCGGGCTGCACAAGCTCCCCGGAAGGGATGTGTGGAGAGTGACCTGTGCTCGCATACAGGCTTCTTGGTGGCGGCAACAGCAGCCTTAGTGTCTCATGCCCGTCTTTGGGGTCCACGCTGTTAGCTGCGGCTCGCGTCTGTCTCTGGAGCTCCTTTCAGCAGCGCTCTTAATCCCCTCTCCTCCGTGTATTCTTTTTATGTGTGTTTTACTTCTTTAAAGAGGAAAATGGTTTAACACAAAAGTCATATATGCTCATTCAAAAAGCTAGATTCATCCATTCATTTGATAGACTTCTCTGGGTTATGTACTATGTGCCAGAATTATAACTGGAAGAAATACTGCAAAAGGCATAGAATATGAAAAGCGAATAACCTTTTAAAAAATTAATAGTAGTGAAAGCAACATCCCATTGCACATGTTTTCTGTATCTGGCTTTTTTCATTCAATAACTTGGCCATCTTTCCTGTGTGGACACCTGGGGGAAAAAAATCTATGCACTCTTCTTTTTTACCTACTGTGTTTACTTATAATTTAGCTAATCATAATTTGCAATTATAGAAGGGCAGTCTTTAAAAGTTCTTATTCTTACTGTGTACAGTGTAACTCATATTTTCTCTTCCATGTATTCTATACTAAGAAAACAATCTAACTCATATTTTCTCTGGTGTCTCTTTTTAAGTAAATCTCATTCTCTGAGGTAACTGCATCGTTTGAAATATTATTTTCATGAGCACTGATCATTTTATTTATTCTCTCTGAGCTCAGCCGTCTTACTTCCCATTTTACTCCTCCTCATAATGTAAGATTTAAATGCTCTTAAAATGCTCATTGCAACCAAAATAGTATTTGCAGTTTTTAACTTTTGTTTTTACCAGAACACTTGGGTTTTAGTAAATTTAATTGTGAGTATCTTTTAAAATTTAAGATAAGGAAAAGATTGTAACAATTAGTATTATGCAAGGGTAGGAAGTAAGGGAACCAGTTTTAATAAGTGACATAAATATGATTTCTTTGCCAGTAATAGTCAAGCTAATTTTATAGACATATAGTAGAAAAGGGTCTAGAGAGCAAGTGTGGGGTGACTTTAACTTTCTTTTATATATGTTTGTTGAACACGTTACTTTGCCTTTATTTTTTCAGTCAAATAATTTTGCACATGCTTTCTCAAGCTGATGAGGATGCTTTTTCTTTGCACAAAATAGAGAGCTGTGGTACATATGGATGAACGTCGAGAAGAACAAATTGTGCAGCTTCTACATTCTGTGCAAGCTAAGAATGATAAAGATTCAGAAGCACAAATATCCTGGTTTGCTCCTGAAGACCATGGGTAAAACAAAAAGTATTCTTTTAAAAATGAACAAAGAGTGACACTTCTTTCAGAGCACTGGCCGGAAAAAAAAGATAATAAAAATAACATCTTTAGACTCTTCTATAAGTGAAATTTAGCCTCAAAGTAATCTTTTCTCTTATGTAGATTGAGCAAATTTGGTGAAATATTTTAAAATTTAGGTGGCATATTTATTCTCACAGGAGATCTAAATGGTAGGAATTGTCTATATAGGATGTTGATGAAGTTATTACTTAGTTCTTCCTACCCATCATCTTTGTATATCCGGAATTTTCTCGTGGAGGAGATCTGTAAGAAGTTAAATTGCTGCTGTTTTAGGAAAATCATAGGAACTGTATCATCAGGGGCAAATTAGGAGTAGTTTCTCTGGGACTGTGTAATGTAGCATCCCATTTATAGCTCAGAAGGGGTGGCAGGAAAATGAAGTTGTGAAATAAAACATGGCTCAGAAAACCTGATAAAGAGAAACACTGTGAGTCTTTGCAATGGAGGAATGACTATTGGGTGGATTTTTATTTTTTTGACTACCACAAGGAATAACCTATCTGGCAGTGTCTTATTTGTAGGGCGGGGAAAAATTGAGTTCATTATAAGAATCTAAGTATTTTCAAATTGCTCTACTAAGAGAAAAGAATAAAGGCTTCTGATTTTGATAACTTTGAAATCATTAAACAACATATACTATTTTGTTTCAGGGCTTGAGTGGCTCTTCATTCAATGTTTATCATTTTTTTATTTTGTCAAAATAGATATGGGACTGAAGCTCCTGCTGAGAACAAACCAAACTCAGTAAAGAAAGTTGAGGATCAGGAAAAAAAATTGATAAATCAAGAAAAGAGGCCATTTAGAATCAGGGACAAATATATTGACCGCGATTCTGAATATCTCTTGCAAGAAAATGAACCAGATGTAACTTTAGACCAACAATTATTGGAAGATTTACAAAAGAAAAAAACTGACCTCCGGTATATTGAAATGCAGGTAATGGAAAGCAAGATGGGGAAAAATTTTTTACTTGTCATCTCTTCTGACACTTGATAAAAGTGTATTTATGGTTAGAGGTAGTTGCCTGATATAAATCAGTGAGATTGCTCAACAAGCCATCCTCTGGGAATTTTTTCCCCCTTACAGTGCAGAAAAGTAGTGGGAATCGAATTACACATAAGTAGCCTATCTCATCTACAATAGTTTATGTATATGGTGAAGAGAAGAAATATCTGAGAAATGGTAGTGCAAATGAAAAAAAATCACACTTAAGTTTAACATTTCTAGGCCATTTTAATGAGATGTCATGAGAGACAAGGGTGGTTAGAATTGTAGTTTCTTCTTTTAGAACATCTGATCAACTCTTTCGTTTTACAGATGTTAAAGTTAAATTCCTCAAAAGTTATATGATGTGCTTACGTTCACCAACACTTCAAAGACAGAGGTGTCTTTAAATTCTGAAATTCTCCTGAGTTTTTCCAGTATTTTCTTTTCCTGCTAGGCAAGATATTTTAAGGTCCCTTACTGTTAAAACATAAAATTGAATGCTTTATGGATATTCTAGAAAGAGATGTAATAAAATGTTCACTTTTTTTTTTTTTTTTTTTTTGCGGTACGCGGGCCTCTCACTGCTGTGGCCTCTCCCGCCGCGGAGCACAGGCTCCGGACGCGCAGGCTCAGCGGCCATGGCTCACGGGCCCAGCCGCTCCGCGGCATGTGGGATCTTCCCGGACCGGGGCATGAACCCGCGTCCCCTGCACCGGCAGGCAGACTCCCAACCACTGTGCCACCAGGGAAGCCCTCACTTTTTTTTTTTAAGAGAAACTACTGAGGGAATTCTGAGGCTATGTCCTTAATATGCAAATATGTACTGCCTTTTTTTTTTTTTTTTTTTTTTTGCGGTACGCGGGCCTCTCACTGTTGTGGCCTTTCCCGTTGCGGAGCACAGGCCCCGGACGCGCAGCCTCTGCGGCCATGGCTCATGGGCCCAGCCGTTCCGCGGCATGTGGGATCTTCCCGGACCGGGGCACGAACCCATGTCCCCTACATCAGCAGGCGGACTCTCAACCATTGCGCTACCAGGGAAGCCCTGTACTGCCATTTTTGAGAAAGGCAGATTATCACATCCTCTGTAGGAAAGAAAGGATCTATTGACTGTCACTGCAGGTTGGATATCCTCATTAGAACAGATCAGCTGAGGTTATCCAGGACCAAATTGTGTAGCTCTTTGATGCCTTTTGAGTGAAAATATGATTTGGGGACAGGAGATTTCAAGATGTATTAATTCAGAATATTTTAGTTGTCTTATAGCCTTAGGAACAAGAAGAGTTAGCTACTGTCTCTGTTTGCTTTGTATGGAAGACAGAACTCAAATATTATTGAAGATGAGTAATTGATCTAGTTCAGAGAAAGTTAGAAGAAATGTGCAAAACAAAAACAGCTGGTGGTCTTCCTTTTGGTCAGGCACTGTTGTAAAAGCTTCACATGTACTACATCATTTGAACCTCTCAACAGCCCTGTACAAGAGATTACGCATGTCTGTTACAGAGGAGGAAAAAGAATCTTAGGTTAAGTGACCTATGTATGGTTGTACAGCTCGTAACAAAACCAAGTCTAAAATTTAGGTGTGTTTAAGAGCTCAACATTTTAATCCTTGGTAATAGGCCATATTTTTCTTTCAGTTATAAATTTTTTTAAACATTATTTTTCCACTTTCTAGATGCCTGTTATTCTGCTGTGTTTTCCAAAGACTAAATAAGACATTCCCTGTCCTCAGACAGCTTATAATCTCATTGCTAAGTTCATTAGTTCTTTTTTATAAAAATTCTGTTTTTTTAAGTCTTGACACCTCACATAAGCTGTGAGGTAATACTTTTGCACTCTTAACATATATATCTATGATATATTCTATTTACCAGGTTTATAATTTGATTACATTTCTTTTGTAAAAAAATTAAAAACTTTTTTTTTTAATTTCAGCATTTCAGGGAAAAGCTGCCTTCATATGGAATGCAAAAGGTAAAATGAATATACACTATTTAATTTGATTTACAAAATGTTTAAATACATTTTTTTAAAGCTCTATATCAAGAAGAAATATAAATTAATGAACCTTTCCCTAAAGGATATTCTTCGAAGTTCATTTTATTCCTTTGAATTGTTGAAGGACTTAAAGAAAAAAAAGACCCAGTTCTGAAACAGTTTTTCTGAAGTTTTCTCATATTTATATGTCCATGAGTTTAAAAATAGAATTTTCACTTGTAAGTTGCTTTGGATAAATAACCCTTGCTCTTAATTTGAGATCAAATATTTTAATTAAAATTGGGGCACTGCTGAAAATACAGTGCTTTAATTAACTTATTATGTTTCCTCATACAATCACCCTATGTAGAATAATATAGTCTCCTATCCTTCTCTGACTTCTCAACTTTCCTTTATTTTTCTTTCCTTTTTATAGCACTTATTACCACCTGACATGTGTATCTTCCCCTCCTAGCAGTGTAAGTTATTGAGGCCAGAGTCTGTTTTGTTCACTATGTACCTCTTGACTCAGAACAGTGCCTAACATTCTATAGACCCCCAGTAAATATTTGTTGAATGAATGAATCACATTCTACTTCTCAGTACTTGCCACCTGTAATTTCAGTGTTCAAACTTGGAACTTGTTCTGATATATATGAGGTGGTAGAATAGATAAGAAATTTTTAAGCAGTGGGTTTTCATGTTAGATTGTTTCATAGATAAAGATACCTCATGACACCCCTTTGAAGTAATGGGATGGTTTTGCTAGTATGGTGAATATTACTTTAAAAATACTCGTGTTTATCTAAACCTTCTAAGAAAGAAGATCTTTCCCAAGTAGGCAGTTTTCCAGATATCTGAATTTTAGTCATTTGATTTAAGTATTTAAAACTTGTCTTTATTTTAATTATTTGAAAGGGAATCGTCTTAAATTATACTCTTCCTTGTTCTTGAAAACAGTATACAAAACTTGTCCTGCAGAACAAAGCCATATTTATGATTTATGATATAAATCCTTAATGTTCCTAGTAATTTTTTAGGTATCAGGGGATTTGCCTTTTACTCAGTAGCCCCACATGTCACCATTCTTCTTAATTTATGTTAATTCTTATGTATGGATTTATAACCTGTCTCTTCTTGTTCTTGTCAGTGTGTTTTTCATTAACAGAGCCATGGCTCTGTTCTTTTTATAATTTGGTGCTTCTTATCTCTTGAAAGCTAGTAGATCCAGATATCCAAACTGCCAGCATTGCATATAACAGAATTTTTAAAGTATTAATATGCTTGTTAAAAACAGTTACCTTCAGTTCAGTAGGATTTTGGTAACTATCTTTTCAGACTTAGTCAACATGTGATGTCCTTCACTTATTTTCCCTTTTGAAATAGGAATTGATAAATATGATCGATAACCATCAGGTAACAGTAGTAAGTGGTGAAACTGGTTGTGGAAAAACCACTCAAGTTACTCAATTCATTTTGGATAACTACATTGAAAGAGGAAAAGGATCTGCATGCAGGATAGTTTGTACTCAGCCAAGAAGAATTAGTGCCATTTCAGTAAGTAATCTCTCACTTTTTAAAATTCCCCACTTTGTTCTCCGTTCTCCTATGTAGTCCTGTTAGAAGTTACTGATTTTGAAGGTTGGGGTGATTTTTTATTAGGTTTAAGATATGTTGCTATAAAAGCAAAATTTGGTTAACAAGTATTTGGCAGTAAAGCCCCCAAAATTGACCTCTCTCTGTTAGTGATAATAGATGTTTAGGAGTTGAAGATAAATTAAAAATCCAGACAATTTTCAGTATAAAACTAAAAGAACAAAAAATTGATAATGTTTATAGAATTGATTAGGAGCCTCAAATAATCTGCATCATTAGATGCTTTACATTTTACTCCTTGATTCATTCAATACTGTTTTCGGCTCTCTCTGATTGTTTTTTTTCAGTATATAAGTACACTGAGTGGTGGTAGCTGTATTTCTGACTTTTTAATGCAAGTCAGTAAGAGGGAATTTATCATAAAAAAAATAAGGCATTGTTTCAGGTTTATCATGAAGCAGGTATAAGTACATGTTTATTACAAATAACATTTTTTGTTTGTGTTTAGTTAGATGACCTAGTTAAATATATGAGTTATATGTTCTTTAAAAATGTTTGGGGCTTCTTACAACATTCAGTGTGTATAGTGCATTTATTTCAGTGTTATGTAATTCTCTGTGTAAATTTAAATTATGAAGATTTATGGTTGTATTTGGTTTTATGATAGTACTATTTATTACATCTCTAAATCATTCAATACAGAATCTGGTCAGGAACTGCATTACCAATTACAGCATTGTTTTGTAGGAGCTACTATATATTTTTTAAACTATGGTTTCTAAGAGATACTATTTAAAAAAAAGTAAAGCAGCAGTCTTTATGGGAGGACGATATTCCTAGAAATGGCATACGTTCATAGAATGGTGAAAAATAAGCCATTTTTGTCATAACACTGTTATATAGCCTGACTTAAGTTAAAAATCTAATCTTACCATTTTCACTAATATATGACTATATATTGACAGTAAGGAGAAATGCAAATTAGGTTATTTCTTTGCTTATTTTTCTAAGATCTGTTGGTATTTGAATGGGCAGTTTAATCAGTAGTAGAAAGTGAAGTAATGGTCCAAGTCAGTTTATATGGGATAGAATGATTGAAAACTTTTCCTTCTGAAGTATTTCTTAAAAACTAATCATGTCATTTTCTATTTCTAACCTCATAAATCACTGTTCTGTCACTAGATGACTTGGTTACTTTTAGTTATACAAATCAGTGTTGGATTATAAGATTTCATCTGTCTAGAGCTTATCTTTGGCAGTCAT